>NC_132903.1:9407500-10657500 GCF_037993035.2 Macaca fascicularis
TTGAGACAGTGTCTCAGAGGCTATCTGTGGCAATTGCAAGCCTTAAAAGTGTGTCCAGTGGTGCTGTTGAGGGGTAATGTGGACACCACATAAAAGCAAAGAAATATCAAAGCTCACCTGAGAGAATGAGCTGTCTTTTGCTAGAGTCCAAGCAACATTCAAAGATTCCTGTCATAGGACCCTAAACCCTCTTGCACAATGCAAACAAACTCAGCCCCCACAGCAAGATCATGACCCACAACCTGGAGCACAGCCAGTCTACCTGAAGTCCCTTTTGCTTGTTGAAATCCCTGGTAGCCAAAAGACCTGCATTGAGCAGCAATCCCAACCTACAACATCCCAATGAAAGACCCCTCCAGAATCAGAAAGGATGCGCAGATAAAATGAAACAGAGCCTAGGTTCGCAGGCAAAAGCCAAACATAGCTGCCTGCTTCTTATCCTACAGGAACCAAGAGGCCCTTTGATAGAAGTGATAGAACAAGAGTTTTCTTGTTGGTGACTGTAATGGGAAACTTCTATTTTAAAAGTATGACAATTGCTCAGTCATTAAAACATGACAGTGTTTAGAAGGAAAAACTAATACAATGGATTCCAAGAAGGGTCATCCTAACTGAACTGGGAAATGTTTATCATGGAAGACATTGAGGCAAACCTAGGAAACCTAGGGCAATGAAGAACATGGAAGTCAGGAAAAGAAGAGGCTAGTGTGGAGGCCACATCTCACTCAGCATCAATGCATCCGACTTCCGATCAACTATGGATATGCTTTCTAAAAGAGTGGCTTTTTTTTTTGCAGGGGGTGGCGATTTGTACTCCAGCAGGTCTCAGTCAGCCTCCCAATTAATTGCAGATTCATAATCCACAGAAAAATAAAGAACACAGAACACTGCAGCCTAAGTAGAGCCACATAATCAGGCCACTTAAAGGTTGGGACACTCCAAAAAAAAAAAAAAAAAAAAAAAGCAGCACTGCAGTACATTAGCCACATTACATTATTTTAATAAGATTTCACTTATAGGCACAAACATTCACTTACAAGCACAAACATACACACACCCACAGACATCCAACACTCGCAACCCTCCCACAGAAACACAGAGTCCAGCTGCTTCTGAGGCTGTATAGTTTTGCAGGAAGCCACACCTGGGAGAGAGCAACAGTAGAAAATACATGCAGGCTGTACATAGAAATCACAATGGGACAAGTCTCCAAAAGACTCACTCCTGCAACATTAGGCAGGCTTGAGGCATTCTGAAGATCCCTTTGGATCCTTAGGGATTTTTGAGGTTTATTTCTGGGGCTCTGCTTAACATTACTTCATGCTGCCTCAAGTCTCCCCTCTTCTAGGGTCGTGGGACTATCCTGTGGATATCACAGAGAAGACGGTCATGGGTCCAAAGCTGACATACCTCGATGGAGGTCTCCTTCTCCGCCAAGCCACAGGGACTTGTCACTAGGCAATGATGGTATTTATTTTGATGCCAACCAGAGATCACAGCTCAGACTTGCTGCCCTGAGACTAGCGCATGCACATAGCGAGGCAGGCTTGGGCGCCCGGTTGTCAGAGCTGTCAGCCTGCATAAGTAGAGAAAATGGTACAGGCAAAGACGGCCTGGTATCAGAAAAAAACGCTGTCTGTGATGACCCACTGTGGGACCCTAAAAGTCTTGAACTTAGGGTCCCTTCAGGCACTCTTCGTTGTTGGTTACCGCTGGAGGAGGAGTTGTTTCAAGACTGTGAGGTACTCGCTAGAAACTGCTCTTCTGACTCCATTTCCAAAAGAGGGTGTGTGCAAGAATTGGGTTCAATTGGGGTTGGAATATAGTCTGGTGTGTTGTTGAGGGGTCTCTGGGTGATGGAGTAATACCTGACACCCCAGAGGCAGTGTCACCAAAAGTTGGCCGGGCTCTTGACCTCACTGTCTCCTCTCATCTTGGACCTCACAGGCGCTCTCTGGGAAAGGCAGGAACCACAACAAAGGTAAGTCCAAAGTGGAGCAGTGTTGTCAAACCTCAAACTGGCCTCTCACAGGTGCAGATGAGGTTGAGATAATGTCTCAGATGTCCTCTGTGGCAAATGGAAGCCTGAAAAGAGTGTCCAGGAGAGCTGTTGAGGGGCAATGTGGACTGCCCATAAGAACAAAGAAAAATCAAGGCTCACCTGGCAGAACAAGCTGACTTGCATTTGAGTGCAAGCAATGTACAGAGATTCCTGTCAGAAAACCCAAAATCCTTCTGCAAAGTACAAACAACCTCAGTCCCCACAGGGAGACCACAACTCACAACCTGGACACAAAAGCCTCCTTCAATATACAAACAGTTGTACTGTTGTGCTCAGCACAAACAACAAGAGCACTACCCACATCCTGGAGAGCAGCCAGCCTACCCAAAGTCCCTTTTGCTCCCTGAAATTCCTATCAGGCAAAAGATCTGTGGCAAGAGGCAGCCCCATCTAGCAACAGCCCAATGAAAAACCCCCTCCAAAATGAGAAAGAAACATGCAGATGAAATTAAACACTGCCTAGATTAACGGGCAAAAGTCAGACACGGTTACCTCCTTCTCATTCTACAGGAATCGTGCAGCCCTCCTATAGAAGTGGAAGAACAAGGGGAGCCACGGTAGCTCAGGCCGGTTGTCCTGGCACTCTGGGAGGTGAGGCTACATGTTTGAGGCCAACCTGATCAACACTGAGTAAAAAAAAAAAAAAAAAATGTGGAAGAACAAGAGTTTCCTTGTTGGAAAGAGTAATTTATGTAACAGCAATTTACAGTTTCAAAAGTATCACAGCTGCCCAGTCATTAAAATGTGACAGTGTTTAGAAGGAAACATTCATGGATTTTCATGAGTTTTGTCCTCCGTGAACTGGTAAGGGTTTAGTGTGGAAGATGTTGAGTTAGAACCAGGAAATCCTAGGCAGACAAGCAACGTGGAAATCAGGAAAAGAAGAGGTAAGGGCGGAGCCCCATCCCACCCAGCATCAATCCATCCCACTCCATTTGTTCCAAGTTTGTTCCAGGTATGAAAGTCCTCAAATCAGGAGTTGGCAAGGATGGCTCCAGTTTGCCCTCCAAATGTTCCTTGCACCTTGGAGTACTCCAACCTGAACACCAGGCCATGGTGTGGACTACCTGTGCAATTAAGGGGATGTGGGGGTGCAATTAAGGAAATGCAGGGATGCAGTTGGAAGCACCTTCTCTGCCATTTGTCTTCACCCTTTTTGCAGGTGAAAGTGTGAGACACCATCCACCCCTCACCAGAGTGTATCCTCACCCGTATCTGATCATAATGTGCTCAGACTCTCTGTCACAGAATGTAATCCTAATGTGATGGATAAGTGCCCCCTCAAGACGTGTAGCACCTGCTCAGCTAGGAACCAAATTGGAGGTAAATTCAAGGGGTCCTGTGGACAGTACTGCTACGATCTCTTTGCGGGTTGACCCAAGGACAAGAAAACACCAAAAGATGTCTGTTCTTGTGTGTAGTGTGCTCCTCTTCTTTCTAAAAGAGTGGCTTTTTTGCAGGGAGGTGTTCTGGACCCCAGCGGGTCTCAGCCAGCCTCCCAATACACTGCGGATTCATAATGCCTACGGAGACAAAAAAACATGAAACCCTGCAGCCCAAGCAAAGCAACAGAGACAGGCAACCAAAAGGTTAAGTGACTCAAAAAAGAAAAAGTGCTGAAGTGTATTAGCCACTTCCCTTTAAGCAGACTCCACTTACAGGCACACATATACACACTCACACACAAATCCACATACACGCAGACATCAAACATCCACAACAGGCCCAGAGAAACACACAGCCCAGCAACTTCTGAGGCTGTGTGGATCTGCAGGAAGCCGCACCTGGGAGAGGGCAACCCTTGGGAATACAGGCGGGTGGTACCTAGAAATCACAGTGGGGCGAGTTTCAAAAAGACTCACCCCTACAATGTCTAGGCAGGCTTGAGGCACCCTGCAGATTTTTTGGGGTCCTTGGGAATTTCATAGTTTATTCCTGGGGCTCTGCTTGGTATTTCTTCAGACTAGCTCATGTCTGCCCTCTCCTACAATCTTGGGACTATGTCGTGGATCCCACAAAGAAGACAGGTGAAGGTGCACGGCCCAACGCACCTCCACGGAGGTCTCCCTCACCTACAAGCCACAGCGACTTGTTGCTAGGCCACAGTGGCATTCATTGTAACACTAGCCAGAGCTCATGTCTCAGGCCTTATGTTCTGAGACTAGCGCATGCACATTTGTAAGGCAGGCTCAGTCACCCAGCTGTCTGAGCTGTCAGCCCGCCTAAGAAGAAGAAAATGGTACAGGCAGAGTTGCTCCATGATGTGAAACGCAATTAAGGGAATGTGGAGATGCACTTGGAAGCACTTTATGTGTCATCTGTCTTCATCTTTTTTGCAGGTGAAAGTGCAGGACCTTATCCGCCCCTCACCAGATTGCATTCTCACATCTACCTGACCTTATTGTTGCTCACACTTTCTTTCTCAGAATGGAATCCTAAAACAATGAAAGCATCCTCACCCTATCTGACCTTATTGTTGCGCTCACTTTCTTTCCCTGAATGAAATACTAAGACAATGAAAAAGTGTCCCCTCATGATGTGAAGCATCTGCTCAGCTAGTAACTGAATTTGAGGTAAATTCAAGGGGTCCTGAGGACTAGACTGCTACTGTCTCTTCCTAGCTTGGCCACAGTACAATGAAACACTGGGAAAATATCTGTTCTTGGGTGTGATATGCTCACCTTCTTTCTAGAAATGGGGCTTTTTTTTTTTTTTTTGCAAGGGGAGGTTATTTGGACCCCTGTGGGTCTCAGCCAGTCTCCCAATTTATTGAGGATTCATGATCCACAGAAAAATAATAAACATGGAGCCACAAAGCCCAAGCAGAGACAGACAGACAGGCAACTAAAAGATTGGCAGACTCAAAATAAAAGAAGCGCTCCAGTGCATTAGTCACATTTCTTTAAGCAGACTCCACTTAGAGGGACACACACACATACAAAGCCACAAGCATGCAGACGTACAACACCTCCAACACTCCTATAGAAACTCACACCCTGACAGCTTCTGAGGCTGCATGGTTCTTCATGAAACACCACTTGGGATGAAGAAACCCTGAGGAACACTGACAGGCTCTACGTAAAAATCGGTAAGGTAATATGAAAAAGGAATCACCCCTACAATGTCTAGGCAGGCCTGAGGCATCCTGTAGGTTCTTTTGGATACTTAGGGATTTTGCAGTTTATTCCTGGGGCTCTACTTTCTTCAAGCTGGCTCCCATCTGCCGTCTTGTTGGATAATGGGACTGCCCCGTGGATCTCACAGAGAAGACAGGTGAGAGTCCACCTATGACTCACCTCCACGGAGGTCTCTTTCACCAGCAAGCCTCAGAGACTTGTCCGTAGGCAACAGGGTCATTCACTGTGAGGGTAGCCAGAGCTCACAGTACAGGCCCGGTGCCCTGATGCTAACACATGCACATTCATGAGGCACCCTTGGGAGCCCGGCTGTCAGAGCTGTCAGCCTGCCAAAGCAGAGAAAAATTGTACAGGCAGAGCTAGTCTGGTATCAAGAAAGGCTGCCTTACATAACCAACTGCGGGACCCTAAAGTTATCGACCATAGAGTCCCTTCAGGCCATCTCTGTGGTCAGGTCTCACTGGAGGAGAAGGCGTTTAGAGACTGTGAGTGGCCACTGGAAACTACTCTTCTGAGTCCATTCCCAAAAGAGGCTGTGTGCAAGCATCAGGTACTCTGGGGATTGGAATATAGTGTGGTGAATTGTTGAGGGGTCTTTGGGTGATGGAATCATACTTGAGACCCCAAATGCTGATGTCAGCAAAGAAGGGTGGGCAATTGACCTCACTGCCTTTTTTCATCCTGGGCCATGTGGGGATTCTCTTGGAAAGGCAGGAATCATGGCAAAGGCAAGCCCAAGGTGGAGCAATATCCTCACACCTCGAACTGGTCTCTCACAGGTGCAGATGATGTTGAGAGAGTATCTCAGAAGCCATCTGTGGTGATTGTAAGCCTGAAAAGTGTGTCCAGCAGTGCTGCTGTGGGACAATGTGGATGCCCCATGAAAGCAAAGAAAAGTCAAGTGTCACCTGAGAGAACAACCTGACTTGTGCTGGAGTCCAGGCAATGTTCAAGATTCCTGTAGAAGACCCAAAAGCCTCCTGCAAAGTGCAACAACCTCAGCCCCCACAATGAGACCACGACCCACAACCTGGAGCACACCCAGGCTATATAAAATCTTTTGATCCTTGAAATCCCTGGCAGCCAAAAGATCTGTGGTGAGAGGCAGTCCCATCCAACAGCAGCCCAATGAAAGACCCCCTCCACAATGAGAACAGATGTACAGATAGAATGAAATAGAACCTAGATTGCCAGGCAAAAGCTAGACATGGCTGCCTGATCCTCATCCTACAGGAATCATGCAGCCCTCCGATAGAAGTGGGAAAGCAAGAGTTTCCTTCTTGGCAGCTGAAATGGGAATTTACAGTATTAGAAGCATCACAACTGCCCAGTTATTAAAAATGTGACAATGTTTATAAGAAAACATGCAATGGATTCCCATGAGAGTTGCCCTCCATGAGGTGGGACACATTTAGTGTGGAAGACGTTGAGCCAGACCCAGGAAACCCCAGGCCACCAAGTAATATGGAAGTCAGGAGAAGAAGAGGCAAGTGTGGAGATCACATCCCACCCAGCATCAATCCGTCCCACTCACATTTGGCTCTAGGTATGAAAGCACTCAGAACAGGATTAGCCAGGATGGTCCCAGTTTGCACTCAAAATGTTCCGTGCACGTTGGTGTAATCTCACCTGAACATGGAGCCATGGTGTGAACTGCTTGTGTAATTAAAGAAATATGGGGATGCAGTTGGAATCACCTTCTGTGTCATCTGTCTTTACCTTTTTCACACTTGAAGGTGTGGGATCCCTTCGCTGCTCACCAGATTGTATCCTCACCCCTAACTGACTTTATTGCTTCTCACACTCTCTGTCCCATAATAAAATTCTAAGACAATGTAGGAGTCCACTTTCACAACGTGAAGCACCTGCTCAGCTGAGAACCAAATGTGAGGTAAACTCAAAGGGCTCTGCAGACAGGACTGCTAGTGTCCCTTCCTGTGTTGGCTGCAGAACAAGAAAACACTGGGAGATGTCTGTTCTTGGGTGTGGTATGCTCCTCTTCTTTCTAGAAGACTGGATTTTTATTGCAGGGGGAGGTGGTTTGGATAGCAGTGGTTCTCAGCCAATCTCCCAATTCACTGTGGATTCATGATCCACAGAAAAATAAAGAACACGGAGCCCTGCAGCCTAAGCAGATACACAAAGATAGGCCCTCAAAAGGTTGGGAGACTCAAAAAAATTTAAAAAAAAAAAAGAAAAAGGAAAAGAGAAAGAAGCACTGTAGTGCGTTGGTCACATTTCTTTAAGCAGACTTCACTTACAGGCACACACACTCACAAAGCCTCATACTTACACATACGCAGATATTCAACACTCACAACACTCTCACATAAACACACAGCCCAGCAGCTTCTGAGACTGCATGGTGCTGCAGGAAGCCAGATCTGAAAGAAAGCAATCCTGGGGAACATGGGCAGACTGTACCTAGAATTCACAGTGGTGAGAGTTTCAAAAAGACTCACACCAGTGTCTAGGCAGGCCTGATGCATCTTGCAGATACTTTTGGATCCTTAGGAATTTTGCAGTCTATTTTGGGGCTCTGCTTGATGTTTCTTCAGGCTAGTTCACGTCTGCCCTCTCCTAGGATTATGGGATTATGCCTTGGATCCCACAGAGAAGACAGGAGAGAGTCCACCGCTGATGCACCTCCATAGAGATCTCCTTCTCCATCAAGTCTCAGGGTCTTGTCGCTAGGCAATGGTGGCATTCACTGTGGCTCTAGCCAGAGCTCAGAGATCAGGCCTGGTGCCCTGAGGCTAGCTCATGTGCATTTGTGAGGCAGGCTTGGGCTCCCCAGTGTCAAAGCTGTCAACCTGCCTAAGCAGAGGAAAATGGTACAGTTAGAGCCTGTTTTGTATCAGGAAAGATATTGCCTGTGATAACCCACACTCTGGGACCCTAACAGTGTTGACCTTAGAGCCTCTTTCAGCCATCTTTGTGGTCAGGACTCCTGAAAGGAAGAGGCATTTTGAGACTATGAGGTGTTCGCTGGAAACAGATCTTCTGACTTCATTCCCGAAACAGGCTGTGTGCAAGAATTGGATCTCATGGAAATTAGAATATAGTCTGGTGAGAGGGGTCTTTGGGTGATAGAGTCATGCCTGAGACCCCAGAGGCATGTGTCAGCAAAAGATGACTGGGCCCTTGACCTCACTGCCTCCCTTCATCCTGGGCCTCACAGAGGCTCTGTGGGAAAGGCAGAAGCCACGACAAAGGCAAGTCCAAAGTGGAGCATTGTTCTCAAACATAAAACTGGGTGCTTACTGGTGCAGATGAGGTTGAGGCAGTGTCTTAGAGGCTGTCTTTGGTGATTGAAAGCATGAAAATGGTGTGCAATAGTGCTGTTGAGGGGCACCGTGAACACCCCATGAAAGCAAAGTCTAGGTGCACCTGTTAGAACAAGATTACTTGTGCCCAAGTCCAAGAACATTCAAAAATTCCTGTTAGAGGACCCAAAAGCCCCTACAAAGTGCAAATAACCTCAGCCCCCACAACAAGACCTACAACGTGGAGAACAGCTAGTCTACCTGAATTCTCTTTTGCTCCCTAAAATTTCTGGCAGCCAAATCATCTGTGGTGAGAGGCACTCCCATCAAGCAACAGCCCAATGAAAGACCCCCTCCACAATGAGAACGGTCACGCAGATGAAATGAAACAGAGCCTAGATTATCAGGCAAAAGCCAGACATTGCTGCCTACTTCTCATCCTACCAGAATCATGCAGCCCTCTGATAGAAATGAGAGAACAAAGTTTCCTTGTTGGTGGCTGTAACAGGAATTTATTTTTTTCAAATTATCACAGCTGCCCAATCATTAAAACGTGACAGTGTTCAGAAGGAAACATTCACGTAATATCCTTCCGATGACCATAGTCCTCCGTGAAGTGGGAAACGTTTAGTGTGGAAGACGCTGAGTGAGACTCAGGAAACCCTAAGCCAACAAGGAACGTGGAAGTCAGGAAAGGAAGAAGGAAGTGTGGAGGTCACATCCCACCCAGCATTAATGCATCATACTCACATTTGGCTCCAGGTATGAAAGTCCTCAAATTGGCAGTTTGCAGGATGGACCCAGTTTACAGTCCAAATGTTCCTTGCACTTTGGAATACTCCTACCTGAGCACCAGGACATGGTGTGGACTGCTCATTCAATTAATAAAATGTGGGGATGCAGTTGGATGCATGTTCTGTGTCATCTGTCTTCACCTTTTTTGCAGGTTAAGGTGCAGGACCCCATCCACCCCTAACTACATTGTATCCTCACCCCCATCTGACAATTGCTGCTCACACTCTCTGTCCCAGAATTAAATCTCAAGAAAATAGAGGAGTGCCCCTTCATGAAGAGAAGCACCTGCTCAAGTTTGAACTGAATTTGAGGTAAATTCAAGGGGCCCTGCAGACAGGACTGCTAGTGTCTCTCCCTGGGCTGGCTACAGGACAAGAAACACTGGGAGATGTATGTTCTTCAGTGTGATGTGCTCCTGTTCTTTCTAGCAGAGTGGCTTTTTTTGCAGAGGGAGGTGATTTGGTTTTGATGGGTCTCAGCCAGCCTACCAATTCACTGCAAATTCATGATCCACAGAAATATAAAGAACACAGTGACTCACAACCCAAGGAGAGCCACACAGACAGGCAACCAAATGGTTGGGATAATCAATAAAAGGAAGAGCTGCAGTGCATTAGCCACATTCCTTTAAGCAGATTCCACTTACCGAAACAAAAAAAGACACTCACACACTCACCACAGCCACACACACATGCAGACATACAACACTCATAACACTCCCACAGAAACACACAGCCTGGCAGATTCTGAGTCTGTGTGGTTCTTCAGGAAACTCCACCTGTGAGAAATCAACTGTGGAGAATACAGGAATATCTGGAAATCACAGTGGTGTAAGTTTCAAAACACACATGCCAACAACATCTAAGCAGGGCTGATGATCCTTTTGAATCCTTTTGAATCCTTAGGGATTTAACAGTTTATTCCTGGAGCTCTGATTGATGTTTCTTCAGGCTGGTTTACATCTGTCCTCTCCTAGGTTCATGGAACTATCCCGTGAAGATAGGCACAGAGAAGACAGGCAAGAGTCCACCACCAAGGCACCTCCGTGGTGGTCTCCTTCTCTGCCAAGCCACAGGGTCTTGTCCCTAGGCAATGGTGGAATTCATTTTGATGCTAGTCAGAGCTCACAGCTCAGGTCTGGTGTCCTGAGACTAGCACATGCACATTAGTGAGGCAGGCTCAGGCTCCCAGCTGTAAGAGCTGTCAGCCTGCCTAAGCAGAGGAAAATGATACAGGCAGAGCTGGCCAGGTGTTGGGAAAAAAGCCGCTTGTGATAAACCACTACAATTCTGGACCTTAGACCTCTTCAGGCTTTCCATGTGGTCAGGTCCCACTGGACAATGAGGCATTTTGAGACATGAGGTGGTGGCTGGAAAATACTCTTCTGACTCCATTCCTGAAAGAGGTTGTGTGAAAGAATCATGACTCATGGGGATTGGAATATAGTCTGGAGAGTTGTTGAGGGGTCTTCAGGTGATGGAATCATACCTGAGACCCCAAAGGTGGTTGTCACCAAAAGATGCCTTGCCCCAGGTCCTGCCTGGACCAAGGGCGACACCAGCCTCCACCTCAGGAGGGAGTAGGACTGGCTTGACTGCTATCCCTCCCACACCATGAGGCATCCATGCTCAATTGAGCATTGGCTCAATGCCCATGCTCATCTTGGCCGCATCGATGGCACCCAAGGTGGGTGGCCCAAGCCTCCAGAGAACCCCTGGACCCCCACAGCCCCTGCTGCTCAAGCCAGGGAAGGACAACCTGCATCTGCAGAAGCTCCTGAGGAAAGCAGTCTAGAAGAACACAAAGCAGGGTGCAAACATCCCCCCAATTGGGGCCTTCCACACCTCTCTCTCCCTTGTGAGTGAGGCCAGCCACAACCAGGAGTTCACAGCCCTATACACTGCTGAGGGCCCACACCCTGCTGAAGCCCCACACCTTCCTGAATGCCCCACCAAGGCTCCCTGCATGGTGGCTGCCCTAACCCACTCCCCGCACACCCCCATCACCCACCATATGGTGTCACCATTTCAGAAGTCCACATTCTTTTTCAGCCTCACCCAGTGCAGGATTCTAACTACTCACTTCAAAGCCATGAGGCCCCAGATTGCAGCCCCAACACCAGAATCTGCCCAACCTCTTGGTGGCTTCAGCCCTGTCTCATCCACCATGGCTGAGTTCACCCACATCACCCAGGTGCACATTCAGCTGATAACGTCCCCATACGATGGGACCACTGAGCACCCCAGGAGAGTCCCAGAAAGGGAATCCAATAGCCAGGACAGAGATGCTGATTCATGTTCCCCCAGGGACGAGCCCCTGGTCATGGTGGCTCACATCTGCCTGCTGCCCACTGCAGCCCAGGCTGTCAGTCCCTGGCCTGTGCAGTCCCCTGTACCACGGCTGCCACCAGACTTCCAGGGCTCAATTCCCAGAGAGGCTACAGCAAGGGTTTGGTACCTCTAGCCCCGACCTGCCATACACTGGAGCTCTCACCACACAGTCTCACCCCGTGAGACCTGGCAGAGAGCACCTGGAGGAAACCCTGATAGATGGCCCCGCCACTGAAGCTAAGTGAGTATCCAGCCCTGCCTGGGCCACATCCCCTGCCCTATCATCAGGCTCTTAACTATGCTCTGTTTCCAAATTTCAGCCCAAGCCCTGGCTCAGTGTCGAAGTGGCTCAACAAGCAGCTGTAGGAGGCCCAGGAGTCTCTGTGCCCAAGGTCGCATCAGAGCCTGGAGCCAGAGATGCAAAATGGAGCAAAATATGCCCACCACCACCGCACCCCGTCCATACCTCTCAGGCCTCCAGTTTTTGGGATACCTTGCTATACCATATGTCATCGGTAGAGGCCTGAGGGTGCCTGGTGGGGCCCAACAGTGGGGAGCGCACCATGGCCAGCCTCACTTGCCTGCCCTTCCTGTACCAGCCTGGCTTCAATGCCCTGAAGCTGCAGGAGGCCAGCCAGCCCCCTCCCATAGTCCACTCCCTCCTGGAGCTGAACACCACACCCAAGAACCTCAACTACACAATGACCAGCTGGAGGTTCCCATGAAATAGCCTGAATGGACTCCAGGGCCCAGGACCATGGGGTGAACAGAAGAGAGGGCTGAGGCTTTAGCTGGGGGCCCATAGTTTCTGCATAAGGATGTACCATGGCCCAAAAAGCACGGGTGCAGGGCAGTCTGAGAAGGGGACAACCGGGCACAGGAGGGTGCCACAGGGATGTCAGGATGGTAGTCAGGAGGCGGGTCAAGAGTGGGTGAGCTAGAGCACCTAAATTGTATTGGTGTGAGGGGCACAAAGAAGAGGTCAGTGTTGAGGTGTGGGATAGGGGCCTTGGGATGAAAACTTTAGGTAAGATAGCAGAGGATTGCACCTACTGACCTAGCCTGGGTTCCTCAGTGTTCTAGACCTTGCATTGTTGCTCCGTTTGGCTGTCAAAGGATTGGGGGCAGACGTCTGCTTGCTGAGGCATGGGTATGGTCAGGCTAGCTTGGCCATCAGCATCAGGAGCAGAGTCAACAGTTTTGCTGTCTGTGCTTTCTGTTGTCAGAGCCAGACCCTGGGACTAGGGGGAGCCCCCAACCAGCGTGGGACTTAGCACTGATACAAATGCTCAGGGGCAGGCAGGAAGGGGCTCATTATGGAGTGGAGGAGGGCCCAGGATGACGGCTCTCACTGCCAACATCTGCTTCCCCCACATGAAATGACAGCCTGAGAGGGCAGAACTAGAAGAGTTGTCTCGTGGGAGAGAGAAGGTCTCAGCATTGGCCATGCCCAGGCTTTGACAGCTGGATGAAAAAGGAGCCCTCACTCCTTTCTGCTGGCTGTCACCTTCGCTCTTGGTCTCCTTCCCCATCTAGGAACAGGTATACATTCGTTGCCACCAGGCATAGGAAGTATGATAACGTCGTTGCGGAAGGGGTCCTGGCTCCATAGGCCTCCCATCTTGGTGAGTCCCCGGCAACTCACAGAATGGGACAAGGTGCACAAACATGCCCTGTGCTGAGAACTTGGTGTCCTGTAGGGAGCCTGGAGCTCTGTTGCAGGCTTCAAGGGTGCACCCAGAGTTAGCCAGAACCCAGACCAGCTCAGTCTCCCAGCCCTGCACACATGCCGCCTCCCTCACCTGACGCCAGATTCAAAGTTGGCTAATTTTACCAGAGTCAGCCCGACTTAGCCACTGCTCCACCAGGGAAGCTCAAGGCTCCCATCTGGGACTCCTCAAAAGCCTCAGCAGGGCTCATGAGGGGAGTGAGGCACAGCCTGGCCACCAAAGAACTAGCACTGAAGGAAGTGGATGGCATGGAGCCCGGGTTCCCAGCCTATCTGTGTGCTGGGGATCCATAGAGGGGCAGGAACTAAGGTCCTACTCCCTTGAGGAACCACTGTCTCTCTTCTGTGTCCATTTGTCAGAAGACGCACAGGTAAGCATCCCCATACCTCGCCCAGGGCTGGACACGCACCAGGTGCATGCATGTGGGACTCAAGAGTGAAGCTCTCCAATCAGCCTTGTGGGCATGACCCACGGGTCGAAGAGGAGGTGGCACATGGAGGCCTGTGCTCTGCCCCTGCTGCCCCTTACCCTGGATGGCTTGCAGGGTGCTAGAGTGGGTCCCAGTGCAACGCCTGGAGGTGCAGGAGCCAGGGACACCCTGCCTGAGCTGCTTCAGGCTGCCAATGGAGGGTTGACTGTAGGAGATGCTGCAGGCTGGTACCTGTGTCAGAGTCCTTCTGCTCCCCATTGGCGCTGGCAGTGAAGGGCAGATTCCGCTTGCTGGCTCATTCCCTTACCTCCTTCCCACCATTGCCACGCTCCAGGTTTTGGGGTCTTGGTTAGAAAACTTTATCTTTATCCTAGAAAAGAAAGGCATGCTTTCAGTTGTGATTCCCAAATTAAATTCTCAAGCTCTCAAGATTTTGTTTCATGTGCCAGGAGAAGCAAATCTCTTATTTGAGTAATGAACACCCTTCCTGCACCCCAGGGCATGGCTGTGTGAGGCTGGCCACTGACTGCAGAACCTTCACCCAGAAGCCTGGGGCCAGGCTGTGGCTCAGCCCCGACTCTGGCCCATTTCTCCTCCTGCTCACTGGAGGGATGCTCAGTACTCTGGTGTGTGTGTGGAGAAAGCAGAGGAGACAGACACGTGCTACCTCCCACTCCACTCCCTGCCTTCCTGGGAAGTACTGAACAATGAGGAAAAACAAGAGCTTTGCTTTCTCAAAAGAGAGGTGTTGCCACGCATAGCCATATTCCCACCAGGAGCCTCACTGTGGAGTGAAGGTTGGCAGGGCCTCCTGGGGTGCCTGTCTTCCCCAGGTGAGAGGCAGAGCACGGCTCCCTCCACCCTTAGTTCTGAGTTCTGGCCGAGCACTTCTTACTCTGCCCATCTCACACTGGCTGTGCTGTAGTTTTTGCCTTTTCCATTCCTGAACATGGATTTTTCCACTATTCTAGAGGCCACTGTGCAGCCCCCAGCCCCTCTCTGCCCTCCTGGAGAGGTGGGAGGAGCCCCTGCAGGGTAGCACAGTCCCTTGCAGGCCTGAGTGCAGGGCTCAACCACCAGGCAAGAGGCAGGGCAGGGACTGTGAAGTCCCAACTCCAGCCCCAGTACCAAGGTTGGCAATGAGCAAGCATCTGCCTCAGTGGCATAATCCACTGGCTAAAAAATGTGCCCTGGGGATGGGTGAAGGAGCTGGTGTGACACACATGCTAGGGATGTGGGGTTTCTGTAATTTCTGCAGTCTCCTGAATTGTAGATGGGTACATGTACATGGTACAATTCAGAGTTATGGAGGGAGAGGGAGAGGGTAGGGGAGCCCAAACCCAAACCTGGGCTGGGGAGCATGCAATAGTGAGACCACTGAGACAGACTCAGCCACCACCAGAGCTGTCACAACAGGCTCCTCTCATAGAGTAGCCACCAGCACCAGGAGGGCCCCCAGCTTCCAGGCTGACCTAGGTTAGGCTGCTCAGTGGAGTCTTACAAATTCTAGTCAGCACCAGAACTGGACAGGTGAAGCAGCCCCACTCCCTGGCCTTCCCAGTACATGTCACAGTTGAAGGCTCTGGAAATGGCAACTTCCCTTACATGGGGCAACAGCCACGGAAAGGCACAGCCAAATGGCACAGCCACAGAGAAGATGCCAGGGCAGTGCCTACCCATGCCAGCCAAGTACGTCGCACAGAGGTCCTGGGTGCAGCGACCACCCACACCAGCCAAGCACATTATACACAGAAGTCCTAGGTGCTACACCTTGTTGCCATCGTGGACAGCACAGTCCCCAGAAGTATACTGCCCTATTCTCCATCAGTAAGCCTTCTTTCTGGAACTGTCCCTAGGTAGCTGCTGGTAAATACTGCGAGTGGTCAGTGGTCCCTTCAGAGCATTGGAGGTCTCAGCTGCTCAGGGCTGAGACACCCAACTGTTCCTGGGAGAAACCCAAGCACCCCAGCCACAGCCCTGCCTCCTGGGACCCAGATGCATCTTCTAGCTCAACTGGTCAACCCTGCACCCACCAAGCCTGGCAGTTAATCAGAGACATCCTGAGTGATCACAGGAGAGCTTACCAGAACATGCTGCAAGCTCAGAGTGCAACTGGAGTCAAAGAGAAGCTAGCAAGCAGACTGGAGCCATGGCAGTGTGCCCACCTCTCCAGTGAGACATGGGGAGATGGAGGAGGGTGCCAGATGGACCGCTGGGGAGATGGCATCTTGGAAGCATAACACCCACCCCAGCAGTGCAAGTCCCTCCAGCCCTGCTCAGGAGTGTTAACACCCATTCCAGCAGTGGCAGTTCCCTCCCACACCTAGGGTGCATAAAACCCATCCCAGCAGTGCAGGTCCCTCCCAGCCCTCAGCCTGGGTGCCCAGATGCAGATCATCCACCACCTGGCTGCAGCTCCACTGAGTTTTTCTATGGCCCTCTCAGCATGCAGTCCCCATCTGGAATGAAAGAGGCATCCTCCATGGGGCAAACGAATGCCAGGAAAGAATGGCACACACCAGGAAGAAGCTCCAATCTTAAATCTCATCTTCCAAGAACGCTGTGGCCCAGGGGGTGAGTTCTACCAAACATTTGAAGAGGCTACCATAACTCTAATTTCAGAACCTGATGAGGATATTCTATGAAAACAAAATTATAAAAACCAACATACTTTACGAATACAGACAGGATGTATAAAAAAAGATCACACAAATGATAGGACTAAGAATAGATTCGAGAATGCAAGAAATTAAAAGAGCAATGTATTTCACCACATTAAGAAAAAAAAGGGGCCGGGCGCGGTGGCTCAAGCCTGTAATCCCAGCACTTTGGGAGGCCGAGACGGGCGGATCACGAGGTCAGGAGATCGAGACCATCCTGGCTAACACGGTGAAACCCCGTCTCTACTAAAAAATACAAAAAAAAACTAGCCGGGCGAGGTGGTGGGCGCCTGTAGTCCCAGCTACTCGGGAGGCTGAGGCAGGAGAATGGTCTAAACCCGGGAGGCGGAGCTTGCAGTGAGCTGAGATCCGGCCACTGCACCCCAGCCTGGGCGACAGAGCAAGACTCTGTCTCAAAAAAAAAAAAAAAAAAAAAAAGGAAAGAAAATCATGTGCTCATTTCAACAGCTCCAGAAAAGGCGTGATAAAATTCCAAACTGTTTGTGATGTGGGAGGAAAGCCCCAAACTGATCACGGCCTCTAGGAAGCCTGGACAGAAGGAACACTGTCCCCAGGTCCATGGTCAAGGCGAGAATGCCTACAGGCATCCCCTGACAGGCACTTCACAAAAGAAAATACCCAAATAGACAATGAACACTTGAAACAGTGTTTCTCATCAGGAAAATGCAAATTACAGCCACCAGGGGATGCACACCAGCACTTCCACCAGGATGGCTGGGAGAAGACAGGCTCTGCAGGCCCCAGCAACCACTAGTGAGGCTTCGGGGAAGAGCTGCAGATGCATTTCCCATGACGTGGATGAAACAAGTGTGTGTGCTCACAAACAAGTACAAGGATGTTCAAGGCAGTTTTCTTCGTAATACAAAAAACGACACAACTAAACTGCCCATCCAAAGGCAAATGAACAATTCTTGAATGCAAATGGAATGCTGCAGCGGGTGTACACTATGAACATGGGAGCTATGCACCATAAACATGGGGATGCGCGGCATAAACACCGAGGGTGAGTGCTGGTGTGCAGGCCATGAAAACAGGGTGTGTGTAATAAAAATGGGGGTATGTGGCATAAACACCAAGGGTAAGCGTCATGAAAACGGGGTGCACGCAGTAAACATGAGGTGTGTGCAGTAAACACGTAGTGTGCGCGGTAAACAGCAGGGTGCACACAATAAACACAGGAGGTTCAAGCAGCCTCGTGGAGGAGCCCCATGCATACAGTGGCGGATGCATCCAGCAACCAAGCTGGGAACATCTGTACCCAAGGCCTCCTCTAGAATCAGACTGGGCTCAGTCCCTTTTTTCACACATGGAAGCTTCTAGAAGACAACACAGGAAGACATGTTCACCACCAGAAGATAACAGAGAATACACATCACACCACCATGTGATACCACCACACACCCATCAGAGTTGCAGACATCAGGCCCACACACTGAGCACTGGCAGGGATGAGGATTCCCTGGTGGTTCTTGGGGCACATTGGCTCATCGACAGAAGAGTCTAAAAATGCAAACATATTTTTATAATTTCAGTCCTCTATTATTTATGAGTATTTAGAAATACATTCTGCATACAGTGTTTGCACTGGAACACTATGCTACACTCAATTATGGCCACAGCTAAGAAGGGAGAGAATGCCAACAGGAGCAAAATCCTGCAAGTCAGACACTGTGGAGCAACCGATGTCTCCCATGGAAATGTCAATAGCCAAAACCTACCAGTGGAGACAGAAGTCAGGGCAGAGGTGACTTTTGCAATGAGGAACATTACTGAAGGCCCCAAGGACCCTGGAATATTGTATATACTCGTCTGACTGGTGATTATCCCAGGTTTTATAGATGAAATACCAGTTATCTGTATTCATAGTTCACTTCAAAAGGTCACAAATTTCTTTTTCACCTCCCAGCTCCTTACACCTCAATGAGCTGTGCAGAGAAAAGCACACATGGGCAAGGCACCTGCAGGACACAAGGCTCACCCCAAGCTGCCTACAGTGTGGAGTGTGGCACAGCCACCAGGAAGGAAGCTCCCATCCACTTGGGCTCAGAGTCTGCTGTGCCCCTGGGGTGAGACAGGCCCCGTTTCAGCCCCTCTGAGCTTTCCTCACCAGCACAAGAGGACTGCCAGCAGGAACCATGTGCACATGCTACAGAATGTTCTCACTTCCTAAATGCAAATACCTCGAACATTCAATCCAATCCTTATCAGGAACCTACTCTAAAGCCCCACTATGCCCCAAGGACGACCAGATGGTGACAGTCATGGCACAAAGACCCTGCTGGGCCCTACTGGCCTGCTGGTCACCTGGCTTCTCCTCATGACACGAGGTAGGCTCTGCACACATCATATGCAGATTCCCCATCACACCATGACTTTCACTCATGGGAAGCACACACAGAGGAAAGAGAAAGTTGTAGTAACTGAGTTGTAGACTCCATCCCAAACCTGCTCGTGAAACCACAGCCTGAGGTGGGACACACTGAAGCGTAGCCATGCACCTCCTAGCTTCTCAGCTAATGTTACTTCTGGAATACTTGTCTTGGTGGGAATGTAGCTCACAGTTCCTCACTTGCAGCACTGACAAAGCTACCTTTGGGGAGGGGCCTCAGTCCAGATGTGAGTCTGTAACTGGCACAGACTCAGGGGGTTTCCACTGAGACTTGCTGGAGGGTTCACATGCTCAGTTCTCAACTGCAGCCTCCACGACTATGGGTGCCACCTCCAGCTTCTTGGCCTTCACACAGCTCGCCAGCTCTGAGTGGGGCTGTGAATGTCGGTTTCTAACAAGCCCCAGCTGCTCAGGTGACTCTGCTGGTCGGAGGACACACTTTGAGAACCACCAAGGGGAGCTCAGTTGTCTGTGAGGATGTCTGTGCTCTGAGTGGCATGCATGGAGCACAATGAGACAGGGTGACTATGCCATGGGGTGGAGATGACACTGTTCTCTGTGGCCCTGGACACCTTTGGATCAGAACACACTCAACGATGCAGATACCTGCTGGTTCTTCCTGAGGCAGCTCTGTGGTTTTGAGATTCCATGGTCAGCAGTGGTGAGAGACCATCTGCAGGATGGGCCCTGAGAGAAGGCCCAAGGAGGAGCCCTTTCTCTGACATGCCTGCCACTGTGCTCACTGGTGTAGCCAAAGGGACACACACAAGCTGTCAGGTCAGTATGGCATCAGGATGTACTGCAGAGTCATGAGCTCCTTTTCCATCTTCCATGTATCTGTCACTGAGATCACGATTCTTTTGGAAAAATCTAAAAATATATTATTTTTGAAAACACAAAACTGTATCTGAGGAAAAGGGAGCTTATGGTAGAAAACTGAGCAGAAACCATTTCAGCCTGTGCCAGGAGAAGGCAGGTCAGACGTGTGCACCTGAGTTCTGGCCCTCTGAGATCACTTCCTCTGTAAGGAATACAGTCTCTACTGGTAGCAGCTGCAACCAGGAGTGCATCTTCCCAGGCATTCTATTTCAAGCTCCTGTGTTATTTAGCTAAGAAATCTCCACCAGGCCCGAGAGCTCCCTACTCCCTGTAATGCATTTACAATTTGTCTGCCTCCATTATGAAAATGCCTGGCTATACCATGAGTAGTTGGAAAAAAAAAAAAAAGAAACCGGACAGGCTGGGTGTGGTAGCTCACGTCTCTTATACCAGCATGTTGAGAGGCGGAGGATGAAGGGTCACTTGAGCTCAGAAGTTTGAGACCGGCCTGGGCAACATAGGTAAGACCTGGTCTACACAAAAAATACAGAAAGTATCCGGGTGTGGTGGTATGCTCCTGTGGTCCCAGCTATGAATGAAGCTGAAGTAGGAGGACTGCTTGAGCCTAGAGCAGTGGGCAGGGGGCGGGGGGCAGTGGTGCAGAAGTTGCAGTGAGCTGAGATTGTACCACCGCACTCCAGTCTGGGTGACAGAGTCAGACTCTGGTCTCAAAAACAAACAAACAAACAAACAAACAAACAAACAAACAAACAAACCACACAACCGAATCCAGAACACAGCTACCTTACTGGAAAAACCTAGAGTGAAATCCACACATCCCTCACAGCGCAGGTGTGAACAGAGCTCCCACATACAATATCAGGACCAGTTAATCAAGTATCTCATCTCCTTAAGCAAGAGAACAACTCAAAGCAGTTGAGAGCACATGTCAGCACTGGGGCTGCCTGCAATTCAGGACACCCTGCCTCGTGAGCCAACATAACCTGCTCTCTGTGGCTCTCCTGGCCTTTCTCGCTACACTGCCTGGACTGCCTTCCTGTTAGTCCACTGATGTAGGGCTCCACCACGCCCCAGCAGGCTGGTGTCAAATGGCTCAGAGAACCACCTCCTCAATAAACATTTCTGAGACCTGACCAGGAGAACTCCCTCTTCCTCCCATTGTTTATTCATCTTCATCAGAACAGGCAGAGAGATGACCAGGAGTGACAGATGCCACCTCACCATCAATGCCAGGGACAGCATCTCCACATGGCAAAGGGCCATGCGCCTTCTGCATCCCACCCAGGCCACCACTACCACCCTTTTCCTAAAACCTGCAGTCACAGAGGATGGGATCCTCTATGAAGCAAAGGTCAGGTTCATTCAGCAGTCCGTTCATGCAGCCACTCCAGAACTCCAGCATCAGACTCTCAAGAGCACGATCCAAATATCTTTGTTCCTACAGTACAACCCAGGTACAGAAGCCAAGTAACCCTTTCACGGACGTTTTGAGGTCCCGGGACCCCCACCCACATCACCCATGTGAACATGACAGGGTTTTGATTGAAACACATGGCTCATGCCTCCAAGCTCTCCAGGTGAAACCACACCATATATGACCTCTTTGGGAGACAGTGCTCAGTAGACACATGGAGCGCGCAGAAGCCGAAGCTTGGTGGCAGTGGCAGGAGCTGAAGAGGACAGGGGTGGGGCCTGGGCTGTGTGCACAGCATTCTGCACCATTGCAGAGCAGGGCTGCTCCGCATGAATGCTGAGTCCCAGGACCCAGCACTATGTGATGACGAAGATGAGACCAGGGTGGCAACGTGAAGCTATCATAACACTCTGAGCACTTAGCCACAAAAGAGCCGGAACCACCAGGAAGCATGACCCATCCTCGTACCTTTCTGCCTCACTGCTGAAGGCTGCACATTAGCACTCTGACCACCCATCTCCTCAGGAGCTCAGCAGGACACACCAACCCATCCACCAAACCCAGACACTCCGTAGCCTTCACAAACACGTGACCCCACGTGTGAGCTCGGCAGTATGGTGCTGACCAACTACCGGCTTCATCTCATGCTTCACTGGTGGCTACAAGCCATGGTACCCACCCAGCTCTGCATACAGCATGAGGAGTTTGGGACAGAGCAAGTGGGAACAGATACTTGGAAACTGCCCAGACATCAAGGGGCTCAGAGCTACTGTCATTTAGCACCTGCACATGTCCATGTTCACAAAATGCTTCACAATTAACCAGAAAGAAGTGAACTGAATCGCTCCCATGTTGCTGCTGAGAGGAAGGTTGTCTTGGTGGTTATGTTCACATGTGGAATCCCTGCTAAGTTCTGCTAAGTTCACACCATACCAAACCCACAACATGGGCAGAGAGGCGAGCTGCAGCACAGCAGCACAGGAAACAGCAAGAGGTCTCACAGGTAGTGACCTGGGGACCTGAAGGCAACCCAGAGCAAGAGGCAACCAGGAACCACAATGAGGGGACCCCGCCCACCAGGGACCACTGAGGGTTAGACAGGTCACAGGTGAAGGGCCTGCCACACAGGCCAAGCAGGGAGGATCAAGGAAGCAGGAAGATCAAAGGATGACAGCGACAGAGTGGCAGGAGATGACGTGCATTCTGCACAGCACAGCCCTGCCTCACCATTCACTTCACCAGACACTCATGTGCCTGCTGCAGAGACAGGAGGATGACTCACAACAGACAACTGACCTGTTGACAGTCACAAAGAGAACACATGGCAAAGCCTGAACTTGAACCAGGATCTGTCCAAGTTCACAATCGCTGGGCACACCCCAGAACTCGCGTGTCCTCCGACACTGCAGGACAGGAAGTTTGCACTTCCTAACACCCCAGAACCCAGCAGCACCTGCCAATACTGCAGGACAGGAAGTCTGCACCACAGGAAACTGCATTACCCCCAACACTGCAAGGCAAGAAGTACAAACTTCTTCGGAATCCAGAATCCAGGAATCAGCATTAACCACACATTAATAAAATGTGGTGGTCTGGATTTACATCTCATATTCCTATTTACAGTTAGAATAAACCAAAATTGGAAGTAACATGCCCCAGCACTGCTTGCAATCAGGATACCTGAATGTCTGACAGGCCTACTGGAAGCTAGGAGAGAAATCCTGTATTCCTGGGGGTAGAAACGTGCAGCCACATTGAGATTCAGGGCAATTTTTATACATAAAGCTATTATTTAACACTTAACTTTGGACCCCAAATAACAAACACAAAAAAAGCAAGGCTACTTTTGGAAAGATCACTCCTCACCACCCTCTCCAATCCTGGCTGCAGACAGAGGTGCAAGGAAAGGGCCAGAGGGCAGAGAATAGGCCATGGGCAGGCAGCACCCTCTTCCTGCCTCATCCCCATCTGGGTGCGGTGAGCATGCAGGGTGGGAGAAAAAGGCAGTGTTATCTTTTTCCCAGTCTGCTTCTCCACCATGTCATTGCTAAGAGGAAGCTCTTCTGGCTGAGGTGCTTTAGAGCACCTGCCCTTGGGCATCATCTTGCTCCTCACCGGATATTCATTTACATGGCCGGTGCTTCATCATCAACCATCTGCTTCAAAGGAGAGGACACACAATTCACTGAATTCAGAGGCAGCACAAAACTCATCCACTCTCACATTCTACTCAACAGACTCAGTAACTGATCAAAGCAGGCAGCTGTTCTGATCAGGGCTGGGGCCAGGACCAGGCCCAGGAAGGAACTTCTCTGGATGCGCCTCCCATAAAGGGGTCACCAGCAAAAGGAATGGCAGCTTTGAGCAGGAAGGAGAACAGAGAGGGGTCAAGTACTTCATGGTGGAAGAAAGGGACACGTGGTCTAGGGTATGGTTGTATTCTGGGTGGCAATCAGCAGCACCTGGATCCTGGGTCCCTCCTGGTGTAGGCTGAACCCAAAGTGGTCATGCACCACAAGGCAGTCCCTTCCCTGCAGCACAGGCAACGTCACAATACACAGTGCAGTACCCCAGCCCTCAGGTCTGGCAGGTCATGTCCACAGCCTCAGTCTCACACTCCACTCACCAGCTGGCCTGTGCTTTCTGCACACCCAGTTCCCTGACTTGGTGGGCAAGGAGTGTCTCTGAGGAAGTCCCGGCAGCTGCGAGGTCCCAACTCCACACCCATGGAAGCAGACGCCCCTGCCGGCTTCAGGTTCCAGCTCCTGGGTTTCCCAGGAAATCCGATGACACATATTGTGTTAATTAAATTTTATTTCTATTTATTAATCATGTTTTATTTTAGGAAATTTGGCATCTTAAAAAGTTTCTGCCCAGGGAAAGACTGCCCCTCTCAGGGCTAGCAAATTCCTAGATAGCCAAGGGCTCCCATGCAACCCAACCACCTTCTTACCCAACTCCATACCCAAACCAAGCCCTGCCTGAAACCAGCACACAGCCAGGTACACAAGCCAATCCCTGCCTGAAACGATCGGAGAGCCAGGTAATACAGGAAACTAGAAAGAATCCCTACAGCACAAAGCCTGCAAGAACTTTCCAAAGTAGCCACTCCTCAACTATTCCCTCTGCCCTGTCCCACTCTTTCTGCAGAAAACCCAAGAAGCAGTGGCAGAGGCCTTCCCCGAGCCCCTGCTTCTGACTCCCGGCCACTGTGGTGTAAGGCAGCCCCTCTGTGACACGCGATACAAGCACACTTCTTCCTTCCCAGCCTCGTCCTGGTCTCTTCTATGGTGGCACCAACTTCCCACGCCACACCTGGCATGGACACTCTTAGAGCACAGGCCTCCTCCCTGCCTGGGGGCCTTCTAGGTTTGTTCACCATCACAGCCAGGTCTTCCAGGTGCACTACAAGAGGAATAGGGGGAACACTTACACCCCCATGCCCAAAGTCACTGTTCCACTGTCATGTCTTTGCCACATCATCAGTTAGAAAACATTTTATACAAACCAATCTGTGCACACGTCTCTGCTCTTTTCACCACAGAAGCACCTCTGTGCACGACCATTCTGGGAGAAGCAGTTTCTGCAATATGCTCCCCTATATTTACCCATCTTGTTCACCCACAAAGTGTAGCTTTTGAAACACAAGGTGCAGACACATCGGTGAGTGGCAGCTCTACTCCAAGTCTCTCCCACTTGCACCCGTGGCACTGTGTGCCACCTGCCCCTGGACACAGACTTCGGTGAGACCACAAGATGCTTCTCCTCAATACCGTCTTGCAACCTGCTTTGTCTTTCCAAAATAAATGATAAAATCCCACAAAGTGCTGCCTTGGCAAATAACTGGCACAAGAACATATCTAAAGTTATTCTGGAGAAACAGGTCAGATCAATGTATTCACTGCCTGATGCCTCCACCCACAGTGCAGGTGAGTAGGTGTTTCCATCCACCAATCCTGATGGGTGAGGCCAGAGATATTTTCTCTCTCTACCTGAACTTATGAATTTTACATTCTTTTCCAATTTTCCACCACAAAACTGGAATGTCTCAGCCTGGAGAAATGGCATCTCAGCACCTGACTCAGGGAAGGCTGTTCAAACTTATAGCTGTCTAGAAACTCTGTGGTAATGTTTAAGTAGAAGCTTAAGGATTATCAGGAAGTAATATTTTTAAAACTCCAGACTGCCTGCTCTCAGGATGGAAAAATGGGGTCTTCACCATGGTAGAGTCCACCATCCTGATCTCGATGTGAGTCTGTGGCCCATGGACACACCCAGAATAGCACTGGCGTGGTCAGGGTACAGACCTCACAACCTATGGACAATGCCTGGGCCCTGACAGTGAGAGGGCATATGACTTCACTCCTGAAACACCTGATTCTATCCATGTCCCTAGTCTGGTGCTGTGCCCCGGCACCTTCCCCAATGGACCAGGGATCTGGGAGTCCACTCAGGAGGTGAAGGAAGTGGGTTGCACCTACCAGGCAGAACACTTTTCACAGTCTGTATCACAGTGAACACTCTGGGGGCTAGGGAGTGTTGCCCCAGGTATACTCTGTGTTTTCTGGAGAGAGATGTTTCTCCACCCACTGGCATGACAACAGCTAAGACCATCCTGGTCACGGCCCTTCCAGGACCCTCATGTGCACCTGGCCTTGGCTACAACATGTTACCGATGGCGACATTACCAACGGCAGTGATGTTCTTGAGGCCCTACAACCCCAGTCCCCACCTTTCCATGAACCACCACCCTCATCACAGTCATCGAGATATGTGACAGCTGAGATGTGCTGCTGAAGCATTTGGGTGGCTGTGGATGAAGCTGGTTTGGATGTAGCTGCCATGTAGCCCATCCTACACCTCCCAGGACCTGTCTGCAGGCACCAGGCATGCACCACGCGGCCCACTCTTTTTCAATAAGAGACGAGATGAGGACAGAGTCTCTGGTTGCTGTTGTTCTCTTCCAAGGCTTGCCATCCCAGTCCTCCCAGAAGCTGCCCTGGTGATGCCTCTGGCACCTCTGGCCTCCACACTGCCCTGTGTTCCCTCTACTGGGCTCAGGGCTTGTCATCCTCGCCCCTTGCTGTGAAATGGCAGAGCCAGCTGAGGACAGAGGTACCATTACTCAGCCATGTCAGTGACTTCTCCCAGGGGCTGCTCTGGAGTCAGATCCACAGGCTCTGCTGACTCACGGGCATTGTCTCAGGGTAGGGGCTGCTGTGACACCCCCACGCCTCCCTGTCAGACCTGTCACTTCGAGCAGTCTTTGAAGCGGGAGGTCCCCTCTTTAGACCGTTCCACAGCTGCCCAGGCCTGGCCCCTGTGCCTTCTCATCACAATGCTGCACAGCTGACCACCCAAGAGGGGCTGCCAGGTCTTACTCCTGGGTGAGACTCTTCCCTGGAAGGTGACTTGGCTGTCCCTGCCTATACTCATTTTAAGTGCGGCCTAAATCTCCCTCATTTCCAAGTTATCAGGCAAAGTCTATTTTAAACTCATGTTCCTTGAGTCAGCAGGAGAGTGAAACACACCTGGGGACACTGGGGCTGACTCATGTCCTGTACTGAGTGGCAGGGCATTGTCTGTGGTAAGGGAAACGCAAAGCCAGTGGCTGAAAGGGCTGGACAGCACCTGGCTCTGACCAGCCCTAGGCCACAGATTCCCTGTTCCTTCAACTCCAGACAGCAACCCTCCCAGCTTCATGAACTGGCAGGGTCACCAAGAGTCCAGGGTGGCAGAAGTCCTCCACACAAGCCACTGGCATACTCCCTGATGCAGAAGCCACAGCACCAACATTGTGGGCTCAGGGAATTTGCCGATTACCAGGCAACCTCACATCTGTGCCAAAATAACACACAACTCAGCGGAGGTGGAGCCCCTATGGGCTGCAGAGCCTCTGATGGGGCTGGCGGGACAGAAATGACAGGAACAACGATGCCCTGCTCCTCCCTGAAGGTGGCTTCAAGAGCACTCAAGGGAGAGAGATATTTTCAAGACTGGCCCAGGGAAACCACAGGGCAGGTTTCCCAGCATCCACCACGTGCCAGCAAGCACAGAGCCTTCACCTAAACCATCCAGGCACCACAGCCTCCCCTTCTGCACACACCAGAGCCCAACTGATATTCCCTGTGCTCCAGAGGAGACACCGTGAACCAAAGAGCCTTCCTCCAGGACCAAGTATGACACAGAAGGGGTTACACTGACTACTGAAAGGTCAGTTTAGCAAAAACTTCAGGAATTTCAGCCTATCTTGTCTCTTCAGCTGACAAGTGAAGACCAGGCACTGGTGGGGAATCCAGAGCTGCCTCTCCTGGGCTTCTAGGATCAGAACTGGGCCAGGATGATCTTGAAACACCTGTGGGGCGAAGCAGGATGTTGGGCAGCAGGGTGGGGAGGGGGTGGTTGGGGGGTTGTCTGTGGAGCAAGGTCAGGAGGGAGGAGCTGCGGGGTGGCAGGCTGCCCAGGAACACTCCTTGCCAGAGGCCTTGGCATCACCAGGGAGTTCGTGGAACATGGAGATTCACAGGTCCCCTCAGACCTTCTGAATCCAAACCTGCACTTTAATCATGTTAGGTTCTGCATACTAACATCTGAGACGCACTGTACAAGAAAAAACTTGTAATGACACAATTAATTCTTAAAACTCACAGCAAAAAAGACTTCTTCGGGGCTGAAATTCACCTTCAGTAAAGGGATGCAATGTAACTAGAGTTGACCCTCGAACAACCTGGCTCTGTGTTTGCACTGTGTGGATTCACTTATACGCAGATGTTCTTCCACCTCTGCCACTCCTAAGACATCAAGAACTATCTCTCGTCTACCTCTTCGGCCTACTCAAAGTGAAAACAAGGATGTCGAAAGCATTTGTGGAGATCCGCTGCTGCTGCGTGAGACTTAAGCCTATTTTCTCCTCATGATCTTAGAATTTTCATATCTCTAGTTTGCTTTACCCTAACAGTAAAAGTACAACACACATAACATACAAATGTGTGACCATCTTTATGTGGTCAGGAAGGCTCTGGTCAACAGGAGGCTGTTAGTTAAGTTTGGGGAAAGTTAAAAGTTATATACAAATTTTCAACTGCACAGGAGGTTGGCACCCTCAACCCGTGTTGTTCAAGGGTTTGCTGTAATTTATATTAAAACACCAAGCCCCCTCCACCTGGGTGAGTCTCTCTCCCTGAACATATGTGAGAATATTACTCTCCACAGACTCCCAGAGAGAAAGAGAACACTTCAAATTCAGATTTGTCTTCCACAGTATTGTGATAAAACAGGCCTTTAAGTATATCCTGGGCAAATGCTCCTCTACTTATATAAGTTAACAACTCCACCAACCACTAGTTTGTTTAACAACCATTTAAATATTGAATGGTGCCCAAAGCCCCTGAGAAGAGATGTGACTCAGCTCCTTCCCCCTCATAGCTCCAGTTCCAAAGACACTCATGATTGAGAGGATCAAACACCAAAGGCCTGTTTGCCTTGAGGGGGACACTGGGGAGGGTGGGGAACGGGGAGTGAGAAGTAGCAGGAAGCAGTAGTCTTGCGCGGCACCAGGGCCTTGCTCTCACCTTGGCCCTGGGCGCAGCCCCACACAGTGATGAGGCCTGGCCTGCCTGCAGCACATGGCCATGCTCCAGATATCTTATCTTTATTTGAAGGGTTTTTTGTTTGTTTGAAACAGGGTCTCGCTGTGTCACCCAGGTTGAAGTACAGCGGTGTGAACATAGCTCACTGCAGCCTCTACCTACTGTGTGCAAAGCCCTTGAGTGACATCTCCATGACCTACAGCACTGTGGCAATCCCAGGTATGGAAGAGAAGCACCATTGACCTCTCACCTCTCACCATCTTAGTGGGCAGGGGGAGAGCAGCTGAGGACAAGGGTAAAGCCAAGGGCAGGGGGGCTGAGCTGAAGGCAGGGACAGAGAAAAGAAAAAAGGGAGAAAAAACACAAACAAGGGGTATAAGGAAACTCCCATGGGTGATGGAAATATTCTACACTTTTATGTGATCGTGTTTCCCCAATGGTATACATTTCCCAAAACCCAATGAACTATACATTTAAAATGCATTAATTTTATAATATGTCAGTTATAATTCAATAAAGCTGTTAAAAATTAATTTTTTTAAATAGTCACATTAAATATACATATTTTAATAAAGTTTAAAATGATTTAAATATATTTAACATTAAATATCAACATTTAAAGGACTTAAAGCATTCAAAAAGGAAGAGGAAGCAATACTCTTAGCTGTGCGTCCAGTCAGAGGCAGTACACAGAAAGCATTTATCAACAAAGACCATGTAGCCAACACCACACCAGAAGCATTCCTGACACCACACAGCTTCTGGGTGGGTGGGAAGGCTCAGGGTACCTGGCTCAGGATGTGAGTCATGTGCTAGTGGAGCCAGTGGAGAGGGAAAGGCTGCTTTCCAGGCGGCCACTTGCACACGGGAAGGGCTACTGTTGGCTCTGGCAGAAGGCCCAAATTCCTTGGGGCACAGACACGGCTATAGATGTGTGGAATGTCCATAGGGCTGTGTGAGGATCCTCGTGACATGGCAGGTGGCTTCCATAATGCAGTGATGGGGTGGCAAGGAGGAAGCCACGGCACATCTGTGACCTAGTATTGGAAGCATGGGGGCTGTGTGAGGGTCCTCATGACATGGCAGTGTGGGCTGGATGTTGTAACTCGCTGACGAGGAACAGGATGAGGTGTAAGTGCAGCTGTGGGACTTCTGATATAAGAGGTGCCGCGGCTTCCTCTGCACCACTCCATCAATCACTGTATTGGGGAAGCCTGCTGAAGGGAGGCAGATCAAAGAATCTGTGGACATTCTTTAAACTGTTCCACCAGTGGCTTTTGAATAAAACTTGGTAATTTGACTGTATAGTTCTAGTTAGTGTCATATGCCCTGAGGACAAAAGTTAAAATTTTAAAAAATATTATAAGCCAAAAACCTTCCTATTGCCTTTTTTTTTTTTTTTTTTTTTTTTTTTTTTTTGAGACGGAGTCTCACTGTGTAGCCGAGGCTAGAGTGCAATGGCACTATCTCGGCTCACTGCAACCTCTGTCCCCCGAGGTTCAAGTGATTCTCCTGCTTCAGCCTCTCGAGCAGCTGAGATTACAGGTGCATGCCACCGCACCCAGCTAATTTTTGTATTTTTTGTAGAGACAGGGTTTCCCCATGTTGGCCAGGCTGGTCCTCGAACTCCTGACCTCAGGTGATCTGCCTGCCTTGGCCTCCCAAAGTGCTAGGATTACAGGCATGAGCCACCGTGCCTGGCCTGATAAAATATATTCTTAATGTTAACTTCATTTGTTTCTTTTTAGTCTATTATGAGGCTAATAGAAAAGTAAAAATTAGATGCACAGTTCACATCCTATACTTAATTATCAGAACAACTCTATGGGACAGAAGACCCCAATCTCTGACAAACGGGGAAAAATACCAGAAGAAAGAGCAAAGGGAGAATTTACAGATTAAAGACTTAAAAGACATCAAAGAATCTTAGTGTATAGACGCTGTCTGCAAACCAGTTCAAACAAAGAACTGTTGAAAATGGCACATTTAGGAGAGAGACTTTTGATACCACTGGGTGTGTAGTGACACTAAGGAAGTTCAAGGCACCCACTGATTCAGTGAGCTAGAGATATTTATAGATATATATTTAGATACAGGGTCTCCTCTGTCACCCAGTCTGGAGTGTAATAAAACAATCAAAGCTCCCTACAGCCTCAAACTCCTGGGCTCAAGGGATCCTCCTGCCTCAGCCTCCCAAAATATTGGGGTTACAGGTGTGAGCCACCACACCTAGCCTGTGTGCTATTTTTATTTTTATTTAGTGTAAGATATGGTGATGGTTTTGAATGTTTTTGGCGGATGCAATGGTGCAGTCTTGGGTTTGGTTCCAGGTAACGGGCTGGGATGGCTCCTGCATGTAGGCCTCACATGCTGGGAACTGTCATCATCACTGTGTTCACCACACTCTCTCTTAACAAGGGTACACTAAAAACTTAGTAGGGTACAATGGCTCATGCCTGTAATCCCAGAACTCTGGGAGATTGAGGTGGAAGGATAACTCAATCCCAGGAGTTTGGGACCAGACTAGGCGACATGGCAAGATCCCATCTCTCTATATAAAAAAAATGATAATCTTAAAACTCAAAGACAAAATGCCAGATGCTGCAGAATGTCCCAAAGAAATGAATTCCTTACGTATTAAAGAATCCCCATAAAAAAGGATCATTTCACAAGCAGCCTATAAACACTGAAACAAACAAAAAATTAAAAACCCAACTGATGAGAAACACCTTGGGAATGCTCTTCAGCTCTGTAAAGTCCTCGGATGGTCCAAGCATCTCTGGTGGATTCAGAAGGAAACACTGAGCTCCCCAAGTCCTGGAGGACAGAGATGCCTTACAGCTCCACACATCCTTTCACACTGGCACCACCTGCACCTGCAGCTGGGGAGGTATAAGCAGCTCTGGGGAGAAAATGACCTGCAGCCGAAGAGAAATGCAAGAAAACTAAGCCTCATCTGTTCACTGATTCTCATCAACTTCCTCTATAAAATGACAACAAAAACATATTATCTTAAAGGATTTTGTGGGGATTAAATGAAAAAGTACTTTGTAAACAGTAAAGCACCATCTAAATCCAAGTTATCACTGTAATGGCTTTAGAAAAAAGCAGAGGACAAGCACAAGGAGAAAGGTGCTGAGAGACAGGTGGGGCTCTCCCTGGGGCCTGGTCTGCACTGCCCTCTCTGAGGAAAGTGGCTCGCTGCCCTGACCTCCCTAGTTTCACCCTCCACATCTCTAAGGAAGTTATCCTGGTACAACTGAGAAAGAAAGCAGTTCACTTAGAAATGTCCATTTCTTTCCTTTATGCCCCAACCCCCTCTTTTTTTTTTTTTTTTTTTTTTTTTTTGAGACCAAGTCTCGCTCTGTTGCCCAGGCTAGCGTGCAGTAGCGTGATCTTGGCTCAGTGCAAGCTCCGCCTCCCAGGTTCACGCCATTCTCCTGCCTCAGCCTCCTGAGTAGCTGGTACTACAGGCACCTGCCACCACGCCCGGCTAATTTTTTTTTTTTTTTTTGTATTTTTAGTAGAGATGGGGTTTCACTGTGTTAGCCTGGATGGTTTCAATCTCCCGATCTCGTGATCCGCCCACCTCAGCGTCCCAAAGTGCTGAGATTACAGGCGCGTGAGCCACAGTGCCCTACTGGTCATATTTTTTATTACTCCTTAGGGCTGCTTTGTTTTTTAATGCAAGGGTCCACAGTTGAGAATGTAACTACAAACTTGAGAAACAAGAGCTGCAACAGAACAAAGGTGCTGCCCCATGCTTCTCAGCCACTTTCCCATCCCGCGCACCTGGGCGATTTGACACTTGGTTCCCCAGAGTGACAGGGAACCCTCAGGGAACAAGGGTCCCCTGTGGGGCATGCAGAAACACCTGCCCCTGGTCTGAGATCACTGGACTCAGTGCCCAAGCTCAACAATGCTCTGGGAACTCTAGTACAAAGATGCAGTACTGCATCACAACTTTTGGGTCATGCCTAAAGTCAATTCCAGAATGATTTTAGTGTGTTAAACAGCCATTGAAAATTTTTTTTAAAAAATTATTTTTTAAAGCACCTTTAGTTTCACAGCAAAACTGAGCATAAAGTACGGAGGGTTCCCTTGAACCCCGGGCTCAGCATCTCCACGACAGTGGCCATTTGTTACCATCGCAACCCCACTGGACATAGCATCATCACCCACAGGCCACATGGCCTCAGTGTCCACCCCGTGCTGTGCAGTCTATGGTTGGATGAATGTATCTTGATATGCACCCACTGTTGTGGTAAAATACAGAGTAGTTTTACTGCCCCAGATTCCCCATACTCCTGCTACACATCTCTCCGTCCCTTCCTTTCCCCAGCCCCTGGCATCACTGATGTTTTTGCTGTCTGCACACTTTTGCCCTTTCCTGGATGTCAGAATCAGAACCCTACAAGGTGTAGTCCTTGAAGACGAGCTGCTTTCCACTCAGTCCTGTCTTCTCAGGTCTGGCAGCTCATTTGTTTTTAGGGCTTCATAATATTCCGTCACTTGTATGGACCTTGGTTGATTGATTCACTTACCCCGCTGTGGGACATCTTGGCTGCTTCCAAGTTTTGGCAATTATGAATAAAGCCATTTCGTGAAAGTGAAATAATACAGAACAGAAAATATTAGGGGTACTGTACACATCATCATGGAAAGAGACAGTATTATTTTGTATCTTCCCAGTATGTGGGTGTGTGTTGTGAAACAGAGAGGTAAACTACTTTTCTTACAACTGGAAGCAGTCACGACAACTCAAATGCTGGCCTAACTGGTTAACAGCCCTCAATTAGAAGTCACATATATCTAAGTTAAGTTTCTCTTAACTATAAAAATCTATAAAATACAAAAATAAGGCCAGGTGCAGTGGCTCATGCCTGTGAAACAAGCACTTGGGGAGGCTGAGGTAGGTGTATCACTTAGCCCAGGAGTTCGAGACCAGCCTGGGCAACATGATGAAACCCTATCTAACGTGATGAAACGCTGTCTCTATAAATAAATAAATAGCCAGGCTTGCAGCCCAGGGAACAGCATAAGACATTATCTTTAAAAAAAGAAAGAAAGCTGGGTAGGGTGGCTCATGCCTGTAATTCTAGCACTTTGAGAGGCCAAGGCAGGTGGATCATGAGGTTAGGAGATCAAGACCATCCTGGCTAACACGGTGAAACCCTGTCTCTACTAAAAACACAAAAAATGAGCCAGGCGTGGTGGCGGGCGCCTGTAGTCCCAGTTACTTGGAAGGCTGAGGCAGGAAAATGGTGTGAACGAGGGAGGCGGAGTTTGGAGTAAGGCAAGATCACACCACTGCACTCCAGTCTGGGTTGTTAAGATCACAACCACTGGTTCTTCTGCATGGTAGAAACCCAGTACTTTAATGAAACATGAGGTTAAACTGACGGTTCATAAGGAAGGGAAGCCAGCTGTGCACACCACTCCTACTGGACGGGTCACGACAGGAAACACAGACACTAGGACCCAGCCTGTCCTAAAAACACGCCCTACAAGGAGTCCTCACTCTTTAATTATCTGCTTCTACTGTTCTGACTACATGAGAGATGATAAAAGGGTTTCAACACAAGTGTAATATTTTAAAGATAAAGGAATGTCTTTCCATTAGAAAACAACTGCAGGCTGGGTGCAGTTGCTCATGCCCGTAATCCCAGCACTTTGGTAGGCTGAGGCGGTAGAACACTTGAGCTCAGGACTTGGAGATGACCCTAGGCAACATGGTGAAACCCTGTCTCTACAACAACAACAACAACAACAACAACAACAAAAATCAGCCAGGTGTGATGGTGCACACCTGTAAGTCCCAGCTATTTAGGAGGTTGAGGTAGGAGGATCCCTTGAACCTGGTAGGCAGAGGCTGCAGTAAGTTGAGATCACACCACTCTGCTCCAGCCTGGGCAACAGAGTGAGACCCTGTCTCAGAGAAAAAAAAAACAAAAAAACCCAAAAAACTGCAAATTAAAATGCCAGACACACAGATTAATGGATGATGCCCCATGCCCAAATACTCCCAAGGAAATGTCAGAAAGGAGAGGACTTCAAGTGGCTTGGGGTCCTCAGCACCAGGTGACCAAGCACAGCTGAGCACTGGGTCTCACTGATTTGTCATCAGACATTCACTCACAGTTTTCGTCATTCTTCACTCTACTACACAATATATGAACATGGTCGAAGCAATTCTAACCATGCAGACAATGTGCAGGTCTTTCCTCAGTGGAAAGCAAGCTTGCCCAAGTCACACAAGTGGGGCTGCAGTCAGAAATGCCTGTTCCTCACCCTCTGTTCTCTGATGGTGTAACTTCATTCTACTGTGTGTGGATTCCCTCTCTATGGGGACAACAGCTCCTGGGTTGCAAGCACCTGCTGAGCATAAGGGTCCAGCTTCAAAGCTCACTATCCCATAGGTGACAAACAACACTGTGACCTGCCTTCTATGTCAGCTGGTGCCACTATCACAGTAGACTCCCTACACACCAGGACCACCATGTTGCTCTGTCACTCAGAAACTCCAGTGCCCACTACTGTGGCCATCCCAGGATGCTGGCTTGTATGGCTCCCAGGACACTGCTCCAAGCACCCAGTTTCAGAGGGTGTGACACCCCCAGACCCACCCTCACTGTGCCAGAGAGTGGGACCTCTGCAGCCTAGCACATATGCTCAGGACGTGGGACTCTGTTAATCCCTCCCCTACCAAGTCAGGACAGCCATCTGTTTACAGGGATGTTGACAAATGCTGACTACCTGCAAAATTAAAACATTGGTTTCAAAAGGGCCTGAGTGGAAATCCTGAACATAATACATACTCTGTTTTAAATAAATAAATAAATAAATAAACAGAGTCCAAGCGGGGTGTACTCCTGTCATTCCAGCACTTTGGGAGGCCGAGGCAGGCAATCACCAAACCATTTCAGGAATTTAGATGAACCCTGAATTTATTTAAAATGGGTTATTATATTTTATGATTTCTACATAGAAAATATTTTCTAACCATATCATAAATTTGTTGTTGTTGTTTGTGAGATGGAGTCTCACTCTGTCGCCCAGGCTAGAGTGCAGTGGCGCCATATGGCTCACTGCAACCTCCACCTCCCGGGTTCAAGTGATTCTCCTGCCTCAGCCTCCTGAGCAGCTGAGACTACGGGCATGCACCACCATGCTCAGCAAAGTTTTGTATTTTTAGTAGAGATGGGATTTCACAAGGTTGTCCAGGCTGGTCTTGAACTCCTGACCTCAAGCAATCCACCCCCCTGGCCTCCCAAAAGTGCTGGGATTACAGGTGTGAGCCATAGCACCTGGCCTTGTTGTAAAACTTTTACCAAAAGATCTTGGTTGGAAAAAGGGAAACAATACTTTGCACATAATCTTTTTGTAACAAGATTACATTCTACAAAAAGAGACAATATAATTAACAAATTTCATTTAAATAAAAACTATAAACTCAAGTGCTAACAGGAGGTAGTCCATTGGAAAAACAAGAGCTCAGAAGAGGCACAAGGGCCCAGAGAGCTCTGAAACCTCAAAAATCACACAGAAAATGTACAGGTATGTTGACAGTCCTGGGGAGAGGATCCACAGTTTTTGTCCAATTCTCAGAGAGTCCAGACCCAAAAAAGTGTTTAGGAAGGCACCTTTTCGATGTCCAAACATGGGCAGTAATGTGGGAGTGAACGTCAGCCAACAGAGCCTTGGACAGACACTTTACCTTCCAAAACAGACCAAAGACTCACCAACACACCCAAAAAGAACATTTTTAAAATATAAATGACTTCAGAATCCTTTAACATATGCCCAGGAGAAAACTAGTAAGTCATAACCAAGTCATGTGGACTGTTCATATGCAATATTAGAAAAGAAATCAAGGTTTCCACTGCGAAAAGCCTGAAGCCCAGAGCTTTGTTTCTCATGTGAAGGAGATAGGTGAGACCAGCAGAGAACACTGGAGTTCTGCTGCCATTATAGAAAGGAGACCCATTTTGGAAATAATGCTGTAGGTCCATTTCTTTGTGTATTAAATATACCACGGGTTTTTCTTTTTAAATTATAAGTAAATCAGGTAATCAAACCAAAATGAGGCAGATATTTTATGTTGGAACAGGTCAATCTGCAGACTCCCACAGGTTGGAGGGATGAGGCCTCAACATGAACAGATCCCACCACAGGGGGTTCCCTGCCTTCCAGAAGGCCAGTGTGGGCTGCTGGGCTCACCACCTTAGCAACGGCTCTAAACACACGTGCAGTGACACCAGCAATTCTGAAAGCTGTAAATAGAGGATAACAGCATAAAAAAAATTGCCAGATTAAAGTAAGGATCGCCCCCTACCTCCTCTCCCACCCCACTGAGCCCTTAAATACCACTGTTAATGCTGGGAGCAATGCCACGTACACAAAAGTGACTTTAATACCCTCACACATCTATTCATCTGCATAATCATATACCTACAAAAGCAAAATAAGTTCCCTGGGTTAACTCTCTCTGCACAAATATGTGCACGAACAAAATGTGGCCAAGAGATGGCAGTCTGGCACAGATGGACCAGCTCACAGTGGCCACAGCCCACCTGCAGGAGTGCTGCACCTCTGCCGCCCACAGCAGCTACAGCCCACTGCGGGAGTGCTGCACCTCTGCAGCCCCTGGCTCTGCTTCCCACCCTCCGCCTCACAACACCATGGGCACTTGATCCCTTCTCTCAGGGCCCTTCTAGATCTTGGCAGCTGGGCCTCAAAGTTCAACAAAGCTACTGACAGGTAGATCTCCACCAAGAGAGATAAAAAGATGAGGTCAACTGCCTGGGCAAAGGTTCCAAGTGGAACATCAAGAGTTTCTGGTGAAGAAGAGCAACAACCCAGGCTCAGACCTCAGAACCAATTTCTAACTTTGAAGAATGTAGTCCATTTCACCTGAGAGTTGGAAAACATCGGCGTCCCCGGAGATGTTGAAGTCTTGGGAAGACGGCATTTAGTCCAGGATAAACCAGCAGTACTCTAGACCAACTTTGCAAAGAGCTGGCCCAACAGGAACAAGGCAAAAGGTGAGTAGAAACAGGCTGGGAGAAGCTGACACGAACTCCCTGAGGTCTGCGTGGCTCTCTCAGCACATCGCATGGCTCTCTCAGCACATCGCGTGCCTAAGCAGGATATGCCTTTTCCTTATTTCCCCTCTATCATCTTTTTGAAGCATTATATGGAAAATTGGGCAAATAAATCTCCAAGTGTGAGCTGACATTCTTAAGATAAAAAATAAAATTGATATTTCATGGTGTAAAACTCTATTCATGGGCCCTACAGAAATACCTCTCATTATAGTCCTCATTAAATACTAAATATTCTAAGGAAACACACAATTGCATGTTAAAACATGCAAACATTATTACAGAATAACCAAACTTTTGTTCCCTCAGAGTGACTTTCTGCAATAATTTACGCCCAGCTGGCAAAGGAGTAGGGAAGGGACAGAGGTGAATGAAAAGAAGGCTCATTATCCCAGAGCCCAAAACAGGCATCATTTACGTGCTTCATAATTCTGAATTCAGGAAGCACAAACTGATAAAAACTATGTACTCATGTCTGCTTGCAAATATAAGTGCTTAATTTTATTTTAGGTTTTTTTTTGTGTGTGTGTGATGGAATCTAGCTCTTGTCACCCAGGCTGGAGTGCAGTGGTGAGATCTCAACTCACCTTTCAAGTAGCTGGGATTACAAGTGTGTGCCACCATGCCTGGCTTTTGCATTTTTAGTAGAGACGGGGTTTCACCATGTTGACCAAGCTGGTCTTGAACTCCTAACCTCAAGAGTGATTCACCCACCTCGGCCTCCCAAAGTGCTAGGATTACAGGTGTAAGCCACCACACTGGGCCTGAGGACATTTTTTAAAAGCAATACCTATGTTCCCAAAAACATTAAAAATTAATGTTTAGTTATTTATAAGTTCCAACACTTTAATTGCTTAAACTGACTTTGTGGCAAATTATTTCAAAGTAAAAATCAGCTCAGATTTGTGTTTTTATGTATAAACTCTTAAAAGTCAGGGTACATAGGTATTCTTAATACATAATGTATGTGTGTGTGTGTGAGCAAATGAGACAAAGCCTGGGAGGCACTGGAGGGATGGTGAGGGTGCATGCAAAACACAGCGCCTCCTCCTGGATTTGCCAGAGAATTAACCTCGTTCAGAACCTCATCCCAGTCAGAAAACACAAAGCAGCAACAGGCCTGAACTTGGTCAGTCACCTCCATAAACCATCAATTACCTTCACAGACCAGGACTAACAGGTTTATTACAGATGATTCACAGCTCATATTGTCAAGGAAGGGCCTCCAACTGAGCAGTCACCAGTGCAGCCTGCGTCAGGGCGCGCCTCCCTCCAGTTGTCCCCATATCGCCCATGTATGACACAGTTTATGCTTCGCAGGTTGTGAGGCTCAGCTTCTCGCTCCTATGGACCAACACAGTAGGGAAAATGAAGGCGCCTTTGAAACTACAGATCATGGGCTGTTTTGGGTGTGGGGAATCCACCCACTGACACTTATGGCCAGCTCTGACCATCTGAACCCAGGTGCACATTACAGACATAAATATCGGTGCAAGCAGCCAGTCACTCCTCAAGCCCGGCCCCGCACCTCCTGCTCCCAGTGGAGGCTTTTGGTGCAAGACTTCCTGGGCCTCAGTCTCCTCATCTGTAGGCTGGGACCAATCCCTGGAGTCTGTGCTCTGGGAGGAACACATGCAGGCAATCCTGGCTCAGGACAGCTTCCCAGCCCCATAAGTCATAGCTAGGGCCAATCCATTTCAAATTACATCTGCACGGTGCTTTACTTTCATATGTTATTTTATCTGGATTCTCTAATGGGCCTCAGCTAACAGATGGTATTATTTTCACATTGCAAACAAAGAGACGGTAGCTGCAATCATCCAAAGACACCCCCTTGCTGCCTTGCTGTGAATGCCTGGCCAGGCCTCCACGCAGGACCACCAACTCCAGACCCCATCAGGGCCAACACAGGCCACTGCTGTCAGCACACTCCTGGGAAATATCCGTCTTTCTGAACTGACTGACATAGATTTTACCTTCTTGAGGATACAATAATCCCATCTGCCAAGATAACCCACAAATAAACCCACAAGGCACTTCTTGTCTAAACAGTGCCTCAGCGTCTAGAGGATAAGCCCACAATGCAAGCATCTGGGAGGACACTCCAGGACGAGAGGCCCAGGAATAAAGAGGGTCAGAAATGAGGGTACCCTCAAGCATGCTGGGAGCTGCTGACACTTTCAGACTGGGAAGAACAAAGAGCTCCCAAGCAGGAGGGCATGGGAGCACAGTGAGGGGCCAGACATGAGGCCAGAGGTGGCTGGAGCGGCAGCTCCCACCAGCAGCAGATGAGGCATGAGACTCAACCACCTTCAAAGTTTTCTATTCATCTTCAAGAGAACCTCAAACTATATTTTCCTTAGTTTCATTACCAGGCTCCTTGTAGAAAAATATCCATGAAAAAGAATGGTTGGCAGAACTGATGATCACAGGAAAAAGCATAAACACACCACACAACAGAAGCAGGCGGAGATGGGGCAGGAGGAAAGACAAGGCCAAGAGGTGCTCAAGGGAAGCCCAGTACAGGTGATTTCCCAGCCACTCCATGCTTAAAAACTGCTTCACGGCCTACACAGGTACTAAACTCTGGGAGCATCCACCAGGAAATGGAGAAGGCAAACTCCCACCGTAACCACAAAAAGATACTGTACTATCTCCAAACTCTAAAGAGGAAAAAAAAATAGAACAGGAAAAAAACATAGATATATAAGCTCCCCGCAACCACCCACCAGGAAAAGGAGATCTCTCCCCTTTTGGAAAGCACTCAATGTCACAGAACTCAGTGCCGACCCCTTCGACCCCGCTACCCGGTGCCCCATTCAGGGAGGCTCTATCCTCATGGGTGGACGAATACTGGCTGCTATGAAGGGCTAGCCGACACCACAGTACTCAGTACCAACTCTCCCACCCCGCCACCTGGTGCCCCGTTCGGGGAGGCTCCGCCCTTGTAGGTGGACGAACACTGGCTGCTATGAAGGGCTGGGACTGGAAGGCAGTCCCGTCCACTCCTCTGTCCCTGCAGCCACGGAAGGACACAGCACCAACCATGGAGGCAGAGACCTCCAGTGCCCCAGGCTCTCCAACTTCCAGCTTCCAGAACTATGAGAAATAAATTTCTGTTCTTTATAAATGAACCAGTCACACACATGTTACAGCAGCATAAACAGGCTAAGGGAAAAACATAAATGGACTAAGAAATCCAGTTTAAAGACCAAGTTTGTCAGATTGGAATGGAAAAAGTAATCCAGCTGGCTCAGCATCAGCTGAATGATGTCTAATCCATGAAAATCGGCAAACATTTCAGAAAAGAAATACCAGGTACATACTGTGCATATCAGGCTGGGTTTCCTCTATCAATGCTGGGTACAGACTTGAGCCCCAAATGCATTCCAGGAGATAAGGTGAGCACTATAATATGGCAAAAAGTTCTTTTCACAAGAGAGTTAAGATGGTCCAACATGTATGCAAATAGAAGTCTCCGAGTAAAGAACAAGAATCACCAGAACAGGCCAGACACAGTGGCTCCTGCCTGTAATCCCAGCACTTTGGGATGCCACAGCAGGCATATCACTTGACGTCAGGGGTTTGAGAACAGCCTGGCCAACATGGTGTGAACCCGTCTCTAGTAACAGGTGGAGGCTGCAGTGAGCCGAGATCACACCATGGCACTCCAGTCCTCTTCTGAGAGGGAGACACCATCTTAGGAAAAAAAAAAAAAAAGCATCAACAGAACAGAGAAAATGAGCCTCAGCTATGGAGCAGACATTAAAGTGCCTTTCAGTAAAGAACAGAAAAGGAGATAACCCCAACCCAAACTATAAGACAGAAGAGCTGAGCAAGACCAAGCTTGAGGTAACAAGCACATTATAATAATCCAATAATCACATATAAAATAATCCAATAATCACGTAATCCCCATTTTTCAAGCTCCCAGGGAACAACAGTGATCCAAACTTGATCACATACACATCTATACCATAAGCCTAAAAACTGTGGAAGGGTCACCTTCTGAAGTGACCATACAATTCAGATGGGAAGATGGGTGACTAGAAAACATGACCTTGAATCTGGGAATTAAGAAATTCATTTCTAAATACAAGGGAGGAGGGGAAACCAGAGTAGGAATTTAAAATATTCAAAATTGGAAATGACAGAGATTCTATTCAGCAAATTGGGAGATGCAGGTAAAGTGGTTGTTAGAGGGAAATGTATTTATATTTATTGCTAGAAGGCATCCCAATAAAGAGGTTCTAAAAGTTAGAATATAACCAAAAGAATAGAAGAAAAACATGAGAAATGTACGAACATAAATGAAACAAAAAGCAAACATGTAACAGAGGTTAAACAAAGTCAAAGGTGAGTTTTATTTTAAATGACCAAAAAATAGAGAACAAGCTAAATGACACAATAGGAAAGCAACACAAAAAAACAAGAAGGTGTGAACTTTCTGCAAAGCAAATGGCCCAAAACCCATGACTGGTCAGTAGCAGGAAGAGAAGGCTCTGTTGGGTAAAAGCCCAGCTATACCGGGTGGGGTGACTGAGCACATGGGCTGGGCTCAGGCTGGAGTGAGGCACTAGGCCTGTGGGGATGTCTCTCCTTGGTCTGGGCTTTGGAGGAAATAGCAAGAAGTTTGTTGAAATGGAAATGTGAATACAAAACACTGTCACAGCAGTACCTGGGGAGTGCTTCTTTAAATCTCTGGAAGTGTAGCCGCGACAAGCTGACACATAAATCTGACTGTCACACTGAGGAGAGAAGCCATTTCTCTTACTGTCTCCTGTCACTGAAGAGGAGGAAGTAAAAGTTGAAAAACAACAGGAATGAAGTCAGTGGCAAGACCAGCCAGTGCCACTTATGACCAGGCCTGAGGTTAAAAGATTAACTCCCAACTCTAACCACCTGTGCTTTCAATCTATTACAACCCTTTCACGTGGAACCCCTGAGAGCTGTAAGCCATTAAAAGGGCCAGGAACTCTGTCTTTGGGGAGCTCGGCTCTTAAGATGCGAGTCTGCCGATGCTCCCAGCCAAATAAAAACCTCTTCCTTCTTTAATCTGGTGTCTGAGAATTTTGTCTGTGGCTCATCCTGCTACAACACATGTGTGTACATGTATGTGTGTATGTGAACATTTACACATAAAAAAGTTCTGTTCTCCAGGTTGTGAAAATGTGATTATTTTACATTCTATTTCTCCTTATCCGTTTTTCCTAATTTTTTACAAAATGGAGTACTGCTTCAGTAATAAAGATGACTTTTTAAAAAAGAGAATAAAAAGAGGTGACCGTAAACATCTCCAACATTAAGCAAAATGTATTTGGTTTTTCACCAGTAAGAATGGTGTCAGTCAGCTGTAGGTGTTTCTCAGAATGTCTTCCATTAGACTGAGGAAATTCCCTTCTGTTCTTACTTTGCAGAGCACTTTCCTTATGCATGGGTATGGAATTTTGTCAATTTATTTATTTACTGATTTTGTGTGTGTGACAGTATCTCACTGTGTCACCCAGGCTGCAGTGAAATGGCATGATCTCCTGGACTCAATGGATCCTCCCACCTCAGCCTCCAGAGTAGCTGGGACTACAAGTGTGCCATCATGCCCAGCTCATTTTTGTATTTTTTGTAGAGAAAGGGCTTCACCATGCTGCCCAAGCTGCTCTGCAACTCCTGGACTCAAACAGTCCCCCCATCTCAGCCTCCCAAAATGGGGTTACAGGCATGAGCCACCATGTCTGGCCTAAAATATTTTTTAAAAAAATCTTCTTAGATGATCTTATGGCATTTCATTTTCATTAGGTCAATATGGTACACCACATTGGTTTTTAAATGCTAAATGAAATTTAAACTTCTGAGAGAAACCCCGTTTGCTCATGAGGCATTGTTATCCTTTCTATCTGCTATAACTTAATTTACGTCCCTTTTCTCATATCCACACTAAAAATTTGTTGCTTGTTTTTCTCCTGATCCATTTGGCTAAGGGGCTACCAGTTTTATGGTCTTTTTTTTTTTAAATAAAACAAAACCCAGCCGGGCTTATCACCGATCACAACAATGTCCCTTTGCTCATATCTATACTAAAAATTCATCGCTTGTTTTTCTCCTGATCCATTTGGCTAAGGGGCTACCAGTTTTATTGTCTTTTTTTAATAAAACAAAACCCAGCTGGGCTTATTACCTGAAATCAGGAGCTCAAGAGCAGCCTGGTCAACATGGTGAAACCTCGTGTCTACTAAAAATACAAAAATTAGCCGGGGGTGGTGGTGGGTGCCTGTAATCCCAGTTACTCAGTAGGCTAAAGCAGGACAATTGCTTGAACCTGGGAGGCAGAGGCTACAGTGAGTCTAGATAGCACCACTGCACTCCAGCCTGGGGGAGAGATTAAGACACTATCTCAAAAAGTAAAACAACAACAATAACAACAAAACAATAATAACTATAGTAATCAAGACAGTGTGGTATTAGCAAAAGAATAAATAAAATGATGTATCAGAAAAGACCAAAAATAGACCCACATAAATATAGTCAACTAATTTCTTAACAAAGGTAAAGCAACTGAATGGGAAAACAATCTTTTCAACAAATGATGCTGGAAATAATTGAATATTCTCATGCAAAAAAACCCCAAAAACCTCTAACCTTTCCTTATACAGAAAAATTACCTCACAAGTGAAGTAAATATGAGTGAAAACTATGTATCTTCTAGAAGAAAACATGCTCTACAAGGCTGGGTTAGAAAGATTTCTTAAAGATACAAAAAGCACAAAGTACCCAAGAGAAAACTATTAAGTTGGACTTCATCAAACTAAAAACTTCAGCTGCTCGAAAGACACTATTAAGAAAATAAAAATACATGCCAAATACTAGCTTAAAAAAAAATTCAAACAACATAGAGCTGGTAAAGGACCTGTGTTGATAATCTGTAAAGAACTCTCAAAAATCATCATACAACCCAATTTTTAGAAATGAGCAAATGGCAGAGACATGAAGGTGAAGACAAATGCTTCACTAAAGCAAATACATGGATAGTCCCTTTCCCCCACCAAAAAACCCACATGAAAGACAAGCAACATCATTTGCCACTGGAGCACTGGAAATTAAAACCACAATCCACTAGAATGGCCACAGTGGAAAAGACGGACTATACCACATAACAGCAAGGACAGCAAATGGAATTCCCATTCACTGCTGGTGGGAACACAAAACTGTGTGGTCACTTTGGAAAAGAGTCTAGCAGGTTATTTTTTTTTTTTTTTTTTTTTTTGAGATGGAGTCTCGCTCTGTCATCCAGACTGCAGTGCAGTGGCGCGATCTCAGCTCACTGCAACCTTCACCTCCCGGGTTCAAAGGATTCTCCTGCCTCAGCCTCTCAAGTAGCTGGGAATACAGATGCGTGCCACCACGCCCGGCTAATTTTTTTTTATTTTTATTTTTAGTAGAGACAGGGTTTCACCATCTTGGGCAGGCTAGTCTCGAACTCCTGACCTTGTGATCCACCCATCTCAGCCTCCCAAAGTGCTGGGATTACAGGTGTGAGCCACCGCGCCCGGCAAGTCCAGCAGGTTCTTAAAAAGTTAAATATTCATGTAACATATGACCCAGAAACCTAGGCCCAGGAATTTCACAAAGAAAAAGTACCACATAAAGCCATCTGATGCTTTGCATGCAACCACTCATATTAACTTGACTCCCAACAACTAAAACTAGGAAACAATGGACATGTCTATAACTGCTTATTGGATAAACACATGACATATTTACCCCCAAAAAAGCTACTCAGCAAACTACTAACATACACAACAGAACCCAGATCAATCTCAAATGGAAGATGAAACACACTAGACAAAAGACTCCATACTCAATGATTCCATTCATATTAAATTCTAGAAAAGCAAAACCTACAATGAGCAAAAGGGCATCAGCATCCTGGGTCCAGTAAGCAGGAGGATGTGCTGCCACAAAGAGGAACAGGGGAACTTTTTTGGGGTGACATGAAGGTGAAGACAAATGCTTCACTAGGAAATGGTTCCTGTCATGCCACACAGCATGCAATTCCATGGACACAAAATGACCAGAACGGCAGACCCAGAGAGAAAGCAGAGGCTGGAGCGGGGACAAGGAGTGACGATTGAAGGTCCAAGCAGCATGATGAAGCTTCTCTCTGTGTTTGGCATTGAAGCAATGCTGCTGTGGGCACTACAGATATAGGCCCTGTGACCTGTGCATAGGTTCCTGTCCAAGTTTCCTTCTGAGGTGACAGACATGTTCTAGAACTTAGAGTCCTGGCAGTTGAACAGACCTGTGAATATACTAACAATCTTTGAACTGTGAGCTTTAATGGGTAAACCTATCCTCTGGTAAACCAATCCTCTCAATCAGGCTGGTATTATCTCTATTTTGGAGACAGTCTCACTCCGTCACCCAGGATGGAGTGCAGTGGCGCGATCACAGCTCACTGCAATCTCTGCCTCCCAGGTTTAAGCAATTCTCATGCCTCAGACTCCTGAGTAGCTTAATGACAGGCACAAGCCACCATGCCCAGATAATTTTTGTAGAGGCAGGGTTTCAACACATTGGTCAGATTGGTCTTGAACTCCTGACTTCAAGTGATCCGCCTGCCTCAGCCTCCCAAATGCTGGGATCACAGGTGTGAGACACTGCACCTGGCCAATTATCTTCTTTGGAAAGCATAAGACATGTTTCCCTAGGAATGGAATGCTGAACACGAGACAAGATTTGTCTTAAGGACTGGATCTCATGGTGGCCAGGTACACATCATGCCACACAGGGGGTGCAGAGCCCTGGGGGAAGGTGAGTCAGAAGCCAGAGGTCTAAGCCCTGCAATGTCTCAGGGCAGCCCCCCAGGAAAGCTGAGCAGAAGGCTACAGTGACACCTTCCTGCTCTGATGCTGGGTACAGAGAGATGTCAGGGCAGATCTTCAGGGCTCACACCCACAACATCAGAGCTTCTGGCAAAGTTAGCACAGTGAGCAAGCCCTGTCCCCCAAGAGTGAGGCCCTGGTCTGGGCCACTTCCTCTCACTCTAGCCCATCCAGACCCCACACACACTGTGGCTGATCTTTTACAGGGTAAAAGCTCTGTCCACTCCATTCATTAGCACCAAAGGGTTCTGTGCCTGGTCCTTGTCCACCAAATTCACCAGTTTATTGAAGCCTCAGCTGGGTGGTTCCTGCTTGCCTCTGAGAATATGTGTGCTGGGCCAGGAAGATTCCTGAGTGCATCCCCTGTGTGCTGCTGCCCTCCTTCAAGATAACCACATGTGGCCCCAAGCCAGGCCCACACCTGCTTTGTCAGCACCTTGTCTTTTTCCTCCTCTTTTCTCTCACTTCTTTTAAGCAAAGGGGTCATTACAACAAAATTATTTTACAACAAACATAATTCAGAAAAGTTTATGGAAAACATGAAACATTGAATATTTATATACTAACCTTACAGGATCAATTTACTTTACCCTAACACTGAGTTAAAATTATAACAAGAGAAAGTAGGGCTGGGCGCGGTGGCTCACACCTGTAATCTCAGCACTTTGGGAGGCCAAGGCAGGCGGATCACGAGGTAAGGAGTTCAAGACCAGCCTGGCCAATATGGTGAAACCCCATTTCTACTAAAAATCTAAAAATTAGTTGTGCGTGGTGGCGGTTGCCTGTAGTCCCAGCTACTCAGGAGGCTGAGGCAGGAGAATTGCTTGAACCCGGGAGGCGGAGGTTGCAGTGAGCCAAGATGGTTCCACTGCACTCCAGCCTGGGGGACACAGCGAGACTCCAACTCCAAAAAAAAAAAAAAAAAAAAGAAAGTAAACAGAGGTTTCTATTTATTTCTTCAGAGGATCTCAAAGTTAGAGTTGGAAATGCTAGCAGTATGAAAAACACTAGTCCAAGGCAACTAGAAGGAACTGGTCACTTTTTAATTTTTTTCGAGATAGAGTCTCGCAGGCCTTGGCCTCGGCACACACAGAACCATAACAGTGCCAGGACCGGGGGTGCTGCAGGAAGATGTCCCAGCTGTACTTCTAAGCGTGAACTGCCTCATTCAGTCCAGGTCTTCATCACCATGCAACTTTGAAACTTAGGGTTTTTGCCGTTTCACCTGTTTATGTTCCATACTTACATATCCCAAGCCATTAACAAGTGTTTTCTTCTTTGGTTATGATGCTACAGAATCAGGTGAGAAACATCCGCATCACCAGAAGGCTCTGTCCAGGCAACACTGAGGCCCACCCTGCTGGAAGAATGCCCCTCTGAGGGCAGCGGGACTGCTGGCAAAGGATACCGGCTCAGGCAGACCTTCCACTCCTACTGAAACACTCACTTAGTAGAAGATCGCCACCCAGAAAGACCACTTGCAAGCTAGGGATCACAAGTTATAAAGTTAAGTGTCTCTAAGGACTTAGGGAGAAATAGAAAGTAAAAACATTTAAGCTTGGGAAAATTAACCCTAAACATTAAAAAGAAAAAAAGGAAAAAAAAAAAAACCTCACTCTAGATAAGACCTTCAAAACTGCACGCCTCTCAGAGGGACAGTAAAGAACTGACAGGAAGCAATGGGGTGTGAGCTGGCGCAGCCTTGCAAAACCCTGGATGGGCAGCCAGAGGCTTGTGAGAGTGGCTCCAGGCAGGCTGACCTTGAATTTATGGGAAGGGGCAAGCTACAGTAACCCTTAAATGCTCCTCAGATCCGTTTCATTAAATGCACTGAAAGTTTTATAAAAGATGCAAGTTTCAACATGAGATATAATTAATTTGATGTGTGGGTTAACAAATGTGCGTGGATTAGGGAATTTTTGTTTTTCTTTTGAAATACAAAATCCCTTCTTCTTTTCCTCCTGAAACAACCACTGGACAAACTGAAAGGCACATATGCTTTTGGGGATCCCAGTGTAAGCAGCTCCCACTGCTAGGGAAAGAGTGCTCTTCTGTCTGCTCGAGTGAAATGTCACAACACCTTGCACCGTCAGCAGTCCTTGCTGAATGGAAGCAGAACCAAAATCTGAACTGGAGAGAGTGTATGAAAGTTCCATTTAGACTCAAACCTAAAATGCACAGCAACAGAATGAAGTGAACAGCACCGAATCCAGAAGAGACGATACTCAATCCCACGTAATGAATGCACCCATGTGTCCAGCACCATAGACACCAGACAGAGCACACATCTCAGCTGTGTAAAAAGTAGAGGTTCCTCTTCAAAGACTTTCCTCTCCATATAATTAAAAATAAATAGTAACTTTTCTTAAAGCAAAATTTATTCAGAAACCTGTGCTAACATTCTTAAATATCTGCTAGCCATAATAAAGAAATCAATGTACTTTATATTCTTAACTCCCAAAATTAAGCCTAAATATTTGCCCTGGCATGCTTATACTAGTCCAAGCAAGCATTAGGTCATAGCCTATTCCTCTTCCTTATTTAAAGATGTTTTTACCTTTCCCAGCATTCCACAAGTTACTTCCTCCTTCCTTTGTTCTCCTCTGCCTTTGCCTCTTTTAAAAAGTTGTAAGTTGCTTGCCAATCAGCACAAATACAGAATGTGAAGTCCCATTCCAGCCAGTGGAAACCAGACACAGCAGCAGGGTGTAATGCGTCAGGTTATAAAGGACTCTGTCTCCTTCTTTCGGTGTACTCTCGTGGTAAGTGTACCCTTTCTGCAGAAAGTCTAAAAATGGCCTTGCTGAGGAAATTAAATTTATGTTCAAAGGCTACTTCTTTATGGCACCGGGCAATAAGCATTTCAAACAGCTGGCAACCGCCTATCCCTGTTTATAAAAAATATATGATGTTTCCAGATAAAAGAATTCTGATCAGAAATAGGTAGGTTTTTCATTTGAAGTTTTTTATTTCACTCTATCTTCTGAATCAGTCTGTAAATTCACCCTGTATTTGACAATGCATGCAAATTTGTTATTTATGCTTAAATGCCAGCCAAGGATTAAGATTCAGTCTTGCAAAGTTTTAAATCTCTAAAGAAACACACACACACACACACACACACACACACACACACACAGAGTTCACAATTCTGAGTCCAGAATCTAGGAAAAATCACCAAAACTTTCTTTGCATTTTGTCAAATTTAAATGCACTCTGTGTGCCAAGCATCGCTCACTTTTTATGTCCACCAAGCACCACATGCTGCTTTCTGTGTATGTGGCCCAGGCCCCTGTGAAACACACACACACACTGTGGTGGACTGAAACAAGAGCCTGCGGATGCCAGTGAGGAAGTGGAGTGCTAGCTGTATGTGGTCGTTCATGCCTGTGAGCTCAGCACTTTAGGAGACTGCGGCAAGGAGGACTGACTGAGGCAGAAAGTTACAGACCAGCCCGGCCATCATGGCAAAACCCTGTCTCTACAAAAAAAATTAAAAAAATTACCCAGGGATGATGGCATACATGCCTGAAGTATGCAACTCAGAAGCCTGATGGAGGAGGACAGCTTGAGCCCAGGAGTTGGGGGAGGGTGTGGTGAGCTCGAATTGTGTCACTACGTTCCTGCCCAGCCAACCAAGTGAACACTGATTTAAAACACACACACACACACACACACACACACACACACACACACACACACTCATTCACTGGAAGGCCATGAAAAAGAAAAGGAAGAAAAAAAAAGACATGGAGCCTTTCTCTCCAGCTCTGGAGCCTCAGTGTACCCCAAACTTGCTGGGCCCAGGAGGACCCTGCCACCTGTGCCCTCAGGCAACACGTGGGGGCCCACATACACTGAACTATGAAATAAGGAGTTCAGCCCCCATAAGCTTACTGCAGTCTCATGAGTGATCCCAGGCATGACCAACATAAAACCACCGTACAACACAAGAATTATGAGAACTCATAAATCATTATTTTCTAAAGACATGTATTGGGACAGTTTTGTTATACCACAATAGGCAAATGAGACACATCCTACTGATGCTAAGAACAACCTGAAATACAGAAAGTTGTAAGAGATGCTACTTAAACATGGATTTAACTCCAAACAGAGTGGAGCCTTTCAATGTATTTTTCTTAACCTATTCACCCTCAAAACAGCACAGAGCATAGCAGTCAGACCCTAAAGCAGGGGTGTCTACAATCTTTTGGCCTCCATCGACCACACTGGAAGAAGAACTGGCTTGGATCACACATAAAATACGTGATAACAATGCTAACAGCTGATAAGCTTATCAACAATCTCATAATAAAGTTTACAAATTTGTGTTGGGCCACATTCAAAGCTGCCATGGGCCGCAGGCTGGACAAGCTTGCTCTATCACACCCTGATATTCCCTGTCAGACTGTAAACACTACTCAGAATTACCCAATCTCCTCTCGGCTCCAAGTGGAAGCTTGGTCAGCACTACAACCAACCTGATCCCACTGCAGTTGTTCCGACAGCCTGGCAAGTAGACGGGCCCAGGGAAAAGCCTCACTGAATGCTGAATACCAGTGAGATCATTTCTTATAAAGCCAAATGAACAACACTACGTTAATTTTCAAATATTGGCATGGAAATCACATTCTAAGATACTTCCCAAGCTTTCTGGAAGATGCTATGAAATCTGTTTTAGAGGTAACAAGTGTGGGCTCCAAGATGACAGGCCTGTGCTTGGTTCCAACAGGCGTATCCTTACCACGCTGCTGAAACACTCTGCACAAGAAATGGCTTCAGGATTTTCTGAAACTCGCTTTCAAAATATTTCCAAGCTCTTATGCCTTGTGTATGCCTTAATTATTGGGAAGTAGGTATGTTCACTCAAGGAAGGGAAGAGCAGTAAACCAAGTAGGGGGTCTTTCACCACAATTCCTCCTGAGCAATGTCCATGGAAATCAGAAACAGGCACAAGTGGTCTCTCCACAGAAACACAACTTTTTTTTTTTAACTTTGTTTTAGGTTCAGGGTGCAGGTTTCATAAATAGGTAAACTATGTCATGGGGGTTTGTTGAACAGATTATTTCATCACCCAGTGATTAAGACCAGCACCCAATAGTTATTTTTTTCTCCTCCTCTTTCCCACCCCTTACCCTCAAGCAGACCCTAGTTTCTGTTGTTTCCTTTCTGTGCCATGTGTTCTCAGTATTTAGTTGCCACTCATAAGTGACAACATTCAGTATTTGGTTTTTTGTCCTTGTATTAGATTTTTAAGGATAATGGTCTCCAACTCTACCTATGTTCCACTAAAGACATGATCTCATCGCTTGAACCTGGGAGGTGGAGGTTGTGGTAAGCCAAGATGGCACTACTACACTCCAGCTTGGGTGACAAAGTGAGACTCCGTCTCAAATAAAAAGGGGGTGGTCCGTTCAGAGAAGGCCGAATAGGAAAAGCTCCGGTCAGAAGCATGCAGCGTGATCGACGCAGAAGACGGATGATTTCTGCATTTCCAACTGAGGTACCTGGTTCATCTCACTGGGATTGGGTGGGCAGTAGGTGCAGCCACAGATGGCAAGCCGAAGCAGGGCAGGGCATCGTCTCACCCAGGAAGCACAAGAGTTGGAGGATTTCCCATGCCTAGCCAATGGAAGCCATGACAGACTGTACCAGGAAAATCGGGCACTCTTGCCTTAATACTGCACTTTTCCAGTGGTCTTAGGAAGGGCACACCAGGAGATTATATCCTGCGCCTGGCTCAGCAGGTCTCATGCCCACGGAGCCTTGATCACTGCTAGTGCAACAATCCAAGATCAAACTGCAAGGCGGCAGCCTGGCAGGCGGACGGGCATCCACCATTGCTGAGGCTTGAGTAGGTAAACAAAGTGGCAGGGAAGCTCAAACTGGGTGGAGCCCAACGCAGCTTAAGGAGACCTCCCTGCCTCTGTAGACTCCACCTCTGGAGACAGGCCATAGCTGAACAAAACTCAGCAGAAACTTCTGCAGACTTAAACACCCCTGTCTGACAGCTCTAAAGAGAGCAGTGGTTCTCCCAGTATGGTGTTTGAGCTCTGAGAACAGACAGACTGCCTCCTCAAGTGGGTCTCTGACCCCCTGTATAGCCTAACTGGGAGGACACCTCCCAACAGGGGCCGACTGACACCTCATACAGCTGGGTGCCCCTCTGAAACAAAGCTTCAAGAGGAAGGATCAGGCCGAAATATTTGCTGTTCTGCAACCTCCACTGGTGATACCCAGGCAAACAGCACCTGGAGTGGACCTCCAGAAAACTCCAAGAGAGACTTGCAGCTGAGGGATCTGACTGTTAGAAGGAAAACTAACAAACGGAAAGGAATAGCGTCGCATCAACAGAAAGGACATCCATACCAAAACTCCACCTGTAGGTCACCATCATCAAAGACCAAAGCTAGATAAAAACACAAAGATGGTGAGAAAACAGAGCAGAAAAGCTGAAAATTCTAAAAACCAGGGTCTCTTCTCCTCCAAAAGATAGCAGTTCCTTGCCAGCAATAGAACAAAGCTAGATGGAGAATGACTTTGACAAGTTAACAGAAGAAGATTTCAGAAGGTTGGTAATAACAAACTTTTCCAAGCTAAAGGATGATGTTCAAACCCATTGGAAGGAATGGGTTTGAATTCCTTGAAAAAAATATTTGACAAATGGCTAACTAGGATAAATGGTGTAGAGAAGACCTTAAATGACCTGATGGAGTTGAAAACCATGCCACAAGAACTACGTGATGCATGCGTAAGCTTCAGTAGCTGATTTGATCAAATGAAAGACAGGGTATCAGTGACTGAAGATCAGATTAATGAAATGAAGGAAGAAGAGAAGTTTAGAGAAAAAAGAGTAAAAATAAAAGAACAAAGCCTCAAAAAAATATGGGACTATATGAAAAGACCAAATCTACATTTGATTGCTGTACCTAGAAAGTGATGGGGAGAATGGAATCAAGCTGGGAAACACTCTTCAGGATATTATTATCCAGGATATTAGGATATTATCCAGGATATTATCCAGGACAACTTCCCCAACCTAGCAAGGCAGGCCAATATTCAGGTTCAGGAAATATAGAGAACACCACAAAGATACTCCTCGAGAACAGCAATCCCAAGACACATGATCACCAGATTCACCAAGGTTGAAATGAAGGAAAAAATGTTAAGGGCCACCAGAGACAAAGGTTGGGTTACCCACAAAGGGAAGCCCATCAGACTAACAGTGGATCTCTGAGCAGAAACTCTACAAGCCAGAATAAAGTGGGGGCCAATATTCAACACTCATGAAGAAGAGAATTTTCAACCCAGAACTTCATATCTAGCCAAACTAAGCTTCCTAAGTGAAGGAGAAATAAAATCCTTTACAGATAAGCAAATACTGAGAGATTTTGTCACCACCAGGTCTGCCTTACAAGAGCTCTTGAAGGAAGTATTAAACATGGAAAGGAAATGCAGCAGGATAATTAAGTAATCAGAGACCAAGGGATTGAGGAGGAATTATTTAATTATTTATGTGCACCCACCCAGTCGGATTAACATCCAAAGAATTGAGCCCTGAACAAAGAGTCCAGTTACCTTTTAAGCATTTTGTGGGGAGGGGGAAGGTCTGTGTAGGGTAAAGCATATTACAGAAATGAGAAACAAAGACAGTTATTCAATTAAGACATGCATTACATCATTCCTTACTCTTCAAGAAACAATACATTTTATGACTTGAGATTATCTGTCTAGTGACCTTGTAGTTGCACACCTAGAGAAACAGAGTCTTCACAATGCCTGGGAAAGGGAGAGATAAGGCTCACTAGCCACAGAAAAACAGGCAGTAAATTTTATAGGACTCCAGCTCTTTCTCTTCTTCAAGGGGAGCTGGGTTTTCTTATATTCAACTGAATTTTTGCTTACACATTCTTTAATTTCTTTTAATTCCTGTTCCAGAACAACCAGTACCAGCCACTGCAAAAACATGCTAAACTATAAAGACCATCGATGCTAGGAAGAAACTGCAACAACGAATGGGCAAAACAACAAGCTAACATAATAATGACAGAATCAAATTCACGCATAACAATATTAACCTTAAATGTAAATGGGCTAAATGCCCCAAGTAAAAGACACAGACTGGCTAATTAGATAAAGAGTCAAGACACATCAGTGTGCTGTATTCAGGAGACCCATCTCATGTGCAGAGACACCCATAGGCTCAAAATAAAGAGATGGAGGAAGATCTACCCAGCAAATGGAAAACAAAAAAAAAAGCAAGAGTTGCAACCCTAGTCTCTGATAAAATAGACTTTAAACCAACAAAGATCAAAGGAGACAAAGAAGGCCATTACATAATAGTAAAGGGATCAATTCAAGAAGAAGAGTGAACTATTCTAAATATATACGCATCCAATACAGATGCACCCAGATCCATAAAGCAAGTCTTTAGATACCTATAAAGAGACTTAGACTCCCACACAATAATAATGGGAGACTTTAATACCACACCGTCAATATTAGACAGATCAATGAGACAGAAGGTTAACAAGGATATCCAGGACTTGAACTCAGCTCTGCACCAAGCAGACCTAATAGACATCTACAGAACTTTCCACCCCAAATTAACAGAATATACATTCTTCTCGGCACCTCATCACATTTATTCCAAAATGGACCACATAGTTGGAAGTAAAGCACTCCTCAGCAAATGTAAAAGAACAGAAATCACAACGAACTGTCTCTCAGATCACAGTGCAATCAAATTAGACCTCAGGATTAAGAAACTCACTCAAAACTGCACAACCACATGGAAACTGAACAACCTGCTCCTGAAGGACTACTGGATACATAATAAAATGAAGGCAAGAATAAAGATATTCTTTGAAACCAATGAGAACAAAGACACAATGTACTAGAATCTCTGGGACACATTTAAAGCAGTGTGTAGAGGGAAATTTATAGCACTAAATGCCCACAAGAGAAGGCAGGAAATATCTAAAATCGACATCCTAACATCACAATTAAAAGAACTAGAGAAGCAAGACCAAATTCAAAAGCTAACAGAAGACAAGAAATAACTAAGATTAGAGCAGAACTAAGGAGATGAAGACACAAAAAACCCTTCAAAAATTCAGTGAATCCACGAGCTGGTTTTTTTAAAAGATCAACAAAACAGATAGACCACTAGCAAGACTAATAAAGAAGACAAGAGAGAAGAACCAAATAGACGCAATAAAAAATGATAAAGGGGATATCACCACCAATCCTATAGAAATACAAACTACCATCAGAGAATACTATAAACACCTCAATGCAAATAAACTAGAAAATCTAGAAGGAATGGATAAATTCATGGACATATATACTCTACCCAGACTAAACCAAGAAGACATTGAATCCCTGAATAGACCAATAGTAGGCTCTGAAATTGAGGCAATAATTAAGAGCCTACCAAGCAAAAAAAAGTCCAGGACCATACAGATTCACAGTCAAATTCTACCAGAGGTACAAGGAGGAGCTGGTACCATTCCTTCTGAAACTATTCCAATCAATAGAAAAAGAGGGAATCCTCCCTAACTCATTTTATGAGGCCAGCATCCTCCTGATACCAAACCTGGCAGAGACACAACAAAAACAGAGAATTTTAGACCAATATCCCTGATGAACATCGATGCAAAAATCCTCAATAAAATACTGGCAAACCGGATCCAGCAGCACATCAAAAAGCTTATCCACCATGATCAAGTGAGCATCATCCCTGGGCTGCAAGGCTGGTTCAACATACGCAAATCGATGAACATAATCCATCACATAAACAGAACCAAAGACAAAAATCACAATATGATCTCAACAGATGCAGAAAAGGCCTTCAATAAAATTCAACAGCTCTTCATGATAAACACTCTCAATAAACTAGGTATTGATGGAACGTATCTCAAAATAAGAAGAGCTATTTATGACAAATGCACAGCCAGTATCATACTGAACGGGCAAAAACTGGAAAAATTCCCTTTGAAAACTGGCACAAGACAGGGATGCCCTCTCTCACCACTCCTATTCAACATAGTGTTGGAAGTTCTGGCTAGGGCAATCAGGCAAGAGAAAGAAATCAAGGGTATTCAGTTAGGAAAAGAAGAAATCAAATTGTCCCTGTTTGCAGAAAACATGACTGTATATTTAGAAAACCCTTGTCCAGGCACGGTGGCCGACGCTGTAATCCCACCACTTTGGGAGGCCGAGGCGGGCAGATCATGATGTCAGGAGATTGAGAACATCCTGGCTAACACAGTGAAACCCCATTTCTACTAAAATAAAAATACAAAAAAAAAAAAATATATATATATATATATATATATATATATATAGCCGGGCGTGGTACTGGGGAGGCTTAGGCAGGAGAATGGCATGAACCCAGGAGGCAGAGCTTGCAGTGAGCCAAGATTGTGCCACTGCACTGTAGCCTCTGTGACAGAACAAAACTCCATCTCGGGGAAAAAAAAAAAAAAAAAAAAACCCCATCATCTCAGCCCAAACTCTCCTTAAGCTGATAAGCAACTTCAGCAAAATCTCATGATACAAAATGAATGTGCAAAAATCACAAGCATTCCTATACACCAATAACAGACAAACAGAGAGCCAGATTATGAGGGAACTCCAATTCACAACTGCTACAAAGAGAATAAAATACCTAGAAATCCAACTAGGTGTCTGAACAAGATCAGAGTGTTTCTCCCATGCTGATACATAGCCTAGGGGTGATACTCTTCAGTTTGCAAAATGCCACCACTGGAGAAGCTCAGCAATGTGTACAAGGGACTATTCCCTGTCATTTCTTACATCTCATGTGATCTATGATTATCTCCAAAGAAAACAAACAAAACCAAACACGGGGGGCCCAACCCACCTCAAACCCCAGCTACAGGATGGAAGTTCAGAGAGGCAGGGGTCCTGGCCCCTTTAGGAAGAGTCAGGCCAAGCCCATCCAGTAACAAGGATGCAAACTGTCCAGCTTCGGAGCTCTCACTGAGAAAGAATTTCAGGGATGGCAGGAAAAAGACAAGTTGCTGTTCAACTGGAAAAGGACCAGACTCAGTAAAACGCTCTTTTCATTCTTTCCCAAACCCCTCCATACCCCAGAGATGGGGTGGAGCTTTTTCTTCTCAGGACTCAGGCTGGGGGAGCCCCATGTCCCGGAGTGGCCCATGCGTACTCTAGTGTGGGTCTGTGCCCAACTAAGTGGCAGCTCTGAGGATGAGGAGATGTTTCTGGAAGAAGCTGTAAGCCACAGTCCAGCCCAGAAGGGGAGAGAGGCATGCCTTCCCTAGCATCATGAAGCCCCAGCCACACCCTGGGTCCAGTTAGGATCCTACAGGATCCTGACCCCTCCTGCCATTATCCAGGTCAAAGATAGCAAAATGCTCTGCAAGATGACACCCGGGGCCTGGAGGGAAGTTCCTTGAACCAAGCAAAGAGAAGACCAGAAGCCTGGAGCACACTCCACACTCCTTCTGCTGATGGAAACAGCCCAGCAGCAACCACAAGGGCTTGCAGGCAGCTCAGAGTCACTGCACACATTTGACAAATGACCAAATGAAGCCCAGGATGCCAGGGTAAGTTCAGCATCCTCCCCTGACTTGTACCCACCTGGCCTCGCTCCTCCACTACAGGACCCAAGAGCAGAAGTGAGCTTTCATCACAGTGACTGCTGTGCTGGGAAATGTTTCCATCATGTTGGTCAGAGGCAGCCAAAGGTGGCAGCAACCTCCCTGACAGTGTCATCCCCAGACAAACCCCAGGCCAGCTCCTGAGTGCTCAGTACAGAAGCCTGTCAGAAGGCCAAGCCTCCCTTCCATTCACTCCATAGCCCTCAACACACCCAAGGAAAGAACCCTGCAGATGCCACAAGACAACTGACAAAAGAACCCTGCAGACACCATAAGACACTCAAGAACTGAGCCCTGCAGATGCCATGAGACAACCGCAGGACTCCATCCTTGGCTTGTGATCTCCTAGTGGAGAAAAATATGTTTGGCAATGATGTTATCATCTGTCCCATCTCACAACAAATGAGACTTGGTCAGGTGAGAAATGTGCAACTGTGTGCTCACTTACTGAAGATCACCAACGGGGATGATAGGACGAGCGTCTTGACTTTCGGGGTGCACATAAGTTGCTGGTCCCACCAAGGAAGTGCCAGAAAAAGATGTAGGAACTCTCACTATCTCCCAACACTCTTTCACAAATACTCACTGAAGAAAAGCAACATGCTACACAGAGGGGCAGGTTCAGTATGACACCACTGGGCAATTCTTATGGAACAGAGACAAATAAAGAATAAGAAATAAACAACAGACGAGCACTGTCAGTGTCCATTCTACCATTTGGTGTCATTTTATGTCATTTAAATCCAGTCACTCTCTGCAAAGACAGGTGTCCAGGTGCTTGGTGCATGGAGGCCAGAGCCACAGAAGGGGCTGCTGATGCCAGCAACTTCTCTCTGGTGCCCAGGCTATATGGTCCATAATCTGTGTACCACCTATGGATGAGTTCTCTAAAGGACCAGGGCAACTCAGATTCCACCACTCTGCAGGAAGGTGCAGGCAGGCACCGCTCCCCACATTCAAGGATGCTGTGCACTCTGTGCTCACATGACGACAACTGAGGAGGGGTGTGGAGGGTGATAAGCACTCCCCCTTGCATCCCCTCAGGATGACTAGACAGAGAGGAGAGGTGGTCTTGGGTGTGGATGGAGATGTGGATTCCCCGTACGCCCCCTCACGAGGACTAGACTGAGAGGAAAGGTGGTCTCCATCAAGGTCATGCTCTGTGCCCAGGCCAGCAATGTCTATCACATTCCTGAGCAAACCGAGCTCTTCCACAGGAGGAAAGGGAGGCAGACCTGGTGGCTACATGACTCCACTGGCATCAAGAGGAACTCTTGATGACGTGTTATAGAACATGACTAGCGTGTTATAGAACCAACTGGCGTGTTATAGAACATGAGGCTGTTTCATAGAAATCAGCTGGAAGAAAGAACCCACAGAGGCTCTAAAGATGGGACCGGCTTGCTGCAGGCCAAGAACATGGTGAAGGCAGGAGTGAGCATTCACACTGAAACCAGCGGTCCCCAGGTGGACTGAGGAAGCACAAGGATTACCACGGTGGGCACCCAGCCGTCACATGCACACATGGGCACCTTTACAACTTGACTTGGGAAGGACTGGCGCCCACCCCCAGGAGGAAAAGCAGCGGCAGTGCACAGCGAGACAGACCCTGACACTCAGAGCTGGGGAAAGAGCTACGCAGCCCGAGCCCTCTCGCTAAGATTAAGACGGGTTCTGGGGCAGGTGGGGGTGGCAGCAGTGCCCAGTGATGGATGTGGCCACCACTGCAGGGCCTGCCGCCAGTGTGGACAGCCCAAGCCATGGAGCCCCATGCTGGCCCTCACAGCACAGAAGCACAGACGGGGTCAGCAAGGCAGTGGGAGGTGGAGTCAGAGACAGCTTGGGGCACCAGCTGCCCACTGAGCCACTGTGAAGAGTGCGAAGGCCATCGATTGTAAAGGTTTCCAGCTGACAGAGGTGCCACTGAAACACATGCTGGCAAAACAAGATGATGTCTGAGATTTACTAAAATATTAACATTAAGATATTAATACTAAAATTTACAATGCTAAAATTAAAAAGTGTTTAAAGAAAGAAAAAAAAATTAAACATTAACAAGTCAAAGGAGGAGACGGATCAACCCCAAGCTGGCCAAATGCCAGTAAACGTGGAGCCTGGGGACCCAGGATACTGTTCTCTCAAATTTTGAAAATATTCCCAATGGAAAGTTAAACAAATGTTTCGAGTGAAAGTCACCCTGTGGCAGGGAATCACTGCTCCTGCAACACCCCTTCATCAGTGGTCCCGTTCATGGACTCCGGAAGATCCCAGGTGACCCAGTCTGCATCAGAGAGTATCACCCACAGAACGCAAGTTGACTGCCTATGTACACACACCCCAGGAAGGTACAGCACCCACAGTACAGGTGTTCACTGCAAGAAAAGAATCTTCAAGTCATCGTTCCTCTGTCCCCATTATCACTGTCACAAAGAACTCTTCTACCAATGCAGATCACTGGGGTTCAAATAAAGCCCTTGCGATGGGAGGCCCTCTGGGAATGACAGAAACAATGCAACTGGAAAGTTAAGACATTTACCCAAGATTGTGAAGCAATTTAATAGTTGAACTTGAACAAAAACACATATTTCCAAAATTATCCCCAAATAAGTGATAAGGCTATGTATGGGTAACAGGCAGCATTCATCACAGCAACACTGGACCCTGGGCTGGAATAACTCACATAGTGATTCGGATACACAGGAAGATCAATTCCAAAACACACACCTTCAACCAGGGAGCAACCCCAACAGTGAGCCAGGCCACCCTCTCCAGCCACACCAGCACCACAGTCCACACCCAGATGCTCCTTCGAGTTGTGCACTGCCTGAGTCACAGGAAAAGCCAAGTTCTGTAGAGTGTAGGACTGTAAGGGGAGACTATGACTCATAGCAGTACCAGACACCAAGGATTCAAGAGAAAATATGAGCATGTGACTGAGGCTAACCTCAGAAGTTCACTTTACAAAATCAAAACATTATGTAATTCTCACTGTTGTATAAGGAAGACCTGCAGGAATGCCGTGCAAACACAACCCCATGTGGGAGGAATGCACATGACACCCCCAACCGTACACACCTGAGACCCCCATCCTGAGGAACCCAGCACCGAGGGACACCTGATAAATGCCTGTGTATGGTTATGAGATTGGAAGAACCTTACTCATACTTTTGATTAGAGCTACTGTTAATTATACTTGACACAGAAGTGGGGCCTGAGTCTCAGCAGGCGATCCACATGGGACAGGGTCATCAGGAGTGATGACTGAATGGGCTGGGGCCCTGGTCCCCTCGACGTCTCCAGAAGGGCCAGAGGACCACAACACCTGCAGGACAGGAGCTCCACACTTTTGCAAAACCAGAGTGGAGAAAACACACAAGTGTGAGGGCCCACAGAGAGGGATGTTACCAGAGACAAAGATGGTAAATAATTTTACTGGTAATTTTCTTCACCTTCTCCTCTCCTCATGACATCCCTTAAAGAGATTATTTATTCATAGCAATTCTTTTTAAAAAACATTAATATCAGACTTTAAAGATTTATAGTATTTTAATAGAAATCAATGCGATTTTATGCTTACTGACCCTAGTAATTCTTTTCACTTAAAAAAAATAGTCCTAGAGAGCAGAGGTCGTGAGTTATGGCCCACCATGTGTTTTTGTAAAAAAAAAATTATTCAAACATAATCACACTCACTTGTTTACATATAATCTATGACTACTTTTGTTCTACATAGACAGAGCTGAATCATACAACAGGAAATGTATATCCAGAAAAGCTTAAAATATTACTACTCAGCCCAGTACAGAAAGAGCCTGTCAAGCCCTGCTCTATGAAAGAATTCAGAGCCAATGGCCTCTGCTGACCGTTGTGTGAGTGAGCTACACTCTGTCCTATGCTTCCGGGCTGTGCCATCTACAGAACAACCTTAAGAGGGCTGTGGGAACAGCTGCTCAGGCCATCTCCCATGTGCTACCATCAGAGGAGAAAAGCTCCTCCAGGGAGCATAAGGAAAAGCACTTCAACTCTGTTCAGGTAAGGACTAGAAAAAAACAGGAAATAAAACATGCCAGCTGAAAAATTCCATGATGAACACGGACACACATATATGTACAGAATTGACCCCTGAACATTACAGGTTTGGCTGCACATGGTCACTCACCCATGGATTTGTTTTCAACAAATATACTGAAAAACTTATTAGAGATCTGTAACAATTTGAAAAAAATTACAGTCTAACCATACCCAGGAATACCAAAAAAAGTCAGAAACAGTTAAGTATGCCATGAATGTACAAAATATATGTAGATATTAGTCTATCCTTTACTTCCATAAATTATACACAAATTATAAAAAAAAATTTATAAAAACTTACAAACACAAAAAGACTGTGCATGGCATCATTCACTAGAGAGAAATGTAAACAAACATAAAGATGCAGGCTCAAGCAGAACTGTATAAAACTAAGTGCGGTACATACCACACTGGCACACTGTAATGATTTCATAGCCACAGCCTGTGCTACAGTGGTGAGCTCCATATCCACCCAGCACTTTGGGAGGCCGAGACGGGTGGATCACGAGGTCAGGAGATCGAGACCATCCTGGCTAACACTGTGAAACCCCGTCTCTACTAAGAAATACAAAAAACTAGCCGGGTGAGGTGGCAAGCGCCTGTAGTCCCAGCTACTCTGGAGGCTGAGGCAGGAGAATGGCGTAAACCCGAGAGGCAGAGCTTGCAGCAGTGAGCTGAGGTCCGGCCACTGCACTCCAGCCTGGGCGACAGAGCAAGACTCCGTCTCAAAAACAAACAAACAAACAAACAAAACACCATGTGACACTAATTAGCTCCATGTAAGCAGCTGGCCTCTCCAGAAATTGTGTATTGCAGTAAACAAATTATCTCAAGTCTTAAGCTAGATGCCATAGCGTGAGTGTGAAGTCCCAGCTATTCAGAAGGCTGAGAAAAAGAGAATCATTTGAGCCTGGGAGTCTCAGACTGCAGTGCACTTTAGTAACACCTGTAATGAGCCACTGCATTCCAGCCCGGGCAATACAGCAAGACTTTCTCTCCTTCTTTTTTTTTGGAGATGGAGTTTCAATCTTGTCACCCGGGCTGGAGTCCAGTGGCACAATCTTGGCTCACTGCAAACTCTGCCTCTCAAGACCAAGCAATTCTCCTGTCTCAGCCTCCCGAGTAGTTGGGATTACAGACGCCCACCACCATGCTGAGTTAATTTTTGAATTTTTACTAGAGGTAGGGTTCTACCATGTTGGCCAGGCTGGTCTCAAACTGCCAACCTCAGGTGATCTGCCCGGCCTCAGCCTCCCAAAGTGCTGAGATTATAGGCATGAGCCACTGCACCTAGGCAACTCAGTCTAAAAAAAAATAAAAAATAAAATAAAATAAAAATAAAAAAACCTCTTGCAGTTCTCAAGTATTTTTCCTTGCATTTACTGCAATACCATAAACCCTAAATGACACCACAGATCCATACAAAATGCCATTCGTGATGCTGGCAGTGCTCCCAAGAAGCAGGAGTTGCGACTTTAGGAAAAAGCTACACTTGCACGACACGCATTGCAGCCTGTGCTCTGCAGATGTGGATGCTGCCTTTTCAAAAGGATAAATCCAGCAGAGAAGGTCCATCACAAAAAAATTACATGAATCTATGAAGCCATCACCACAGCTACAGCAACAGGCATGAAAGTTTTTTGTGAAATACCTTTTTATGTCACTGAAAATGCAGCTTTAAAATTAATTCACAAACAGCACGGATATATGAAAACACAACTTTTATGTGGGTTCAGGATTGCTATAAGAAAGGCATACCAATAGACTCTAGTCTGATTCCAGAAAAGTAAAGCCATTATACAGCAATTGAAAGTAAAAGGAAGGGAAAGGAACTGGAGAAGTGGATACCAGCAAAGGATGGTTTGATAGTTTTGTTTTAGAAAAGGTTTGGCTTTAGCAATGTCAAGATAACACGGGAAGCAGCTTCTGCCAACCAAGAGGTAGCAGATGAGGTCCCAGACGCTATGAAGAATACCATCAAGGAAAAAGGACATATGCCTGAATAGGGTTTTGTTTTTGTTTTTTTGAGTCAGACTCTCACTTTGTTGCCCAGGCTAGAGTGCAGTAGCATGATCTCGGCTCACTGCAACTTCCACCTCCCAGGTTCAAACAACTTTCCTGCCTCACTCTCCCAAGTAGCTGGGACCAGAGGCGCCCACCAGCATGCCTAGCTAATTTTTGTATTTGTAGCAGAGATGGGGGTTTCACCATGTTGGCCAAGCTGGTCTCGAACTTCTGGCCTCAAGTGATCCACCCACCTCACCTCCCTAAGTGCTGGGATTACAGGTGTGCAGCACCATGCCCAGCCCTGAACAGGTTTTGAATGCAGGTAAAATTGCCCTACTCTGGCGAAAAAAGTGCTATAAGAACATTTGTTAGTAAGAAAGAGAAGCGAGCACTGGTGGGGCAGCAAGCTATCTAGGCACCAAGGCAAGAGACTAAGGGCACAAGATCTTCCAGTATAATAAACAAAATACATAAAATAAGAATAGTTATACTAGAAATAGATTATAGATATGATTATAGATGAATATCATTAATCATTAGTTTGTAGCATTACTCTTTATTCCAATATTATAATAATCTTTGTTCTACAATTATAACCTAGAAAAAAACAGGACATACAGCGATAGGAGCTGAAGGGGCACTGTGAGAAGTGAGATCTGTGGGTTTTTCTCCCCATGTGTGGAGATGAGAGATCACAGAAATAAAGACACAAGTCAAAGAGAAGAAAAGACAGCTGGGCCTGGGGGACCACTACCACCAAGACGCGGAGACCGGTAGTGGCCCCAAGTGCCTGACCATGCTGCTATTTATTGGATACAAGGCAAAAGGGGCAGGGTAAAGACTGTGAGTCATCTCCAATGATTGACAAGGTCACGTGAATCACGTGTCCACCAGACAGGGGGCCCTTCCCTGTTTGGCAGCTGAGGTGGAAGTTGCAATGAGCCGAGATCATGCCACTGCACTCCAGCCTGGGCAAAAAAGCGAGAGATTGACTCAAAAAAACAAAAACAAGTTCGAGACCAGAAGACAGGAGTGTGAGCCCTCTGTTACACCCAGACAGGGCCACTAGAGGGCTCCCTGGTTTAGCGGTAGTGCCAGCACCTGGGAAGGCGCCCATTACTTAGCTGACATTGGTCTAGCGGTAGCATCAGTGGGGAGGCCTAAAGGTCTCCCTGTGATGCTGAGCTTCAGCGGTCATGCTCCTGTTTCACTTTCATGTTCCACCCTGTACATCTCGCTCTGCCTTCTAGATAGTAGCAGAATTAGTGAAAGTACTAAAAGTCTTTGAAATGCATAGAAGAAATAATAGGACCCAGTCTGGTGGACCCGAGAGTGAAAGTGAGAGTGAGAGTGCATCACAAGGGAGGAAAAGGGTGGAACAGCACCAAAACCAACTCCTTTGGCATGCATAATAAAGAATTTTTAAAAAGGATTTAGAGGTAATTATCAGATAAAACTGGATGCTCAAAAGTTAAGGACATACTGTGAGACAGACTGGCCTGCTTTCAATGTGGGGTGACCCTCTGAAGGTACAACAGAGGAAGAATTAATTGGCCATGTGTTTAAGGTGGTCACTCGAGTTGGAGGACAACCATGATACCCAGAACAGCTTCCCTACATGGACTCTTGGCTCAATGTGGCACAAACTCACCCCAAGTGGCTACAGCCCTGCCTAGGTGGATATTACAAGACATTAGTGGCTCAGGTAGCCCAACCAAAGGAAGAAAGAAAAACCAAAAATAGGAACAAAGAGATGGCTCAATTTACAGCTGCTGAACTAGCAGAAAATAACCCTGGATTTGCTACGGGGCATGGCCGAGGCAGAGGCTGAGGGAAAACGCAGACAAGACTGGGAGAGGAAAGCTGATCCTGGTTGGACAGGAACCAATACACAAGGTGCAGGCAAATGCGTCACTGGAAAGATGAGTGCCCTGAAAAGGAAAAGGATGAAGATGATGATCAATGATCTAACACCTGAGTGAGGTGTTTGGATGCTAGTTGTGGTGTTTCAAAGGTGCATCCTGATCTGACTGGCTTAGCGAGGGCTGACAATTTTGAGGACTGAGACAGACCAGCCTCCATCCTTTTAGGCCCTGGAGAACCTATGGTTCTATGAAAGTAGGGGGCTGATTAATGAATTTTTTGGTTAATACCAGTTCTGATTTTTCTGTGGTAACTCACCCAACTGGCCCCCCACAAAGAACTGTGCTATGATCATAGGGGCTACTAGGGCCACAGAAAACAGACGTTTTTGCAAATACAGATGTTATATTGGGGGATAAGAAGTGCAGCATGAGTTTCTATATATATGACAAATTGTCCAGTGCCCTTGTTGAGGAGAAACTTACTCCAGAAACTGCAGGCACAAATTTCCTTTATACCTAAAGGGAATGAGACCCTGGAAATAGGAAAGCCAAAGACAATGGTATTGACTCATATGAATGTACCCCTGCCTAGCAGTTTATTGTAAAAGCCTGGCAGCTCACATGGAGAGAAACCAGCTGTGCTGGTGGCTACAGAGTTAAAGGGAAAGTCACAGAAGTTTGTAGTTCCAAAAGTGAAAGTAAAAATCAGCTGCCCAGGCAGCTACGGAAACAAAAGAAAAGTCTTAGGAAAAAGAAAATCAGTTTTGCAAGAACCACTGGAGGGAATGAGACCCCACCTCCCTACATTACAATCTACCCACCTTTACCAAGGCTAACTGCCCCTAAGGAGTTAAGTTCAAAGAGATACAGGCTCCCAGTCTCACCCACGAAGGAGAAATCAGAGCTCCGGGAAGTTAAAGAGAAAGGCTGGAAAAGTCAGGCAGCCATCTCAGGTCTAGCCATGCCCAAGTTATGCTTATACCTCTTAAGAGGACAAGAGGATGCCCACGAGGACCCAGATGATGCAGTCCAGCTTCAGCACCTACAAAAGTGCCCAGAAGCACTTCTGCAAAGGCTAAAGGATGGTAAAAAGAAAAGGCAACCAATATAAAAATCTCAGAAGTGCTCCAAGGTGCAGATAAAAGTGCCAGCCAGTTTTATGAAAGACTTTGTAAGGCATTTTGGTTGTACTTGAGGCTGCTATTTAACCTTGAGGCTGCTAAAATTCAGTGCACGGTGAATACAGCATTTGTAAGGCAGACCCAAAGAGATATCAGGCATAATTTGCAGTGGTTAGAAGCTCCGTAGGTATAAATGCTACTCAGCTTACTAAAGCGGCTACCAAGGTGTACATTAACTGAGATCAGGAGGCAAAGAAGAAAGTTGATTGGAGACTTAAGAAAGGCAAATTTACTAGCAGCAGCCCTTACGGGAGGAGAAGCTGGCTTTGCAAGGAGGCATGCACATAGGCATGAATGCAGTCATGGAAAAGGCTAGTCTGGACAGGAGTTTGAAAGCTGGCCAAGGCTAGAGAGAAAGTAATGTGCACGGTGCAAAAGGAAAGGACACTAGAAGGATAAATGTCAAAAAAAATAATAATAAAGAGAATGGTCAAGGCCATGGTATTAAAAAAAAACCACTGGCCAAGGGCCACTGCACCCAGGAAAAACCCAAGACCCGTGCACCTGCTGGGAAAGGCAGGATATAAAGCATCAGTAAAATAAATAAATAAATAAATAAATAAATAAATAAATAAATAAATAAGACCTCTAACTGCTGAAAGTAAAGAAATAAACTACAAGGAAGAAATTCTACAGCTCTTAAATGCTGTATAGACCCCAAAAGAGGTGGCAGTGATGCACTGCAAGGGGCACCAAAAAGGAAGAACACTAAACGCTAAAAAATAAAAATAAAAATAAGCAGATGAAGAGTCAGAGCAGGCTGCAATGACACCACCACCTTCTAAAGAGGAAGCCTTAGCTATGCCTCTCCTCCCTGAGATGCCCCTCCCGTAAATCCCAATAAAAGGGTTTGTTTTGCCCAGAAAAAGAACTACATTGAAGAAGGATAGTAAAAATTCTCCAATAGGAGGCTAGCCATACCTGAAATGGTGGTCCCCAGATTTGTAAAACAGTCCCACTAAGGAACTCACATGGAGAAAAAAAAAAAACTGCACTAAAGACATTATAAAGGCATCATTTCTATGTGTCATGGCTCACTGCTACTACTCAAGCCATGTGTAAACAAACAATGTTTAACTTGTGTTCAGAACAATCTATGACAAGGGCCTACTTGGCCCCCAGGCATTCAGGAAACAGGAGAAAGGGAGCCATGCCCTGTGAAAAACTGCTTATGGACTTCAGCGAATTACCCTGAGATGAGGCTATCAGTACATGTTGGTGTTCATTTGCACCTTTTCAGGATGAGTAAAGGCCTTCCTCACCTGGACAGAGAAGGCACTAGCGGTGACCAAAGTGTTGTTAAAAGACATTATTCCCAAATTCGGACTGCTTCTAACTCTAAGATCAGACAATGGACCAACATTTGTGGCTGAAGTTCAGGACTTAACTCGACTATTAAAAATAAAATGGAAATTACATACAGCCTACAGGCTGCAGAGCTCAGACAAAGTAAAGAGCATGAACCAGACACTCAAACAGCTGCTGAAGAAATTGTGTCAAGAAACTCATCAAAGTTAGGATCAGGTCATGCCTGTGGTCCTCCTCTGACTCAGGTGCACCTGTACAAAACAACTGGGTATTTGCCCTATAAAATATTGTTTGGAAGCTCACCCTCAATCATTAGTCAAATTAAAAAAGATTTAAAGGAGTTAAGAGAGTTAACCCTTGGAGAAAGATGCAGGCTTTAGGAGTGGCAACGCAGGAGATGCAAAGCTGGGTAACGGAAAGAATACCTGTAAGTCTAACAGACACAGTGCATCCACATAAGCCGGGGGACTCTGCGTTAAAAGATGGAATCTAACAACCCTAGGACCCTTATGGGATGGGCCCCATATTGAAATCATGTCTACTCCCACTGCTGTTAAAGTTGCAGGTGTCATAACTTGGATTCATCATAGCCAGCTAAACTAGCGGCAGCAATGACTCCTGAAAATGACCAGTGGATTAACCAACAAGACCCAAGTTGCCCCACGCAAATGGTCCTACAGTGAAACCCAACCACCAGTAAGAAGGACAACCACCCTGTTCTGACCACACCGGAGGCTAGTCAGTCTACACACGGCTGAAGCTTGAGGATCCTGCAAACTCTGCTCTAGTCACATCCTGGGAGCTGACTAGTCTACGCACAGCCGAAGCTAAGAGGACCATCTCCGGATAAGTAAACGTGAATATAATTCATAAGCCTAGTTATAATTCTGTCACTACTGATTGTTCTGTTGTTATGTTATCATTGCAAATTCTGCAAATGCCTATGCTCAGAAGGTTTGCCATGCCCATGTGTGGTATAAGCATGTTTCTATTACATACACTGATATTGTTACCATTTCTGCCTATTCCAGAAGGGGAGAAATCTCTAGAAGGATGTTCACACTTTGTACATACTACCTGGGTAAGGAATACCATAGTTAAAACTCTACTGTACCATACCTACCATAAATGTACAGGAACCAAGTTAGAAACCTACACATACAACCAGAAATAGTCTGCAATGGTTTAACACAAGACAGATGCTTAGCAGGAGCAGCGCTAAACATCTGTATGGAGAACGGCAAATCAGATTCCCAGACTGTAACATTCAGTGGTCTGTGCTAACAGAGCTCCAACACTTATATTCAGAAAGGACTACTCTGCTAAGTAGTATGTCATCCAAACCAAACTGTAAGATAAGGACATACAATCCTTTGAATTTTACTATCTTATAGCCAGAGCTACCTTTCTGGTCTACAGGACAGACAGCAGCATTACAAGCTGATAGACAAAAAGCAGGCTTTGGCGTCCCACTACTAATCGTCAACAAGACTAAAAGAACTCAAATGTGTCCAACCCTGCAATTTCAGGTCCATAAGTCATTCTATAAGCATTTTGATCAGTCAGTGCCTGAACTTTTCCATCAACCAAAAACTTACTGGCTCAATTATCTGAAAACATAGCTGGCAGCTTAAGAAATTTCCTCATGCTATGTATGTGGAGGAACTAATATGAGGGACCAGTGGCCATGGGAGACTAAGAAACTAATGCCACAAGATAACTTCACTTCATCTAACCCTGCAAGTAAACCAACAGCCTCAGCCAGTATTTGGTTGTTAAAAAACCTCCATAATTGGAAAATACTGTACCACCTGATGGGAAAACGCTTTCACAGAGGCAGCAGGAGAAACAACCTGCCTAGGGCAACAGTATTATGATAAGATTAAAAACAAAACTCTATGGAGAAATGCCCAGAACAACTCCTACTTAACAGATCCAAACCCCTTCTCTCAGTTCTCTACTCTAAGCCACTCTTGGCATCAGCTAGAGGCTCCAAATGCTTGGACAGCACCCTCTGGCCTATATTGGATCTACGGAGCATGGGCATATCAGCAACTGCTGTCTAAATGGACAGGGGCATGTTTGTGTTAGGAATAATCAAGCCATCTTTCTTTTTAATTTCTCTAAAGCAAAGGGAACTCTTATGTTATCCATTTTATGATGAAAATAAAAGAAGAACTAAAAGAAGCATAATCACAGCTAGAATATGCAAGTTGGCCCATGTTCCAGTTCAGACTTGGTGCAGACGGTATCCAGATTCCTTATTTAGAGGACGGTTGTTAATCTTTGGAGGATTTAAAACCCTCACTGGTAGGTTTTTGTTTATTCTTGGCATCTGCCTCATCCTCCCTTGCCTTTTACGCCTGTGTATTAGGAGTATTCAGTCAACTACAGAGGGAATAGTAACCTGACACACTACCACGCAGTTGATGGCATTAACCAAATATCAGCCACTGCCTGTAGACAAAAAAGTCCAGCTACACAAACAGATGACAAATAATGCTGCTTTCTATTAACACCTTTGTTATAAAAAGCACCAAAGGGGGAAATGGAAAAGGAATTAAAAGAAATTTAAAAATGTGTAAGCAAAAGCTCAGTTGTATGCAAGAAAAAACAATTGCCCCGGAGGAAGAGAAAGAGCTGAGTTCTTTAAAAACTGACTGCCTGGGCCGGGCGCGGTGGCTCAAGCCTGTAATCCCAGCACTTTGGGAGGCCGAGACGGGCGGATCACGAGGTCAGGAGAGCGAGACCATCCTGGCGAACACAGTGAAACCCCGTCTCTACTAAAAATACAAAAAACTAGCCGGGCGAGGTGGCGGGCACCTGTAGTGCCAGCTACTCGGGAGGCTGAGGCAGGAGAATGGCATAAACCCAGGAGGCGGAGCTTGCAGTGAGCTGAGATCCGGCCACTGCACTCCAGCCTGGGCGACAGAGCGAGACTCCGTCTCAAAAAAAAATAAAAAAAAAACTGACTGCCTGTTTTTCTGTGACTAGTGAGCCTCATCTCTCCCTTTCCCAGGCATTGTGAAGACTCTGTTTCTCTAGCTGTGCAGCTGCAAGGTCACTAAACAGATAATCTCAAGAGGTAAAACATGTTGTTCCTTGAAAAGTAAAAAATAATGTTAACGCATGTCTTAACTGAATAACTGTCTTTGTTTCTTGCTTCTGTAATATGCTTCCCCCTGTACAACTATTCCCCTGCTCCACGAAATGCTTAAAAGGTAGCTTGACTCTTTGTTCCGGGCTCAGTCCTTTGGATGTTAATCTGACTGGGTCAGTGCACCTAAATAAACAATTTCTCCTCAACCCCTCAGTCTCTCTGATTCCTTAATTATCCCGCTGCACCCCAGGATACTGCCCACTGCCTTGGACATGTGAAAGTATTTTTTGTGTAATGCCAAACTGGTCTTTGTTGAAAGACAATAACCAATAGGAGACAAGTTTCTAGATTTGCAGAAACTCTAGGAAAAAATGAAGGAAAGCCTCACGACTGCCTGCCTGCTTTCCAGGGAAGAGAAGTGAGCAAAGGCAGAGAAGAACGTGGAGGCCTCAGGAAGTGTCGCCTGCACAGGCAGCAGCGCTGCATAACCACCACCAGCACTGGGGCTTAACACGAGGAAGGAGTGTGTGCAGTTTTGGCCCCAAAGGTGACCAAGCCTATACAGGACAATGAATCTCAGAGGTCTTGGGCACATGACGGCTGAGGCAGGTAGATGGAGCATGCATCCCTGCTTCCCAATGTGGGCCCACTGTGGCAGGGCAAGGTCCTAAGGGGCTCCAAGTGAAGTCCCTGAGCACATGGTAAACAATTGATCCAAAAAAGGGTGAGAAGGGCAGCTGGGCTGAGGTGGCTTATGACTGCAATCCCAGCACTTTGGGAAGCCGAGGTGGGTGGATCATTTAAGGTCGGGAGTTTGAAAACAACCTGGCCAACATGGTGAAACCCTATCTCTACTAAAAATTGGAAAAAAAAAAAAATTAGCTGGGCGTGGTGGCATGTACGGGTAATCCCAGCCACTAGGGAAGCTGAGCCAGGAGAATTACTCGAATCTGGGAGGTGGAAGTTGTAGTGAGGCGAGATCGCGCCACTGTACTCCAGCCTGGGTGACAGAGCGAGGCTCCACCTCAAAAAAAAACAAACACAAAACAAAAAGGGGTGAGTAAGCAAGCAACAGAGTTCAGACTGTTAGAAGAAAGACACCAAGAAACTCCCAGACACCAGCACCTACTAGTTTTAAGATTATTGTATAAGGAGCAAGAGCTTTTCACATTGTAACAGCCCCCGCATTAAATCATCATCATTAAAAAAGCCAAATTAGGGTAAGTATTCTAGTTTATAAAACATGAAGTATGATTTTCTAATTATCCAAACAAGTAACTTACATGGGATGATATGCTTTACAACAAGAGAAGAACAATGAAAGGAGTTAACATCCACCAACATGCCTGTCAGACAACGTGCATCACAGAAACCCATCTTCAGAACTCTCATCAGGAAACAGATGCCCTCTGCTACTCACATTCAGACTGGAGAATACCTGTGGTCATATACACCCCTCATTACTGAATTTACACACTTTGTGAACAAGTGTTCACTGAGCACATTCAGCCCCACACGAATGGGGGGAAGAGGTAGAGGTCAGATGAGACCCATGAGAGCATAACTCTGCCTCTGCCACAGGCCAGTCACTTGGTGATCACAGTCCAGCAGACTGCACTCTCAGGCTATGACATCTTCAAACGGCTCAGACCATATCTAATTCTATCATCAATGTAGTGTGTTTGAGGTCATTTAAGTAAAAGTGCTTTACAAACCATGCAACCAGCCAGCATGACTCTCCAGGCCCACAGAAGGTCACAGGAAGGAGTCAGTGACCAGGGCCCAGGCAGGCATCACCAGAACTGGCAAGGTGGACATCACCTCCCAGCAGGAGGGTGCATCCAGGTGACACGCAAACTGCTCCCACCATCTCCTCTTTCCCCTGGAGCCCTCGAACTCATCAAATGCATTTAAGGTCATTGACCAGGGCAGGGGGTGGCCCAAGCAAAGTTAAAAGATGTCTAGAAACTCCTTGAGCCTCTAACTGCATCTTAAACTAGACAGCCAGGCACCCAAAGTCTAGAAATATTTTTATTTTTTTCGAAACAGTGTCCTGTTCTGTTGCCCAGGCTGAAGGGCAGTCATGAGACTTCAGATCACTGCAACCTCCAACTCCCAGGTTCAGGCAATTCTCCTGCCTCAGCCTCATGAATAGCTGGGATCACAGGTGTGTGCCACCATGCCTGGCTAATTTTTTTGTATTTTGAATAGAGAAGGGGTTTTATTATGTTGGCCGGGCTGTTCTCGAACTCCTGACCTCAGGTGATCCACCCATCTCAGTCTCCCAAAGTGTGGAGATTACAGGAGTGAGCCACCATGCCCGGCCTTGAGAAATAGTGTTTGTTTTGTTTGGTTTTGGTTTTGGTTTTGAGACTGGAGTTTAGCTCTGTCACCCAGGCTGGAGTGCAATGGCACATCTCAGCTCACTGCACAGGTGTCTGCCACCACGCCCGACTAATCTGTGTATTTTTAGTAGAGATGGGGTTTTGCCATGTTGTTTGGACTGGTCTCAAACTCCTAACCTCAGATGATTCGCTCACTTTAACCTCCCAAAGCGCTGGGATTATAGGTGTGAGCCTCAGCGTCCAGCAGAGAGAAATGGTTTTCTGTGGCAGAGTGAAGAGAAGAGAGAAGAAAGAACTCAAAGGGAGCCTGAAGCGCCACCAGAACCACCTGCTAGGGCCACCTGCTAATGGAGCATACCTCTTCCCCACCCGGCAGAGCAGACTGAGCCTATCCACAAGCCAGTAACCTACAGAGGGAAGGGCACCAGAGACACTGAGGCCCTGTGGGTGTCCCTGCAGCAGGGCCTCAAGCTGCTCCCTACCAATTCTCAGTAGGTCAGCTCTACTGAGTGACCAAGAAGACAGTCACCATATTCCCAACACAATACCCTCACAATGCTGCCTTTTCACATTTCACTCAAATGCTTTCAAAATCTTCAAAAATACAAATTCACTTTAGGTACAATCCATCATGTACAGTCTATAAAGAAAACCCCATTCAGTACTATTTTCATGTCTGACGACAGAAAGCCAACGTAAGTGGCAGTGAGACCGTGCAAGAGCCTGCCTGCCTCACTCCTGCTGCTGCACAGTCAGAGGCGGAGAGGCCGGGGATCAAGCCAGACACAAGCGGCTCGCCAAGAGCTCCATTTCTGACCATTCCCTCCTTAGGCAACCCCGTGGTCCCCACTCCCAGGAGGTCACCACACAGATGCTGCACTTACTGCATAGCAGACAGCATTCCAGAATTCCCTGGCTCAAGCTGACTTCCCACTCAGCCTACCAGGTAGCTGGGACCACGGGTGTGCGCCGCCATGCCTGCCAACTGGGTCAAATTTGTCTGTGAGAGAAGCAAAGGGGATGTTAGAGTTTCTCCTGTTCCTCAGATTTTTGTTTTTAAGTCAAGTCATTACAGATTAAGAAAATATAATACCACCTTCCAAAGAACAATTTATCTACTTTTAATGTAGGTTTACAACAAAATGGAAATCCAAACTTCAAGTTTTCCATTAACATAATGACTCAATAAAAAAGACTCCATGTTAAAAATCAGTCACATTTTTTTTAAGCTTGATTATTAAAACATACTAATCCTCCCTTCTGAAGGCAGTGCGACCAATGTTACTTGTGTGTCCAGGGACCGTCCACACTGCCCTGCTGCCCCAACATTTACCCAAGGAGACGCTGGAAACCTAGCCACTAGCTCCCTAGCAAGCAGCCCTCTTTTCCCAGCAGGGACCGCAGAGGATAGAGAGCCCGGCACACAACATGAAGCTGTGGGGGCACAGGGGGCTTTTCCCCCGGAAGAATGGCAGCGGCCCACAGTGACTTTGTATACTGAAAGATGCCCTTGGGGAACACTGTTTCCAAAAGCAGCCTGCAGGGCACAAGTCAAGACTGAATCTCAAATCTTGTCTCATCCAGGAAAGTGATTCCCTTACCTTCTGCTAGGTGGAAAAGCAGACACGCTCATAAGCTATTGAAGTTTTTTATTAAAGAAAACCATTGACTGTTAAGATTCCATCAATCCAAAACAGCACTGTAGAATCCTTTCAGACAAGATGACTTGTAAACAGCATCTCCAAAAAGCAGAAGCCTGAAGAGTCAGTCCTATCACAGTCAGAGCTTTGTGCGAATGGACAGGGATGTGCCAGCAATCCACCTTTACCCAGTTCCCCACACCTAAACTACCAGGTCAAGGGCATGAAAGGCTTGGCAGTGAGGAGGGTGGCCCTAACCCAGGTGCTGTTTCCACTGGATGCTCTGGAGGCCACCTGTGGTGACAGGCTAGGGCTGCTTTCAGATGTCCTGGAAAGTACAGGAGCCACAGAAGGCCCCAATGATATGGAGGAAGTCTCTGCCCTGCCAAGAGCAGGGAGGGTAGGAGAGGTAGGTTACGCGGCCACCACTGGATTTGTCACTCAGGCTGGTGTACCATGGCACAATCTTGGCTTACTGCAACCTCCGCCTCCTGGGTTCAAGCATTTCTCCTGCCTCAGTCTCCCGAGTAGCTGAGATTACAGGTGCAGACTACCATGCCCTGCTGATTTTTTTTTTTTTTTTAAATAGAGATAGGGTTTCACCATGTTGCGCAGGCTGGTCTCAAACTCCTGAACTCAAGTGATCTGCCCACTCGGCCTCCCAAAGTGCTGGGATTACAGGATGGAGCCACTGTGCCCGGCCTAGTTTCCTCTTAGGTGGAATAATAACGTCTACCTCACAAAACCTTTAAGGATTAAAAGGGGATGTAGCCAGTGTGATACGAACATGCAGGAACTATTCCAGCTGGGCCTATTGTCCTTCATTCTGGAATCTGGCAGAGTTCTGCATAGTATCTCGCACTAAACAGGTTCTAAATATTTAATGAATAGGAGGAGACATGTCAGACAATGGGAATAATCATGCTGATCTGCATGAGGAAGATGTATCAAAAAACAAAAGCCAAAAAAAAAATTATGAAAGTGCTTGTAATAAAGATTAATTTAATTTTGAGGGCTACGAATAAGTAAAGCTTAAACCACTATGTGTCAAAAATGAAAGTGGGTTCCTAGACCCCAGCGTTTGCTGACTGGAACACAGCAGAGTCTGCAACTCACAGGGTGCTCCTCCCCACCTCCCTAGCCCTATTGGAGACTTCACCCATCACAGCCTAGGTTCCAGGCAGGCTCCCTAGGCCACTCAGCTGCTGTGAGCCCAATGTTCTCCTGAGGTCAATGGGCTGGCGGTAGGAGCCTCTGACCTGTGTCTCTTCAAAACACGGGCATGATCTGGGACTGCAGTTCCATAGTCATCTGCAAGTCCCTGGAAAGCAGATGTCCTCCTCTCCTCCACACCTGCTACACTGCTTTCAGTCATCAGGAAACTTCTCGTTAGAAAAATAGGTCCTGGGCCAGGCATGGTGACTCCGGCCCCTAATCCCAGCACTCTGGGAAAAAGCCGTCCCCACAGTGCAGGACTGGGTTTTTACATAACAGCTTGCCATCAGAGTTCCTTCTACACCAATGCTGCTCCCAAGATTATGGAGCTGGAAAGAGTACAGTCTATTCTTCTGGCAGTATGCAGTCCTTCCCTGGTGCTCAGCCAGTTTACTTGCTGGCATAATTCTTCCTGTTAAGACGCTGCCTTAAAATTGACCAAGCATCTCACTTTTTAGACCAGGAGTCTCTTTGATCATTTTAGTGGTGGTGTTGCCTATTCTTGGTCCTCTTTAATCTTGTCCTGTGGTTAAGCCTGGTCACTTGGCTGAGGAGAGGGCAGGATGGAGGGATGCATAGCAGGAGCACAACAGAGGTGGGGTAGAGAAACTACTCTGTATGATACCACAATGGTGGGTCCATGTCAGGATACGTTCGTCCAACCACAGACTGCACAGCACCGGGTGGACCCTGAAGTTGTGTGGCCTGTGGGTGATGACACTGTGTCCAGGGGGATCACAACTACAACAAATGGCCATGCTTGTAGGGATGCTGAGCCCTGGGGTGCAGGGGAACCCTCTGTACTTTATGCTCAATTTTGCTATGAACCTATGCTCAATTTTGCAGTGAACCTAAAGCTAATATGAAAAATAAAGTCTACTATTTTAAAAGTGACCGTACTGTCAGAAAGACAAAATGTCCTGCAGCACGGGGCTTGGATTCACATAGCACAGAGTCTGCTCCCAGAGCACAGGGAGGTCCAGTGCACCAGGACCAAGAAGTTGAGTGACACAACAGAGGACAGCCTCTGCCCCAGGTCTCCCTGTGCTGGAGGCTGGTCATCTGACAGGAACCCCTGTAGCCACCTGGACCAGCTGTACACACCTATGACGCCTGATGCCCTCCACCCTCTACAGATGCCCTCTCACAGGCTCCGCCCTCCTCAGATTCACAAACACTTCCCCTTCTGCCCCAGTGCTGTCTGGCATGGCGCCCCAGACCAAGATGGAAAGGGAGACCTGCATGCACGTGGACAAATCCACAACACACTGGTCCTCAAGTTTCCTCAGTATTAAACATTTATCTCTTTCTTCCCCTCCCTCCTGCTCCGAGACGAAGTCTTGCTCTGTTGCCCAGGTTGAAGTGCTGTGGCACAATCTCAACTCACTGAAACCTCCACTTTCCGAGTTCAAGCAATTCTCCTACCTCAGCCTCCCAATTAGCTAGGATTATAGATGACTGCCACCACACCTGGCTAACGTTTGTATTTTTAGTAGAGATGGGATTTTTCCATGTTAGCCAGGCTGGTCTCGAACTCCTGACCTCATGATCCACCACCTTGGCCTCCCAAAGTGCTGGGATTACAGTGTGAGCCACTATACCTGGCATTAAATTTCTCACTTGATTATGCAGCCACTAAATATCACATTGGGAAAATGGGAAATTAATGCTAAGCTTTAAAATGCAGAACATGAAACTTTATATACAGTGTAATCCTCATTTCATAAAAAATACATGATATTTTCAACATTTTAGATTTAGATGTTTTATCTTGGGTGGTAGGATGACACACAATTTTTACTTTCTTCTCTATACTTTATTTACTAGTGTTATGAGTTGGAATGTGTCCCCCAAAAATGATATGTTGAAGTCCTAGCCCCACAACAACATAGACTATGGCCTTCCTGGGAAACAGGGTCTTTGCTAATGATCAAGGTGAGATCACTACACTAAGGTAGGCCCTCATCCCACAGGACTAGTTTCCTTCTAGAAAGGGTAGGTGTGGACACGGAGATGTGCACACAGGGAGAACACCCTGTGAAGGTGGAGACAGAGATCGTGGTGATGCGCCCAAAAGCCCAGGCACACAAGAGACTGCCCCCATCCCCTAGAACCTGGAGAGAGGCCTGGAGCAGATGCCCCCCACCACAGCATCCCAGAAGGAACCAGCCCTGCAGACCACTTGGGCCTCAAAGCCTTGGGAGAACAAATCCTTGCTGTTGAAGTTCCTGGTCTGTGGTGATTTTTCACAGCAGCCCCAAGAGACTCCCACACCAAGTTTCGCTCTCTGTCCATGGACAGACGTCTTTAATAATGGAAACCCTGATTTTTCCATAAGGCATTGAATCTGTGTAACTTTTAGAGTAAAGATGAGGACTTACAGTTTACTGCATGAAAGCACAGCCCTTCCAACAAAGGCAGGCAAAATGTGGAGACAATTATGTATGGGTGCCTACACTTTACTTACACCAGTTCTTTGTAGAAAGGATGAGGCTTGTCTCAGTGATATTAATGTATAGTTAACATGAACTCCTAATCTTAGCAAGCCACAATAAGGTATCTGGGATTGAGCGCTTATTTAATTGGTAGGTACATGCATTTAAATTTTAGGTAGTGGCTCAGCCTGTACCTAACACATGAGGAAGTGGAGGCAGGAAGATCGTTTGACTCCAGGAGTTCACGAGCACAGTGGGAATGATAGGGAGACCTGGTCTCTAGATAAACATTTAAAAATTGTATGAGTATGGTTACGCACACCTACTCAGGAGGCTGAGGTGGGACGATTGGGCCTGGGAGTTCAAGCCTTGGGTGAGCTGTGAGGGGGGCAGCACTGTGGGGTGAGGTGAAGGGGGTGGTTCCGCCGGAGGAGGTGAGGAGGCGGTTCTGCACAGTGAGTAGAGGGGGAGGGGCTCTGCCAGTTGCGATGGGGGAGCTCTTCGGGCTGAGGTGAGGGGGCAACTGTGTGGGATGAGGTAGGGTGAGGGCTCTGCGGAATGAGGTGGGTGGGGGCGGCACTGCGAGAGGAGGTGGGGTGTGGGACACTGCAGGCTGAGGTAGCGCGGGGTCTGCAGACAATCCAGGCTCTCCCGGGAGACGGAACCCAATCAGAGCCAGCACTGTGCCGCTCCCAACAAAGCACGGCACCCTAGCCTTCCAATGGTGCCCTCATTTCAGCCTGGGCTCCAGCTCTAGAGTAAGGTCAGTTACCTCGGCCCCCTCACCATCAAACACCAGGCACCACGTAGGCACTGCCTTAGGAGGTGCCCAACACTACCAAGGTCACTCAGCTGTGTGGTGGCAGGTGACCTTGAACGCTGCTGTCATCACTGCGCACAGACACCTCATCAACCACTCAGTGTGATGTGCCCTGGCGCTTTCAGGTAAAACACTGCAGAGAAACTTCCTGTTGGCAGACAGACTCCGCACTCCCTAGGGCCTGATCTGCTACCTCTCTTCTGCTTTACCGGCACTTACAGGAAGCATTTAATGTGTACTAACTCATATCAGTCACAAAGATATTGTGAACAATCCTGTGTGGCCCTGCTCCCCCACTCCTGACTGGCCCCAGCACCACCAGTGGAAGAACATGGAGAAGCTCATCCGTAGGGATCTCCACTGAGGACACAAGTCTGCTGGAGGATCTGCTACCGTAGGGAGCAGCAGAGCCCACGCAGGTAAGGGCAGAGTGGGGAACCCAAGTCCAGAGGAAGCTTATCAGTAAGCGAGGCCCTGCAATCTGGGAGAGCACCCCAGGAAGCCCACAGATAAAGTAACCGGACACATGTTCAACTAGGATTGGGCAATGAGGGCGGCTTAAAAAAAAAAAAGTACACCCCCAAACAGACAAAGGCTGGCAACCACTTACATAAAAGCCCTGCGCCTCCTGGAGAAGGGGTTCAAAATGCTTCTTTAGGTGAGCAGGACAGCAAGTGCTTTTAATCCCAGCTACTTAGAGGGTGAGGCAGGAGGATCACTTGAGGCCAGAAGTTTGAGGCCAATCTGGGCAGCAGAGCAAGCCCACCTCTAAAAAAATAAAAATAAAAAAATTTGGCAGGTGTGGTGACATATGCCTGGAGTCCCAGCTACTTGGATGGCTGAGGAAGCGACATCGTTTGAGTCCAAGAGTTGAGGCTGCAGTAAGCCATGACTGCACTCTAGCCTGGGCAACAGAGCAAGACTTATCTCTTAAAAAAGCAAAACAAAAACACATCTTTGTATTTATAGGGCACAGAGTGGTAGCAAGATTATAAAATTAAAATAGAGTGAAAGAACGCAAGAGACTCAGAACATGGCAAACTTATAACTAAAATTCCAAACTACAAGAAACTCTCAGAGCAAACACCACACCACATGTAGGCTGCAAACCAGGCACATGTTTGTGAAGAACCAGGAGTCCTCTTAGCACCAACAGACAGTCATGGGCATGGCCCATAGGTGGCTCCACCCACCAGCCTCAGGAAGTGTGGGGCTGAGAGGGAAAGCCTATTTGGGCTACTGTAGAGTCCCGTTCTAGTCTCTTACCCATCCTCACCAAGGCACTAAATCATGAACAAAGACTCTGAGACCATCAACATCTGTGTAACTAAGGAAAATTGAAGTGCAGGAAGCAACACATTTTTGGAATCAAAGGGCATGAAAAAATCACCTTCACTGAAAACATTGAAAAGGTACAACCCTATTATGCCTCCTACTGGGAAAAATTTTCCTCTACTTTTAAAGCATTAATAGCCACAAAGTATTATCTTATTATTCTAGTGTCTTTCAGAAAATGAGCCATCAGTTTGAAGGGTATGGGGTAAAGGGAAAAGAAGGAAAAAGCTGCCTTTGAAAACGCTGTTGACTGGCAAAGTTACCAGCACTCTATCAGGCGAATGCCTGGGTCAGGAGAAGAGAGATGCAGTCACTTTTATGAATCCTGAAAACCTGTTGATTGTCAAAGTTACCAGCACTCTTATCAGGCTAATGCCTGGGTCAAGAGAAGACAGACACAGTTGCTGTTATGGATCCTGAGGGTGAGAAACTCTGCATGCCACAAAGTGGCATGTTTAACCTTCCTACAAGAGCACAGAGGTGAAGCCTGGAAAACAGGCAGGGACAGGCACAGGTGGCCATGTGCTCAGCCATGCCTGACAAAGACATTCTGAGGATGAAAGGCATCATGTATCCAAATGCCACTTTGAGGCTGAATGTACTACACAAATAAAGAAATACCGTATATCACACTGTTGACTTTTGGTTGGCTTTCTTTCCTTTAAAGTGAATTTGTAGACAAATATTGTGTCCACAGACTACCATAATGTAGTTTGTTGTTTTAAATAAAACTGAAATCAGATTTCCAAAAAGAGACATCTAATAACTTCTCCTCTCCCATCCTACCAGGGCCATAGTCCACACCACAGCTGGACGTCTCGTCATACGGTCTCACAGGACAACTACCCACACCAGTTAACCTGGTGACACAGTAGAGTCAAGGAAGGGACACAACAAAACCTTTCCCTGTTCATATTTCTCTGTGGTTATTTCTACATGAGTTTCATGGCAGTTTTTCTCCAGAATCTGTGTTCTCAATTAATTTTTACTAGCTTATAATAGATGCCTTACTTTAGCAATAGAAAAGGAAGAGAAAACACAGTCTAGTCAGGTGTCACTTAACAACAGGAACATATTCTGAGAAATGAGTCATGAGGAAATTTCATTATCACATATACATCCTGGAGTGCACATCCACAAACCTACATGGTCCAGCCTATTGCATACTCTGAGGCTGAGTCGGGCAGCTTATGGCTACTAGGCAATAAACCTGGACAGCGTGCTACTGTACTGGACACTGTAGCAACTGTAACATATGATATTTGTGTATCTAAACCCAACTCAACGTAGAAAAGGTTTAGTAAGAATATAGTATTAAGATCTTATGGAAGGTCGAGTGCGGTGGCTTACACCTGTAATCCCAGCACTTTGGGAGGCTGAGGTGAGCGGATCACAAGGTCATGAGTTTGAGACCAGCCTGGCCAACATAGTGGAAACTCAGGCTGGAGTGCAGTGATATGATCTCAGCTCACTGTAGCCTCGACCTCCTGGGCTCAGGCGATCCTCCCACCTCAGCTTCCCCAAGTAACTGTGACTACAGTCATGCGCCACCACACCTGGCTCATTTATTTTTTTTGGTAGAAACAGGGTTCTCACTATGTTGTCCAGGCTGGTCTTGAACTCCTGGGTTGCAGCAATCCTCCTGCCTCAGACTTACAAAGTGCTGAGATTATAGGCCTGAGCCACCAAGCCTGAGCCATCATGCCCGGCTTTACAGGTAACTTTCCTGTCGGCCTTCCTGACTGCTGCAAGTAAAGTATGTTCTCACAGGGAAAATTCAGGAATGCACCAAAGTGTCCTCAAGGCCTGTCCACGAAGCTCCTCCTTCCAGTCAGACCCTGGTGCTCAGGCTCAAATCCCTCACATCTTCCCCCAGCGTTCTTCACAAAGGATGCACTGCAAGAAATGCCAGCTTATCTATAGCAAAGCTCCAGAAAGAATAATCCCAGAACTTTGGGAAGCCAACGCGGGCAGATCACCTGAGGTCAGTGGTCCGAGAACAGTCTGGCCAACATGGTAAAACCCCATCTCTACTAAAAATACAAAAACTTAGCCAGGCATGGTGGCACACGCCTGTAATCTCAGCTAATCAGGAGGCTGAGGAGGGAGAATTGCTTGAACCCCAAAGGCAGAGGTCGCAGTGAGCCAAGATCGCATAATTGCACTCCAGTCTGGGTGATAGAAGGAGACTCCGTCTAAAAAAAAAAAAAAAAGAAAAAGAAAAGAAAAAATACAGCCAGAAAATCACCTAAGTCTGGTTATGCCCTTTGTTTTCTATTTCTTAATAATAAAAACACAGCAAGGGGTTTGGTGCTGTGAGCAAGAGGCTCTCTGATAGTCAGCACCCACACGTGCTGGACAGACATGTCTCATGCCAGCAACACTGACAGAAACACAGACCCTCACCACCAGGTCACAGTGGGCATCAGAAACCCAGAGCACAGCCTCAGTCACACTCCTGAGGGCGACAACAAACCAGCCAGCGCACTTGGAGACTTGTGGTCAGTCTTAGAGAAGAAGCAGCAGCTGCTGAGAAGAATGCACTGGCAAAGAAGCCACCATGTACCGTGACAACACAACATGTTTGCTGGCCATGCCCAGCATCAGCACGCAGACATGCACGCACCAGAGGCTGCAGCAAGTAAGTGTTCCCCCAGTGTTTATCGTCTGGATAGAGACAGAAAGAGAGACAAGGGAAGCCCAGGGCAGGAGATCAAACACAGAGTTTAGTTAACCAGTACTCCGGTGCTGGCATCTGGAAGGAGGACAGACTTCTGAAGAAGAAGATGGACCTCAGTGCCTCCCTCGCACTAATAAGAGATCCCACCAAGCATGAAACACAGCACAGGACAAAGCCTTGTGCCCAGGACAGGGTGTCCTCCTGGAAGCAGCAGAACGGTCAGCTGTGGAATACAGAGGGGGAAAAGGAAAAGGGAACAGGAGATAAATCAGCAACATTAAGAACATGAGGACAGGTGCGGGGGCTCATGCCTGTAATTCCAACACTTTGGGAGGCAAAAGGTGGGGGTGCAGATCAGTTGAGGTCAGGAGTTTGAGACTAGCCTGGCCAACGTGGTGAAACCCCGTCTCTACTAAAAAAACAAAAAATTAGCCAGGAATGGTGGCAGGCACCTGTAATCACAGGTACTCGGGAGGCTGAGGCTGGAGAATCCCTTACACACAGAAGGCGGAGGTTGCAGTGAACTGAGATGCACCACTGCACTTCAGCCTGGGCAACAGGAGTGAAACTCCATCTCAAAAAAGAAAAAAAAAAAAAAAAAAAAAAAGAACATGCAGACAGAAAACAGTAACCTAAGAAGGCACACAGGGAACATCAGCATCTTAAGGAAAAGACTGAAAAGGACTGACAGAAAAAGATTCATATTTTTATATAAGGAACATGAGGAAAAAAAGAAAAAAAAATATTAAAGGAAAAGACTAATAGATGACATGGCCAGAGGTTTAAAGAAAGAGACACTGAGATGAAACCAGGAAGCCTCTGCGACATTGAGCTGCCTTCCTAGGCCCTTGACAGCATTTCCTGCCAGCAGGACCCCTGACCCAAGCCAAAAAGTTCACCTGTCAAGACTGTTGTATGACAGTCGCACACACCTAAGAAACTAACTCCCTCTGGGCTGGGCAAAGTGGATCACACCTGTAATCTATGCACTTTGGGAAGCCAAGGCAGGTAGATCGCTGGAGTCCAGGAGTTCAAGACCAGCGTAGGTAACATGGCGAGATGCCGTCTCTACCAAATACACACACTCGCGCGCACGCACACACACACAGAATTAGCCAGACATGGTGGTGTGCCCCTGAAGTCCCAGCTACTTGAGAGGCTGAGAGACTGAATAGGAGGATGGCTTGAGCCCAGGAGGGAGAGGTTGCAATGAGCTGTGGTCGCACCACTGCACTCCCACCTGGGTGAAAGAGACAGATCCTGTTTCCCCACCCCCCCAAAAAAAATAAGAAAAATTAACTCTTTTGTCCACATAGTAAAACTCAGTCTTCCATTAACTTCAAAAAGTCAAACTGATAAATTTTTAAGTAAAGAACAAACACGCCTATAGAGAAGCATGGAAAATCACTGCTGTCACTCCCCAGCCACAGTTGCCACCCAGTGGTACTGCCCCCTGCCCTCAAGCTAGTCCCAGACTCAAACAGGAAGCCACTGCATGTGTGTGACCACTCGGCCAGGGAAAGAGAGGCCAAGACAGCTCTAAGGACTTGCACATGACCCCTGAGAAGGCTGCACTGTTTGGCAAGCTCTGCATGCATATAGATACTTGGCCAACAAACTCCCTGAGAGAGCTCACACCAGTGCTGTTCCTTTCAACGAAGCCCAGTTCTCCACCCCAGAGAAGTGGCAGCCCTTCCACATTCACTTTAGCCTTGGGCTACCACAGACATGGTGACCAGGACAAAGAGGCATGAAGCTGGCAAAACCACCTGGTTTGATGCACAAAAAGGCCAGCATCAGCCCCCAGTTTCCTGGGCAGAGGAGGAAGAGGATGACAGGTACACAGGCCATTAGAAACGGCCTAGCTTTACCCTGAGTGTGGTGGCAACTGGTCAGCCCAGATTCCCTTGCCCTGCTCTGGCACACCGCAGGCCTGCTGCATCTGGCAGGAGCATAACACCAGATGCCCAGGCTGATGAGTGGAAGTGAGGACCCTTGAGATAAGCATGAAAGATCCCCAGCCATGCTCATGGCTACACCAGCACCCCCTCACACCCCTCACCACTCTTCCTAGAGTGCAGCACTAATATGACTGCCTCTGGCCTCAGGATGGTGGAGCAGGACCCCAGGACTCACTCACTCACTTCACTGATCAGCCATGGAATCCTGAATTCAAACCCTACTTCCTAAACATCCCCTGAGGCCTAGATTCCTCTTGTAATAAAAACAAGGAAAATGCAATTTTCTGGGATTTTTTAGGGAGAAAAGAGAACATAAGTGAAGATATTTAGCAGAGCATGTGCCTCTCACAGTGCTTAGGAGTTACTGTAAAATACAAGTGAAAAAGCCATTGTGGAATGCAGCTTCCAAAAGGAGGAATACAGGAAAGGCGGCCCCAACCCTGCCTCTGGGAGTAAAACCGAGAAGAGTCACAGCCACAGCACAGAATTCAGAAAAACCAACTGCACAAAAGCCAGAGCAGTCAAGGGAAGCTGGCGGCCCAGGCCAGTGGGCCCTGGGGCCGGGTACCAGGCCCCTTAAAGAGCAGAAAACAGATTTTTTAGATGAAGCTGACAGTCTAAGGAAATGAGATGAGCTCACACACCTGATGACAGCTTCCCTCAGCAATTCCCCGTCTCCACAGGACTTAGACCAAGTTCTGGTGTTAGATAAATCACTAGGCTACAACAAAGCTCAAACCCCCACAGGCTCCAGCATCCCAGCCACCAACACAACTCTGTTCAAGATCCACCTATCAACAGGGGTGGGGTGGGAAGATGTTCCCCATCCTTAGTCCATTCTTTCTCCATGGGTTGCTGCCAGCATTTCCCATGGTTGTTGTCTTGTGCATGTCACGGCCCTGCCCACAGCACAAAAACATACAGGGGTGAGGGAGATGAGCAAGACAGCCAGCTTCTTAAAAGAGCAAGAAAGGCTGGGTGCCATGGCTCATGCCTGTAATTACACAGCTCTGGGAGGCAGAGGAGGGAGGATTGCTTAAGGCTAGAAGTTCAAAGTCAGTCTGAGGAACATAGCAAGATCTTGTCTCTACCAAAACACACACACACACACAAACAAAAAGTGGTTGTTGTGTTACTAAAAGTTTCCACTATAACACTAAAAGTTTAGAATACAGGATTACAAGGTCAAAATATCCTGGTGGCCGGGCGCAGTGGCTCAAGCCTGTAATCCCAGCACTTTGGGAGGCCAAGGCGGGCGGATCACAAGGTCAGGAGATAGAGACCATCTTGGCTAACACCGTGAAACCCCGTCTCTACTAAAAAAATACAAAAAAGTAGCTGGGCGAGGTGGCCGGCACCTGTAGTCCCAGCTACTCCAGAGGCTGAGGCAGGAGAATGGCCTGAACCCGGAGGGCGGAGCTTGCAGTGGGCCGAGATCGTGCCACTGCACTCCAACCTGGGGCACAGAGCAAGACTCCGTCTCAAAAAAAAAAAAAAAAAATTCCTGGCATTTTTTAGGATTTCTTTAACAAAATCTGATCATATCTAAACTGGCATCTTTCAGCTCACTCCTCAATTTCAATCTAAATTTAAAACACTGTTTGCCTTTCAGCTACAGGCCAGAATTTAACACAGAAGAGGTAACACACAGAAGCCAAGCCAGTGGGTACAGTCCTTTGAGCATCACCTAAAGCCTCATAAAATCATCACAAAGTCCATCCCCAAAGTCTGTATTAGTAAGCCACCAGTATTCGATATTTAGAAATTTTGTTCCCACTAACAAAAAACAGGCAAAATAAATTTTAAACAAAGGCTGACTGAATCCAGGAAATGGACAGAATAAAGAGAAAAAGACTCATGGATGGTGGTGGTGGGAGTGATGGTCTCGGCCCTCAGACCAGGCTAAGACACCCCGCTGAGGCCGTCAGGAACCATGCAGAGCCACGGAGGGAAACACCTGCCCTGAGCTACAAAGGCCACCCTCTGTTCTCTGCTTACTGCTCTAGTTCTGCCCTCCATACACATGCATTTCCCTAAAGCAGCTGCTATCCTGCTGATGTGCTGACACCATCAGATATGAACAAGAATCCCAGTTTTATTTTTCCTAATAAATCATCCATTTAGCAAAACATCAATAATACCAAAAACTATAAAAACATCCTTTGATCTACAAAGAACCCTTGCTTCTCATTTCTCTTACTTTCCCATGCCCAGGCAGAGCCCTCTGAGCCCACAGGAAGCTTCATGGAAAGGGGTGGGCAGTGGCCAACCATGGCCAGGGTGAGACAGTAACCACATGTGCGTGAGCATGTATTCTACACAGAGCCTTATGTACTGGGCCACAGAGTAAGCAAAGCTGGGCAGCTCCTGCTGCCAAAGTCAACACATTCCAGCTGCCTGGCCTCCACATGCACTTTCCTGAAACCTGTCTGCAGAGAGAGGGGTGGCCAGGGCAGGAGGCTCTCAGTTGCAGCACAGCGGCTCAGGTTCCACACTGGCTGTCCACACCCAGGGCCATGCCTCCGTGATGGTGCCCTCCACCACATCCCCTCTCATGCATGCTGGTGCCACCATGGGTACCTAGGGATCTTTTTGCTCTACTTCTCTTTCAAATTTGTGGCCCTGTGCCAGAGGCCAGCACTGCCTTCAGAATCCCTGCACACAAGTGGTGGGAAACCTCAACTGCAACGGACAGAGGAGCAGGCTGTAGTGGCTGGGCCAGGCACTAAACATCTCACTAGCAGGATGGTCTACATTTGTTCCTTTTTTCTTTTTCTGCTAATCTTTCTGTCACCTAGAGTTGGAGTGCAATGGCGTGATTACAGCTCACTACAACCTCTGCCTCCTGAACTCAAGCTATCCTTCCACCTCAGCCTCCTGAGTAGCTAGGAAAACGACAGGCACACACCACCACACCTGGATAATTTTTGTATTTTTTGGAGAGACAGGGTCTTGCCATATTGCCCAGGCTTGTCTTGAACTTCTGAACTCAGGCAATCCTCCCACCTCAGCTTCCCAAAGTGCTAGGATTATCAACGTAATCTCATGGTGCTTGGCCAGTTTACATTGGGAAGGAACCCCATCACTATCCCTTTGTTGACAGTATGCATATCTCAAATCATTTTTCCCAATGGACAACACAAATAAATAATTAAGATCCTTATTCTAGAGTTGGGGTAAAAAGAGACTAGAATTCTTAGCAGAACTTGAGGAATACAATGGCCAGTAACAAAGATGCCTCCCAGAGTCTCCTGGCCATGTCCCATCCCTCTCCCTCAGTCAGGCACTGGGGTGCTCAGGCCACACTGGGCCCTCTATCTCCTTTCTCTTTCCTTCCTCCTCCTCCCACCAAAATCTAAGCAAGTTGTAAATGGGCCTTCTGGTGGCAAAGACATGTGTTAAGACACACAGAGCCCTTAATCCATTTGCTACAGGAACCCAACTACATTTGGGAAGAAACAAGCGAGACAGGAAAAAGGCACGTTGGTGTTTTTGCATCCATAAAGTTCACTTCAATTTAAACAGAACTTACTGAGGACCCTATGCTAGATCCAGGCAAAATGTTTTTCACCCTCAGATATAAAAACATGGAGGAAAAAATTCCCTTAAGTCAGCTGTAAAAATTGATGATGTTAAAAAATAAAACACTGGTCCCATGAGAATCACTGTAGTTAACAAAAGAAATAAAATAACTGCAATATTATAACCAAAAAACGAAAAGTCATTCTCAGTCCCCCAGCAGGACCAGCCCGGAATCCATCCAGGCTGGGCACCTAAGTCATGCCCAAATGGGAGAAACGAGCACAGCAGCAAGTACTGAAGAAGTGACTAAGGATCTCATCTAAACTGCTCACATTCCACCCCAAGTAATCAAAGTGAAAAATACAGGAATGACACAAATACCAATGAAAAATATTAGGGAAACTGTAAAATTCTTCTTCTTTTTTGATTTGAGACAGGGTCTCGCCCTGTGGCCCAGGCTGGAGTGCAGTGGTATGATCATAGCTCACCGCAGCCTCAACCTCCTGGGCTCAATTGATCCTTCCTCCCTAGTCAGCCTCCCCAAGTAGCTGGGACCACCAGCACATGCCACCATGCCTGGCTAATTTTTTTATTTTTTGTAGAGACGGGGTCTCATCATGTTACTCAGGCTGGTCTTGCACTCCTGAGCTCAAGTGATCTATCCACTCCATCCTTCCAAAGTGCTGGGGTCACAGGCGAGAGTCACTGCACCTGGCCAGCTATTCCTTTTTTAAACCCTGCATTTCAATGCCAGATAAAACAATGGAGAACAGGCATTCAAGACTAGCCTGACCAACACAGTGAAACCCTGTCTCTACTAAAAATACAAAAATCAGTTGGGCATGGTGGTGGGCACCTGTATTCCCAGCTACCCAGCAGGCTGAGTCAGGAGAATCTCTTGAACACGGGAGACAGAGCACGCAGTGAGCCAAGATCACGCCACTGCAGTCCAGTCTGGGTTAAAGTGCGAGATTCCGTCTCAAAGAAAAAAAAAAGAGAATAAGCCTCAGCAAGGTCCTCAGGAGGCCCTCACATGCCCATATGGGTCATGGTGCTGCTGGTCACACTGTGCCCAACCCCTGCTCAGGAGGGCCTCACTGTAGTAACACTGCAGTCTCCCTGGTGGCCAGAACAGACCTCATGCAAAGGGCCTTCATTGTATTCAATCTAATCGCCACAGATGAAAAAAAAGACAAAAATCAATACTGAGTATTTATAGTTCACAAAAGTGACAAATGTCATTAAACACCTTAGATTATTACTGTGGCATGGTCAAAAATGCCAACATTTCCTATGTCATCAAACCTAAATATCAGTACATCTATTCTTCTCAATCCATTAGAGTACTAGACATTTAGGCAATTTTAGGTCCTGTCAGCAGAGTTGCTGATAGCTTTTTCCCACTTAATCAGAGACGCATGTAATCTGAATCCATCGATAATTTTTTTTTTTTTTCCAGAGGCAGAGTCTTGCTCTGTTGCCCAGACTGGAGTGCAATGACGTGATCTTGGCTCACTGAAATCTCCACCTCCCAGTTCAAGCAATGCTCCTGCCTCAGCCTCCCAACTAGCTGGGATTACAGGCATTCACCATAACATCTGGCTAATTTTTATATTTTTAATAGAGATGGGATTTCACCATGTTGGCCAGCCTGGTCTAGAACTCCTGGCCTCAAGTGATCTATCCACATTGACATCTCAAAGTTCTGGGATTACAAGTGTGAGCCACCATGCCTGGCCACTAATTGTTTATTAATAATTTTATTTTTCACACTAGTAAGCAGCATTTTGGCCAGGTGTGGTTGGCTCACAACTGTAATCCCAGCACTTTGGGAGGCTGAGGCAGGAGGATTTCTTGAGGGCAAGGATTCGAGACAGGCCTGGGCAACATAACAAGACTCTGTTCTCTACAGAAGAAAAAAAAAATAAAAAAATAAAATGAAGCATTTTGCTTTTCCTTGTCATACATTAAGGTAAGCAGTATCCTTTCCACAAAGAGGCACAGCTTAGACCCTGGAGTGTGGGGTGCTCCCTCATTGCTGCCTGCCTTTTCCCATGTACTTGGCCCCTCAATGGCACCCCTTTTATCACAACAAGGCTCAGTCCACCTCCAGATCTTGAAAAACATCTCACTTGATCATAAACATGCCCACTGCCCAGGATGGCTTCATTCTAACTGCAAACCATCCCGCAGATTAAGAGAAGACAATTCTAGACCTATTTTCAGGAATATCTCAAATTCCCTTTCCTCAAACTTCATGTCTATTTACAAGTAAAGATTTGAGTCATGTGAAAGAAATCAGTCAAGTGTATCTCAAAGTGGCCTGACTCAAGGTGACTGAGTTAAAGGATGGATACACCAAACTACGAAGCTCCGAAAGAAGCTACAGGAGAGGTTCTTTCATGTTTGCTAGGAGTAACAACACAAAAGAGATTATGTATTTTTGGACTGTTCACTTTGAAACCCTGACTCACATCTGGCCAAAATATGAAAATTTAAATTAGCCAAGAGTTTTCTCTTCAACTGCTGACAATCCACATATCAGAGAAAATAACCTGCCAGTTACCACGAGTCTCCTCAAGGAGGGAGGACTCTGCCCTACAGTACCACATGCTTGGTCAGAGCCAAGGCCAAAGTCTTTATGGAGACTACCGCCCCTCCTCTCAAAAAACATGCCAGTCACTCCCAGGAGGATGCAAAGAGTCAGAGCTGGCGAACCAGGCTCCCACTCCTTACCTGCCTACCACACACACTGGTCTCCAGCTCCTAAGAAAAACCAGAGTAGCCATTTAGAGGGCTCCGCAGCAGCACCATGCCCAGAAGTACAGGACAACCTGATGAGACCAAGATCCAACAAGAGCAGAACAGCTCCCAGGATACAGAAACCTCATCCAAGGACAACCCAGTGAGACAACCACCAGGATCCTAACAGGAGACGAACAGCTCCTAGGATACAGAATACTGATGCAAACTGTTAACACAACACGTGCCAAGCACAGAACACACAGCACGGTGGGGTCCCAGTCATCTTCAGACAGTCTGAGGATGAAGAAAATTAAAAGAAGCCAAGAGAAACTAAACTTATTTTATAGGCTATTAACAGCCTATTTAATTTTTCAGCAGATTTCTTCTCACTGTGACACCAAGGATCCCATTCATGAATCCGAAAAAGCTCACCTGTTACCACTCTGAAAACACTCTAAGTGAAATCCAGAAGAAAATTCAAAACATTTTGGCAAAACTCTATCAAGTCTAAGAAAACCAACTTGGATACTCATGCATTATTTTGATACTTATTTTTATAAACCAATGACAATAACATAAACTGATACAGAATGCAGTGAATATTTACCAATTCTATAGCTGGAAGTCAGTGCTGATGAGGACTGTCTTTTAAATCCAATGGAGGTGTGCCCCAGACAGAGCAGGGCTGTATATATTCTGAAACAAGAGAGTGAAATTAGCTCATGTCAATAATAATTTCAGCCTCAGTTCTTTCACAGCTCGCATCTCCCTCCATTTGGTCCATAAGGTTTATTCCACCTCCCTTCCTCTCGCACAACCCACTGCTCAGCTCCTGGTCACTGTGCCAAGGCAAAAACTTATCTTCATTCATCAAATATTAGCAATTGCAAGAGCTTAAAGGTAAATCCAAAGTCCAATATAAAAAAAACAGCACATGACACTGACAGTGACAACTTAAGGTAAATCCAAAGTCCAATATAAAAAAAGAGCAATGACAATTTTGTGAAATCACCATAAAACCAGATTTTAGAGGCTCTGGAGCTTTTTATACAAAAGAAATCAAATAAAACAAATGGGTAGTCTTGCCACATAAACAAAACATTACCAGTAAGGTAAGTTTTTTAAAAGGCTAATTTTTTTTTTTTTTTTTTTTGAGACAGAGTTTCGCTCTTGTCCCCCAGGCTGGAGTGCAGTGGCACTATCTTGGCTCACTGCAACCCCCACCTCTCCTCCGGGTTCAAATGACTATCCTGCCTCAGTCTCCCTAGTAGCTGGGATTACGCGTGCTCGCCACCACACTCAGCTGGTCTTAAACTCCTGACCTCAGATGATCCACCCACCTCAGCCTCCCAAAGTGCTGGGATTACAAGTGTGAGCCACTTTAATGGTTTTAAAAGGCTAATTTTAAGTTTAAGAAGCATATTAAGTGTTAAACTATAGAAAAGATACAAAAAAAGATATGGTAGTTTTCATTTCTACTGAGTATTTTAAAAGTAAAATGCAGTATCATTTTTTAAAAAGCTGAATAAGGCAGTGCACCATGGCTCACGCCTATAATCCCAACACTTTGGGAGGCTGAGGCAAGTGGATCACTTGAGGTCATGAGTTTAAGACCAGACTAGCCAACAGGGCAAAAACCTATCTCTACTGAAAATACAAAAATTAGCCAGGTGTGTAGTGTATGCCTGTAACCCCAACTACTCAGGAGGCTGGAGCAAGTGAATCACTTGAATCCGGGAGGCGAAGGTTGCAGTGAGCCGAGATCACACAACTCCTCTCCACCCTGGGTGATAAGAGTGAAACTCATCTCAGGAAAAAAAAAAAAAAAAAAAAGCAGCTGAATAAAACTACATAATCTTCCTGAAGAGCTCTGGGGACTCCAAGAATAAAACAAACCAGTCTAAATGGCAACAACAACAAAAACAACAAAATCCACACCCATGTTACTTCAGTCCCATCCAAACATCTGGCTCTCCTACAACTCCAAACACTTCCATGTGCAGAACCAGGGAGGGAAGAACAGACAGGATTGAAGGCAGCTCCCAGGAAAGGCTTGCTGGTGCAGGGTTCTCTTAGCATCCAAGAGAATTGTGTTTCCTGAGCAACACTCATGATGTGTGTATTTTGGAAAGATGGAGTGAGGTTTTTCTGTCCTTACACTCCTAGACAGGATTGTTCTAAGCTGCCATTAACCTCAAGCACCATTAAAAATAAACGTGTGCTGCTGGGTGCGCTGGCTCACGCCTGTAATCTCAGCACTTCAGAAGGCTGAGGCAGGCAGACTGCTATAGGCCAGTAGTTAAAGACCAGTCTGGGCAACACAGCGAGTCCCCATCTCTGCAAAAAAATCCAAAAAAAATAGCAGGGCATGGTGGTATGCACCTCTGGCTGGAGCTACTCACAGCACTGCAATCCAGTCTCAATCAATCAATCAATAAAAATAAATGTGAATAAGCAGTTTCTAGTCACCACACAACCTGGTTTCAGTGAAAAACAGCAACTATGCCATGAAGTTTTCCATAAAACAGCTCAGAGAGGGGAAGAGCATCAGCAGCAGGAACCCAGCAAGGAACCCCAGCATCAAACTCCAGAGTCCTAAGAGCCCTCAAAGCACCAGAGTCTAACAGTTTGCACACTCGGTGCCGCTGGCATTTGGGTTCAGAGTCTGAATGCACAACAGTGTTGAGCAGCATCTGTCTCCTAGATGCTGGTAGGGCCACCCAGAAAATCCTGGCAACCAAAATTGTCTCCAGATGATGTCTGCTAAAGGGCAAAACACGCCAGTGAGAACTACTGCTTTAATCCAACTGTTGTTCCACATGTATGAAGACACTGGGCCCAAATCAGGTAAAGTGAAACAAAACTAAGATTTTCATTATCTTAGGGTCCTACAGGGTATTAAAAGCAAGTTAGAAAGAGAAATGCTGGTCTAAAGGTCTTTTCTTTCTAAGAGAAAAATCTGTTTGCCTGATCCCATTATTTCTGGAAGACAATACCAATCCAGAACCTCTAAGTATCTGGAATAAACATTACGGACTTTTTTTTAAGAGACAAGGTCTCACTGTGTTGCCCAGGCTGGGATGCAGTGGTGCAAACACAGCTCACTGCAGCCTTGACCTCCTAGGCTCAAGGGGTCCTCCCACACCAGCCTCCCGAGTAAAGAAATATTCTAAGATATGAAAAAAAGCTTCATTTAGAATACATGTTCACATCAAAACCACCACCACGACTATAAACAAGCTATGTTGCCAAACAGAAATGCACCAGACTACCCTTCTTACTGTTAACTCATGTCTATGGCAACTCAGAAATCAAGAGGTCTGTGGCGGCCAAGTGCAGAAACCATGAAGATATGAAGGGTCAGTGTGTGATGAAGGGACCAGGGAGTCCATGTCTTGGGGTAGGGGACTGGGGGTGGGGAGATGGGGTCGGCATATATGCGCAACCAAAACCAGAATCCAGCTTTTTTTAACTTAGTAGGGCTTGATCCTAGTATGATTTTGAGAGGAAGATGTTTTCTTGACTTGAGTATGGTCAAGTCAAGAAATTTTTTTTTTTTTTTTTCTCAGCTGCGCGGACGGCAGTCTCAGCAGTTAACAGCATAAAATAGCCTTGAGGTTTTTCTATCTTTTTATAAGGACATGGTTTTCAGTCTGGTGCTAGTGTACTGGAAATTCTACGGGTGGTACCTATGATAAAATACTTTTAGTTCTGTGGGAAGGGAAAGAGGAAGACAAATTAAGTATATAATTTTGCTGCATATTCTGGGGCTTGAGGCCTCACCATGAAGCCTCCCGCTCCATTCTTGCTCAGTGCCACCCAGGGGATGCTGAGGCCCTGCCCCTTCTTAATGTCTTGGCCTTCTTGTGGCCTTCACCACCCCTGTGCAGTGTGGCCTTGGGATGAGGGGCCTTGTGACTTACCTGGCTGCCTTTGGGCCTTAGGAAAGCTAAACACCATTTTATATTTGACAATTTTTTGGGTATGATTTTGTTATATAGAGTGTTTTGGTGCTGCAAAAGAAATCGCACTCGAATATAAATTTTTAATTATCTGCAAGGCAAGTTACTTCTATATAGAAGGGTGCCCCCTTATAGATGGAACAATGGTGAGCACACATTTGGACAAAGGAGGGGAAGGGGTTCTTATCCCTGACGGATGTGGCCCCTGCTGCTGTGTTATTCCCCTATTGGCTAGGGTTAGACAGCACAGGCTAAACTAATTCCAATTAGCTAATCTAAAGAGAATGATGGGTTAAGTGCTTTGGCGAGTCAGGGCAGAGCAGGTAGCAGGTAATCGAAATGAGTAGGGTGGAGCAGATGATCAGAATGAGTTAGGGTGGCGTACGTAATTGAAAAAGGTTGCTTTACCCGGAAGTTTAAAAGTAGAATGCAAAGAATTGAACATACTGACACATTAATTCTTTGAAATTTAGAACTCCTGTCTAACAATGCCTGCCCTTGTATTTTCATACAGCTTTCTTTTAAACTTTTTACACATATGTTGGCTTAGTTTGATTTTCCAAAACAAAAAGCTTCTCTGGATAAGGTGGAGGATAATTAATGGAGGTTTCAGTAAGTGCCGTTTTTATGAGCCTCAGCATCTACTTATGGATTCATGGTATGACATAGCACTGCTCATATACACAAGAGTATATACACAAGAGTAACTCCACCTATTACTCTACACAAGAGTAACTCCACCTATTACGAATGCAAGGGAAGTAAGAATTAAGGCTACTATACTATTAAGGCTACTATACCATTAAGACTACTATTAAGGCTACTATACTATTAAGGCTACTGTACTATTAAAGCTACTATTAAGGCTACTATTAGTAGAATTAAGGCTACTATTAAGGCTACTATTCCTTTTCATTTACCAAACTACCTTTTTTTAGCCATCCTGTAAAGGGTCATTTACCCCTGAGTTGTTGGGTAACTCATTGGATATAGCAGTCAGACCTTGCAATACTTTTATTATACTTCTATTAGGGAGTGTCATCTGTGATGAAGGTTGAGCACTGAGTTTTAATCATAATGCAAACTCCTCTTTCTGCTAACATAAGGTCTAAGGCTATCCTATTTTCCTAAGCCATCTGGCTAGTAGCCCCTAATTATTTAGGTATTCCTTTAACAGTATCTCTAGTGTAGTTTATAAATTACTGTTGGTTGTAGTAGATGTAGTTTATCCAATCTACATTTTTATTAATTGTCACCTACCAAAATATTGACTCAAATCCTGCAGCTATTTTGGGCTTTAAATTGACCTGGTATTCCCCCATGGGACTTCAATTGCGTCTAAATAGATATGACAGTTGAAAGACCCATAAGGGCTTCTCTCACTTTATGAGGCCTTATTTTTCCTTCGTCTGGTTGATGAAATGCCAGGGTGAAAGGGATAGCCAAATGGACTAAAGCACAAGGGCCACTCCTCTTATTTGGCAAAGTGTCCAGTAAAGGTCCACCACAATACCACCACACACCCACTCAGGGATTAACAAGAGCTGATTGATTGATAAGCTCTTGAAAATATTTAAGCTTACTGTATCCCTTCAGGTCTACAAGGAATGCTAAGTTTCCTCCCTGTCGTGACAAACATGAAGTGAACTTAAAAGTGTTAGTAGACGGGAGCTGGATGGCCCCCAGGGGCTGAACTGCAGGGTGCCAAACTTCAGCATAGAGCACAGAGAGAGCCTGGCATGACTTGTTACTCCAGGGTGTAGAATCTTGGAAAAGAGTTGTCATGCAGCCCATGTCCGGTTGACTGGAAGACTACCCTAGTGGAAAGGGGACAATCTGGGACTCTGGCCTGCCGTGCACATTAGCATAACAATTGCTTTTGTTTAACATGCAGATGGAATATTTGATCCATTCCAACCAGGCATTTATATCTTGGTATCCTGTCTCAATTGCCAAAGTTTAAGTCTTTAACTTTTACAATTGCTATCTTGGCCTTGTCATTACATGGAAGAGAAACAATGGTTCCGTTGCGAGAGGTTTTGGAAAACAGCTTAGACGCCAGTGCAGGCCGTGGAGGATCAAAGAAACACATTTTAAAGGATCCAATAGGGATTGTCCTTGAAACCTCAGCCCCCATACCACAAAACTGGCTTAAACAAGGCAAGTGGCTTAGAGAAGGGGAAACCTCTGGGGGCTTGAAATAATAGACTACATAGGGTTGCACTGGTTTAGCTGAGAGTTAGGCAGGGCTGTCCCTTTAGTAAAATCAATGTGTGGTTTTAGGAAATTACAAAAACTGGTTGGGGTAGTTTATCCTTGCTCTTTAGTGGTCCAAAGAACGTTGGACCAACTATGGCATAAAAACTCTACACTGGGGGACAAGACTCCTGGTTGACACTGGGGTCTTTACCAAAATCTCCTCGGATTAAATGGTCCCAATTTACTAATGCCCATTCTGAGGAGAGTCAGGAGGGACAGAGTACTTTTCTGAAGTAGCCATTTTTGACATGGCAAGTCCCCACAGTGTATAACAAGGCAAATGAAATAGTTTGAGGCGAAATAGACTTGGTTATGTTAATAACCAGATGGCCAGCAATAGAGTGAGGAAAGAATAAAGAGTAACAGAAAAGATGAAAGAGAGTTCAATTTTCCTAGCTTCAGTTTGGTATGGTTTTCCCCTGCGACTATGGCCCACGACTTTGGAGGGGGTGGCGCTTTGATTCAGGTGTGATGAGTCCATCCCTGTTTTGTTGTACAAACAGCAGTCTGGGTAGTTAGCAGCACAAAGTGGGGTCCTTCCCAGACTGACTCAAGTTTTTCTTGTTTCCACTCTTTGATTAGATGATCTTCAGGCTGGTACTGGTTTACCAGAAATTCTAGGGGTGATATCTGTGCTAAAAGACTTGTAGTTTTGAGGGAAAGGAAAGCAGAACATAAACAAGTATATAATTTCTAAGAAACTGACCTTTTGTTTTAAATGTGGGGACATCAACAGTGGACTTTATATAGTCTTTGGTGCTTTCCTACAGAGAAATTTTCTTTAGTACCTATTTTTATTAGTTTTTAGGCCAAACACCATTTCATATTTAACAATGCTTCCTGTGTGATTTTTAAACCAGATAAGCTAAATTTCACCTTTATATTAGTGTATTAATGTTAAACTTAGTTTTAATAAAACCTTGTAGACATATTCATCCAATTTTTAATGTCTGACCATTAGGTAAGATTTTTATAGACTCTTTTTAACCTTTTTCATAATTTTTGTTAAAGAGCAGGTTAGTGCTTTATGTGCTTTTATTTTAAAGTCCAGTTCACAGAAAAACTGGATGATACCTCTTTAACTTCAGCTAATGTTTATACACAGAATTTCCTTTACAATTAATGTTTTAAAACTTGCTTAAACTTTTAAAACAAAATGTATACTTTTTAAACCTTTTAATGTAGGTACAAATTCACATTGTTATGCCTCATCTTTTTACCAAAAGCATATTTTACTTTCCTTATACACCTTGCACACCTTGCACATAAACTGTTTAATAGTTTTACATTTAGAAGGCCTGATTATTTTTAAATTATACAACATTTCTTGCATAAATTTCCTTTTATAGCCTTTTTTTCCCCACTACTTTCACAGATAATTCTTCAACATGTCTCAACTTTCTGACTTGCCGCAAACATCTTTTTCTTTAAAAAAAAAAAAAAAAAAAACAGTTAATTTATTTTAGGACAAGAATTTACTGTGTCACTTTTTTTTACATAAATTCTCCCCCCACATTTTTGTTTTTTAAAATTTTCCAAAAGATGATAAGCATTCTTTTGTAAAAGGAACTTCCTTCAGGTCTGTGGACTAGACTGCCTAAGGCTATAACATTGTGAGTTAGGATAATACATGTTACACTGTTAACTTTTAGCTAAATTTACTTTTGTTGAAATCCTTCTAAGGTTGGGATTTCAATTATCCTTTGCTGTTGGTAAGACCTTGTTTAGTCTAAATTAAATTAGAATTGGTATAGATGGTTCCCTCCTGGTTCTGTATTTTAAGGCCTGGTTGTGTGCAAACAGCTTGCACTTTTGAGCAGACCAATTATTAGACAATTCTCCTAACTCTGCTTCCACGAGTCTCCCTATCAATTACTGAATACCCATTGTGGTTTTTTCCCTCAATCACCTGGGAGGAACCATCTATCCTGTTCTGAAAGGAGTTTCTCCTAGGTCTGGTCGGACCTCTGTATGGTAATTAAGATTTAAATCCCCTATTTAAGGAAACCTGCGGGATTAAGGGCATTTTCAGTGGTTAATATTAAATCATCTTTTTCTAACAGAATAGCCCCATACATAAAGATTTTTGAGTTAGTAAGCTACCTTTTAGCTTTTGACTTAACAATAGTTCTCAACTGGTGAGGTGTGCTCACAATGAGGTTTCCTCTAAAAGTTAATTTTCTACCTTCTTCTGTTAGCAAAGCAGTTGCCTTTACAGATTGAATGCATTCAGGCCATCCGCGGATTACTGGATTAAGGATTTTTGATAGGAAGGCTACTGGTTGTCAGTGGCCTCAGTGCTTTTGGGCTATGCCCTTGTTTACACTGACAACAAAGTGGTATTGGAGTGTTAAAGGATCACGGAGAGGACCTTTATCAATTATAAGTTCTAAATTTACCTTGGCTTTTAAAGGAATAGTGTATACTTTTTTTTCTTAACTACTTATATATCTTTTTTTCTTTGACTTTCTGACTCCCTTTTTATCTGTTTCTTCCTCTCTCTCTCTCTGCCTCTCTCTCTGACTCCCTCTTTGTCTTTCTTTCCCTCTCTGCCTCTCCCTCTCTCCCCTTTTCTCTCTCTCCTCTCTCTCTCTCCTATAGTAGGGACCTGTGGGAGTGGAGTTACTCTTTCTTCCCCCAAGAAGAAAGGAAAAGGGGGTTTGTGTCAGGTTCAACTTGAGATTAGTGGAAGGCTCAACCCCTCAGCACCAGGGATGTCTCACCTTCCTTGTCCCAGAAGGCCCAACCCCTCAACACCAGGGATGTCTTGCCTTGCCTAATCCCGAAGCCTCAACCCCTCAAACCAAGGGGTGTCTCACTTTGCCTGTACTGGAAGGATCAATCCCTCAAAACAGGGGTCATCTTGCCTTGCTTGCCCCAGAAGACTCAATCCCTCAAACCAGGGGCATCTTGCCTGTCCTGGAAGGTTGACCTATTTCTCCCCTTTCCTCCTCAGAAGGTCCTTTGTACACTTCCTATTCATGCTTTCCTCTCTGGCCGCACTCCCAGGGTAGACTTAGGCCCTTCTTAATGTTGGCAGGCCAGTATAAAGCCTACGGCAGAATCCACCCTAAGCCATATCAGGTAGCTACAGAACCACAGAGAGGACCCACTCACTTTGTCCAAGAGTAGGACTTGTCACCATCCACACGAACACGACCACAAGCAGGGTTGTTTGTGATCATTCATGCACACACACATTTAGCCCTCCAGAATATGACCACCAAGGAAGTACTTTACCAACTCCCATGGCCTCTCCTTCCTTATTCTGTGCACAGAGTTGTCGCAACAGTATGTGAGAATCCTTTAAGCTAGCTTGCTCGCCAGTTTTTCCCCCCGGCGTTGCTGAGAGCTCAGATTGTTCCTCACACTGGATGGTTCTTGATTTCTCACCTCTGAGGCCGCCAAAATAGGGTGGGGTACACCTCCTCACTAGAGAGAACGAGAAACTGTCCCCAGAGAGGAATGCAATCCCAGACGAGCCCCCAAATTGTTTAAGTTTCGGTGTCACCAAAGAAATAGCACTCAAATACAATTTTTTTTTTTTTTAAATTTTCAGCAAGGCAAGTTACTTCTATATAGAAGGGTGCACCCTTACAGATGAAACAATGGCGAGCACACGTTTGGACAAGGGAGGGGAAGGGATTCTTATCCCTGATGCATGTGGCCCCTACTACTGGGTCGTTCCCCTACTGGCTAAGGTTAGACCGCACAGACTAAACTAATTCTGATTAGCTAATTTAAAGAGAATGACGTGTGAGTGCTTTGGTGGGAGTCAGGACAGAGCAGGTAACAGGTAATCAGAATGAGGGTGGGGCAGGTGATCAGATTGAGTTAGGGTGGAGTAGGTAATTGAAAAAGGTTGCTTTATGAGGAAGTTAAGTCCAAAAGTAGAAGGCAAAGAATTGAACATACTGACATATTCTTTGAAAGGAAATTTAGAACTTGTATCTAATAATGTCACACCAGATGAGTTAAATTTCATCTTTATATTAATGTGTTATTAATGTTAAACTTAATTTTAATAAAATCTTATAGACATTATCTAATTTTAATGTCTGACTATAAGGTAAGACTTTTATAGACTAACTTTTTATAGTTTTTCTATAAAAACTATAAAGGAGGTTAGTGCTTTAAGAAAAATCTGTCATGCTTTAATTTTAATGTCCAGTTCACAGAAAAACTGGATACCCTTTCAACTGTAGCCAATATGTTTACACACAGAATTTGATACCCTTTACATAAAAATTAACATTTAAAATTTGCTTAAACCTATAAAACAAATTTTTTAAATCTTTAATGTAGGTAAAAATCTATATTCTTATGCCTCCTTACAATCCTGTTATTAGAAGTATATTTTATTTTTCTTACCTTGTACATGAATTTTAAATAATTTTAATAATTTTACATTCAGGAGGCCTATTTTTAAATTATATAGTATTTGTTGCATAAATTCCCTTTTATAGCTTTTCTTATGACTTTCACAGACAATCTTTAACATGTCTTAACTTTCTGCCTTCCTTTTACACTATTTTTTCCCTAGTTTCACCTTTTTTGTCTTCTTTTGATTTCTGTGGCTTCCAATTTCTCTCTCACTCTTTCCCTCTATTTCTCTCTCTCTTATTTGCACTCTATTTTCCTCTCTCTGTCATCTGTTTCCCTTTCTTTCCTGAGTTCTCCTGCTCCTGCTGCTAGCCTTGGCTCTGTCCCCTGCACACATGTTGCTGTTTCTCTTGGATTTTTTTTCCCCTCAATTTTCCTTTTTCCTTTTCTTTCCTTTTTTCCTACACTTAGTTTCTTGGGCTGGGTGGGATGTGTGTGGCTGCAGTCTGGGCCCTGGGCAGTCACTGGCCCAGAGGCTTGGCAGATGCCTGCCACAAATTGCAAAAATTATGTGTTTTCACCTCCTCTGCTCTCCTCCCAGCACAGGTCCCCACCCTCTTTTTAACACAGAGAGGGCTGGGGAGAGGGACTTAACCCTTGGAGTACCTGCTTGGCGGTTTGACTCTGTGCTTGCAGTTTTTGCTTTCTTTCTCTCTTTCTCTCCTGGTTTCTTTTTCTTCTCTGCTGGTCTTTCCTTTGTCTCTGCCAGCCACCTATGCTGTTTTCCCTTCTCCTTCCTCTTCCCCTAGGGGAGGAACCAGTAGGAGTGGAGCTACTCTTTTTTCCCCAAGAAGAAAGGAAAGGGGCGATTCTGAATATTTTTCATACTACTGGAGGTTTAACCGACCCCACCACCAAAATGGGGATTTCTCACCTCTTTCTGAGGTTCAACCACACCATCAAAGGGATTTCTCACCTCTTTCTGAGGTTCAAACCCCCTTCAAAGGGATTTCTCACCTCTTTCTCAGGTTAAACCCCCACCCCACCCAAAGATTTCTCACCTCTCTCTGAGGTTCAACCCCTTTTCATGGGGATTTCTCACCTCTTTCTGGGGTTCAACACCCCTCTGGGGATTTCTCACCTCCCTCTGATGGTCAACCCCTCACCAACACTCCCCCGCTTCCCGGATTTCTCACCTCTTTCTGAGCTTCAATCCCCATTGGGGATGTCTCACCTCTTTCTGATGTCCAACCCCCCACTAGGGATTTCTCACCTCTTTTTAACCTCCAAGACATCCTAAGGAATACTTTACCTCCCCTGTGCATTTTCTCTACTTGGTATGTCCTAATCAAGGAATGTTTTACCATCCCATGGCTTTTTCCCTAGTCCCAACTACCAAGGAAATACTTCACCAGCTCCTGCGGCTTCTCCTTCCTTGGTCTGCACACAGAGTCATCACTGCAGTATGTGTGGATCCTTTAAACTAGGTTGCTGGACAGTTTCTTTTTTCTTTTTTTAAACATTGCTGAGTCCGGGTTTATTCATCACACCAGATGGGTCTCAATTTCTCACCCATGAGGCACTTGCAGTGAGGTAGGGGAGTGCACTCCCTCATGAGACAGGGCTGGAGATCGCCCATGGAGGAGAATGTAGCCCCATACAGATTGCCACCAAATTGTCTGAAATGCTTGTTCTCTGGTGCTGTAAAGAAACAGCACTTGAACATTATTTAGTAAGGCCATTTTCACTTCCTGCAGAAAGGGTACACTCGACAGCAGTTTTGCCACGAGAGTACACCGAACAAAGGAGATAGGGTCATTTATAACCTGACACGTCTATCCTACTGCTGTGTCTGGTTTCCATTGACTGGAACGTGGACAAAAACACATTCTGTATTTCTCCCAATTGGCTAGTAACTTAGAACTTTTTTAAAGAGGCAAAGATAGAGGGGAACAAAGGAAAGAGGAAGTAAGTTGTGGAATGTTGAGAAAGGTAAAAACGCTTTTAAATAAGGAAGAGGAATAGGCTATGACTTAATGCTTGATTGGACCGGTATAAGCAACCCAGGGCAAATATTTAGGCTAAATTGCGGGAGCTAAGAGCATAAAGTACATTGATTTCTTTATTACGGCTAGCAGATAGTTAAGAATGTTAGCACAGGTCTTTGAATAAATTTTGCTTCTAAGAGAAGTTAGTATTTATTCCTAATTAGATGGGGAGGAAAGTCTGTAAAGAGGAATCTCCATTTTACTTTTTACATACAGGTCAAAAATGGTCCACTAACCCCCACTGAATTGTTCATAGCTGTTTTATTCATAAGCACCAGAAACTGGAATCAGCCCAGATGTGCTTCCATGGTGTAAGAAAACATTTTAAATGGTCTATTTTCCAGGCATGATAAATCTATGCACTGGCCACCAGCCTGCAGATGTAACAAACTGCACGGCTCATGCACCTAGAAGGTCACAACAAGCGAACAAAATGTAGAGGAGGGGTCAGCCCATAATTGGCAAGAAAGTTTTGGTACTGGAAAATCAAAACTTAAGCAGGTAAGGGGACAGGGCATAACCTTATAATTGGGATAATGAACTCAGGCAACGTCCAGGAAGATTGTAACCCTATAGTACTTGACCAATGAGGAACTGGGGGAGGGACTTGCTTGCTAGGAGATAAGCTACCTTCTGTGACTGCCCTGGTTGTGCCTGCCTCCCAGGCACCCGATCTTGCAAGGCCGCAATTAAAAGTCTTGCTTCCAGGCCGGGTGCAGTGGCTCACACCTATAATCCCAGCACTTTGGGAAGCCGAGGCAGGCAGATCATCTGAGGTTGGGCATCTGAGACCAGCCTGGCCAACATGGAGAAAGCCTGTCTCTACTACTGTCTCTACTAAAAATACCCAATTAGCTGAGTGTGGTGGCGCACGCCTGTAATCCCAGCTACTTGGGAGACTGAGGCAGGAGAATTACACAAACCCAAGAGGCGGAGGTTGCGGTAAGCCAAGGTTGCGGTGAGCCGAGATTGTGCCACTGCACTCCAGCCTGGGCGACAGGCAAGACTCCATCTCAAAAAAAAAAAAAAAAAAAGCAGAAAACAAAAAAGAAAAAAGTCTCACTTCCGCAGTCCTGTGTGTCTCCAAGTCCCTTCTTTGGGTTTGGACAGGTGAATGTGTGTTTGTCACAATGGGTAGATAAATAAGCTGCAGTCTACCCACACCATAGAGACCACTCAGCAGCAAAAAACAGCAAACATTATGCTGAGCAAAAAGGCCAGTCAAAAAGGTTACATTTCTATGATTCCATTTATATGACACTCTTATGAGAAATTTTTAAAATGGAGGACAAATTAGTGCTTCCCAGGGGTTAGGGACCAGGTTGGGGAGACTAGCTTGAAGGGGCAAATGTGGCTAGAAAAGGGCACAAGGCAGATCCTTGCGGTTGTAGAACATTCAGTACCACAACATGGCAGGGACGGGAGCCCCCAGTGGTGAAACTACACAGAACTCAAATCTATCTCTCTCGTTCTCACTCTCACTCACTCTCACTCTCTTGCTCTCACATACACACACACACACACAAGTATAAGTAACCGTGAGTAAGACTGGTCAGCGATACCGTGCCCACATCCTGGCTGTGACCCTCTATTAAGGTCACAGTTCTACAATGTGGTACCACTGGAATAGAGAAGGAGATTGGCCGAAGTGTACAAGGGGCTCTCAAGGATTTCTTACAACTGTTAAGTGAATACAGAAGCTCAAATTATTTAAATTAAAAAAAAAAGTCCAAAATTAAAGAGTCCAATATTGACAATGTCATATGGTTTTATCTAACATCAATTCAATGTATCCTCACAATAATCCCACAAAGTAGGTATCATTATTATCTCCCCTTTGCAGACGAGAAAACTGAGGCCCTAGGGGTGTGAAAAATTTAGTCATGGTCACATTTTAAATGGTGAGGTCAAGAGCTGAAACAAGGCTGGCTGGCTCCAGAACCCAGTCTTCACCACGATCAGTCTTGAAAGTGGAAATGTAAAACATGAATATGCATCTGCTATTATTATGGCTTTAAAAATCTCCTTACAGTGTAACTTTTACAGGATTTAAACGGTACACTAAAGACCTAAGACCCAGCCTCATCTCATTTTAAAGTTCTCAGTTAAGAAAAGACACAACCAGCTGGATTCCACTCCCACAATGGTGCCAGGAGCCCCACAAGCCCAAGGCCAGCTGGTGCGGACAGGTCACCTATCGGCTCTGATTAGGAGATTATCCTGACTTTGGCCGCCTTCCAGTGAACATACCCGCCCCCTTGGTTTTCTTGGGCTGGGAGCGGAGAAGGTGGGCAGTTATTTGTTTCTTGTTTTTGGTGTTTCTTTTTTAAGGATGGGTGCTATTTGTTTCTGTTTTCTCTGATTCAAAGTGAAAGAGAAGGCCAAAGGGAATAAAAGCAACTAAGCAAACTTCAGAACTGAGGTGAGAGTATGGAGGAGGTAGAAGGGCATCATACTCTAATGGCAAAACTCAAAAGAAAACATAAATATACTGTTATCTACTTGTCTCTGGAGCTCACTGTTGGCCTCACCATTTTATGATCAGCCGTCATGGACACTGCGAAACAGAGAAGACGGAGAAATCTGGGAAGTGGCTATTTCACTTCAGTGTGAAGCACCTACTCAACAGTCGCTTACTTATTTGTGACCTCTCCCAACACTCGCTGTTCTTTTTCTACAAAATGAAAAATCCAAGAGGCAGCAGACGTCAGGATACCTGCTACCAGCCTTACTTTTGCCAAGTAGGAACCTCAGAATCAGATACAACTCCATGGAGAACTGTTCTCTTGGTATGTGACAAGGTCTTCAATCAATCAATCAGTTCAGTAGAGCTGCATGATACAAGATCAATATACAAAAGTCAGCTATATCATCATCATACACAAGCAATGAACAATCTGAAAAAGATTAAGGAAACACTCCCATTAAAACAGCATCAAAAGAATACTTAGCAACAAATTTAACCAAATAAGTGTAAAACTTGTCCCCTGTAACCACAAAACACTATTGAAAGAAACCAAAGACTTAAATAAATGGGGGGGAAAAAATCCCACATTCATGGATCAAAAGACATAATATCTTTATAACAGCAACAATCCCCAAGGTTATCTAATGATTCAGTGCAGTAACTATCAGAATTCCAACTATCTTTTTTCAAAACTAGAAAAGTGATCCAAAAATCTATATGGAACTGTAAACCTCTCACATACTACAACATACAGAACTATAAAAGTTTGTCTTAAAACTTTTTTGGGAGTAGAAGAGTAGAAAAGACATAATTGAAATGTCTAGTGGCTCGGGTGGTGACTCACACCTATAATCACAGCACTTTAGGAGACCTGACACAGGAGAATCACTTGAAGTCAGGAGCTTGAGACCAGCCTGGCCAACATGGTGAAACCCCATCTGTACAATAAATAAAAGAAATTAGCTGGGTGGTGGCACATGCCTGTAATCCCAGCTACTCGGGAAGCTGAGGCAGGAGAATTGCTTGAACCCGGGGAGGTTGCAGTGAGCTGAGATTTTGCCACTGCATTTCACAGAATCTCACTGTGTCTCAAAAAAAAAAAAAAAAAAAAAAAAAAAAAAAAAAAAAAAAGGCTAATAATCATATGATGCCAAGTTTTTCTAAAATGATTATTTTTAAGTATTAAGAGAGGAAAAAACAAAACAAGGTACTGATTTGACATTTTTTTTCAAACTTCTTTAATTTGAAAAGTCTGATATTCTTCAATATCATTCAGGAGAAATGGCTCATGTCTCTAATCCCAGCACTTTGGTAGGCCAAGCCAGATGGATCACTTGAGGTCAAGAGTTTGAGACCAGCCGGGTCAACATGGGGAAACCCCGTCTCTACTAAAAATACAAAAATTAGCCGGACTTGGTGGCGTGCACCTGTAGTCCCTGCTACTTGGGAGGCTGAGGTGGGAAAATCGCTTGAACCCAGGAGGCAGAGGTTGCAGTAAACCAAGATCATGCCACTGCATTACAGCCGGGGTGGCAGAGCAGGACTCCATCTCAAAAATATAGATTAATTAAAATAAAATTATTCAATAACCAACATAACATTCTTTCCTTTAAAAATAACACCACTGTCGTAGGCTGGGCATGGTGGCTCATGCCTGCAACCCAGCACTTTGGGAGGCCAAGGTGGGTGGATCACGAGGTCAGGAGTTCGAGACCAGCCTGGCCAATATGGTGAAACCCCACCTCTACTAAAAACACAAATATTACCCAGGCATGGTGGCGGGTACCTATAGTCCCAGCTACTCAGGAGGCTGACACAGGAATCACTTGAACCCAGGAGGCAGAGGTTGCAGTGAGCCAAGATCACACCATTGCACTCATGCCTGGGCAACAGAGCAAGACTCCATCTCAAAAATAAATAAATAAATAATACACCACTGGGCTGGGCACGGTGGCTTATGCCTGTAATCCTAGCACTTTGGGAGGCCGAAGCGGGCAGATCATGAGGTTAGGAGATCAAGACCATCCTGGCTAACACGGTGAAACCCCGTCTCTACTAAAAATACAAAATATTAGCCGGGCGTTGTGGCGGGCGCCTGTAGTCCCAGCTAGTCGGGAGGCTGAGGCAGGAGAATGGCATGAACCCAGGAGGCGGAGCTTGCAGTGAGCTGAGATCCGGCCACTTCACTCCAACCTGGGAGACAGCGATTCTCCATCTCAAAAAAAATATACCACTGTCCCTGAATGTGTGTATTCTTTTATTTTAGAATGTGCGCCCACAATAATTTGTACAGTTCAACATCTAAGATGGAATGAACAGAATGTAAATGGGAGTTAGGGGAAGGGAAGTGACTGCACAGCTTCTGAGAGAACAGCAACATCCTTGAAGCATGGGATTCTCAACTCTCATGCTCAGATATTCTAGCACACAGCAGGTGTGCTTTCCTTTAATAAGCACAAAGGTCAACAAATGCCCCTTGGATGAACGGCTGATTGGCAAGGATTCCACCCAGCTAGACTTGTCCACTATCTTGAAACACTACTTTTCCATTTCATTTACGCAACCTGATGGCCAGCCACTGTAACAAAAGAAACATCACCAAAATTAATTCTATTTCTTCCTTAAGACAAAAGGGAGTTTACTCCTTACATATGACCTTACACAATTCCTGTCTGAAAATCATCATGTTCATCAACCCTGCCTGTGCTGTCCTCTTGCCACTGTGCAAGAGGTTAAACAACGGCATGCCAAAACTTCTGTGTTTCGCTCTTAAACTTACCTACTTTCTTAAGCTAATTGAATAAAATTTAATATACATTTAGCAACCACATCTTTTAAAGAGAACAGTAGGAAACTCAAAACTAGTTTCCTTTAAACAAAAGATGCTCACAGTTGATGAATTTAGAACATTTGTCCCCAATCTCCTAAAAAGTGACATATGAAGAAGGAGATGTCACAGAAGAAAACGATGACACACACCCAAAAGGCTTCAGCCTGTGTGTGAACATTTTCACAACAGGGAAAGAAACGAAGCCAGACTCCTTGAGAACCCATTCATAACTGAAAACGTAGCACCTTCTAACCTTGAAACTGAGAACAAAGTAATGCCCACTTATGACGAGGGGCAAAAACAGTAGACTCTCATTCCATGAACCAAGCATGATGCTAATATGTATCCTGTGACAGAGAATTTTTTAAAAAGCCACCAGAACAATACCAAAAAGTGAAAGACTGTATTGTTTGCCTCAACATCTGTTTTCTTCACTCTAATGTTCCCAAAAACCAGTGCAGCAAAAAGGCTGGCTCCTCCCACTGACTCTTCCACACCCCTATTTCCTCTCTCTCCTTATCACCTCTTCTCCTTTCTGCTCTTCTGTGCTTCCTACTGTCTCACTGAGCTGCCCCTCACTCCCCAGCACGCCACCATCTCTGCTGATCTGATGTTTCTCCAAAGACAGTTCTCCAGATCTCTCTCCAACCTAACATCACTCCCAAGAGCCCACTCACCAGATGTCCAGGAGGTTTATGAAAGCCATGGACTAAGACTAGAGATGCTGTCCCTCAGACCAGCTCTCTCTGGCTCTTACTGTCTGGTAGGGAGGCTGTGCTGCCCTGGCACATTCTCATTTTTCTCTGGCCTCTGTACCTCCCATGCATCTGCTCTTCCGTTGTGCCTCTCCACTGTTTCTAATGCCACTCTCAGCTCCAGCAACCCACCCTCCAGTGCACCTCAACGCTCTGCCCAATTCAGTCTCCTATGGATCAGTGTGGGGCACGGCATGATGCAAAGTAGGCCCAGAGGCTGTGGAGTTGAGCAGCTATGGTTAAAATCCTAGCCCTGCCCATATACTGTTGGGGTGACCCTAGTACATTCTAACAGCCTCTATCATTCCTAGTTGCCTTCTCTGTAGAAAGAAAAATTCCAGGATACAAAATATAAGATGAATATACAGAAGCCCATTGTATTTCTAGACACCAACATCAGGCAGAGTCCACCATGAAGGCAGGTGACAGTGTCCCAAGGAGAGTCTACTGGCCAGCATGGCAACACAAGCTCAGACACAGCAGGGACACTGGAGATGGGCCCATGAACCACATGTACAGCCCAGGAGGCTGAGACAACTGGTGTCTGCATGAAGACTAGGAACAGTTGACTTCTTATCTCACACCATACACAAAAATCAATTTAGGATAGATTAAAGGCGCAATAAACACAAAGCGCAAAAGTACAAAGTGTGCAGAATGCATAGGAAGCTATCTTTATAGCCCTGAGATAGGGAACAATTTTTTTCTTTCTTTTTTTTTTTTTTTTTGAGACAGAATCTCATTCTGTCACCCAGGCTGGAGTATAGTGGCATAATCTCAGCTCACTGCAGGCTCTGCCTACTGGGTTCAAGCAATTCTCCTTTCCTACCCTCCCGAGTAGCTGGGACTACTGGCATGTGCCACCATGTCCAGTTTTTTTGTTTGTTTTTGTATTTGTATTTTTAGTAGATACAGGGTTTCAGTATGTTGGCCAGGCTTGTCTTGAACTCCCGACTTCAGGTGATCCACCCACCTGGGCCTCCCAAACTGCTGGAATTACAAGCATGAACCACCATACCCATCCAAGAAAATTTTCTAAAATAAGACATAATGCGTCATGATCCACAGTTTGGAAGGCATTGTCCCCAAGAACCAAGCACAGTCCCTTCAAAGTAAAAGTATTCAAATTTCAAATAATCAAATGTTACTGCATTTAATGGAGGCTGAAGTGAGAGGACTGCTTGATACCAGGAGTTCAAGGCCAACCTGGGCAACATAGTGAGACCTCCTCTCTATAAAAAATTTTAAACTAGCCAGGTATGGGGGTGCATGCCTGTGATCCCAACTACTGGAGAGGCTGAGATGGAAGATTGCTTGAGCCAAGGAGTTCATGATCTCACCACTGCACTCCAGCCTGAACAACAGAGCAAGACCCTGACTAACAAAAAAAAAAAAAAAAATTCACCTTTCTCTCAAGAAAAATAAAACTAAAAAACTGAACTGTAGTCTTCCACTCATATCGAAGGTAAAGATCACAATGGGAATCTCCCTCTGCATGGAACCTTGTTCAAATGCACATGCATACACAATCCCAGTCAGAATCTTCTTTCCTACCTGCAGCACTGAAGGTTCAAATAAGTCCTACTATTTTCAGTAAACAGAAAACTTTTTTGGAAGATGCTGTTTTCAGGTATAGACAAAACAAAACAAACAAACAAACAAACAAAAAAAGCCACAATTTTTAGAGTTAAGTAATGAGGGGGGGTTTATGAATTTTATCATGACAGAAGAAATTTTCATTTAAGTTATAAAAACATTTTGTTGAGAAAAAGCCAACATTTTCAAATAATGAACAGGTACACATTGGTTGCTTTACAAATGGAAAAAAAAAAAAGTGCCTACAGATCTCCAGAATAGTAAATAATTCACTGCACAGAGGCGAAGGACAGGCCTGGAAACAGGTCTTGCCCTTCGCTAGCCAAAATGACGCTGTAACTGAGACAGCAGCACCCCAACGGCTGCCTCAACCTTGACCTAGACAATAACTTTTAGTTATCTGAATTCATTCCATTTTTCTATAAAGTTTATCAAACAGGCCACAGTGAATTCCCACAGAGCACTGACTACACAGCAGTAATAAACTGACACAGCATGCTGTCAGATAAGGAATGCATCATCATTTTCACCTATTAACTACAAATACCTTGCTATGAAGAGACACTTATCCATTACACTTACCATTTCAGGGATTAAGGGACTTACACAGGGTAATGGACAGACCAAAACACTTATTTTGGCAACAAAATGCAGATCATTTTCTGAACCAGCATTTACCGATACTAATTACGTTCTTCAACTGATGATGGACTCACTGCAAATAAGCGAAATAAGTCTCCTCTTACATTTGATGAAGCATAACCTTTCTATGTCAAATCTACTTTAAAAGGCACAAAAAGAGGCCAGAGACAGTGGCTCATACCTGTAATCCCAGTAACTTTGGGAGGCAAAGGTGGGTGGATGATAAGGTCTGGAGTTCAAAACCAGCCCAGCCAAAATGGTGAAACCCTGTCTCTACTAAAAATACAAAAATTAGCCAGGCGCAATGGCGGGCACCTGTAATCCCAGCTACTCGGGAAGGTGAGGCAGAGAACTGTTTGAAGCCAGAGCCAGAAGTTGCAGTGAGCCAAATGGCATCACTGCACAGCCTGGGCAACAGAGCAAGACTCCAAAACAATAAAAATAAAATAAAAGGGGGCACAAAAAGCTCTTGGAAAAATATTCTCCAATACAAATAGCATACTTTCCTTAACGCTATTTGTAGGGAGTTCTACTTGTCCCCGTATCAACACTGTAAGTACAGTTAACATGGCAGCCACTCATCATCAGCAGCCCATCTCTATGGGTGTGATGAAAGGCATTGCTGGTATGGGGTGATCAGCATGGCCAGTCCAGAGAAAAGCATCTGACAGTGGCAATGCCAATAGAAGGCTGACACAAATTAAGAGCTGCAAAAGAGGAACTCAGGTTTTAAAGGTGATGCCTTTAAAAACAAACTTCTGGTAAATTGTGTTATTTGTATTTTACCATAGTAAAAATAAAACAGAAGGAAACACTGCTGAAAGTTTCAAGTCTGGGTCAAATTTAGCAGTGTCTTGTAATACTTGAAGTCAAATTTAGCAGTATCTTGCAATACTTTCAAGTTTGGGTCAAATTTAGCAGTATCTTGTAATATTTGAAAAGGGGAACTTTTCAACAAATTTAAGAGGCATGCACAAAAAACAGAGAAAACGTCATAACAAATTGGTCTTCATTCCCTCTCATCCCATTCCATTCAGATGGCCATCCTATCAAATAAGATCCAGCTCTTCAGGGAGAAACTATAGAAAGAGAACAACAGCAGAATGGAGGATTGGGGAGGCCACATCAACTATAGGAGATCCAATGCAAGGGTCACAATGAAGGCTGAGCAAGATGTCCACCCACCTCCCCCCACCCCAGCTTTTTTTTCTGGTTTAACTACAGTTGCAGAGTAAAATCAGAAAACTTGTACAATCATTCTGTAACAGAATTCGAGATCTTCCAGGACAGCCAATACTTACTAAGAGAAATCAAGGTCGCAGAGAAACCAAAGAAAACAGACTCAGGGTCTCTGATTTTGAACTATCCATGTTATGCCATTAACTCCGTGTGCACACAACAAAACCAGTAACTGTTTCAACGGCACTTTTCCACAAGCAATATCATCTTACATGTTTGGCTGAATAAGTCTCAACACTGCAAAAGGATCAAAAGATTCTCTTTAAGTTTTTCAGTTCAACAACAGTGCACACTTTTATTTCTCATTTCAAATGTTAAGGATATTGCTCAAATAACTGCATAAAAGTCTCTCCTCACATAAGAAAGCCTGAAATCTCATTTCTCCACCAAAAATTGTTCTTGCAAGTGGATACAAAACTACTCATGACCTGCAAAATCCATGAATTCAAAGCATGTTGCATGTTAACTGTTAAAACAAAAACAGTTTTTAAAGTATAGGGACTGATAGACCAGACTCATCTTCCCAAGCCTCCTCCACAACTTCTTGGAAGCTGGCATACAAGACTAACCCTCCAAAAACAAAACAGAAGCAGAAAATCTTAATGGGGCACCAGGAAAAGGGAAGGCCTTGAGAAAAATCAAGACTCCCCACCATCAACCTTCCCAAATGACACAGATACAAGAGTTAACAGTAAAATACCTCTTTGAGAGGGGACTGAATCAATGTGGCAGGGCCAACCCTATACACACACACACACACACAAGCACACATACACCATACATGCAGCTACTGCCCTGCCAGGGGATGATGAAATGAGGAGGGGAAATTAACATTTCAGGCAATGTCTTACATTGTTCATTGAGGTGAACAGCTGCTGTTGCAGCCGCCACCGCTAGGGCTTTCCTCCCAGTTGCCCACTTGGCCCACTGCCCTCCCCCTAACACCCCCACATGGTTGCCTGCATTCCCGCCCCTCCACAGCCTACAGGCGCCTCCTGCTACCCTGATGAGACAGGACTTGCTCAATTTCCTAGGCCACCTAAGAATTCCTAAGCCTAGCTGGGGAAGGTGACCGCACCCACCTTTAAACAAGGGCCTTGGAACTCATCTCACACCCGACCAATCAGGTAATAAAGAGGGCTCACTAAAATACAAATTAGGCTAAAAGCAGGAGGTAAGGAAATAGTCAAATCATAGCCCAGCACTTTGCGAGGCTGAGGCAGGCAGATCATCTTAGCTCGCGAGTTCAAGATCAGCCTGACCAATACAGAGAAAACCCCCATCTCTACTAAAAAAATAAAAATTAGCTGGAAGTGGTGGCACATGCCTGTAATCTCACCTACTTAGGAGGCTGAGGCAGGAGAGTTGCTTGAACCGAGGAGGAGGAGGTTGCGGTGAGCTGAGATCATGCCATTGCCTCCAGTCTGGGCAACAAGAGAAAAACTGCATCTCATAAAGAAAAGAAAAGAAATAGTCAAATCGTGTATGGCCTGAGAGCACAGGGGGAGGGACAGTGATGGGGCTATAAACCCAGGCATTGGAGCAGGGAGGGGCAACCCTTTGGGATCCCTCCCATTGTATGGGAACTCAGTTTTCACTCTATTAAATCTGGCAACTGCACACTCTTCTGGTCCACGTTTGTTACCGCTCCAGATAAGCTTTCGCTCACCAGTGCTGTTTGGTACTGCTGTTTGCAGCTATTACTGTGGCAGACCTGCAGCTGACTTCAGCCCCTCCAGATCCAGCAGGGTGTCCACTGCGCTTCTGATCCAGCAAGATGCCCATTGCCACTCCTGATGGGGCTAAAGGCTTGCAATTCTTCTCGCATGGCTAAGGGCCCAGGGTTCATCCTAGACAAGCTGAACACTAGTTGCTAGGTTCCACGGTTCTCTGCCTTGATCCCAGGCTTAGATCTAATAGAGCTATAACACTCAATGCATGGCCCAAGGTTCCATTTCTTGGAACCCCTGAGGCCAAGCACCCCAGATCAGTCAACAAAAGGCTTGCTGCCATCTTGGGAGCCACCGGCCCCCATGTTGGGAGTAGCCGGCCACGTCTTGGGAACTGTGAGAACAAAGACTCTCCAGTAAGACCAACGCCCCAGGTTTCCATTTCCTCCGCCCCCTCCGCCCAACAGCCGCCTACTCTCATTTCAAAATAGCGATAATAGGGACGCTGAGAATGACAGCTACTACCAGCAACGCCAAGACGCCCCTCTGATGGGTCAGAAGTCCGCGCCCCCACTCGCAGCACCCCAGCACCTGCCGGGACCCCCTGGCAGCCCCTCCTGGCGGCCTCAGGTCCCCAAGACACTCCCAGGCCCGCCCCTGGCCCCAGAAGCCCGAGCTGGAGACCACCCACCGGTCCGCCTCTCAGGACCGCCCGGGACCCCAAACCCCCTAGTCGGTACCTCACAGCTGCCACGGGCTCCAGCCACCCACACCCACCCATAAACCCATCCGCCCCTCACTGCCTCCTCGGGCCACCCAGATCCCCTCCCAGCCTCCCTGAACTCCCCAGACATCCTAAGTCCGCCCCGATTGGCCTCTCACGGCCACCCCGGGCCCCCAAAGACCCACAGTCGCCCGAACCTGGACCCGCAGGCCCGCGCCGGGACCCATTACTAGCCCCTCACCACCGCCCCTAGCCGCCAAAGACCCCCAGCCCACCCGGGCCCGGCTCCACAGGCCCGCCCGAGGCCCGTGGCGCAGCTCCGCTGCCCGGGAAGGCCTGCAGACCGCAAGGCCGCGCGAGTGCCCTGTGCCCGCCCTGACCACCAACCCCTGGCCAGAGGCGACTGTCACCGGGCTCCAAGGGCTGCGCGGCTCCGCGGCGGCTCAGCTCCGGGGCGCGGGCGCTGCCCATGCAGCCCGTGACCGCTTATCCAGGGCCGCGCGACCTGAGCGGGAAGCCAGAGGCGGCGCGGGCTGGGGCCCAGCAGGACTGCCAGGGCCTGCGGGAGGCGAGCCCATACGGACTCTACTGAAGGGGCATTTGGCCGAGGAGGGATCCGTGGCAGAGCCTACCGGCCTGGGGAGATGTACGCATGGCTCACTATCTCAGGGCGGGTTCTGCCTAAAGGACCCAACAGCGCCTGCGGCGTGCTGGCAGTAGGAGACGCTCCCGCCCATTGGCCCACCTTATCCGCCCCCGCCATGGCCCGCCGGGGCCACCGGGGCCGAGCACATCACAGCGACAGGAGTTAGTGCGCTAATGGAGTGAAGGGGAGAGGTGAGATTGACAGCCTCTGTGTCGGCCCAGAGGCCGACTGTGGGCCTCTGTGTCAGCCCAGAGGACGTCCCAGTAACGATTGGGCAAGGTCCTGTGTAAAGGCGACGGGGGAAGTAGCGACCAATGGATTTGGCTGGCAACGTCGCAAACGAGGGTGGGTCTTGCATTCTTGGGCCTGACGATTGGTCTTTCCAAGTGGCGGAAACGACGGAGATGTGACTGGAAACAAAATCTGGTATTAAAGCGCTGGGAGACAAAACGTCGGCCTCGAGGGTCGGAGCGTCGGATAACGGTTGCCTTCCCGCGATGTCTTGCCTGCCCGCGGGCTTCTCGGGCCACGTCCAGCCCGGCTCCCGGAAAGCCCAGCCTCTGGCTGTGCTGCCCTAGAGGGCGTCAAGTGGTATGGAGAGCCCTGGGCGGGACTAGTGTATTTTTTAATGCTGCGTTTTATTGGGGACTAAGACAACTGGTAAGCAAAATATTTACAGGCTTCAATTTACGAAATAATGGAATTGCAAAGTCCAGAGTGGGTAGGACCGCGAGGATGGCCTTTTTACTTGGGCAACATGCAGTATGGTGCAGAGATCAGTTGTTAAACCGCCCTTATTCAAATCCCAGCCTTCCCAGTGACTAGCGGTCACCCTGTAGGCTTTGTCTCTCAGATCTTAAGTTTTTTGATGGGTAAAATGGTAACTACACGTAGCACCTAGTATTTTTTGTTTGTTTGTTTGTTTTTGTTTTGTTTTGTCAGGGTCTCACTGGCGCCGTGCTGGAGTGCAGTGCTAACTGCAGCCTCAGCTTCCTGGTCTCAGAGGATCCTCCCATCTCAGCCTACTAAATAGCTGGAACAACAGCCAGGCATCACCACACTCGCCTAATTTTTTAAATTTTCTTAGAGACAGGATCTCTGTTTGTTGCCCAGGCTGGTCTTGAAATCCTGGACCCAGCGACCGTCTCTCCTCAGCTTCCCAAAGTGTTGGGATTAGAGGCATGAGCCACAGTGCCGGCCAGGAGCACCTATTTCATAAACCTGTAGGGAAGATTAAATGAAGGGACTGTGGAGACTGTAGCAGGGTGCTTGGCAGGTATGGAAGCTCTGTGGAAACATTAGTTACGCAATAACTGGACCTTCAGTTTCCTCTAGGGCCCCAGATTACGGGCTCCACCCACAACTAGTCACATCATTGGATGAGGTGTGAACACCTGATAAAAACAGCCGGTGTATAGGCTGATCAGCATTCATGAAAAGGTGATCCAAGGATTTCCATATTTGCCTCACTGGAAGAAGTATCTGGTAAAACTAACAAAATTCAGAGTCCTGGACCCCATCGTCACCTATTGAATTATTCTAGACTAGGCGTTGGTGTTTTTTTTATTTTGGTGCCTTACATTACTCATCATTGGGAAAATTCAAAAAACATCAACCTAAGCCATCAAGCTCGCACTCGGGAATGTTCCCCCTAGGCTGAGGGGCAGTGGCATTCACAGGTGCAGTCAGCTCAGTCCATCTTCAAACTCCTGGGCTCAAGTGATCTCCCACCTGAGGAGCTGAGATAACAGGCATGCACCACCATGCTCAGCTATCAAGGGAATTTAAAGTACAAAATATTAATATGAATAAGCAGGCAGTTGGCCTTGGAAACATAATCTGAAAATACGCTAAGGTAAAAGCAAACTGAATTTCAACAGAAGCAGAACCTGTATGGTACAGAAAAGAAATGCAGAGGAAAGGGAAAAGAATCCAGAAAATGCATTAATTAGAAAACCTTGGCCGGTCATGGTGGCTCACTCTGGTAATCCCAGCACTTTGGGAGGCTGAGGCGGGTGGATCATGAGGTCAGAAGATTGAGACCATCTTGGTTAACACACGGTGAAAGATGAAACCCTGTTTCTACTAAAAATACAAAAAAATTAGGGCATGGTGGCGGGCGTCTGTGGTCCCAGCTACTCAAGAGTGAGGCAGGACAATGGCGTGAACCCAGGAGGCAGAACTTGCGGTGAGCCCAGATCGCACCACAGCACTCCAGCCTGGGCGACTGATTGAGACTTCGTCTCAAAGAAAAAAAAAAAATTAATTTTTAAAATATTCTGTGGGCCAAAGGAAACCTCAGATCTACAAAACCATGATCTTGAGCCCCTATGGGCGGCATACTCAAATAATTGGCCTGGGATGCTTGTGTTCTTTAACATGGTTACTTGGGCCCCACTCTGAAGATTCTGAATCAGTAGATCTGGAGTGAGATTCAAAAGTGTGCACCGGGCTGGACACAGTGGCTCACACCTGTAATCCCAGCACTTTGGGATGCTGAGACAGGTGGATCACCTGAAGTCAAGAGTTAGAGACCAGCCTGGCCGACATGGTGAAATCCAGTCTCTACTAAAAATACAAAAATTAGCTGGGCATAGTAGCGAGCACCTGTAATCCCAGCTACTGGGGAGGCCGAGGCAGGAGAATTGCTTGAACCCAGGAGACTGAGGCCTGGGCGACTAGAGCAAAACTCTGTCTCAGGAAAAAAAGGTGGTCTAGGTGCCATCTATGAAAATTACTCCTGGAGTCATCTTCCATCTCTAAAACATCCCAGCCTCCTCAGTAAGGCCTGGTCCTTACACTGCCCACCCAGGACACCTCCATTGCTGCTCTGCAACTGTGTTTACTATAACTCACCCCGCCTCACCCTGAGCTCTTGAATTCATACAGCAAACATTGATTTGGGACCTACAGCTTACCACTTACTGACCCAGGAGCTATGGATTGAGCTGTGAACCGAACCCAACCAAGTCCCTGACAAAAGCTCTTACATTCCCAGGTGTCTCTGTTCCTTGAAACAAAGAAGCTAATTGTTCATTGAACATCAGCCACTTGTGGCTCCAGGAAAGACCCAGTGCTGTTTTGTGTAGCCAAACAGGCATCGCTTCTGACAATGCTCTCCCAGATCTCATGTGCCCATGGGGAAGAGCCCAGTGCCAGGCAGTGTTGGACAGCCACCCTTCCGGAAAGGGATGTGCAGACTTCATTTTGCCCCTAAGCAAAGGCTTGAAAGTCTACTCCACAGTCCTGCTCCCACATGACACCCTACTTTCTGCTGTGGACCCACCAGCAATTGCATGCAGTGGGGCCCTCTGCCCCTTCCTTGCAGTTGGGCCAGAGGTCACTGTGAAGGGAGGCAGCCCAGCCACCTGCATTCTTTCTACTTCCTCTTCCACAAGTGGCAGAAATGGGTAGAACAGGCCCACCTCTGGCCTTTCCCTTCTGACTCCTCCCCCTGGCCCTGTGGGGTGAGAACTGACAGTTCAGTTTGAGTCCAGCAGGGCTGCCCTCAGCCCTGTGGTCAGCCTTAGCTCACCAGTATTCCTAGCATTAGAATTTGGAACCCAAGCTCATTTCACAGTAAATTGTGATGTGTCTTGCTTCCCAGTTACCGTAATTGGGGGGTATCACCTTCCAGAACTCAAAGGCAGGAGGAGCTGTTGGATGAAACAATATTCAGATATTCTTGGAGCTCCTGACCTCAGTACCACTAAAGCTACTTACTGCCCAATTTTTTTTTTTTTTTTTTTTTTTTTTTTTTGAGACAAGAGTCTCGCTCTGTTGCCTAGGCTGGAGTATAGTGACACGATCGCGGCTCACTGCAACCTCCACCTCCCAGGTTCAAGCAATCCTCCTGCCTCAGCTGCCCAAGTAGCTGGGATTATAGGTGCCTGCCACCACGCTCGGCTAATTTTTGTATTTTTAGTAGTGACAGGGTTTCACCATATTGGTCAGGCTGGTCTCGAACTCCTGACCTCAGGTGTTCCAGCCACCTCAGCTTCCCAAAGTGCTGGGATTACAAGTGTGAGCCACCACGCCCGGTCAGTTTTTAAAACTCTAAACTCAGTACTTTGTCGGTAGCCCTATCAATTGCAGTATCTATTGTCAAATACTATTTTGTGTTCTATTTTATCCCCAATTTTTATTGTGGTAAAATACACGTAACATGAAACGTAATGTCTTCCTTTTTTGTTGTTGTTTTTCCTCTTTTTTTTGTTTGTTTTTTGTTTTTTGTGTTTTTAGTGATAGGGTCTTGCTCTGTCCCCCAAGCTGGAGTGCGATAGTGTAAACAAGACTGACTATAACGTTAAATTCCTGGACTCGAGGAATCCTCCCAGCTCAACCTACTGACTAGATGGGAACACAAGTGTGAGTCACCATACCTATCTAATTAAAAAAAAAATTTTTTTTTAGAGACTCAGGTCACACTATGTTGCAAGGCTGGTCTCGAACTCCTGGCCTCAAGCACTCCCCCAGCCTCGGCCTTCCAAAGTGCTGGCCTCACAGGCATGAGTCACCATGCCCAGCCTCGTAACATCATGTTGCAAACCTCAAATACATATAAAATGTATTGAAAAACGGTAAAAAGCTAGCTTTTTTTTTTTTTTTTTTTTTTTGAGATGGAGTCTCGCTTTGTCACCAGGGTGGAGTGCAGTGTAATGATCTCGACTCACTGCAGTCTTTGCCTCCAGGGTTCAAGCAATTCTCCTTCCTCAGCCTCCCAAGTAGCTGGCACTACAGGCATGCACCACCATGCCCGGCTAATTTTTTGTGTTTTAGTAGAGTCAGGGTTTCACCATGTTGGCCAGGGTGGTCTCGCTATCCTGACCTTGTGATCCTCCCGCCTCAGCCTCCCAAAGTGCTGGGATTACGGGCATGAGCCACAGCACCTGGCCTTTTTTTTTTTTTTAATTTGAGACAGAGTCTTGCTCTGTCGCCCCGTTGGAGTGCAATGGCTTGATCTCGGCTCACCGCAAACTCCACCTCCCGGAGTCAAGCGATTCTCCCACCTCAACTGCCCAAGTAGCTGGATTGCAGGTGCCCACCAACACGCCTGGCTAATTTTTGTATTTTGAGTAGAGACAGGGTTTCTCCATGTTAGTCAGGCTGGTCTTGAACTCCCAATCTCAGGTGATCTGCCCGCTTCCGTCTCCCAAAGTGCTGGTATTACAGGCATGAGCCACCATGGCAGACTGACTTTTAAAAAGCCATATAATGGCTGGGTGCAGTGGCTCATGCCTATAAACCCAGCACTTTGGGAGGGCAAGGCAGGCCGATCACCTGAGGTTGGGAGTTCGAGACTTCGAGATCAGCCTGGCGAACATGGTGAAACCCCATCTCTACTCAGATACAAAAATTAGCTGGGCACGGTGGCACATGCCTGTAATCCCAGCTACTCGGGAGGTTGAGGTGGGAGAATTGTTTGAACCCGGGAAGCAGAGGTTACAATGAGCTGAAATCGTGCTATTGCACTGCAGTCTGGGCAACAAGAGCAATACTCCATCTCAAAAATTAAATAAAGGCCGAGCGCTGTGGCTCACGCCTGTAATCCCAGCACTTTGGGAGGCTGAGGCGGATGGATCACCTGAAGTCAGAAATTCTAGACCAGCCTGGCCAACATGGTAAAAACCCGTCCGTACTAAAAATACAAAAATTAGCCGGACACGGTGGCAGGCGCCTATACTCCCAGCTACTCAGCGGGGCTGAGGGAAGAAAATCGCTTGAACCCAGGAGGCAGAGGTTGCAGTGAATCAAGATCGCGCCATCGCACACCAGCCTGGGGGACAAGAGCAGGACTTTGTCAAAAATAAATAAATAAATAAAAGTCTAGCTTTTAGCCAGGCACAGTGGCTCACACCTGTAATCCCAGCACTTTGGGAGGCTGAGGTGGGCAGATCACCTAAGGTCAGGAGTTTGAGACCAGCCTGACCAACATGGCAAAACCTGTCTCTACTAAATACAAAAAGTAGCCAGGCATGGTGGCACATGCCTGTAATCCCAGCTACTAGGGAGGCTGCGGCGGGAGAATCGCTTGAGCCCAGGAGGCGGAGGTTGCAGTCGGCCTACATCGCACCATCGCACTCCAGCCTGGGTGACAGAGTGAGACTCTGTCTCAAAAAACAAGAAAAAGTAAACAGCTAGAGTTTTAAAAAGTCTTATTACCTGCTGAGATAATTTTAATTCTTCCTTTCCAATTTACATGTCCTTTATTGCTTTTCTTCTCTGTTTTTCAGAGATTAGTTCTCACGATGTTGCCCAAGCTGGTCTTAAACTCCTAGGTTCAAAGGAGCCTTCTACCTTAGCCTCCCAAGCAGCTGAGACTACAGGTAAGCACCCCCACAACGTGCACCTTTTATTTCCTTTATTATATATATTTTTTCTTTTTTTTAAGAGATGGGGTCTTGCTCTGTCACCCAGGCTGGAGCTCACTGCAGCCTCAAACTCCTAGGCTCACTCAGCTGTCCCGGCTCAGCCTCCCAAAGTATTAAGATCACAGGCATAAACTACCATGCCAAGCCTGTATCTTTTATTTCTTTTTATTGCCTAATTATAGCCCTATCCATTTTGGTGTCATTTTAAAGTTTAAATGTATGATGTGTTTTTTCTCAATATATCACAAATTACTTACTTATAATCCAACTGGGAAGCTTGGGAGTGAAAAAGAAGAAAAAGTCTGAGGGCTCGGTTGCTGATGCCTGTAATCTTAGCACTTTCGGAGTCTGAGGCAGGGGGATCACCTGAGGTCAGGAGTTCAATACCAGCCTGGTCAACATGGTGAAACCTGGGAGACAGTGTTTGCAATGAGCCTACCTAGATCGTGCCACTGCTGAGTAAGATTCAAAAAAGAAAAAAGAAAAGAACAAAAACTTCCCAGGACTTTTTCCTAGTAAAGCTGTCATAATATTGCCTGATGTATTTTATGTAATGAATTACAGATGCTGTCTCTACAAAAAAAAGAAAAAAAAAATAGCTGGGGGTGGTGGCATGTAGCTCTAGTCCCAGCTGCTCTGGAGGCTGAGGTGGGAGGACTGCTTTAGCCTAGAAAGTCAAGGCTGTAGTGAACCGTGATTTTGCAGTGAGCCTAGATCGTGCCACTGCTGAGCAAGAAAGCAGTGACTTAGCTGGGAAAATTAATCATGCACTCATTCAGCAAAGGTTCCAGTGCCTGTGTGGAGACACGGTTCCAAGCACTACCGCAATAGCAGAGAGGAAACAGAACAAAGCTTAAACACCATCCCAGCAAGGACTCTAGTCTCTCTGTCTTGTGGATGCATGACTGGCACGTGATGTGCCAGAAACTCCTGTGTGTGGTTATATCCGGTGTATGACACAATACTGTCTCCAGCTGCTCCTTGGATTTGGGAAGCAGCCGAGGATTTACAGGCCATGGAGTCTCTGTCCATCCCTGGAAATCAGCCCTTGGGAATTCAGCTGAGGTATATGATTAAAGCCATCATGACAGCCATCCCCTGGCCGGGCAAGTTCTGGGAATGTTTATACTACAGGATGGCCAATTCAGAACTTATTGGTGCCAAATTCATTAAAGGTTTAAAAGGTTTAATAACACATTTCTCAAATCCTCAACAGTACTTTAGAATGTCTCAGCTAGAGAGGGGCTTGCAAGGGAATTTTTTTTTTGTTTTGAGACAGAGTCTTGCTCTGTCAGCCAGGCTGGCATGCAGTGGTGCAACGTCGGCTGTCTACAACTTCCACCTCCCATGTTCAAGCGATTCTTCTGCCTCAGCCTCCCAAGTACCTGGGATTACAGGCACCCACCACCACGCCCGGCTGATTTTTGTATTTTTAGTGAAGACGGGGTTTCACCATGTTGACCAGGCTAGTCTCAAACTCCTGATGTCAGGAGTTTTACACATTTACCCACCTCAACCTCCCAAAGTGCTGGGATTACAGGTGTGAGCCACCCATCCCAACCGCAGGGGATAATCTTGAGTGTCATATGACAAGTTCCCTTTTAAAATGTGTAAAACTCACAAATATCTTCATCTGGAAAAATAGTTTTTTTTATTTTTGTTTTTGTTTGAAACAGGATCTCTATCACCTAGGCTAGAGTACAGTAGCAAAATCAAGACTCACTACAGCCTTGACCTCCCAAGCTAAAAGAGTACTCCCACCTCAGCCTCCAGTGTATCTGGGACTAGAGCTACACACTACCACTGCCAGCTATTTTTTTTTCTTTTTTTGTAGAGACAGGGTCTCACCATATTGCCCAAGCTGGTCTCGAACTCATGGGCTCAACCAATCCTTCTGGCTTTGCTTCCCGAATTGCTGGGTTAACAGGCATGAGCCACTGCACCCAGCCAGAAGATGTTATTAATAACATTTCCAGAAATTTTAACAGGTAATGTTTCAAATGTTTCATATGTTAAGAAGCAGGAGTTACTTTGGGAGGCTGAGGTGGGAGGATTGTTTGAGGCCAGGAGTTGAGACTAGCCCAGGCAACATAGCAAGACCTAAAGTAAAACTACCAAAAGTAAAAACTTAGCTGGGTGTGAGGTTTGCTTGAGCCCAGGAGGCCAGCGCTGCAATAAGCCAGAATCATGCTGTTGTCCTGGGACACAGCAAGACCCTGTCTTAGAAAAACAAAACAAAGCAACACAGGGAGATCATAGGTGCTCAGTGTCATATATATTAATACATTTTGTTATTGAAACCCATTTTACTTTGCAACTTAATTTTTTTTTTCAGAAACATTAAAGAATATATTTTGTATAAGTTAAATATAGCAATGCTACTACTGGTGGTTCCTGAGTTTCAGTTTTAAGTCACTGTCAGTCATTCCTCAGTGGTCCTGTGCACAGTCTCCACACTGCAGGGAGACTGGCTCCTCTGCTTCTCTGGGCCCATGGAGTAATGGTGTTGTCTTAGCCCAGATCCTCCTAGACAAGCACTTTGGTTTTTCCCTTTACCAGTAAAGTGTTGCAAACATAGTCTATGGAGTTTGTTCTGTCTGTTCTGTTTATGAACTGTAACTTCATATAGGACTGCCTTAAAGCCAAAGTAAATAAACCATCAAGCTAAATAAAACATAAAACAGCAGGGACAGGCTGGGCATGATGGCTCACATCTGTAATCCCAGCACTTTAGGAGGCTGAGGTGGGTGGATCATAAGGTCTGAAGATGGAGACCATCCTTGCTAACATGGTGAAGACTCATCTCTACTGAAAAGACAGAGAATTAGCCAGGCATGGTGGCACATGCCTGTAGTCGCAGCTACTTAGGAGGCTGAAGTTGGAGAATCGCTGTGAGGCAGAGGTTGCATTGAACCAAGACCATGCCACTGCGCTCTAGCCTGGGCAACAGAGTGGAGCAAAAATAAATTAATTAATTAAAAATTAAGGCAGGGCACAATGGCTCATGCCTGTAATCCCAGCACTTTCAGAGGCCTAGCTGGGCGGATCACGAGGTCAGGAGATCAAGACCATCCTGGCTAACACAGTGAAACCCCGTCTCTACTAAAAATACAAAAATAACATTAGCCACGCGTCGTGGTGGGTGCCTGTAGTCCCAGCTACTCGGGAGGCTGAGGTGGGAGAATGGTGTGAACCCAGGAGGCGGAGCTTGCAGTGAGCCAAGATCACACCACTGCGCTCCAGCCTAGGTAACACAACAAGACTCCTTATCTCAAAACACACACACACACACAGCAGGAACAGGGATGGTAAAACCTGAACTGCATGCTTTGGTTCAAGGTGTATATAAAGCCAAAGTACCCTTCCATCTCCAGATAATCTTGAACTTAACCTGATCAGCCCTTGTGTCCCCCAACTAGAGCTCACTGAGCATTCCAGAAACCGGAAACACATGCTGGTCTCCGGAAGGCTACTGAGAGCAGCCCAGGACAATCAGCACCACCCAGAGTCCACTCATGTGGTTCTGTTTGTCTGTGGATCCGCAAGGTTAGGAGGTCTGAAGTGGGCCAGCTGGGGTTGAGACTTTATGTAGAAATGACCACCTGTTCCTTGTCAAACTAACCCTTTAAGTTACAATTAAAAGAAAACCATCTTCCTCCTCCACATACATACTGAGCCTGGTGTCTGCTGATGTGTCCTGGCATTTCAGAGGACTATCTGGAGACTCACCATCATCCCCCTCAACAACTAGACCACTAGCAGCCACATGCTGGCCTCTGCTGGCTTATCTCTTCCTGAGGCTGCAGATCAGAGAAAGCAGCCCAGAGTGAGCATCAAGATACCCTAGGCTTTACTGGAGCCTCTTGGAGAACCAGCCCTGTGCCTCAGTCCTGCCAGGATCCTTACCCTCTGGCACTTCTGAAAAAGCCTCCTCCCTCCTCTCTGGCCTCACGTTCCCACCTCCGGCTTCTCTGAAGTCCATTCTCCTCCCAGCTGCCAGTAATGCTTTTACCACAGACTTTATTAGTCCTCAGCAGCATTCACCTCATACTCTCCAACACTCCATGGTCTCTTCCCACATCCCTGCTACCTGCCCCCTCCCAACTGGCCACACTGGTGTGGGTGGCCAGGCCTCTCTCTGGGCAGCCTCTTCTGTCCTGGGGTGATGCACTTCATTTTGCTCCTGCACCTCATCTTAGTGAAGGCTTTAAAATCCCTTTCTAAAATAGTCATTTGGCCGGGTGCAGTGGCTCACACCTGTGATCCCAGCACTTTGGAAACTGAGGTAGGAGGATCGCTTGAACCCAGGAGTTCGAGACCAGCCTTGGCAACATAGACCCCATCTCTACAAAAAATTTAAAAATTAGTGGGTAAAATCCTCTTTTCCATGAAGTTTGCCCTGCCTATGGTATCTCAGACTTTGTCTCCAAGGACTCTCATCGTCTTGCTCACCATGTGCTTTATTTGCTGGGCTTGTATTTGTTCTCTCCCTCAATGGAATGATACTCACTGAGGACAGACAGATGTTGTTTTCTAGGACATTGCCCAATGTAATGTGGTCACTCAGCAAGCATCTGTTACAGGCCATTCCCTGTTACCTTACAGAAAATATCCTTCAACTCCAGTCCCTTCATCCTCTGCAACCACACTGGCAGCCTCTCATCAATTCCCTAAAACTTCTCATCCAGAAACCCCATTTTTTTATTATTGTTGTTGTTTTGTTTTGTTTTGTTTTTGTTTTGAAACAGAGACTTGCTCTGTTGTCCAGGCTGGAGTACAGTGGTGCAATCTTGGTTCACTGCAACCTCCACCTACTGGGTTCACGCGATTCTCCTGCCTCAGCCTCCCGAATAGCTGGGATTTCAAGTGCGTGCCACCATTCCCAGCTTTTCTTTTTTGTATTTTTTTAGTAGCAATGGGGTTTCACCATGTTGGACAGGCTGATCTTGAACTCCTGACTTCAAGTGATTGACCCGTCTTGGCCTCTCAAAGTGCTGGGATTACAGGTGTGAGCCGCCGCACCTGGCCAAGTAGAGTTTCTTTTAGGTGTTGGCAGAAAAGGCTGGGAAGTGTCACTGGTCACTGAGCCTCTTCCCTGTTAGCTGTGGCCATCAAAATTCCAATGTGGTTCATGGGAAAGTCCGAAACTGCAGATCCACCACTGATATGCTGAAAATCTACGATGGCCAGAGGCCACTGGGATCCAGGACAAGCCAGTGATAACCTGTCACCTAATGATAAGGCCTGATGACATGAGACCGCCATCCTTAAGGGAGACTCCAGGTTCTGTCCAGCAGGCATCAGGGAGCAGTTCAGCTGACAGCTGGCTGGGAATGAAACAGTGAAGACACAAGCATCTGATGACTGCCTGTATCCCAGAGACAAGCAAACAGAGCATCCTGTTGGCTACATGGCACATTCAGCTCAAAACTGGGAGACCAGGCCAGGCGTGGTGCTTCACGCTTATAATCCCAACACTTTGGGAGGCCGAGGCAGGCTGATCACCTGAGGTCAGGAGTTCAAGACCAACACAGTGAAACCCCGTCTCTGCTAAAAACTACAAAAATTAGCTGCACGTGGTGGTGGGTGCCTGTAACACAGCTACTTGGGAAGTTGAGGCAAGAGAATCGCTTGAACCTGGGAGACAGAGGTTGCAGTGAGCCGAGAATGTGCCATTGCACTCCAGCCTGGGCAGCAAGAGTGAAACTCCATCTCAAAAAATAAATAAATAAATGAAAATAAAACTGGGAGATCAGCCACAGACCAGCAAACCCTTTGTCACTTCAAATGTCTTATCATTCCCCTAACAAATACTCCCTAGAACCAGAGACACCTCAAACTAGTTACTTTTAGAAATAGGCTATGAATTGGATGCCCAGAGATGATCTTTCCTAGGAGCTAAACTCATATGAGATTTCTGAACCCTTGCCAGGGATGTTGAGGAAGGTCCCTAGGCTACTGGCCAGTATGAGCAGCCCAGTAGCTAATGGACTTGGACAGGTAGCATAGTAAAAGGAATTGGCTCATGACAAAGAAATGAAAGGGAACACACCCCTTCAAGGGACCGGATCTAGGGACACGGGCCTGGCTTTGGGATGCTCATCTCCTGTCTTCTTTTACACTCTGTGGGCTTGGTCCTCTTCAGCTATGGCTGGCTTCATTACCACAGTGGAAAGATGCTAATAGCTTTCTTCATAATTCACCCTTCTAGCTCCAGAACCCCAAAGGCAAAGTCTCTTCTCCAAATACAACTCGAGAGGAAGGACTTAACAGGTTTGACTTTCTGTTTCTGAGCTAATCAATGTGACTGTGAAGGCTAGGCCTGGTCCTGGTCCTGGTCCACATGATCAGGAGCCATGAGTAGCTGACTGGATGGGTCTTGCTGAGCAGATCTCAGTATAATCATCAATATGGTCAGCAGCCAAGATGGCCCTCCATGACCTCTGTTGCTTGATATTCATACCCCCAGTGAGTCCCTCCACATGGTAAAAGGGTGGGTTTTGGCAACCAATTGCATGTGGCAGAGGTGATGGTCAATTCTGAGATGAGGATAGAAAAGTCCGTGGCTCCTGCCCCCTGGTCACTGGCTCTGGGGAAGGGCCCACATGACAAGGAGCTAAGGCCTCCTGGCAACAGCTGCATGAATATTCCACCCTATACGAGACACAGGTCCTCCACCACCAGTCAAGCTTCAGACCACAGCTGTGTCCATCAGTCATTTAGACTGCAAGCTCATCCAGTCCAAGAGACTAAACTTTCCAGTCGAGCCATTCCCAGATTCCTGACCCTCAGAAACAGAGTGAGATAAGTATTTGTTGTTTTAAGTTGCCACATTGGTGAACTTGGAATGCATTGTCCAGGGCTGTGGGGGTTCCCATCACATTAAGTGGACATAGGCTGTCCCTTCCAGGTCCTTAAACATCTGTCCAAAGTCCCACACCTAACAGTCCAAAGAAACACTGAGGAATACATGATTATTTAGGCATCCTCAAATTCCTATACATGTTTCTTGCTAGTAGAAATGGACTTTCCGCTGGGCACAGTGGCTCATGCCTGTAATCCCAGCACTCTGGGAGGCCGAGGCAGGCGGATCACCTCAGGTTGGAAGTTTGAGACCACCCTGACCAACGTAGAGAAACCCTGTCTCTACTAAAAATGCAAAATCAGCCGGGTGTGGTGGTGCACGCCTATAATCCCAGCTACTCGGGAGGCTGAGGCAGGAGAATCACTTAAACCCAGGAGGCAGAGGTTGCAGTAAGCCAAGATTGCACCATTGCACTCCAGCCTGGGCATCAAGAGTGAAACTCTGTCTCAAAAAAGGAAAAAAAAAAAAAGAGGAAAATGGACTTTCCATCTTTTTTTTTTTTTGGAGATGGAGTCTCACTGTTGCCCAGGCTAGAGTGCAGTGGCGTGATCTCAGCTCACCACAAAAGCCACCTCCCGCATCCAAGTGATTCTCCTGCCTCAGTCTCCCCAGTAGCTGGGATTACAGGTGCCTGCCACAACATCCAGCTAATTTTCATATTTTTAGTAGAGACATTTCATTCATCATGTTGGCCAGACTGGTCTCCAACTCCTACTGGATCCACCTACTGACCTCGTGATCCACCTACCTTGGCCTCCCAAAGTGCTGGGATTACAGGTGTGAGCTACTGCACCTGACCCCATCTTTTAAATAAGAATAAAGTCTGGTTGTACATGGGACGAGTGAAACCCAGTTAACAAGTGATATGAGAAGAAACTGTTTCCTAAGGAAGAACTTCAGGAAGAAAATTTACTAAAATTTTCAGAGATGAATTTGTTTATCTTCAAGCATTCCAGAAAGTAACATGTTTTATGTAAGACATCCTCATATTCAATACATACCTTGTTGTCCGCATAACTTCAGCAGGAAGAGTCGCCATGGGTGGGGCTTTGGCAGTCATTATGGGTGCAGCAGTTGAAGAAGTCTGGAGGCCAGGCTAACTGCAAAAGCAAATGTGCTTAAAAAAATTTTTTTTAAGTTTGATTGCTGCCAAATTTGGAAAGAAACAAATATGTAATTATTTGGTCAGGTATTAGAAAGCCTAGATCTTTTTTTTTTTTTTTTTTTTTTTTGAGCTAGAGTCTTGGCCTGGTGCGATGGCTCGTGACTGTAATCCCAGCTACTTGAGAGGCTGACAGGTGAATCGCTTGAACCTGGGAGGCAGAGGCTGCAGTGAGCCAAAATCATGCCACTGTACTCCAGCCTGGGTAACAGACTGAGACCCTGTCTCAAAAAAAAAAAAAAAAAAAAAAAAAAAAGAGACAGGATCTCACTCATCACTCAGGCTGGAGTGCAGTGGCATGATCTTAACTCACTATGGCCTCAACCTCCCAAGCTGAAGAGATTCTCATGCCTCAGGCTCCTGAGTAGCTGGGACTACAGGTGTGTTGCCACCATGCCTGGCTAATTTTTTTGTATTTTTAGCAGGGACAGAGTTTTGCTATATTGTCCAGGCTGGTCTCAAATTCCTGACCTCAAGTGATCCACCTTCCTCGCCCTCCAAAAGTGCTGGGATTACGGTGTTGGCCATGGCACCCAACCAAAAACCTAGATTAAAAAAAATTTTTTTTTTTGAGATGGTGTCTCCGCCTCCAAGGTTCAAGCGATTCTCCTGCCTCAGCCTCCCAAGTAGCTGGGATTACAGGTGTGTGCCACCACCCCTGGCCAATTACTGTGTTTTAACCTGTTTACTTGCTTTTGACATTTTGTATTTTTAGAAGGGACAGAGTTTCTCCATGTTGGCCACGCTAGTCTTAAACTCCTGACCTCAAGTAATCCACCCGCCTCAGCCTCCCAAAGTGCTGGGATTACATGTGTGAGCCACCACCCCAGGCCAATTACTGTGTTTTAACCTGTTTACTTACTTTTGACATTTTCAAGTTACCTTAAAGCTTTGAAATCTTGCTTAGACTATTACTTCATATTTCAGGGCAATGTAGATACTACAAATAACTGTATGTCTGAACTTTTAAAAACGATTTTTAGTCTACAATGCTTTGGTATTCTCTAATGTTGGTGTGACCTCCAGTATTGGGGTTTTTTTGTTTTTTTTTTTTTTCCTCAGAGTTTACAATTGAGACTCCTAACCCCTACCTTTGAAGGGATCAACAGATTGTTGTTGAAACAACATTTAGTTCAGAATCCAGTCATACTCTGGCAATTTCTGGGTATGTATCTGTTGAAAGAAGCAACTGAGCATGACAGTGCATATCTATAGTCTTAGCTACTTGGGAGGCTGAAGCAGGAGGATCACTTGAGCTCCGGAGTTCAAGGCTGATGCTGCCACTGCACTCCAGGCTGGGTAACAGAGTGAGACCCTGTTTCTAAACAAAAAAATACAGAAGTTACAAGGCAGATATTTTCTTCTTTTTTATTTTTATTTTTTTATTTTTTATTTTAGAGATGGAATCTTGCTCTGTTGCACAGACCAGAGTGTGGTGCAGTGGTATGCTGCAGTGAACTGCTCACTACAGCCTAGAACTCCTAGACTCAAGTGATCTTCCCCTCTTTGTTTCCAGAGCAGCTAGGGCTACAGGCCTATACCATCACACTCGGCTAATTTTTTTATTTTTTGTTCAGACAAGGTCTCACTTTGTTGTCCAGGCCCAAAGGGGCCTCTTTACTTCCTTATCCCCCTGTTGCAGAGCCTTGACCTCTTGGGCTCAAATGATCCTCCCACTACAGGCTTCGGAATAGCCAGGACTACAGGCACAAACTACTGCGCCTAGCTAATTTTGGGGGGTATTTTTTGTAGTGATACGATTTTGCCACATTTCCCAGGCTGGTCTTAAACTCTTAGACTCAAACAATCAACCTACCTTGGCCTTCCAAAGTGTTAAGATTACAGGCATGAGCCACTGTACCTGCCCAAGTTGTCCTTTTGTAGAAAAAAAAAAAAAAAAAAAAAAAATTCTGCTGTATTGCAGTAATTGGGCTGCTTGAAAAAGGTTTTTCATGTTACTTAGTCAGCTGCAAGAATGTTTAGTAAGGATTTACAAAGTGGCTTCAGATGTTTTATATCCACACAATCACTAAAAATACCCTGCAAATAATTTGCTCTTCAACAAATCATTTAATGAAACCTTGTGACATTCTTTGGTCTCTCTTGACTTTAGGTTAAAAAATCTGGGTGATTGAAACCTCTCACCTTTATTTCATGCTGCCCTTTATGAAGCTGGAACAGGGAAAAAGTTAAATATTTCCACTCCTAAATGACGTTAAACATCCTTGTGCCAACATATGGGTAGGGAGAGTGCTGTGCACACTGATTGGCCGTGCGTCAGCAACCTGCCCATCTGCTGTCAATGTTTAATGTCAGCCCACAGGTGCCTGTGGCTATGAAGCAGGAAGCTTCAGCCCCTTAATGCCTGAGATTATGTGCAAGTGGCAACCAGGGTCGTTTCATTGGTGAACCAGTTCATGTCTTTGTGAAGAAAGTTACATTTCTGGTTACAGTTGTGAAACTCTTTCCCCATTTTTATTATTATTTTTTTATTATTTGAGACAGGGTCTCACCCTGTTGCCCAGGCACAATCTCCACTCACTGCAGCCTCAACCTCCTGGGTCCAGGTGCTCCTCCCACCTCAGCTTTCTGACTCGCTGGGACTTCAGGCATGTGTCACCACATCCAGCTACAGCTACATTTTTGTTTGTTGTTATTGTTGTTTTTTTAGAGATGAGGTTTTGTCCATGTTGCCTTGGCTGGTCTTGAATTCCTGGGCTCAAGCCATCCTCCATCAGCTTCCGAAAGTGCTGGGATTACAGGCTGAGCCACTGTACTTGGCCTCCCCAATTTGTAAACGCTATTTGTTCAGACTTTGGGTGAGATAAAGCCTTGTGTGAGGAGTGTTGCGCCGGCCCCTCTTGGGGGTGGCTGGGCTACTGCTGTTGCCACTTGTCTGGAAGCCACTGGTAAGTGGCAGTCTCACTCTGTCACCCAGACTGGAATGCAGTGGTGTGATCTCAGCTCACTGTAACCTCCACTTCCCGGGTTCAAGCAATTCTGCCTCAGCCTCCCGAGTAGCGGGGATTACAGGTGCCTGCCAACATACCAGGCTAATTTTTGTATTGTTAGTAGAGACAAGGTTTCATCGTCTTGGCCAGGCTACTCTTGAACTCCTGACCTCATGATCCAGCCGCCTCAGCCTCCCAAAGTGTTGGGATTACAGGCATGAGCCACTGTGATCAGCCTGTTTAAGTTATTTTAGAGCAACTTCATATATTAAAGGGATTCCTGATATTTTCCCAAAATTGTATTCATAGCTATTTTTATTCTCTCACACTAGCAATTTAAATAGCAAAGATATTTAACTTCGTAAGTTGAAATAGTTTATTATTCTGTAATTAGTAAACACTGGACTAAGTGATATAGGTAATGCTTTATTTCAAATTTATAAATCTTATGGATATAAGCAGGTTTTTCAGATGGTTTCTGTTTTCCTTTGGTTATTCAGGAGTACATTGTTCTCCTGTGTGCCTCGCCTATGGTTGCAAATCTCAATTGTTAAATCCTTTCTCTATTTCTTTTCTTTCTTTCTATTTATTTATTTATTTTATTTATTTTTTTGAGACAGAGTCTTGCTCTGTGATCCATGCTGGAGTACAGTGGCATGATCTCAGCTCACTGCAAGCTCTGCCTCCCGGGTCCACACCATTCTCTTGCTTCAGCCTCCCGAGTAGCTGGGACTACAGGCACCTGCCACCATGCCTGACTAATTTTTTGTAGAGACTGGGTTTCACCGTGTTAGCCAGGAGGGTCTTGATCTCCTGACCTCGTGATCCGCCCTCCTTGGCCTCCCAAAGTGCTGTAATTACAGGCATGACTCACCGTGCCTGATCTTCTTTTTGTATTTTTAGTAGAAATGGGATTTTGCCATGTTGGCCAGGCTGGTACCAAACTCCTGACCTCAGCTAATTTCCCCACCTCGGCCTCCCAAAGCACTGAGATGACAGGTGTGACCCACTGTGCCTGGCCTTCACCCTTTTTTTTTTTTTTTAACTTTTCTTTTTTATTTATTTATTTATTTATTTATTTGTTTATTTATTTTGAGACAGAGTCTCGCTCTGTTACCCAGACTGGAGTGCAGTGGTGTGATGTCAGCCGACTGCAACCTCTGCCTCTTGGGTTCAAGTGATTCTCCTGCACCAGCATCCCGAGTAGCTGGAATTACAGGCGTGCACCACCACACCCAGCTAATTTTTGTATTTTTAGTAGCTGGGGTTTCACCATGTTGGCCAGGCTGGTCTGGAACTCCTGAGCTCAAGATCTGGCTGCCTCAGCCTCCCAAAGTGCTGGGATTACAGGTGTGAGCCACCATGCCAGCTGACCTTTTTATTAAAAAAAAAAAATTCCGGGTAGGTGCAGTGGCTCATACCTGTAATCTCAGCAATTTGGGAGGCCAAAGTGGGATGATCACTTGAGTCCAGGAGTTTAAGACCCTCATTTCTATTATTATTATTATTATTACTATTATTAATTATTTTGAAATGGAGTGTCACTCTGTCACTAAGTGACCCTGTAGCAATGGCGCTGTCTCAGCTAACTGCAACCTCTGCCTCCTGGGTTCAAGCGATTCTCCTGCCTCAGCCTCCCGAGTCACTGGGACTACAGGCATGCACCAGCACACCCAGCTAATATTTTGTATTTTTAATAGACGCGGGGTTTCACCATGTTGGCCAGGATGGTCTCAATCCTTTTTATTTTCTCTTTTTCTTCTTTGAGACAGAGTCTCCCTCTGTCGCCCAGGCTGGAGTGCAGTGGCGCAATCTCAGCTCACTTCAAGCTCTGCCTCCCGAGTTCACGCCATTCTCCTGCCTCAGTCTGCAGAGTACCTGGGACTACAGGTGCCCGCTACCAGGCCCAGCTAACTTTTTGTATTTTTAGTAGAGATAGGGTTTCACCGTGTTACCCAGGATGGTCTCGATCTTCCGACTTCATGATCTATCTCCCTGCTTCAGCCTCCTAAAGTGGTGGGATTATAGGCATGAGCCACCACACCTGGCTAGTCTTGATCTCTTGACCTCATGATTCACCCACCTCAGCCTCCCAAAGTGCTAGGATTACAGCCGTGAGCCACTTGTGCCCGGCCATTTTCATTATGTTGAGGAGGAGTTTCGCTCTTTTTTTTTTTTTTTTTTTTTTTTTTTGAGATGGAGTCTCACACGGTCGCCAGGCTGGAGTGCAGTGGCGTGATCTTGGCTCACCACAACCTCCACCTCCCAGGTACAAGCAATTCTTCTGCCTCAGTCTCCTGAGTAGCTGGGATTACGGGCATGAGCTACCACACCCAGCAAATTTTGTATTTTGAGTACAGATGGGGTTTCTCTATGTTGGTCAGGCTGATCTCAAACTCCCGACCTCAGGTGATCCACCTGCCTCGGCCTCCCAAAGTGCTAGGATTACAGGGGTGAGCCACCGTGCCCAGCCTGGAATTTTGCTATTGTTGCCCAGGCTAGAGTGCAATGGCGTGATTTCAGATCACTGGAACCTCCGCCTCCAGGATCCAAGTGATTCTCCTGCCTCAACCTCCCGAACAGCTGGGATCACAGGCATGCAACACCGCGCCCAGCTAATTTTTGTGTTTTTAGTAGAGACAGGGTTTCACTATGTTGGTCAGTCTGGTCTCAAACTTCTGAACTCAGGTGATTCACATACCTTGGCCTCCCAAAGGGCTGAGATTACAGGCGTGAGTCACCATGCCTGTCTTTTTTTTTTTTTTTTTTTTTAAGGAAGAAAGGCAGATCACTTGAGGTCAGGAGTTCAAGACCAGCCTGGCCAACATGGTGAAACCCCTTGCCTACTAAAACTACAAAAAAAGAAAAAAAAAAAGTAGCCAGGCATGGTGGTATGTGCTTGTAATCCCAGCTACTCCAGAGTCTGAGGTACGAGAATCATTTGAACCTGGGAGGCAGAGGTTGCAGAGGAGCTGAAATTGTGCCATTGCACTCCAGCCTGGGTAACTGAGTGAGACCTTTCTTTCTCAAACATAAAAAATTAAGAAATAGAAAAATGTTGTTAGAGAAAATATATTTCTTATTTATGAAGTGGAAGCGGATCACCATAAAGGGCTTCATTCTCATGGCCTTCATCTTGAGTGGGCTGAGCAGGAGGATGAGGGACTGGTCTTGTTGGCTCAGAGGTAGGAGGGTGGAAGAAAATCCATGTGTAAGTGAACTTATGCAACTCATTCCCGTGTTGTTCAAGGGTCCCCTGTCAAAGAAGAGGGAAAATTTTGTGGCCTGAGCAGATTTTGCATTCAGCCTTGTGTGTCATGTTATGGTTACTCAAGGACATGTGTGGCTTCACTAATAACTCTGATTCCTGGAAGGAATGGCATGGCAACCTCCATTGTCATGGCAAGGCAAAGTCATGCCAGCTTCCTGGTTATCACTCTTGGCGTGTTGTAGGTGCTTATCCAGTGAAATCCTAATCACTGCTGCGTTGGCAGTTGCCCTGGCATGCGGGAGGGCAGGCAGTCACCATGCCCTTTGGTCTCCTGGGTTCTGCACTTGCTTATGGGTGAGGCTGCACACGGCTGACTTGTGTGTATCTCCTGCGTCAGAGTGATTGTCCTTTTTTTTTTTTTTTTTTTTTTTTTTTTTTTTTAAGACGGAGGTTCGCTCTTGTTGCCCAAGCTGGAGTTTAATGGCACAATCTTGCTCACTGCAACATCTGCCTCCCAGGTTCAAGCTATTCTCCTGCCTCAGCCTCCCGAGTAGCTGGGACTACAAGTGCGTGCCGCCACATTTGGCTAATTTTTTATATTTTTAGTAGAGATGGAGTTTCTCCATGTTAGCCAGGATGGTCTCCATCTCCTGACCTCGTGATCCACCTGCCTCAGCCTCCCAAAGTGCTGAGATTACAGGCATAAGCCTCACCACCACACCCAGCCGAGTGATTGTTTCATGTTTATTCTGTTTTGGGTTGAACTATAGTTTGCTTTGAGAAAATAGTGTCATTAAATTTGCATTAGAGGGTACTTGTTTACTGAGCCAAAAAATCTTTCTCGTGAGAACCTATTCTGGGTTTCCCCTGGGCCTTCTGCTGTGGTTGAGGGGGGAGTTAGTTTGTGTGGGTTTTCAGGACCGCTGACCATATCAGATACGCACAGCACAGTCCCAGCCCTCAGACAGGCCTTCTTCATGATTGGATGCTAAACTGCATCGCATCTGTTTGTGTGAAAATTCTTTTGCCTCCCCCTTAAATGAAAGAGCGATATTGAATGTGGCTTAGAAGATGTTTTGCCAGCGTGCAGAATGATTGTAAGTAGTGGTTGCCCAAAAAGTAGTTGCTTGGAATACCACTCACTGATAACGCAGGTGAATCTCAAAGGAATTATGCTGAGTGAAAAAAGACCAACTCAAAAGATCACATTTGGTATGGTTTTCTGTTATTTATAGAGCATTCTCTAAAGACAAAAATTAAAGAGATGGAACACAGATTGGTGTTTGCTAGGGGCTAAGGATGGAGGAGGGAGACAGCCCGAAGGAACCTGTGGTTGGAGCGTTGCCTGCCTCAGCTGTGGGTTGGACTGTTGCCTGTGTCAGCTGTGGTGGGCACATGAGCACGCACACACTGCGTATGTGTCACGGGATGACCCCAGGGAGCTTGGCTGACCATAGTGGTGGGAGAGCCCGGCTGTTATACTGTTTATAGTTTTGCAAGATGTAACCACTGGAAGCAGGTGGACAACGTATTGCTCTGTGCCATTTCTTTCTTTTGTTCCTTTTTTTTTTTTTGAGACGAAATTTCACTCTGTCACCCACGCTAGAGTGCAGTAGCTCGATCTCTGCTCTCTGCAATCTCTGCCTCACGGGTTCAAGTGATTCTCCTGCCTCAGCCTCCTGAGTAGCTGGGCAAGTGCATGCCACCACGCCTGACTAATTTTGTTCGTTTTTAGTAGAGACAGGGTTTCAGCATGTTGGTCACACTGGTGCCGAGCTCCTGACCTCATGATCCATCTGCCTCAGCTCCTCAAAATGCTGGGATTACAGGGTTGAGCCACCGTGCCCGGCCTGCTCTGTGCCATTTCTTACAACTCCATGCGAAACTACAGTGACTTCACAGTCATAAATTTAACTAGAAGAAAAGCAGTTGCTAACATTTTTCTTTTCCTTTTTTTGAGATGGAATTTTGCTCTTGTTGCCCAGCCTAGAGTGCAATGGCGCAATCTTAGCTCACTGCAAACTCCACCTCCTGGGTTCAAGCAATTCTCCTGCCTCAGCCCCCTGAGTAGCTAGCATTACAGGTATGTACTACTATACCTGGGTGATTTTTTGTATTTTTAATAAAGATGGGGTTTTTCCCTGTTGGTCAGGCTGGCCTCAAACTCCTGACCTCAGGTGATCCACCTGCTTCAGCCTACAAAAGTGCTGGGACTACAGGCGTGAGCCACCGCGCCCAGCAGCAGTTGCTAACATTTTCACACAGCTTCTTGTGGAGAAAGGCCCCTTTGCCCTGTGAAGTGTGACTGCATCAAGGTGGAGCCCCTGCCCCGGAGGCCTCTCATCTGTCAGGGTCAGCTGTGGCACTCAGGGTTGCTGTCTTCAGGGGTGGTTTCCAAGTGGGATAAGCCTGTTATGGTCCCTGTGGCTGCTTCCTTGAGACTCAATGGTATCAGCTGTTTATGTTTAGATGACTAAGGTGAGTTATGTGGTCATAATATCTGATTGTCAACAATTGATTCTTTTTTCCTCGAAAGGGGATTTTTCAACAAAACTTACCAGTGGTCCTGTGGGCTGCCGTCCACAGGGTGTGCATATGAGGCTCAGGAGGGCAGGTGAGTTTCCTGAGTGCCTCAGCGACAGCACTGCCTCAAGAATACAAGCAGCAAGTGCTGAGGTCGCACCCCCAGCTCTCTCTGATCTGGCGGCTTATCTGAGCGTCCTAAATAACCATCCTAGAAGCACGCAGGAGGAAGGCGTCAGCAGCGCTGGGTGCACAGGCACAAATGGCCACAACACTGAAGGCATGGCAGGAAGAGGTGCGTTAGGCAGCTCAGTGGAAGGGACACACTGGAGGACTGGGCTGGACAGAAGTTAAGGACTTTTTGGGAAGGAGGTGGAGGGCCTTCCAGGCAGAGGAAGTGCCTTTTATACCTAGAGTGCTTTTTTGTTGTTGTTTATTTGTTTGTTTGTTTTTTGTTTTGAGATGGAGTTTCACTCCTTGTTGTCCAGGCTGGAGTGAAATGGCATGATCTTGGCTCACTGCAACCTCCACCCACCAGTTTTAAGCGATTCTCCTGCCTCAACCTCCCTAGTAGCTGGGATTACAGGCGTCTACCACCACGCCCATCTAATTTCCGTATTTTTAGTAGAGATGAGGTTTCACCATGTTGGCCAGGCTGGTCTTGAACTCCTGAACTCAGGTGATTTACCCACCTCAGGTGATCCATCCACCTCAGCCTTCCAAAGTGCTGGGATGACAGGCGTGAGCCATTGCACCCAGCCCCAGCTAAGTTTTATTTTATTTTTATTTTTTCCTATAGAGATGGGTTTTTGCCATGTTGCCCAGGCTGGTTTCTAACTCCTAGACTCAAGTGATCCACCTGTCTCGGCTCCCAAAGTGCTGGGATGACAGGTGTGAGCCAACTGTGCCTGGCTGGAATTTGTTTCCCTAGGTTAAAGTTTCAGAAGTAGGATTTTTGAATTGAAGAAACTACTGTCTATGGCTCTTGATACATCCTGCCAGGCAGTTATCAGACAGGGTTTTACTGGTTTGCACCACCCCAGAACGTGTGCAAGGCCTGTTTGTGGACCCTTCTTGGCCTGGCTCTCTAGGTCATCTGCCTGCGTGTGCTCATGGAGCATATGGATTTTCCCTGCAGTGCCTTCACTTGTGGTTGGAAGAGGGTTTTCTGTGCTCCTGTGTCCTGGGTGCTCGGTTGGCCGCCTTCCTGCCACTGAGGAGGCCACGGAGGCCAGAGAGGACTCGCTGAACAGATGAATGATTTGAACCTTAAGGAACTTCAGAAGAAGGTGTCATGATGGAGCTAGGCTCTCCTGAGAGTTGTGTAGCCTCAGCATCTTGCTGGGCAGATCCTGCTTCCTGACACAGTAGGACTAAGAGCCATCCTGTGTCATACACCTGTGAATTAACATGCATGGCTGACCCTCGCTGGAGAAGACCTACATGTTTGTGATGAAAGCAGAAGGGGTGTTTATTGTAGACCAAATCCAAGCTGTCATTTTATTTTTATTAGAAATTCTTTGGCCAGGCGCCATGACTCACGCCTATAATCCCAGCACTTTGGGAGGCCGAGGTGGGAGGATCACTTGAGTTCAGTCATTTGAGACTGGCTTGGGCAATATAGTGAGACCCCATCTACTAAAATTTAAAAAATTAGCCGGGCACAGTGGCGTGCACCTGTAGTCCCAGCTACTCGGGAGGCTGAAGTGGGAAGCTCACTTGAACCCAGGAGGTCAAGGCTGCAATGAGCCCAGGTAGGCTTATGGAGCACTGTGGGTTTCTCCTGTAGTGCACCACCGCACTCCAGCCTGAGTAAGAGTGAGACCCCATCTCAACAAAAAAAAAAAAAAAAAGAAAAAAAAGAAAATGGGACACTGTTGATATGGTCACAGAGCTTCTGAAGAAGTAGTGTTGGTCGTAATTCTGGATCCTTCCTCCAGGGCAGCTAGACTACCAGCTGGGAAGTATTTCTCACAGTTTCACAGGGCACTCCATGTTTCTAGTGGAAAACACAATTGGTAGTTAAATATTGGAAGTAGATAGTTTCTAATAATCAGATACTCACCTGAGGACATAAATTTGCTCTCTGAAATAAGCAGTGGGCTTTATATAATTGCGTTTATGAATATGAGCTTTAAGTATTAGATGCATGATTAGAATAGATTATAACAAGACACAGTGATATCTAAAATGTACCTTCATATTTTCAAAGCAATTATTTTGCCAAACCTTTTCAGTAGGTTTCATTTTGTGTTTTTAAGCTGATTTAAAAATTGTTTTAATTCATCTAAAATGATTTTTGGAAAGGAAGATGGTACATGGGACATGCCCAGGCCTGGCTTTGATGCCAGTGTGAAGCCACCAGACAGTGCGGGCGGAGCAGAGCTGTGAATCTCAAGCATACATGAGATTGTCCCTGATGCTGGGTCCATGGCAGTTTGTCCACAGGCAGAGGTGTTCTGGAAATGACGTCGTTCCCACTGCTGTGTCCGCAGCGCTGTGTCCGCAGGCGCAGGTATACTGGAAATGACACATTCCTGCTGCTGAGTCTGTGGCACTGTGTCTGTGGGTGCAGATGTTCTGGAGATGGCCTTGTTCCCACTGCTGGGTCTGTTGCGGTGTGTCCACAGGCAAAGATGTTCTGGAGATGGTGAGACCAAGTGGGCTTCCCATGTCAGGGTTTGGCCCTCGGACTTGCATTTCTGTGCTTATCCCAGCCCTGCCTGTCTCTGGCTCTCTGCTCTTGCTCCTAGCAGGTGTGTGTAATGAGATCGAGTTCCTTGTGCACAGACAGCTGGGAGAACTGGTAACCAGTTGAAGTTTTGGTTTCTTTGACAGATGTGGGCCTGTCTTGCGGGGAGCTCCACATGGAGTGGTTTGCTGTAGACGATGGCTGTGCAGTGGTGATGGCACAAGTCTGTTGCTGGCCTTGCCAGGCAGCCCTCCTGCTCCTGTGTAAAGCAGAGGTGTCCCAGGCTGCTGCTTGTAGAAACCTGGGTCAGTGAGTGAGTGAGATCCTGTGGGAAAGCACTGTAAACAAAGCACATCACCCACGCCCTCCCAAGAGCTGGAGGAGAGACTGCCTAGGGGGTTTAAAGGAACAATGTGGCTTGGCCTTCGGTGGTCACTGTTGGGAGCCTTCCTGATTGCAGGACTACTCCTACCTGGGCCCTGGGCTGCGGGAAGTGACCCCTTCAGGCACTCCACCCAGAGGCCGTCCTGGCTACCTTTTCCCCACACGTGGCACTGTGAGCTAACACACCAACACCCCTCCATTTCTTAGTTTTCCTATGAATGGAAAATACATCAAAAAGTCTGTTGAAATTTTATTTCTCAAATTGTGGTAAAGGAAACTAAAATTGTTTAGAACTGGAAGTACAGATGCTCCTTGAATTAGGATATTTTCAGCTTCCCAGGGGCTCACTGAGAGGTAGCCCCATCGTAGGTCAACAAGCTTAGTGTGCATATTGCTTTCGCACAAGGAGTTTAGTGTGCATTTGCTTTCACTTTGTTGTCAAGTGGAAAGACCATAAGTGGAACCATTGTAAGTTAAGAATCACCTGTAGTTGCTGAATGGCGTCCTCTTCACAACACTGACGTTATCATTACTGTGAGTTCCAGGCAGGTTCTGTGTTGACTCTCATGTTGCTTGTCTGTCCCTGCGTGTTTCTCTTGTTCCCCCTCCTTTCTGCCAGTGACTAGCCCTGATGTACCAAATGCAGGTTGCAAATATTGACAAGTTTGAAGAGAAGCTTCAAGCAGCTGAAGGTGAGCTGAATATCAAGGCCAAAGACAGGAAACCAGTGTCCTACAAGCGAACAGGATTCTTTGGAAAGTACGTTGGACGTCTTTGTTGACACTTGAACTAAACCTAGCTTGCTTTGTAATATGAGAAACAGATTGCAAACAAAAATCTCAAACTGTCTTTGCCTATAGTTAAATAGACTTTTTGTGGGAGGGTTAAATAAATGTAGAAGTGGCCGGGAGTGGTGGCTGATGCTTGTAATTCCAGCACTTTGGGAGGTCAATGTGGGCAGATCACCTGAGGTCAGGAGGTTAAGACCATCCTTCCCAACGTGGTGAAACCTGTCTCTGCTAAAAATACAACAGTAAAATACCCTGCCGGGTATGGTGGCAGGTGCCTATAGTCGCAGCTACTCTGGAGACTGAGGCAGGAGAATCACTTGAACCTGGGAGCTGGAGGTTGCAGTGAGCCCAGATGGTGCCACTGCACTCCAGCCTGGGTGACAAGAGCAAAAACTCCATCAAAAATAAAAATTAAAAAAATGTAGAAGTGGATGATACAATGCCAGGAAATTTGGAAATATAGTCGTCTCTGGGTATCCATGGGGGCTTGGTTCCAGGACCTCCCAAGGATACCAACATCTGAGGATGCCTAAGCCCCTGATGTAAAATGCCAAAGTGTTTGCATGTAACCTAAGAACATCCTCTGGGCCAGGCACGGTGTCTCACACCTGTTATCCCAGCACTTTGGGAGGCTGAGGTGGGCGGATCACAAGGTCAGGAGATTGAAACCATCCTGGCTAACACAGTGAAACCTCATATCTACTAAAAATATATATTAAAAAAAATTAGCTGGGTGTGGTGGTGGGTGCTTGTAGTCCCAGCTACTTGGGAGGCTGAGGCAGGAGAATGGTGTGAACCCCGGAGGCAGAGAATGCAGTGAGCCAAGATCACACCACTGTACTCCAGACTAGACAGCAGAAAGAGACTCCATCTCAAAAAAAAAAAAAAGAAAAAAAAATCCTCTGATATCCTTTAAATCATCTCTAAGTTGCTAATAATATCCAATACCCTGTAAATATTATTTCAACCATAATACTTTATTGTTTAGGGAACAATGACAAAAAAGTGTCTGTACATGTTCAGTGCAGATGCACATTTTTCCCCAAATACTTTTAATCTGTGCTTGGTTGAACCTGCAGAGGTGGAACCCATGCCTATGGAGGCCAACTGTGTGCATGTGAGTTGGAGTTTGTTTAGTCACTTTCTTAAGCTGGAACTTCTGAATTCACATTCTTGTTTAATTTTCACTGATTATGCTCTGTCATGAAAGCTTCCCAAATGGTCAGATTGAGTGTGCAAATGCTAGAGATACCCAGTGATGTAGCCAGGTATGTGACAATAACAGCGTTCAGGTTTTCCTATTTTCAGTATATTTTATTTTCAAAAGTAAGCAGTCAGTTTCAATTAGAAAGGCAAGATCACCCTAGCAGTAAAAAAGAAAGAGTCAAGGAGTACTTTGATAATGTTGTGGGGTTTCTGTCTTCCACAGATAGGAAAATGGAGTGGGAAAAGTGTAAAAACAGGAATGTGAAATTCTCATTTCAGTATTAAGAGGGAAACAGACCAGGTGGGAGCTGTGGGCAGTTATGGACCATGGACCCTGACAGGTTTCTTGGTAGGAGCAAATGAGGGGCCAACGGGTACTGAAACCAGAGATTTATTGTTGACTTGTAATCTCTGCAGATGTAGAATGCCAGTGACTGGCATGTACTCCCTTGATAAAAATGCACCTCTAGCTTGGTGCAGTGCCTTTGTCTGTAATCCCAGCACTGAAAGGCTGAGGAGGGGAGGATCTCTTGAGCCCATGAGTTTGAGACCAGCCTGGGCAGCATGGAGAGCCCCATCTATACAGGAAAAAAAAAAAAAGGATGCACCTCTAATTCTGTAACCCAGCAACTCCTGGAAGATCACTGCTCTGAGGCTGTGATTCTCATGTCTTTGTAGGCCAATGATGGAGGGTTGGGGCAGGCCCATTCTCATGTCTCAGTAGAGGCCAACAATGTACAGAAGATGGAGGGTTGGGGAAGACCCAGGCAGCCCCTCCTTCAGGACAAGGGCGAAAGTCCTGGAATTCTTTTTGTTTGTTTGTTTGTTTTTAACAAGGTCTCAGTCTGTCACCCAGGCTGGAATGCAGTGGCACAATCTCAGCTCACTGCAGCCTTGACCTCCCAGAATCAGGTGATTCTCCCAACTCAGCCTCCTGAGTAGCTGGGACTACAGGTGTGTGCCATCACATGCAGCTAAGTTTTTTTTGTATTTTTAGTAGAGTCGAGTTTTGTTTTTGTTTTTTTTCTTTTTCTTTTTGGGATGGAGTCTTGCTATGTCACCCTGGCTAGAGTGCAGTGGTACAATGTTGACCCTCTGCAACCTCTGCCTCCTGGGTTCAAGCGATTCTCCTGCCTTAGCCTCTTGAGTAGCTGGGATTACAGGGACACACCACTATGTCTGGCTAATTTTTGTATTTTTTCAGTAGAGATGGGGTTTCACCATGTTGGCCAGGCTGGTCTCGAACTCCTGACATTGTGATCCACCCACCTCACCCTCCCAAAATGCTGGGATTACAGGCTTGAGCCACCCGCTCCTGGCCTGAGATTTGCTTTTTTACTGCTAGACTGATCTTGCCTTGCTGATTGAAACTGATCACTTACTTTTGAAAACAAAATATACTAAAAATAGAAAAACCTGAATGTTGTTATTGTCACAAGGCTAGCTAGATCACTAGATATCTCCAGCATTTGCACATTCACTCAATCTGACCATTTGGGAAGCCTTCATGAAAGAGCATAGTAAGCGAGAATGAGACAAGAGGACCCATTTCCACAACGATTTTAATCTGTGCATCTGTCCCAGACATAGGGATTCCTCGTATCATCTTGGAAACATTGCCAATGGTAGTTCTGACTTGGAAACATGTGTCTGTCACGTGACACCCTCTAAGCCTGTGCCTGCCTCTATTTCTTCTGGTAGTGCTCTGTACTCTGTGGGAATGACAGCAGTGGGGCTGTCCACCACGCCAGACCTGTCTTTTTTTCGTTTTTGAGACAGAGCCTCATTCTGTCGCCTAGGCTGGACAAATCTGCATTTTTTGATGATCAGCAAAGACTTTTTTCCCCTTTACTTCCAACTAGCTAAGAAGCTGGGAAATTTTAAAGGTTGCCTTTAAAAGAACAACCTTAGACTGGGCACAGTGGGTCACACCTGTAATCTCAGCACTTTGGGAGGCCAAGGTGGGTAGATCAACTGAGGTCAGGCATTCAAGACCAGCCTGACCAACATGGAGAAACCCCGTCTCTACTAAAAATACAAAAATTAGCCAGGCGTGGTGGCACATGGCTGTAATCCCAGCTACTCAGGAGAGTGAGGCAAGAGAATCTCTTGAACCCAGGAGGTGGAGGTTGCGGTGAACCAGGATCATACCACTGCACTCCAGCCTGGGTGACAGAGCGAGAATCCATCTCAAAAGAAAAAAAAAAAAAAAAAAAAAGAATGCTGGGTGTAGGTACCTCACATCTGTAATCCCAGCATTTTGGGAGGCCAATTTGGGTGGATCACCTGAGGTCAGGAGTTCAAGACCAGCCTGGCCAACATCATGAAACCCTGTCTCTACTAAAAATACAAAAATTAGCTGGGGATGATGGTGTGTGACTGTTATTCCAGCTACTCGAGAGGCGGAGACAGGAGAATTGCTTGAAACCAGCAAGCAGAGGCTGCAGTGAGCTGAGATCATGCCACTGCACTCCAGCTTGTACAACAGAGCAAGACACTGTCTCAAACAAGCAAACAAACAAATAAACAAACAAACGTCAATACACTTTAGAAACCTTCTCTTGTTGTTAGGGCATTTATTATGGAGTGTACATCTTCTCTTGTGGCATCCCCTCCCTTCAGGTTTGGGCCTGGGGAGTTGGTTCACCAGCAGTGAGGAGGCAGGGCCCACAGTGTCCCACCTTGTTTCCACTTAGGCCTGGTGGTGGCGCCTGTGGTCCCAGGCACTCAGGAGGCTGAGGTGGGAGGATCGCTTGAACCCCGAAGGTCAAGGTTGCAGTGAGCTGAGATACTGCCACTGTGCTCCAGCTTGGGTGACAGAGTGAGAACTTATCTCAAAAAAACAAAAAAACAAAAAAACAAAAAAAACATGGTTTTTGCAAAAGCTGTTGAATTAGTTTGTGTGGAAGGTTTTTTGTTTTTTGTTTTTTGTTTTTTTTTTTGACAGGGTCTCACTGTCACCCAGGCTGGAGTGCAGTGGTGTGATCTTGGCTCACTTCAGGGTCAACTTTCTAGGCTCAGGTGATTCTCCTATCTCAGCTTCCTAAGTATGGGATTACAGTAGGCGTGCACCACCAAGCCCGGCTAATTTATGGATAATTTTTTTTTCTAGTTTTTGAGTTGGAGTTTTGCTCTCATTGCCTAGGCTGGAGTACAATGTCATAATCTCAGCTCACTGCAACCTCTGCCTCATGGGTTCAAGCGATTCTCTTGCCTCAGCCTCCCTAGTAGGTGGGATTACAGGCTCCTGCCACTGCACCCTGCTAATTTTTGGAGTTTTACTGCACCCTGCTAATTTTTGTAGTTTTAGTAGAGACGGGGTTTCACAATGTTGGCCAGACTGGTCTCAAACTCCTGATTACATGTCATGGTTGGTAGTGACCTCTACCATGTCCCATGGGGACACTAAGCAGGTGCTGGTGCCTGTTCAACCAGTAGCACAAGATTCATGCACATGGTTCAGCCAAGTGGAGGCTGCTAAGCCCCATGCCTATTGTGCCATTAGATGTTCTGGGCCCTTGATCCCTTGCAGAGCTCTGTGCTTTTCCAGAACCACGTAAACCCCATAGCCAGTTGGTGGCAGTGCATGAGCTGCCTTTCATGTGTGTCACAAACACTCCCTCTGTGGTCCTGGTGCAGTGGGTCATGCATGTAGTCCTAGCACCTGGGGGTGCTAAGGCAGAGGGAGTGCTTGAGCCCAGGAGTAGGAGATCAGCCTGGGGAACAGTGAGATGCTGTTTCCACAAAAAAAATTTTTATTTAATTAATTTATTTATTTTTTGAGACAGCATCTCACTTTGTCACTGAAGCTGTAGTGCAGTCGCACAATCTCAGCTCACTGCAACCTCCATCTTCCCAGTTCAAGTGATTCTCCTGCCTCAGCCTCCCAAGTAGCTGGGATCACACGCTTTGTATTTTTAGTAGAGACGGGGTTTCTCCATGTTGGCCATGCTGATCTCGAACTCATAACCTCAGGCTATCTACCCACCTCAGCCTCCCAAAATGTCGGGATTACAGGTATGAGCCACCGGGCCTGACTTGCAAAAAATTTTTAAAAGTAGCTGGATGTGGTGCCACATGCCTGTATAGTCCCAGGTACAGCTACTTAAGAGGCTGAGGTGAGAGGATGGCTTGAGCCCAGGAGTTTGAGGCTGCAATGAGCTATCATGGCACCCACTGCACGCCAACCTGTGTGACCTAACGAAACCTTACCTCTAAAATAAAAAAAAAGATTCTGACACCCCAAGTGGTTAGTGTCACATTGTCTACTGCTGTCCAGATGCAGAGCACTTCCTGCAGCTTGGCACCAGGGTCCCAAAGGGCACACTGCTGCTCAGCAACCCCCAGCTGTGGGAAGATGCTGTTGGCCAAGACAGTAGCCAGAGAGGCTCAGGTGCCTTTCCTGGCATTGGCCGGCCCAGAGCACGGAGGTCACTGGAGGTAGGTGCTGTGGTTGGGGGCTGTAAGTGGGTTTGGCTGACCACTTGACTCTTTTCACACGTCCTTCCTCTGGCAGCTGGACTGAAATGGAAACAGGTGGGTGGGGGAGTAGAGAAAGAAAGCAAGATCTGGGTTAGAATAGGTATTTTGTCTGTGGAGCACATAATGTTTGCTTCGAAGCCACTCTCACTTGTGGCCTGGGGGCCAGAAAGTTGCATGTGAGCCCTGAGTGGTTGCCAGGGGCCCCAGGGAGCAGCTGCCATGTGTCTATTTGCAGGGAACGGGGCTGGTAGCTTGTCCTTGGTGTAAAACTTTGGCCTGGGCACAGGAAGAGGCTTTGTTTTTTATTATCTGTCCATTTCCTGGTTCTCTCTGTGTCCCCAAAGGCCTTGGCGCTGCCTGTGTGTGGAACCTCTTCAAGGAAGCCCGAGCCCCCTGCGTCGTCTACATTGATGAAATCGACGCAATGGGCAATAAGCACTCCACCTCCCTGTCCGGCTTCTCCGACATGGAGGAGAAGCAGACACTTAACCATCTTCTGGTAGAAATGGACGGTCAGTGTCTGCTTGCCTCGCATCCCCATTGCACCATCAGAGAAGGTTTTCTGATGTCTTTCAGAAGAGTCATTTTCTAGATGGATTAAAACTGCTTATATTTATTGCTCCAGCATCTTAAACTAATGCTTATGAGACATGATTTTTCTTCAGTCCGTGTATCTGTTGCCCCTGCACCTGCAGGGTGAGAGATGATATGAGAGCACGGCACTCCTTTCTAGCAGTTAATAACTAGAGAACAGTTGGTGGAAGAACTGTCATCATCATGCTGCACTCAAGAAACATAGCTTTTAGGAGGAGTGTGGTGCTCACGCCTGTAATCCCAGCGCTTTGAGATGCCAAGGCAGACAGATCACTTGAGGTCAGGAGTTCAAGACCAGCCTGACCAACATGGTGAAACCCCATCTCTACTAAAAATACAAAAATTAGCTGGGCATGGTGGCTGGCACCTGTAATCCCAGCTACTGGGAAGGCTGAGGCAAGAGAATCACTTGAACCCGGGAGGCAGAGGTTGTGGTGAGCCGAGATTGTACAACTGCACTCCGCCTGAGTGACAGAGCAAGACTCCATCTCAAGGAAAAAAAAAAAGATAAAAGAAAAAAATACAGCTTTTAGACCCAGGACAGTGGCTCATACCTGTAATCTAGCACTTTGGGAGGCCAAGGTGGACAGATCACCAGAGGTCAGGATTTCATGATGAGCCTGGCCAACATGGTAAAACCTCATCTCTACAAAAATACAAAAACCAGATGGGCATGATGGCGGGTGCCTGTAATCCCAGCTACTCTGGAGAATCCATCTCAAACAAATGAACAAACAACAACAACAACAACAAAACAGCTTTTAATTTAAAAAAGTCAACAACAACAAAAAAAAAGTAGGAATAGAAGTGGTATATCAGATGTAACTTTTTTTGTGTGAGACTGAGTCTCACTCTTGTTGCCAGGCAGTGGCACGATCTCAGCTCACTGCAACCTCCACTTCCTGGGTTCAAGCAATTCTGCTTCAGCCTTCCGAGTAGTTGGGATTACAGACACATGCCACCACACCTGTCTAATTTTTGTATTTTTCGTAGAGACAGTGTTTCACCATGTTGGCCACGGTGGTCTCGAACTCCTGACCTGAGGCGATCCACCTGCCTTAGCCTCCCAAATTGTTGAGATTACAGGCGTGAGCCACAAAGCCCAGTCTTCTTTTACATTATTACTGTTTTTTAGGGGCTTTCCAGCAAAACCCAGAAAGCCTGCTAGACAGATTCTGGAAGAGCTGTGCCACTTATGTTTTTAGGTCTGTAATGAGTGTGTCTGCCTATGCCACCACATCTCTCTGTGCCCCCTGGAGAGGGTGTACACTGGTTAGAGGGCCTTGAGCAAAAGAGTATCAGGGCACTGCACTGTGGTGATGGAGGCACCCCATATGTGACCCCTTGAAAATGACTTCTGGTCTGGCTTTGACTTTTTTTTTTTTTAAAGGGAGCTGACCCAAGAAAGGTGACATGGAATTATTTTTCTTCTGAACTACTTTTGCGATATATTTTTTTTATGTGGATTTTGTTGTGATAAAATATACAGATAGCCCAGCTTGGTGGTGCATGCCTATGTCCCCAGCTGTTTGGGAGATTGAGGCAGAAGGAGTGCTGGAGCCCGAGCTAGGGAGTATGCTGTGATGGTCTTGCCTGTGAACAGCCTCTGAACTACAGCATGGGTAACACAGGGAGACCCTGTCTCTAAAAAACAATTAAAAAATACATTCACATAAAATTTACCATTTTAATCATTCTGAAGCTCATTGTCATTAAGTACATTTGCATTATTGAGTAACCACCACCATCATGTGTCTCCAGAACTTTCAATCCAAACAGAAAACCTGTCCCCATTCAACCCTCCCCATTCTCCATCCCCAGGCCCTTGCAATGTGTGTCCTGCTATCTGCCTCTGAGTTTGACTGCTGTAGGGACCTCACAGAAGTGGAGTCCTACGGTGTATGTCCCTTGCTGTCTGCCTTCTGTCACACACATAACATCTTCAGGGGCCATCTGTGCTGGGCACACATCAGGATTTCCTTTCTCTTTGAGGCTGAATGATGCTGCCTTGTATGTAGGGGCCGCGTCTTGTTTATTCACCCGTCGGTGGACACATGGGTTGTTGTGAATCAGGCTGCATTTACATGGGTACAAGCATCTTTTCAAGTCTCTGCTTTATAAGATTTAGTTTTAATTGTAATCAGAATTTTAGGTGTTGTAGATGAGGGAGAATTTTTTCCCCACGGGTTCTGGCTCCAAAAAAACCAACCATTCACTTGCCATTTTCTTTGTTGCCTGTGACTTGCTGCTTGGAGTCGTGTGTCTTAGCGCATGCACAGTCCAGTTTTGACGGTACTCAGCTAAGGGTGGAACTTGCTTCACCTCTCATTGTGAAATAATTTCAGACTTACAAAAGTGTTGCCATGGTAGTCAGAGTGTTCTTTGATGCTTTCCTGCACGCTCCCTGAAAGCTTACTATGATGTACATGGTCTGCTGGTTCGGACCAGGCCACACTGTTCGTGACTGCCTCACAGACCCTTCCATCCACTTTCGCCCCCTGACGTGGATGTTCAGTCTTCTTGGCCTCTTCCCATCCAGTGTCATTTCTTGGTTTCATTTTCTGAGACTGGGTCTTGCTGTGTTGCCCAGGTTGGTCTTGAACTCCCTGGCTCAACCAACCCTCCTGCCTCAGTCTCCTGAGTAGCTGGAATTGCAGGCAGGCTCCACTATTTCTCAGTGTTTGTCTTTGGTGACTGTGACACTTGGTACAGTCCAGTGACATTCAGAAATGTCCTCTCTGGAACTGTGACATGTCCTCAGGGTCAGGTTGAGCAGTGCATTTGGCTGGATCGGTGCAGCAGTGTGGTGGTGCACCTTGCAGTTTACAGCGTCACTGCACCTGTTGCTGGTGGTGGACTCTGCTGAGGGCTTTGGCCCTGTGCATGTACCTCTTCTGGGTGCCCCATGTTCCCTGTGCTGGTGTCCGTCTCGTCTGGGTGCCCAGTGTTCCTGTCTCCTTCTGGGCTGCTGGAAGTCAGATGGACTGATGCCCACAAAAGTGCTCTGTAGGCTCTTTAAGATCCTAGGGTAGAAGATGAAAGTGAGATTCCCCACAATGTCCAGGACACAGCAGCATGGCTGCAGTGTTTGCAGAGAATGTGTCACACCTCTCCTGCTATTGGTGCCCTGTGTCTCCAGTCTGAACAACACACTTGTTCAGGAACCAACGCATGAGCAACTGAGACCTGAACAGCTGCCTTTGGCACACAGAGCAAGTGGTCCTGGGAGTATTCAGAGAACAGAGTGTCTTCAGACATTTGAGGTGAGCAGTTCAGATTCTATGATGTCTGAGGTGTCACTAAGGAGAGACATCTCCTCAGAGATGGGTTCTCAGGGGATCCAGGGACCCCACCGCCTCTGCTGGGGGAGCTAGCTTTGCACCTCAAGCAGAGATCAGCATGCCTTTTAGATGACTCTGGAGCCCTCAGGCTCGCTACATTGCTTCTCTGTGGAGTATCTTTATGTGGCCTGTTTGGTGCTGTGAGGCCTTCAGTGTGGCTCTGATGGTTGCTTCTGGAGGCTGCTCAAGGATGGGTGGGTGCTTTGAGTTTTGAAGAAATTTGCAGGACACCTTGGGTTCTGGCCACAGAGTCTTAGGACTCTACAGGTTGGGCAAGGTGGGTGGCTGCACCGTGCTGACTGCATGGCATGAACACTGAAGTCTTCGTCCTGTGAGTCTGCAGCCTTCTCTGTGTTGACAAGGTGCCCTCCCAGGGGACCATGAGGAAGCTCAGAGGAGAGACCCTGCCTGCTTCTCTCTCACGGAGCCCACAGGACCACGGAAGGCAATGTTGTTCATTCTGCTTGGGTTGCTTTTTGCACTGAAGACCGAGACCACCTTTTTGAGTGACTTGAGCCCAATGGCAAGCATCTATCAGACGACCTTTTTCACATAACGTCACTGTGCTATCATAAGAATAGCTGCTTACGCCCCCTGGATTTCCTCAGGCCTGGGAATCCACTGACTGAAGGCCTCTTGTTGAATTGTGCCAGTTCCAAACAAGTTCCTTTATGTATAGCCACAGCTGTGCATGCCCAGCCCTGCTGAGGTCCCAGGCCAGGCTTTGTTGCTTCTATGCGGAAGTTTCTGTTCGTGAAAGTGCACAGGATGGGGTGGACACTGTGCCAGTCATGGAAAAATTTATCTGGGTGAGAGAAAAGCCCCAGCCTTGTTGGTTATGTCAGCCTGTCCGTGGCAGTGTCCTGCAGACCCCAGACCCCCTTGGGAAAAGCGTAAGTCAGAGAGCACTATAGGCTCCTCCAGTGATGGACGTCCAGGTCCCAGCTCCTATGCTAGAAAGCAATGATAGGGAGCGTCAGCGCTGATCACACATGGCAGCCAGGGATGTGTAGCGGTTCACACAGGCCTCCTTCCAAAATAGCCATCCCCGGGTGGTGGAAGCCGAGACAACAGCCCCTGAGGTACAGCCACACATGGAAAAGGCTTCTGTGAAAATTTTGTGCTTCAACTTTTTTTATCTTCAGAGACAGGGTCTTATTCTTTCACCCAGGCTGGAGTGCAGTGCCACCATCATAACCCACTGTAGCCTCTACCTCCTAGGCTCAAGCAGCCATCCTGCTTCAGCTTCCCAAGTAGCTGTGACTCAACATTTGAGCCACCATGCCAGGCTGTGTTTTTTCAGTCTGTGAAAAATAAAGTCATCAGCATGTGTACCTGGTGATGGTTGCCATGGGCTCTTTCAGGTCCAGACTTCCAGTGTCTGGGCAGTAAATGAGGTCCTGAGAAGCCAGGGTCCTGGTCCTGGTCTCAGTGTGACCTGGGGACACCCCTACCTCTGTCCTGAATGTGACATTGAATGTATCAAGCATGCTGTACCCTGGGAGCTTTGGACTGCCTGCCGGGTGTGTAGATGGATGCTGGCAGGGAAAGAAGCTGATGCCCAGCAGGAGCCAGCTGTCTGACTCACAACTCACACCTGTCTTCTGCCCCTGCACTCCCCTGGGGGTTGCGAGCACTGCTAAGCTCTGAATGACGCTGGTATGGCCTGGCTGGAGCACAGAGAACCACACTTGGGGCTCAGACTGTGTTCGCTCACTCATAAGCATTGGCTCTGCCGGGAGCAGGTTGAGGATGCAGCTTTTTTACCTATTTTGGACCTCAGGTTGGAAGGGTGCACTCAGGTGGGAACAGCTGCTCTGGGTTGGGCATCTTGTGCTGTCTTGGTGCTTTGAGACATCCCTCAAAGCACCAGTACCCTGCACCCTGACATAGCCAGTGCATCCACTGTCACCGGCTGTATGTGGAAGTCCTATTGGTAAAATCTTGATAAGAGTCATTTTGGGAACACTGGGGGATATTCTCTCAGATCCAAGCCCGAATGGACAGCAAGCCTGGGGGATGAATGGATAAGGAGGCATGGGCTTCCGTGCTCCCCAGGCAGGGAGTGGCCAGCAGGGTGGCTTATTCCCGCTTAAGTCAGCTCTTGAGCACTTGCTCGTGGCCCAGAGGTGATGCTGCCATTTGTGTCCTCTGTTCTCTCAGAAGAAGTGGGTGCTGGTTTGAGGATCTCAGACTCTGAGTGGGAGAGAGGGTCAGGTCTAGCTTCTGTCTGCAGCTTGCTCCCCGTGGTGCCACCTCTGCCTGCCCTGCTGTCTATGTGCGCCTCCAGCGGGGAAGGGAAGGAGCCTCTGACCCAAAAACATCTCCAAAACTGTCGGATGTCTCCTGCAGCAAGTTGAGAGCCTCTCAGGGAATCTGTCTGGGGCCCTTCCGGAAGTGAGGCTGTGGCAGCCGGTCCTTTATCCTCAGAATTTGGTTGCTTGTTTTTTTTGGACACTGTCTTAGGTCCTGGGGATGGTGGACCAGCAGGCAGCCCTGAGCACTGAGGGTGTTGTGGGAAACACAGGCAGGGGCTGAGGGGTGGGAGCTCAGGGCTGGAGGGCACAGAACTTGAGTCCCAAAGGTTCTTCTTCTCACAGGGTGTCTTGACTGAGTTCTGAGTGTTTTCCAGGGCTCTGGACACAGCTCTTTTTTGGATGTGTGGTTTACACTCTCTCTCCCCATCTGTCCCTTGTCTTTTCACCCTCTAATGGGGAATAGCAAAAGGTGCTCATTTTGATAAAGTTCAGTTTATCAATTTTTGCTTTTATAGATCTCATTTTTACTGTGAAGTCTAAGAACTCATTGCCTATTCCTAGATCCTAAAGATTTTCCCCTGTGGGTTTCTTTTTTCTTTTCTTTGACACAGAGTCTTGCTCTGTCACCCAGACTGGAGTGCAGTGATGTGATCATTGCTCACTGCAGCCTCAGCTTCCAGGACTCAAGCCATCACTCCCACCTCAGTTTCCTGAGTAGCTGGGACCACAAGTGTATGCACCAACATGGCCAGCTAATTAAAAAAGAAAAAAAATCTGGTGCTGGGGTTCTCACCTTGTTGCCCAGACTGGTCTTGAACTCCTGGGCTCAAATGATCCTTTCACCTCACCTCCCCAACGTGTTGGGAATATAGGTGTGAGCCCCCATGCGTGGCCTCTTGTGGGTTTCTTATAGCAGTTTTAGATGTAATCCATGATCTTATTTTAAGTTAACTTCTGTGTGAAGTGGGAGGTTTTGGTCAGATTCATTTTCTGCTTGTGGAAAAGTACTCCAGCCCCACTGGTCTGAAACACTGTCTTCTCTCCACCGAGGTATACTTGCAGCTTTGCCAGAGCTCAGGTGGGTGTGGGAGTCTCTGCTGGCTCTGTGAGTCTGTCCTTCTGCACATACTTGGTCTCTCACTTATCTGAGACTTCAGAGCAGGTGGAGTGATTCCTCCTACCTTTACCCTTACCAGAATTATTTCACCTATTCCTTTGCCTTTTCCTATAATTTTTAGAATAAGCTTGTTCATATCTACTAAAGTATCTTGCTGAGATTTTAATAGGAACACACACCTCATAGGAAAACTAGAGGAAAGATCTGAGACAGGCTGGGATTGGGGCCACATCTGTGATCCTAGCACTTTGCAGGGCTAAGTTGGGAGGATTAATTGAGCCCAGAAGTTTGAGAACAGCCTGAACAACATAATGAGATTCTGTCTCTAAAAAAATATAAAAATTAGTTGGGAGTGGTAGGCGTGCACCTCTGTCACAGGGATCTGGTGGGCCTGTAGTCTTAGCTGCTCAGAAGACTGAGGTGGGAGGATCACTTGAGCTTGGTAGTTTGAGGCTACAGGAAGCCGTGATCACCCCACTGCACTCTAGCCTGGGCTACTGGGTGAGACCCCATTTCAAAAACAGAACAAAACTCAAAAAACAAAAAACAGTGACAACACCAAATGCTGCTGAGGATGCAAAGAAACCAGATCCCTTGTATGTTGCTGATGGGGACGTGATGTGGTGCAGCCTCATTGGGAAATAGTTTAGCATTTCTTAAAAAACTAAACATGTGCTCACCATATGACCCCTTCTCCACATGCACTCCCCATATGACCCTGTGTCTACATGCGCTCACCATATGACCCCGTGTCCACCCTCCTGGGTGCTTATCCCAGGGAAACAAAGACTTAGGCTCACATGAAATGTCTGTGCACCAATGCTGGCTGTGCACCGATGCTCATTTATCTGTTAATAGCTAAAAACTGGAAGCAACCCAGGTGCCATTCAGTGGCTGACAGCTTAAACTGGTATATCCTTATCATGGTGATCTACACAGCGATAGAAGGAAACTTTCTTCCTGCAGCAACAAGCAAGGAAATGACCCCGAGTGAGAAGAGCTGGACTTAGTATACTATGACTCCACTGTACAATATTATCAAAATAACAAAATTCTAATGATGGAAAACAGGTTAGTGGTTGTCAGCAGTGAGGGGAGGCCTGCAGGGAGGAGGGAGGCTTCTGCAGAGGGGCAGTTCTCTGTCTTAATGGGAGGTGGTGGTCACGTGAATGGGCATATGACGCAGATGTCTGTTTACACGGAGCCTCTCACACAGGTGAGAGCACATAGGAGTGGGGTCATCTGAGTGAGGCCTAGGATTTCCATGTCAGTCTCCTGGCTTTGCCTTTGTATTGCAGCTACTAAATGTGTAGCTGCTGGGGGACCTGGGCCAAAGGGACTGCTTTGCGCTGTTTTTGCAATTTGTTGTGTATCTATTACTGTCAGAATACAAAACTTAAAAAGTCAAACCAGGGATCCAGTCCCAGGAAGTCCATATCCTGAAACCACGTGTCCCTGACACATAGTGGCCCAGTGGGGAGCATGTGTCCAGTCTCAGTAAGTCCATATCCTGAAACCACGTGTCCCTGACACATAGCGTCCCAGGGGGGAGCATGTACCCGGCAGGGTGGCCAGGCTCTGCTGAAGACCAAGCTGTGCTTTGTACCAGGTCCTGCCCCCTCTAGGGAGCTCGCACTGCAGTTCCCTTGCCTGGCTGCTGTTTTTCTTTGAGACCAATGTTCCTATTACTTTTCCCATTTTTTTCACTGTTTATACAGTCTCAGAATCCTGTATCCATAGCCCTGGCCTCTGCAAGGAAGGCATTCCACAACACTGAGCAATAAACCTTGGCAGGTCTTCCAGACAGCTGTGGAGGGGCCAGCTGGGGTCCCAATCCCCACCCTCCCCAGCCTCTTATTCCCTGTGTCATAGTGAGACAAAGCACTTGTGCTCTCTGCTGCCTGTTTTTGTTTCTGAGTTTATTTTAAAAGTCACCATCATTTTAAGGCATTGCCTTTGGCTTGGTGAGGTGGTTCTCTTCTGTGATCTCCCTTCTTGAAATGTGACTGGGACTCAGCATCCCAGCTTATCACATTCTGACCTGTGGAACCAGGCAGGATAGTTGTGTCTTTCTACAGTTCCTTTGAAATTTGGGAGCGATTTGCTTGGGAATGGGGTGTGACTTGGTCTGAGCTACTGTCCTGTCCTGTAGCTTAGTGAAGCTCAGGATAGTGGCCTTGGAGAAGCTGGTCAGGCCCCTCCCCTTGGCCCCCTCGGTGTGTTCAGGGTCCTGTCCTAAGAACATGGAGTTGCTTGAGACAGGGTCTCGCTCCGTTGCCCAGGCTGGAGTGCAGGGACGTGATCATAGCTCACTGCAGCCTCCACCTCCTGGGCTCACATGATCCTCCCACCTTGACATGCTGGGATTATTAAGGATTTCTTGAATTAGTCAAGGTAGATCCTATTCTTACATTAGTCAAGGTAGAGCCTGTTCTTACATTAGTCAAGGTAAATTCTGTTGCATCTTTACTTTTAACACTGTTTATTGTAGACATTTTCCTTTTTTTTTTTTTTTTTTTTTTTTTTTGAGTCTCACTCTGTCACCCAAGCTGGAGTGCAACGATGTGCTCTCGGTTCACTGTAACCTCTGCCTGCAGGGTTCAAGCAATTCTCCTGCCTCAGCCTGCCAAGTAGCTGGGATTACAGGCACATGCCACACCCAGGTAATTTTTGTATTTTTAGTAGAGACAAGGTTTCACCATGTTGGCCAGGATGTCATGAACTCCTGACCTCAGGTGATCTTGCCCACCTTGACCTCCCAAAGTGCTGGACTTACAGGCGTGAGCCACTATGCCTGGCCACCAATGGACTCCTTCTTTCTTTTTTTTCTTTTCTTCAAATGGCGTCTTACCCTGTAGCCCACACTGGAGTGCAATTGCATGATCTTGACTTACTACAACCTCTACCTCCCAGGTTCAAGCGATTCTCCTGCCTCATCCTCCAGAAGAGCTGGGACTACAGGTGCTGCCACCACACCTGACTAATATTTTGTACCTTTAGTAGAGATAGGGTTTCATGATTTTGGTCAGCCTGGTCTCGGATACCTGGCCTTACGATCCACCCTCCTCGGCCTTCCAAAGTGCTGGGATTACAGGCATGAGCCACTGCACCTGGCCGAGTGGATTCTTTTTTTCTTTCTTTCTTTTTTTTTCCTTTTTTGAGACGTGGTTTTGCTCTGTTGCCCAAGCTGGGGTGCAGTGACTGGATTCTTTTAAAGCAGATCCAGAGTTTTGAATCTCATGTGCTCTGAGTACATGTCTTTAAATTCAGAGAAATATCACAGCATCATAACACCTGAATGCTCTTATGAGCACGAGTCAGGTGTTCCCAGCAGCTTCAAAAATCTCATTTCACGATTGATTGATTGACATCAAGGGCCAGTCAAGGTTCACATACCCTAGGGATCAATGTTCATTTCTGGACTTTTTTTTAAATTCTCCAATGACAAACCTCAAGCCTGGAACCCAGGGCCTAAGGCCAGGCGTTGAAGATAAAATGTTTCAAAGTCACAGCCTAAAGCAGGATTGTTAGCTAAAATGTTACAAGGTCACAAAAATAATGACAGAGCCCAGGGAGACGGGGGCTGTGAGGACCAGATCCCAGGACGGGCTACCAGGTGGCACCATGAGACAGGGAGATACTCCAGGATGCCGTGGGAGCTCCAGGAAGTCCTTGGACAGTTCTGCCTCAGTAGCCAGCCCCAGGAATGGCATTGTTGTTTTCACTTGTCAAAAACAGACAAATTCCTATTCCTCCTGGTGATGTTGGCTGGGAGTGATAGATGAAGCATTACAGCTCCTAGCTCAGAAGGGCAGGGCTGTTCTTTTCTTACTGGGCCTTGGGGGAGTCTCTCTGCTTCCTGTATCCTGAAGGGAAACCTGCAGGGGAAAGCTGTTTTGTCAGAACCCCAACCTTAGGATCACTGTCTGCTTTGTCTTCTCAGGAATGGGCACTACAGACCATGTCATCATCCTGGCGTCACCCAGGCTGGAATGCAGTTGCATGATCTTGGCTCACGGCAGCCTCCACCTCCTGGGTTCAAGCAATTATCTGGCCTCAGCCTCTGGCATAACTGGGATTACAGGTGCGTACGTACCACCATGCCCAGCTAATTTTTGTATTAGTAGAGATGGGTTTTCACCATGTTGGCCAGGCTGGTCTCAAACTCCCGACTTCAGGTGATCTGCCCACCTCAGCCTCCCAAGGTGCTGGGATTACAGGCGTGAGCCCCCATGCCCGGCCATCTTTGTTCTTCCTTGAGGGCCCCTTCTTCCTTTTAAACCCTGATAGAGAGCAGAACTCCACCCACATTGTAGCTGTTTGTGTTGACAATGGGTGACATCACCAACATCTGCAATGACACTGCACTGCACTCGGTGCAGGAGGGACACACTTCTGTGCACACTCTCAACTTCGACTACACTGTGGAGTGCATCCTTGTAGGTACAGAGGGTTCGCCCTGGGTGAAGGCTGATCTTAGCAGGGCTTGAACCCCAGAAATACCCAGGCAGGTATTTAGAGGTGAGGTGGATGGAACCAGATCCAGGCCTGAGTGTCCTGTGATTTAGTGGCAGGGAACCATCACAGGGGAAGGAACACACATTGCGTTTCAGTTCTATATAACTCATATCTTTATGATACCACGTACTTTTCCTTAGTTTAAAATATCACAGATCTACCTAAGAGTAGACAGACTCCTCCAACGGAAATATAAAAATGCCTTGTCAAAGAAAATGAAGAAATAAAAATAAAAACATGTCCCCCCCAAAATAAAAATAATAAAATAAAAACTAAAAATGCCTGGCTGGCCTGGATGTGGTGGTCTCAGCCTAGTGCCAGCCCCATGTGGGCTGAGCTCCAACTGCTGACTACAGGCCAGAGGGCTGCTGTCGCCCACAGCCATGGAGGGACATCTGTGCCTTCAGCGCAGCAGGGGCTCTGCGGAGAGGTGTGGATCTGCAGCACGACCTCTGGCAAAACTCATGCCCCTGACCGTCAGTAGGAACAGGAGATGAGTTTTGGTGATGCGTGATGGGTGGGCTGGCCACCTCTGACAGTGCCATTCTGTGGCTACTCAGTATGGGGTTAAACTGGGAATCAGAACTGCTGGAGGTTTCTGTAGCTATGATGGCAATGCCCAAATATGATTAGTCATCTTCTCATGGAATGGAGTTCAGACCCACACTGTCAGTTTCACACAGAGTGAACATTTGAAAAAGGAAGTAGTTCTTGCCCCAGGTGTTTGAGGAGCATGAGCCTCCCTTGCGAGCTATCCCTGCAAGATCCAAGTTCCCTCACCCTCAATTTGAGTGAATTCTTAGCACAAACACACCTCTCACAGGTCCCTGGGGCTTGAGCTTGGGAAGGCAGTGGGTCCCTGCAGAGGAGTGGGGCTAGCTGCTATGCCAGACACTGGACTGGCAAAACACACCTGGCTTCTCCACGACAGCCCCATGGGTCAAGAGGATTGGCGCTGCCTGTGTCTTACTGAAATGTATTTTTGTGTAACCATTTACTTTTATGTGGAAACTGATAAGCTTTTGATAATAGAGGCAAAGCAGGAAGGACTAAGTGGGAACTACAGGCCAGTTGAAGGAAAATACAGCCTGGGCAGGGTGTGGGGGCTCATGCCTGTAAGCCCAGCTCTTTGGGAGACCAAGGCGGGAGGATGGCTTAAGCCCAGGAGGTTGAGGCTACAGTGAGCTGTGATCACACCACTGCAGTTCAGCCTGGGCAACACAGCAAAACCCCCAGCTCCAGGAGAAAAAAGGAAAATACTAACAGGATGCCATCTCACATGTGTGATGCACTGAGTGAGTCCTCTGTGTTCATCTTTATTATGGACACCCCGAGTCTTGAGAGCCCCCGGCTAAACTGAGGTCCAGTGCCTGATGGCCGGCAGTCCTGCACTCAGGGGAGATGAAGGTGCTGTGCATGGTGATTATCCTGCACCCTTCAAGGGATGTGCCTTTGAGCCAGTGGACAGCTTAATGTCCATCATAAATCCAGGAGTCCCTCCAGGAAACTTGCTCACACTGGCAGAGACTCTGTGGCTCTTGTCTGATTCGCATCCAGGTTATGCCTGCCTGACCATCACTCTGGTGCTGGGAGCTTGCCCTGTGTCCCCTGTGTCCCCAAGCCTGGGCAGTCCCTGGTTCCTCCTTGTGGAAGGTGCAAATTCAGTTCCCACCGCAATAGGAAACAAGTTCAAAGACTTACTACTCAGAGATCCTGGGCATAGAGACAGCCAGGAGTGGGGAGGTCTGTCCCCCATCTCCAGATCCCACAAGGCAGAAATGAAGGGTCAGGCAGAGAGAAGAGAGAGTATGTGGCAATGAGCCATATACACAGGGAATGGGGAGTGGTAACTGCAGGTTCACGGCCAAATGCCTGAATGATCTGATTGAAGGAAGTGCAGGGAGCGCAGGGAGCCCAGGTTCCTGGGCAGGAGAGATGCCCCTAAGTGCTCATCTCTGGCCATTGGTATGGGCTGTTGGGCTTTGTGTCCTCCTGGTGCCCAGGCTGCAGGCTTGGCCATGCCGTCCCTGGTGAACTAAACTTGTCCCTCCTTCTGGTGTCAGCGACCTGCCTGCACTAATCCATACTAGAAACACACTCCTTTGTTTTCAGGTAAAGCCTGTCTTGTAAGCGCTGCAGTCTCATGCCTTTATACATAGTCCTGTAGCCAGCTCTGGTTGAAGTAACTCATCGGCCACAGCCAGTGTATCTTAGGATTTAAAGCCTTGCAGTAAAATGGGGGTGGAGGGTTCCAGTAGCATGATGTACTTGAGTGCTTGGTATTTTCTTTCACAAGCTGATTGAAGTTGTACAAAATGGAAACTTACAGATGTGTGGAAAATCTGAGACAGGAAATGAAGCCTCACCAGTAAGCTGAATAGGGGAAATTTAATGCAAACATTTGTCCCTGGCTAGGTGATGTCACTCATGCCTATAATCCCAGTACTTTGAGGGCTGAGGCAGGAGGATTGTTAGAGGCCAGGAGTTCAAGACCAGCCTGGGCTATATGGCAAGACCCCAAGACCTCATCTCTAAAAAAAACAAAAAAAAAAAGAAAGAGAGAATGAAAGTACAAAAGAGAGAGAAAGAAAGAGAGAGAGAATAAAAAGAAAGAAGGAAAGAAAGAAAAAAGAAAAAGAAAAGAAAAGAGAAAGAAAAGAAAGAGAAAGAAAAAAGAGTATTAGTCAGACATGGCGGTGGAGCACACCTCTGGTGCCAGCTACTCAGGAGGCTGGGGCAGGAGGACTGCTTGAACCTGGGAGGTTGAATCGCAACATTGAGCTGTGATTGTGCCACTGCCCTCCAGCCTCGGCAACAGAGCACGACCGTCTCTTAAAAAAAAAAAAAAGGCCGGGCACGGTGGCTCACGCCTCTAATCCCAGCACTTTGGGAGGCCGAGGCAGGTGGACCATGAGGTCAGGAGATCGAGAACATCCTCGCTAACACGGTGAAAACCCATCTCTACTAAAAATACAAAAAATTAGCCGGGCATGATGGTAGGTGCCTGTAATCCCAGCTATTTGGGAGGCTGAGGCAGGAGAATAGCATGAACCTGGGAAGCGGAGGTTGCAGTGAGCGAGATCGTGCCACTGCACTCCAACCTGGGCGACAGAGCAAGACTCTGTCTCAGAAAAAAAAGCAGACTTGTCCCTGAGGCAAAGGCCTCCGAAGGGATGAGCACAAGCCATAAGGAGCTATAAAGTGATTGGAACAGGAGCTGCCCTGCCAGGTCTGAGGTGAGAGGGAAAGTAAGTAGGAGGCCCATAACTCAGAGGAGACCTCTGCCCATCCTGCCAGGGAGAAAGTCAAAGGCTGCTGTTCTGTGACCCCTGCCCCAGCCTTGCATGCCCCTCCCAATCCTGGGGTAGGAGGAGAGGCTCTTCAGATGGTTGCACTTGTTCCTAAAAGCAGCAGGAGCTATTTCGATGATTGCAACATTTATAGAAGAAGAAATCACGACTTCCTTCAACAGCTGTTTCAGCTGAAGAGTGTCATTTTGAGTTGGGGTTTCCAGAGCTATGGCTGCGCTGAAGTTTGGGGCACAGCTACAAGAGGCAGATGTGCAGAGAGAGCCTTGCATTGACTACACAGGGCAGGAGCAGGGCCCAGCCAGGGAGAGGCCAGGGCCTCAGCTCACACTCCCTGGCCTTCTTTTGTGTTTGTTTCTTTTTTGAGACAGAGTCATGCTCTGCTGCCCAGGCTGGAGTGCAGTGGCATGATCTTGGGTCACTGTAACCTCCGCCTACTGGGTTCAAGCAATTATCATGCCTCAGTCTCCTGAGTAGCTGGGACTACAGGCGCCCACCAACATGCCCAGATAATTTTTGTATTTTTAGTAGAGACAGGGTTTCACCATATTGGTCAGGCTAGTCTTGAACTCCTGACCTCAGGTGATCCACCTGCCTCGGCCTCCCAAAGTGCTGGGATTACAGGAGTGAGCCACTGCACACAGCTCGCACTGTGGCATTCTTTCTGGGACTGCCAAAAAGAACAAGATTCTATCTAAGAAAGAACATAAAGTGATTGCATTTCCAAGTCGGGCAACACCTTGGTGGGATGGATGTTGGAGCACACGGAGGCCGTGATGAAGGTGGGTCTTGGCAGGTGCCAGCTCCACGGGCCTTGGCCAAAGCTGACTGGGGAATCACGCCTATATCTGTAGATCATGTGAGAGGAGAGCCTGCCACTGTCATGATGCAGGGAGCAGGGTGGGAGGTGACTGTCCCAGGATGATGTACAGAAACTTGGACATGGGAGGCAGGAGTGGACTGTGTCACATCAGAGCATGATTCTGCTACTGGGGTGACTCCTGGAAGGTCACAACATGCAGTGGGGTTTTGCTGCCTTTGCCTGTCCTCAGCCTGTCCACCCCAAATGATTCCTAACATTGGAAAGAAGTGAGTTGAATGAATGTACATTTAAAAAAATACTACTCTAGGCTGGGCATGGTGGATCACCTGAGGTCAGGAGTTCAAGACCAGCCTGTTCAACATGGCAAAACCACGAAACCCCACCTCTACTTCCAACAAACAAACAAACAAACAAACAGGCAGCTGTGAACTTGACTGAGGTTTATTCTTACCAAATGGTGATGTTACAGCTTCTCTAAGACATGTAACTCCACCACGTGGAGCCCGAGTGATGCCAAGAGGAAATCTCTATTCAGAACGCAGCTGCCATCCTTATAGTGGAGCCCCCGGAGTCCGTTCAGGTTTGAGGCTCACCTGAGAAGGCAGCAGTGCTGTGTTCCTACCTCAGATTTCCCTGCAAAAAAATGCATACAGTGTAGCATTTGCCAGCTTGGGCAAACTCATGCTCTGCTGGGGCCTCCCAAGTCCATCTTCCAGGTGACCCTCGTCCCTCCCACCCTGCACTCTGAGCAGCCCACTGAGCATCTCTCCAAGTGCAGGCTGCAGGCAGCTGGCCCTGGCCCACTCCTCTGCCCCCACCATGGAACATACTTGGCGCCAGGCCTGCTAGGCCTGCCAGTACCACACATTCTCTTGGGTCTTGGCTTCTCCTCTAGTCAGCACACCACCAGCGTGGGGAGAGGTAGAGAGTGAGCTCAGGTGAGACTGGGCAGCCTGGGACCTTGGGTTCCCCCTGCTGAAGGCTGCCCTCCTTTCCAGCTGAGTTTATCCCCAACCCTCAGAAACAAGATGGTCCTGCTTCTACTCTAGGCTTCTAAAAGCCTCTGGTGGGGTCAGAGGGGAAGACTTCAGGGCCTGGGGCTGGGAGGAAGGGTGAGGAAGAGGAAGGGAAGAAATAGGAGCAAGACAGGCTGGGAAGGGAGGAGAGGGAGGAAAGAGGAGAGGGGCTCGGAAAGAACATTGGGAAGGAAGGGGTTCAGGAGAAAGAGGACAGAGGGAGAGGGGGGCAGGGCCACCAGAGACCCCAGCCCATGCTATTTTCCTCCGATCAGCCAGAGGAGGGTACTGCAGCTCTGGTAGCACAGAGAGGAGGGGGCCATGGGGCAAGGTAGGGGACTAAGAGCACTGGGTCTCATCTGTCCCCCAGGTCTGTCCTCGGGTCTGGCAGGGCCAAAATTGGAATCTGGGACCCTCACCACCAAGAGGGCGTAGCAGCTGGGATGGGTGCCGCCCCATCGTTTGGTGCTTCCCAGAGTGTGACCCCTGCCTGTAAAGTCTGCGTTACTGGGTAGAACTCATCAGGTCATGGAATGACTACAGGCCCTCAGGCATCAGGAGCCTCTGCCGGCAACGTGATGTCTAACTCCTTGCTGGTCTCAACTCTAGGAGCCCCTACCCGAGTCCAGAATGTCCACCACAGCTGCTGTCCACGGGCCAGGAGCCCAGGTGAGGTCATCCCTGACCTCCCCAGGGCCTGCCCGCTGACTACCACATGGCTGCTCTCCTGAGACTGGGACGGGCCCCTTTGGGACACCCCGCTACTTCTCCCTGGCCACCTCTGGGGCCTGCCTGGCCTGCCCTGGCTACCCTCATAACTGGTGGTTTCCTTTCGGGTACACTCTGCTGCTGGACCCTGGGTTGGACCTGGCTGTCCTGGCCCAGCTGGGCCCAGAATGGGGGTCTGCTGCTGGCCTAGAGGCACCTGCCTACCCTGACCCATCAGTCCCTGCTCTGGGCCTTAGGTGGTAGCAAGGCCATTGACACGTGATGCCCTCAGCCCTCTGAGTCTGAACCAGTGCCCTCCTCTGCATTTGGCTGAGGGCAGCAGGCCTGGGTGTGGGGGTGGGGGTCAGCGTCCTGCCTTGCCAGTGCCCAGTGCGGGGCACACTGGCCCTCAAGTGTCCTCACTGGCAGATCCTTCAGTTGCCTGGGAGCCCCTGCACACCATAGAGAGCCTGCCAGTGCTCTTGGTTTTGCCGGCCTGAGTTCACCCATTTCAGATACCTTGGTGGGTAGGTGTGCGTGGGGAGTGAGTGGTGGATATTCTGAGTGCCACAGTCTGGCCAAAGGCCCAGAAGGAATGGCGTGGTGAGGACGATGAATGGGCTGCCAGCCCCGGCCTCCCTCACTTAGGGGTTTTGCTGGATGCAGTGCCTGGCTGAGGAGGAACCCCTTGTGGTGGGAAGGTCAGTCAGAAAGAAGGGTGAGGTCTGGTGCGAGGCTGAGTGCTTCTGGGGAGTGACATACAGACAAGCAGCAAAGCTCTCCTGGTGGCCCTGCCTCCTCTGCTCCTGCCCCACTCTGCCCTGCTGTCTGTCTGGCCTCAGTGCTGCTTCCAGAGTGACCTGGCAGCTCTGTCACTCCCATAGACCATCTCCTGGACACCTCCTTGCATGGCTGAGGCCCCATCCACATCCTAGCATGTCCCTTCTTGTCCCGGGACTCTCTGAGGCTGGAGTCATGCAATAGCTTACTCCCAACAGGGAGGAGTCCCACATCCCCACAAGCTCATAAATGGTGGGAGCTGAGAAGCACTCCGCAGCTGGGGCCCCTGACTTGAATATGCAGCTCTCTGACCTCTGCCTGGCCCTTGGAGGGGGGCGGGTTCTGAGGCCCCTCCTCCCTCCTACGGGCCTGCTATTCCTATGCCTAGAGGCATTTGTGCACAGAGGCCCTTGCTATGTCCTGCCCTGCAGGTGACACAAGTGAGGATGGGGACAAAACCCACAGGACCTGGGGGAAACCCTGTCTCTGAGTATACCCAGAAACAAGGCTGGCATTGAGGGGTGTTTGGGGACATGTCACATGAAGTCCCTTCCATGGTCTCCGGACCTGCCACGTGGCTACCTCAAGAGAAAAGATGGCTCCCCGGGGCCATATTTCCTTCACAGAAATGAGTCTTTCCACCTTTTTGGCAGTAAAAGAAATGTTTTGCTCACTTTGTTATGGTAGCCAGTGTTTTCAAAATATTTTGAAAACATAACACTCAGGACTCCTCACAGGAGAGCCCTGCCCTGGTAAGGCTGCTTGAACATGCTCCCCAGTTGAGTGGGTGCCAGGGATTCCAGGGCAGCGCTGTCATCCTGAGAACTGCTTCCATGCATGGTTCCCAGGTATGCCCATGCCCCGTCACGCCTTCCTGGGCACAATGGTGATGCCCACAGACCACAGTTGGTAAGCACAGGGAGGAAGATCCAGGCTCTGCCCAGGGTTACAGCGCAGGGTGGGGGTGGGTTGTATGGAGAGACAGAGATAGAGAGAGAGATGGAGATGGAGGTGCAGAAATGGAGACAGAGAGCCCAACAGAGACAGAGACTGAGAGAGAGAGGCAGGGGGAGACAGAGACCAAGAGGCTGAGAGATACATAGTCACACAGAGAGACGAGGGAGCCAGGAGAGACATAGAAAGGAACTGGAGAGAGACAGAGAGGCTCTGAGATGCTGGAAGGGCAGAGATAGAGGGACATGCTGAGAGACAGCAGCACTGGGCATGGCGGGGCATTTGGTGTTAATGAGAGTGAGACCTTCATGACCAGTCCCAGCGAACCCCACACACCATCGCTCATGGAAGATGAAGGATTAATGAAGGATCATGAGTGTATATTAATCAATTAAAGAGATGGAGGTTACTGATGATTTAATGACTGTCATTCATCGTTATTTAAGTTTTGATGAATGCTGATGGTTAATGACTAATTATGAGGAAGATGGTTGATTGACAAGCTCAAGATGGCCTGGAGCAACCTGGGGAGAGGGCTCTGTGAGTGACATACTGGAGAGGGGGTTAATTTCCAAGGAGGGGCTGGGGGGCTTCCAGTGGTTGCCTGAGTTATCTTCTTCATATTGCTCTGAATTGGGACAGAACAAAAGAGGGGAACCACATTAGAAGGAGCTGCCCATGAGGGCAAGAAGAGGATGAAGAGCCACTGTGTCCTGGCCCTGGACAGGCCAGAGACTCCCCTGGCCAGCAGCGGGTAATCAGTGGTCCTCGGGCCCAGAGGAATCACTGCAGAAGGCAGAGGCTCTAGTGATGATGCTGGCTTTTGGAGGGCTCAGTGTTATTGGATGCTCAGGTCCCACAGTGAGCATGAGAGAGGTGGAGACACAGGATCCAGAGCCTGACCTGTCCCTGCAAGGCCCTCAGGACCATGTGGTCACATGTTGGGGAAAAGACAAGGCCCCTGTCAGAGAGCTGTTTTCAGGGGGTCATTCAGAAGCCACGATGGGATGGAAACGATGCAGGGCTGTTGGGAGAAAAGGTGACTATTGGGAGAGAAACTGAGGCAGGGCGTGCATGTCTGCTAGACTTGCTGGTTCCTTGCTTCTAGCACTCTCATTATCTCAAGTAGCCATATGTTTCGAAGAAAACGCTACACCATCACAGCTGTAGCTCATTCACTTGATACACCGCTTCCTTTCAACCCCCACATCCTCAGCACCTGTTTCTTTGTCTAATTGGCAATAAATAGCGTGGGCTTCCCTAGCTTGGGTACTTTGCAGCCTCCATACTAGCATTGGCCCCCTTGTCCCACTTTCTCTCTCAACTAGTCTTTTCTCATTCCTTTGACTCCACCAGAGTTCGTAGCCCCCATAGCCTGGTGTTGGGTCTGATTACCCCAACATAAGGCTGCCAAGGGGACACATGGTATGCACAGTTTAACCCCTACCTATGTGTAACACTTGCATCTAGAGCAGGAAGTAGAAAGAAAATGGCTGTTACACTTATCCTCCACCTGTTCACTGTGGGGTATGGAGGGGTGGGGGGGGGGGAGAGAGAGAGAGAGAGAGAGAGAGAGAGAGAGAGAGAGAAAGAGAGAGAGGTGGTGAGGCTGGGCTTTGCTTGGACTTGCGCAAGTTAGTGCATGCTCCAGCCCCCCCACAAGCCAAGGGCCCAGGGTCCCAAGCCAGGCAGGGGGCAGCCACCAGCTGGGTACTCACACTTCCTCATCAGACATGGTGAAGATGAGTGGTTTCTGCTGACAGGTTGAGGGAGAGAGAAAGAGAGAGAGACAAAGAGAGAGGAGACAAGAGAGTTAGGAGCTACCTGGGTGTTGGGTGAAGGAGGGGCTCTCAGAGCAGCACTATTGAGGGACTGCAGGCAGGGTTTGGGGGCCAACTCTGGCCTTGGATGAGTCCACTTCCTCAGGCTCCCCCTTCCTCCAGGGCTCCTGGCCCCTCCCAGACCTTGGTGCCCAAGAATCTGTTCCCTCTTCTTTTCCTGGCTCCAGCCTGGAGCTTGGAGTCCTGGAGCTGGATGGGATGTTGGAAGGTCATGGCGTCCACCCAAAGCACACATCCTCTTTGTAACTTACCCTGAGGAGAGTCATCCAGAATGCAGGGCGTGTGCTGTCCAGCCCACTCTGGACACTGGAAAGGTCCTGCTGATGGAGCTGAAACCTGTTTCTGGGTGTACTCTGCCCAGTGGGTATAGGCGGGGTCTCTCTGGTAGCCCCTGGGTGATGGAGGTTGGTTCCCCAAGATGTGTAATCTTCTCACCCTACCATTCCCCATGAGAAACCCTCTTCCCTATTTGATCCCAAAGTCTCTGGTGTGCCACCACACCCCTCTAAGGTCCCTTCCTCCAAGATCACAGAGCAGGGAAACTGTTCTATCTCCTCATCAAACCTGTCCCCTGAACACATTGAGGCTGAGCTCTGGAGCACACTGAGTTGGGTCTGGGCTGCTTCCAGTGTCCCCCTCCTCCCAAGCGGGCTCTGTAAAAAGCATACTGGGCATGCAGGAGTCCACTGAGCTGTCCTCCCCATTTGCCTCCTTGTGGTCACTTTCCCCAACCCCTGGGATGCTCTGAATCTGTCCCTGACTAGGGGAAGCTCTGTACCTGGGACCGCTTGCCCTGTCCATGTGTAGTGGTGGCCCCAGGCCAACGTACTGGGGACTGTCTCTCTGTGAGCTGGCCACCATACATATCAAGGCAGCCAGGCCTGGGGAGGCTCCAAGCAGCTGCACCAGCATGATGGCTGGGGTTTTAGAAAACAAAGTTCATAACAACACAATACAGATCACTGGAAGACAATAGTTATGGTCCCCACTGGGAGTGTTGTATAAGAAAAACACATGTTCATAAGCTAAAAATGCATCTACATTGCATCCCTGAGGTGGGAACTGTTTTCCAAACCCTGTCCCCTGAAACTGGCAGGGCTGACGTCAGATGGTGGCCCCAAGATGTGAGCCACGTGGCCCTCACCTGGGGTGGGTTATTTATAAGGAGCCAGTGGCTGCTGAGGTGTCCAGAAATAGGCAATACATTTCTGCCCAGAAAACCAAAACATGGGTGAAGCGGGTGTGACAGCTCAGCCCTTCGTGACCCATAGCAGCCGCCTCACACTCAGGCAGCCAGGCTTCCCCAGCTCCTCATATTTGCCTCATGTGCCCTCTGGCCAGAGTCACATGGGTGCCCCGAAAACCCCAGGCAGGTGACCTCAAGGCCCCCTAACATGATGCGGGAAAGACCCACTCTTCAAATGGGGAAAATGAGGCACCTGCTTTTTTGCTGAGTGCCTGGAAACAACACAAGGCTGCTCTGTTTCCCCCAGTGTAGCCTGTGTCATCACCTCTGTTGTGGGGATGAGCTGGGGTCAGAACATGACATTTCAACAGCTGAAGAACAAAGCAGATGTCCAGTAAATGCCTGCCTCAGAGGGGACGTGTAAAAATAACCTATGCCGTCAGGTTCCTTGGGCACATGCATCACCCTTCCCTCCTTCAGAGGTCACAGGGTCAGGGCAGGGTGGGGAGGCAGGAGCTGCTGCCCCTTGCTTGCGTGGCAAGCTAGAACTGTTGTCCACCCAGCCAGACTTTGCCTTGCTCCATGTCTCCCCATGGACTTCAGGAGAGGTGGCTAAGCCCTGATCAAATGACACAAGTCAGTGGGACCATGTCCAGGGCAGGAAGGGTGGGTGGGAACTCTTAGGAGCCCCAGTGCCTCAAGCCAGTAGGAAGTGATGAAGCCTAGTCCCTCACTCATGCCACATCCTGCCCCAGTCCAGCCCCTGTCCACTTCTGTCCTGTACCTGTAGACGCTGGCCCCCAAGGCTGTGTGGGCTGTAGATGCCCCCACCCCGACGCACTACTTGGCTGGCCATACTTGAGCCCCTGACCTCCTGTCCTTGTTTTCGTCTCTACACAATGGTGGTTTTGGAGGGCAAGGCTGCGAGAGCAGCATGGCAAGGCCAGGACTAGCCCAGGCAAATGTCTGTCTGCATGGTGGCCACAAGCTGGCAACCTAAGCCCTGGCAGCACCCCTGCGTGGTCTCTCCCATGCCTCTCACAGCCTGCACTTCTCTGTTTCCTGCCTCAGGCCACTCCCTGGCACTGGACTTCCCTGAGCACTGATTCTCCTACTCCTGGCCTCCCACATTCCACCGCCTTCTGCATCCTCCTGGTGCTGAGACCTTCACACCACTGTGTCCAAATCACAGACTTTTCAGCCCCTGCAGAGCCACCTCCATGGTTTGGGGGCTCCAAACCATGATGCTTCAAGTTGAGATGCTCAATACCACAAGGGCCTGGGACCTCGGTGCCCCAGGACCCCAGAATGTCCCTGGAATGAGGAGCTGTCCACTGACATGCAGGAGTCCCTGTCGGCCCCAGCCTTGGGTGGCTACTCCTTCCTACACCCACCTGCAGGTTGAGTGTGAGAAGGGCTTGAGCTCCCTCTGGACAGGACCAGCTGCAGGCACTGGCGCCCAACTTACACTCTCCTGTTTAATGACATTTGATCTTCCCAGCAGCCCACTGGCCAGTGGCTAGGTGGCTGGAGTGTGTAGGGAGTGTGGGGCTGGGGGCTGTGCCTGTGCAGGCCCTTTACAAAGTATAGGAATGGCCAGAGGAGTAGGCTGAAGGAGTCCAGCATGCCGAGGACGTGCTTGGAGAAGGAGGCAAGGTCCTCCCTCTGCCTCTAAGAGTTATCAGCTTCTATTTTTACTCCCAGCAGTGAGTACATTCTGGTTGGGCTGAGGAGGGGAAAAGGACCGTGTTCGGTGGCCCTGAAGCACAAAGCCAAGGGCTCTCTTTGGGCTAAACTGGTAGGGGGGGGGTCACCAGAACTGGGCTGGCAAGTTTCCCAGCAAGTTCTGTGGGAGTAAACATTTGGTCCAGGAAAAGCATCTGCACAGCCAGGGTTCCCTCCCGCTACCCAGCCCAATGCCCCAGGCCCTTCACTGTCTCCCCCTGGGGAGGAAACAACCTGAGTCCTGGGAGACCCCCCCATGGAACTGAGGCCAGACCCCCAGCCCATCTGAGACCCCCTTAGAGGTCAACTCTGCTTTCCCAGGTGGACACCACTGGGTCCCACACAATAAGCAGGTGAGAGACATGTCCAGGCTGGCTGCAGCCCAAGTCTACTCTACTTCCCATGGGACTGGTGCCAGAAGATGTCCCCAGTGGGCGGAAAGCTGGTCACAGATGTCCAGGGGACAGGGCTGTACATTACCTCCAAAGCCTTGCCCATTGAGGACATGGACAGGGAGGAGAAAGTATGCAGTGCGGAGGAAGCTACAGACCCAGAGCAGAAGGACGGTGACATTCTCAGCAACTAAAACTCCAACAGCCTTCCCAGTGCCCAGCACTCACAGGGAGAAGGCAGGCAGAGGACAGTCCCTGTCCTTCGAGCCAGTCGCCTAGGGCCAGCCAACCTTGTCCTGTGGTCTCAGTCACACACTGCTTTTCCCGCCCTTGGGCTCTGCGTCCTTGCTCTTCCATGGAGGGGTTGAATGAGGTGCCAACCATCTTAGGTAGCAGGGACAGCACAGAGCAGGCACCAGTGTCCTCGAGGGCCTGCAGCAGGTAACCTGCACCCTACTGCCATCTGGCCTGACAGTGGGGGTGCGAGGAGAAGAGGCAGGGCAGGGGCCTCCTTGGGGCCATTGTAGACCTTGGTGGGAGCACAGCAGAAGAGAGTCCCAGCCTGGACTGGGGAGGCATTTCCACCTCCCCAGTGGAAGTCTGAGGAAGGACAACAAGGCATTGGCTCAAAGGCAGTTGTTGGGTGTAGGAGGTTTCTGAAATTAGAGAATGCTGAGCCAAGCCCAGAGAGTGGGGAATAGGCTATGGGAGGGAGGACGGCCTACTGAATGTCTTGGCTCCAGCTCCCTGCCTGAGTGACACCCAGAAGGTGGCTGGGGCACTGAAGTCTAGTTCCCAGCACCCAGGGTACATGGTTGGGGATGGTGGAGACCAAGAGGGTCCTGAGCCTCTACGGATGCCCTGATCTGACCTGAGTACCTAAGATGGATCCAGCCTGGAGGCCACTTGGCCCAGCTGTGGGCTCAGACACTGCCAGGCCCAGGACAGGAGCAGGTGACACAGCACTTGGGGATCGACCTGCTCTAGCCCCAGATACCTTCCTCCCCACATGCCTAGTCCTGATTTTGCAGATTCATTGCCTTCTTCTGCAGAAATGACAGGCATCTTCTATATGGGGCTGGCCTAGGGGCCTGTAGCAGGGGTCACAGGGTGTCAAGTGGTCCCTCAGGCAGGCAGCACAGAGGCTAGGGACTTCATCTAGACTCTGTGCTGGTGACCTCGAAGGTTAGGGACCTCGAAGGCTAGTGACCTCGAAGGCTGCAGCCCCTTTGAGCCTCCTGACCTCTTCATTGGGCATAGCCTGACCTCCAGATTTCCAGGAGCAGAGACATGGGGTTGCTGTGGCCATGGAGGGGAGGCTGCATCAGAAACACAGCAGAGCTGTGGCTGGGCAGAGCTCAGAGGAACCAGCCCTGGGGCTGAGCTGAGGGGTGCGGAGGATCTGATGAGGGACCAGGGTTGATCAGGGGCAGGGGGGCAGTGGCTGCCTCCTCAGCACTGCTGACCCCACCTGTCCTCTGCCCCTGGTGCTGTCCACTCTACACCAATGTTGAGTGCCCAGCTATGGCCTTTGGGCATGCCTCTGCCAGTTACCCTTGGTCACCCTTGCATCTGGATCAGATGGGAAAGGAAAGGAGTGCTGTCACTGGGAGGCTTCCCAGCTGGGCAGGGTGGCCTGGATGATCTCTCAGTGGCTGGGGCATCTGAGCAAGGATGAGAGCATGTCATTTCCCTTGCATGGGTGGTGGCTCTGTTGAGGTTTCACTTTTCTGAACTGTGTGTATTCATGAGGCAAGCAAGGTTTGACATGAACCCTTCAGAAAATAGTGCCTCTGAGGAGCCAAGGGAATGGCAAAGTGAAGGCTAGAAAGTTGGAGGGCCTGATCCTCAAAGGGGCTTCCCAGACACTGAGGGCTGCAGGGCTGAGCTTCAGGCCCCAGTGCTGGACCTGGGAGAGGAGGGAGAGGAGGGAGGATGTCCCCAGGCTGTCTGCTATTTCACAATTGTCAATTCATTTACCCATCTCTTCCTTCCCATTCATTCACTCTCACTTTCATTTTTTCTATCTTCCCTCCTTCTCTTCCATCATCCATTTCTCCATCTGTCCATCCCTTTATTCACCCATACAATCACCTAACCATCCATTCATTTATCTCTCCATTTCATCCATGCCTCCTGCCATCCCTCCATCATTCATCTAGCCATCCACTGATCCCTCCATCCACCCACCTATATATCCATTTACTCTATCTACCTATCTATCCATCCATCCATCCATCCATCCAACTATCCATCCATCCATCCATCCCTCCCTCCCTCGCTTCCATCCATCCTGCCACCCTTCATCCATTGATCCCTCCATCCACCCACCTATATATCCATCTACCCTATCCTATCTATCTATCTATCTATCTATCTATCTATCTATCTATCTATCTATCTATCTATCTATCTATCTGTCTGTCTGTCTGTCTGTCTGTCTGTCTGTCTGTCTGTCTGTCTGTCTGTCTGTCTGTCTATCCATCCATCCATCCATCTCTTCATCTAATCATCTACCCATCCACGTATCCATCCATCCATCCATCCACCCATCCATCCACATGTCCACTCATCCATCACTCCAACCACCCACCCACCCACCTACCCATGGATTCATTCATGCCTTCCTCCATCCATCTCTCCGTCTGTCTCTCCCTCTGTCCATACATTCATCCATTCCTTCACCCATTCATTCACCCACCCATTTACGCATCCACTCTTCCATCCCTCCATTCATCCATCCACGTATCCATTCACTTACTCACCTATCTACCAATCCATCCTTTCATCCATCCATTCATCTACCCATCTACACATCCACCCGTCCATTCATCCATCCACCTAACTCTCCATCCACTCATCAATCCCTTCATCCATCCATCCATCTAAACATGCATGCATCCATCCTTTCATTCACCTATCCATCTATCCGTTCATTCACGTAACCATCCATCCAGCCAGCCATCTACCCATCCCTTCATTTATCCCTCCTTCCTATCCATTGATCCAGCAACCCAACCTCCTACCCATCCACTCACTCATCCCTCTCCCTATTCCTCCCTGCCTCTGTCTATTCATCCAGTCATCCCTTCATCCAACCATTCTCTCATCTACCCATTCACCCATATATCCCTGCATTTATCCATCCACCTATCAGTTCACTAACCCATCCATGCATCCATCCGTGCATCCATGTATCCGTCCATCCATCCACACAGCCATCCAGCCATCCTCCTACCCATCCATCCATTCATCCATGTATTCATGCACTCATCCATCCATCATTCCATCCACCACCTGCTTACCCATTCACCCATACACCCCTCTATCCGTTCATCCATCCCCATTTGTCCAATCACTCATCGCTCCACTCACCCACTAAACTGCTCATTCACGCACACACCTACCCATCCATTCACCCACCTATCCATCCACTCATCCTCCATTCATCTATTCATCTATCCATTCAACCCCCCAGCTACCCATCCATCCATCCACCCACCCACCATCCACCCATTTGTCTGTTTACAAAACCTTCACTGAGCACATCCTGGGGAGTGTTGTGGGAGACCCCAAGGTGGGTCTTGCCCTCAGTGGGTGCACAATCAGGGCAAGAAGTTTATATTGGGCTAGTCATAGTGGGGCTAGGGTATCACAGACATTCTGGAAAAGGAAGCCTGAACCCCACCCATTGTGTGTGCTCTGACTTAGGCCACGACAGAGCTTATGTGCTGGAGTCTTACACTGTAAAGGCCATGAGACAGGACAGACTACCTGAACCCCGAGGCCACAGTATGCTGTGTGGTGAGGGAATGGGCTGGCCACTGGCCCAGCCATTCCATCCTGGCCAAGGTTGCCCCCTTAATGAGTACCTTGCACCCCCCTTAATGAGTTCCAGCACACGGGAATACACAGGGAGATTTATTACACAAAATGAGGGAGTGAGGGGTGGCAAGCAGAGTGCAGGAGGGAGGCAGCATTGAGCATCCTGCATGGCCCTTGTCAGCCCTTGACCTGCAGTTTCCCCTCAGATCTGGGGGGCAACCCGCCCTCTCTCCATAGGCTGTGTCTCAACCTCTTACCTTCCTAGAAGGCACTTGACCTCTCCAGGGGTGTGTCCCTTTGGCCAATGATCAGACATTTCTTTCCTCCCACAAGTAATGAGAAGCAGAGCTGTTGGGGTCAGAGAATGGAAGGGCAGGGAGTCAAAAGGGTTCAAGAGCAAAAGAATGTGGCAGTTGGGGGCATCAAAGAGGCGAGGGTAGGCCATGCTGGCAACAGGAATCAGCTCCTTAGCCAGGAGACGGGGGCAGGTATCTGGCTGGAATTTCCCCTGAGTACATGGAGGGTGTCACACAGCTGGACTTGCAGACCTAGGAAGCTGAAACATAGGCATGGGGTGCAGCGGGCATTAGGCTGGGGTATAGGGAGGGACCGCAGACCTGCCTTCTGCAAGCCCACAGAGCCTGCTCCCTGTGCGTCTCTCTACTGGAGTCCCTGCACTGCCCACACCCTGTCTCCATCATGGGACAAGACACTCTGCCTCAGAAGCCTGCTTCTGAGTGTGAGCACCTGTGCTCTAGCTCTGGACCCCTGGCTGGAGACCAGGTGGAAGGAAGGCAGCCTGCCTGCCAAGCAGCCTGTCCACACCGGGAGCTAGAACTGGGGTTCTCGTGGTTCCTACAGTCCCAGCATCCAGAGGAGGCTGGCAGATGAGAGTGAGTCCTGGGCAGACTCCTTCTGTCCCCACCCCTCTAGCAGCTCTGTTCTTGCCTTGACAGAGGCAGCCCCCACTAGCAGCAGCCTCCAGGTCTCCCTCATTCCCCAAGCCAGACAGCCTCTGGCTCAGACAGATGCCATTTGTCAATGTTCTTGCAAACATGTGACGCCCACAAACCAGGGTGGGCAGCTTGGCCGGACCACCCCAGCCAGGTCTGCGGAAATATCCCAGTTGGCATAGCTTAGCGAAAACTGCTCCCACCTTCTGGCCAGTGTACATGTGATGATGCAACCTCAGCTTTCTCACCTCTTGGTCGCCACTTGGCCACCACCCCTCACTGCTGGCTCACAGTGGGCGCAACTGTCCATTGTGGACAGGAGTGCCACGGTGGGGCCAAGGAGTGCCACAGCAGGGCACTCCTCACATGTCTGTGACCAGCCACTCTTCCAGCCCTCGGAGTGGCCGGTAGCTGGCCAGGGACATTCCTCTTACTTGAGACTCACCCACTACCCCCCACCCCAGGCCACATGGCATTGCAGCCTGAGGCAGGCTGTGTACATGGGTCCTGCTTTGTGCCAGGGTGGCATGGAGGACAGAGCCCCAGAGGCAGGTTCTAACCCTGTCCCCACAGGGACTCAGCCTTTGTGACCTCATTTCTATACAAGGTGATGGAGGGGTCACGCCAAAGTCCCCAAGGCACAGTTGAGCTCAGGAAACCCCGGGCAGGTTCTGGGTGCTCAGGAAGCAGAATGGTCAGGTCTCCACAACTCTGGTCTCAGGTCCTCCCTGGACTAAGGGAGACACAGGCCTCCCACCTCAGGATGCAGCCATGCTCATCTCAGCCATGTCAGTGGAACCCAAGTTGCATGGCCTGTTTCCAGGGAACTCTTAGACCCCCCATTGCCCCTGCTGCCCAAGCCAAGGAAGGACAACCTCCATCTGCAGAAGCTCCTGAGGAAGGCAGTCCAGAAGAAGATGACGGGGGTAAACACCTCACCCCACTCAGGATCTTCCACACCTCCCTGTCCCCAGTGAGTGAGGCCAGCCTCAACCAGGACTCAAGGGGATGTCTGGTGGGAGAGAAGGGAGAGAAAGGGTCTCAGCATTGGCCATGCCCAGGCTTTGATAGCTGGATGAGGAGGGAGCCCTCAGTTCAAACCCTATGAGAACAGGTTGGCCAAGCAAGGCCAAGAAGGGGCTGTGGTCCCAGCAAGGACAGTGGAGGGGCCCAGTCACCAGTCAGCCAGGCTCTGGTGGGGGTCGCCGACCACAGGACTGGGACACAGAGGTACCAGAAAAAGCCCCTGCTGCAGTTGCTTGAGAGTCAGGATTTAGCAAGGAAAGATGGTAGGAGACTGCCTGTCCCACCTCTGGGATGTAATGGATGCTGGAAATGGAGCACAGGGCCCAGGTCACTAATAAATTTGTGTCTCACTATGGCAGCAGTGTCACTGCTCTGTCTACAGTATGGGATGGGGAGGACATTAGGACCCCTGAATGGCCCTCAGCTGGGACAAGGGAGTAAGACCTAAGTTCCTGCACCTCTATGAACCCCCAGCACAGAGATGGGCAGGGAACCCAGGCTCCTTGCCATCCACTTCCTTCCATGCTAGCCCTTTGGTGGCCAGGCTGCCCCTCACTTCCCTCATGAGCCCTGATGGGGCTTTTTGGGAGTCCCAGATGGAGCCTTGACCTTTCCTGCTGGAGTAGTGGCTAAGCCAGGCTCACTCTGGTGAAATGACCAGACTTTGAATCCCATGTCAGGTGAGGAGGGCAGCATCTGTGCAGGGCTGGGAGATTGAGCTGGTCTGGGTTCTGACCAACTCAGGACCCATGCAACCTGCAACAGTGCTCCATGCCTTCTCCTGCCCACCAAGTTCTCAGCATGGTGTATGTGTGTGTACCTCCTCCCTCTCTGTGAGTTGCCGAGGACTCACTGTGATAGGAGGCCTAGGGCACTGGGGCCCCTTCCACAAGCACCTTCTCATTCTTCCCATACCAGATGGCCAAAAACATGTACCTCTTCCCAGATGGAAGGGACCAAGAGTATTGGGGAAGGAGACCAACAGTGAAGGTGAGAAGAGCAGAAAAGAGATGATACTGCCTCCACCTCTGGGAAGCCTTCCGAGATGCACAGAGGAAAGCCCCTGTTTGCCCTCCCCTGCTGCACCCACCCTTCTTGCCCCAACCACATTTAGGCTATTCTTTAATAGGTGATAAGGTCTTGGAGCCTCCCTTCTCTCAGAGACTTCTTGCTCATGTCTCCAGCCACAATATCCGAGGGGCAGCAGTAGGATATGTGACAAATGCAGACCCCTGCATCTCTGGGAGTAGAAGCCCTGGGTCCTTCTCTCTTGCTTTGCTTTACCTGGCCAGTGTGCCTGGGTTCTGCCTACCTAAACTTTTCTGTACCATCCCAGTGGAAAAGCCAGGAAAAGGAATAAAGTTGCCGTTCACCTCCACTCAGCCAACACAGCTTTCAACACCAGCAAGGGTGAACCCAACCCTACTGCAATGCCTCAGTGTTCTGTCTACCTACCTTCATCCTGGACAGTCCCAAGCTTGCCTTAACAAGGAAACCTGGCCTGCTGCTAAACTCCCAGGTGCTGGCTCTGCAGCCCTGCCTTGCTCCTGCAGGGAATCTTACATTGCAGGATGGAATCTTGGCCGCAGACTGAGCCTGCACCTCACCTGTCTCTCACTGACTCTTGGTACTGGCTACAGCCATGCTGGGCAGCTCTACAGAGGCCTGATGGGCTAGTTTGGGGGTCTGGACAGATGCAGAGGAGGTAAAGCATCAGGATTACCTTAGTGGACGACCACTGTGGACTCATCGAAGAGACACACTGGGCAACCTTCTACTTTGTCTTTATATTTTCCCTGGGAGCGCTTTCCCAATGCAGTCCTAGAGTGGGGATCACTGAAAAGATGTGCCTTACTTCATTGGATGGAATTATGAGACACTTCTCTGTCCTGAACAGCACCAGGGAGATGATGGCACACAGGACAGATGTGGGTCTGCCTCTATACTGCTCATGGGGTAAAGCTAGGGGACCATAGAGTTAATGGAGGGGCACTGAATGGATGGAGGGACAGTTGTTAAACTGCGAAGTATTGATTGGATGGGGGAGGATTGATTAGATGGAGGAGTACTGGTTGTATAGAAAGACGTTGATAGATGAAAAAATATTCATTGGATGGAGGGGTCCTGATTATATGAGGGAGTATTTGTTAGATCGAGGGGCTTTGATTGAATGAAGTAGTATTGGTTGGATAGAGCCATATTGGTTCAATAAAGGGGTACTGATTGCATGCAAAACACTGGTTAGATGAAGGAGTATTGGCTGGATGGAAGGGCACTGATAGGATGAAAAGTTATTCACTGGATGGAGGAGGAGTGAATGATTCAAGGAGTATTTATTGGATGGGAAAATGTTGGTTGGATGGAAGAATATTGATAGGATACAGAAGCATTGACAGGATGGAGGATTACTGGTTGGATGGAGAGGCATTAATTGGAAGGAGAAATATTGGCTTGATACAAGGGTTTTGGTTGGATAGAGGAACATTGGATGGAGGAGTACTGGTTGGATGGAGGAGTATTTGTTGGTTGACGGGCATTAATTGAAATGAGAAGTATTGGTTGAATGGAAGTTTGTTGATTAGGTGAAGGAATAATACGTGGGATGAAGTGCCATTAATTGCACAGAAGTGAACTGATTGGATGGAGGAAAACTGGTAAGACAGAGAAGTGCTTGTAGGACAAGTGAGTACAGGGTGGATGGTGGGGCACTGGATGGATGAAGGGGCACTGATTTAGTAGAGGAGTATTTGTTGGATGGAAGGATACTTGTTAGATGGAGATGTCCTGATTAGATAAAGAAGTATTGGTTGAATAGAAGGGGACTGATTGGAAGCAGAGGCAATGACAGGATGAAACTGTTATTTTTAGATGGATACATAATGACTGGATGGAGGGAAATTGATAGAAGGTCAATGATTGTATGGCAAGGCATTATGGATGAAGGGACATTGATTGGATGAAGTTGCTTTGGTTGGCTGGAGGAATAGTGTTTGGATGGAGGAGAATTGATGGAATGGAGGATCACTGGATGAATAGGCATATTGTTTGGATGAAGATTTATTGGTTGGATTGAAGGGGGATTGGTCAGATGGAATGAAATATTGATGTATGAAAGAATATTGGTTGGATGCAGAGACATGATTGAATGTAGAAGTATTGGTTGAATGAAGGAGCAATGATTGGATGGAGAGGCACTGATTGATTGAATGGAGGGTCATTGGTTACATGGAGAGCCATTAATTGAATGGTGGAGTATTGGTTGAATGAAGGGGGATTGGTCAGATGGAAAAGCTTTGACATATGGAGGATAATTGATTGGATGGGAGGGACATTGATTGGATGAAGGGGCATTGATTGTATGGAGTAGTATTGGATGGACAGAGAAATCTTGATTGGATGGAGGAACATTGATTGGATTAAGGAATACTGGTTGGATAAAGGGGAATTGGTTGACTGGAGGAGTATTGGCTGGATATAGAGGCATTGATAGGATGAAAGGGCATTGAATGGATGGAGGAGCATTGATTGGATGGTAGAGTATTGTTCCTATAGGGGGCACTGGTTGCATGGAGGAGCAGTGATTAATTGAAGGAGTATGAGTTGCAGGAGTATTGGTTGTATAAAGGAATATTAATTGGGTGCTGCATTGATAGGATGGGAGACTATTATTTTTTTGGATGGAGTAGCCTTGATTGAACGGGAAAGCATTGATGACATGGAGGGACATTGATTACATGGGGGAGCATTGATTGGGTAGAGGGGCACTGATTTGATAGAGAAGTGTTTGTTGGATAGGGTGTTGGTTGAATAATGCAGCATTGATTGGATGAAAGGATGTTGGTTGGTTGAGGGAATGGTGTCAGGATGGAGGAGGGACCTGGAAGCAGTGGGGAGTCAGGTCATACCTCAATGGCCGCTGTTCAATCTTGGAAATAGGCAAGTCTGACTGGGACTTCTTCTTCACACTGTTACTGGAGGGAAAAAATGCATCAGGCAGACTTTGAGCAGAACTCTCAAAGTCATGTAGCCCAAGCGAGACTCACCTGTCTATGCTATCTATCCTGATTCTTGGCTCATGGGTCCTAATGCCTGTCAGACAAATTTCCTTTTGCCTCTCTTCTCTGAGGTTAGTCCCACTTGTAAAAACCACTCCTTGTCTCTGGTGACTTTCTAGTTTCTCCTATAAGAATGTTTTCTGGTATAAAATTCAGGACTCTGTTACCTTCTTTAGGCACTTGGGCTCACCAATCAGAAAGACATAATTTTTTTCCCAAAGTCCCATTGGAAGGGATACTATCTGAATTTTAGGATCTCTCCTCAGAGAAACAGGCCTAAAAAAAGCTATTCCTGAGGCTAGAATATGGGGAGCTTCAGAAATTGTATCCTTCCTATTCATATAAAGGATGACAAAAGGCATCAGTCTTCCAATTCTGGAGATTCCGTCCCTCTGTCAGGGTATGGCCCTCCACTTCATTTTGGGGGCATAACATCTTTATAGGACACAGGTAAGGTCCCAATACTAACAGGCGAATGCTTGGGACTCTAGTAGGTTTTTGAGAATGCATCAGTAAGGGCCACTAAATCCAATTATTCTCAGTTCTCTTTGTGGTCTAGGAGGACAGGCAAGGTGCAGGTTTTTGACAATGCATAGGTAAAGGCCACTAAATCTGACCTTCCTCAGTTCTCCTTGTGGTCTAGGAGGAAAACCAGTGTTTCTACTCCTGTGTCAGTGAGTGCAACTATTCCAATCAGCAGGGGCCAGGGACCATTGTGGGCAAGAGGTGTTTCTGCTGCTATGTCCGTGAGTGCAACTATTCTGATCAGCAGGGTCCAGGGACCACTGTGGGTTCTTGGGCAGGGGAAGAAATGAGCAAACCAAAACAGCGGGAAGTTTTGTCTTTCGGATGGGAAACACACCCTTGAAATGCATCCTAAGCCATTGGGATCAATTTGACCCACAAACCATGAAAGAGTGGCAGCTCATTTTTTCTGCACTATGGCCTAGCCTCAATATTGTCTCTCTGATGGGGAAAAATGAGGGTAGTATGAAGGTAGTATGAGGGTAGTATGAAGTACAGTACTATGCTGCAGTTTGACATTTTCTGTAAGAGGGAAGGCTAATGGAGTGAAATACTTTATGTCCAAGCTTTCTTTTCATTGAAGGAGAATACACAACTATGCAAAGCTTGCAATTTACATCCCACAGGAGGACCTCTCAGCTTACCCCCATATCTTTGTCTCCCTATAGCTCCCCTTCCTATTAATGATAAGCCTCCTCTAATCTCCCCTACCAAGAGGGAAATAAGAAAAGAAATCTCCAAAGGACCACAAAAACCCCTGGGCTATTGGTTATGTCTCCTTCAAGCTGCAGGGGGAAAGGAATTTGGCCCAACCCAGGTACATGTCCTCTTCTCCCTCTCTGAATAAAAGCAGATCAAGGCAGACCTGGGGAAGTTTTCAGATGATCCTGAGAGGTACATAAGTATCCTACATGGTCTAGGACAAACTTTCTATCTCACTTGGAGAGATGTCATGCTATTGTTAGATCAAACCCTGGCCTTCAAGGAAAAGAATGCAGCTTTAGCTGCAGCCCCAGCATTTGGAGATACTTGGTATCTTAGTCAAGTGAATGATAGAATGACAGCCTAAGAAAGGGACAAATTCCCTACCAGTCAGCAAGCCATCCCCAACATGGATTTCCACTGCGATCTTGACCCAGATCATGGGGACTGGAGTTGCAAACATCTGTTGACCTGTGTTCTAGAAGGACTAAGGAGAATAAGGAAAAAGCCCATGAATTATTCAATGATGTCCACTGTAACTCAGGGAAAGGAAGAAAATCATTCTACCTTCCTCAAGCGGGTATGGGAGGCCTTAAGAAAAGATAATCCCCTGTCACCCGACTCACTCAAGTGTCAATTAATTCTATAAGATAAGTTTATTACCCAATCAGCCACAGATATTAGGAGAAAGCTCCAAAAGCAAGCCCCGGACCTTGAACAAAATCTGGAGGCATCATTATACCTGGCAACCTCGGTGTTTTATAATAGGAATCAAGAGGAACAGGCCCAAAAGGAAAAGCGAGATCAGAGAAAGTTCGCAGCCTTAGTCATGGCTCTCAGACAAACAAACCTTGGTGGTTCAGAGAGGACAGAAAATGGAGCAGGCCAGTTACCCACTAGGCCTTGTTATCAGTGTGGTTTACAAGAACACTTCAAAAAAGATTGTCCAACAAGAAACAAGCAGTACCCTTGTCCATGTCTGCTATGCCAAGGCAATCACTGGAAGGCAAACTGAACCAGAGGACAAAGGTTGTCTGGGTCAGAAGCCCCCAACCAGATGATCCAACAACAGTACTTAGGGTGCCCAGGCAAGTGACAGCTCATGCCATCACCCGCACTGAGCCCCAGGTACTTTTAACCATTGAGGTCCAGGAAATTGACTTCCTCCTGGACACTGGCATGGCCTTCTCAGTGTTAATCTCTTGTCCTGGACGACTGTCCTCAAGTTCTGTTAGCATTCAAAGAATCCTGGGACAGCCTGTTACCAGATATTGCTCCTACCTCCTCAGTTGTAATTGGGAGACTTTGCTGTTTTCACATGCCTTTCTTCTCATGCCTGAAATTCCCACACACTTATTAGCAAGTGATATATTAGCCAAAGCTGGATCTATTATCTACATGAATATGGGGAAAAAGTTACCCATTTGTTGTCTCCTACTTGAGGAGGAAGTCTGGGCATTGAAAGGACAATTTGGAAGGGCAAAAAATGCCTACCCAGTCCAAATCAGGCTAAAAGATACTATCACTTTTCCTTATCAAAGGCAATATCCCTTAAGGCCTGAGTTCATAAAAGATTAGAAGATGTTGTTAAATATTTAAAAGCTCAAGGCTTACTAAGGAAATACAGCAGTCCCTGCAACACCCCAATTCTAGAAGTGCAAAAACCGAATGGCCAGTGGAGATTAGTGCAAGTTCTTAGACTCATCAATGATGGAGTAATTCCTCTATATCCAGTTGTACCCAACTCCTATACCCTGCTCTCTTAAATACCAGAGGAAGCAGAAGAGTTCACTGTTCTGGACCTGAAGATGCCTTCATCTGTATTCCCCTGCACTCTGACTCACAGTTTCTCTTTGCCTTTGAGGATCCCACAGATGACACGTCCCAACTTGTGTGGACGGTCTTGCCCCAGGGGTTTAGGGATACTCCTCATCTCTTTGGTCACACGCTGACCCAAGATCTAGGCCACTTCTCAAGTCCAGACACTCCAATCCTTCAGTATGTGGATGATTTTCGTTTGGCTACCAGTTTGGAAGCCTCATTCTAGCAGGCTACTCTAGATCTCTTGAACTTTCTAGTTAATCAATGGTACAAGGTGTCTAGGTCAAAGGCCCAGCTTTGCCTACAGCAGGTCAAATATCTAGGTCTAATCTTAGCCAGGGGGATCACAGCCCTCAGCAAGAATGAATACAGCCTATACTGGCTTATCCTCACCCTAAGACATTAAAACATTTGGAGGTTCCGTGGAATCACCAGCTTTTGCTGACCATCGATCCCTGGATACAGGGAGTTAGCCAGGCCCATCTACACTGTAGTCAATGAGACCCAGAGGGCAAATACTTATCTAGTAGAATGGGGCAGAAACAACCTTCAAAACCTTAAAGCAGGCCCTAGTACAAGCTCCAGGTTTAAGCCTTCCCACGGGACAAAACTTCTCTTTAAACGTCACAGAGAGAGCAGGATAGCTCTTGGAGTCCTTAGTCACACTTGTAGGACAACCCTGAAACCAGTGGCATGCCCAAGTAAGGAAACTGATGTAGTAGAAAAGGCTTCCCTCCCTGTTTAAGGGTAATTGTGGTGGTGGCCATCTTAGTGTCAGGCTATCAAAATAATACAAGGAAAAGGTCTCACTGTCTGGACTACTTATGATGTAAATGGCATACTAGGTACCAAAGGAAGTTTATGGCTATCAGACAACCAACTACTTAGATACCAGGTGCTACTCCTTGAGGGACTGGTGCTTAAATATGTACATGTGTGGCTGTCAGCCCTGCCACGTGTCTCCCACAGAATGGGGAATCAATCGAGTATGACTGCCAACAAATTATAGTCCATATTTGTGTCACCTGAGATGATCTTTAGAAGTCCCCTTAGCTAACCCTGACCTTAAAGTGTATACCGATGGAAGTTCATTTGTGGAGAATGGGATACAAATGGCAGGTTATGCCATAGTGATGTAACAGTACTTGAAATTAAGCCTCTTTCCCCAGGGACCAGTGCCCCGTTAGCAGAACTAGTGGCTCTTACCAGAGCCTTAGAACTGGGAAAGGGAAAAATGTGTATTCAGATAGCAAGCATGTTTATCTAGTCCTCCATGCTCATAATGCAATATGGAAAGTAAGAGAGTTTTTAACCTCTGGAGGTACCCCTCCATTAAATACCACAAGCAAATTATAGAGTTATTGCCCGCAGTGCAAAAAGCCAACGAAGTAGCAGTCTTACATGGCCAAAGCCATCAGAAAGGTGAAAGAAATAAGGCAGATGCTGATGCAGAAATTGTTGCCAGGCAGAACCTCCCATGAGAAACACCTGTGGAAGGACCTTTGGTATGGAATAACCCCCTGAAAGAGATAAGGGCCCAGTATTCCCCAACCGAAACACAATGGGGACTTTCACAGAGGTGTAGTTTTCTCCCCTCGGGGTGGTTAATGACAGAAGAAGTAAAGGTATTTTTTTTTTATACTTTAGTTCTAGGGTACATGTGCATAGCGTGCAGGTTTGTTACATACGTATACTTGTGCCATGTTGCTGTGCTGCACCCATCAACTCGTCAGCACCCATCAACTCGTCATTTACATCAGGTATAACTCCCAGCGCAATCCCTCCCCCCTTCTCCCTCCCCATGATAGGCCCCGGTGTGTGATATTCCCCTTCCCGAGTCCAAGTGATCTCATTGTTCAGTTCCCACCTATGAGTGAGAACATGCGGTGTTTGGTTTTCTGTTCTTGTGATAGTTTGCTAAGAATGATGGTTTCCAGCTGCATCCATGTCCCTACAAAGGACACAAACTCATCCTTTTTTATGGCTGCATAGTATTCCATGGTGTATATGTGCCACATTTTCCTAATCTAGGCTGTCACTGATGGACATTTGGGTTGATTTCAAGTCTTTGCTATTGTGAATAGTGCCGTAATAAACATACGTGTGCATGTGTCTTTATAGCAGCATGATTTATAATCCTTTGGGTATATACCCAGTAATGGGATGGCTGGGTCATATGGTACATCTAGTTCTAGATCCTTGAGGAATCGCCATACTGTTTTCCATAATGGCTGAACTAGTTTACAGTCCCACCAACAGTGTAAAAGTGTTCCTATTTCTCCACATCCTCTCCTGACAAAGGGCTAATATCCAGAACCTACAAAGAACTCAAACAAATTTACAAGAAAAAAACAACCCCATCAAAAAGTGGGCAAAGGATATGAACAGACATTTCTCAAAAGAAGACATTCATACAGCCAACAGACACATGAAAAAATGCTCATCATCACTGGCCATCAGAGAAATCCAAATAAAACCACAATGAGATACCATCTCACACCAGTTAGAATGGCGATCATTAAAAAGTCAGGAAACAACACGTGCTGGAAAGGTACTTATTCCCAGAGCCAGCCAGTGGAAAATGCTTGAAGAAACTTTTCATATAGGTATTGAGAATACTCGTCAAATGACCAAATCCTTATTTACAGGGCTAAATCTCCTCTGGATCATCCAACAGGTAGTCAAAGCCTACGAGGTGTGCCAAAGGAATAATCCCTTGGTCCATCCTAAGGCCCTTTTGAGGGAACAAAGGATAGGTGAATATGCTGGAGAGTAATGGCAGTTAGACTTCACCCATATGCCTAAGTCCAAGGAATTTCAATACTTGTTGGTCTATGTTGATACTTTTAAAAATTGGATAGAAGCTTTCCCCTACAAGACAGAGAAGGCTCAGGAAGTGTTTGAAGTCCTAATTCATGAAATAATCTCTAGATTTGGGCTTCCCCAATGCTTACAGATCAAAAATGGTCCAGCTTTTAAAGCCATGATAATTCAGGGAATTTCCAGGGCCCTAGGGATACAATATCACCTTCACCACACCCGGAGGCCACAACCTTCAGGGAAGGTTGAGAAGGCAAATGAAACACTCAGAGGCACTTAAGGAAACTAACACATGAAGCTCATCTCCCATGGCCTATTCTTTTGTCCATGACCTTGTTGTGAATCTGAAATTCTTCTCATGAAATGGAATTCAGTCCATATGAAATGCTATATGGACGACCTTTTCTCACAAATGGTATCCTACTTGATCAGGAAATGACCAACTTGGTCAAATATATAACTTCTTAGGCAAAATATCTACAAAATCTTAAAAACCTACCTGAAGGATATCGCAGAGAAAAGGGAACAGAGTTGTTTCAACCAGGAGATCTAGTGTTAATCAAATCTCTCCCCTCTACCTTCCGATCTATAGACTCTTTGTGGGAAGAACCGTAGTTGGTAATACTCTCTACTCCCACACGGTTAAGGTGGCAGGAGTTGAATCTTGGATTCACCACACCCGAGTTAAATTTTGGACATCCCATGAGGAACCTGTGAGACCATCAACTCAGGAGTCCGAAGATCAGGCAGACCAGCCTTGATACACCTGCGAACTGTTGGAGGACTTGCATCTCTTATTTCGGAAGGAGACATACAAGGCTAAAAGGATTCCTACCACTGATCCTGAAGAAAAACCCCTTCCTCCTTAAAAAAGATAAGTGAAAACCTACATAATCTATATTTTTAACATCTCTCTTTACCCCTTTAATGGAATCCTTCTACTATTTCATCATATTATTAAGAAGCATACTAAGCATACTCTTTGCGATAGGACTGTATACTGTAACTCCTGCCAGGAGGAAAATGCTAAGCACATCAACCTTCTTTCTATCTTCCTTCCTTCTGATAGCAATTTACTCCTACCTTTAACTCAGACTGGATAAAATGATCTCGTTTTCCAGACCACCTGCTTTACCTTCCTAATTACTCTTTGCCTACTTATCCCTCCTGCTTCCTTGGATACCTCATACAATCACCCCTCCTCTTCCACTAGCTCCTAGTTACCTCTACAAGACTCTCAACCTAACCCACTCTCTATTAAACCAGCCCAATCCTTCCCTGGCAAATGACTATTGGCTTTTTATCTCTCTGTCAACCTCTGCTTATGTTGCCACTTCCAGTCCCACAAAAAATTGGGTCTTTACCAACTTAACCTACCACCCTCCTTAAGAAGGAAAAGACCCTTTCTAACTTCAAAATATGCAACCATTAGCTGACTTCCCCATCTCTGATAGAACCAAGAATAACTTAAGAGGACGTGCAATCCAACTTTCACATTCTTATATTTCCAACCTCACCTATTTCACAAGCAACAAAAAACCAATACATGATCCTGTAACTAAGAATACTATCTTAACTTTCCAGGCCTCTTTATGCATCTAGTGCAACCTGTTATCAGGCCTGCCCCTGGGACACCTACAACCCCATCAGTGTAATTACAACCTACAACTTCAAACCCCAACTGATCACAGTAACTTCTGAGTCACCCAAACACTTCCATTCAGATGGCTTATCCACTTCTCAGGGCCCCCAGCAATCATCACCTCCTTCCTGTTTCACAAACATTCCAGGTTTTGTAATGGCAAACACACTCCCTGAATGACCATTCACCCCTGGACCCCTTACAGCAGCACCCCACCACTAGTGAATGCCTTCTCAACCCCATTCAATCACTCTTTCAAATGGTTCATAGTAGATTCAAAATAGTTTTTTCTCCAAAGGGAAAATAGAACACAGGGAGCCACTGAGTTTGCTCCCAACACCCCTTTCCAGCTACTCACCTAAGCTACCCTAGCCAGTACTCTATGAGTATGAGAAAATGAAAACAACAAACTCATAAACCTTTTTAACATACACAACCAGTTCTGTCTACCCAGCCAAGGTGTATTCTTCTTATGTGGAAAGTCAACCTATATCTGGTTTCCCACTAACTGGATAGGCACATGCACCTTAGTTTATTTTCTTCTTATTATTATACTTTAAGTTCTAGGATACATGTTCACAATGTTCAGGTTTGTACATATGTATACATGTGCCATGTTGCTGTGCTGCTTCCATTAACTGGTCATTTACATTAGGTATCTCTCCTAATGCTACCCCTCCCCCCTCCCCCACCCCACAATAGGCCCTAGTGTGTGGTGTTCCCCACCCTGTGTCCAAGTGTTCTCATCATTCAATTCCCACCTATGAGTGCATGCAGTGTTTGGTTTTATGTCCTTGCAACAGTTTGCTCAGAATGATAGTTTCCAGGTTTATCCATGTTCCTACAGAGGACATAAACTCATCCTTTTCATGGCTACATAGTATTCCATTGTGTATATGTGCCACATTTGTTTAATCCAGCCTATCACTGATGAACATTTGGGTTGGTTCCAAGTCATTGCTATTGTGAATTGTGCCACAGTAAACATATGTGCACATGTGTCTTTATAGCAGCATGATTTATAATCCTTTGGTATAAACCCAGTAATGGGATGTACAGATCAAATGGTATTTTTAGTTCTAGATCCTTGAGGAATCGCCACACTGTCTTTCACAATGGTTGAACTAGTTTACAGTCCCACCAAAAGTGTAAAAATGTTTCTATTTCTCCACATCCACTCCAGCAGCTGTTGTTTCCTGACTTTTTAACTATTGCCATTCTAACTGGTGTGAGATGGTATCTCATTGTTGTTTTGATTTGCATTTCTCTGATGGCTAGTGATGATGAGCATTTTTTCATGTGTCTTTAGGCGGCATAAATATCTTCTTTTGAGAAGTGTCTGTTCATATCCTTTGCCCACTTTTTAATGGTGTCTGATTTTTTCTTGTAAATTTGTTTAAGTTTTTTGTAGATTCTGGATATTAGCCCTTTGTCAGATGAGTAGATTGCAAAAATATTCTCTCATTCTGTATGTTGCCTGTTCACTCTGATGGTAGTTTCTTTTGCTGTGCAGAAGATCTTTAGTTTAGTTAGATCCAATTTCTCAATTTTGATTTTTATTGTCATTGCTTTTGCTGTTTTAGACACGAAGACTTTGCCTATGTCATTAATGGTATTGCCTAGGTTTTCTTCCAGGGTTTTTATGGTTTTAGGTCTAACATTTAAGTCTTTAATCCATCTTGAATTATTTTTTGTATAAGGTGTAAGGAAGGGATCCAGTTTCATCTTTCTACACACGGCTAGCCAGTTTTCCCAGCACCATTTATTAAATAGGGAATCCTTTCCCCATTTCTTGTTTTTGTCAGGTTTGTCAAAGATCAGATGGTTGTATATGTGTGGTATTATTTCTGAGGGCTCTGTTCTGTTCCATTGGTCTATATCTCTGTTTTTGTACCAGTACCATGCTATTTTCATTACAGTAGCCTTAGAGAATGGTTTGAAGTCAGGTAGCATGATACCTCCAGTTTTGTTCTTTTGACTTAGGATTGTCTTGGCAATGCGGGCTCTTTTTTGGTTCCATATGAACTCTAAAGCAGTTTTTTCCAGTTATCTGAAGAAAGTCATTGGTAGCTTAATGGAGATGGCATTGAATCTCTAAATTACCTTGGGCAGTATGGCCATTTTCACGATATTGATTATTCCTTTCCATGAGCATGGAATGTTCTTCCATTTGTTTGTGTCCTCTTTTATTTTGTTGAGCAGTGGTTTGTAATTCTCCTTGAAGAGGTCCTTCACACCCCTTGTAAGGATTCCTACGTATTTTATTTTCCTTGAAGCAACTGTGAATGGAAGTTCATTCATGATTTGGCTCTCTGTTTGTCTGTTATCGGTGTGTAGGAATGCTTCTGATTTTGTATCCTGACACTTTGCTCAAGTTACTTATCAGCTTAAGGAGATTTTGGTTTAAGATGATGGGGTTTTCTAAATACACAATCATTTCATCTGCAAACAAGGACAATTTGACTTCCTCTTTTTCTAATTGAATACACTTTACTTCTTTCTCCTGCCTGATTGCCCTGGCCACAACTTCCAACACTATGTTGAGTAGAAGTGGTGAGTGAGGGCATCCCTGTCTTGTGCCAGTTTTCAAAGGGAATGCTTCCAATTTTTGCCTCTTCAGTTTGATATTTGCTGTGGGTTTGTCATAAAAAGCTCTTATTATTTTGAGATACATCCCATCAATACCTAATTTATTGAGAGTTTTTAGCATTAAGGGCTTTTGAATTTTGTCGAAGGCCTTTTCTAAATCTATTGAGATAATAATGCAGCTTTTGTCTTTGGTTCTGTTTATATGATGGATTACATTTATCGATTTGCATATGTTGAACCAGCCTCGTATCCCAGGGATGAAGCTTTCTTGATCATGGTGGACAAGTTTTCGATGTGCTTCTGGATTCGATTTGGCAGTATTTTATTTAGGATTTTTGCATCAATGTTCATCAGACATATTGGTCTAAAATTCTCTTTTCTTCATTGTGTCTCTGCCAGGCTTTGGTATCGGGATGGTGCTGGCCTCAAAAAATGAGTTAGGAAGGAATCTTTTTTTCCTATTCTTTGGAATAGTTTCAGAAGGAATGCTACCAGCTCCTCATTGTACCTCTGGTAGAATTCAACTGTGAATACATCTGTCTGGTCTTGGACTTTTGTTGGTAGGCTCTTAATTATTGCCTGTATTTCAGAACCTGTTACTGGTCTATTCAGGGATTCAATTTCTTCCTGGTTTAATATTGGGAGGGTGTATGTGTCCAGTAATTTATCCATTTCTTCTAGATTTTCTAGTTTATCTGCATAGAGGTGTTTATAGTATTCTCTGATGGTAGTTCGTAACTCTGTGGGATCAGTGATTATATCCCTTTTATCATTTTTTATTGTATCTATTTGATTCTTCTCTATTTTCTTCTTTATTAGTTTTGCTAGTGGTTTATCAATTTTGTTGATCTTTTCAAAAAACCAGCTCCTGGATTCTTTGATTTTTTGAAGGTTTGTGTGTGTGTGTCTCTATCTCCTTCAGTACTGCTCGGATCTCAGTTATTTCTTGTCTTCTGCTAGCTTCTGAATGTGTTTGCTGTTGCTTCCCTGACTCTTTTAATTGTGATGTTAGGGTGTCAATTTCAGATCTTTCCTGCTTTCTCTTGTGTGTAATTAGTGCTATAAATTTCCCTCTACACACTGCTTTAAATGTGTCCGAGAGATTCTGGTATGTTGTGTCTTTGTTCTCATTGGTTTCAGAGAATATCTTTATTTCTGCCTTCATTTTGTTATGTACCCAGTAGTTATTCCGGAGTAGGTTGTTCAGTTTCCAGGTAGATGAGCAGTTTTCTGTGAGTTTCTTAATCCTGAGTTCTAGTTTGATTGCACTGTGCTCTGAGAGACAGTTTGTAATAATTTCTGTTATTTTCCATTAGCTGAGGAGCACTTTACTTCCAACTATGTGGTCGGTTTTGAAATAAGTACGATGTAGTGCTGAGAAGAATGTATGTTCTATTGATTTGGGATGGTGAGTTCTGTACATGTCTATTAGGTCTGCTTGGTGCAGAGCTGAGTTCAATTCCTGGATATCTTTGTTAACTTTCTGTCTCATGGATCTGTCTGATGTTGACAGTGGGGTGTTAAAGTCTCCCATTATTATTGTGTGGGAGTCTAAGTCTCTTTGAAGGTCCCTAAGGACTTACTTTATGAACACCTATATTGGGTGCGTATATATTTAAGACAGTTAGTTCTTCTTGTTGAATTGATCCCTTTACCATTATGTAATGGCCTTCTTTGTCTCTTCTGATCTTTGTTTGATTAAAGTATGTTTTATCAGAGATGAGGATTGCAACCCCTGCTTATTGTTGTTGTTGTTTGTTTGGTTTCCATTTACTTGGTAGATCTTCCTCCATCCCGTAGTTTTGAGCCTATGTGTGTCTCTGCATGTGAGATGGATCTCCTGAATACAGCACACTGATGGGTCTTGACTATCTAATTTGTCAGTCTGTGTCTTTTAATTGGAGCATTTAGTCCATTTACATTTAAGGTTAATATTCTTATGTGTGAATATGATCCTGTCATTATGATGTCAGCTGGTTATTTTGCTTGTTAGTTGATGCTATTTCTTCCTAGTACAGATGGTCTTTACAATTTGGCGTGTTTTTGCAGTGGCTGGTACTGGTTGTTCCTTTCCATGTTTAGTGCTTCCTTCAGGAGTTCTTGTAAGGTTGTAGTGATGAAATCTCTCAGCATTTGCTTGTCTGTAAAGAATTTTATTTCTCCTTCATTTATGAAGCTTTGTTTGGTGGAATATGAAATTCTGGGTTGAAAATTCTTTTTTTAAGAATGTTGAATATTGGTCCCCACTCTCTTCTGGCTTACAGAGTTTCTGCTCAGAGATTCGCTGTTAGTCTGATGGGCTTCTCTTTGTGGGAAACCTGACCTTTCTCTCTGGCTGCCCTTGACATTTTTTTCCTTCATTTCAACTTTGGTGGATCTGACAATTATATGTCTTGGAGTTGCTCTTCTCGAGGAGTATCTTTGTGGCATTCTCTGTATTTCCTGAATTTGAATGTTGGCTTGCCTTGCTACGTTGGGGAAGTTCTCCTGTATAACATCCTGAAGACTGTTTTCCAACTTGATTTCATTCTCCCAGTCACTTTCAGGTACACCAATCAGACATAGATTTGGTCTTTTCACATAGCCCTGTATTTCCTGGAGGCTTTGTTCATTTCTTTTTACTTTTTTTTCTCTAAACTTCTCTCCTCACTTCATTCACTTGATCTTCCATCACTGATACCTTTTCTTCCACTTGATCAAATTGGCTGCTGAAGTTTGTACATGAGTCATGTAGTTCTCGTGCCATGCTTATCAGACCCATCAGGTCATTTAAAGGTCTTCTCTATGGTCTTTATTCTAGTTAGCCATTTGTCCAATCTTTTTTCAAGGTTTTTAGCTTCTTTGTGATGGGTTCAAACATCCTCCTTTCGCTCAGAGAAGTTTCTTATTACTCATCTTCTGAATCCTTCTTCTCTCAACTTGTCAAAGTCATCCTCTGTCCAGCTTTTTCCTGTTGCTGACAAGGAACTATCTTCCTTTGCAGGAGAAGAGGTGCTCTGATTTTTAGAGTTTTTAGCTTTTCTGCTCTGGTTTCTCCCCACATCTGTGGTTTTATCTACCTTTGGTCTTTGATGATGGTGACATACAGACAGGGTTTTCATGTGGATGTCCTTTCTGTTTGTTAGTTTTCCTTCTAACAGTCAGGACTCTCAGCTGCAGATCTGTTGGAGTTTGCTGGAGGTCCATTCCAGACTTATTTGCCTGGATATCACCAGCAGAGGCTGTAGAACCACAAATATTGCATAACAGCAAATGTTGCTTCCTGATCATTGCTCTGGGAGCTTCATCTCAGGGGGCACCTGGCCGTATGAGGTCTTAGTCAGCCCCTACTGGGAGGTACCTCTCAGTTAGGTCAGGGACTCACTTGAAGAGGCAGTCTATCTGTTCTTAGATCTCAAACTCCATGCTGGAAGAACCACTACTGTCTTCAAAGCTCAGTTGGAAATTCAGAAATTACCCATCTTCTGTGTCACTTACACTGTGACCTGTAGATTGGAGCTGTTCCTATGTGGCCATCTTGGAACTTCCCCTGCACCTTAGTTTTTGTAAGTCCCAACATTAACATTGTCCCAGGAAATCAGACCTTATCAGTATCCCTCAAATCTCAAGTCCATAAGCACAGAGCCATACAACTAATACCTCTAGTTATAGGGTTAGGAATGGCTACTGCTACAGGAATGAGAATAATCAGTTTATCTACTTCATTATCCTACTACCACACGCTCTCAAAGGATTTCTCAGACAGCTTGCAAGAAATAATGAAGTCTATCCTTATTTTTCAATCCCAAATAGACTCTTTTGCAGCAGTGACTCTCCAAAACCACTGAGGCCTAACCTCCTCACTGCTGAGAAAGGAGGACTCTGCACCTTCTTAGGGGAATAATGTTGTTTTTACACTAACCAGTCAGGAATAGTAAGAGATGTCACCTGGCATTTACTGGAAAAGGCTTCTGAAATCAGACAATGCCTTTCAAACTCTTAAACTAACCTCCAGAGTTGGACAACTTGGCTTCTCCCTTTTCTAGGTCCTGTGGCAGCCATCTTGCTGTTAGTCACCTTTGGGCACTGTATTTTTAACCTTCTTGTCAAATTTGTTTCCTCTAGAATCAAGGGCATCAGACTACAGATGGTCTTACAAATGGAACCCCAAATTACTTAAACTAACAACTTCTACTGAGGACCCCTGGACTGCCCCACTAGTCCTTCCACTCTTAGGCCCACTGGCCTAAAGAGTTCCTCTCTGGAGGACACTACAAATACATGACCCCTTCTTTGCCCCTATCAAGCAGGAAGTAGCTAGAGTGGTCATCAGCCAAATTCCTAATAACAGTTGGAGTGTCCTGTTTAGAGGGGGTATGGAGAGGTGAAGCTGGCTGGGCTTCTCGGTCAGGTGGGGACTTTGAGAACTTTTCTGTATCGCTAAAGGATTGTAAATGCACCAGTCAGTGCTCTGTGTCTAGTTAAAGATTTGTAAATGCACCAATCAGTGCTCTGTGTCCAGTTAATCAGGTAGGAGACTTGGAGAACTTTCCTGTCTAGCTAAAGGATTGTAAATGCACCAAACAGTACTCTATCAAAACAAACCAATCAACACTCTGTAAAACAGACCAATCAACTCTCTATAAAACAAACCAATCAGCACTCTGTAAAACAGACCAATCTGCACTCTGTAAAATGGACGAATAAGCACTCTGTAAAACAGACCAATCAGCTCTCTGTAAAATGGACCAATCATTTGGATGTGGATGGGGCCAAATAAGGGAATAAAAGCAGGCCACCTGAGCCAGCAGCGGCAATCCCCTAGGGTTCCCTTCTGTCTCATGGAAGATTTGTTCTTCAGTCTTGGCAATAAATCTTGCTGCTGCTCAGTTTTTGAATCCACACTGACTTTACCATGTGTAACACTCACTGCGAAGGTCTGCAGTTTCACTCCTAAAGCCAGGGAGACCACGAACCCACTGGGAGGAATGAATAACTCCACACATGCTCCTTTAAGGGCTGTAACAGTCACTGCAAAGGTCTGCAGCTTCACTCATGAAGTCAGCAAGACCACAAACCCACCAGAAGGAAGAAACTCCAGACACATGTAAACCTCTGAAGAAACAAACTCCAGACACACCATCTTTAAGAACAGTAACACTCACTGCAAGGGTCTACGGCTTCATTCTTTCTTTTCGAGACAGAGTCTCACTCATCGCCCAGGCTGTAGTGCAGTGGCACTATCTCAGCTCACTGCAAACTCTGCCTTTCAGGTTCATGCCATTCTCCTACCTCAGTCTCACACAAGTAGCTGGGACTACAGGCGCCTGTCACCATGCCTGGCTAATTTTTTGTATTTTTTTAGTAGAGATGGGATTTCACAGTGTTAGCCAGGATGGTCTCGATCTCCTGACCTTGTGATCTGCCCGCCTCACCCTCCCACAGTGCTGGGATTACAGGACTGAGCCACTGCACCTGATCCATGGCTTCATTCTTCAAGTCAGCGAGACCAAGAACCCATTGGAAGGATACACCAGGACCAGTGGCTCTTGGGGAGAGGGAGCCTAGTTGTAGGAAGACAAGGGAGTGTCCCACAGCAACACCAGTCCCTAGAGCTGCAGACTTCTTTAGGGCTTCAGAGGGGCCAGGAAAGACCCAAAGCAGAGAGAACAGTCAGCCCAGCTTTGGGTTCTGGTCCCACTCAGGGTAAGGGGGTCCTGAGCAGGGCTGGGGTCCCAAATAGTCTGGGCCCCAAAGGGCAGGTGGGGTCAGCCCCATTGTGGTCACAGGTGACTGAGAGTGGCAAGGACCCTGAGCAGGGGTAGCGAGGTGGGGTTCGGAAGCAGCCCCTGTTGGGTCTGCCGGAGTTCAGACAGGAACACGCACATCCACACATCCATAAAGTGTGTTCTCCCGGCTGACTCTCCTGCGTGGACATCTGGAAATACCTGCTCCCCTGTGTGGGCATGGAGATCAACCAGCCAAGAGGTAGGAAAGGGCAGCGGCGACAGGCTCTCAGCCTCCATTATGGAAGCAGTCCCCAGCTGTGTGCAGATGTGGCAGCACCCGGCTTGATCCCTGCCTGAATGAGGCCCAGGAGGCCCTGGGGAATCCCAGAATGAGGTTTACTCACAGCTCCTAGCCAGCTGCCATGCTATCTCGCCCTCTTCCTCCAGTGCCTCCTTTCTCCCCCTTTCCTGGCCATGGGGGTATTTCAGGGACTGCTTGGAAAGGGAAGCATGGGTACCTGCTCAGGTGCAGGTTGGGGGCCTGAAGGGAGCCTTGCTCTGCCCAGTGCGTGCCCTGGAGGCCAGAGGGAGCCCCACTCTGCCCAGCGCCCACCCTCTAGGTGTCCACTCACCTGTCCTCTTGCTCCCCTTTAGGACGCCTGCTGGGGGGAGTTGTAGGGTCTCTGCTGTCCAAGACATGCTGGGCCCTCTCGCACTGCTGTTGCTCCTCTGGCCTCTGGGACCAGTTGCAAAAGCCTCGTCCTCATGCAATTTCAGGGGTTTCAGGCTGAGGTTGAGTATAGCATGAGGGAGCTTAGGACTGGGTGGCTGCTGTCTCCTCTGCCCAGGGCCCGCATTCACCTCAGGGTGCCTGCTTATGCCCTGGGCTTCAAGAGTGGGAAACCCTGTCTGCCACAGAGCTGGCTCTGGACTGTGTCTCCTGTGATCAGAGAATCCCTGTGGGCAAGACTGCCTCCCCTATCAGTCTGGGGCTCCTTGAGAACTTTGCTTCCCCTATCAGTCCAGGACTCCTTGAGACTCCTCAGGGCTCTGCCTCCTCCATCAGTGTAGTGCTCCCTGAGGGCAGGGCTGTGCCTCTTCTGTCATCCTGTGGCGTCCTAAGAGTAGGACTGTGCCTCTCATCAGTCTGGGCCTCATTAGGGCAGGACTGGGCCTCCCACATCTGTCTAAGTCTCCCTAGAGCAGGGTTGGGCCTCCCCTGTCAGTCTGGGGCTTCCTCCTATACACTAATCTGTGCTCTGTGTGTGAGCTTATGTTTTCTGGACATTTCCTTTTAATGAGCTCAAACGCTACATGAGTTTTTCTGTCTCCCTTCCTTCTACCGGATGTACTGAAAGTTCATTTACATCACAGCACTTCACTCCTTACACAAGCTGCTAACCCATTATTTTTGAGAGTTGTTTCCACCACAGTACTTCTAGGCACAAGTATTAGTTTGAGTACACTTACTCCATTCTGGGTATAAATGAGTGGAGTTTCTCAATCATATGATAATTATGCTTGTTTTCTTGAGGACCCTTCACATGTTTGCATAGAAGTTGCATCATTTTCCATTCCAAGAAGCACTGTATCAGAGTTCCAATTTGCCTCTATCCCCTCAAAGACATGATATTTCCAGCTTTTTACAATTTTTTAGTATTCCTGTATGTGAGACGTGCAGTGTCTCATTTTGGATTTTAAGTGCATTTACTGAATCTCAAATTATGAGTATCTGTCCCACCTGCTTTTTGGGTATTTTCATATTATATTTGGAGAAATATCTGTTTAGAGGTCTAGACCTTTAATTTTTTTATGTTGTAAACAGCTTATGATTTGGATACTAGAAGCTGATCACTTAAAATTTGTTGCTTTAGCTTATGCAATCAGACATCGTCCAAGTTCCTGACATGCCAGAGATTATGCTCCACCAAGTAAAGACTATGCATGCCATGATTATGGTCATTCTCTCCGAGATGAACATTTCTGTAGAGAATATGGGTACTATGGCACTATAACATTTTCTGATTTTGTCCAATAGATCTCTTATATTATTATTATTATTATTATTATTATTATTATACTTTAAGTTCTAGGGTATATGTGCACAACGTGCAGGTTTGTTACATATGTATACATGGGCCATGTTGGTGTGCTGCACCCATTAAGTCATCATTTACATTAGGTATATCTCCTAATGCTATCCCTTCCCCCTCCCCACAATAGGACCCAGTGTGTGATGTTCCCCTTCCTGTGACCAAGTGATGTCATTGTTCAATTCCCACCTATGAGTGAGAACATGCAGTATTGGTTTTCTGTTCTTGCGATGGTTTGCTGAGAATGATGGTTTCCAACTACATCCATGTCCCTACAAAGTACACGAGCTCATCCGTTTTTATGGCTGCGTAGTATTCCATGGTGTATATGTGCCACATTTTCTTAATCCAATCTATCACTGATGGACATTTGGGTCGATTCCAAGCCTTTACTATTGTGAATAGTGCCACAATAAACATACGTGTGCATGTGTCTTTATAACAGCATGACTTATAATCCTTTGGGTATATCCCCAGTAATGGGATGGTTGGGTCAAATGGTATTTCTCATTCTAGATCCTTGAGGAATCGCCATACTGTTTTCCACAATGGTTGAACTAGTTTACAGTCCCACCAACAGTGTAAAAGTGTTCCTATTTCTCCACATCCTCTCCAGCACCTGTTGTTTCCTGATTTTTTAAAGATTGCCTTTCTAACTGGTGTGAGATGGTATCTCATTGTGGTTTTGATTTGCATTTCTCTGATGGTGACTGATGATGAGCATTTTTTCATGTGTCTGTTGGTTGTATGAATGTCTTCTTTTGAGAAGTGTCTGTTCATAATCTTTGCCCATTTTTTGATGCCGTTGTTTGTTTTCTTCTTGTAAATTTGATTGAGTTCTTTATAGGTTCTGGATATTAGCCCTTTGTCAGATGAGCAGATTGCAAAAATTTTCTCACATTCTGTAGGTTGCCTGCTCACTCTGATGGTGGTTTCTTTTGCTGTGCAGAAGCTCCTTAGTTTAATTTGACCCCATTTGTCAATTTTGGCTTTTGTTGCCATTGCTTTTGGTGTTTTAGACATAAAGTCTTTTCCCCATCCCTATGTCCTGAATGGTATTACCTAGGTTTTCTTCTAGGGTTTTTATGGTTTTAGGTCTAACATTTAAGTCTCTAATCCATCTTGAATTAATTTTCATATAAGGAGTAAGGAAGGGATCCAGTTTCAGCTTTCTACTCATGGTTAGCCAATTTTCCCAACACCATTTATTAAATAGGGAATCCTTTCTCCATTTCTTGTTTTTGTCAAGTTTGTCAAAGATCAGATGGCTGTAGATGTGTGATATTATTTCTGAGGGCTCTGTGCTGTTCTGTTGGTCTATATCTCTGTTTTGGTACCAGTACCATGCTGTTTTAGTTACTGTAGCCTTGTAGTATAGTTTGAAGTCACGTAGCGTGATGTCTCCAGCTTTGTTCTTTTGGCTTAGGATTGTCTCAGCAATGTGAGGTCTTTTTTGGTTCCATATGAACTTTAAAGCAGTTTTTTCCAATTCTATGAAGAAAGCTGTTGGTAGCTTAATGGGGATGGCATTGAATGTATAAATTACCTTGGTCGAAGTGGCCATTTTCACGATATTGATTCTTCCTATCCATGAGCATGGTATGCTCTTCCATTTGTTTGTGTCCTCTTTTATTTCACTGAGCAGTGGTTTGTAGTTCTCTTTGAAGAGGTCCTTTACATCACTTGTAAGTTGGATTCCTAGGTATTTTATCCTCTTTGAAGCTATTGTGAATGGGAGTTCACTCATGATTTGGCTCTCTGTTTATCTGTTATTGGTGCAAACAATGCTTGTTATTTTTGCACATGGATTTTGTATCCTGAGACATTGCTGAAGTTTCTTATCAGCTTAAGGAGATTTTGGGCTGAGACAGTGGGGTTTTCTAAATACACAATCATGTCATCTGCAAACAGGGACCATTTGACTTCTTCTTTTCCTAACTGAATACCCTTGATTTCTTTCTCTTGCCTGATTGCCCTAGCCAGGACTTCCAACACTATGTTGAATAGGAGTGGTGAGAGAGGGCATCCCTGTCTTGTGCCAGTTTTCAAAGGGAATTTTTCCAGTTTTTGCCCATTCAGTATGATATTGGCTGTGGGTTTGTCATAAATAGCTCTTATGATTTTGAGATACGTTCCATCAATACCGAATTTATTGAGCGTTTTTAGCATGAAGGGCTGTTGAATTTTGTCAAAGGCCTTTTCTGCATCTATTGAGATAATCATGTGGTTTTTGTCTTCGGTTCTGTTTATATGCTGGATTACGTTTATTGATTTGCGCATGTTGAACCAGCCTTGCATCCCAGGGATGAAGCCCACTTGACCATGGTGGATAAGCTTTTTGATGTGCTGCTGGATCCGGTTTGCCAGTATTTTATTGAGGATTTTTGCATCAATGTTCATCAGGGATATTGGTCTGAAATTCTCTTTCTTTGTTGCATCTCTCTCAAGCTTTGGTATCAGGATGATGTTGGCCTCGTAAAATGAGTTAGGGAGGATTCCCTCTTTTTCTATTGATTGGAATAGTTTCAGAAAGTATGGTACCAACTCTTTCTTGTACCTCTGGTAGAATTCGGCTGTGAATCTGTCTAGTTTAGGACTTTTTTTGGTTGGTAGGCTATTAATTATTGCCTCAACTTCAGAGCCTGCTATTGGTCTATTCAGGGATTCAACTTCTTCCTGGTTTAGTCTTGGGAGAGTGTAAGTGTCCAGGAAATTATCCATTTCTTCTAGGTTTTCCAGTTTATTTGCATAGAGGTGTTTATAGTATTCTCTGATGGTAGTTTGTATTTCTGTGGGGTTGGTGGTAATAGCCCCTTTATCATTTTTTATTGCCTCTATTTGATTATTCTCTCTTTTCTTCTTTATTACTCTTGCTAGCGGTCTATCAATTTTATTTTGTTGATCTTTTCAAAAAACCAACTCCTGGATTCATTGATTTTTTTGGCGGGTTTTTTTGTGTCTCTATCTCCTTCAGTTCTGCTCTGATCTTAGTTATTTCTTGCCTTCTGCTAGCTTTTCAATGTGTTTGCTCTTTCTTCTCTAGTTCTTTTAATCGTGATGTTACAGTGTCAATTTTAGATCTTTCCAGCTTTCTCTTCTGGGCATTTAGTGCTATAAATTTCCCTCTACTCACTGCCTTAAATGTGTCCCAGAGATTCTGGTATGTTGTATCTTTGCTCTCATTGGTTTCAAAGAACATCTTTATTTCTGCCTTCATTTCGTTATTTACCCAGTAGTCATTCAGGAGCAGGTTATTCAGTTTCCATGTAGTTGAGCCGTTTTGATTGAGTTTCTTAGTCCTGAGTTCTAGCTTGATTGCACTGTGGTCTGAGAGACAGTTTGTTATAATTTCTGTTTCTGTACATTTGCTGAGGATTGCTTTACTTCCTACTATGTGGTCAATTTTGGCATAAGTGCTATGTGGTGCTGAGAAGAACGTATTTTCTATTCTTCGGGGTGGGGAGTTCTGTAGATGTCTATTAGGTCTGCTTGGTGCAGAATTGAGTTCAATTCCTGGATATCCTTTTTAACTTTCTGTCTCATTGATATGTCTAATGTTGACAGTGGGGTGTTAAAGTCTCCCATTATTATTGTGTGGGAGTCTAAGTCTCTTTTTATGTCTCTAAGGACTTGCTTTATGAATCTGGGTGCTCCTGTATTGGGTGCATATATTTTTAGGGTAGTTAGCTCTTCCTGATGAATTGATCCCTTTACCATTATGTAATGGTTTTCTTTGTCTTTTTTGACCTTTGATGGTTTAAAGTCTGTTTTATCAGAGACTAAGATTGCAATCCCTGCTTTTTTTTGTTTGTTTGTTTTCCATTTGCTTGGTAGATCTTCCTCCATCCCTTTATTTTGAGTCTATGTATGTCTCTGCATGTGAGATGGGTCTCCTGAATACAACAAACTGATGGGTCTTGACCCTTTATCCAATTTACCTTTCTGTGTCTTTTAATTGGACCATTTAATCCCTTTACATTTAAGGTTAATATTGTTATGTGTGAACTTGATCCTGTCATTATGATATCAGCTGGTTATTTTGCTTGCTAGCTGATGCAGTTTCTTCCTACTATCGATGGACTTTAAATTTTGACATGTTTTTGCAATGGCTGGTACCTGTTTTTCCTTTCCATGTTTAGTGCTTCCTTCAGGATCTCTTATAGGGCAGGCCTGGTAGTGACAAAATATCTAAGCATTTGCTTGTCTGTAAAGGATTTTATTTCCCCTTCACTTATGAAACTTAGTTTGGCTTGTTTTGAAATTCTGGGTTGAAAATTCTTTTCTGTAAGAGTGTTGAATATTGGCCCCCATTCTCTTCTGGCTTGGAGAGTTTCTGCCGAGAGATCTGCTGTTAGTCTGATGGGCTTCCTTTTGTGTGTAACCCTACCTTTCTCTCTCGCTGCCCTTAACATTTTTTCCTTCATTTCAACTTTGGTGAATCTGACAATTATGTGTCTTGTAGTTGCTCTTCTTGAGGAGTATCTTTGTCGTGTCCTCTGTATTTCCTGAATTTGAATGTTGGCCTGCCTTACTAGGTTGGGGAAGTTCTTCTGGATGATATCCTGCAGAGTGTTTTCCAACTTGGTTCCATTTTCCCCGTCACTTTCAGGCACACCAATCAGATGTAGATTTGGTCTTTTCACATAATCCCATATTTCTTGGAGGCTTTGTTCATTTCTTATTACTCTTTTTTCTACACTTCTCTTCTTGCTTCATTTCATTCATTTGATCTTCAATCGCTGATACTCTTTCTTCCAGTTGATCGAGTCAGTTACTGAAGCTTGTGCAACTGTCTCGTAGTTCTCATGTTATGGTTTTCATGTCTATCAGTTCTTTTAAGGTCTTCTCTGCATTGATTATTCTAGTTATCCATTCATCCATTCTTTTTTCAAGGTTTTTAGTTTCTTTTCACAGGTTACATAGTTCCTCCTTTAGCTCTGAGAAATTTGATCAACTGAAGCCTTCTTCTCTCGACTTGACAATTCTCCATCCAGCTTTGTTCTGTTGCTGGTGATGAGCTCTGTTCCTTTGGAGGGGGAGATGCATTCTAATTTTTTGAATTTCCAGGTTTTCTGCACTGCTTTTTCCCCATCTTTGTGATTTTATCTGCCTTTGGCCTTTGATGATGGTAATGTACTGATGGGATTTTGGTGTGGGTGTCCTTTCTGTTTGTTAGTTTTCCTTCTAACAGTCAGGACCCTCAGCTATAGGTCTGTTGGTGTTTGCTTGAGGTCTAATCCAGACCCTGTTTGCCTGGGTGTCAGCAGCATAGGCTGCAGAAGATAGAATATTGCTGAACAGCGAGTGTTGCTGTCTGATTCTTGCTCTGGAAGCTCCATCTCAGGCTTGTACCCCTCCATGTGTGGTGTGAGGTGTTGGTCTGCACCTAGTGGGGTATGTCTCCCAGTTAGGCTACTCAAGGGTCATGTACCCACTTGAGCAGGCAGTCTGTCCATTCTCAGGTCTCAACCTCCGTCCTGGGAGATCCACTGCTCTCTTCGAAGCTTTCAGATGGGGCATTTACCTCTGCCGAGGTTTCTGCCACTTTTTGTTTAGCTATGGCCTGTCTCAAGACGAGGAGTCTACAGAGGCAGGCCAGCCTCCATGAACTGTGGTGGGCTTCACCCAATTGGAGCTTCCCTGTGGCTTTCTTTACCTGCTTAAGCTTCAGACATCCCTCCCCCAGCCTCGCTGCTGCCTTGCAGTTAGATCTCAGACTGCTGTACTAGCAATGAGGAAGGCTCCATGGGCGTGGGACCCTCTGGGCCTGGTGTAGGATATGATCTCCTGGTGTGCATTTGCTAAGACCATTGGTAAAAGACAGTATTAGGGTAGGAGTTACCCGAATGTCCAGGTGTTGTGTGTATCAATTTCCTTTGGCTAGGAAAAGGAATTCCCTTTCCCCTTGCACTTCTCGGATGAGGCGATGCCTCACCCTCCTTCAGCTCTTGCTGATAAGGGCTGCATCCACAGACCAGCACCAACTGTCTGACATGCCCCAGTGAGATGAACCTGGTACCTCCGTTGAAAATGCAGAAATCACCTGTCTTCTCTGTCGTTCATGCTGGGAGCTGGAGGCTGGAGCTGTTCCTATTTGGCCATCTTGGGTGCCAGCAACCCCAGTAGATCTCTTAAATTTTAAATTATTAATTCTGAAATTAAAGAAGTTCTCTGGGTTTTTTTTTTTTTTTTTTTTTTTGAAAATAATTCTCACTCATTCTGTCACCAGGCTGGAGTGCAGTCGTGTGATCTTGGCTCATTGTAACCTCTGCCTATTGGGTTCAATCAATTCTCTGCCTCAACCTCATGAATAGCTGGGATTACAGGTGTCTACCACCACACCCAGTTAATTTTTTTGTATTTTTAGTAGAGACAGGGCTTCACCATCTTGGCCAGGTTGGGATTGAATCCCTGACTCCATGATCCACTCGCCTCAGCCTCCCTGAGTGCTGGGATTACCTGCATGAACCACTGCACCCAGCCTCGTTTTTTTTGTTTGTTTGTTTGTTTGTTTGTTTTAATACACTGATCATGTTGGCCATGGTAGAGATCATTCTGAACGTCCAAGTGAAAGTTCTTAGAGAGATGCATATCAGAGTTATAGTAAAAGTCCAGGTGTTATTTGTAAATTATAGAATTATATTTAATAGACCAGATCATTGTTTTAATGAAATGTTAAGGAAAATTACAAAGAAAAAATAATGTGAAAATATTGAGAATTGTTAACAGTATAAAGCATAGAGATTTACACGAAGGTTAGAACTTCAGTTCATTTTCAGAAAATATGACTCAACCATTATTTTAGAATAAACTTTCTTAAGCTTCAAAATACTACTCTTACACTTCTTTGAAATAAAACATTTTGACTATTGCAGTCACAGTTAATATCCACAACAGAGGCAGAGGAAAGCAGATATGTCCAAGTAGTACTTTAACTGATTCATGGTTTAGTGATACCATTAAAAATGTTCAAATATAGTTCAACATAAGTTCTATTATTTTATCAACCCTGAAGGGACCTCTCATGGTGCAGCACATGCACCAGGTCCTCGAATGACTTTCGGGGGAAGGAGTTGCCATGATTATAACAATACACAAGATAGAGATGACAGAAGCTGGGAGAACTATTCAAGAAGCTGTGGTGATTTCTATTCCAGTGTTCATGAGCACAGTGACAGAAAAGAATGAATGTATCCATCTTCAGTGGATAGGGTACACTGTGATTCTCATGAAGAATATGGTAGCTCAAGTTACAGGGCTTCTAGAAAAGGTGTTGGGGGAAGTCAATCTGAAAAAGGAGACTGAAGCAGATATTTAAAATAGTCTTTCTCACATACGAAGTTTTGTTTGTATATTGAAAATTAAAATGTTTTTGCATAGTTTCCTGAGTATCACCATAAGAAACAGGTTTGCTTTGCGTGGAGAGGTAGATACTAACCTCCTCCATGAAGTTTTTGAGATATTAGGATGAAAGAGATTTTTTAAAAGTAATTATATATATAAAATGTATGTATATGTATGTGTGTGTATGTATGTATATATGTATATATACACACACATATATATGTAAAATTTTTTTTGATGAAGTCTCACTCTGTCGCCCAGGCTGGATTGCAGTGGCACAATCTTGGCTCACTACACACTCTGCCTCCCAGGTTCAAGTGATTCTCCTGCCTCAGCCTCCCAAGTAGCTGGAATTACAGGTGCGTGTCACCACACCCTGCTAATTTTTATATTTCTAGTAGAGATGGGGTTTCACATGTGTTAGCCAGGTTGGTCTTGATCTCCCGACCTCATGATTCACCCATCTCGGCCTCTCAAAGTGCGGTGATTACAAGCATGAGTCACTGCACATGGCCAGTAATTTCATAATTTTTAATGCTATTTGAAAAATGTCAGCTTACGTGTAATGTCTGTATTAAAAGTTTTAGAATGAAATTATACATGTAATGCAAAATGCCAGATTTTATTGTTACACAGGCTCAAAAGCAAATGCATTAGGAGAGTAAATTGTGTTGTTTGTAGAAAATTGACTTTGTTGCTTTGCACATAAATAGATACAAAAGTAAGCATATGTGAAGTCTCCCTTGGAAACTGCACAAGTTTCCTAATTAGGCTGTGTTTCTTTTTAAAAACTTAACAGCTTCAACCAGGCAAGGTGGCTTATGCCTGTAATCCCTGTGCTTTGTGGCACAGAGGTTGACGGATCACAAAGTCAAGTTTCAAGTCTTTAGAAAGACTACAAAACTGTCTGCCTCAGCTTAAAACATTTATCCTTCAGAGGAATAGTAAATGTCAAAGGAAATAATTAGATATGGTTGATAACTAGAGTTTAAAACATCCAGAACATTCTTCTTGAAGAATTCTGTGACTGGAGTGGAACAATAGTTAAAAACATATTTTGCACCAAAATCAAAATGGAACCAGGTAAGTTTCTTAAGTACATGGCTTAATGAAAATAAATGTTCCTAGTTTAAATAGTGGAAAATTAGTGTTTAGATTTGGAAGATACTCACATTAATATTGTCTTGAAATATTTGACATTGGTTGTTGTAACCAACACATTAGTAAGATATTCTTACCAATAGGAATAATCTGGGAGTGTTGAAAATTTATCAGAATTTTTTTTTTTTTTTTTTTTTTTTTTGGAGATAGTGTCTAGCTTTATCACCTAAGCTGTGGTGCAGTTACTCGAGCTTGGCTCACTACAACCTCCACCTTCTGGGCTCAAGCTATTCTGCTTTCTCAGCATTCCAAGTAACTAGAAATACAGGAGTGTGACACCACAGCTGGGTAAAGTATTGTATTTTTAGTGCAGACAGCATTTCATGTTGGGCAGGCTTTTCTTAAAATCTTGATCCCTCCTCTTCTGCCTCCCAAAGTGTTAGGATTACAAGCATGAGCCACCATGCTCGGCCTATCAGATATCATTGAAGATATGAATAGGAATATTTTAAACCTTATGCTTTTGGGGAAGTTAAGTGTATAAAACAACAGAATGAAGATTCAGATAGGGGATGGCTTAAAGGTTTAAGAAATGATCTAATGATAAAAGTGTAAGAAATAGGACCCAAATAAGAAAACCAAATAACTTTGCTGAACCTACAACTTACAGAAATAGAATATACGCACTTCCAGAAGTTTTACAGTGATAATTCTTGTAATTAACAGCATAATCTGCAAAGAGGAAGCATTTTCATGAGAAAATTTTGGCCAGATCATCAATTTTTATAGGGAAAGTCTGCAAACAATTTTAAAGGAGAAGATACCAACTTTGATTTTCAAGTGAGTTATTTACATTATGAAGTTATGTTTTCCTTCACATATAATGTAGGACTGTGAGGATTAAATGTAAAGATAAAACTCCCTAGTCTTGTCTATCTTCACAGTGACAGCATAAGAATTAGTGTCGGTCAAGTTGTGATGGTTCAGGTCTTTAATCCCAGCATTTTGGGAGGCTGAGGCAGGCATATCGCTTTAGCTCAGGAGTTTGACTCATGCCTGGGCAACATGGAGAAATCTTGTCGCTATAAAACAGACAAAAATTTGATGCAGGTGGTAGTGCATTAATTTAGTCCCACTGCTTGGTGGACTGAGGCAGAAGGATTGCTTGTGGCCATGAGGACCAGGTTGCAGTGAGCGTCTTTGCTCCACTGCACACTGCATTTTCACCTGGGTGACAAACTGAGACCCTGCCAAAAGAAAAGAAAGCAAAACAAAAAAGACAAAGTGTCTGTGATACTCCAACCATGGGAATTTTGCACACAAATTATCTTCATGAGGCATTCTGTCATAATGATTTAAAGGAATGGGAGACAGAAGTATAACCTGTAAAGGACAATTCATCAATCTTCGAATAGGGACTTCAAGTTAGAGTAAATCGTGAAAAGCCCTTCTATAACAAGCCTTTCTATAAAGCCTTATTCCTTAATTTTCATAGGAAAGTCATGCTTTCTAATGAATAATAGAATACGTTTTATCGTCTTCGGCCACCAGGATTGCTATGAGAAAATAGCTAGACTTGGTGGTTTATAACCAACATTTCTTGTAATACCAGACCCTGAGAAGCCAAAGATGAAGGAATCAATAAAGATAGTGTTCTGGCAAGGGCCCACTTTGTGGATTTTAAACTGACATCTTATTGAGTCCACACATGGTAGAAAAGGTTGGGAACTCTTGGGTTTCTTATAGGAGGGTACTAATAACATTTATGAGATTTATGAGGGTGCTGTCTTCCTGACCTGATCAGTTCTAATCAAAGGCCCTGTTCCCCATCCAGAGGCCAGCCAATTGACATTTCTATATGCTGAACTTAAAGTGTATTTTAGATGGTGGAGTGAGGATGGCAGTGATGATTGAATTTCCTGGTTTGCAGTTTTTAGTGACTCTAGTGTTGCCATCAATTGTTAAAGGCATTAAGATGACTGTTTAAAATGTTAGTACTGAGTCATCCAGCTTCAGATTACAAGGTTTGGGGACAACTGGGCAGTTTTAGTTTTCAGTGGTGCTAAATCACTATAGGGGGACACAATGTTGAAATTTTAGTTTGGAGAGTTGTAGTTTTATATTGAATAAAATGAGAATTGAAAATTTAGACTAATAAAAACTTGTAAGATATCTCATGTGGGTGCTCTATAGTTTTCCATTGAAACACAATTCTGCAGTTACTTCTCTTGACTCTTGTTTACAAAATAAGTCTGGTCTTACTAGTTTTGTCATTATTTACCTAAATGCAGTAACAGTGGTCATTGACCACAAAGACCTTTATTTATTTATTTATTTTTTTATTTCTTCATTTATTCATTATTTACTTTTTAAAATTAGACACAGCATCTGGCTCACTGCAGCCTCAATGTCCTGGACTCAAGTGACCCTCCCACTTCAGCGTCCAGAGTAACTGAGACCAACATGCCAGACTAATTTTGTATTTTCATTTGTTTGTTTTTGGGTATTTGTGATCTCCTGGGCTCAAATATTCCTCCCACCTTGGCCTGTGAGAGTGCTGGGATTACAGGTATGAGCCACCATGCCTGGCCACAGAGGCCTTTCCAGTTTCCTTTGTGAAAACTTTCTATAATTAGTCTCAGATTATATTTTGTAAAACTTTGAGACTAGATGCCAAGCCAGGAAATTGCCACCAGCCTTTTCTGTGAGAACCTGTATATTGGGTTGAATTCCTCTCCTCTCAAAGTCACCAAATATTGTGAGGTTCCAGAACTTGCCCATTCTTTCCCATCGTTTAGTTTAAGAACTCCATAAACAATTATGAGGCTGTTTTTACCAACAGGCCTTTGTAAGTTCCCACTGTAAACTTTAGATTTTAATGCTACCTGGTTATATTTGATTCTATGGAAATCATTCTCAAATGTATTTGATATTTTAGAAAAGGTTTGGTAATAAAACCAGTTTACAATAACGTTCTGTTAAAAAAAGGACACTTTTTTACTGAATAGCAGAAATGCCTCTGTTTTCATAAAAATGTTTATAAAATATTAAATGTTGAGTAAATGTAACACAGCTCAATTAGTGAATTAGCAAATCCAAGAAGAATGCAAATGTATTCTCTTTTTTCATGTTTTTTTTTTTTTTTTTTTTCTTTTCACTGAGAGTCTCCCTCTTTCGCCCAGCCTGGAGTGCAGTGGTGAGATCTCAGCTCACTGCAACCTGTGCCTTCTGGGATCAAGCAATATCTTTCCTCAGCCTCCTGTGTAGCTGGGGTTACAGGTGTGCACCACCATTCGTGGCTGAATTTGTATTTCTAGTAGAGTTTGGGTTTTGCCATATTGGCCAGACTGGTCTGGTCTCAAACTTCTGAATTCAGATGATCAACCTTCCTTGGCCTCCCAAAGTGCAGGGACTATAGACGTGAGCCACTATACCTGGGCAACAAATATATTCATACACTTACACCATAACAACTCGTGATAATTTAAAATAATTTAATAATTTAATTTTTAATTTTAAATAAATAATTTTAAACTAATCTCATTTGCTAAATATTTGCATGAGACATGTGAACTTGGTCATCTATTTCTGGGATTTTAGGAGTATATAATTCACAATAGTGTTCATTTGTCTCTAAACCAATTAGAATACCACCTTTTTAAGTGATATTCAAAATTAACATGGTAATAACATATATGGTAGAAATATAACACACACAAAATGCATATGCAAAAGATATAGATAATGGCAAACAAATTTTATAATTCTCCTAAAATTTAGTCATGAATAAAGCAATAGAGTAATGTAAACCTCACTGGTTTTTATCCATTATATATTTTATCTAAATTGTGCTTCCAAAAAATGAGACAAGTTTATCTACTCAACAGGAGGTCTAATACCTTTTCTCTGTATTGGTAAAGAAGAATTTGCTGAGATTATTTAGCCCTAACATTTAATCTAGGGAGTCAGAGGACTACATTTTACCCATAGGATACATTCAATGACAGTCTGGATGTCTTCAAAACCTGGGTAGTTAAAATTCTCAATCTCTTCTAATGAGTCATTTTTCTTTTCCACTTCCATCAGATAATTTTTTGGAAGGTGGGCAAGATCCTTGAATCTCTCAAGAGCCTCTGATTTTGAGACTCTAAATTTCTCATGACGATAGTGGGTTGAGTGGCTGAAATAGAAAGAAAAAGACTTGTTTAGTGGTAGACGGATGGAAGATGAGAGACTTGAAGTGGAATATGTTAAAGAATTCAAGGGAGCTCAATGGAAGATAGATGATAGTAAAAGGACAAGCAAGGATCACGAATAATAGGAAGGAATACATGAAAGATGCACCAGTGTAGGGAGATGTTAAGTTTCTCAAAGATCATTGAAGTTCCAGATTACCCTAAAACAGCATTGCAACAACAAGGATGCCTATTTAGCAAAGCCTGAATCGACCAGCGTTCAAGAAGATGGGTTTCAGTTGACTGAGAGAATCATGTGCAGAAGCAATAATCCAAATAAAGAGCAAAGAGGTGTCAAACAGCTTCAAATGAGATAAGGATAGAGTTAAAGAGATATAAAGATAGAGATAGAGACAGAAATAGAGATGCAGACAGAGACAAAGACGGACAGAGAGATAGAGATAGGCATAGATAGACATAGATATAGATGTAGACCTTGACATAGACATAGACATAGTGACAGAGACAGAGAAGGTTCCAGGCAAATGGGAAACATCCCATTAAGGAAAATTGGTCTCAAACATAGGGAGTCTTTAAATAATGTCCACTCCGGAAATATGCTAGAAAGAAGGGAACCAAACACATGATGTTGCCCTGCTACTTGGATTGCTGGATCATATGATGGGTGGTTCTGCTTGTAGATTTCTTAGGAGTCTCCATACTTAAATGGACATAAACCCCTGTGTAAGGCCTGCACTAATTTACATTCTCACCCAAAAGAATGCACATATATCCTTTACTCTGCAACCTCACCAGAAATATGTTCCTTTTGTCTTTTGGATAATAGCTATTCTGACTGAAATGAGATGACATTTTGTCGTGGATTTGATTTGCTTTTGCCTTACGTATTAGGGATGATGAGCACTTTGTAGTATGCCTGCTGGGCAACTGTGTGTTTTACGTAAACAAATGAATATTCATGTCATTAGCCCATCCAGTTTCATGCTCTTTAGTCATTTGAGTCCCTATGTACTGTAAGTATTCACTCACTGTAAGATGTATGGTGATCCAATAATTTCTCCCATCCTGTAGGATGTCTCCTCCCTCTGTTTAGTTTCCTGTGTTCTGAAGCACCTTAGTTTGATATAACCCCATTCTCTGTTTTTGATGTTCTTTACTGTTCTTTTGCAGTCACTTTGAGATCATCATTACCAACACCACTGTCATGGAGCTTCTTCCTTCTGATTTCCTCTGGTGTTTCTATCGTTGCATGTATGACATTAAGGACTGGTGAGAAATTGTCTACTCTTTTATTTTTTATTTTTGTGGTAGAATTTTGCTCTTGTTGCCCTAGTTGGAGTTCAGTGGTGTGATCTTGGTGCACTGCAATCTCTGCTTCCATTGTTGAAGAAATTCTTCTGCCTCAGCCTCCCAAGTAGCTGGGATTACAGGTGCCCACCAACACTCCTGGCTACTTTAGGGTATTTTTAGTAGAGACAGGGTTTTGCCATCTTGGACAGCCTGGTCTCAAACTCCTGACCTCATGTTTGAGACTAGCCTCCCTCGGCCTACCAAAGTGCTGGAATTACAGGCATGAGCCACCACGCCTGGCCAAAATAATCTAATTTTAAAATCCTTTACGTAGACATTCAGGTTTTTCTTCGCCTAGTTTATAGAAAACACTTGATTTTGCATTGTGCGTTCTTGCTTCTTTGGGAAAAGTTCATGAGAGGCAAAAGCAGTGATGTAGTTCTGTGCTCCTATTGTTTTTCTATAGCTCATCTACCTTCTTTTCCTTTCTTCTGTGCTATTTTAGGTAAAACTTTGCAGTATATTGTAAAGTTAGGCAGTGTGCTGCCTCCAGCCCTATGCTGTTTACTGGGTTGCTCTGGCTCTTCAGGATCTTCATCGATTTCATAGCAAATTTAGGATTTTCAGACTGTTTTTGCATGAGGAATGGATCACTGATATTTACACAAGCATTGCATAAAATCTGTAGATCACTTAGGTAGTATTGATAAACCCTGTATCCTGGAGGGAGAGGACTCCCAAGGTCTTATGCTAAGCATACCCTTCCACATACCACCTCCTTTACCATGCCAGGAGGCATTCCTTTAGGAGGACGCCAATGCAATGCTCCTTAGTGATCACTTCCTTGCAGAAGTAAGTGTTGTGACAAAAGGAAAACTTCATTCTGCTGCCAGGACCCAGGATGGCCGAGTTCCTCCACCTGCCTGGCTAAGAAGGAGAAAGAGGAGAGACTCAAAGTGACCATTTCATGTAGATGGGTGAGGTGGCTTGCTAGCTGGGGTGAAGCAAGCTTTTCTTCTTCTCAGCTCTCCTGCTGAGACACCCGGAGGTACCAGGGGGACATCAGCCTGACTCAGAAACCCGACCTCTTCTCTAGACCGAGTCTCCACAGCCTGACATGCAGTTCCATCATGTAGCTAAACAGGACTTCATGTTGTGTGATCCGGGCTGACTTCTGGGTATGCACATTGGGTTTCTGGCATGAGCCTGCTGGAAACAGGCATGGGGAGTGGGGATAGTTTCATGGCTGGCATGGCCATGCAGACTCCCCTTCCTCCAGGGACTTTCCAAGAGAAAAGTGCCCTTCAACAGTCTGCTGTGTGTGAAGGGTCCTTGGTGCCGTTATTCTCCATTGTTAGTGATGATCTGGGCTACCCCTTCCCTACCACGTGCTCTCACAGCACCCGCAAACAAGCTGCCCTCCTATCTACAAGAGCCTGGACTTGGTTTCTCCTCTGTCCTCCATCCCCTGTCTTCTGTCTGACCCCCTGCAGCTCTGGCCTGGCCCCACCCCATCTTGCCTTGAGAAGCATAACACCCAGCCCCAGCTGCCAGCCATCCCGAATGGGCAGCTGCAAAGTTTAGGATCTGGCCCAGAAACTGGGGATGCCCTGGGGCCTGGGGTGTTCAGATAGCCAAGCTCCAAGAGTTGGATGTCCAGAGAGTCCGTTGCTGGCTGGGGCCAAGGCCAGGCTGTGCCCTCTGGTGCTTCTGCCACTTCTCATCGACCTCCTCCCTGGCCACGACCTTGACCATCGCCATTATGTTGTCCACCACCAGCACTGCATCATCCCCCAAGGCTGCCTCTTTGCTCTGCACCCCAGATGCCCTCCCCTGCCTCTAGGCTGAACAGGGGCACCCTCCTCCAGAGCTCCCACATACCATGGTCTACTCCTCCCACCCCACACCACCGCAACCCCTGGCCTCTGGGGGCTGCTCCCCTGGAGGTCGGTGGGCGTCCCCTGCTGACAATCCTTTGCCACACCTACGTTGACCCAGGGTTCCTGGGAAGCCCTGCCAGGCCCACAGCCCGCTGCACTGACTGTGGGACCCTGGGCCACAGCACGGTCTGCTGCGTACAGAAGTCTAGGAGCCATAGGCCAAAGCCCTGGTCTTGCAGAGCCCTGCCAGCAAGCATCGCGGGTGCCTCTGTGCTTACAGGAGCCTCGGGCTTGGCAAGGCAGTGCACAACAGCATCCACACATGCCATCCATGGGCATCCCTAGCTGCTGGCCTCTGGTGTTCACAGGGCACTGGGTGAGAGGTCCTTCAGAATGCTCCTGGGAGTTCAGCATGGTATCATGCTCAGGGAGGAACTATGGTACTGGGAGACTCTATTTGCCTAGACCTGCCAGAGTCCCTGCAGGATTCCTGGCCTCAAGAGCAGGGGAATTCCACTGTACAAGGCGACTTTCCTCCCACACTCCTGCCCAGGCCCAGTGCCCCAAGATGCCCAAGCAACCAGCGCTGATCCCTCTCTCTCTCCACAAGATCGGCAATATGCAGTACCATCTTTCTGGCCTGCCAAAGGAAGAGAGATGTTTCATGCGTTCACTGTGGATCAACGGCTTGCAACTGTCAGGATGCCGGTTAGGGCATGGGACATCCAAGCACCCAATTCCAAAGTGCACAATGCCGGCGCCACCTGGCACAAGCTCTGATGGCTTCTCGCAGGAGGTTTTCCCCAGGAGGGTGGAACTGCAGGCCACCAGGGTGCGGAAAGCCTCAGAAGATGCCCACCGCCCTCGCACTGATCAGCCTCAGAGAGAGGCTGGGTTTTTCCAGCACTTTCGGCATCCTTTAGGTATAGTACGGATGTGACATCTCACCCCGCAGTTGGCCACCTGTGGTTCCAAAACCAGATGCATGCGCCGTGAGGGCCCCGTGACCCAGAGGCTGTTTGTCCTACTCTAAAGCAACTTTGTTTTCTATTTCTGTGGTCAGGTTGATCTCTCAGCAAAAATACAAAGACAGCGAGGTTTTTGGATGTTGTCTATAAAACAGGCTGGGTTTTTAATGTGTCTGTATTGAATTACGGGAAGAGAGAGTAGGGAAAGAAATCGCTAGTGTTATTTAGAAACTCATTTTTGTAAACTCATTGTCTGTTTCATGAGGATTCTTGCTTCTACTGTCAGCCATGTCTGACAGGTGGGCAAGTTGTGGGACAGCGAGCTAGGGCGCCTCATGTGCACTTTTTATTAAAGCAGTTTTCCTTTGTGCATGTGGCCATAATTTAAATAGACAGGCAATCTACTTAACCACTGTGATTAAAAACTTGTCCTTTCAGTTAGCACATGTCAGATTTCTAGTTTGCTTGACAGAAATTATGGATATTTGACATAAAATGCGTTACTTTAGTGTACGTAGAAGTCTGGGACCATGAATAATCACAGTTTAAATTTCCCTCTGTAAAGCCTTGAATTGTCTCCCTCCTTACATGACAGGATTTGAAACTTGTTTCCTGTATCTCTGGCATAGTAAATAGTTTAATCCGAATAAGTGAGTGCAATCAAGATAAATGGCAATAGCCTAAAACAGAAGCAAAATAAATGTGCTTAAGTTATTTTATTTACCTGGGACACTGACTTACTCTTGTAATCCTGGCATTTGGGAAGGTGAAGGTGGGAGGATGGCTTGTGGTCAGGAGATGGAGACCAACCTGAGTAACATAATGAACTCGTTTAATCTGTTACCATTTTGGCACCAAGGACTCGTTTAGTGGAAGATGATTTTTCCCCAGACTAGGAGTGTGTAAAGGGAGAAGGCTGTGAGTTGGACACGTTGGGGAGCCTGGAGGGCGTCAGGGTTCCAGTGCGCACGGGTTGTGGCGGGGCTGCGGGTCACAGCAGTGTGACGGGGGTGGGGATTGGGCAGCGGATCTGTGAGGAGGACAGGGCGTGGCAGCGGGAGGATAAGTAGGACGGTTTGCAGATGAAACTGTTCCACCTCAGGTCGTCCTCAGATATTACATTTTCCCAAGGAGAGCGCCACCTAGATCTTTCGCATGCGCAGTTCACAGTAGGGTTCCTCCGCTGATCCCACGGGTGGCGCGGCTCAGGCAGTGCGAGTGGTTCACCATCCAGGTTGCCAACGGGCCAGAGATAGGTACCCGCTGGAGGCTAGTGTTTGGGGATCTCTGATCTCTCGTATATTTGAAATCACTAAAAGTTAGTAAAATATTTAAAATATTATCCCCAAGAAAGCATGTACTTGAATTAGGTTAATTTAGTCATATATCAAAATATCAGGCTTGGCGTGGTGTTTCACCCTTGAAATCTCATCGATTTTATAGCCCCATGCCAGCAGTTCACCTGAGCCCAGGAGTTTGAGACCAGCTTCGGCAACATGGGGAAACCTGTGTGTATTCACGCACACACACACACACACACACACACACGGACACACACGCACATACACATACACATACACACACACACACTCAGCTAAGGTTGCGAGCGCCTCTACTCGCAGTTACTTGGGAAGCTGAGACTTGGCACGATCACTTGAGGCTGTGTGGAGGACGCTTCAGTGAGCAGTGCACTTTGGCTAAAGGAAATTGAAGGTTCTCGAGGTGGGGGCGAGGGGCGGGGGGCGGGGGGGAAGACAAGAAAACAAACAAAATCACATTGTACCTCCCAAATGCATAATTTTCAAATTAAAGTGTTTAAATAGGCTTCCTGTGTATTGCAACTTTAGAAAATCACAAGGCTTTTCTTATCTGATTTTCACAAGCAAGTTTTTGTGAGGTACATAGTAAAATGCAGCGTTTGTCCATGAAGTCAGTGCTTCTTTTGCTCTGTATGTTACACATTTTTCATAGTTCAAGTAAGAAATACTAAAAAGATGTCAGCCTCTGTAAGGGTACTTCACTTGAGTTTTCAACACCGTATGTAATAAAATTTTATCTTTTGGGCTTCCTTATCGTTATCTAAATATAGATAATTTTTTACCATTTACAGCAAAATGATGGAAGTGAATCAGCCTGGCAAGCTGTTCATTTGTGGTCTAAGTAGAGAAGCCAAGGAAAGGATGCTTAAGGCAGTATTTGGGAAACATGGTCCCTTATCAGAAGGTAACTCTTAACACCAACATCTATTTTTGGGTATTCTGTATACATATATTTTTACAAGTACAAGTAAACATATACTCAATATATTTGCTTGAATATATGCGTCCAAAGTGATTTTTTGTTGTTGTTTTTAAACTGCTGTTTTAAGTTTCAATTTGATATTTGAAAAAATCTCATGGCCTGCAAGTGAAGGGTCTGTGGTAAGGGTCACCTACTACTGTGAAAGGAAAACAAGCAAAAGTACATTATTTGTGCAGGTAGCGAACAAAATGAAGTAAAATAGGCACACTATACGGGTGACTTAGTATTAAATCACAGTAATGATGTAAAGTGCATTTTTTTTTTTTTTTTGGTTTGATGTAACTTTCAGATGGTTAGTACTGTGGTTATTCCGTTACATAAATGTAAAATGTTTTCATATATTTTAGTTCTTTTGAAGAAAATCGAACCGACAAGTGCAGAGGCTTCACATTTATTCCTTGTGAGAACGCTGCAGATGCTAAGAATGCTGCCAAAGATAGGAATGGAAAGGTAAGGGTCCCTAGTGAATAATATCCTAACTCCGTTTTTCAGTTAACAGTATTAGTAGGTCTTTTTAGTAGGATTAAACTTTTGAAGATAGCAGAATGCCACATGAACTGAAATGCTTTAGCCATCCTCTTCCTTTTGCCATATAAATGCAAGTGTAGTTGAAACGATATAGGAATGCACATTACATAAATTAGTATATGGTAATCCAGTTTCCATGTTTGTATTTCAATAGGAGTGTCAGCAGGTTTTCAAAGCTTACAAAGAGCGGTACAACTTAGAAGAAATCCTCAGGAAAATGAGAGAAAGCAGTCAGTATCTATTAAATGCTAGTAATGGAATTATTTCCAATTATAGAAATAATTGTGTAGCATATACACACTGTGGATAGACACCGAGTCTGACTTACCAGAAAGAAATCTTCTGTAGAAGACACCTAGACAGACTCACGTGATGGAAACATTCTTCCCCACTCTCTGAAAGTACATTCTAGAGAAAGTATATTTAAAGAAGGCGTTTTCATTTAAGGAAGTGTTAAGAAGTTGAAAATAGAAAATAATCTGAGGACATTGAATTTGGATAACAGAACAACTAACTGGCATTTTTACCCCATCGTTGCCCTTTTCTCCTAAGAATGTCTTTAGTCATCAGAGTGGTTTATGTAACATGCATACGTAATTACTAGTTTTCCCAGTGTATTGGATAACTTGTTTTGATGCAATCAATGGTCTCTTGTCCTATTGAGTCTTAACAGTCAAGGGATTGTTTGTTTATTGCAGCTTTAAACTCTTCTGTAATACTATTAACTACAGAATTCCTTTACGTTGCAGTCAAGATCATTCCATTCTGGACCCTTGGGAGCTTTTTGTTTTATAACATTATCACAATCTGATTGTAGTTTCTGTTACCCCTCATGCTATCTTGAATATGCTTTCTTGAACTGCGTGAGCATTACTGTTCTCTGTAAATGTCTCAGAAATAACAATTTACGCTTCAAAAACAACTTAGAATTTATAGTTTCTTCCTCATCCTATATAGTAGGTATTTTGTACTCCCTGTACCATGTATATCATATCTCTTGATTGTTAAATTGCCTTTAGTGTATATTTAAATTTTCCTAGTTGCTTATATTTCTGTCACATGTAGCACACTTCCCAGTACATAGCAGACAGAACATGTTTATTTATTCTTCCACTTTTGTATCTGAAGGTGTGGTAGAACCTGAGAGTTTCTTTTGGTTCATTGCATGGTGTCAGGACTGGAGGTGTTTCTGACTTATGTATAATAATCTGTGATAATATTTTTCCACTAGTTTTCAAGCAGAAAACAGGCAATTTTTGTAGATGTGATTTCTAAATTACTTCATGTCACAAGGTTTATTGTGTGTGTGTATATATATACTATAGGTAGTATATATATTTATATTATATTATACATACATGTGTGTGTGTGCGCGCGCGTGTGTGTTATATGCACCTAAGTATTAAGAATGGACACAAAGGAGGTACTTTCAGGGGCAAAGAACAGTTTAAGAAATTTTGACTAACCTCAGAATACTAGGAAGCAAGCACCCATATGCAAATCTGGGGAAAATCTTTTAGGACTAGAAATAACAAAAGAAGTCTCAAAGTAAGAAAAGTTGGCTATGTGACTGAAAGAGATCTTGGAAGGGATTTAAGATCTTCCACCAAGGACCAAAGCCATGTAATTTTTAAATAGAGTTCTTAGCTGAACTGTTTTCAAACATTACTTTAGACTATAGAAAAGATTAAACTGGAGAAAGTTATTGTGAATTTAATTAGGACATTTAAGCATTTCTGAGAAATGACATGTAGTACTCTACTAAGAGTTGTTTTTTAGGGACACATAAGAAACGAGTAAGGCTGAAAACATGAACGACACCAACCAAGGATCACATTTAAGGAAACAGAAGTAGAGTAAGTGTAGAATTTTAAATCATACAGAGACATTGTACATAACTATAAGCCAAATAAACAAGAAACAATACAAAATCAATAATGTGACTAATCACTTTGACTAAATAACCTCACCTCACTTTTTCTTTTCTTTCTTTTTTCTTTTTCTTTTCTTTTTTTTTTTTTTTCAGATGGGGTCTCCCTCTGTCACCTGGGCTGGAATACAGTGGCGTGATCTTGGCTCACTGAAAGCTCCACCACCCAGGTTCACGCCATTTTCCTGCCTCAGCTTCCTCTAGTAGACTACATCACACCCAGTTTTTTTTTTTTTTTTTTTTTTTTCTGTAGTAGAAATTCAGGTTTCACGGTGTTAACCAGGATGGTCTCCATCTCCTGACCTCATGATCTGCCCACCTCAGCCTTCCAAAGTGCTGGGATTACAGGCATGAGACACCACGTCTGGACAATAACCTTACTTTTCTAATGAGACATTCTTTCATATACACCTGAGACACTGACGTTTTTTAGTTAATGATGTGGATGCAAAGATGAAGTATATTATGCATTGTAAAAAAAGATGTGCTACCTTGTCTTATAGAATTTATGACAGGTTAATTTTTCTTGAGGTGTTATTTTTTAACACTGGAGGCCTTTCAAGAAATTTGAATAATGGAATATGTGTGAATCCCTTCATGGAAGGGCATGTACTCCGTAAATATCTCAAGTTTCACCTTGTGAATGGTGTGGTCATTTCAGGAAAAAAAAAAAAAAAAGAAAAAAGTTTGTTTCAAAGAAAACATCTAGACCTGAAATACGGTTGTTGAAGAATGTTTGTAAAATGTGTTTAGGTTAAATGTAACAATTGTATTGATAGTATACTTAATACTTTTAGTTTTTGCATGGAAAAGCGATAAAAGTAGAACAAGCCAACAAACCGTCTTTTCACAGTGGTGGTACGTGGAGAACACCATCTCCTTCAGGACACATAAGCCCTTTAGGAAGTCTGAGATTGAAAAGAGGATGTAGCGGAGGAACAAGAGGATGGCATCCCTCAGGTGGAGGACACTAGGGTAATATTTTAACACATAAAGATGAAACCAGAGTAAATGAAAGACAGCGTTTGGAGATGTAGAAATTTCTCAATTATATTTACTTCCTATGAAAAGTAAATTAAATTCTTGTTAATGAACAAAATGGTTTGTAAATCCTAAAGAAGTATTACAAGAATGATTGAACTTATATCTAAAAATTGTTTTCAAATCTTATGCATAGAAATAATGCAAATCTCAAACTGAATTGAGTTTATGATTGCTGATTGTCTATACTCAACAGGATTTCTGTAGAACTCATTCCCATTCCTATTACTTTAGAGTTTCTTACTTTGGGACCCCAAAGTTCATAAAAGTTGCATTGTCAAAATACGACGAAATCATGGAAACCCTCCAACAGGACATTAGTAACTCAGTGTTTTAGAAATGATTTCACAATATTTGTTTTTCTCTGAATACACGTGCACACACGTAGGCAGATCTATTCCTTTTTCATTTTGATATGGAGAAGATGCACATTGGCCTGCCATACAGAATCTTTCATTTAAGGAATGTAGAACTTTAATTTCTCCAAAGAGTCTATGACTCAGGAGAAGTCTAAAAACCACTGCTTCACAAACAAGTATGTAACTTTCCTCGCTGGAAGATGAGTCACTGAAAATGGTATTTCTGAGAGATTTACTCGATAGGAATGAGGGGCCAATTTTTACTTAAAAAAACAAAAAGCAAACTATGCATTAAAAATATACCTATTGGTTAGATTGTATTATCTATCAACCAACCTTCAAAAACCTAACATGTCATTTGGAGTTTGAACAACTAGATGTGTACTTCATTGAAGATGTTTTCTCAGGTTGAAATTGCAGTGTATGTTCCACTCTCTTATAAGAGACAGAGCTTTGTGTCCTTTTTAGTCTCAATTGATCTTGAGGTTGAAGTTTAATAATACTCTGCCATGCAGGAGAATGTCACTGTTGATGCCTGTGACACCACCAGGGAATTGGAATATAACTACATTTTTTGTAGACATATAAAAATTTTTCATTATTTAGAATGCAATTCTTAAAGATTATTAAAATGAGCATAGCCTAAGCTGAAAATTACTGTGTTTCATAAAGGAACTGTAGGAATGCTAAATTCTGTTAGCACATTTTACAGAGAATTAATTTTTCTGAGGTGTCACTTTTTGATTCTGTAACTATTTGATTTCCTTTGAGTGGAATTTGGTTTAACATTCTGATGTTTTGATGAAGCTTTTTTCATACCATAATGATATGAACAGCCATTTATCATTGATCTCCTAATATGTTTTTCTTGATTTAGATTATAATTACATATTTAACTGATAGCTTTCTGCTCTCCACTCTCCACTTATCCCATATCTCTTTCACACACCAATATATAATGATTCCTGATTATTTTTGTAGATTTTCTAAACGGACTTTTATTGCTTGAATTACACTAATCTCATATAGAAGTGCTGAATTTTATTTAGAGAAATGTGCAATTTTAAGATTGCAATATGTAAGAAAGATTTATAACATCTAAAATTTAGCCATTTAAGAAACAGTGATACTTCTCAAGATTTTGTTTGAAACACAGATAAGGGCAGATACACTGCTGATCTCCACCTGAGTTCTTCTAGGGAACATTTGGAGTTAAAAGAGGTCCATCTTCAAGAATTGGAAGTCCTCCTCCTAAAAAAGCTGCCCCTTCGACTGTGGCAAGAAGCAATGGTGGGATGGGAGGCCAAGGTAAATGCTACCTGAGAGCCAGACCGTAGTTTTTGTGTGACTGAAAATGAACTATTTACCTGAAAGCTTAAGATTGAGAAACATATTAGAATTGACACATACATGGACCTATTTATTGATAGATAGCTTTTATTTTAGTTTGAATCTCACTAGGCGAATTTCAGATTTATGGTGAAGAAATACTTGACCTTCTAACTGCAGATCAAAGAAATGATTACAAAGAGGCAAATGCTCCATTTAATGCTTTGTTTGCTAGAGAATTCCTCTCACTTTTCCTTAAAGTTCCTGGCAGTATTCTTTGATGACAGGCTTCTTAATCTAATCAATTCTTCCATTTCCTAGGTCCCGTTTTATTGGACCCCCGGTGTTCCAACCTAAAAATTGCATGTTCAGTTTCTTTGTCAGTTTGGAGTCTCGCTCCCACCAGGCCAGGCACTGGTAAGATGATGGCTCACTGCAGCCTCAAATTCCTGAGCACATGCAATTCTTCTGTTTCAGTCTCCTGAATTGCTGTGACTAGTGGCATGCACCACCACACCTATCCAATAGTTTTTTTCTATATTTTTCTAGAGACAGCATTTCACTACATTGTCAGAGCTGACATTAAAGCCCTGGGCTCAAGTAGTCCGTCTGCCTCAGTCTTCCACACTGGCTCCAGTGTGAGCCACTGTGCCTGGCCATAGTTTCTGTGACTTCAGTATATGCAAAGCATTCTTACTGGTTATGTGAGGATACTAAGAACTACAAGAGCATTTAGCAGAAAAGCAGTCACTGGGCTTAAATACTATTTAAAAAGGAAAGTATTTGTAAGCCTTCAAATGTGGACACGGAAGAGTCCAACATTTTTCAGTTAAGTGGGTATCACCGAAACGCAGAGTTATGAAACACGAGGGGGCTGTATATTTATCATTAAAATTGTACAGGGAACTTTACACCTTAACACAAGATCCTTAGTGCAGGATTTGAAATTATTTCAGGAGAGAATTTAGAACCAAGCAACATGAAGCGAGCAGTAGGATAGAATAGAAGGAATAATCTTGAGGAGGAGAAGAGTAAGATTTCAGACTGAACAGAAAAAAGGAAGACAAAACAGTCACAGTTCTCAGCAAGAAGTTTAAGCAGAACAAATTGAAATTCTTACTCGAGCCTGCATCATAACATGGAGGAAATGGAAAACTTCCATTTTCAATTTTACATTTCAATTAGAGGATTGCTGAATTTAGGTAATAATTGAGTTCACAATACACCAGCTAGCACGTTTCCACTAAAAGATTAGCCATGAACGCATCATTGGTGAAAGACTGACCTCTAAGAAATAGCACGTGAAGAGTATATTAAAGGAAAACTTTAACAGACGTTTCTGTGTGTGTGTGTGTGTGTGTGTGTGTGTGTGTGGGTGTGTGTGTGTGTGTGTTGTTGGGTCTCAAGCACCTGGGATGATGTTTCTGTATGTGTTTGTGTTTTTGTGTGTGTGTGTGTGTGTTCTGGGGTCACACACCTGAGATGATGCTTGTGTGTGTGCGTGTGTGTGTGTTGTGGAGGGGTGATTTTGTGTGTGTTTATGTTATGGGGTCTCACACACCTGGGATGATGTTGCTGTGTGTGTGTGTTGTGGGGTCACACACCTGGAATGATGTTTGTTTGTGTGTATGTGTGTGTTGTGGGTTCACACACCTGAGATGATGTTTCTGTGTGCGTATGTGTTGTGGAGGGGTAACGCTTTGTGTGTGTGTTTGTGTGTGTGTTGTGGGGTCTCACACACCTGGGATGATGGTTCTGTGTGTGTGTGTGTGTGTTGTGGGGTCTCACACACCTGGGAATATGTTTCTGTGTATATTTGTGTGTGTGTGTGTGTGTGTGTGTGTGTGTGTTGTCAGGTCTCACACACGGGGTGATGTTTCTGTGTGTGTGTTCTGGGGTCACACACCTGAGATGATGTTTGTGTGTGTGTTGTGGAGGGGTGATATTTTGTCTGTGTGTGTGTTGTGAAGTCTCACACACCTGGAATGATGTTGCTCTGTGTGTGTTTGCATTGTCGGGTCACACAACTGGAATGATGCTTCTGTGGGTGTGTGTTTGTGTGTTCTGGGGTCACACACCTGAGAAGATGTGTGTGTGTGTGCGCGCATGGTGGAGGGGTGTTTTGTGTGTGGGTGTGTATTTGCTCTCACACACCTTGGATGATGTTGCTGTGCGTGTATGTGTTGTGGGGTTACACTCCTTGGATGATGTTTCGGTGTGCGTGTTTACATGTTGTGGGTTCACACGCCTGAGATGTTTTTGTGTGTGTGTGGCCCCCTCATGCCTGGCTCCGCCTTTCTGGGGGATGGCAAAGTCTCCTTGGCAGCCTTGCCCTCCTCTCTCACCCCCTCCTGAGGCAAACTTTCTCTGCCCCCAGTGGATTTAGAGCTAGCATGGACGGATGGGGTCTGGGGCTGGTGGTGAGGTCTGCAGATCTCTCCTGCATGAAGACCCCGTGGAAGTGGAGAGTAGAGGGGTCCTATAGGCTACAGCAGGAACAAAGCCGACATTTTAGAGGAAAAAGCCATGGGCAGCATCTGATGGGCATTCGGGCACTGCCCTGGCTGTAGCAGCTGGTGGCACATGCTGGCCAGTCCTCTCCTCAGCTGGCCTGCAGGTGGCCAGGATGCTCTGCCTTTGGGCAGCCCCTACCCTCCCTCACCCCATGTCGCCCAGGGCCCCCATGCAAAAGCAAGAGCACACTGTGGAGGGAGGTCTGAGGCTTTATTCACAGGCCACGGGAGGACGGAGGCAGCGAGGACAGAGATGGGGGCGGTGCTCCAGGATGGCCTCTCCACCCCCAGGATTGTCAGGGAGCCCCTGATGATAAGATTGTGGGGCTGGAGGATGCGAAGTCCCAGGAGAGGCGGAGGGTCTCTGCCTTGAGGGTCCTTTCTGGCCTCTCTACTTCCAGCACCCACCCACTTTGCCCTTGGCCCAGGACCCAGCCTTCTTGCTCTTGCAAGTGGGAAGCAAGTGGTCCTTGAGGGTCAAGGCCTCTGGCCATACCCCTTTCACTCCCCGACTCTGGGAGGACTGTCAGCCCAATGCCAGGCCGCTCTCAGGGCGCACACCCAGTTTCAGTCCAGGCAGAGCGCACTCACCTGTGCCTGGCGGGCCTGGGTCGTTAGTGTGGTTAGGGGGCTAGCACGTGAGCCCGGGACACACTCCCTCTGTCCTTCCTTCCTTGCCTGAGGTACCACTGCAGACAGACCCCCAGCTGGGGAAGACTGTCTTGGCAGACAATAATCCTCCCAGATGCTTGGCCTCAAAGGAGCTCATGGCCCTCCAGGCGGTGGCCTCCGAGGGGTGATGATCCCAGGAGCCTGCCCCATTTGTCAGAGGGCTTCACATGGCCGTTGAGTGAGGAGGAGCTGGGTGTGGCTGAGGGATGGAGGCAGGCGGGGGAGAGGAGTGCTTGGGCCTGCCAGGCCAGCCCCTTTCAGACAAGGCTACTCAGCAGGATGCGTGGCTGGGAAAGGTCGTGCCCTCACACGTTCCTGAGCACCCTCAGCACATGCACACGTGCACACACGCAGGCACATGCACACCACGCCAATTGCCTGCCCTCAGAAGGGCCTGCACAGGATCCCTGACAGCACAACGGGGAAGCTGTGACGTCACCTGCACTGTGGAGGAGACTGCCCTAGGCGCCGCAGGGAAGCCAGGGCCACAGGAGGAGGGAGAAGAATCCCAGAAAACATCCAAACTCCAAGTAGCCCCCAAACACGGCGATCCTTGGGGAAATGGAACTGGCTGCACAGCTGGGCTTGGTGACAGGATGCCCAGCGTGACATCGTTGGGAGCACCCTGAGTGCAGCCCCGTGCAGGTGGTCGAGTAGCTGTGCCAAGGGATTCCACAGCCTCCAGGGACACGATTTTATGGAAGAGGCATCACCATCCTGAGGAGTCCATGATTTTGCCCAGCGTCACAGAGGGGCTGGTGACAAAGCCCTGGCTGCTTAACTTCCTGTCCTAGGTCCCTGGGAGGGCGGGTCACTTGAGGGCCCCGGTTGGCCACACCAAAGGCCACCCTCGCAGCTCCATCCGGAGGTCCCTTGGCTGCCTTCTCCCTGCAGCCAGTGCCAGACTCGGGGCGAGGGCATGATGGGCGAGTCCCACTGGGCTCCCTCCTCCTGACTCTGCCATCCGCCAGGGCTCCCCTGGGTGCAGGAGAGGGAGGAGGCTCCAGGTCGCTGGTCACAGGCCTGCAGATACTGGCCCGAGTGGCCTGGCCAGATTAGTCTTGTTTCTGTCCTGCTGAGACCGGCCACCACCAGCCCGTGTTAGGGATCAGCAGCTGGTCCCACAGGCCCCTGTGCCTGGCATGGAGCAAGGACGGCAGGACTACTCATTGCTTCTGGGCCTGGTCAGTGTACCTCCTGAGCATGGTGATCTGTGAACAACACGAGTGACTCACTGTGACGACCCGAGGGTCAGGCCTGCGTGTGTTGGTCAAAGGCCCATCTCCACCACAGGGTGGGCGGGGCTGCTGGGACCCCACCAGGGCTCTTCGGTTCCCTTACTGTCTCCTGGCTCCTTGTGCAGGGCGACGCCGTCCTTTGGCCCTCTGGCTCGTACCTGGTCTTACTCTCAGTGGCCTGTACTGGACTCGGCTGCCACACACAGCAGTCCAGACCTGGCCACTTACCTTCAGCCTGTGGCAGGATGTGGGGCGGGGAATGTGAACCATGAATGGGGCAAAGGTGCAGGTGACGCCTGCGGACACCTCCTTCCCAACTCTGGCTCCCTTCAGCCTTGTCCCTGAGGCAGAGGAAGTGGTGAGGCTTACCTGAATAAGCCCCCAAGGTAGGGCCAGGCCCCTGGAGTCCTCCTCCAGCCAGCGAGGAACAGGGGCCTGGGGTGCCTGGGGAGGAGTTGCCAGGTCCTGCAGGGTCACCCCCCGACCCTCAGGGCTGAGTCCTGCAACATCTACCCCTCACCTCAGTTTGTCTTCACTGAGGTGGTTGATATCGGATCTCTCAGACAGAATCTTCTTCATTTTGCAATCCGTCTGCTTCTTACCTTTCTTCTGGTCAGCCTGTAGGGTCCAGGCCCAAAGAGAGGGGCCTGGTCTCTGGAGGGCACTGGGAGCAGCCCACACTGAAGGCTGCCACCATGCTCCCAGCAGCGGTACGCACCTTGACCAGATAGCTGCTGTAGTTGGCTGCCATGGAAGACAGAGCCTTCCTCTTCTTCAGATTGTTCTCTGCCTTCCTCATGGTGTCCTCCTCCTCACTTCTGGCTTTTTCCTCCAGTGGAGACCCTGGCCCCAAGATGCTCAGGGATGGAGGGAGTGCTGTGCTTTCTGGGCAGGCTTTAGGGACCCGCCCTGGGCTTAGAACTGTCTGGAAGGAAGCTCCAGGTCTTGGCCAGGATTGGTTCCCTTGTGCGGGTTACTGCAGGGTGTGGGGGTCTTAGTCAGTGGCTCTGCTCATTGGCCAGTGACCATGAGAAACCCGGGAGGAGGAAGGCCTCAGCCCCCTACATTTCTCTGGACCTGGGTTTCATTCACTGATGAGGCAGTGGTGGGGATGGTGCACTCCTCACTGCCAGTCTGACCTGGCGTTCCCTCTCCTTCTCTGCCCGAATCCTCTGCTCCTCTGCTGTCTCTGCACGGGTGCTTCTCCTGCTGCCAGAGACCGGGGTCTGCTCAGCCATGTCCCCAGCTCCTCCCAGGGTGCCCACCAGTCCGTGCTGCAACCTGAACTGCCCTTCTCACGATTCTCTCCTTGAGAGCGATCAGCTCTTCTTCCTCCTTCTTCCGAGCCTCAACGTGGCTGTCAATGAGGGCCCGGAGCTCCATTAGGTCTTTGTTCGGACGCTTCTTTTGGATGTGCTGTGGGCAGGGTCAGTGGGCGTCAGCCCCAACCCTCTCTCCAAATGCTGCCCTGCCTGGCCTGCCTTGCAGCAAGAGGCCCCTTCCCTTGCTCCAGCAGAGAAGCCCTGTCTCCCTTGGCCACCATGAACATGGCAAGTGGCAAGGAATGTTTTGCCTTCTTCACATTCCCATGGCTGCTATCCCCATAGGGGCCAAGGGTGACCTGACTGCAGAGCCACAAAGCAGGGATGGTGCCTAGCCAGAAGGTCCTCAGCATCGTTGGGATGGACTGATTCTGACTTGCTCTGTCATCAACCTCAGAGTTGCCCTAAATGGGCCTGACAGAGAGAAGACTGCCGAATGAGAGAAATTTGTTGGATAAATAGATGGGCATGTGAACAGATGAACTCATGGATGGGTGGATGAGTGATATAGGATGGAGACAGATGAGTGGGTGGATAGATGGATGATTGGAGAAATGGAGGATGGATGGATGGATGGATGGGTAGGTGAATGGATAGAAGAGTGGGTGGATAAGTGGGTGAGTTTACGGATGGGTGATTGGGTGGGTAGATGGATTGATGAATGGGTGAGTGGATACGTGGCTGGTTGGATGGATGGAAGTAAGGATGGATGGATGGATGGATGGATGGATGGATGGATGGATGGATGGATGGATGGATGGACAGATGGACGGATGGATGGATGGGTGGATGAGTGGGTGGGTGGGTGATTGCATGGGTGAGTGGATAATGGATGGATGAATGAACGGAAGGGTGAACGGGTGAGTGGATGGATGGAGAGATCTATGGTTAGGGGGGTGCATGGGTAGGTTGGTGGGTGGGTGGATGGATGAATGAAGGGATAGATGGTTGGGTGAATGGGTGAGTGGGTCGGTGAGTGTATTGATGGGTAGGTGAATCCGTAGGTGCTTATGTGGGTGGGTGGATGGATGGATGGATAGAAAGATAGATGGAGGAGAAGGGAAGAGAGATGTTTGTTTTTACAGAGGATTCCTCTGGTCCAGGCAAAGGTTATGGTAGAATTGCCTGGATCCAGGGGTCCTCAGCTGTGCGTGCTGGGGAAGAAGTGACCTTCTGAGGCCTGGCCTGGAGCCGAAAAGCTGGGGTGTGGGGAAATGGTGGCCATGTTGACCGGAGCCCTATAAACTTGCATGGAAGTCCACTTTCTCCTTTTCTGGGATCTTAGGAGCAGTGAGTCTCAAGAGCAGACAGAGAGGCTGCTGAGTAGAGACCCGGGAAGCCATCCCAGAGGGTCAGCCTCGTGCCTTTCTCTGCCTGGCTCCTCCTGACCCTGGTGACCTCCTGCTCTGGCCCCCTCCTGAGGATGCCCTGCCTAGTGGTATGTTTGCCCTAGCTTTATGCTTCTGAGGTTTGTAGCCCACCATCCCAAGAGTGGCTTGAGCCCCGTCAAGAAGGCCTCAGCTCCAGCGCCGCTGTCTGCCTTTTGGCTTTCGGCCATTGCAAGTGTCGCTGCACCCCAGCTACCAGGAAGGGTACCTCCGTTTCCTTCTCAAACAGATAAACTAACGCAGTCAGGTCGTGTGAGCAGCTATGGTGCGGTGGACTCCCTGGGCAGGAATGGCCGCTGCAAGCCTTTGCCTTTCCCCAACTCCTGATTTTCTCCAGCCCCTCTTTTTCCCCAGCCCCTCTTTCATCTTTCTCTCTGGGGACCCAAAGGAAAGAGGAGAGGAGGCTGTGAAGAAAGCAATCTGAAGGGGAAATGAGGCCCCCTCTACGGATGGGTGTGTGATCCCCTCCTCTCACTAACACATTCCAGATGCAGCAAAGAGTTAAAACAACACTTTTTTTTTTTTTCAACAATATCAATCAAAAACTGGAGGAGGGAAGGGTTTCCTAAGCTCAGAAGCAGCAGAAGGTGGCTCTAAGGGAAGGAAAGCCAGATGACGCCACACAAATGAAAAACTTATGTATGTGAAAAAAAAAGAACAATATAAAGGCCAAAAAGAAAGACTCAAAATATATTTTCAGCAAATACAGAGAGGACTTACATCCTTAGGCAAACTGATGACTAAGAAAACACAGAGACGCCTCCACCATGAGACAAATGAGCAACGGCCGTAGCTACGAGTTCTTAGAGAGACGACCCATCCACAAATACAGGGAAACGTTGGCCCCAAGTGACTATCGGGGCACAAAGCCAAGCAACCATGAGGTGCTCTTTCTCATCCATCACAGGCTGTGACATTAAAGCACGTTTCTGTGCTTGAGTGAGGAGGGTGTAGGACACAGACCCGTTCACATCGCACGTAGAAGACAATGTTGGCCAGGCCTCGTGGGAACCAATTTGGCATTGGATGTCAAAGTCTTAACAACATTCATACTCTTTGAGATAGTAATTCCAGTTCTGGGAATGTGGCCTACGGAAATAACCCTAAAGACCAAAAACGCTTTCCAACCAATGTTATTTATGACAGTAAAGTATTGGGGAAAGCCTGCAATAGGGGAATGGTGAGGAAAATTACGGTTTGTCCAATTGATGGAATATTATGTGGCCATTCAAAATATTTAAAAAGACTGTGTAAAAACATGGAAAAATACTTACGAATAGTGCTACATTGTACAAAAGCAGAATTCAAGGCTGTATAGACAGTATGATGTTTGAAAAACAGTGCCCAATTTAAGTCTTTTTTTCGAGGCCCTATGTATGGGAAAAAGGAACAGATAAGGCTCTTTATTTATTTCTTTTTATTATCTCTTTTCCACAGTGTGGCTGGCTGGGTGGGAGAATTATAGATGACGTTTTTTCTTCATTTGACTTTTATATATTTCCAAATGCTCTTTCATGAGGTGCCTTGTTTTCTTTTTTTTTCTTTCTTTCTTTTTTAAAATTATTATAATACTTTTAAGTTCTAGGGTACATGTGCGTAACGTGCAGGTTTGTTACATATGTATACTTGTGCCATGTTGCTGTGCTGCACCCATCAACTCGTCAGCACCCATCAACTCGTCATTTACATCAGGTATAACTTCCAATGCAATCCTTCTCCTCTCCCCCCTCTCCGTGATAGGCCCTGGTGTATGATGTTCCCCTTCCCGAGTCCAAGTGATCTCATTGTTCAGTTCCCACTTATGAGTGAGGACATGCGGTGTTTGGTTTTCTGTTCTTGCGATAGTTTGCTGACAATGATGGTTTCCAGCTGCATCCATGTCCCTACAAAGGACACAAACTCATCCTTTTTTATGGCTGCGTAGTATTCCATGGTGTATATGTGCCACATTTTCTTAATCCAGTCTGTCACTGATGGACATTTGGGTTGATTCCAAGTCTTTGCTATTGTGAATAGTGCCGCAATAAACATACGTGTGCATGTGTCTTTATAGCAGCATGATTTATAATCCTTTGGGTATATACCCAGGAATGGGATGGCTGGGTCATATGGTACTTCTAGTTCTAGATCCTTGAGGAATCGCCATACTGTTTTCCACAATGGTTGAACTAGTTTACAATCCCACCAACAGTGTAAAAGTGTTCCTATTTCTCCACATCCTCTCCAGCACCTGTTGTTTCCTGACTTTTGAATGATTGCCATTCTAACTGGTGCAAGATGGTATCTGATTGTGGTTTTGATTTGCATTTCTCTGATGGCCAGTGATGATGAGCATTTTTTCATGTGTCTGTTGGCTGTATGAATGTCTTCTTTTGAGAAATGTCTGTTCATATCCTTTGCCCACTTTTTGATGGGGTTGTTTGTATTTTTCTTGTAAATTTGTTTGAGTTCTTTGTAGGTTCTGGATATTAGCCCTTTGTCAGATGAGTAGATTGCAAAAATTTTCTCCCATTCTGTAGGTTGCCTGTTCACTCTGATGGTAGTTTCTTTTGCTGTGCAGAAGCTCTTTAGTTTAATTAGATCCCATTTGTCAATTTTGGCTTTTGTTGCCGTTGCTTTTGGTGTTTTAGACATGAAGTCCTTGTCCATGCCTATGTCCTGAATGGTATTACCTAGGCTTTCTCCTAGGGTTTTTATGGTATTAGGTCTAACATTTAAGTCTCTAATCCATCTTGAATTAATTTTCGTATAAGGAGTAAGGAAAGGATCCAGTTTCAGCTTTCTACTCATGGTTAGCCAATTTTCCCAGCGCCATTTATTAAATAGGGAATCCTTTCCCCATTTCTTGTTCTTCTCAGCTTTGTCAAAGATCAGATGGCTGTAGATGTGTGGTATTATTTCTGAGGACTCTGTTCTGTTCCATTGGTCTATATCTCTGTTTTGGTACCAGTACCATGCTGTTTTGGTTACTGTAGCCTTGCAGTATAGTTTGAAGTCAGGTAGCGTGATGCCTCCAGCTTTGTTCTTTTGACTTAGGATTGTCTTGGAGATGCGGGCTCTTTTTTGATTCCATATGAACTTTAAAGTAGTTTTTTCCAATTCTGTGAAGAAACTCATTGGTAGCTTGATGGGGATGGCATTGAATCTATAAATTACCTTGGGCAGTATGGCCATTTTCATGATATTGAGTCTTCCTATCCATGAGCATGGTATGTTCTTCCATTTGTTTGTGTCCTCTTTTATTTCACTGAGCAGTGGTTTGTAGTTCTCCTTGAAGAGGTCCTTTATATCCCTTGTAAGTTGGATTCCTAGGTATTTTATTCTCTTTGAAGCAATTGTGAATGGAAGTTCATTCATAATTTGGCTCTCTGTCTGTCTGTTACTGGTGTACAAGAATGCCTGTGATTTTTGCACATTAATTTTGTACCCTGAGACTTTGCTGAAGTTTCTTATCAGCTTAAGGAGATTTTGGGCTGAGACAGTGGGGTTTTCTAAATATACAATCATGTCATCTGCAAACAGGGACCATTTGACTTCTTCTTTTCCTAACTGAATACCCTTGATTTCTTTCTCTTGTCTGATTGCCCTAGCCAGGACTTCCAACACTATGTTGAATAGGAGTGGTGAGAGAGGGCATCCCTGTCTTGTGCCAGTTTTCAAAGGGAATTTTTCCAGTTTTTGCCCATTCAGTATGATATTGGCTGTGGGTTTGTCATAAATAGCTCTTATGATTTTGAGATACGTTCCATCAATACCGAGTTTATTGAGCGTTTTTAGCATGAAGGGCTGTTGAATTTTGTCAAAGGCCTTTTCTGCATCTATTGAGATAATCATGTGGTTTTTGTCTTCGGTTCTGTTTATGTGCTGGATTACGTTTATTGATTTGCGCATGTTGAACCAGCCTTGCATCCCAGGGATGAAGCCCACTTGATCATGGCGGATAAGCTTTTTGATGTGCTGCTGGATCCGGTTTGCCAGTATTTTACTGAGGATTTTTGCATCAATGTTCATCAGGGATATTGGTCCAAAATTCGCTTTTTTTGTTGTGTCTCTGCCAGGCTTTGGTATCAGGATGATGTTGGCCTCATAAAATGAGTTAGGGAGGATTCCCTCTTTTTCTGTTGATTGGAATAGTTTCAGGAGGAATGGTGCCAGCTCCTCCTTGTACCTCTGGTAGAATTCAGCTGTGAATCCATCTGGTCCTGGACTTTTTTTGGTTGGTAGGCTATTAATTATTGCCTCAACTTCAGAGCCTGCTATTGGTCTATTCAGGGATTCAGCTTCTTCCTGGTTTAGTCTTGGGAGAGTGTAAGTGTCCAGGAAATTATCCATTTCTTCTAGGTTTTCTAGTTTATTTGCGTACAGGTGTTTATAGTATTATCTGATGGTACTTTGTATTTCTGTGGGGTCGGTGGTGATATCCCCTTTATCATTTTTTTATTGCATCTATTTGATTATTCTCTCTTTTCTTCTTTATTACTCTTGCTAGCGGTCTATCAATTTTGTTGATCTTTTCAAAAAACCAACTCCTGGATTCATTGATTTTTTTGGCGGGTTTTTTTGTGTCTCTATCTCCTTCAGTTCTGCTCTGATCTTAGTTATTTCTTGCCTTCTGCTAGCTTTTCAATGTGTTTGCTCTTTCTTCTCTAGTTCTTTTAATCGTGATGTTACAGTGTCAATTTTAGATCTTTCCAGCTTTCTCTTCTGGGCATTTAGTGCTATAAATTTCCCTCTACTCACTGCCTTAAATGTGTCCCAGAGATTCTGGTATGTTGTATCTTTGCTCTCATTGGTTTCAAAGAACATCTTTATTTCTGCCTTCATTTCGTTATTTACCCAGTAGTCATTCAGGAGCAGGTTATTCAGTTTCCATGTAGTTGAGCCGTTTTGATTGAGTTTCTTAGTCCTGAGTTCTAGCTTGATTGCACTGTGGTCTGAGAGACAGTTTGTTATAATTTCCGTTCCTGTACATTTGCTGAGGAGTGCTTTACTTCCAATTATGTGGTCTATTTTGGAATAAGTGTGCTGTGGTGCTGAGAAGAATGTATATTCTGTTGATTTGGGGTGGAGAGTTCTGTAGATGTCTATTAGGTCTGCTGGCTGCAGAGCTGAGTTCAATTTCTGGATATCCTTGTTAACTTTCTGTCTCGTTGATCTGTCTAATGTTGGCAGTGGGGTGTTAAAGTCTCCCTTTATTATTGTATGGGAGTCTAAGTCTCTTTGTAAGTCTCTAAGGACTTGCTTTATGAATCTGGGTGCTCCTGTATTGGGTGCATATATATTTAGGATAGTTAGCTCTTCCTGTTGAATTGATCCCTTTACCATTATGCAATGGCCTTCTTGTCTCTTTTGATCTTTGAGGGTTTAAAGTCTGTTTTATCAGAGACTAGCATTACAACCCCTGCTTTTTTTGTTCTCCATTTGCTTGGTAGATCTTCCTCCATCCCTTTATTTTGAGCCTATGTATGTCTCTGCATGTGAAATGGGTCTCCTGAATACAGCAAACTAAATGGGTCTTGACTCTTTATCCAGTTTGCCAGTCTGTGTATTTTAATTGGAGCATTTAGTCCATTTACATTTAAGGTTAATATTGTTATGTGTGAACTTGATCCTGCCATTATGATATTAACTGGTTATTTTGCTCGTTAGTTGATGCAGTTTCTTCCTAGCCTCGATGGTCTTTACATTTTGGCATGTTTTTGCAGTGGCTGGTACCGGTTGTTCCTTTTCGTGTTTAGTGCTTCCTTCAGGGTCTCTTGTAAGGCAGGCCTGGTGGTGACAAAATCTCTAAGCATTTGCTTATCTGTAAAGGATTTTATTTCTCCTTCACTTATGAAACTTAGTTTGGCTGGATATGAAATTCTGGGCTTAAAATTCTTTTCTTTAAGAATGTTGAATATTGGCCCCCACTCTCTTCTGGCTTTGAGAGTTTCTGCCGAGAGATCTGCTGTTAGTCTGATGGGCTTCCCTTTGTGTGTAAGCCGACCTTTCTCTCTGGCTGCCCTTAACATTTTTTCCTTCATTTCAACTTGGGTGAATCTGGCAATTATGTGTCTTGCAGTTGCTCTTCTCCAGGAGTATCTTTGTGGCGTTCACCTGTATTTCCTGAATTTGAATGTTGGCCTGCCCTACTAGGTTGGGGAAGTTCTCCTGCATGATATCCTGAAGAGTGTTTTCCAACTTGGTTCCATTTTCCCCCTCACTTTCAGGCACCCCAATCAGACGCAGATTTGGTCTTTTTACATAATCCCATACTTCTTGAAGGCTTTGTTCATTTCTTTTTCTTCTTTTTTTCTTTAGATTTATCTTCTTGCTTCATTTCATTCAGTTGATCCTCAATCGCTGATACGCTTTCTTCCAGTTGATTGAGTCGGTTACTGAAGCTTGGGCATTTGTCACGTATTTCTTGTGTCATGGTTTTCATCTCTGTCAGTTCGTTTATGGCCTTCTCTGCATTAATTATTCTAGTTATCAATTCTTCCACTCTTTTTTCAAGATTTTTAGTTTCTTTGCGCTGGGTACGTAATTCCTCCTTTAGCTCTGAGAAGTTTGATGGACTGAAGCCTTCTTCTCTCATCTCGTCAAAGTCATTCTCCGTCAAGCTTTGATCCGTTGCTGGCGATGAGCTGTGTTCCTATGCAGTGGGAGATGTGCTCTTATTTTTTGAATTTCCAGCTTTTCCGCCCTGCTTTTTCCCCATCTTTGTGGTTTTATCTGCCTCTGGTCTTTGATGATGGTGACGTACTGATGGGGTTTTGGTGTGGGTGTCCTTCATGTTTGTTAGTTTTCCTTCTAACAGTCAGGACCCTCAGCTGTAGGTCTGTTGGAGATTGCTTGAGGTCCACTCCAGACACTGTTTGCCTGGATATCAGCAGCAGAGGCTGCAGAAGATAGAATATTGCTGAACAGCGAGTGTACCTGTCTGATTCTTGCTTTGGAAGCTTCCTCTCAGGGGTGTATCCCACCGTGTGAGGTGTGGGGTGTCGGTCTGCCCCTAGTGGGGGATGTCTCCCAGTTAGGCTACTCAGGGGTCAGGGACCCACTTGAGCAGGCAGCCTGTCCGTTCTCAGATCTCAACCTCCATGTTGGGAGATCCACTGCTCTCTTCAAAGCTGTCAGACACAGTCCTTTGCATCTGCAGAGGTTTCTGCTGCTTTTGTTGTTGTTGTTGTTTAACTGTGCCCTGCCCCCGGAGGTGGAGTCTACAGAGACTGGCAGGCTTCCTTGAGCTGCTGTGAGCTCCACCCAGTTGGAGCTTCCCAGCGGCTTTGTTTTCCCACTTAAGCCTCAGCAATGGCGGGCGCCCCTCCCCTAGCCTTGCTGCTGCCTTGCAGTTAGATCGCAGACTGCTGTGCTAGCAATGAGGGAGGCTCCCTGGGCATGGGACCCTCCCGGCCAGGTGTGGGATATAGTCTCCTGGTGTGCCCGTTTGCTAAGACCCTTGGTAAAGCGCAGTATTGGAGTGGGAGTTACCCGATTTTCCAGGTGTTGTGTGTCTCAGTTCCCCTGGCTAGGAAAAGGGATTCCCTTCCCCCTTGCGCTTCCCAGGTGAGGCGATGCCTCGCCCTGCTTCAGCTCTTGCTGGTCAGGCTGCAGCAGCTGACTAGCACTGATTGTCCGGCAATCCCTAGTGAGATGAACCCAGTACCTCAGTTGCAAATGCAGAAATCGCCCGTCTTCTGTGTTGCTCGCGCTGGGAGCTGGAGACTGGAGCTGTTTCTATTTGGCCATCATCCTTATTTTCTTAATGAATAAACAAACACTTTCTCTAAAATGAGAAAATATCTCGTGATCCGGCATTACTTTACTTAAAATCACTGAAAAATAAAATGGAAAGGATGGAAATATGCCGGCGATACCCTTTGGATGTTCTCACTCTTCTTCTGAGACTCTGCAATGCTCCCCAAGTGGGAGCCAACAGTGAGAGTGTGCTAACATACTCTAAGATTGCCCCCGGTGCAGAGCAAAACACAGGCAAAAGCACTCAAGAGATGAATCACATAGTGAGTGCTGTGGCTTCTGAGTACTGATCAAAAGCAGAAAAGTTGCAAGAGCTGCAGTAAAAAAACAAATCCATGAACTGCTCACAAGCAAGTACGATGAGAATAAGAGCCTCCAAATTCTGCCCCAAAGGGGAACAGGGGCCCCTGCACAGCAAGCTATTTTGGACATGGTCAAGGTGTCATTCTGAGGGGGGTTTCTGGGGTGAGTCCCCCACCTTTCTCCCACTGCCTGATTCACTTTCCCGTTGATTTTCACATCTAGGGCTCTGGGAGTCCTCGAAGTATGGTGGGGCATACTGCAGTCTCCCGAAGCCTGTGGGTGTTGCGGTGGTCTGACTCCCTGCACCCTGTCTTCCTTCCTTGACTCTCTCCCACCCACCTCTCCTCCTTCCTTCCTCATCGGTAGCCTCCTCCTGCATGAAGCCCTCCTTGTTTGCACCACATGACCTTGGGCAAAATCACATCCTGCTGGGCCTCCCAAGCCCATCTCCCAGGTGACCCTCGTCCCTCCCACCCTGCACTCTGAGCATTCCTCCAAGCATCTCTCCGAGTGTAGGCTCCAGCCAGCTGGCCCTGGCCCACTCCCCTACCCCCACCATGGAACACACTTGGTGCCAGGCCTGCCAGGACCTCACACTCATTTGGGTCTTGGCTTCTCCTCTGGTCAGCACATCACCAGCGTGGGGAGAGGGAGAGAGACAGCTTGCATGAGACTAGGCGGCCTGGAGCCTTGGGTTCCCCCTGCTGAAGGCTGCCCTCCTTTTCAGCTGGGCGTACCCCTATCCCCCAGAAACAAGACAGTCCGGTTTCTGCTCTAGGCCTCCAAAAGCCCCAAGCAGAGTTGGAGAGGAAGAGCCCCAGGGCCTGGGGCCAGGAAGAAGAGGAAGGGAAGAAATAGGAGTGAGACAGGCAGTATCCTTGAAGGCTGGGAAGGGAGGAGAGGGAGGAAAGGAGAGAGGGGCTTGGAAAGAAGATTGGGAAGGAAGAGGCTTGGGAGAAAGGGGAGAGGGGGCGCGCCCTTTCCGGGCTCTAGCACTGCTGGGTGGTCCCGCTACCTCCCCCTCTGCAGGGTGGCAGAAGCTCGGAGCGGTGGCACCTGGGAGGCCCTGGCAGCCTGACCCTGGCAGCACCATGTGGAGCAGCAAGGCCTGGCCTTCTGAGGTCCCTGTGTCAGGGGAAGAGAAAGAGGTCAGAGGGAGACAGAGACAGGGCAGCCAGAGGGGCGGGCCCTTACTTTCCGAGTCTTCCTCTGCGGTGTCTTTGAGGCGGTAAAAAGCACAAGCACACATGCAAGAGAAAAGCCAGCATGGCTGCGGGGGAGCAGTGGGCATGGGGTGTGTGGTGGACAAGGGGCCCCTTTCACTCGGACCTTCTCTTCCCCAGGGTGTGCCTATGGGTCCATACAGGTGCCCCGAGCTTAGGCCGGGGAATCGATGCTTGCGGACAGGGTGGAAGGGGCTGGGTGCCCAGTGGAGCCCCTCCCCTGAAGATCTGGTGGAGAGGAGGGGGCCATGGGGACCTCGTGGGGCAAGGTAGGGGACTAAGAGCACTGGGTCTCATCTGTCCCCCAGGTCTGTCCTCGGGTCTGGCAGGGCCAAAATTGGAATCTGGGACCCTCACCACCAAGAGGGCGTAGCAGCTGGGATGGGTGCCGCCCCATCGTTTGGTGCTTCCCAGAGTGTGACCCCTGCCTGTAAAGTCTGCGTTACTGGGTAGAACTCATCAGGTCATGGAATGACTACAGGCCCTCAGGCATCAGGAGCCTCTGCCGGCAACGTGATGTCTAACTCCTTGCTGGTCTCAACTCTAGGAGCCCCTACCCGAGTCCAGAATGTCCACCACAGCTGCTGTCCACGGGCCAGGAGCCCAGGTGAGGTCATCCCTGACCTCCCCAGGGCCTGCCCGCTGACTACCACATGGCTGCTCTCCTGAGACTGGGACGGGCCCCTTTGGGACACCCCGCTACTTCTCCCTGGCCACCTCTGGGGCCTGCCTGGCCTGCCCTGGCTACCCTCATAACTGGTGGTTTCCTTTCGGGTACACTCTGCTGCTGGACCCTGGGTTGGACCTGGCTGTCCTGGCCCAGCTGGGCCCAGAACGGGGGTCTGCTGCCGGCCTAGAGGCACTTGCCCACCCTGACCCATCAGTCCCTGCTCTGGGCCTTAGGTGGCAGCAAGGTCGCTGACACACGATGCCCTCAACCCTCTGAGTCTGAACCAGTGCCCTCCTCTGCACTTGGCTGAGGTCAGCAGGCCTGGGCCTGGGGGTGGGAGTGGGGGTGCTGCCCAGGGGTGGGGGTAGGGTCCTGCCTTGCCAGTGCCCAGCCCAGTGCACACTGGCCCTCGAGTGTCCTCACTGGCAGATCTCTCGTTGCCTGGGAGCCCCCTGCATATACCGCAAAGCTCCTGGTTTTGCTGGTGGGCCTGAGGTCACCCGTTCCGGATACCTTAGTGGGTGTGTGTGCATGGGGAGTGAGCGGTGGGATATCCTGAGCACTGCAGTCTGGCCAAGGGCCCAGAAGGAGTGGCGTGGTGAGGACGAAGAATGGGCTGCCAGGCCCGGCCTCCCTGACTTAGGGGTCTTGCTGGACGCAGTACCTGGCTAAGGAGGAACCCCTTGTGGTGGTAAGGCTGGCCAGAAAGGTCTGGTAAGAGGCTGAGTGCTTGTGGGGAGCGGCCACAGAGCCAAGCGGCAAAGCTCTCCTGGTGGCCCTGCCTCCTCTGCTCCTGTCCCACTCTGCCCTGCTGTCTGTCTGTCTGTTCGCTCGCTGGCCTCAGTGCTGCTTCCAGAGTGACCTGGTGGCCCTGTGTCTCCCACAGGCCATCTATTGGACACCTTCTCCCTGCATGGCTGGAGCCCCATCCCCCTCCTAGCATGTCCATCCTTGTCCCAGGGAGTCTCTGGGGCTGGAGTCATGCAATAGCTCAGTCCCAACACGCAGGAGCCCCTCAGCCCCACAGGCTTGTGAATGGGGGGAGCTGGGAAGCACTCCCCACCTGGGGCCCCTGACTTGAATCTGCAGCTCTCCGACCTCTACCAAGTGGTACTGCCGGCCCCACTGCCAGGGAGGCCAGGCCCACCCAGGGGGTATCCTCATACCGGGTGTGTCTGGCTCGGGCCCAGGCGATGGGTGGGATGCTAGGACCTGACTGTGCCTTTGCATGCATGGCCCCCGGCTGTTTCAGGTCCCCAGCATTCCCACCTTGGGCCTCAGCCTGGCTTTCACTCCACTTGCTCCTCCACAATCCCTCCCACCTCACTCCTCCCTACCTTCCTGCTTCTGGCTTGCCAACTGGGGCAGGGTGGAGGTTTCTCCTCCTGCACTCTTCCCACCCTACCCCCGTGGATGCAGAGGGTCCCACTGGACCCCAGCACTGTCCTCCCAAGGCCTGTTCTGCCTCGGACTCAAGGTTGGCCACCCCCAACTCTCATCTTCCTGTCGGTGGCCCATGAAAAGCCTCGTCCACAAGCTATAAATCAATCCTCTCTGCCTGGGAGACCTGCATTCCATCGGCCAGCCATTCCTCAGCCAGGGTCCTCACTCTGTCCCCAGCCCAGAGGCCAGATCAGGTTAAGTGTTTGGTGGCAAACCTCACAGGGGGTGTGCAAGAGGGAGGAAGTGAAAGAGGACAGAAGGGAGGACAGGGGCTCTGACCTGGAGGCTGGGGAGCACCGGCATACCTTCTTGAACTTCCTCTGCAGAAGCATCATCATGGTGGGCAGAAAGGGCAGGAGGGAGAGAGAACCGGTGTGAGTGGTGGCAGCCCAGAGAGGAGGAGAGGGCAGGGTCGAGGCGGTGGTGTGAGCAGGCCAGGCTGTGTGGGGTTACGGAGCCCCTCTTGTTTCTTCTTGGGTTCTGCACCCCCCACATGGCCACACCTGCCCATGTGGTATTGAAATCATGCACATACCTGGTACATGAACTTCATGGGACAAGGAGGCCACTGAACAAGAGGTAAAACCGTAGGTCAGCGGTCAAAGGAGAAGGGTCCAAAGTTAATGGAAAAGCCACCCATCACCACTGTAGCCCAAGGGTGGGGTGTGTGCGGGGAGCTAGCGAGACACGGTGGAGAGTTAGCCCAGGAGCCGCCACTGCCCCAGTCCCATGTCCCCAAACCCTGATCTCAGCATCTGGGAGCACCCCAGATGGGGAAACTGAGCCTCAGAGGGTGGCCGGGAGCTGTGGCTCTTGCCCTTAGTGGTGGAGGTTCAGAACTGGGGCTGGGCAGTCCTTTGCTAGTCCCCATCCCCTTTCTGTCCCAGGGCACCTCCGAAGGGTGTCCCTGCCTTTGGTTGGGGCGCCAAGGCCCATGTGTGAGGTTGCAACTTGGCTGGGCAGCACCAGGGGCCCCCAAGGGCAGGGCTGGTGGCCCTGGGAGGCAGAGCCACAGATGGGCTATGGGAGGAGTCCCCCGGACCCCCACTCCCTGCCATCCCAATAGCTGACGACCCATTCGTTCTTTCCCTGATGGGATTCTTTCCACCCTCCCAGGGTACTGGCAGCCCAGGGCGCCAATGACAGCTCTGTCTGCTGATCTGGGCATGACACCCCAGCCGTCTTATCTGCCCCCAGGCTGTGTGCACCACAAGGGTCTCATAGCAGAAGGCTGTGCGGGGGCCTGGCGGCGGGGGTGGCAAGGGCATGCGCACAAGGGAGCTGACAGTGCCAGGTTGCAGGGCTCTGCCCCCTGCTTCCTTCTCTCCCCTCACCCTTTACTGTCCCAAGATGTGGCTGGGGTCCTGGCCAGGCCCAGGGGTCAGTGCCACCACGGACTCTCGGCTGCCCACCCTGGGGTGGAAGCCTAGGCTGCGCCCGCTTCTGGCCACGAAGCATCCCCTCTGGCCCATGCCTGGGGATGCCCTGGTGACAAGGAGGCTAGCCTGCACCTGCCTGGGGAGTCCCTGGCCCTACTGCTGCCTGGAGGACTGTTGGGAAGGGGTCCCACCCTCGAGACCCCATTCGCTCTCTGGTCAAGCATTGGCCGTTGTTAGTGGGTCACATTAGGTCCACTTGTGGGGGCCCCTTGGCTGGCTGGTAGCTCGTGCCCCTTGGCTGTTGGGTACCCTCTCCCACACTCCCATGTGGGCTCAAGCCAGGCCCTGGGCCCCTCATGGGAACCAGAAGTCCTGTGTTCTCATACCTTTCCTCATGGATTTCTGCAGCTGATGAGAGCTGGGGCTTGCAGGTGGCAGGGGGAGATAGGAGAGGATTAGACAGGGACACACGGCAATCCTTAGAGGTGAGGTGGACGTCAATGTCTTGTAGGGCAGAAAGGCTGGGGAGGGGGAATGGGGGCCGGGGCCTGGACCTCAGACTTCCTCTGAGAGCTGGAGAAGCCTGGAGTAGGAGAAGGTGGGGTCTGGGGAGAAAGGATACAAAGACAGTGATTAGAGCGTACTCAGGTTGCAAAGAAAGAAGGCTGGTCAGCCAGGAGAAGAGGGCCTGGGGCTCCCTTGGTTGGAGTGAAAGATTGTGTTCAGTCCTGCATCTCTGGCCAGCCTCGGAAGAAACGACTCCCACCAGCAGAGCTGGTCAACATCAACTGGACTGGGCCTGGCCCCTGAGGGGGATTCTGAGGCCCTCTGCCTCTTGGGGGCCTGCTATTCTCATACCTAGAGGCATTTGTACACAGAGGCCCTTGCTGTGTCCTGCTCTACAGGTGACACAAGGGAGGATGGAGACAAAACCCAAAGGGCCTGGGGGAAACCCCGGCTCTGTGTGCACCCAGAAACAAGGCTGGCACTGAGGGGTCTTTGGGGACATGTCGCATGAAGACCCCTTGATGGCATCTGAGCCTGCTACGTGGCTACCTCAAGAGAAAAGATGGCTCCCTGGAGCCACATTTCCCTTACAGAAATGAGTCTTTCCACCTTTTTGGCAGTAAGAGAAATATTTTGCTTACGTTCTTAGGGTAGCTAAGTATTTTCAAAATATTTTGAAAACATAGTACTCAGTACTCCTCACAGGACAGCCCTGCCCCTGCAAGGTTGTGGGAACCTGCTCCCAAGTTGAGTGGGTGCCAGGGATTCCAGGGCAGTGCCATTGACCAGAGAACTGCCACCCTGCGTGGTTCCCAGGTGTGCCCACACCTGCCCACACCTGCCCGGGCACAATGGAGGCACCCACAGACCAAGCTTTGCCAGCACAGGGAGGAGGCTCCAGGCTCTACCCAGGGTTACAGCACAGGGTGGGAGTGGGTGGTATGGAGAGATGGAGATAGACAGAGATGAAGATGGAGGTGCGGAAATGGAGACAGAGAGCCCAACAGAGACAGAGACTGAGAGAGAGAGGCAGGGGGAGACAGAGACCAAGAGGCTGAGAGATACAGAGACAAAGAGAAGCTGAGAGATACACAGGCACACAGAGAGATGAGGGTGCCAAGAGAGACATGGAAAGGAACTGGAGAGAGCTGGAGAGACTCAGATGCTGGGAGGGCAGAGATAGAGAGAGACACTGAGAGACAGCAGCACTGGGCATGGTGGGGCATTCAGCGTTAATGACAGTGAGGCCTTCATGACCAGCCCCAGCGAACCTCACACAGCCTTGCAATTGGAGGATGAAAGATTAATGAAGGATCATGAGTGTATATTAATTAATTAAAGAGATTGAGATTAGTGATGATTTAGTGACTGTCATTCGTCATTATTTAAGTGATGGTGAGAGGTGAAGCAGACTGGGCCTCTGGGTTGGGTGAGCACTTGGGGAACTTTTCTGTGTAGCTAAAGAATTGTTAATGCACCAACCAGTGCTCTGTGTCTAGCTAAAGGTTTGTAAACACACCAAACAGCACTCTAAAAACGAACCAATCAGCACTCTGTAAAATGGACCAATCAGGTCCCTGTAAAATGGACCAATAAATGGACCAATCAGGTCCATGTAAAATGGACCAATCAGCTCTACATAAAATGTACCAATCAGCAGGATGTGGATGGGATCAAATAAGGGAATAAAAGTAGGCCACTTGAGCAAGCTGTGGCAACCTACTTGGGTCCCCTTCCACGCTGTGGAAACTTTGTTCTTTTGCTCTTTGCAATAAATCTTGCTGCTGCTCAGTCTTTGGGTCTGCATTATCTTTATGAACTGCAATATTCACCATGAAGGTCTGCAGCTTCACTCTTGAAGCCAGTGAGACCATGAACCCACCAGGAGGAACAAACAACTCTGGATATGCCCCCTTTAAGAGCTGTAACATTCACTGCGAAGGTCTGCGGTTTCACTCCTGAAGCCAGCGAGTCCAGGAACTCACTAAGAGGAATGAAAAACTCCAGACACACCACATTTAAGAGACGTAACACTCACTGTGAAGGTCTGCTGCTTCACTCCTAAAGTCAGCAAGACCACGAGCCCACCAGAAGGAAGAAACTCCAGACACATTTGAACATCTGAAGAAATAAACTCTGGACACACCATCTTTAAGAACTGTAACACTCACCACGAGGGTCCGTGGCTTCATTCTTAAAGTCAGCAAGACCAAGAACTCACTGGAAGGAACCAATTCCAAACACATTTTTGCAACCACAAAGGGACAATCACCAAGTGGTCAGTACCATCACACCCCTGTCTCTTTCTATTCTGCCCTATTTTTCCTTAGAATTTGGGGTATAAATACCAGACACCTGTTGTCCAATTAAAAGCAATTAGTGCAGCTGTTGGACTAAAGATAAGGGTGTCAGGCTTTCTGGGAAAGGGCTCTCTAACAACCCCTGACACTCTTCAGAGTTGGGAGCGTGGGTTTGCCTGGAACTAGCTTCTGCTTTTCCTGTACTTCTGGTCTGAGCCCAGGGTTGACAGAGAGGAAAGCCATTCAGCTCCAGGGGCCTGACAAGTTGGTTGACCCTGTGGTCATGAGCAGAATTCTCAAAGTCATGTCGCCCAAGTGAGACTCACTCGTCTATCCTATCTATTCTGACCCTTGCCTCATGGTTAGTAATGCCTGTCAGACAAATTTCCTCTTGCCTCTCTTCTGTGAGGTTACTCCCACTTCTAAAAACCACTCCTTGTCTCTGGTGCTTTTCTAGTTTCTCCTATAAGAATGATTTCTAGTATAAATTCCAGGACTCTGTTACATTCTTTTGGCACCTGGTCTCACCAATCAGAAAGACATAATTTTTGCCTGAAGCCCCATCAGGGCGGGGGCTATCTGGAATTTTAGGCTTGGCCCTCAGACTAGCAGGCATAGCAAAAGCTATTCCTGCAACCGGGATATGGGGAGCCTCAGAAATGATATCCTTCCTATTCAAGTGAGGACAAAAGGCATCACTCTTCCAACCCTGGAGATCCCTTCCCTCCCTCAGGATATGGTCCTCCAGTTCATTTTTGGGGCATAACATCTTTATAGGACAGGGGTAAAATCCCAATACTAAGAGGAGAATGCTTAGGACTGTAACAGGGCTTTTGAGGATGTGTCAGTAAGGGCCATCAAATTTGATTTTTCTCAGCCTCCCTGTGGTCTAGGAGGACAGGCAAGGATGCAGGTTTTTGAGAATGCATTGGTAAGGGCCACTAAATCTGACCTTCCTCAGTCCTCCTTGTGGTCTAGGATGAAAATTAATGTTTCTACTTCTGCATTAGTAAGCAGAACTATTCTGATCAGCAGGGTCCAGGGACCATTGCTGGTCCTTGGGCAGGGGAAGAAACAAACAAGCCAAAATCACAGATGGTTTTGTATTTCAGATGAGAAACACTCAGGCATCAATAGGCTCAACCTTGAAATGCATCCTAAGCCATTAGGACCAATTTGACCCACAAATCCTGAAAAAGAGGTGGCTCATTTTTTTTCTTGCACTGTGGCCTGGCCCCAATATTCTCTCTTTGATGGGGAAAAATGGCCACCTGAGGGAAATATAAATTGCAATACTACTCTGCAGCTTGACCTCTTCTGTAAGAGGGAAGGCAAATGCTGTGAACTGTCCTTATGTCCAAGTTTTCTTTTCATTGAAGGAGAATACACAACTATGCAAAGCTTGCAATTTACATCCCACAAGAGGACCTCTCAACTTACCCCATATCCTGGCCTCCCTATAGTGCCCTTTCATATTAATGATAAGCCTCCTCTAATCTCCCCTGCCCAGAAGGAAACAAGCAAAGAAATCTCAAAAGGGCCGCAAACACCCCTGGGCTATCTGTTATGTCCCCTTCAAGCTGTAAAGGGAGGGGAATTTGGCTCAACCAAATTCCTTTTACCCCTCAGGTCCTCTTATCCCTCTCTGATTTAAAACAGATCAGGGTAGATCTGGGGACATTTTCAGATGACCCTGAAAGGTACATAAATGTCTGACAGGGTCTAGGGTAAACCTTTGATCTCACTTGGAGAGATATAATGCTGTTGTTAGACCAAACCCTTGGCCTTTAATGAAAAGAATGCAGCTTTAGCTGCAGCCCAAGAGTTTGGAGATACCTGGTATCTTAGTTAAGTAAATAATAGAATGACAGCCAAAGAAAGGGATAAATTCCCTACTGGTCAGCAAGCTATCCCCAGTATAGATCCCCACTGGGACCTTGGCAAAGATCATGGGGATTGGAGTCATAAACATCTGTTGACCTGTGTTCTAGAAGGACTAAGGAGAATTAGGAAAAAGCCCAGGAAGTATTCAATGATGTCTACCGCAACTCAGGGAAAGGAAGAAAATCTTTCTGCCTACCTTGCATGGTTATGAGAGGCCTTAAGAAAATATACTCACCTGTCACCCAACCCACTAGAAGGTCAACTGATTCTAAAAGATAAGTTTATTACCCAATCAGCCTCAGATATCAGGAGAAAGCTCCAAAAGTGAGCCCTGGGCCCTGAAGAAAATCTGGAGGCATTATTAAGCCTGGCAACCTTAGTTTTCTATAATAGGGACCAAGAAGAACAGACCCAAAAGGAAAAGAGACATCAGAAAAATGCTGAAGCCTTAGTCTTGGCCCTCAGATAAACAAACCTTTGTGGTTCAGAAAGTACAGAAAATGGAGCAGGGCAATCACCCAGTAGGGCTTGTTATCAGCGTGGTTTACAAGGGCACATTAAAAAACGTTGTCCAGTGAGAAACAACCTGTCCCTTGCCCAGTTCCACTATGATGAGGCAATCACTGGAAGGTGCACTGCCCAAGAGGACAATGTTCTCTGGGCCAGAAGCCTCCAACCAGATGATCCAACAACAGGACTAAGGGTGCCTGGGGCAAGTGCCAGCTTATGTCATCAACCTCACTGAGACTCGGGTATGTTTAACCATTGAGGACCAGGAAATTGGCTTCCTCCTGGACACTGACACAGCCTTCTCAACGCTAATCTGCTGTCCTGGTGACTGTCCTCAAGGTCTATTACCATCCAAGGAATCCTGGGACAGCCTGTAACTAGGCATTTCTCCCATCTCCTCAGTTGTAATTGTGAGACATTGCTCTTTTCACATGCCTTTCTTGTCATGCCTGAAATTCCCACACTGTTATTAGAGAGGGATGTATTAGCCAAAGCTCGAGCTATTATCTACATGAATATTTGGAGCAAGATACCATTTGTTATCCCCTACGTGAGGAGGGAATCAAATGAAAAGTTTGGTGGAAGGTTTTAAGCACTTTCCACTGGCAGGCTTTGGGAATAAGTACCTTTCCTTCTTCAGTCATTAACCACCCTGAGGAGAGGAAACTTTGCCCCTCTTAAAGTTCCCATTCTGTTTCAGTTGGGGTATACTGGGATTTAATGTCTTGCAGGGAGTTTTTCCATACCAAGGGTCCTTCTGTAGGTATTTCTACTGGGACGTTCTGCCTGGCAGAAATTTTGGCCTCAGCATCTGCCCAAGCGTTTCCTTCTACCTTTTCTCCTTCACATTTCTGATGGCTTTGGCAGTGTAAGACTGCCACCTCATTGGGTTTTTGCACTGCGTGCAATAACTCATAATTTCATTTTGGTATTTAATGGGTGTTCTCCCAGAGGCTAGGAATGCCCTTTCTTTCCATATTGCAGCATAGGCATGTGGGATTAGATAAGCATACTGGCTACCTGTATACACATTTATTGTTTTTCCCTTTCCCAGTGCTAAGGCTTGGGGAAGTGCCACTATTTCTGCTAACTGAGCACTGCTCCCTGGTGGAAAAGGCTTACTTTCAAGTATGGTTACATCACTAACTATGGCATAACCTGCACTTCTTATCCCATTCTCCACAAATGAACTTCCATTGGTATATAAGTTTAGGTCAGGATTAGCTAAAGAGACTTCTAAAAGATCATCTTAGGCAGTGTAAGTCTGGACTGTAATTGGTTGGCAGTCATGTTCGATTGGTTCCCCATCCTCTGGGAGAAAATTGACAGGGTTGATGGCCACACACGTATGTATTTGAAGCACTGGTCCCTCAAGGAGTAGTGCCTGGTATCTAAGTAGGCTGTTGTCTGATAGACAAACTTTCTTTGGTACCTAATATGCCATTTACATCATGAGTGGTCCAGACAGTGAGATCCTTTTCTTGTATTATTTGGATATCCTCTGACACTAAGATGGTCACCGCCGCAAGTGTCCTTAAACAGTGAGGCCAGTGTTTTGCTACTACATCAATTTCTTTTCTTAGGTATGCCTCTGGTTGTGGGGTTGTCACAGGAGTCTGAGTAAGGACTCCAAGAGTTATTCCTGCTCTCTCTGTGACATATAAAGTGGAGTTTGGCCTGTGGGAAGGCTTAAAGCTGGAAATCATACTAGTGCCTACTTTAAGATTTTGAAGGCTATTTCTCTCCCTGCTTCTCTCCCTGCAAATACCCAGAGTATTTGCCCTCTGGGTCTCATTGATTGGAGCATAGAGGGGCCTGGCTATCTCACTGTATCCGAGAATTCGTAGTCAGCAAAAGTAGGTGGTTACTGGGAGCCCCCACACTGTTTTAATGTCTTAGTGTGAGGATAAGCCAGTAGAGGCTGTATTCATCCCTTGCTGAAGGACCTTGTTCCTCTGACTAATATTTGGCCTAGATATTTGACCTGCTGTAGACAAAGCTGTGCCTTCAACCTAGACGCCTTATACCCTTGATTAGCTAGAAAGTTCAAGCGATCTAGAGTAGCCTGCTGGCATTAGGCTTCTGAATTGGTAGCCAAAAGAAAATCACACACATACTGTAGGACTAGAGTGCCTGGACTTCAGAAGTGGCCTAGATCTTGCGCCAATGCCTGACCACACAGGTGAGGGCTATCCCTAAACCCTTGGAACAAGACTGTCCACATAAGTTGGGAAGTGTGGTCTATGGGATCCTCAAAGGCAAAAAGCAACTGGCAGTCAGAGTGCAGGAGAATACAGAAAAAGGCATCCTTGAGGTCCAGAACCATGAACCATTCTCCTTTCTCTGGTATTTGAGAGAGCAGGGTGTAGGTGTTGGGTACAGCTGGATATAGAGGAATTATTGCCTCACTGATGAGTAAGATCTTACACTAGTCTCTACTGATCATTCGGTTTTTGTACTCCTAGAATTGCGGTGTTGTAGGGACTGCCACATTTCCTTACTAAGCCTTGAGCTTTTAAATATTTAACAATGTGCTGTAATCCTTTATGAGCTTCAGGCCTTAAGGAATATTGCCTCTCATAAGGAAAAGTGGTGAGGTCTTTCAGCCTGATTTGGACTGGGTAGGTATTTTTGTCCTTCAAATTGTACTTCCAATGCACAGACTTCAGGGTTGATTCCCTCCTCAAGTAGGGGATAACAAATGGGTATCTTGCTCCAAATATTCATGTAGATAATAGCTCCAGCTTTGGCTAACACATCCCTCTCTAATAACAGTGTGGGAATTTCAGGCATGACAAGAAAGGCATGTGAAAAGAGCAATGTCTCACAATTACAACTGAGGAGATGGGAGAAATGCCTAGTTACAGGCTGTCCCAGGATTCCTTGGATGGTAATAGACCTTGAGGACAGTCACCAGGACAGCAGATTAGCGTTGAGTATTGAAAACACTCATCAAATTGAAAAATCCCTGTTTACAGGGCCAAATATCCTCTGGACCATCCGACAGGTAGTCAAAACCTGTGAGGTGTGCCAAAGGAATAATCCCTTTGTCCATTGTAAGGCCCCTTTAGGGGAAGAAAGAATACGTGACTATCCTGGAGAGGACTGGCAGTTAGACTTCACCCATATGCCTAAGTCCAAGGGATTTCAATACTTGTTGGTCTGTGTTGATACCTTTACATATTGGATAGAAGCTTTATCCTGCAAGACAGAGAAGGCTCAGGAAGTGATCAAAGTCCTAATTCATGAAATAATTTCTAGATTTGGGCTTCCCCAAAACTTAGAGTGACAATGGTCCTGCTTTTAAAACCACAATAACTCAGGGAATTTCCAGGGCACTATGGATACAATATCACCGTCACTGCGCCTGGAGGTCACAATCCTCAGGAAAAGTCAAAAAGGCAAATGAAACACTCAAGAGGCACTTAAGGAAACTAACACAACAAACTAATCTCCCATGACCTACTTTTTTGCTCTTGTTGAGAATCCAAAATTGTCCTCACAAAATGGGGCTCAGTCCATATGAAATTCTATATGGACGACCTTTTCTAACAAATGACCTCCTACTTGATCAGGAAACGGCCAACTTGGTCAAAGATATAACTTCTTAGAAAAAATACCCACAACACCTTTAAAACCTATCTGAAAGATGTTACAGAGAAAAGAGAACAGAGTTGTTTCAACTAGGAGATCTAATGTCGATCAAATCTTTCCCTTCTACCTCCCCATCTATGGACTTTTTGTGGGAAGGACCACATTCAGCAATCCTCTCTACGTGCACTGCAGTTAAGGTGGGAGGAGTGGAATCTTGGATTCATGACAGCCGAGTTAAATTTTGGAACCCCCCAAAGAACCTGCAGGACCGTCAACTCAGGAGTCCCAAGATCAGCCAGATCAGCTTAGATATACCTGCGAACCATTGAAGGAATTGTATCTCCTATTTTGGAAGGAAACATCCCAGACTAAAAAGGCTCCTACCACTGATCCTGAAGAAAAATCCCTTCCTCCTTAAAAATGATAAGTAAAAACCTACATATTCTTTATCTTTAACACCACTCCTTACTCCTTTAATGGAATCCTTTTACTATTTCATCATATTATTAAGCAGCATACTAACCATACTCTTTGCAATAGGACTATATACCGTAGCTCCTGCCAGGTCAAAAATCCTAATCACATCCACCTTCTTTCTATCTTCCTTCCTTCTGACAGAAATATACTCCTACCTTTAACTCAGGCTGGATAAAATGATCTCATCTTCCAGAGCACCCTCTTTACCTTCCTAAATACTCTTTGCCTATCTATCCCTCCTGCTTCCTTGGATACCTCATACAATCACCCCTCCTCTTCCACTAGCTCCTAGTTACCTCTACAAGACTCTCAACTTAACCCACTCCCTGTGAAACCAGTCCAATCCTTCCCTGGCAAATGACTGTTGGCTTTGTATCTCTTTATCAACTTCTGCTATATTGCCACTCCCATTCCCACAAAAAAAAACTGGGTCTTTACCAACTTAATCTACCACCTTCTTTATGAAAGAAAAGACCCTTTCTAACTTCTAAATATGCAATCATTAGCTGACTTCCCCATCTCTGATAGTACCAAGAATACCCTAACAGGACATGCAATCCAACTTTTACATTCTTATATTTCCAACCTCACCAATTGCACAGCAATGAAAAGCCCATACACAGCCTTGTAACTACGAATATCATCTTAACTTTCTTTTTTTTTTTTTTTCTTTTTTTTTTTTTGAGGCAGAGTCTCGCTCTGTCGCCCAGGCTGGAGTGCAGTGGTGCGATTTCGGCTCACTGCAAGCTCCGCCTCCCGGGTTCCCGCCATTCTCCTGCCTCAGCCTCCCGAGTAGCTGGGACTACAGGCGCCGCCACCACGCCCGGCTAATTTTTTTGTGTTTTTAGTGGAGACGGGGTTTCATTGTGTTAGCCAGGATGGTCTCGATCTCCTGACCTCGTGATCCGCCCGTCTCGGCCTCCCAAAGTGCTGGGATTACAGGCTTGAGCCACCGCGCCCGGCCCATCTTAACTTTCTAAGCCCCTTTATGCATCCAATGCAACCTGCTATCAGGCCTGCCCCTGGGGCACCTACTACCCCATCAGTGTAATTACACCCTACAACTTCAACCACCAACTGACCATAGTAACTTCTGAGTCACTCAAACATCTCCATTCAGATGGCTTGTAAACTTCTCAGGACCTCCAAAAAATCATCACCTCCTCCCTGCTTAACAAACGTCCAGATTTTGTAATGGCAAACATACTCCCTGTATGATGATTCATCCCTGGACCCCGTGCAGCAGCACCCACACCACTAATGAATGCCTTCTCATCCTCTGTTTCAATCACTCTCTTGAAGGGTTCCTTCACCCTGATGCAAAATGAGTTTTTTCTCCAATGGGAAAATAGAACACAGGGAGCCACTGAGTTACCTCTCAACATCCCTTTACAGCCACTCATCAGAGCTACCTTGGCAAGTACTCTAGGAGAATGGCAAAATGAAAACAACAAACTCACCCACATTTTTAACATACACAACAAGTTCTTTCTACCAACCCAAATTATATTCTTTTTATGTGGAAAGTTGACATATATCTGTCTCCCCACTAAGTGGACAGGTACCTGCACCTTAGTCTTTCTAAGTCCTAACATTAGCATTTCTCCAGGAAATCATACCTTATCAGTACCCCTCAAATCTCAAGTCCATCAGTGCAGAGCCATACAACTAATACCCCTACTCATAGGGTTAGGAATGGCTACTGCTACAGGAACTGGAATAGCCAGTGTATCTACTTTATTATCCTGCTACCACACATTTTCAAAGTAGTTCTCAGACTGTTTGCAAGAAATAATGAAATCTATCCTTACTCTATAATCCCAATTAGAGTCTTTGGCACTCTCCAAAACCACCGAAGCCTATACCCCCTCACTGCTGAGAAAGATGAACTCTACACCTTCTTAGGGGAAGAGTGTTGTTTTTATACTAACCAGTCAGGTATAGTATGAGATACCACCAGGAGTTTACAGGAAAAGCCTTCTGAAATCAGACAATGACTTTCAAACTCTTATACCAACCTCTGGAGTTGGGCAATATGGCTTCTCCCCTTTCTAAGTCCCATGACAGCCACCTTGCTGTTACTTACCTTCAGGCCCTGTATTTTTAACCTACGTATCAAATTTGTTTCCTCTAAGATTGAAGCCATCAAGCTACAGATGGTCTTACAAAAGGAACCCCAAATGAGTTCAACTAACACCTTCTACTGAGGACACCTGGAGAGACCTACTGGCCCTCTCACTGGTCTAGAGAGTTCCCCTCTGGAGGACACTACAACTGCAGGGCTCCTTTTTCATCCCTATCTAGCAGCAAGTAGCTAGAGCCATCATTGCTCAATTCCCTGCAGAAGTTGGGGTGTCCTGTTAGAGGGGGGATTGAGAGGTGAAACTGTGGGGACTTGCGGAAATTTTCTGTCTAGCTAAAGGACTGTAAATGCACTCACTCCCATCAGTGCTCTGTGTCTAGCTAAAGGTTTATAAATGCACCAGTCAGGGTGGTTCCAAGATAGCCGAATAGGAACAGCTCCAGGATCCAGTTCTCAGCATGAGCGACACAGAAGATGGGTGATTTCTGCATTTCCAACTGAAGTACCAGGTTCATCTCACTGGGGCATGTTGGACAGTGGGTGCAGGACGGTGGGTACAGCCCACTGAGTGAGAACCAAAGCAGGGTGAGGCATCGCCTCGCCCAGGAAGTGCAAGGAGGAAGAGAATTCCCTTTCTTAGACAAGGAAACCATGACACACAACACCTAGAAAATCGCGTCACTCTCACCCTAATACTGTGCTTTACCAAGGGTCTTAGCAAATGACACTCCAGGAGATTATATCCCAGACCTTGCTCGGTGGGTCCCATGCCCATGGAACCCCCTCATTGCTACCACAGCAGTCTGAGGTCTAACTGCAAGGCAGCAGTGAGACTGGGGGAGGGGTGCCACCATTGCTGAGGCTTGAGTAGGTAAACCAAGTGGCTGGGAAGCTCAAACTGGGTGGAGCCCACCCGCAACTCAAGGAGCCCTGCCCGCCTCTGTAGACTCCACCTCTGGGGACAGGGCATAGCCAACAAAAGGCAGCAGAAACCTCTGCAGACTTAAATGTCCCTGTCTGACAGCTTTGAATAGAGTAGTGGTTCTCCCAGCACAGAGTTTGAGATCTGAGAATGGACAGACTGCCTGCTCAAGTGGGTCCCTGAACCCCGAGTAACCTCATTGGTAGACACCCCCCACCAGGGGCAGTCTGACACCACACACCTCACATGGCTGGATACCCCTCTGAGATGAGGCTTCCAGAGGAATGATCAGGCAGCAACAATTGCTGCTCAGCAATATTCACTCTTCTGCAGCCTCCGCTGCTGATACCCAGGAAAATAGAGTCTGGAGTGGACCTCAAGAAAACTCCAATGGACCTGAGGCTAAGGGTCCTGACTGTTAGAAGGAAAACTAACAAACAGAAAGGACATCCACACCAAAACCCCATCTGTATATCATCATAATCAAAGACCAAAGGTAGATAAAACCACAAAGATGGGGAAAAAGCAGTGCAGAAATGCTTAAAATTATAAAAATCAGAGCACCTCTCACCCTCCAAAGGAATGCAGCTCCTTACCAGCAATGGAACAAAGCTGGACAGAGAATGACTGACGAGTTGAGAGAAGAAGGCTTCAGATGATCGAACTTCTCCGAGCTAAAGGAGAAAGTTTGAATATATTGCAAAGAAGCTAAAAACCTTGAAAAAAGATTTGACAAATGGCTAACTAGAATAACCAATGTAGAAAAGTCCTTAAGTGGCCTGATAGACCTGAAAACCATGACATGAGAACTACGTGATAAATACACAAGCTTTGGTAACCAACTTGATCAACTGGAAGAAAGGGTATCAGTGATGGAAGATCAAATGAGTGAAATGAAATGAGAAGAGAGATTTAGAGAAAAAAGGCTAAAAAGAAATGAATAAATTCTCCAAGAAATATGGGACTATGTGAAAAGACCAAATCTACATCTGATTGGTGTACCAGATAGTGACAGGGAGAACGGAACCAAGTTGGAAGACACTCTGCAGGATATTATCCAGGAGAACTTCTCCAACCTAGCAAGGTAGACCAACATTCAAATTCAGGAAATACAGAGAATGCCATCAAGATACTCCACAAGAATAACAACTCTAAGACACGTAATTATCAGATTCACCAAAGTTGAAATGAAGGATAAAAAGTTAAGGGCAGCCAGCGACAAAGGTTGGGTTATACACAAAGGGAAGCCCATTGGAATAACAGTGGATCTCTTGGCAGAAACTCTACAATCCAGAAAAGAGTAGGGGTCAATATTCAACATTTTTGAAGAAAAGAATTTTCAACCCAGAATTTCATATACAGCCAAACTAAGTTTCGTAAGTGAGGAGAAATAAAATCCTTTAAAGAAAATCAAATGCTAAGAGATTTTGTCATTACCAGACCTGCCCTACAAGAGCCCCTGGCAAATTAGATAAAGAATCAAGACCTATTAGTTTGCTGTATTCAGGAGACACATCTCACATGCAGAGACACACATAGGCTCAAAATAAAGGGATGGAAGCAGATCTAGAAAGCAAATGGAAAACAAACAAACAAAAAAAGCAGGGGTTACAATCCTAGTCTCTGATAAAACAGACTTTAAACCAAAAAAGATCAAAAGAGACAAAGCAGGCCATTACATAAGGATAAAGGCATCAATTCAACAACAAGGGTTAACTATCCTAAATATACATGGTACCAACACCGGAGCACCCAGATTCATAAAAGAAGTCCTTAGAGACTTCCAAAGAGATGTAGACTCCCACACAAGTATAATGGGAGACTTTAACACCCCACTGCTAACATTAAACAGATCAATGAGACAGAAAGTTAACAAGGATATCCAGGTATTGAACTCAACTCTGCACTAAGACATCTACAGAATTCTTCACCCCAAATCAACAGAATATACATTCTTCTTAGCACCACATTGCACTTATTCCAAAATTGACCACATAGTTGGAAGTAAAGCACTCCTCAGCAAATGAAAAAGAAACGAAGTTATAACAAACTGTCTCTCAGACTACTAGAACTCAGGATTAATCAAACTAGAACTCAGGATTAAGCAACTCCCTCAAAACCACTCAAACACATGGAAACTGAACAACCTGCTCCTGAATGACTACTGGGTAAATAACGAAATGAAGGCAGAAATAAAGATGCTCTTTGAAACCAATGAGAACAAAGACACAACATATCAGAATCTCTGGGAGACCTTTAAAGCAGGGTGTAGAGGGAAATTTATAGCACTGAATGCCCACAAGAGAAAGCAGGGGCGATCTAAAATTGACACCCTAACATCACAATTAAAAGAACTGGAGAAGCAAAAGTAAACACATTCAAAAGCTAGTAGAAGGTGAGAAATAACTAAGATCAGAGCAGAACTGAAGGAGATAGAGACACAAAAAACCCTTCAAAAAATCATTGAATCCAGGAGCTGGTTTTTTGAAAAGACCAACAAAATTTATAGACCGTTAGCAAGATTAATAAAGAAGAAAAGAGAAGAATCAAACAGACCCAACAAAAAATGATAAAGGGGATATCACCACCAACTCCACAGAAATACAAACTACCATCAGAGAATACTATAAACACCTCTATACAAATAAACTAGAAAACCTAGAAGAAATGGATAAATTCCTGGACACATATACTCTCCCAAGACTAAACCAGGAAGAAGTTGAATGTGTGAATAAAACAAAAACAGGCTCTAAAATTGAGGCAATAATTAAGACCCTACCAACAAAAAAAAAGTCCAGAACCAGACGGATTCACAGCCAAATTCTACCAGAGGTACAAGGAAGAGCCGGTACCACTCCTTCTGAAACTATTCCAATCAATAGAAAAAGAGGGAATCCTCCCTAACTCATTTTATGAGGCCAACATCATCCTGATACCAAAGCATGGCAGAGTCACAACAATGAAAGAGAATTTTAGACCAATATCTCTGATGAACATTGATGCAAAAATCCTCAATAAAACACTGGCAAACCAAATCCAGCAGCACATCAAAAAGCTTATCCACCATGATCAAATGAGCTTCATCCCTGGGATGCAAGCCTGGTTCAATATATACAAATCAATAAATGTAAACCAGCATACAGACAGAACCAAAGACAATAACCACACGATTATCTCAACAGACGCAGAAAAGGCCTTTGACAAAATTCAAAGGCTAAAAACTCTTAATAAACGCTAAAAACTCTTAATAATAAATGTTAAAAATTCTTCATGTTAAAAACTCTTAATAAATTCGGAACTGATGGAACGTATCTCAAAATGATAAGAGCTATTTATGATAAACCCACAGCCAATATAATAATGAATGGGCAAAAACTGGAAGCATTCCCCTTGAAAACTGGCACAAGACAGGGATGCCCTCTCTCACCACTCCTACTCAACATAGTATTGGAAATTCTGGCCAGGGCAATCAGGCAAGAGAAAGAAATAAAGGGTATTCAATTAGGAAAAGAGGAAGTCAAATGGTCCCTGTTTGCAGATGACATGATTGTATATTTAGAAAACTGCATCATCTCACCCTAAAATCTCCTTAAGCTGATAAGAAATTTCAGCAAATTCTCAGTATACAAAATCGATGTGCAAAAATCACAAGCATTCTTATACACTAATAACAGACAAACAGAGAGCCAAATCATGAGTGAACTCCCATTCACAATTGCTTCAAAGAGAATAAAATACCTAGGAATCCAACTTACGAGGGATGTGAAGGACCTCTTCAAGGAGAACTACAAACCACTACTCAATGAAATAAAAGAGGACACAAACAAATGGAAGAACATTCCATGCTCATGGATAGGAAGAATCAATGTCATGAAAATGTTCTTACTGCTCAAGGTAATTTATAGATTCAATGTCATCCCCATTAAGCTACCAATGAATTTCTTCACAGAATTGGAAAAAACTACTTTAAAGTTCATATGGAAACAAAAAAGGGCCCGCATTGCCAAGACAATCCTAAGCAAAAAGAACAAAGTTGTGCCAACTGACTTCAATCTACACTACAAGGCTACAGTAATCAAAACAGCATGGTACTGGTACTAAAACCAAGATATAGACCAATGGAATAGAACCGAGCCCTCAGAAATAATACTTCAAATCTACAACCATCTGATGTTTGAAAAACCTGACAAAAACAAGAAATGGGGAAAAGATTCCCTATTTAATAAATGGTGCTGGGAAAACAGGCTAGCCATAAGTAGAAAGCTGAAACTGCACCACTTCCTTGCACCTTATACCAAAATCAATTCAAGATGGATTAGAGACTTAAACGTTAGACCTAAAACCATAAAAACCCTACAAGAAAACCTAGGCAATACCATTCAGGACACAGGCATGGACAAGGACTTCATGGCTAAAACACCAAAAGCAATGGCAACAAAAGCCAAAATTGAGAAATGGGATCTAATTAAACTAAAGAGCTTCTGCACAGCAAAGGAGACTACCATCAAAGTGAACAGGCAACCTACAGAATGGGAGAAAATTTTTGCAATCTACTCATCTGACAAAGGGCTAACATCCAGAACGTACAAATAACTCAAACAAATTTACAAGAAAAAAGCAACCCCCTGAAAAAGTGGGCAAAGGATATGAACAGACACTTCTCAAAAGATATTTATGCAGCCAACAGACCCATGAAAACATGCTCATCATCACTGGCCATCAGAGAAATGCAAATCAAAACCACAATGAGATACCATCTCACACCAGTTAGAATGGCGATCATTAAAAAGTCATGAAACAACAGGTGCTGGAGAGGATGTGGAGAAATAGGAACACTTTTACACTGTTGGTGGGACTCTAAATGAATTCAACCATTGTGGAAGACAGTGTGGTGATTCCTTAAGGATCTAGAACTAGAATTACCATTTGACCCAGCCATTCCATTACTGGGTATATGTCCAAAGGATTATAAATCATACTGCTATAAAGACACATGCACATGTATGTTTATGGCAACACTATTCACAATAGCAAAGACTTGGAACCAACCCAAATGCCCATCAATGACATACTAGATTAAGAAAATGTGGCACATATGCACTATGGAATACTATGCAGCCATAAAAAAGGATGAGTTCATGTCCTTTGTAGGGACTTAGATGCAGCTGGAAACCATCATTCTCAGCAAACTATCACAAGAACAGAAAACTAAACACCGCATGTTCTCACTCATAGATGGCAATTGAACAATGAGACTACTTGGACACAGGAAGGGGAACATCACCCACAGGGGTCTGTTGTGGGGTGGGGGGAGAGGGCAGGGAGAGCATTAGGAGATATACCTAATGTAAATGACGAGTTAATGGGTGCAGCACACCAACATGGCACATGTATACATAAGTAACAAACCTGCACGTTGTGCACATGTACCCTAGAACATAAAACATATATACATATAAAAGCACCTATCAGTGTTCTGTATGTCTAGCTAACGGTTTGTAAATGCACCAACCAACACTCTGTAAATGGACCCATCAGCGCTCTATAAAATGGACCAATCAGCTTTCTATAAAATGGATCAATCAGCAGGATGTAGGTGGGGCCAAATAAGAGAATAAAACTGGCCCTCTGAGCCAGCAGTGGCAACCTGCTTAGGTTCCCTTCTGCATTGTGGAAGCTTTGTTTGTTTGCTATTTGCAATAAATCTTGCTGCTACTCACTCTTTGGGTCAGCTCTACCTTTATGAACTGCAACACTCCCCTTCACTCTTGAAGCCAGGGAGATCACAAACCCACCAGGAGGAATGAACGACTTGAGACAAACCACCTTCAAGTGCTGTAACACTCACTGTGAAGGTCTGTGACTTCACTTCTGAAGTTAGCGAGACCACAAACCCACTGGGAGGAACTAACAACTCCTGACGTGCCACCTTTAAGAGCTGTAACACTCACTGCAAAGGTCGATGGCTTAACTCCCAAAGTCAGTGAGACCACAGGCCCATCAAAAGGAAGAAACTCCAGACATATCTGAACATCGGAAGAAACAAAATCTGGACACACCATCTTTAAGAACTGTAACACCTTGCGTGTCTGCAGCTCCATTCTTGAAGTCAGTGAGACCAAGAACCCACTGGTAGGAACCCCAATTCTGAATACAATGGCCTCATTCATCATTAATGATGAATGGTGATTATTAATGACTAAAGATGAGGAAGATAGATAGTTGATTGACAAGCTGAAGGCAGCCTGGAGCAGACTGGGGAGAGGGCTCTGTGAGTGAAAAGAGAGTTAATTTCCAAGGAGGGGCTGGAGGGCTTCTGGCAGTTGTCTTAGTTATCTTCTTTGTAGTGCTCTGCATTGGAACAGAACAAAACAGGGGAACCACATTAGAAGGAGCTGCCCATGAAGGGAGGAGGTCCACTGTGTCCCAGCCCCGGACAGACCAGTGACTCCCCTGGCCAGTGGCAGGAAATTAGTGGTCCTTGGGCCTAGAAGAGGCACTGTGGAAGGCAGAGGCTCTAGTGATGATGGTGGCTTTTGGAGGGCTCAGTAGTACTGGATGTCCAGGTCCCACAGTGAGCATGAGGGGCAGAGACACAGGACTCAGAGCCTGACCTTTCCCTGCAAGACCCTCAGCACTATGTGGTCACATGTTGGGGAAAAGACAAGGCCCCTGTCAGAGAGCTGTTTTCAGGGGATCACTTGGAAGCCACCCATGGAATGGAAATGAGGTAGGGCTGGTGGGAGAAAAGCTGACTATTGGGAGAGAAGCTGAGGCAGGGCTTGCGTGTCTGGTAGACTTGCTGGTTCCTTGCTTCTAGCATTCTCATTATCTCAAGTAGCCATATGTTTCAAAGGAGATGCTACACTTCACAGCTGTAGCTCATTCAACTTGATACACTGCTTCCTTTCAACCCCCACATTCTCACCACCTGTTTCTTTTTCTGACTGACAGTAAATAGTGTGGGCTTCTCTAGCTTGGTGACTTCTCAGCCACCATACTAGCATTGGCCCCCTTGTCCCACCTTCTCTCCCAACTTGTCTTTTCACATTCCTTTGACTCCACCAGAGTTAGTAGCCCCTACAGCCTGGTGTTGGGTCTGATTACCCCAACATAGAGCTGCCAAGGGGACACAGGGTATGCACCATTCAACCCCTGCCCGTGTGTAACACTTGCATCTAGAGCAGGAGTAGAAAGAAAATGGCTGTTACACTTATCCTCCACCTGTTCACTGTGGGGTAGGGAGAGGGAGAGAAAGAGAGAGAGAGAAGAGAGAGAGAGAGGTGGTGAAACTGGGCTTTACTTGGACTTGTGCAAGTTAGTGTATGCTCCAGCCCCACACAAGCCAAGGGGCCAAGTTCCTGAGCCAGGTGGGGGGCAGCTACCAGCTGGGTAATCATACTTCCTCGTCAGACTTGGTGAAGGTGGGTGTTTTCTGCTGTCAGGTTGAGGGAGGGAAAGAAGGGGGGGGGAGGGAGAGAGAGAGAGAGAGAGAGAATGAGAGAGAGATCTGTCCCTGTCTAGAAGCTCCATGCCCGGGACTGGCTGCCCTGTCTATGTGCATCGGTGATGCCAGGACAGCATGCTGGGGACTGTCTCTCTGTGAGCTGGCCACCATTCACACCAGGGTGGCCAGGCCTGGGGAAGTTCTGAGCAGCTGCAACGGCATGATGGCCGGGGTTTTAGAAAACAAAGTTCATTACAACACAGTACTGATCACTGGAAGACAATAGTTATCGTCCTCCCAGGAGTGTTGTATAAGAAAACACATGTACATCAACTAAAAATGCATCTACATTACATCCCTGAGGTGGGAACTGTTTTCCAAACCCTCTGTCAAGATTGTTAATTTTCCCAGAGCAACTTAAGCTCCAAGCAAAATTACCCAGCAGATAGCTATCTTCCAGGCCATGGTGGCAGCTTGTTCCTATCCCAGAATCTCTTCCTGAGACTGCTGCACCTCAGATTAAGCCTCTTGTAACTGCCATGGCTGGGCAAGGTTCTCCTCAGTCCTCAACCTCACCAGCCAGCGTTACCCAGGCCCCTGGTGTGACCCAGCCCTGGGTTGCCCACCAGCCCCTTTGGCTCCTCTTTGCCCTTGGTGCTGTCCTCCCAGTTGGTTCAGGCCCCAAACCCCAGAGCCTCCTCTAGGGTCACCCTCTGTAGAGAGGAAGGTCAGTGAAGAAAGGGAATGGAGCCTGGCCCCACCCTGCTCTGCCCACCCCGAACCCAGCTGTGCTGGCACCTGTAGGCAGCCCCAAGATGTGGGCCATGCCACCCTCGCCTGAGGTGAGTTATTTATAAGGAACCAGTGACTGCTGAGGTGTCCAGAAATAGACAAGATATTTCTGCCCAGAAATCCAAGATATGGGTTAAGCGGGTGTAAAAGCTCAGCCCCCCTTAGCCACAATGGTCCCCTCACACTTGGGCAGTGACGCCCTCCCTAGCTCCTCATATTTCCCTCCTGTGCCCCTGGCCAGAGTCAGATGGGTGCCCTAATACCCCTAGGCAAGGTGACCTCAAGGACTCCAATGTTAGGTGGGAAAGGCCCACTCTCCAAGTGGGGAAACTGAGGCATCTGCTTTTCTGCTGAGTGCCTGGAAACAACACAAGGCTGCTCTATTCCCCATACTGTGGGCTGTGTCATCGCCCCTTTTGCAGGGAGGGCTTGGGGGCAGGGGATGTCATTTCAACAGCTGAAGAGAAAAGCAGGTGTCCAGTAAGTTCCTGCCTCAGATGGGTTGAGTAAAAATAACCTATGCCATCAGGTTCCTTGGGCACATGTATCACCCTTCCCTCCTTCAGAGGTGACAGGGCCAGGGCAGGTTGGGGAGGCAGGAGCCACTGCCCCTTACCTGCTGTGGCCCTGACCATGACCCTAGACCTGTTGTCCACCCAGCCAGCCTTTGCCTTATCCCATGTCTCCCCATGGACTTCAGGAGGAGCGGCCAAGCACTGATCAGATGACACAAGTTGGGGGGACCTTGTCCAGGGCAGGGAGGGTGGCTGGGGACTCCAAGAAGCACCAGCTCCTCCAACTTCCAGCCAATGGGAAGTGATGAAGCCCAGTCTCTCATTCAAGCCCTGTCCTGTCCCAGTCCCGTCCCTGTCCAATTCTGTCCTGCACCTCCAGACGCTGGCCCCTAAGGCTGCATGGGCTTTAGAGGCCCACATCCTGACACACTACTCAGCTGGCCATACTTAAGCCCCTGCCCTTCTGTCCTTGTTTTTGTCTCTATACAATGGCAGTTTTGTAGGGCAAGGCTGTGAGAGCAGCATGGCAAGGCCAGGACTAGCCCAGGCAAATGTCTGTCTGCATGGTGGCCGCAAGCCAGCAACCTAAACTCTGGCAGCGCCCCTGTGTGGCCTCTCCCATGCCGCTCTCAGTCCACGCTTCTCTCCCTCCTGCCTCAGACCACTGGGCTGGGCTTCCCTGAGCACTGATTTTCCCCCTCCCAGCTTCCCATACTCTGCCTTCTGCATCCTCCTGGTGCTGAGACCGTCATAGCACTGTGTCAAATCACAGACTCTCCAACCCCTACAGCAGCCACCTGGGGGCTCCGAACCATGATGTTTCAACTTGAGATGCTTGGTACCACAAGAGCCTGGGACCTCGGTGCCCCAGGACCCCAGAGTGTCCCTCGAACAAGGGGCCATCCACCCACATGCCCAAGGCCTCACCGGCCACACCCTTGGGTGGCTGCTCCTGCCCATACCCACTTGCGGGTTGAGTGTGAGAAGGACCTGAGCTCCCTGTGGACAGTACTGGCTGCAGACACTGGCGCCCAGCTCACACTTTCCTGTTTAGTGACATTTTTTCTTCCTAGCAGCCCATTGGCCAGTGGCTGGGTGGCCACAGTGTGTGGGAAGTGTGTGGGGCTGGGGGGCTGTGCCCTTGCAGGCCCTTTACAAAATATAGGAATGGCCAGTGGAGGAGGCTGAAGGAATCCAGGATGCATGGGATGTGATTGTGGGAGGCAAGGTCCTCCTCCTGCCCCTAGGAGATGTAAGCTTCTATTTTTACTCCCAGCAGTGTGTACATTCTAGTTGGGCTGAGGAGGGGAAAAGGACAGTGTTGGGTGGCCCTGGGGCACAAAGTCAAGGGGTCTTTTAGGGCCAAACTGGTGTGGCAGTCACCAGAACCAGACTGGCAAGTTTCCCAGCATGTTTTGTGAGAGTAAACATTTGGTTCAGGAAATGGGTCTGCACAGCCAGGGTTCCCTCCTACTACCGGGCCCAATGCCCCAGGCCCTTCGCTGTCTCCCCCTGGGGAGGAAGCAGCCTGAGGCCTGGGAGACCCCCCCATGGAACTGAGGCCAGACCCCCAGCCCATCTGAGACCCCCTTAGAAGTCAACTGTGCTTTCCCAGGTGGACACCACTGGGTCCCACACAATAAGCAGGTGAGAGACATGTCCAGGCTGGCTGCAGCCCAAGTCTACTCTACTTCCCATGGGACTGGTGCCGGAAGACGTCCCCAGTGGGTGGAAAGCTGGTCACAGATGTCCAGGGGACAGGGCTGTATGCTACCTTCAAAGCCTTGCCCATCAAGGACACAGACAGGGAGAAGAAGGCGTGCAGTGCCGAGAAAGCCACAGACCCAGAGCAGGAGGACAGTGATGTTCCCAGCAACTAAAACTCCAACAACCTTCCCAGTGCCCAGCACTCAGGAGGAGGAGGCAGTCAGGGGATGGTCCTTGTCTTTTGAGTTGGCAGCCTAGGGCCAGCCCACCTTGTCATTGGCCTCAGGCACATTCTGCCTGTCCCTGGGCTCTGTGGCATTGTTATTCCATAGAGGCGTTGAATGAGGTGCCAACCATCTTTCATAGCAGTGACAGTACAGAGCAAGCACCAGTGTCCTCGAGGGCCTGCAGCAGATAACCTGTGCCCTGCTGCCATGTGGCCTTACTGGGTGGTCCAAGGAGAGGAGGCAAAGTAAGGGCCTCCTGGGGGTCACTGTAGACCTGGATGGGTGCATGATACAAGAGAGTCCCAGCCTGGGTTGGGGAGGCATTTCTACTCAGGAGTCTGAGGATGGACCACGGGACCTTGGCTCAAAGGCGGTTGTTGGGGGTAGGGAGTTTCTGAAATTGGAGAATACTAGCTGAGCCCAGAGAGTGGGGAGCAGGCTCTGGGAGGGAGGGCAGTCTCTTGAGTGTCTTGGCTCCAGTTCCCTGCCTGAGTGATACCCAGATGGTGGCCAGGGCCTTCAATTTAGTTCCCAGCACCCAGTGTGCATGGCTGGGGATGGTGGAGACCTAGAGGGTCCAAGTCTTTACTGGTGCCCTGAGTTGACCTGAGTGCCCAAGATAGATCCAGCCTGGAGCCCACTTGGCCTTGCTGTGGTCTTAGACACTGCCAGGCCCAGGATAGGAGCAGTTGACACAGCACTTGTGGACTGAGGTTCTCCAATCCCAGGTAGCTGCCTCCCCACATAGTCCTGATTTTGGTCATGGCCTCACCTCCAGATTTCTAGGAGCAGGGGCATGGGTTTGCTGTGGCTATGGAGGGGAGGCTGCACCAGAAACACAGCAGAGTTGTGACTGGGCAGAGCTCTGAAGGACAAGCCCTGGGACTGAGCCGAGGGGTGCAGAGGATCTGACGAGGGACCAGAGTTGGTCAGGGGCTGGGGGGCGGGCAGTGGCTGCCTCCTCAGCACTGCTGACCCCAGCTATCACCTGCCCCGGTGCTGTCCACTCTACACTCCAGTGTTGAGTGCCCAGCTGTGGCCTTTAGGCATACCTCTGCCAGCTGCCCTTGGTCACCTTCCCATCTGGATCAGATGGGAAAGGATGGGAGTGCTGTCACTGGGTAGCTCCCCAGCTGGGCAGGGTGACCTGGATGATCTCTCAGTGGCTGGGGCCTCTGAGAAAGGATGGGAGCATGTCATTTCCCTTGTGTTGGTGGTGGGTCTGTCAAGGTTTCACTTTTCTGAGCTATGTGTATTCATGAGGCAAGCAGTTTGACATGAATCCTTCAGAAAACAGTGCCTCTGAGGAGCCGATGAAATGGCAAAATGAAAGCTAGAACATCAGAGGTTGGAGGATCTGCTCCTCAAAGGGGCTTCCCAGACACTGAGGGCTGCAGGGCTGAGTGTCAGGCCCCAGTGTTGGACCTGGGAGAGAAGGGAGAGGAGGGAGGATGTCCCTAGGCTGTCTGCTACTTTTACAGTTGTCAATTCATCCACCCATCTATTCATTCCCATGCATTCACTCTCACTTTCACTACTTCCATCTTCCCTCCTTCTTTTCCATCATCCCTCCCTGTGTCTGTCCATCCCTTCATCCACCCATACAATCACCTAACCATCCAGTCATGTATCCCTCCATTTCATCTATCCCTCTTGCCATCCATCCATCCATCCATCCCTCATCTATCTATTCATTGATCCCTCCATCCACTCGCACATACATATACATCTATCTACTCTAGCTATTATCTATCTATCTATCTATCTATCTATCTATCTATCTATCTATCTCATCATCCAATCATCTACCCATCCACGCATCCATCTATCCCTCCCTCCCTCTCTCCATCCACCCATCCATTCACCCACCATTCAGTCAGCCATCCATCCATCCATCCATCCATCCATCCATCCATCCATCCATCCATCCATCCATCCATCCTTCCTTCCCCTCCCTACCTCCCTTCATGCATCCATCCACATGCCCACTCATCCATCCCTCCACCTACCCACCTACCCATGGATTCACTCATTCCTTCCTCCATCCATCTCTCTCTCCCTATGTCCATACATTCATCCATTCCCTCACCCATTCATCCACGTCCCCATTTACCCATCCACTCATCCATCCCTCCATTCATCCATCCACCCATCCATTCACTTTCTCACCTATCTATCCATCCGTCCTTTCAACCATCCATTCATCTACCCATTCACACACTCACCCCCCATTCATACATCCACCTATTGATCCATTCATCCACCTCCATCCATCCATCTGCCCACGTATGCATCCATCCTTTCATTCACCCATCCATCCACTCATCCACCCATCCATCCATCCAACCATCAACTCATCCTTTCATTTATCCCTTCGTCCTTCTATGCATCGATCCATCAACCTACACTTCTACCCATCCACTCACTCATCCCTCACCCTATTTCTCTCTCCCTCCCTCTGTTCATTCATGCAGTCATCCCTCCATCCATCCAGTCTCCCTTCATCCATCCAACCATCCTCTCATCTACCCATCCACTCATATATCCCTCCATTCATTCATCCACCTATCCATTCACTAAACCATCAATGCATCCATCCATCCATCCATCCATCCATCCATCCATCCATCCATCCATCCATCCATCCATCCTCCCAACTACCCATCCATTCACTCACCTATTCACCCACTCATCCATCCATCAATCTATCCAGGCACCTACTTACTCATTCACCCATACATCCCTCTATCCATTCATCCATACCTTATTCATCCCCTCACTTATTCCTCCATTAACCCACCCAAACATTCATCCACTCACCCACCTACCAATCCATTCACCCACCTATCCATCCAGTCATGCATCCATTCATCTATTTATCTATCCATTCGACCACCCACCCACCCATCTATCCATCCACCCACCCATCTATCCACTCACCCACCCATCCACCCATTTGTCTCTTCATAAAACTTTCACTGAGCACATGCTGGCAGGGTTTTGGGGTAGACCTTGATGTGGATCTTGCTGGCTAATCATACTGGGGGTAGTATATCACAGACATTCTGGAAAAGGAAGCCTGGACCCCACCCATTTTGTGTGCCCTGACTTAGGCCACCACAGAGCTTATGTGGTGGAGGCTTACACTGCAAAGGCCATGAGACAGGGCAGACTGTCTGAACCCAGAGGCCACAGTATACTGTGTGGTGTGGGAAAGGGCTGTCCACTAGCCTAGATTTTCCATCCTGGGCAGCCCTGCCCCCTTAATGAGTACAAGACAATCAGCACACAGGAATACACAGTGAGCTTTATTACACAAAACGGGTGAGTGAGGGGTGGCAAGCAGAGTGCAGGGGGGAGGCAGCATCAAGCATCCTGCATGGTTATTCTCAGTCCTTGACCTGCAGTTTCCCCTCGGGTCGGGGGGTGACCCACCTTCTCTTCACAGGCTATGCCTCAACATCCTACCTTCCTAGAAGGCACTTGACCTCTCCAAGGATAAGTCCGTTTGGCCAACGATCAGGAGTTTCTTTCCTCCCCCAAGTAATGAGAATCAGAGCTGTGGGGGTCAGAGAGTGGAAGGGCAGGGAAGTTAAAGGGTCCAGGAGCAAAAGAATGTGGCAGCGGGGGGTGTCAAGGAGACTAGGGTAGGCCATGCTGGCAACAAGCAGCAGCTCCTTAGCCAGGACAGCGGGGCAGCTGTCTGGCCAGGATCTCACCTGGATACATGGAGGGTGCCACATGGCTGGACTTGCAGACCCAGGAAGCTGGAACATAGGCATAGGGTATAGGGGGCATTAGGCTGAGGTCCAGGGAGGGGCCACAGACCTGCCTCCTGCAAGCCCACAGAGCCTGCTCCCTGTGCCTATCTCTGCTGGCTTCCCTGCCCTGCCCACACCCTGTTTCCACCATGGGACAAGACACCCTGCCTGCCTCAGAGGTCTGCTTCTCAGCATGAGCACTTGTGCCCTAGGTCTGGGCCTCTGGCTGGAGACCTGACTCCAGGTGGAGGGAAAGTGGCCTGCCTGCCAAGCAGCCTGCCCACCCCAGGAGCTAGAATGCGGTTTTTGTGGTTACTGCAGTCCCGGTGTCCAGAGGAGCCCGGAGGCTGAGAGTGAGTCCTGGACAGGCTCCTTCCATCCTCACCCCTCCAGCAGCTCTGTTCTTGCCTTGGCAGAACCCCACCAGCAGCAGCCCCAAGGTCTCCCTCCTTCTCCAAACTAGACAGCGTCTGGCTCAGACAGATGTCATTAATCAATGTCTTTGCAAACATGTGGTGCCCACACACCAGGGTGGGGAGCTTGGTCAGGCCACCCCAGATAGGAGGTTTGTGGGAATATCCCATTTAGCATACTTCAACGAAAACTGCTCCCACCTTCTGGCCAGTATACCTGTGATGACGCAGCCTCAGCTTTCTGGAACCTCGTGGCTGCCACCCCTCACTGCTTGCTCGCAGTGGATGCAATCGTGGTCAGGCTGGCTATGGCAGGGCACCCCTCATGTGTTTGCAGCCAGCCACTCTTCCAGCCCTTGAGTGGCTGGCAGCTGGCCAGGGGCATGCCTCTCACTTGCAGCTCACCTGCATCCTCCAGCCTGGCCCACACGGCATTGTGACCTGACCCAAGCTGTGTACCTGGGGCCTGCTTTCTGCCAGGGTGGGATGGAGGACAGAACCTCTAGGCAGGTTGTAGCCCCATCCCCAGAGACAATCAGACTCTGTGACCTCATTTCTACACGAAGGTGATGGTGGGGTCGCCCCAAAGCCCCTGAGGCACAGTTGAGTTCAGGACACCCTGGGCAGGTTCTGGGTGCTCACGAAGCAGAATGATCAGGTCTCCATACTCCTGGCCCCAAGTTCTCCCTGGACTAAGGGAGACACAGTCTTCCCACCTCAGGAGGGAGGAAGACTGGCCTGACCGCCGTCCCTCCCACCCCAGGACACAGCCGTGCTCATCTGGGCTGCATGATGGCACCCATGGTGCATGGCCTGAACCTTCAGGGAACCCCTGGACTCCCATCGCCCCTGCTGTCCAAGTCTGGGAGGGACTACCTGCATCTGCAGAAGCTCCTGAGGAAACCAATCTGGAAAAAGATGACAGGGGGTGCACACCTTGCCCCACTCAGGACCTTCCACACTTCCCTAACCTCCATGAGTGAGGCCGGCCTCGACCAGGACTCCAGTGGTTGGCTGGTGGGAGAAAAAGGGTCTCAGCATTGGCCATGCCCAGGCTTTGAAAACTGGGTAAGGAGGGAGCCCTCAGTCCCAACCCTGAGAGAACAGGTTGGCCAAGAGCAGCCAAGAAGGGGCTGTGGCCCCAGTAGGGACAGGGGAGGGGCCCAGTCAGCAGTCAGCCAGGCCCCAGTGGGGTTCAACAACCACAGGAGTGGGACACAGAAGTACCAATAAAAGCTTCTGCTGCAGCTGCTTGAGAGTCAGGTTTAGCAGGGAAAGATGGCAGGAGGCCGCCTGCCCCATCTTGGGGTGTGATGGGTGCTAGAATCAGAGCTCCAGGCGCAGGTCACAAATAAATGTGTTTCTAAGCATGGCAGGAGTGGCACTGCTCTGTCTGCAGCATAAGATGGGGAGGGCATTAGGACCCCTGAATGTTCCTCGGCTGGGACAGGGAGTAGGACCTAAGTTCCTGCCCCTCTATGGACCCCCAGCACACAGATAGGCAGGGAAGCTGAGCTCCATACCATCCCCTTCCAAATGCTAGCCGTTTGGTGGCCAGACTGCCCCTCACTTCCCTCATGAGCATTGCTGGGGCTTTTGGGGAGTCCCAGATGGAAGTCTTGAGCTTCCCTTTTGGAGCAGTGGCTGAGCCAGGCTGACTGTGGTGAAATGAGCAGACTTTGAATCTTGTGTCAGGTGAGGGAGGCGGCATCTGCACAGCGCTGGGAGACAGAGCTGGTCTGGGTTATGGCCAACTCAGGGCCCACTCTTGTAGCCTGCAACAGTGCTCCATGCCCCCTCCAGCTTGCCAACTTCTCAGCATGGTGCATGTGTGTGCACCTTGTCCTGCTCTCTGGGTTGCCAGGGACTCACCGAGATGGGAGGCCTAGGGCACTGGCCCCCTTCCACAAGCACCTTCTCATTCTTCCCATGCCCAGTGGCCACAAATGGGGTGCTCTGTTGGGGAAGGAGACTAAGAATGAAGGTCAGAACCGCAGAAAGGAGATGATGTTGGCTCCGCCTCTGGGAAGCCCTCCCAGATACACAGAGGACAGTCCCTGTTTGCCCTCCCGTGCTGCACCCACCCTGCTTGCCCAAACCACATTTAGGCTATCCCTTAATTGGTGATGAGGTCTTGGAGCCTCCCTTCTGCTCTCAGAGGCTTTTCTTGCTCATTCTCCAGGCACAACATCCTGGGGGCAGCAGTACAATATGTCACAAATGCAGGCTCCTGTATCTCAGGGAGTAGAAGCCCTGGGCCTTTCTCTCTTGCTTTGCCTTATCTGGCCAGCATGCCTGGGAGCTACCTACCTACGCTTTCTGTGCAATCCCAGTGTAAGAGGCAGGGAAAGGCATAAAGGTGCCATCCACCTCTGCTTGGTCAACACCAACAAGGGTGAACCCAACCCTACTGCAATTTCTCAGTGTTCTGTCTACCCACCTTTATGCTGGACAGTCCCATGTTAGCCTTAACAAGGAAACCTGGCCTGCTGCTAAACTCCCAGGCACTGGCTCTGCAGCCCAGCCTTGCCCCTGGAGGGGACCTTATATTACAGGACAGAGTCTTGAACACAGGCTGAACCTGCATCTCACCTGTCTCCCACCGACCGTTGGTACTGGCCAAAGCCATGCTCTCTGGAGGCCTGGCAGGCTAGCTTGGGGGTCCAGCCAGACACAGAGGAGGTAAAGCATCAGAGTTACCTTAGTGGACAACCACTGCAGACACATCAGAGGGACACACCAGGCAACTCTCTGCTTTGTCTTTATATTTTCCCTGGGAGCACTTTCCCAATGCAGCCCTAAAGTGCGGATCACTGAAAAGATGTGCCTTCATTCACTGGATGGAATTGTGAGACACTTCCCTGTCCTGAAGAGCACCTAGGAGATTATGGCACACAGGACAGATGTGGGTCTGCCTCCATGCTGCTCATGGGGTAAAGCTGGGGGACCATGGTTGCGATGGAGGGGCATTGAATGGATGGAGGGACAGTGGTTAAATTGCAAAGTATTGGTTGGATGGAGGAGCATTGATTAGATGGAGGAGTACTGGTTGTATGGAAAGGTGTTGATAGATGAAGGAATATTGATTGGATAGAGAAGTATTGATTATATGAGGGAGTCTTTGTTAGATGGAGGGGCTTTGATTGAATGAAGTAGGATTGGTTGGATACAGCCATACTGGTTCAATGAAGGGGACTGATTGCATGTAATGACATTGATTGGATGAAGGAGTATTGGTTGGATGGAGCGGCACTGGTAGGATGCAACAGTATTGACTAGATGGAGAAGGAGTGAATGATTCAAGGAGTATTGATTGGATGGAGGAATATTGATAGGATACAGGACCATTGATAGGATGGAGGATTACTGGTTGGATAGAGATGCATTAATTGGATGGAGAAATATTGGCTTGATAGAAGGGTGTTGGTTGGATAGAGGAACATTGTTTGGATAGAGGAGCACTGGTTGGATGGAGGAATATTGGTTGGTTGAAGGGGGGTTAATTAAAATTGGAAGTATTGGTTGAATTGGAAGGTTGTTGATTGGGTGAAGGAGTAACGTATGGATGTAGGATCATTAATTGAACAGAAGTGAACTGACTGAATGGAGGAAAACTGGTAACACAGAGAAGTGCTTATTGGATAAGTGAGTACTGGGTGGATGGAGGGGCACTGGATGGATGAAGGGGCACTGATTTAGTAGAGGAGTATTTGTTGGATGGAAGGATACTGGTTATATGGAGATGGCCTGATCAGATAAAGAAGTATTGGTTGAATAGAAGGGCACTGATTGGAAGGTCAGGCATTGACTGGGTGAAATTATTTTTTTTAGATGGAGGAATAATGCTTGGATGGAGGGAAATTGATAGAAGGCCATTGATTGGATGGAAAGGCATTATTGGATAGAGGGGCACTGATTGGATGAAGTTGTTTTGTTGCCTGGAGGAATAGTGTTTGTATGGAGGGGAATTGATTGAATGGAGGAGCACTGAATGAACAGGAGTACTGATTGGATGAAAGTGTATTGGTTGGATTGAAGGGAGTTGATGGATAAAGGAATATTGATTGGATGCAGGGATGTGGTTTGAATGTAGGAGTATTGGTTGAATGAAGAAGCAATGATTGGATGGAGAGGCACTGATTGATTGAATGGAGGGTCACTGGTTACCTGGAGAGCCATTAATTGGATAGTCGAGTATTGGTTGGATGGAGGGGTATTGGTCAGATGGAGAAGCATTGATGGATGGAGGAGAATTGATTGGATGGGAGGGACATTGATTGGGTAAAGGGGCATTGATTGGATGCAGAGGCATTGATTGTATGGAGTAGTGGTGGATGGATGGAGAAATCTTGATTGGATGGAGGGACATTGATTGGATTAATGAGCACTGGTTGGATAAAGGGGCATTGGTTGACTGGAGGAGTATTGGCTGGATATAGGAGCATTGATAGGATGAAAGAGCATAGATTGGACGGGGGAGCATTGATTGGATGGTGGAGTATTGTTCCAATAGGGGGCATTGATTGAATGGAGGAACACTGAATAATTGAAGGAGTATTGGTTGCAGGAGCATTGGTTGTACAAAGGAACATTAATTGGGTCTAGCACCATTGATAGGATGGGAGATTATTGTTTGGATGGAGTAGCCTTGATTGAATGGAGGGGTGTTGATGACATGGAGAGACAATGATTAGATGGGGGAGCACAGGTTGGGTAGAGGGGCACTGATTTGATGCAGAAGTATTGGTTGGGTAGGGTGTTGGTTGAATAGTGCGGCATTGATTGGATGGAAGGGCGTTGGTTGGATGAGGGAATGGTGTCAGGATAGAGGAGGGACCTGGCAGCAGAGGGGAGTCAGGTCATAACTCGATGGCCGCTATTCAATCTTGGAAATGGGCAAGTCTCGCTGGGACTTCTTCACACTGTTACTGGAGGGTAGAAGAGGTGTCAGGCCCCATGTCTCCCAATAAGGCTCCTCCCAACATGCCTAAGCCTCTCCCAGAGCCCTGTTTTGTCTCCAGATCTCTACCTTGTGACTCCTTTCAGCCTCCATTTGGGGAAACCTAAGATCTGAGCCCAGAAAACAGGCAGGCTGACAGACAGGCAGACAGACAGATCTCTTCTCTATGGAGCAGTTTAGGGACTGGGCCCTGTCAACGAGCAGAAGGTGGAGACAGACATGGGTCGGCAGCAGCCGAGGCAAAGCCCACCCTCCATCTCCCCAAAACTCAATCCACCAATCCAACCTCCAATCCTTATATCACAGGGGTTTTCTGAGCACCAGGTAACAGCAGAATAGTAGACAAAAGCCAGGTCTGTGCTTGGTCTTCCTGTGGCTGGCATGTGGGATTGGCCTTTTGTGTATGAGTCTTGAAGAAGGGGAAGTTTGGTAGTCTTGGCAGCTTAACCTACTTTGGTGGTGGTGCTCAGGAGAGGTGGCTCTGTTCGATGGTCCCCTCCAAGACCAAGGAGCTGAGTTTCCGGGGCTGCTGACATTTCTGATCCTAGGGAAAAATAAAACCAGACATCCCAGATGACCTCCTGCTTGTTCCTTTCCTGCCCCACCCAGCATCTGTGGGAACAAATGCTGTCCCTTCCCTGGGCCTGAGGTTTTCTATGGCTCTGATGTGCTCCAGTTCTGGAGCTAGTGGTGATGAACTGAGGAGTCTGGGGAAATGTCTCCGGATCTTGCAAGAGGGTAACCAAGCCTTGCCCTCTCAGAAAACGTGGGACCAGAAAGGACTGCAAGGTCTACAGGTGTGAGGTGCTGACCCACTCTGGGCTAGTCCCCCAGAGCTCACAGAGTGTGGACAGCAAAAGCAGGCTTATCCATGGGGTGGGGGTGCACTCAGATCCTCTGAGGCAGAGCCATCACCTCCTCCTGTTCCTACTCAGCCCCTGGGGCCCCCAGGTTGTCCTAGACATTGTCCTCTGGTTCTGGTCCCTCCTTGCTCAGACTGAACTCCTCCAGGTGGACTTCATCACGGTCCTCCTTTTCGCAGGTATGCAGGCTGGTCCTGTTGGTGGAAAGGGTGGCAAAGCCATTCTAGGGCCATTGGATTCTACTTCCAAGCCTCAGTTTCCCCATCTGTAAAATAGGGGCAGTCAGCCTAGTTGAGTGCCAGGTGTCTGAGACCCAAGCCCATTGGGAAAGAAGGTCCAGGGGCTTCAGAGTCAGTGCAGTCTACACGGGCCCCGGTGTCAGGGCCTGAGGCTGTTGGGGATCTGCCCACTCCACACTGGGCAGTGCTCTACAGACTAAGGGTCCCGCAGGGGCAGAGGCTGGGTTCAACCCTCTGCTTTCCAGCTGGGCCTCAGCCTGGCAGTTGCTTGCCCACCCAGTTAGTCTTGTGGGGTCCCCGGGGGACAGGATGCTGGGATTCATGCTCTGCTCCCTGAAGAGGCCTATGGGTGTTGTAGCCACACAGAGGGGCCATTCCGGAGCAGGTCCATGTGGCCAGGCAGGTGCAGGGAATATTGTGACAGTCGCAGAGCTGGGCTCTAGGGAAGACTCAAAGTGGCCCCTGCTGCTGGGAGCAGCAATACCTTCCTAAGCCTGAGGCCAGGGAGAAGGCAGCTGCCTATCACAGAAATGCAGGGCCACTGATGCCCAAGCACGTATGGAGGGACTGAGGCTGAGGTTAGGGGGCCAGGTGGTGGGCAACACACCAGGCCAGGACCAGTGGCTCTTGGGGAGTGGGAGCCTGGTTGTAGGAGGATAAACGAGTGTGGCTCAGCAACACCAATCTCTAGAGCTTCAGGCTGCTTTAGGGCCTCACAGGGGCCAGGAAAGACCATGACCATGGAAAACTGTCAGCTCAGCTATGGGCTCTGGTCCCAATCAAGGCAAGGGGGCCCTGAGCAGGGCTGGGGTCTTAGATGGCCTGGGCCACGCAGGGTGAGTGGGGTCGGCCGTGTTGTGTCCACAGGTGACTGAGAGCGGCAAGGACCCTGAGCAGGGGTAGCGAGGTGGGGCTGGGGAGCAGCCCCTGTTGGGCCTGCCTGAGTTCAGACAGGAACAGGCACATCCACACATCCATAGAGTGTGTTCTCCCAGCTGACTCTGAGCATGGACATCTGGAAATACCTGCTTCCCTCCGTGGGCATGGAGATCAATGAGCCCCGAGGTAGGAAGGGGCCGTGGTGGCAGGCACTCAGTCTGCATTAAGGAAGCGGTCGCAACTGTGTGTTGATGTGACAGCACCTGGCCTGGCCTCTGCCTGGATGTGGTCCAGGGGCCCTGAGGAACCCCAAAATGAGGTTTACTCACGGCCTCTTGCCAGCTGCCATGCTCTTTCGCCCTCTTACTCCCTTCCCTCCTTTCTCCCTGTTTCCTGGCCATGGGGACATTTCAGGGACTGCTTGGAAAGGGGGGCACAGGGTGGCCGCTGAGGTTCAGGTTGGGGGCCTGAAGGGAGAGCCCTGCTCTCCCTAGCGCCAGCCCTCTACACCCCCATTCACCCGTCTTCTTGCTCCCCTTTAGGACTCCTGCACTGCCGGGTACTCTCTGTTGTCCGAGGCGCCTTTGGCCCCGTCTCGCTGCTGCTACTGCTCTGGCCTCTGGGACCAGTCACCAAAGACGTCATCCTCATCCAGTTCAGGGGCCTCTGATGACCTCACACTGAGTCTAAGGTATGGCATGGGGGAGTTTAGGACTAGGTGGCTGCTGCCTTCTCTGCCTGGGGCCCACACTCACCTCAGGGCGCCTGCTCATGTCCTGGGCTCCAAGTGTGAGAAACCCTGTCTGCCACAGAGCTGGTTCTGGGCTGTGTCTCCTGTGATCAGAGAATCCCTGTGGGCAGGTCTGTGCCTCCCCTATCAGTCTGCGGCTCCCTGAGATCTGTGCTTCCTCCATCAGTCCAGTACTCCTTGAGGCTTGGCAGGGCTGTGCCTCCTCCATCTGTGTCGGGCTCCTTGAGGGCAGTGCTGTGCCTCCCCTGTCAGCCTGTGGCTCCCTAAGAGTAGGGCAGTCCATTATCAGTCTGGGGCTTCTTGGAGCAGGGCTGGGCCTCCCCCATCAGTCTAAGGCTCCCTAGGACAGAGTGGGCCTCCCCTATGAGTCTGGGGTTCCTTCCCATACACCAATCTCTGTTCTGTGTGTGAACTTGCAGTTCTGGGAGTTTCCTTTTAATGGGCTCAAATGCTACACGAGTTTTTCTGTCTTCTTTCCTTTAGCCGGATGCCCTGAAGTTCATTTACATCATAGCACTTCACTCCTTACACAAGCTGTTAACCCATTATTTTGTTTGGGTTGTTTCCACCACAGTACTTCTGGGCACAAATATTAGTTTGAGTACACTTACTCAATTCTGGGTACCTATGAGTGGAACTGCTTGATCATATGGTAATTATGTTTATTTTGTTGAGGACCCACCACATGTCTCCATAGTTGCGCATCATTTTGTATTCCAACAAGCACTGTTTCAGGTTTCCAATTTACCTGCATCCTCTCAAAGACTTGATATTTCCAGCTTTTTACTATTTATACATATTCCTGTGTGTGTGAAGTGTGGTGTTTCATTTTGGTTTTTAAGTGCAATTTCTGAATCCTTAATTATGAGTATCTGTTGTTCCACATGCTTTTTGGGTATTTGCATATTGTATTTGGAGAAATATCTGTTTAGAGGTCTGGAACTTTATTTTTTTTAAGTTGCAAATGGTTAGGTTTTGGATACTAAAAGTTGTTCATTTAAAGTTTGTTGCTTTAACTTTTGCAAGCAGAAATCATCCAAGTTCCCGAGACACCAGGGATTGTGCTCCACGATGTAAAGACTTTGCTTGCTGTGATTATGATTGTTTTTGCCGGGATGAACATTCCTTTAGAGAATACAAGTACTATGGTACTATAACATTGTCTGGTTTTGTCTAACAGATCTCTTAAATTGTTCGCTGTGACACTAAAATTTTCTTTTTAATATAGTGATCATGATGGCTGTGGTAGAGATCATTAAGAATGTCCAAATGGATGTTCTTACAGAGATGCATATCAGAGTTACTGTAAGAGTCCAGGTGTGATTTGTAAATTATAGAACTATATTTAATACAGCAGATCATTCTTTTAAAGAAATATTAAGGAAAATTGCAAAGGAAAATAATAATGTGAAAATATTGAGAATTGTTAATAGTATAAAGCATTTACATGAAGGTTGGAACTTCAATTTATTTTCAGAAAACGAGACTCAACCTTTATTTTAGAACAGACTTTCTTGGGCTTCAAAATACTACTCTGACACTTCTTTTAAATAAAACATTTCGACTACTGCAGGCATAATTAATATCCTGTCAACAGAGGCAGAGGAAAGCAGGTATTTCCAAATAATACTTTAACTGACTCATGGTTTAGTGATACAAGTATAAATGTTTAAATGTAGTTCTACATAAGTTCTATTATTTTATCAACCCTGCAGCAACCTCTCGTTGTGCACCACCTGCTCCAGGTCCTTGGATGAACTTCAGCGGAAGTGGTCACCATGATTACAATAATACACAAGGTAGATATGACAGAAGTCGGGAGAATTACTCAAGGAGCTGTGGTGATTTCTATTCCAGTGATTGTGAGCAAGGTGGTAGAAAAGAACACATCTATCCACCTTCAGTAGATAGGGTGCACTGTGCTCCTTGTGAAGCATATGGTAGCTCAAGTTACAGTGATTCTAGAAAAGGTTTTGGGGGAAGCCAAACTGAAAAAGAAGACTAAAGCAGATATTTAAAATAATAGTTCTTGCATATGAAACCTTGCTTGCATACTGAAAATTAAACTGTTGTTTCTGCACAATTACCTGAGTACCACTACAAGAAATAGGTTGATTTTGTGTGAAGAAGTAGATACTAATTCCTCTGTGAAGTTTTTGAGGTACTCAGATGAAAAGGATTTTTTTCAAAGTAATTTCATAATTTTTAATGCTCTTTGAAAACTTGTGGTTTAGGTGTAATGTCTGTATTAACAGTATCAGAATAAAATTATACTTGTAATGTAAAATACATGATTTTATTGCTATACATGCTCAAAAGCAAATGCAATAGGAGAGTAACTTGTGTTGTTTGTAGAAAATTGCCTTTGTTGGTTTGCACATAAATAGGCACAACCTTAGGCATATGTGAGGTCTCCCTTGGAAACTGCACAAGTTCCCTAATTAGTCTGTATTTCTTTTTAAAAACTTACCAGATTTGGCTCGGCAAAGTGGCTCATGTCTGTAATTCCTGCACTTTGGGGCACCTAGGTAGATGGATCATGAAGTCAAGTTTCAGAAGTCTTCAGAAAGACTACAAAACTGTCTGCCTAACCCTAAAACACTTTTACTTTAGAGGAATAGTAAAAGTCAAAGGAAATAATTAGATATGGTTCATACTAGAGTTTAATATTCTTCTTGAAGCCTTCTGTGACTGAATTCTCTTCTTGAAGCATTCTGTGACTGAAGTGAGACAATGGTAAAGAAAACATAATTTCCACCAAAATCAAAACTGAACCAGCTAGGTTTCCTAAGTAGATAGCTTAATGAACTTAAATGTTCCTAGTTTAAATAGTGGAAAATGGGTGTTTACTTTTGGGAAGTACATTAATATTGTCTTGAAATATTTGACAATGGTTGTTGTAACCAACAGACTAGCAATATATTCTTATCAATAGGAATAACCGAGAAGGATTGAAAATTTATCAGATTATTTTTTTGAGACAGAGTCTAGCCTTATCACCTAAGCTGCGGTGCAGTGACCTGATCCTGACTCACTGGAACCTCCACCTTCTGGGTTCAAGGTATTCCACTTTCTTAGCATTCCAAGTAACTGGCAATACAGGTGTGTGCCACCACAGCTGGCTAAAATTTTGTATTTTTAGTACAGAGAGCATTTCACCATGTTGGCCAGGCTTGTCTTAAAATTTTGATCCCCTCTCTCAGACTCCCACAGTGTGAAGATTACAAGCATGAGCCACCATGCTCAGCCTATCAGATATTGAAGATACGAATAGGAATACTTTAAACATTATGCTTTTTGGAAAATTAAGTATATAAAACAACAGAATAAAGGTTCAGATGTGGGATGACTTAATGGTTCATGAAATTATCTAGTGATAAAAGTATAAAGAATAGGACCCAAAAAAAGTAAACCAATTTAGCTTCCTGAACATACAACTTACAGAAATGGAATATATGCAGTTCCAGAAGTCACTAATTCTTACAATTAACAGAATAATCTACAAGAAGGAAGCATTTTCGTGAGAAAGTGTTGACAAAGTCATCAATTAACAGAATAATCTGCAAGAAGGAAGCATTTTCGTGAGAAAGTGTTGACAAAGTCATCAATTCTTATAGGGAAAGGATACACATAATGTTAAAGGAAATGTTACCAACTTTGATTTTGAAGGGAGTTATTTATGTTATGAAGTTTTGTTTTCCTTCACCTATAATGTAGCATTGTGAGGATTAATTGAAAAGATTAATCTCCCTAGTCTTGTCTATCTTCACAGTGGCAAGAAAAGAAATGGTGTCTGTCAAGTTGTGATGGTTCAGATCTTTAATCCCAGCATTTTGGGAGGCTGTGGCAGGCATATCACTTTAACTCAGGAGTTTGAGACAAGCCTGGGTAACACAGAGAAACATTGTCGATATAAAACAGACAGAAATTTTCTGAATGTGGTAGTGTATCTATGCAGTCCTGCTCCTTGGACTGAGGCAGAAGAATCGCTTGTGGCCGTGAGGACCAGGCTGTAGTGAGCGTGATTGCTCTACTGCATTTTTGCCTGGGAGACAAAGTGAGACCCAGTAAAACAAGTGAACAAACAAATAACAGCAACAACAACAACAACAAAGAAGCACAAAGTATCTATGACACTCTGACCCTGGGAGTTTTGAACCCAAATTATCTCCATGACACATTTTGTGGTAATGATTTAAAGGAATGGGAAACAGAAGCATAAGCTGTAAGATACAATTCATCAACCTTCAAATAGGGTCTGTGTTTCAGCAAGTTAGAGTAAATAGTGAAAAGTCTTTATATAATAAGAGGCAAACCCTTATTCCTTAATTTTCATAGGAAAATTATGCTTTTTAATGAATAATAGAATACATTTTATAGTCTTCGGCCCCTAGGATTGCTATGAGAAAATACATGGACTTGGTGGTTTATAACCAACATTTCCTGTAATCTTAGAGCCTGAGATGCCCAAGATGATGGCATCAGCAAATATAGTATTCTGGCAAGGGCCCACTTCGTGGATTTTAAGCAGCCGTCTTGCTGAGTCTACACATGATAGAAGGGGCTTGGAACTCTTGGGTTGCTTATAGGAGGGTACTAATAATATTTATGAGGGTGCTGTCTTCCTGACCTGATCAGTTCTAATTGAAGGCCCTGTTCCCCATCCACAGGGCAGCCAATTGACATTCCTCTGTGTTGAGCTTAATGTGTATATTTTAGATGGGGGAGTGAGGATGGCAGTGATGATTGAATGACTTCACTGGTTTGCAGTTTTTACTGTCTCTAGTGTTGCCATCAGGTATTAATGGCATGAAGGTTGTTTTTTTTAAATGTTGATGCTCAGTCATCCAGCTTCAGATTATAAGATTTGGGGACAATTTGGCAGTTTTAGTTTTCAGTGATGCCAGATCACAAAAGGGGAACACAATGTTGAAATTTTACTTTAGAGAGTTGTAGCTATATATTGAATAAAATAAGAATTGAAAATATAGACTAATAAAATTTGTAAGACATCTCATGTGGGTGTTCTATAGTTTTCCACTGAAATGCAATTCTCTCTGCAGTTACTTCTCTTGACTCTTGTTCACAAAATAAGTGTGGTCATACTAGTTTTGTCATTATTTACCTAAATGCAGTAAGAATCGTCATTGACCACAAAGTTCTTTATTTATTTCTTCATTTATTCATTATTTACTTTTTAAATTAGAGACAGTGTCTGGCTCACTGCAGCCTCAACTTCCTGGGCTCAAGTGGTCCTCCCACTTCAGCCTCTGGAGTAACTGAGACCAGAGGTACACACCATCATGCCTGGCTAATTTGGTATTTGTTTTATCAGAACTTGTAGACTGGGTTGAATTTCTCCTCTCTCAAAGTCCCTAAATATTGTGGATTCTAGAACTTGCCCACAAGTGACCTTTCTCATCTTTTAGGCTAGGAACTCTATTACCAATTATGAGGCCACTTTCCCCAGGAGGGCTTTATAAGTATTGTCCCCACAGTCAAATTTAGTTTTAATTCTGCCTGGTTATATCTGATTCTATGGAAATCATTCCTAAATATATTTGATATTCAGACAAGGCTTGGCAATAAAACCACTTTCCAATAATGTTCTGTTAAAAAAAAAAAAAAGAATGCTTTTTACTCAACAGCAGAAACGCCTCTATTGCCATAAAAATGTTTATAAAATGTTGAATATCCAGTGAATGTAATGCAGCTCAATTAGTGAAATAGTAAATTCAAGAAAAATACAAATGTATTATTTTTCTTTCTGTTTTTTTGTTTGTTTGGTTTGTTGGTTTTTGTTTTTGTTTTTGCTTTTTTCACTGACAGAATCACCCCCTTTTGCCTGGGGTGGAGTGCAATGGTGAGATCGTGGCTCACTGCAAACCCTGCCTCCTGGGAAAAAGCAATTGCCCTGCCTCAGCCTCCTGCATAGCTAGGATTACAGGTGTGCAACACCATTCCTGGCTGACTTTTTATTTCTAGTAGAGATTGGGTTTTGCCATACTGGCCAGGCTGGTCTGGTCTCAAAGTCCTGAATTCAGATAATTCACCTGCCTTGGCCTCCCAAAGTGCAGGGATTACAGGCATAAGCCACCATGCCTGGCCCACAAATGTATTCATGCACTTAATAATAACAACAACTCTTAATATGTGTCTGTATGCAATAAACCATTTTAAACTAATCTCATTTACTAAATATTTGCATGAGTCGTGAACTTGGTCATCTATTTCTGGGATTTTTAGGAGTATATAATTCACAATGGTGCTCATTTATCTCTAAACCAATTAGAATAGCACCCTTTTAAGTGATACTCAAAATTAATTGGGTAATAACATCTGGTGGTAGAAATATAGCACACACACATAATGTAAATGCAAAAATTGTAATTAGCAGCAACAGATTTTATAGCTCTCCTAAAATTTAGTCATGAATAAAGCACTAGAATAAAATAAATCTCACTGGTTTAAATTCACTTTATATTTAATCTAAATTGTGCTTCCGAAAAGTGAGACAAGGTTGCCTATTCAATAAGAGATCTAATACCTTTTTTCTGTGTTGTTAAAGAATAATTTTTCTGAGATTATTTTCCATAATATTTAATCTAGGGAGAAAGAGGAGTGCATTTTACTTACAGGATACATCCAGTGACAGTCTGAATGTCTTCAAAAGCTGGGTAGTTAAAATCCTCAATCTCTTCTAATTAGTCATTTTTCTTTTCCACCTCAGTCAGATAATTTTTTGGAGGTGGGGATGATCCTTGAGTCCCTCAAGAGTCACTGATTACAGAGTGTAAATTTCTCATCCCTATAGTGGGTTGAGAGGCTTAACTAGAAAGAAGAAGGCTTGTTTAGTGGTAGATAGAAGAAGGATGGATGATGAGAGGTTTGAAGTAGGATATGTCAAACTATTCAAGGGAGATGAGTGGAAGATAAAAGTTAGTAAAAGGATGGGTAAGGAGCACAAGTAATAGCAAGGAAGATATGAAAGATTCACAAATGCAGGAAGATACTAAATTTCTCAAAGATCACTGAGGTTTCAAATTATCCTTGTAAAAGCTTCCAAACTCCAGGATGTCTATTTAGCAAAGTCTAAATCCACCAGGGTTCAAAAAGATGGGTTTTAGTTTACTAAGAGATTCATATGGCATAAGCAAAAATCCAGATAAAGAGCAAAGAGGTGTCAAACAGCTTCAATTGAGATAAGGATAGAGTTAGAGAGATACAGAGACAGAGACAGAAATAGAGATACAGAGACACAGACAGACAAGAGAGATAGAAATAGACATATAGAAATAGACCTTGACACAGATGTAGACATAATGATAGAGAGAAACTTCCAGAAATACCAGGCAAATGGTAAAAATACCATTAAGGAAAATGAATCTCAAACATAGGGAGTCAAGAAATAATGTTCACTCAGGAAATATGCTAGAAAGAAGGGCACAAAACAAATGATTCTGCCCTACTATTCATATTGCTGGAGCATATGGTGGGTGGTTTTGCTTGCAGATTTCTGAGGACTCTTCACACTTAATTTGACATAAAACTCTGTGTAAGTCCTGCACTAATTTACATTCTCACCAAAAGGGTGCATGTATATCCTGTTCTCTGCATCCTCACCAGAAATGTGTTTCTTTTGTGTTTTGGATAATAGCCATTCTGACTGAAGTGAGATGACATTTCATCATGGATTTGATTTGGATTTGCCTTATGGATTAGGGATGATGAGGACTTTGTAGTGTGCCTGCTGGGCAACTGTATGCTTTACTTAAACAAATGAGTATTCACGTCATTAGCCCATTTTCATGCTATTTAGTTGTTTGAGTTCCTTACGATCTGTAACTATTCACCCATTATAAGATGTATGGTGATCCAATAATTTCTCCCATCCTCTGTTTAGTTTCCTGTGTTCTCGTGAAGCACCTTAGTTTGATATAACCCCATTCTCTATTTTTCATATTTTTTCCTGTGCTTTTGCAGTCACTTTGAGAACATCGTTACCCACACCATTGTCATGGAGCGTCTTCCTCCTTCTTTTTTGTATTTCTCATAGAGACAAAGTTTTGCCATGTTGGGCAGCCTGGTCTTGAACTCCTGACTTCAGGTGATCCACCTGCCTTGGCCTCCCAAAGTGCTGGACTTACACGAGTGAGACACCGCGCCTGGCCAAAATAATCTAATTTTAAAATCCTTTACGTACATATCAAAGTTCTTCTTCACCTAGTTTATAGAACAGACTTGATTTTGCATCGACCATTCTTGCTTCTTTGGGAATAGGTCATGAGAAGCAAAAGAAGTGACTTAGTTCTGTGCCCCTATTGTTTTTATTTAGCTCATTTCTCTTCTTTTCCTAGAGTGCTATGCTATTTTGGTAAGTAAAACTTTGCAGTATATTTTGAAGTTAAGTAGTTTGATGACTCCAGCTTTGTGCGTTTTACTGGTTTGCTCTGGATCTTCAGGATATTCTTCGACTTCACAAGAATTTTAGGATTTTCATATTGTATTTGTGTGAGGAATGGGTCATTGATATTTTCACAGAGTTTGCATAGAATCTGTAGATCACTTAGGTAGTATTGTTGTGAATATCATTTAATCCTTGTGACTACATGCACAGGTTCAGGGACAAGTGACACCGGTGTTCACATCAATACTTAAGTGGGACTTAATGCCCATCAAGAGTCCCTCCCTGGACACACACAGAAGGTCTCCTGACACTTGGCCATCTCTTCAATTTCCTCCCCACTGTGAGTCCAGTATGGTCATCCAGATTCCCTGTGTAGTGGCTTGTATTGCTGGGCATGCCATGTATGAGTGATGATGGCAGATGGAAGACAGCATGTTAAGAAAGCCTGGGGTCATCACAAAGTATATGATGGGCCTGGGAGAGCCATTGTGGGAGCACATAAATGTAGACAAGCCTGGGATGGACATCTGCATAGAGGATGAGAGGGCCCTAGTTGAAACCAAACTCCACCTTAGGTTGTAGCAGACCTCAGGGCAGAGAAGGGAGCCAGCAAGGGATGATGAAGCAGCTACCTATTGAGACTTGCTTCTCTCCCACTGAACTTAGCCACTTATGCTCTTAGGCAGCTTAAGGTTCCATAATCCTGAATTGTTGATGTTACTGTTCCCTGATGAATCTTTCTCCCTCAGCCCATGGATGGCCTGGGTTTGCTTATGGCAGTCTCTTCCCTGAGCTTTGTGTTCTCCATGTGTGTCCCGCTTCAGCACCCACAGGGCTCTCAACCCTCAACACTGGCCTCCTCTCTGTTCCCACTCTAACTCCCTCAGGTAGTACTACAGGGAATTAAGCTACATGCCCAGGCATACCCTTCCACATACTGCCTCCTCTACCATGCCTGGAGGCACTCCTTTCCAAGAATGCCAAGACGATATTCCTTAATATTCACTTCAATGCAGAAGTAAATGTGACAAGAGGAAAACTTCATCCTGCTACCGGTACCTGGAATGGCTGAGTTCCTCCACCTGACTGACTAAGAAGGAGAACGCGGAGAGAATCAAAGTGACCATTTCATCTAGATGGGCTGAGGTGGCCTGCTAGCTAGGGTGAAGCATGTTTTCTTCTTCTCAGCTCTCCTGCTCAGACACCCCTTGATGTATATCAACCTAAGTCAGAAACCTGACCTATTCCTCAGGCCCAATCTCCACAGCCTGACATGTAATTCTTCATGCTTTATGATCCGAGGCAACTTATGGATGTGAACCTTTGGTTTTTGGGGTTAACCTGCTGGAAACAGGCATGGGGAGTGGGGATGGTTGAATGGCTGGCATGGGCATGCAGACTCTTCTTCCTCCAGTGACTTTCCAAAATAAAAGTGCCCTTCAGAATTCTGCTATGCATGAAGAGTCCTTGGCCCCCTTATCCTCCCTTGTTAGTGATGATGTTTTCTCCCCATCCCTACTACATGTTCTCAGAGCACCCACAAGCAAGCTGCCCTCACATCTACAGGAGCATGGCCTTGTATTCCCTCCTGTCCTCCATCCCCTGTGTTCTGGCTAACCCCCTGTGCCTCTGGCCTGGCCGTGCACCACCCCTCCTTGGGATGCCTATCACCCACCCCCAGCTACCAGCCATCCCTAAAGGGCAGCTGCAAGGCTAAGGCTCATTCCCCAAAGCAGGGTATGCCCTGGGGGTTGGGGTGTTCATGGAGCCCAGCTCCAAGAGAAGGATGTTTAGAGAGTCCATTGCTGGTTGGAGCCAAGGCCAGACAGTGCCCTCTGATCCTTTTCTGCCACTTGGTGTTGGCCTCTTCCCTGGCCACCACCTGGATTAGGTTGTCTACCACTAGCACCGCCTCCTGCCGCAAGATCGCCTCCTTCCCGAAGGTCTCCTCCTCCCTCTGCACTCCTAAGGCCCTCTTCTGCCTCATGGCTGACCATAGGAGGAGGCTCCAGAGCTTCTACACACCAGGGCCTACTCTTCCCATCCCACACAACCTTGACAGCTGGCCACTGGGGGCTGCTCCCCTGAAGACCCATGGGCCTTCCCCTGCTGACAATCCTGTGCTACACCTACGTGGACCCAGTGTTGTTAGGAAGCCCTGCAGGTCCTGCAGCCCACTGCACTCCCCTTGGGGCCCTGGGTCACTACAAGGTTACCTGTGTAGAGGAGCCTAGGAGCAAAAGGCCAAAGTCCTGGTCTTGCAGAAACCTGCAGCAGGCATCGTGGCTGCAGCTGCACTTGTGGGAGCCTCTGAGTCTCCAAGGCAGTGCACAACAGCCTCCACACAGGCCATCAATGGGCATTCCTGGCTGCTGGCCTCCAGTGTGCCCAGGGCACTGGACCAGAAGACATTAGGAATGCTCCTGGGAATATAGCATCCTCAGGGAGGAAGCATGGTAGTGGGAGCCTGTATTTGCCTAGACCTGCGAGACAGTCGGTGGAAGTGGACTGTTCTGGCACTTCCCGCGTCCTTGATATAAAGTCTGCATGTGGGATCTTTCCGCAGTAGGGCAACCGTCATCCCAAAGCGACCCTCACTGTTTGTCCTACTCAAAAGCATCTTTATTTTCTGTTTCTCTGCTCAGGTTGGTCTTTAGTCAAAAACCCAAAGACAGCGAGGTTTCTGGATGTTGTCTGTAAATGGGGATGGGTTTTCTATATGTTGGTAGTGAATTATGGGAAGAGACAGTAGGGAAAGAAATCGCTAGTGTTATTAAGAAACGCATTTTTGTAAACTCATTGTTTCTTGAGGATTCTTCCCTTTACCGTCGGCCATGTCTAACAGGTGGGTAAGTTGTGGGACAGCGAACTAGGGCGCCGTTGTTTTCATGTTCACTTTTTATTATAGCGGTTTTTCTTTGAGAATGTGGCCATAATTTAAATATTCAGGCAATATACTTAACCACTGTGATTAAAAACTTGTCCTTTTAGTCAGCACATGTCAAATTTCTGATTTGCTTGGCAGGAATTATCAAATTTGGATGTAAATTGCGTTACTTTAGTGTAGGTAGAACTCTGGGGCCATAAATAATCAAACTTTAAATTTGTCTCTGTAAAGCCTTGAATTATCTCCCTCCTTTTATGACAGTATTTGAAACATGTTTCCTGTATCTCTGGTATCGTGAATAATTTAAACGGAATAAGTGAGTGTAATTGAGATAAATGGCAATAGTCTAAAACAGAAACAAAATAATCTCATGCTTAAGTTATTTTTTAAATCTGGCTTGCTGATTTACTCTTGTAAACCTGGCATTCTGGGAGGTGATGGTGTGAGGATGGCTTGAGATCAGGAGTTGGAGAACAGCCTGTGTAACGTAATGAGTTCCTTTTATCTGTTGCCATTTTGGCACCAACGACTTGTTTAATGGAAGATGATTTTTCCCCAGAGGGGTGGGTTTGGGGAAAGGCTGTAAGTTGGACACAGTGGGGAAGATGGTGGGTGTCAGGACCCCAATGGGCAGGGGGTGTGGCAGGGCTTCGGGTCAGAGCAATGTGATGGGGGCAGGGACTGGGCAGCGGATCTGTGAGGAGGACAGGGCATGTCAGGGGAAGGATAGGTAGGATGGTTTCTGGATGAAACGGTTTCACCTTAGCTCATCCTCATACATTACATTTTCATAAGAAGATGCCACCTACATATTTTGCATGTGCAGTTCACAGTAGATTGTCTGTGAGAATCCACTACCTCTGCTCATCCCACGGGAGGCAGGGCTGAGGCAGTACAAGTGGTTCACAATCTGTTCTGTATCCGAGTTGCTAACAGGCCAGAGCCAGGTACCCGTTGGAGGTCAGTGTTCGGAGATCCCTTATCTCTTGTATATTTCAAATCACTAAGAGTTTGTAAAATATTTAAAATATTCTCCCACAAGAAAGCATGTAATTTAATTGAGCGAATTCAATCATTTATCAAAATATCAGACATGGCATGGTGTTTCACCCTTGAAATCCCATCAATTTCACAGCCTCATGCCCACAGATCATTTGAGCCCAGGAGCTTAAAACCAGCTTTGGCAACATGAGGAAACCTGTGTCTATTAAAACACACACACACACACACACACCCCCACCCAGCTAAGGTAGCAAGTGCCTGTACTCCCAGCTACTTGGGAAGCTGAGATGAGGCATGACCACTTGAGACTGGGTAGAGGACACTTCAGTGAGCAGTGTGCTTTGTCGAAGGGAAAAAGTGCACTTTTTTCCTAGACACTTTGTTGAAGTCTCTAGGGAAAAAAAAAAAAAAGAAAACAAACAAAGAAAATCACATTGTACCTCCTAAATGTATAGTTTTCAAAGTAAAGTATTTAAATGGGGGCTTCCTGAGTATTGCAACTTTAAAAAATCACAATAGCTTTTGTTATCTAAGTTTTAAAAACGAGTTTTTGTGAGGTATGCAGTAAAATTCAGCATTTGTCCACGAAGACAGTGCTGCTTTTGCTCTGTATGTTACACGTTTTTCATATTTCAAGTAAGAAATACTGAAAAGGTGCCAGCCTCTGTAAGCATATTTCACTTGAGTTTTCAACACAGTATGTAATAAAATTTTATCTTTTTGGCTTCCTTATTGTTATTTAAATGAAGATAATTTTTTACAATTACAGCAAAATGTTGGAAGGGAATCAGCCTGGCGAGCTGTTCATTTGTGGTCTAAGTAGATAAACCAATGAAAAGATGCTTAAGGCAATATTTGGGAAACATGATCCCTTGTTGGAAGGTAACTCTTAACACCAACATATATTTTCATATATTCTGTATATATTTTTTACCCAAGAAAACATATACTCAATATATTTACTTGAGTACATAAATTCAAAGTGATTTTTTGTTTTATTTTGTTTTTAAACTGCTGTTTTGAAGTTTCCATTTGATATTTGAAAAATTCTCATGGCCTGCAGGTGACGTTTCTGTGGTAAGGGTCACCTACTATTGTGAAACGAAAATGAGCAAAAGTAAATTATTTGTGCAGCCAGCGAACAAAATGAAATAAAATAGGCAGATTATGTGGGTGACCTAGTACTAAGAATCATAGTAACTGTGTGAAATGCAATTTTTTTATTTCATGTAACTCTTAGGTATTTAATACTATGGTGAGTCTGTTACAGAAATGTAAAGTGTTTTCATATATTTTAGTTGCTTGGAAGAAAGGTCGAATAAACAAGTGCAGAGGCTTCACATTTATTACTTTAGAGAACCCTGCAGATGCTAAGAATGCTGCCACAGAAATGAATGGAAAGGTAAGTGTCCCTAGTGAATAATATCCTATTCTGTTTTTCAATTAGCAGTATTACTAGGTCTTTTTAGTATTACAAAACATTTGAAGATAGCAGAATGCCATTTGGACAAACATGCTTCAGCCATCTTCTTCTTTTTGCCATATAAATTCAAAAATGCAAGAACTATTATTTTAAATATCTGCTTCAGTCTCCATTTTCCGATTAGATTTCCCCAACACATTTTCTAGAAGCCCTGTTATTTGAGGTGTTGGCTATTCTGCCACCATGCTCACGATCACTGGAATAGAAATCACCACAGCTCGCTGAGTAACTCTCCCAACTTCTGTCATATATATCTTGTGTATTGTTATAATCATGGTGACTGCTTCCACCAAAAGTCATTCGAGGACATGGTGCAGGTGCTGCACCATGAGAGGTCCCTGAAGGGTTGATAAAATAACAGAACTTATGTTGAATTACATTTAAACATTTTTACTGGTATCACTAAACCATGAGTCAGTTAAGGCACTATTCAGCAATGTCTGCTTTCCTCTGCCTCTGTTGACAGAATATGAATTGAGACTGGCATGAACCAGTAGTAGAGATGGAGTTTCACTGGTCTCGATCTCCTGACCTCGTGATCCACCCACATCGGCCTCCCAAAGTCCTGGGATTACAGGTGTGAGCTTCCACACCCAGCCAGTAGAATCCTCTTGCAAGACAGAAAAGTTCTCTGAGTCCCCACCCGACTCAGAAGTCCAGCTGGCTTCACCTCAAAATCAATCCTAAAATACTGAGTTACAAGCATTACATCTAAACAGATGTTTTCAAATGGCATGAACCCGGGAGGCAGAACTTGCAGTGAGCCGAGATTGCGCCACTGCACTCCAGCTTGTGTGACAGAGTGAGACTCTGTCTCTGAAACAAACAAACAAACACACAAACAAAAAAAACCGATACTGGGATGGGAGGCCAAAGTAAATGCTGAAATGACTGAAAATGAGCTATTTACCTGAATGCTTAACTTTAAGATTGAGAAACATATTAGAATTGACACATTCATGGACATATTTATTGATTGATAGCTTTTATTATAGTTTCCATCTTACTAGGTGAATTTCAAATTATTGTGAAGAAATACTTGACCTTCTAATTGTAGATAGAAGAAGTAATTACAGTGAGGCAAACATTCCATTTAATGCTTTGTTTGCTAGATAATTCCTCTTAATTTTTCTTAAAGGTCCTGACAGTATTCTTTGATGGGAAGCTTCTTAATCTAATGAATCCTTCCATATCCTAGGTCCTTTTGCATTTGACCCCTGGTGTTCCATGGTAAAAATTGCATATTCGGGTTCTTTGTTAGGTTGGAATCTTGCTCTCACCAGGCCAGACTGCATTGGTGAGACGATGACTCATTACAGCCTCAAATTTCTGAGCTCATGCAGTTCTACTCTTTCAGCTTCCTGAGTTGCTATGACAAGTGGCATGCACCACAACACCTATCCAGTTTTTCTTTCCGTATTTTTGTAGAAACAGGACCTCACTACATGTAACTAATGTCGTAGTTGACATTAACGCCCTGGGCTCAAGTGGTCCGCCTGCCTCAGCCTTCCACCCTGGATAGCAATGTGAGCTACTGTGCCTGGCCACCCAGTTTCTGTGACCCTGGTAATGCTTATGGGCAAGGCATTCTTACTGGTTATGTGGTGATACTACAAGAAGATTTAGGAGAAAAGCAGTCACTGGACTTAAATACTATTTATAAGAAAAGTAAGACTTGAAATGTAGACAGGAAGGAGTCCAATATTTTTCAGTTAAGTGGATATCACAGAAATGCAGTGTTGTGAAATAAAGGGGGCTGTATATTTACCATTAAGATTGTGCGGGGATGTTTAAACCTTAACACAAGTTCCTTAGTGCAGGATTTGAAATTATTTGAGGAGAGAATTTAGAACTAAGCCACATGAGGTGAGCAGTGAGATTGAATAGAACTAATAATCTTGAGAAGGAGAAGGGTAAGAATTCAGACTGAACAGAAGAAAGCAAGACAAAAAGTTACAGTTTTCAGCAAAGAAGTTGAGGCACAACAAACTAAAATTCTTACTAAGGCCTACATCATAATATGGAGGAAATGGAAACCTTCCATTTTCAATTTTCCATTTCGTATTAGAGGATTGGTGAAGTTAGATAGTAATTGAGTTCACAATACATAAGCTAGCAGATTTCTACTAAAAGATTAGCCAGTGAACACATCACAGGTGAGAGACTGACCTGTAAGAAATAGCACTTGAAGAGTATATTAAAGGGAAAAACTATTCTATTTTGAATGAGGCACAATAATGTAATGACTTTTTACCAGTATTTTTTATTCCATGTAAAATAAATCTTAGCCATCATTAGAAAAGCTTGAGTAGCATATTTTAATTTGTCCTCATTTAAGATAGAGCCAACCACTTAGAGATAAAGGAGAACTTTTATGTATAAATTTCACATTCGGTAGTTCACAGGTTACAGTACTTGTGTGTGTGAGATGGACTGAACAAGGTGGATAAATTTACTTTTTTCAGGTGAGATAGGATGATACATGTAAACTTTAAAATCAGTGTACATTTTGATGGTTTTACATGTTTTCCCTGTGTCATTAATAGTCATCAGTAATTCATATGGAAAGGAAAATAATAACTAGCTAGTTGTTAACAGTTAAGAATGAACTGTTACCCTGAGAATTAATGTTTAGCTTAAGCTGTGTTTAAGAAGAACTGGGCTTGCAGGAGCCAAGAGATTATACAAAGCTTTAAGCTATAATGAGGGTGTCATGAATGTCTGGTAACTCAGGGAAAGAGAAAGAGAGTCAGGGGAGAAATAATTTTTAAAGTCGTTTTAGAGAAGAAACGATAGTATTTGAAATTCTCTGTACTTTACATAATACGTAATCATGTTAAATTAAAGGTCCCATGTCACGTGGAAGAGAGAGCTACGCAGGTCCTTTACGCAGAGAGCCATTCTCCTCCTGGAGAAACGACAGTATGTCACCAAGAGATGATGCTTATGCAACTAAGGATAGGTAAAGGAAAATTGAAAAAATAGTTGATTTTTGTTGTGGTGATGAAATTCACATAACAAAATTAAACATTTGGGGGTTAACAAATAAGTGACATTTAATACATTCTGTGTTGTGCAACAACCACCTCTATTTAGTAGAAAAGCATTTTCATCACTCCAAACTACAACTACACTACCGGTTAAGCAGTCCCTTTCATTTTCTTCCTTTGCGCAGCCTCCAGGAAACACCAATCTGTGTTCTGTTTGTGAACTTACCTGTTCTGGGCATTTCCTTGTATTGGGCTCAAACACTACACGGCTTTTTCTGTCTGTCTCTTTTCTTTCTGCTGGATGCCCTGAAGGTTTATGAACATCGTAGCACTTCACTCCTTACACAAGCCGTTAACTCATTATTTTGTTTGGGTTGTTTCCACCGCAGTATCTCTAGGCACAAATATTAGTTTGAGTACACTTACTCAATTCTGGATATATATGTGTGGAGTTACTTGATCATATGATAATTATGTTTGTTTTCTTGAGGACCCACCACATGTGTCCATAGTAGCTGCATAATTTTCCATTCCAACAAGCACTGTTTCATGGTTCCAGTTTACCTACGTCTTCTCAAAGACTCTATACTTCTAGCTTGTTACAGTTTATAGGCATTCCAGTATGTGGGAAGCATGGTATCACATTTTGGCTTAGAAATGCATTTTCTGAATCCCTAATTATGAGTATCAGTTCCACGTGCTTTTTGGGTATTTGCATATATTACATTTGGAGAAATGTCTGTTTAGATGTCTGGCCCTTTATTTATTTATTTATTTTAGTTGTAAACAGGTTATGTTTTGGATACTAGAAGTTGATCATTTGAAATTTGTTGCTTTAGCTAATGCAAGCAGAAATCATTGAAGTTCCTGAGACACTAGGGATTATACTCCACTATGTAAAGACTATGCATGGCATGATTACGATGGTTCTCACTTTGGTGAACATTCCTCTAGAGGATACAGGTACTGTAAGATATTCTGATTTTGTCGAATATGTATCTTAAATTGTTCATTTCGACACTAACAAAGTTTTTATTTGTTTAATATCGTGATCATGTTGGCCATGGTAGAGATCATTCAGGACCTCCCCATGGAAGTTCTTACAGAGATGCATATCAGAGTTATAGTAAGAGTCCAGATATGGATTTGTAAATTATAGAATTACATTTAATAGACCAGATCATTGTTTTAATAAAATTTAAAGGAAAATTACAAAGGAAAAAATAATATGTTTAAATATTTGGAAAAGTTAACAATATAAAGCATAGGAATCTATAAGAAAATTAGAACTTCAATTCAGTTACAGAAAATGTGACTCAACCTTTATTTTAGAATAAACTTTCTTAAGCATCAAAATACTACTCTTACACTTCTTTTAAATAAAACATTTTGACTATTGCAGTCCCAATTCATATCCTGTCAACAGAGGCAGAGGAAAGCAGACATTTCTGAATAGTGCTTTAACTGATTCATGGTTTAGTGATACCAGTAATAATGTGTAAATGTAGTTCAACATAAGTTCTATTATTTTATCAACCCTTCAGGGACCTCTCATGGTGCAGCACCTGCACCATGTCCTCGAATGACTTTTGGTGGAAGCAGTCACCATTATAACAATACACAAGATATATATGACAGAAGTCGGGAGAGTTACTCAGCGAGCTGTGGTGATTTCTATTTCAGTGGTGGTGAGCACGGTGGCAGAAGGGAACGAACCTGTCCACATCAGTGAATAGGTGCACCATGATCCTCGTGAAACATATGGTAGCTCAAATAACAGGGCTTCTAGAAAATGTGTTGGTGAAATCCAGTTGGAAAAAGGAGACTGAAGCAGATATTTAAAATAATAGTTCTTGCATATTAAACCTTGCTTGCATATTGACAATAAAAATGTTGTTTCTGCATTATTACCTGAGTACCACCACAAGAAATAAGTAAGTTTTGTGTGGAGAGGTAGATACTAACTTCCTCCATGAATTTTTTGAGGTATTCAGATGAAAAGGAATTTTTTCAAAGTAATTTCATAATCTTTAATGCTATTTGAAAACTATCTGTTTAGGTGTAATGTCTGTAGTACAATTATCAGAATATATTTATACATGGAATGCAAAATGCCTGATTTTGTTGCTACACATGCTCAAAAGCAAATTCAATAGGAGAGTAAATTGTGTTGCTTGTAGAAAATTGCCTTTGTTGCTTTGCACATAAGTAGATACAAAAGTAGGCATATGTGAAGTCTCCCTTGGAAGCTGATCAAGTTTCCTAATGAGGCTGTATTAAAAAAAATACAGTCTCAGCTGGGCAATGTGGTTTACTTGTCATCTTGCAAGGTGGCTCCTTTGCAAGGTTGTGACGTTCACTTCTAGGGACCAAGCTGGTCGAATCAAGAAGTCAGGTTTCAGAAGTCTTCAGAAAGACTACAAAAATGTCTGCCTCACCCTAAAACGTGTAACCTTTACAGGAATAGTAAAGGTCAAAGGAAACAATTAGATATGGTTGATACTAGAGTTTGAGACATCCACAACATTCTTCTTGAAGCATTCTGTGATTGAAGTGGGACAATGGTAATGAAAACACATTTTGCACCAAAATCAAAAGTGAACTACCTAAGTTTCTTAAGAACATAGCTTAATGAAATAAAATGGTCCTAGTTTACACAGTGAAAAATGAGTGTTTAGTTTTGGGAGGTACATTAATATTGTCTTCAAATATTTGGCAATGGATGCCCTAAGCAATGTTTTAGCAATATATTTTTACAAATAAGAATAATCTAGGAAGGTTGGGAATTTATCAATTTTTTTAAGATAGTCTAGCTTTATCACCTAAGCTGTGGTGCAGTGACTGGATCTTGACTCACTGCAACCTGTACCTTCTGGGTTCAAGCTATTCTGCTTTCTCAGCAACTCGAGTAACTGGCATTAAAGGTGTGTGCCACCACAGCTGGCTGAAATTTTGTATTTTTAGTACAGACAATATTTCACTATGTTGGCCAGGCTTCTCTAAAAATCCGGATCCATCCTCTTCTGCCTCTCAAAGTGCTCAGATTACAAGCGTGAGCCATCACGCTGAGCCTATCAGATATCATTGAAGATATGAATAGGAATACTTTAAACATTATGCTTTTTGGAAAATTAAGTGTATAAAACAATAGCATAAAATTTCTTATAGGGGATGGCTTAAATATTTAATAAATTATCTGATGATAAAAATATAAAGAATAGGAACCAAATAAGTAAACCAATTAACTTTCCTTGAACATAAGACTTAAAGAAATGGAATATACAAAGTTCCATTTTTTGTAGTCCATAGTTCTTACAATTACTGGAGTAATCTGCAAGCAGGAAGCATTTTCATGAGAATATGTTGACAAGATCATCAGTGTTTAAAGGGAAAAGCTGCAAATAATTTTAAGGGAGAAGTTAACAACTTTGATTTTCAAGTAAGTTATTTACATTATGAAGTTATGTTTTCCTTCAACTATAATGTAGGACTGTGAGGATTAAATGAAAGGATAAAACTCCCTAGTCTTTTCTATCTTCATAGCAGCATCATAAGAAATGGTGTCTGTTAAGGTATGATGGTTCAGGCCATTAGGATTGCCACGAGAAAATACCTGGACTTGGTGCTTTATAGCAAACATTTCCTGTAAAGTCAGAGCCTGAGAAGCCCGAGATGAAGTCATCAGCAAGTACATTGTTTGGGTGAAGGTCCACTTCCCAGATTTTAAACAGCCGTCTTGCTGAGACTACACATTGTAGAGGGAGATTGGGAACCCTTGGATTTCTTTAGGAGGGCACTAACAACATTTATGAGGGTGCTATCTTTCTGACCTGATCACTTATAATCAAAGGCCCTGTTCCCCATCCAGAGGTCAGCCAACTGACATTTCTCTATGTTGAGATTAATGTATATATTTTAGATGATGGAGTGAGGATGGCAGTGATGATTGAATGAATTCCCTAGTTTGCCATTCTTAGTGTCTCCGCTGTTACCATCAGGTATTAACAGCATGAAGATGATTTTCTTAAATGTTGGTACTGAGTCATCCAGCTTCAGATTACAAGGTTTGCGGACAATTGGGCAGTTTTAGATTTCAGTGTTGCTAAATCATGAAAGGGGGACACAGTGTTGAAGTTTGAGTTTGGAGCGTTGTAGCAATATATTGAATAAAACAAGAATTGAAATGTAGACTAATAAAATTTGTAAGATATCTCATGTGGATGTTCTATAGTTTTCCATTGAAACATAATTCTCTTGACTCTTACAGTTACTTCACTTGTCTCTTATTCACGAAATAAGTCCGGTCTTACTAGTTTTGTCATTATTTATCTAAATGCAGTAAGAGTGGTCATTGACCACAAAGGCCTTTATTTATTTATTTCTTCATGTATTCATTATTCCTTTTTAAATTAGAAAGAGTGTCTGACTCATTGCAGCCTCCACCTCCTGGGCTCAAGCAGTCCTCCCATCTCAGCCACTGGAGTAACTGAGACTAGTCTCAGATTGTATTTTGTGAAGCCTCAGGATTAGAAGCCAAGCCAGGAACTTGCCACCAGACTTCACTGTCAGAACCTGTAGATTTGGTTGAATTCCACTCCTCTCAAAGTCTTCAAATATCATGAGGTTCCAGAGCTTGCCCAGAAGTGACCTTTCTCATCTTGTAGGCTAGGAACTCTGTAACCAATTACCAGGCTGGTTTTTCCAAGAGGCTTTATAAGTAGTGTCCTCATGGTCAACTTCAGTTCTTTTTTTTTTTTTTAAATTTATTTATTATTATTATACTTTAAGTTGAAGGGTACATGTGCATAACGTGCAGGTTTGTTACATATGTATACTTGTGCCATGGTGGTGTGCTGCACCCATCAACTCGTCATTTACATCAGGTATAACTCCCAATGCAATCCCTCCCCCCTCCCCACCCCCATGATAGGCCCCTGTGTGTGATGTTCCCCTTCCTGAGTCCAAGTGATCTCATTGTTCAGTTCCCACCTATGAGTGAGAACATGCGGTGTTTGGTTTTCTGTTCTTGTGATAGTTTGCTGAGAATGATGGTTTCCAGCTGCATCCATGTCCCTACAAAGGACACAAACTCATCCTTTTTGATGGCTGCATAGTATTCCATGGTGTATATGTGCCACATTTTCTTAATCCAGTCTGTCACTGATGGACATTTGGGTTGATTCCAAGTCGTTGCTATTGTGAATAGTGCTGCAATAAACATACGTGTGCATGTGTCTTTATAGCAGCATAATTTATAATCCTTTGGGTATATACCCAGTAATGCGATGGCTGGGTCATATGGTACATCTAGTTCTAGATCCTTGAGGAATCGCCATACTGTTTTCCATAATGGTTGAACTAGTTTACAATCCCACCAACAGTGTAAAAGTGTTCCTATTTCTCCACATCCTCTCCAGCACCTGTTGTTTCCTGACTTTTTAATGATCGCCATTCTAACTGGTGTGAGATGGTATAAAAACAAACAACCCCATCAAAAAGTGGGCAAAGGATATGAACAGACATTTCTCAAAAGAAGACATTCATACAGCCAACAGACACATGAAAAAATGCTCATCATCACTGGCCATCAGAGAAATGCAAATCAAAATCAACTTCAGTTCTTAATGCCACCTGGTTATATCTGATTCTATGGAAATAATTCTTAAACATATTTGCTGTTTCAAACAAGGCTTGGTAATAAAACCACTTTCCAGTTATGTTCTATTCAAAGTAGAATACATTTTTACTAAGCAGCAGAAATGCCTCTGTTGCCATAAAATGTATATAAAATCTTAAACATCCAGTGAGTGTATCGCTGCTCAATTAGTACATTAGGAAATTCAAGAAGTATACACATGTATTATCTTTCTTCTTTTTTTTTTTTTCCTGACAGAGTCGCCCTCTGTCACCCAGTCTGCACTGAAGTGTTGTGATCTCAGCTCACTGCAACCTCTGCCAACTGGGATCAAGAAATTGTACTGCCTTAGCCTCCTGTGTAGCTGGGATTGCAGGTGTGCACCACCATTCCTGGCTGACTTTTGTATTTCTGGTAGAGATGGGATTTCATCATATTTGCCATGCTGGTCTGGTCTCCTGACCTCAGATGATACACCCGCCTTGGCTTCCCAAAGTGCAGGGATTACAGACGTGAGCCACCATGTCTGGCCTGCAAATGTATTCTTGTACTTAATAACAAAAACTCGTAATATGTGACTGTGTGCAATAAAGCATTTTGAACTAATCTCATTTACTAAACATTTGCATGAGTCTTGTGAACTTACATATCTATTTCTAGGATTTTTAGGAGTATGTAATTCACAATACTGCTCATTTATCTCTAAGCCAATTTGGATAGCACCCTTTTAGGTTATATTGAAAATTAACTTGGTAATAACATCCAGAGGTAGAAATATATCACACACACTTAATCTATATGCCAAAAGTATAGATAAAGGCAAGCAGATTTTATAGCCTTCAGAAAATTTACTCATGAATAAGGCAATAGAGTAATATAAAACTCACTAGTTTATATCCATTTTACATTTTATCTAAATTGTGCTTCTGGCAGATGAGACAAGGTTACCAATTCTATAGGAGGTCTAATACCTAGCTGGAATTACAGGTGTGCACCACTATGCCCAGCTAATTTTTTGTATTCTTAGTAAAGATGTGGTTTCACCATGTTGTCCAGGCTGGTCTTGAACTCCCGACTGCAAGTGATCCACACACCTCAACCTCCCAAAATACAGGGATTACAGGTGTGAGCCACCACACCTGGCCCTAATAACCTGTTTTAGACCTCACTGGTTTTTTATTCTGTTTGATCTGTTTTGCTGGTGAGAGTCTCTTAAATTTTTCACTTCGGCCAATGTTTTCCTAGTTCCAGGATTTTATAATTTTTAAATTATTTCTTTTTAAAAATTTTCTCTCAGAAGTTTGTTAGTTCTTTTTCTGTGTCATTTTAGAGATCTGAGTTTCCTGAAAACTGCTATTTTGAATTCTTGATTAGAGAACTCGCTGATAGCCATCTCATTAGTTAGCACTGGTCAGTGGTTTAGTGCTTTGTCCATTTGGGAAGATTATGATTCCTTGTTTGGTGTTATTTCTAGTGGTTATATATCTATATCTTTTTATTGAAGGACTAGTTATTTAGTTCATTCTCTTCTCTGTATTATTTTGTGTTTTATTGAGTATGTTTGCCTTGAGATTTTTTTTACAATACACCTATTGTGGGGGTTTTGCTTGCCTGCTTTTGCCTAGGTCAGTTCCTCTTTTTTGACAGTAGTTGCTTTCTTAAGCCCAGGTTTGCCTTAGCTCTAGCAAGTTTAGAATCACTGCCAGTCCCCTATCAGAGAGATCCTAAAGGGGATATGCTAACAGTGAGGGGAGGCTGGCTATGACTTTGTGCTTAGGGAAATTATGAAATATACCTCCTACCTCATGGTACTGCTGCACAGGCACTCTGGTTTGGCATATCCTGTGACTGAGATGTCAAAGCTGGATGTAGCAGTCCTGCATTTCTGCTTTGTCCCTGGTTGTCCTCAGGAATTTTTCTTCTTTCAGGCATTCACAAGGCTTCCTGTGGGTTAAGACAGACAGGAACAGGTTTCCTGCCAGGAAATCAAAAGTGGCTTGTGTTGTCCACCTCAACTTTATTTAATCCAGTATAGTAACCATGAAACAAAGGATTTTTTTTTTTTTAACACTTGGTTGCCAGCAGACTAGAGGGAGAGTGTCATGAATATAAAAGCCAAACTTTCTTACCATCTGCCTGGTTTCTTTACTTCTCTGTCACCGGGGGAACTGTCTCATCCTCATATTTGAGTTCTGAGGTATTGCTGGTGATAACCTCTGCACTGTATATTGGTTTTTGGTTTCTTATATGTGTTCTCGGGGGGAGGGGGAGTTAGGGTTTGGGGAGAAAGATGCTGACTTCCTTTACTATGTCAGTTTTTTTTTTGTGAAAGTACTCTTCTCTAGTTTGCACTTTTTCTACTTGTGTGTAAATTTGTGTTATAATTTTACATTTCTTCTTCATCTATGTGTTTGCAACTATATATTTCTCAGTATTGGTTTTGCTGCATTCCAGAAGTTTCAGTATGTTTTAATTTTTCATTTATGTTCAAGGATTCCTTAATTCCTTGCAGATTCTTCAGTTAGCCATAGATTGTTGAAGAGTGTATTGTTTAGTTTCCAAATATACATTTTTCAGTTTTTAGAAAATGGGACACAGGTGGGCATAGTGGCTCACATGTGTAATCTCAGCATTTTGGGAGTCTGAAGGGGATGGATCACTTGAGATCAGGAATTCAAGACCAGACTGATCAATATGGTAAAACCCCATCTCTACTAAAATTACAAAAGTTAGACACATGTGGTGATGTGCACCTGTAGTCTCAGCTACTTGGGAGACTGAGGCAGTAGAATCACTTGAACATGGGAGGCGGAGTTTGCAGTGAACTGAGATTGTGCCACAGCAGTCCAGCCTGGGTGACAGAGCAAAAACCCATCTTAAAAAAGGAGGGGGGCAATCTCTAGTTTTATTCCATTGTGGTTGGAAAAAGCATTATGTGTGATTTCAATAACCTTAACTATGAGACTTGCTTTGTGGTCTACCGTAAAGACTATTCTGGACCCATAAACCCTTTAGAAGAATGTTTAATATGTTTGAGGAAGTGTAGTGTTTTTGTATATGTCCAATAGCCTTCTTTGGTTTATAATGCTGTTCAAGACATTTGTTTTCTTACTGAACTTCTGTTTGGTTGTTTCATCCATTGTCGAAAGAGGGATGTTGATCTCCCCAACTATTATTGCAGAACTGTCTACCTCTTCAAATCTGTTTGTTTTTGTTTCATATATCCTGAGGATATTTTATTAGGTAAATATGTAAGTATAATGTCTTTCTGATGAATTAAACATTCTTGATATTTACATAGTTCCTCTAGCTCTATTTTGGTTACTGTTTGAATTAATTTTTCCCTCTCTTTTAATATATTTAAAAAGTTGTTCTATCAATCTTTGACTTTCAACTGGAGTTTAATTTATCTCCATTTAAGGTAATTACTGATAAGAAAGAATTTCTTTTGCTATTTTTGTCCTTTTTTCCTACAAGTTTGTTGTTGTCATTGTTATTCCTCAATTCCTCCAAAACCTGCTCATTTTTGCATTTGATTGTTTTTCTAGGGTACCATTTTAACTGTTTCATTTCTCTTTAGTATATTTTAACAGTTATTTTCTTAGTGGTCATTAAAGGTATTATAACTAATACCTTAAATTTATAATAATATAGTGTGAATTATCACAACTGAGTGTTTACATTGTATAAAAGTTATTTTCCCATACTGCTGTCCCTCCATTCCTATGCTTTTTTTGGGTCAAAAATTGCTTCTTACACAATATGTACTAATAGCACAGATATATAATTCTTATTTTATTATATATGTCATTTCTTTATTTTATTATTTTATTTTATGTTACTTTACTGAGACATGGCTTCAGTCATGCAGGCTAAACATGGTTCACTACAGCCTCGAGCCCTGGGCTCAAGGGATCTTCCTACCTCCACCTCTCTTGTAGCTGGGGCTAGAGGTACATTCCACCATACCTGGCTAATTTTCTTTATTTTCTGTAGAGACAGGGTCATACTTTGTTGCCCTGGCTGGTCACAAACTCCTGCGCTCAACCAATCCTCCCACCTTGGTTGGGATTACAGATGTGAAATACTATGCCATACCACTTGTCATTTAAATCTAGTAGAAAAATAAAGTCACAGAAACCCCAAATACAATAATATTGGCTTTTCTATTTCCTGGTGTAATTACTTTATTGATGTTATTTATTTATTTATTTGCACATGGGTTACTGTGTATTGTTCTTTCATTCCTTACTTCCTTTATCATGTTTTGTAAGGCTGATCTAGTAGTAATGTACTCCCTTTAATTCTATTTGCTTGGAAATATATTATTTACTCATAAATTTGAAGTTTGATTTTGCCAGACATTGAGTGTATGATTGATTTATGTTTTCTTTCAGCACTCTAAATATGTCACCCCAGTGACTTCTTTCCTCCATAAATTTTAATGAGAAATTGGCTGTTAATGTCATTGAGGATAACTTGCACGTGATCAGTTACTTCTGTCTTGCTTCTTTTAAAGTTCTCTATTTGTCTTTTGTCAGTTTCAGTGTATGTGTTTCAGTGTAGATATCTTTGAGGTTATTCTCTGAGTATTTTTTTTTGAGATTCTTGAATAAGTAAATTTGTATCTATCAGTACATTTGGGAAGTTTCAGCCATTGTTTCTTCAAATATTCTTTTTATCTCTATCTCTCCTTTTCCTGTGGGGTTCCCATTATGAATATGTTGATATAGTTGATGTTGTTCCATGGCTACCTTAGTTTTATTCATTTTTCTTGTTTTTCTCTTCTTGTACCTTCCTTAGCCTGAGTATCAAACAATCCATCTTCAAGTTCCTTGATTATCCTTCCTGCATGCTCATGCATACTCTTCATGCATATTACCGGGTATTAATTTCATTTTAAAAAATGCATGCAATTAATACAGATTATTAATTTCATTTTTAAAAGTAATTTGTAGGCCTTTACTGGTATTTTCCGTTTGTGAAACACTGTTCTCCTGGCTTCTCTTAGGATTTGAGAATAATTAAATCAAGTAAATTGAAATATTTGCCTAGTATATACCATGCCTGGGATTCCTGAAGTACAGTTTCTGTTCATTATTTTCCCATTGAGTTTGCCATTTTTTTTCTTCCCTTTGAATGCCTTGTATTTTATTGTTCAACACTGGATATCATTCAGCATATCCAGAAAATGGATTCCTGCCCTCCATAATTGCTTAGTTTTGGGGGTCATTTACTTATTCTGCAACCCTCTAAAGCTATTTTTGTATTCTGTATTCTTTGTCATGTATGGACACTTAACCTGTGTTCTGTCCTCTATTTGCCATCTACTGTTTTTGACACATTTTTAGAAAACACTCCAAGCAAAGAAAAGGAAAAAGGGAAAAGAAAGAAAAGTAAAACTGCCCAGACTTTGCAGATTGACTCTTTGAGAAACTCCAGTGTTTAGCCCAAGGTCAAGGAAAAGTGAAAGCTTCAGGAGCTTCTCTGTGCATACATCCAATACTGGACATATTTATAGCCTTCTAAATATACCAGTAGGAGGCTGGGCATGGTGGTTCATACCTGTAATCCCAGCAGTTTGGGAGGCTGAAGTGAACAAGTCGCTTCAGCCCAGAAGTTCGAGACGAGTTTTGGCAATATGGCAAGATCTTGTCTCTACAAAAAATACAAAAATAAGCTGTGTGTGGTGACCCATGCCTGCACTGTGGGAGGCTGAGGTGGGAGGATCATGGAATCCAGAGAGGTTGAGCTCTTGAGGAAACTGAGGTGGGATCACTTGAGCCTAGGGAGGTTGAGGCTGCAGTGAGCCATGATCATGCCACATGACTCCAACCTGGGCCACAAGGCAAGACTGTCTATTTAAAAACAAAAGCAAAGCAAACAACAACAAACTGTGAGAGTTTTTCAAAGCTGAATTTCCACAGCTTCCCCAGCCTCTACCTTCTAAATGTTCTTTGTGTACTGCTTGACTTGACTGCCAGGTGGCTCACTAGTATACTTCCCTTCCACAAATGCCTCTTGGGAGTTGACTTCTGACACCAAGAAAGCTATGAGGTGGGCTAAAGACTCAGCTAATAATCTTCAAGAGAACTTCAGAGAGTTCAAATCATAAAACCACTATTATTATTACTATTATTATTATTATTTGAGACAGAGTCTCACTCTGTTGCACAGGCTAGAGTGCAGTGAGAGAATCTCAGTTCAACGGAACCTCCACCTCCCAGATTCAAGTGATTCTCCTGCCTCAGCCTCCTGAGTAGTGGGACTACATGCTTCTTCTGCCAGGCCCAGCTAATTATTGTATTTTCAGTAGAGACAGTGTTTCACCATGACAACCACAATTATTTGAGATAAGCTCCATATTTTTCCCACATGCATCAAAAGCTGCACCTAGAACTTAATTTTCTTCACTGTTGCCATGAAGCCATGGAGTGGGTAATGATGGACAGTTAAAATACCACATACTGGCTGGGCGTGGTGGCTTACGCCTGTAATCCCCACACTTTGGGAGGCCGAGGCGGGTGGATCATGAGTTAAGGAGACCGAGACCATCCTGGCTGATGCAGTGAAACTCCATCTCGACTAAAAATACAAAAAATTAGCCAGACGTGGTGGCACACACCTGTAGTCTAGTTATTTGGGAGGCTGAGGCAGGAGAGTCACTTGAAACCAGGAGGCAGAGGTTGCAGTAAGCAGAGATCGTGCCAGTGCACTCCAGCCTGGGTGACAGAGGGAGAGTCTGTCTCAGAAAAAAAGAAAGAAGGAAAAGAAGAAAAAAAGACATACTGTCTTCCCAAACTCAGGGGTAAGGTCTTCCTTAACCACTCCCCTGAGTTATGTTATTAGACTCCAGAGCTCCAAGAGTCAAGTCTGAGGTTTCTTTCTCTGCCTTATACCCCTTAACTTTTAACCCAATTAAATGTAATGAGAGCATAAAATATAAACTTGCTTAAATTTATCTTGCTTTTTAATGTTAAGGCGGCATTCAGCCTGTTTAGTAAGATTTCATCCAAGGCTGCTTCCATCATTACTATGAGAGCCATTCTCTCTTTCATGTAATAACAAATAGTTGGCTGGTCACAGTGGTCCCAGCCCTTTGGGAGGCCGAGGTGGGTGGATCACAAGGACAAGGGCCATCCTGGCTAACAGGGTGAAACCCTGTCTCTACTAAAAGTACAAAAACTTAGCCGGGCATGGTGGCACATGCCTGCAATCCCAGCTACTTGGGAGGCTGAGGCAGGAGAATCACTTAAACCCGGGAAGCTCGGAGGCAGATGCTGCATTGAGCCTAGATCACGCCCTTGCATTCCAGCCAGGACATTGAGAGTGAAACTCCTTCTCAAAAAAAAAAAAAAAAAAAAAAAAAAAAAAAAGAAAGAAAAAAAAATAATGATACAAGGAGACAATAAATAATAAATAAATAGGTATTTTAAGAAGCTGTGAAATCTAAAGCAAAGGTAAAGATGGTTATAGGTAGGAGCAGAAAAGATTACACAAATCCACATAAGCTTAATTTTCGGTGGTGATTTCTCATCAGGAAAAAAAAAACATAAAAGGAAATATGAATAAGAAAATTGTCTACATTGCTTTGGTAGAAAAAAGTAGGAGGAAAAACAAAAACAACAAAATAATGAGCATTATATAATATTAAGCTTTAATGTTCTTCATCATTTCTCATGGGGATCGTTTCCCCAAGAAATAATGGAAGCAAAATAGTAGAAATGGAAGGACACATAGGCCTATATTACTGTCTATGTGTATCAAGCCAAGTTTAACTTTAATTCATTCTTTTAGAAATTTTATTTTAAATTAACAATTGTAAACATTTATGGGACACAAAGTGATTTTATAATACATGTATACACTGCAAAATAATTAAATTGGGCTAGTTAACATATACATCACGTCACACACTTATCATTTCTTTGTGGTGAGAATATTTAAATTCTATTTTTCCAACATTTTTTTTAGGTTGGAGTGCAGTGGTGCAGTCTCGGCTCATTGCAACCTCCACTGTCCAGGTTCAAGTGATTCTTCTGCCTCAGCTTCCTGAGTAGCTGTGACTATAGGTATGTGCCTCCAAACCTAGCTAGTTCTTTGTATTTTCTGTAGAGACAGTGCTTCATCATGTTGGTCAGGCTGGTCTTGAACTGCTGACCTCTAGTGATCTGCCTGTCGTGGCTTCCCAAAGTCTTGGGATTATAGGCCTGAGGCACCATGTCTGCCTTTTTCAGCAATTTTGATGTGTACATTTTTTAACTGTGATCACCATTCTGTGCAACAGATCACCAGAACTTCTTCCTTCCTCACAGAAATTTTTTACCCTTTGACAAATATCATCCCTTTCCCTATGTATTCCTATCATGACCCCACACTCCAATCTCTCACTACTTTCTGTGAATTTGTATAAAGAGTCAGGATCTTGATGTGTTGGCCAGGCTGGAGGGCAGTGGCACAACTATGGCTCACTGTGGCCTCAAACACCTGAACTCAAGTGATCCAACCACCTCATCCTCCCAAAGTACTGGAGATACAGGCATGAGTCACCACACCCAGCATATTCACTATTTTTATGAGTTCAACTTTTTTAGATTTTACATATAATTGTGACCATGCTATATTTGTTTTTCTGTGCCTATCTTATTTCACTGAGCATAATATTTTCCAATTCCATTGATTTTATCATAAATAAATAACAGAATATTCTCCCTTTTTTTAAAGGCTGTATAGTATATTCCATTGTGTATATGTGACACACTTTATGTGTTGCTCTGTTGAGCACTTCAGTTGTTTCCTTATCTTGGCTATTGTGAATAATGCTGACATGAATATAGGTCTGCAAATATCTCTCTGAAATACTAATTTGTATCATTTGAGTAAATATTCAGAAGTAGAGTAGCTGGACCATGTGGTAATTCTATTTTTAATGTCATTTTATTTTTGAAACCTCATTTCTGTCACCCAGAAGTGCAGGCTACAAAAGCACAAGAAAAACAGCAATTGGATTGCATCACATCAAACTAAAAAGTTTCTGCACAGCAAAGGAAACAATTAGCAGAGAGGGTGAAGAGAAAACCCCTACACTGGGAGAAAGTGTCTGCAAATCATATGTATGATAAAGGGTGAATAACAAATACATACAAGAAACTCACACCACTTAACAACAACGACAATCAAACCTATTAAAAATGGGCAAAGGACCTGAATTTATGTTTCTCAAAAAAACACATAAAAATGGCCAACAAGGCTATATTTAACCATGTTTAATTTTATTTATTTATTTATTTATTTATTTATTTATTTAGAGATGGAGTCTCATTCTATCGCCCAGGCTAGAGTTCTGTGGTGCGATCTTACCTCACCTTAAACTCTGCCTCCCAGGTTCCAGCAATTCTCTTGTCTCAGCCTGCTAGGAAGCTGGGACTACAGGTGCGTGCCAACATGCCTGGCTAATTTTTATTGTGTTTTTAGTAGAGATGAGGTTTCATCATGTCAGTGAGGATGGTCTCCATATCCTGACCTCATGATCCACCCATCTCGGCCTCCCAAAGTGCTGAGATTACAGGCCTGAGCCACTGCACCCGGCCTTACTCATTTTTTTTTTTTTTTTCTAGAGACAGAGTCTCATTTTGTCTCCCAGGCTGGAGTACAGTGGTGCGATCTCGGCTCACTGAAACCTCCACCCACTAGGTGCAAGCAATTCTCTTGCCTCAGCCTCCCTAGTAGCTGGAATTACAGTTGTGCGCTATGCCTGGGCAATTTTTGAATGACCGTATATTTAATGATGCTTCACCACCAATATCAGGGAAATGCAAATTAAAACCAACAAGGCACACTTTTCTCAAAACTGTTAGAACAGTTATTACCATAAAGATGAAAGATGACTAGTGCTATTGAGAATTTAGAGCAAAGAGAATCCTTGTGCACTGTTGGTAGAAATGTAAATTAGTATTTCAAATTATTAACATGATTATTTTTAATTGAAAAAATTTTTGTGCTTTAAGATTCATTAATATGAGTTGCTTTCTGTTAGTCAAAGTTCAATGAGAAATACCTTAGTTATCCTAAATTAATATAAATAGGAGCAGACTCATAAGACTGATCTTTCAGGTTCTCCTTAAGTACAGAATAAAACCTGTGGTAAACACTCTTTCTGAAGGAAAAATGTTCACTGATAATGTATATGCTACAAATACTTGTTAAAGGCATAATTTCCAAAAATGTAGTAGGTGAAAAATGCATTATGGTTATTTTTCTTGCTCAGTTTTTGGATCCAGATGGATTTTTTATTTTGTTTTATTTAATGAATTGTATAATTATAGCTAAGGAAACAAAAATTACTACCGCACATTCACAGGAGAAAAATGAATTTTATTAGAAACCACTTCCAAGATTTTTCTGTGTATAACTTATTTTAAGAGCCTCTAAATAAAGTCACATTCAGCATCTTTACTCATTGTTCTGTGAAAGTATGTATGTATATTTTATGAATATGACATACTTTTGATTGAAAAATATTCAGCCCTACTCCAGGAGTGATAGTAATTCCTCAGCTGCTTATTTTTATTCTTTTAATTGAGTTTTCTCTAGATGTTTACATAATATTACAGTGCTTCTGGTTGATTTTCAGTACGTCCTGGCAACACTTTAGCTGACCACTTGGGGTACAAATACTGATAGAAGAGGAGCATAAAGCCAATGGCCAATAGGTAGGTTATGATGAGCTGCATGGCAATTAATGAGTCACAACAATTCAGCAAAGTTTTCCCTCCAATGAACCTAAATACCAATATCATTATCACATTTTCTAAAAACTGAAAGCTGTAGTGTAGGAATCTATGGCCCCACCTCTGTCTCCTGTCAATTATTTCCTCATCTGACAACTGCAGTTTCACTGCTGACCAGCAGGAGAAGTTGATTGCAGCATAGAGTAGTGTGATCAAGATAAGCATCAGTACTGTACCCACCATATTGGAATTATTTTCTGTGTTGTTAGGAAGATGAGCTCCACTTTTCCAAAACTCCAGCCATGGTGCCAACAATGGTACACAATATATGATTAAGAAAAAGGGTAGGCACTTCAGTTTCAGAGATGCAGCAAAAAATGCCAGAGTCACTACACGTGAGATAACCTCCAGAAAACGCCATATCATGACACAGATGAATTCTATTGGCTGTAGCTTAATGGTAGTATCATCGTTGCTGATCTGGATGGCCAGTATATTGCAGTGAATGGCCCCATAAGTAACTGATAACAGGGAACATGTCATCAGGAATGCTATTAAAGACAAACATGAAAATGTTAGAGAATATTTTTCATTACTAATGACCACTTTCTCTTTTAAAGTTGCCATTTTAAGATATATTCTTCCTCACCCACCTCCTTTAGAAAATCATTTGCTTATAAAAAGAAAGATTTGTTAATCTTCCATTTTCAGGGATACAGTAAGTGTATGCATGCAAAATATATATTACAACTGGAAAAAACAAATAATAAGCAGATACATACATATCTACATTTATACATGTATATACACATTCCCTCAAAGAGAAGACTGGCACAGATGAAATGGGAGACAGACATTCAGATCTGATGCTATAAGGTGTGATAGCACATAGAAAGCAGTGTCAATTTAAAAAAATTTCCTGAATTAGACATTGAAAAAACAGTTAGGAGTGTCAAGTAGGAAGTTAGCCTGTGAAATAGAGACTAATGTAATATAAATTGTGTTTTATATTATGGTCATAACAGAAAAGAAAAAATAAGCTGTGGAGTTAAAGTAAATCCTGGAAGTGGAGCTGACAGATTCTGCTGAGTGACTGAATACAAGGTAATAGAGAAGCAGAAAAAATAAAAATTTACAGAAATTAAGAAGTGTGTGTGTGCATGTGTGTGTTTGTGTGTATCCATGCAATTTTACGAGAAACTTTTTCATAAGCAAAATTAATTTCAACATTGTTCTCTTAATAATTAGACAAATAAGCACATGGAAGAAAAGCAAAATTATGAAGTAGATGAATAATCGGTTTAAACAATTTTGTACTACATTAAGTTGAAAGAGTAAAAACTCATTTTACATATTCATGCAGGTTTAAAAAATACACTCTTTGGCTGGGCGTGGTGGCGCACACCTGTGAGCACTTTGGGAGGCTGAGGTAGGTGTATAACGAGGTCAGGAGATCAAGACCATTCTGGCTAAGATGGTGAAACCCCACCTCTCCTGAAAATACAAAAAATTAGCCAGGTGTACACCCAGCTACTTGAGAGGCTGAGGCAGGGCAATTACTTGAACCTGGGAGGTGGAGGTTGCAGTGAACCAAGATAGCACCACTGGACTCCAGCCTGGGTGACAGAGTGAGACTCCATCTCAAAAAACAAACACAAACAAAAAAACACTCTTCATACATGATGAACTTAAGCCAGAAAACAAGAAGAGGCCAGATAGCAAAATAGTCATTTCTCATCTAAATTTATTATTCACTTTCTGACACCATTTAGAAAATGAATATTAACACTCCATTTATTCCTTACAGAATACTCAAAGTGAAACTCTAAAACATTAGCATTCTTAACTGCATTTTTGAGAAATGAGACTGAATATAATAAATGACTTAAAAATTAAATTTTAGAAAGTAAAATTTGGCCAGGTATGGTGACTCATACCTGTAATCTTAGACCTTTAGGAGGCTGAGATGAATGGATCACTAGAGCCCAGGAGTTCAAAACCAACCTGGGCAACATGGTGAAAACCTGTCTCCACAAAACACACACACATAAACACACACACACACACAGACAAATTTAACCAGGCATGGTGGCACATGCCTGTAGTCCCAGCTGTTTAGGAGGCTGTGGTGGGAGGATTATTTGAACCCAGGAAACATGACTTTCACTTGGGACTTTTGTTTATCTGTCCCCTTACCCCAGCACTTTGGGAGGATGATATCAAGAGGCAAACTTCTAGACCCATCCCGGCAACAGATGGGAGACTGCAGACAGCACGATGGAGTCAAGTTACAGTCAATATTCCTACTGGTTGACTACAGTGGCCTCAGGTCCTCAATAAACCTCAGAGGGAAGACTATGGTAGCTGCAGGCCTTGAGTGCCTCCAGTGCTCTACTATGGGCTACCAGTGACAGGTGCAACCTGGCACTGAGTCAGCTTTGGTGGTCAAATTACTTCAGCCATCAAAGTATAGGCATTCAGATTCCCCCTATTTCTACCAGGACTGAAGCTATCATAGACTTAAAGACCTTAATTTACTTCTTTTTCTTGCCCTGAATCTCTGGGCAGGCTTACTGTAGAAGGAAGCTTCCAAACCAAGCCCAACCGTGAACACCAAATCAGGCACCATATCATTGTGCAGACAACAATGCATAGTCACAAGGATCAGGATCAATGATGAGAACATCATGGCACCAAGTAGACAAAATAAGGTGCCAGTTGTGAGTGACCCGAAAGAGATGGGCATGGACACATAGCTTGGCAAAAAATTCAAAATACTTGTTTTAAGACAATGTAGTGGACTTAAGGAAAACACAAACAATTCAGAAATTTATCAGAGGAACTTAACAAAGAGATTCAAATCATGGGAGGAAAAAACTAACAGGAATGTTGAAGACAAAAACACAATAAAATTTAAAAAATAAGCAATTGAGATCATTGACAAAGTGGCCAAGCAGAAAAACTTAGACAAGTCAATTAAAAATATACAATCAGAAGAAAAAAAAGAAGTCTAGAAAGTTCATAGGATTTATGGGATAACATCCAAAGAACAAATGTATTAGTCACTGGTGTCAAGGTAAAGCTGGGTACAGTGGCTTATGCCTGTCATCGCAGCTATTTGGGAGGTGGAGATGGATGGATCACATGTAGTCAGGAGTTTGAGGGCAGACTGCCCAACATGTGAAACTGTGTCTACTAAAAATATAAAAATTAGTTGGGCGTGCTGGTGGATGTCTGTAATCCCAGCTACTCAGGAGGCTGAGGCAGGACAATCACTGGAACCTAGGACGCGGAGGTTGCATTGAGCCAAGATCATGCCATTGCACTCCAGCCTGGGCAATAAGAGCAAAACTCCAACTCAAAAAATTACGCCATTGCACTCCAGCCTGGGCAATAAGAGCAAAACTCCAACTCAAAAAAAAAAAAAAAAAAAAAAAAGCATATTGTAGAAAAAAAGTAAAAGATCTATTTAGAGAAATAATAACAAAAATTTTCCAAACCTAAATAAAAATATGAATATTCAGGTAAAGGCTTCCAATAAGATTAAATCCAAATAATACCCCATGGCTTAACATAATCAAACCAACCAATATCAAAGACAAAGAGAGCATACAGAATTAAGCAGGATAAAGGCCGGGCGCGGTGGCTCAAGCCTGTAATCCCAGCACTTTGGGAGGCCGAGACGGGCGGATCACGAGGTCAGGAGATCGAGACCATCCTGGCTAACACGGTGAAACTCCGTCTCTACTAAAAAATACAAAAAACTAGCCGGGCGAAGTGGCGGGCGCCTGTGGTCCCAGCTACTCGGGAGGCTGAGGCAGGAAAATGGCGTAAACCCAGGAGGCGGAGCTTGCAGTGAGCTGAGATCTGGCCACCGCACTCCAGCCTGGGCTACAGAGCCAGACTCCGTCTCAAAAAAAAAAAAAAAAAAAAAAAAAAAAAAAAAGGCAGGATAAAAAAGAAAATATCACATCAGGAATACACCTGTATATTTAATATATGCATATATATAATGTAAATATTAATAGATGCAAAGGGAGAAAAATCTATAAGGTACTAATAGAAAACTTCAGCACGTTACTTTCAGCAATGAATAGATCATGCAGACAGAAAATCAGTAAGTAAACATTGGATTAAAATGCACTGCAGGGCAAATGAACAAAACAGTTACAGAACTATCCATCCAAGAGTTATAGATATACATTCTTCTCTACTGCATACATGGAACATTTTCCAGGATATGTCATACATTAGACCAAAAAACACATCTTAATGAATTTGAAGAGATCAAAGTCATATAAGGTATCTCTTCTGTTATCACTAATTCATAAGTATTTGAAAAATAACATACTGCTGAAAAACCAGTGAGTCAATGAAGACATTACAAAGAAAATACCATATTTCTTGAGACAAAAATAGAAACACAACACATCAAAACCTACTGCATACAACCAAACCAGTTTTGTTTTGTTTTGTTTTGTTTGTTTGTTTTTTAGATGGAGTCTCGCTCTCTCACCCAGGCTGGAGTGCAGTGGCGCACAATCTCAGCTCACTGCAAGTTCTACCTCCAGGGTTCATGCCATTCTCCTGCCTCAGTCTCCCGAGTAGCTGGGACTACAGGCGCCTACCACTATGCCCAGCTAATTTTTTGTATTTTTAATAGAGGCAGGGTTTCACCGTGTGAGCCAGGATGGTCTTGATCTCCTGACCTTGTGATCCACCCGCCTCCGCCTCTCAAAGTGCTGGGATTACAGGCGTGAGCCACCACGCCTGGCCACACAACCAAAGCAGTTTTAAAGGGAAAGTTATGGCAATAAATGCCTTCATCAAAAAGAAGATATCAAATATACCAAGTCAAAGAATTAGATAAATAAAAAGCCAAAATAAAAAGTAACCCATTAAAGAAAAGCCCAGGACCTGATGGATTAACTACTGCATTCTACCTACCCCTAAAAATAACTACTACCAATTCTTTTTAACCTAGCAGAAAAAAAAAAAAGAAAGTATACGAACTATTCTGGTTCATTCTGTGGGGCCAGCATTATGCTCAATACAAAACCAGACAGGGACTCAACAAAGAGAAAACTACAGGCTAATATACCTGATTAACATAGTGTAAAAATCCTCAACACAATATTGGAAATGGAATTATTATGCATATTTAGAAAATCATTCATGATTTTCCATGATCAAGTGAGATTATAGGGATGCAGGAATGGTTTAATATGTAAGAATCATTAAATGTCATATATTACATCAGCAAAATAAATAACAAAATCTAAGTGGTCATTTCAATAAATAAAAAAGCCATTTGACAAAATTCAACATCTTTTTATAATAAAATCTCTTAACAAATTATTCATAGAACAATTGTAACTCAACACAACAAATGACATAAACAAGAATAACCAAATAATGCTTTACATGACAAACCCATAGCTAACATCAGAGTCAATGGGAATTCAAAGCTGAAAGCTTTTCTCTGAAGATCTGAAAGGAGATTAAGAAGTTCACTTAAACTGCTTATATTAACATAATCCTGAAAGTTTTCAGCCAGAGCAACTGAAACAAAGAAAAGTTACCCAAATTGGCAGGAAAGAAGTAAATTGTCCATATTTGCTAATGATATAATCTGGAAATCCCTAAACACGCCATTAAAAAGCAGTTAGAACCAATTCAGAAAATCAGTAAAGTTTCAGTTTACAATATCAACATATAAAATTAAGTGGCATTTTCATATACAAATACCAAAATGTCTAAAAAAAAAAAACTCAAGAAAACAATTCCATTTACAACAGCTATGAGAAAAATGAATGAACAAAAAAAACTTTTGAGTAAATATTACCAAGGAGGCAGAAAAAAATCTGCATTCTGAAAATTATAAAGTATTAATAAAAAATTAAAATAACGTAAATCAATGGAAAGATATCTATGTTAATTGACTGGAAAAAGTAATGTGGTTCAAATGTTTACAGGACTTAAATAGGACCACAGATTCAATGCAATCTCTATCAAAATATCAATGGCATTTTTCACAGAAATAGAAAAAGGTTCAAAATTAATATGAAACCACACAACAGAAAAATATCCTGAATAGCTAAAGCAATTCTGAAGATGGCTGTGGGGTTGGGGAGTGAAACCCCAGAGCTGGAGGCATCATGATGCTATAAGCCAATGCAACAGAACATAGTGAGCAGAAATAATTCCACACATGGATAGCCGACTGATACTTTACAGAGGTGCCAAGAGCACAAAATGAAGAAATGTCAATCTCTTCAATAAGTGGTGCTGGGAAAACAAGAGAACTACATTCAGAAAAACAAAATCAGAACCCTATCTCTTACCACATACAAAAATTAACTCAAATGCATTAAAAAGCATAGTGTAGTGGCATGTACCTGTAGTTCCAGCTACTCGGGGGTCTGAGTCAGAAGGATCACTTGAACCTAGGAGTTCAAGGCTGTAGCAGGCCACACTCACACCACTGCACTAACCCTAGGCAATATGTGTGACTCATCTGTAAAATTACAATTTTAAAAATGTTTAAAAGTAAATATGTAATAAAAACCCTAAACTGTGAAACTGCTAGAATAAAACACAGGGCAAACTTAATGTCCTTGGTCTGGGCAAGGACTTATTTTTGGAAAAGAGCTCAAACCAGAAACAACAAAACCACAAACAGACAAATGAGGTTTCTTCCTACTAGAAAGCTTGCATACAGAAGGAAAAAAAAAAATCAAAATGATAGAATGAGAGCAAATATTTGCAAATTATACATCAGACAAGGGGTTAATTAAAATATACAAGGAACTTAAAAAATATTCAAAAGCAAAACTGTAGCAGGACGAGCCACAGACAAAACCTCTTAGACACAGAGTTGTAGAAGGAAGGGCTTTATTTAGCTGGGAGCGTCCGCAGACTGCTGTGTTAAAATCGGAACTCCCCAAGTGCACAATTTCTGTCCCTATTAAAGGCTCACAACACTAAAGATTTCACATGAAAGCTTCATGGTTGATTTGAGTACGCAGGGGTTACGTGACAGGGGCTGCCTGCACCAGTGGTCAGAGAGAAACAGAACAGGGCAGGGAGTTTCACAGTGTTCTTCTATACAATGTCTGGAATCTATGAATAACATAAGTTTCTCAGTTATGAATTGATTTTTACCTACTGGGTTTAGGCCAGGCAGTCCTAAGCCTGGTTTTGGGCCTGGTGCTGGGCTGCCTGTCTTTGGTTTTACTTCCTTGTTTTTTTCTTAAAACAGGCACTGAATATAAAACAACATAAAACAATGTAAGAGGGTCTCCCTCTTTCCTCATTCCCCCCTTTTGAGACTGTCACTTTTTATTAGCGGGAGTTCTCACTTTTATTTTTGCTGCTTATGTCTTTTTGTGCAATAAATTGATAGTGATTCATATAGTACACTTGTGCTGAAGCATTTTGGGGAACTAAAGTAGCAACAAAGCTTTTTATCATTTGGAGAAGTACAGGTATCAGACAAGGGAGCAGTCAGTAGGTTCTTATTATTATTATAACTTTTATTATAAGAGTTTTAAATCCTCCTAGTGCTGGGAATTAATTTTTAAATGTGGCTTCAGGGTCCAATTTGTGCTACATTTGTAAGGGCACATGTGACTATGTCTTTAACTACCTGCCTTTGATTGTCTATGTGTAGACAGTAATTAGTAAGGTTAAATTTCTTATAGACCTCTCTTTCAGCTGCTAGCAAGTAGTTGAGAGCCAATCTATTTTGATACATAGCATTTCTTATCTGAGTTTATTGCTAGGCCAGAATAGTCAAACCTTGACCAGTTTCATTAGTAATAATTTCTAAAACAGCTTGTAACTGTATGATTCAATTGAGCATGTAAATGGGGCTCCAGTATTCCCATGAGCCATCTTGTGTCTAAGTGGCAGGCCTATATTATTGTATAATTTTTTAGGAGGTTATTTATCATATTTTTAATTACCTATAGCTAGGCTTCATTTTTCATAGGAAGCATAGACAGGGAAGCCCAGAAGTTCACCTGTTTTTATAGGCAGTAAGAAGAAAGATGGTTTAATAGTGCCAATAACACAACCACCTGTCTACTGGTCAGGCAGCTTAGCATAAGCTCTGTGTCCCCATATCCAGTATAACCGCCGTCCAGTCTTGGTGGAATTCTGGGTGGGCCCAAACAGTCTGCAACTTTGGAAATTTACTGAATGGATTTCTTTCTGTGTAGTTGGAACTCCACCGTGTAACTGTCTTTGTGGTACCATTATATAGCTTTTGCCCAAGACAAGTCAGCCGCCCTACAGGATGAGTGAATCCCTTTCCTTCACTAGCTATGCAATACTGTCTAATAATTGAGGTTTTTAGAACCCAAAAATTGTTAGGGTGGTTCTTTTTGGCTGGGAACTCATCAGGAACTGGGTCTGTAGGAACTAATTCTCGGGCTTCCCATGGCCAGTGATCTCCTGTTACGGTTCCTCCACAAACATAACATGAAGTGACTTTTAGAGACTGGGCTACATGTTCGGCTAATTGCAAAAGAAAATTTTTAGTTTTTCCTGGAATCTCAGGTACTGGCACATTTAATTTATCATAGAAAGTCTGAAATACTGGTTCTGGAGAGCGTCTTTGAACCTCTCCTTTCATTAGGATGCTTACACTAGGATCTGGTCCTTTTTCATCAATGCCTAAGGTTACGTATTTTCCTTTATTCCATTTTGGGTCTGAGGGGTTTGTGATTACCAATTCTAAAGGGTTGCAGCTCCCACTCATGCAGGAGGGGCTGACTTTTCCTTTTTGGAGCAAAACAGGACCTTTTTTATTATTATTATTATTTTAAGTAGCCCAAATGATACAAGACCAGTATTGACACATTTCACATAAATATGATTATTGACAGATACACTTATTTTCTGCTGTGTAACTTTTTTCTCAATCTAGAGAACCACATCCCATCCCATGCTGCTTACTATTAATAGCAGCACAGGCATCAAATTTTAAGATTACATTTTTGGGGACCCCTCTTTCTTCTGTTCTAGCTATTACTTTACTTGTGTCAGTTAGAAAAGGACCAGTCCTTAATTTTATTTTAAAAACTGTGATCATGGTAGGCTTAAAATGAGTCAAAACACACATTACGTTGGTTATTTCCTGGGCTACATACCTTGGATAGAATAGCATTATACAAACAAGTTTCTTTTAGAGTCCTGGTTCACTTATAATAACCATAAAATAATAGGACTGTAGCAATCTTTTGTCCTACCTTAGGTACTTGATGTATACACTGGGAACAGTCATCAGTCTGAGGAAGGTCAGTTGAAGTCCTTACTGTACACATCCAAATTTTAAGGAAAATGAGCCCCACAATGAGTTTGCTCATGCTTTGGCCATGTGTGGACCAGTCAGCTTCTGGGTATGACTGGAGAAGGGCTCGTCATCTTTTTCAGAGTCACTTTGGAGGGGTTAGCGAAGCTGCTTCCATCCATGTACAACTCCCAGTCTACAGATGTTTAAGGATGGTCTTGGAGGTTAGGTCCACTAGAATAAACTGTGTCCAATACTTTTACACAGTTATGTTTAAGTGGGCTCTTTAATACCAGGAGCAAGTTGACAGGTTTAGGGTGTTGCAAACTTCAATGGTTATGCAGGGATTTTTTACAGAGCAAGCTTTGGTATCTAGTTAGTCCAGCATTTATTAACTAATGGTGTCCTTTAGTATTTATTAAAATTACCACAGCATGGGGAGACTTTACATTTAGGTTTTGTCTAAAAGTTAGCTTATCTGCTTCTTGTGCTAACAGGGCCGTTGCTGCCAGTGCCCGTGGACATGGGGGCCAGCCTTTGGAAATCCCATGTATTTGTTTTGAGAGATGGGCCACTGGCCTTGGCCAGGGCCCTACAGTCTCGGTTAAAACTCCAACTGCCATCTTTTTTTTTTTTTTGACACACAGAGTGTAAAAAGTTTTGTCAGTGCAGGTAGCCTCAGGGCTGGGGCCAACATGAGTTTTCTTTTTAACTCATGAGGAGCTCATTGCTATTGGTTGTAACAGATGTAGTTTATTTAATCTACATTTTTATTGACTGTCATCTACTAAAATATTGATTTAAATACTGTAACTATTTCATTTCAAGCTTTGAATTGATCTGGTATTTCTTGTGGGGCTCCAATTGCATCTAAATAGATGTGAGAGTTGAAAGACTTATAAAGAACTTCTCTCGCTTTATGATGTCTTATTATTATTATTATTTTCTCTGGTTGATGAAATGCCATGGTGAAAGGGATAGCCAAATTGACTAAAGCACAAGTGCCACTCTATAGTTATTTGGTAGAGTGCCCAGTAAAGTCCACCACAATACCACTAAACATCCACTCAGGGATAAACAAGGGCTCACTAATTGATAAACTCTTGAAAATTCTTAATCTTGTTGCATTCCTTCAGGTCTCCAAGGAATGCTAATTCTCTTTCCTGCCATGAGAGACATGAAGTGAACTTAGTGTTGGGAGATGGAAGGTCCTCGAGGGCTGACCCTCAGGGACTTGGGGATACAGCAGAGAGATCCTGGCATGACTTATTACTCCAGAGTGTAGAATCCTGGAAAAGAGCTACCATGCAGCCCACACCTGGTCGACTGGAGGACCACCTTAGTGGAAGGGAGACAATCAGGGCCTCTGGCCTGCTATGTGCACAAGCATAACAATTGCTTTTGTTTAACGTGCAGATGGAATATTTGATCCATTTTAACCAGGCATTTGCATCTTGGTATGCTGTCTTAATTGCCAAAGTTTATTTTAAGTCTTTAACTTCTATGATCCTCTAGTAAAATGAATGTTTCTTTTAGCATCTATTTTTATTAGTTTTTAGACCAAAGAAAAGCTAAACACTATTTTATATTTAATAATGCTTTTTATATGATATTTATACCAGATAAGCTAAATTTTACCTTTATATTAGTGTGTTAACATTAATCTTAATTTTAATAAAACCTTGTAGACATATTTAATTTTTTATGTTTGACCATCAGGTAAGATTTTATAGTCTTTTTAATATTTTATAATTTTTGTTAAAGAGCAGGTGGATCAGGGAACCAAGAAATGTAGCAGGAGGGGCCACAGGCAAAACCTCTCAGACACTGAGAAAGCATCATGATTAATTTGAGCAAGCAGTGGTTAAGAGACAGGGGCTGCCTGCACCGGTGGTCAGAAAGAAACAGAACAGGGCAGGGAGTTTCACAGTGTTCTTCTATACAATGTCTGAAATCTATGAATAACATTGGTTTCTAAGTTATGAGTTGATTTTTACCTACTGGGTTTAGGCCAGGCAGGCCCCGGCCTGGTTTTGGGCCTGATGCCAGGCTGCCTGTCTTTGGTTTTACTTCTGTGTTTTTTTCTTAAAACAGGTACTGAGGGCCAGGCGCGGTGGCTCAAGCCTGTAATCCCAGCACTTTGGGAGGCCGAGATGGGCGGATCACGAGGTCAGGAGATCGAGACCATCCTGGCTAACACGGTGAAACCCCGTCTCTACTAAGAAATACAAAAAATAGCCGGGCGAGGTGGCAGCGCCTGTAGTCCCAGCTACTCTGGAGGGTGAGGCAGGAGAATGGCGGGAACCCGGGAGGCGGAGCTTGCAGTGAGCTGAGATCCGGCCACTGCCCTCCAGCCTGGGCTACAGAGCAAGGCTCCGTCTCAAAAAAAAAAAAAGAAAAAAAAAAAAAAAAAAAAAAAAAAAAAAACCGGTACTGAGTATAAAACAATATAAAACAACATGATAGGGTCTCCCTCTTTCTTCAAAACAAACAAACAAATACCACATGTTCTCACTTATAATTGGGAACTAAATGATGGTTACACAGGGACATATAGAAGGGAACAACACCCACTGTTGCCCATTGGAGGCTACAGAGTGGGAGCAGGGAGAACATCAGTGAAAACAACTAATGGACACTAGGCTTAATACCTGCGTGATGAAATAATTTGTACAACAAACCCTCTTCACACGAGTCTACCTATATAACAAACCTGCATAGGTGGCCCTAAACCTAAAATAGAAATTAATTTTAAAAATTAGAAAGAAAAAAAAAATTTCTGTATAAAAAATAGGTCTCTTAATAGGCCTTTCTCAAGAGATATTTTTTCAAAAGAAGACATGTAAATCAAACCAGTATGAGACTTCACCTCATCCTGAGTGGAATCATCATTATTTAAAGAATAAAAAGAAAAAAGAAAAGATGAAACAAAAAACCAAAAGACTATGGAGGAAGGAAAACCCTTGCACACTATGAGTGATGATGTAAATTATTACACTCATTATACATCACTAAACCCATTTTATTCCATGAACAGTTTGGAGCTTCCTCAAAAATTAGAAATTAGTACTAATGCATTATCCAGAAATTCCACTTTTGAGAATGTATCAAGAGGAATTGAATCCAGTATGTTGAAGAGATATATACACTCCCATATTTATTCCAGCATTATTCACAGTAGCCAAGATAACGAATCACCTCAAGTGTCCATCAGTGAATGAATACATAAGGCAAATATGGTACCTATACACAACAGAATAGTATTCAGCTATAAAAAAGAATGAAATTCTCATGTACAGCAACAGGGATGAACTTGGAGGACATTATGTTGAGTGAAAAAAAAAAGTCTCACTTTTATGAGAAAGCTTAAAAGGAAAAAAAAAAAAAAGAGTCTACGGATATACAGAGTGAAACAATGGCTACCAGAGACTGGAGTGGTTATGGGAAAAGAAAGAATGAGGAGAATTTTATCAAAAGATTTATAATTACAGTCAGATAGGAGTAATAAATTTAAAGATATCTATTGTATAGTAGGCTGACTACAGTTAGTGACCGTGTATTGTTGAAATATGTACACAGAATGGATGTTATTTGCTCTTACCAAAAAAAAAAGAAAAGAGAGAGAGAGAGAACTACGTGAGAAAATGTATTTGTTAATTCTCTGGATTTAACTATTCCATGTTATATACACTTCAAACATCATCTTGTACACAATGAAAACATGCAATGTAAACTGTCAATGTAAAAAAAATGAGAGAGAAAGAAAGGAGGCAGAGGGAGAGAGAGACAGAGAGAGAAAGAAAGAAAGAGAGAGAGAAGGATGGAAGGAAGGAAGGAAGGAAGGAAGGAAGGAAGGAAGGAAGGAAGGAAGGAAAGAAAAGAAAGAAAGAGAAAGAAAGAAAGAAAGAAAGAAAGAAAGAAAGAAAGAAAGAAAGAAAGAAAGAAAGAAAGAAAGAGGAAAAGAAAGAAAGAGAAAGAGAGAAAGAAAGACTGAAACTAACGGGGAAAAACAGCCACACCATAAAATTGCATTACACTGATCACTGGTACAATTTTCTTGGTTTTTTTTTTTTTTTTCTCTGTTTTTTTTTTGTTGTTGTTTGTTTTTTTTCTTGTTTTCTCCTGTTGTTGTTGTTGTTGTAGGTGATGGAGGTTTGCTCTTGTTCCCAAGGCTGGAGTGCAATGGCACTCTCTTGGCTCATTGCATCCTCTGCCTGCTGGGTTCAAGACATTCTCTTGCCTCAGCCTCCTGAATAGTGAGATGACAGGCACCTGCCACCATGTCCAGCTAATTATTGTATTTTTAGTAGAGACAGACAGGGCTTCACCATGTTGGTCAAGCTAGTCTTGAAATCCTAAACTCATGTGATCCACCCACCTTGGCCTCCCAAAGTGCGAGAATTACAGGTGTGAGCCACCGTGCCCAGCCTACAGTGACACAATTTTCATATGTTTATAAATAGGTGTCCATCTAAATTTTGTCAGTTAATAGAAAGCAAATAATTATGAATCTTGTTTAAAAACTGGTGGTAATAGGACAAGTGAACACACAAATACACAGTCTACAGATCTGTGAGTACAATGAAAACTGCATCTAATGCCATGAAGCTAGTAGAACTTTTTGTAAAAAATTTTCCAACTATAGATCCTATCCAATGGGATATGGTCGTGTAGCTATAGGTTTACTTAGCCATCATTTGTTTTACTGCTGAATATCATATATAATTCAATAATTTTAGACACATGCAAACGTGTACCTAGCTGGTTCTCATTTGATTTGAATGCCCACTTGTCAAATGTCTGTTTCTTTGACAAACAACTTCTTAGTCTTAGTTTGTTGTTCACATATATGCTAAAAACTTTCCTTGCTACGAAAGAATTTCAAATGACATCTGATGTCAAATGGCATCTTTGTAATGAAATATTGTACATTCCATGTCTTTTAGCGATGTTTTGTTCAAGTCTATATTTGTCAACTCTGAAAATAAAAACTGATTACCTTCGTTTTACATGTTGCAATCAGCACTTCCCTCTTAAACGTCAAATAAAAATGTTTTGATTTTATTTTACCTTTGCAGCTAATCAACATGCATCTGTTCAACTAGTTATCTTCCTCTTCATGTATATTCGAAGAGCATATATCTAAATGTGTACATTCCTGGTGACTATTTTTTAGTTTTTATTTTATTTTATTTTTTTGAGGCGTAGCTTCATCTTGTTGCCCAGGCTGGAGTGCAATGGCGCCATCTCAGCTCATGGCAACCACGGCCTCCCAGGTTCAAGCGATTCTCCTGCCTCAGCCTCCCCAGTAGCTGGGATTACAGGCATGCTCCACCATGCCCAGCTAATTCTGTATTTTTAGTAGAGGCGGGGTTTCTCCATGTTGGCCATACTGGTCTCAAACTCCCGACCTCAGGTGATCTGCCGGCCTTGGCCTCCCAACCTGCTGGGATTATAGGCATGAACCACTGCACCCAGCCCTGGTAATGACTATTTTTTAAATTTGACGTGACAGGTTAATGAAAAGGTACAAAAATGGTGCAGACATATTCAGTGTACATTTACACATATTCCTCCAAAGGCTACATTTTGAATAACTTCTCATAATTCTAGTACACATGTTAAGAGGAAACTGGCATTGGTTCAATATATGTGTGTGTGTGTGTGCGTGTGTGTGTGTGTTGGGGGTTCTATTTCATGCTATTTAGGTGTAGATTCAGGTAACTGCCTCTACAATCATGTTATTGAGGAGAGCAGAAATCACCTGGCGATCATAAAACAGACAATGCAGAGACAAAACTTCTTATCTGATGAATTTAAATGGGAGCAATGACCACGTGGTAACCATCAAATAGGCTGCCAAAGAGGCAAAACTCCTTACCTGGGAATTTAATAATCAAATTTTCTGAAAATCTAAAGTCAGCATGTAGTTTTGGGTCTCTTTTATAGTACTTTAGTTACTGTAAGTAACTAAAATTTCAAACCAACCAAAGGAAGCCAAGCAATGAAGTAAAGAAATTCAAGAGCTGAAAGATGAAACAGCCACTTAAAGAAAGACCAAAAATTGACTTCTTCAGCTGAAAACTTCACAATAAGAACATTATCATACAAATGGAAGTGTTAATGGGAATAGACCAAGCTGAGGAAAGAATTTCAGAACTCCAAGACTGGTTCTTCAAATCAGCTTGGTCAGACAACAATAAAGCAAAAATAATTCAAAATGAATAAAACATCCAAGAAATAAGGGGTTATGTAAAGAGACCAAATCTATGACTTGACTCATCAGCATTCCAGAGAGAAAAGGAGAGAGAATAAACAACTTGAAAAATATATTTGAGGAGGCAGTCATGAAGGTCTTCCTCATCACACTAGAGAGGTCAACATCCAAATCCAAATAATATGGAGAACCCTAGCCAAATGCTATGTAAGATGACCATTCCCAAGGTACATAGTCATCAGATTCACCAAGGTCAGTGTAAAAAGAAACAAACAAAAAAAAGAAAGGAAACAAAAAAATGAAAATATAAATGCAGCTAGAGAGAAGTGGCAGGTCACTTACAAAGAGAACACCATCAGGATGGCAGCAGACCTCTCAGCAGAAACCAGAGACTGAGGGCATATTTTCAACATTTAAAAAAAAAAAAAAAATCCAAGAATTTTATATCCCACCAAACGAAGATTCACAAGCGAAAAAGAAAGAAAATTCTTCTCAAACAAATGCTAAAGATATACACTTCAAGTAGAGTAGGCTTTCAGGACATCCTCAAGGGAATGCCAAACATGAATTTCAAAGAATGATACCTGTTCTCACAAAAGCACACTTAAGTGCAAGCCCACAGGCACTTTAAAGCAGCTACACAACAAAGTCTACCTAACAACCAGCTAACAACGTGATGACAGGATCAAAATCACACATATCAATACTCACCTTGAATGATACACAGTGGTAGGCTGAATAAAAAGACAAAACCCACCCATCTGTTGTCTTCAAAGCACTCATCTCACATCCAATGACATCCATACCCTCAAAGTAAAAGAGCAAGTAAGATCTATCATGCTAATGGAAAACAAAGAGAACAGGAAAACAGATGTGAAACCAATGAAAATTGAGAAGGACAATGAAGGTCATTACATAATAATAATGGGTACAATCAAACACTATCATAAATGTTAGGCCTCTGAGCCAAAGCTAAGCCATCATATCCCCTGTGACTTGCACATACACATCCAGATTGCCGGTTCCTGCCTTAGCTGGTGACATTCCACCACAAAAGAAGTGAAAATAGCCTGTTACTGCCTTAACTGATGACATTACCTTGTGAAATGGCCTGTTACTGTCTTAACTGATGACATTACATTGTGAAATTCCTTTTCCTGACTCATCCTGGCTCAAAAGCTCTGCTACTGAGCACCTTGCGACCCCCCACCCCTGCCCACCAGAGAACAACCCCCTTTGACTGTAATTTTCCTTTACCTACCCAAATCCTATAAAACAGCCCCACTCCTATCTCCCTTCGTTGACTCTTTTCAAACTCAGCCCGCCTGCACGTTATGTAAATGTGATTAAAAAGCTTTATTGCTCACACAAAGCCTGTTTGGTGGTCTCTTCACATGGATGTGCATGACACTAAATACACATACATATAAAAATGGAACACCCTGATTTGTAGAACTTCTTTTTTATTTATTTTTTATTTTTTTATTTTTTATTTTTTATTTATTTTTTTTTTGAGACGGAGTCTCGCTCTGTCGCCCAGGCTGGAGTGCAGTGGCCTGATCTCAGCTCACTGCAAGCTCCGCCTCCCGGGTTCACGCCATTCTCCTGCCTCAGCCTCCCGCATAGCTGGGACTACAGGCGCCCGCCACCTCGCCTGGCTAGTTTTTTTTTGTATTTTTTTTTAGTAGAGGCGGGGTTTCACCGTGTTAGCCAGGATGGTCTTGATCTACTGACCTCATGATCTGCCCATCTTGGCCTCCCAAAGTGCTGGGATTACAGGCTTGAGCCACCGTTCCCGGCCCCCAGAACTAGTTCTTCTTGACCTATGAAAAGACTAACAAAGAAACTCTGGACTTAAACTCAACACTTGACCAACAGGACCTAACACACATCTACAGAATGAACATGCCACCCAATAAACAGAGAATAGTCATTCTTCCCATCTGCATACAGAACATAGCCTAGGATTGACTCTGAGCAATTTACTATGGCAAGCCTCATTAAATTCAAAAGAAACATAAATCACACAAAGCACACTCTTGGTCCACGGTGCAATAAAAATAGAAATCAATACCAAGAAGATCTCTCAAAATACACAAATACAGGGAAATCTAACAACTTACACCTGAATAACTCCTAGGTGAATACCAAAATTAAGGCAGAAATTACAATAATTCTTTGAAATAAATGAAAATAGGAAAAACTTTTCCAAATCTCTGGGATGCAGCCAAAGCAGGGTTAAGTGGAAAGTTTATAGCCCTAAAATGTCTTCATCAAAAAGTTAGAAAAATCTCAAATTAACAATCTAACTTTGCACCTAAAAGAGCTGGGAGGGAGAGGGAACAAACATTAAATCCAGCAGAAGAAAATAACTAAACCTAGAGAACTTAATGAAACTGAGGTGCAAAGTACATATAAAAGATCACTTAACCAAACCAAGAGTTGACCTTTGAAAATAAAATAAATAAATAAATGGATAGTCTACCATCTAAATTAACCAAGACCAAAAAAAAAAAAAAAAAAAAAAAAAAAAAAAAAAAAAAACAACAACCTCAACATGATCACTCACCTCTAATCTCAGTACTTTGAGAGGTTGAAGTAGGTGGATCATTAGAGGTTAAGAGTTTGAAACCAGCTTGGCCAACATGGTAAAACCCTGTCTGTACTAAAAATACAAAAATTAGCCAGGCATGGTGGTTCATACCTGTAATACCAGCTACTCAGCAGGCTGAGGCATGAGAATTGCTTGAACCTGGGAGGTGGAAGTGTCAGTGATCCAAGATCATGCCACTCAACTGCAGCCCTGGTGGCAGAAAAAACTCAGTCTCAAAAAAAAAAAAAAAAAAAAAAAAAAGAAGGGACAACAAAATCCAAAAAATAAAGACAACATAGGCAGTATATGACCTATCCCACAGAAATACAAAAGATCCTCAGAGACAACTATGAACAACTCTATGCACACAAATCAGAAAATCTAGAGGAAACAGATAAATTCCTGGAAGCACACAATCTCCGAAGACTAAATCAAGAAGAGATTGAAACTCTGAATAGGCCAATATCTATGTTTAGGTAATTAAGAACCTACCAATAATTTTTTTAAAAATCCCTGGAGCAGATGAATTCATAGCCAATTTTTTCCTGATGTACAAAGAACTCATAACAATGCTATTAAAATTATTCAAACAAATGGTGGAGGGGCCTTTTTTCCATCTCATTCTATGAGGCCAGCATCAGCCTGATATCAAAACCTGGCAGAGACACAAGAAAACTTCTGACCAATATCCCTCATGAAGACAGATGCAAAAATCCTCATCAAAATATCAGCAAACTGGATCTCACAGTGCATCAAAAAGCTGGTACACCACAATCACAGTAGGCTTTATTCCTGGAATGCAAAGCTGGCTCAACATATCTAAATCAATAAATGTGATCACCACATAATCAAAGGTAAAAGCCAAAACAGAAAAAGGGATTGATAAAATCAAACATCTCTTGATGACAAACTCAACAGATTAAGCATCAAAATAATGTACTCAAAATAATAAGTCTCCTATAACAAACCCATAGCCAACATCATACTGAATGGGCAGAAGCTCAAATTATTTAATGTTATCCCTGTCAAACTGTCAGTACCATTCTTCACAAAATTAGAAAAAAAGACTACTATAAAGTTCATGTGGAACAGCAACAACAAAATGCTGAATTAGTCAAAGCATTCATAAGCAAAAATAACAAAGACAGTGATGTTATACTACCTGACTTCAAACTACACTTAAAAGCTGCAGTAGCAAAAACAGCTTGGCACTGGTGCAAAAACAGACACAGAGAGCAAGAAAACAGGTCAGGGAACCCAGGTATAAAGCTATATACCTACAACCATCTGATCTTTGATAAGACCAATGAAACAGGCAATGGGAAAAGGATTCCCTTTTAAATAAATGATTCTAGGATAACTGGCTAGCCACGGGTAGAAGAACTAAACTGAACTCCTACCTTTCACCATATACAAAAATTAACTCAAAATGGATGAAATGTTTAAATCTAAGACCTCAACTACAAAAATCGTGGAAAACAACCTAGGAAGTATTCTTTTAAACATCAATAGTGGCAAAAAAATTTTAGGTAAGTCCCCAAATGCAATTTTGCATCAAAAATAAAAATAGAAAATTGGGACCTAATTTAACAAAAGGTTTTCTGCACAGCAAAAGAAACTGTAAACAGAGCAAACAGATAACCTACACAATGGGAGAAGATATTTTCAAACTATGCATCCAACAAAGGTCTAAGATCCAGAATCTATAAAGAACTTAAACAAACCAACAAGCACAAAACAAATAACTCTGTTAAAAAATAGGTAAAAGAAAATGAACAGATGCTTCTCAAAAGAAGACGTACAAGTGGCCAACAAGCATATGAAAAACTGCTCAGCATCAGCCCATGTGTGGTGGCTCACCCCTGTAATCCCAGCACTTTGGGAGGCCAAGGTGGGTGGATAACCTGAGGTCAGGATTTCAAGACCAGCCTGGCCAATATAGCAAAACCTTGTCTCTACAAAAAATGTAAAAATTACCTGGACATGTTGGTACATGCCTGTAATCACAGCTACTTGGGAGGCTGAAGCAGGAGAATCACTTGAATCCGGGAGGTGGAGGTTGCAGTGGGCCAAAATCATGCCAGGGCACTCCAGCCTTGGCAACAAGAGTGAAACTCCATCTCAAAAAACAGCAACAACAAAAACCTCCACAAATTCAGCATCAGTATTCATCAGAGAAATGCAAATCAAAACCACAGTGAGATAGTATCTCACATCCGCAAAAATGGCTACCATTAAAATGTCAAAAACCAACACATGCTGGATGAGGGTGCTGAGATAAGGGAATGCTTACACACTGCTGATAGAAGTGTAAGTTACATCAGCCACTGTGGAAAGCAGTCTGGAAGTTTCTCAAAGAATTTAATATAGAGCTACCATTTCAACCCAGCAATCTCATTACTGTGTATGTACCCAAAGGAATATAAATCATTATATGTCCAAGACACACGCAGTCATGTGTTCACTGCTGCACTATTCATGGTAACAAATACATGGGATCAACTCAGGTGCCCATCAATGGTACACTGGATAAGGAAAATGATTGATTGATTTTTTTCGTATGGTTTCATTGTATTCCATGTATGTGTATGTGGAATACCGTGCAGCCATACAAAATAAATAAATTATGTCGTTTGCATCAACATAAATGTAGGTTGAGGCCATTATCCTAAGCAAATCAGTGCAGAAATAGAAAAGCAAATAGATTTGCTTACTCATAAGCAGAAGCTGAACATTCAGCACTCCTGAACATAAATATGGAAATAACAGACATTGTGGACCACTAGTGGGTGCAGGGAAGGACGGAGTGGGCTAAAAAAAGGCTCCCTATTGTGTACCATGCTTACTTCCTGGGTGATGTGATCCGCACTCCAAACTTCAGCATCTCACACAATATTCTCATGTAACAAACTTGTACATATACTATACATATACTCCCTGTATCTAAGGTAAAAAATTTAAAATAACAGATACATAACTATTTGCCTGGTGACTTTTATAAAATTTTATAGTCTTAGGCACATTCTAATTTTCATGCAGTTGCTATTTCTATTAAAAGCAATGCTGTTTGGCCGGGCGCCGTGGTTCATGCCTGTAATCCCAGTACTTTGGGATTTTTTACACGAGGTCAGGAAATCGAGACCATCCTGGCTAACACAGTGAAACCCCGTCTCTACTAAAAATACAAAAAAATTAGCTGGGCGTGGTCGCGGGAGCCCATAGTCCCAGCTACTCCGGAGGCTAGGGCAGGAGAATGCTGTAAACCCGGAAGTCGAGCTTGCAGTGAGCGGAGGGAAAAAAAGCAATGCTATTTATAAAAGGCAGATTATAACAAAAATATGTTTTAGATAGAAACTTATTCCTCCGCTTCTTATCTAAATATTATATCATGCTTAATTTAACTCTTCAGGATCAATAAAATAAATTGATGCTAACTTTTATTTATATAAAATTTCTATGGATTCCAACAGCATCTTTTTATAAGCTGCTAACAAAATAAATTCATGGAAATTCAATCTTATAAAAAATTTAGTGCAACTGTAATTTGGGATTACATATTTCAACTTCTCAAATTCTGTTGTATTATTTCACCTTACTGTCCTTTGTCTGTCTTTCAGCACCAAATAACTCAACTTACCTCTACCAAAAGGCCATTCTCTTATAGTGAGAGTGATGTATATCTGAAAAAGTAATTGTGGAGCAGAACCAAGAAAAGCCTGAATCACTGACATGCACTTGAAAGCCTTCTGCTGCATGAAATTATCCCGGACTAAGAATGCAATCTCCCTTTCCAGCATCGTGTTTCTCTTTGTGATGCTATCTTGACTCCCTTCCTTCTCCTGTTTAAGATTTTTCAACAATTTGTGGTAATTTATAATGGCCTGTGAACACCTGTTAACATGAAGCAACATCTGAAATTAACATTTATTAGTGTCAGACATCTAGAAATATTTGAAAGTTTTTCAGCATAGGAACTCTTAATTTTGAAATTACACCATCAAATGGCAATCATTAACTTAATCACACTGGATAAAAAATAAGTTTCTAACAGTTTCTAATCTTATTATTTATGGAAGTTCTTCCCCTCATTTTCAACTTGAAATATTGTATAACTACAGCCTGAAAAAAAAATTTAAACAACAGATGAAAAAGTAAAAATTCCTTCATTCATACACAATTCAATTCACTTTCTCAAGGTCAGTTTGATTAAATTATATCCAAAATTTTTTCTAACGCATTAATATTCTGACACATACAAAAGTTATTTCTCCAGAAACATACTCTTCTGACAACTTTTTAAAGACATCAGTGTTTTTAGGTGTTCTTCCCATGATACAAATGTCAACTGCCTCAAAGGACCCCAAATTTCCAATGGAACATATTTTGATTTACGATTTTTCTCTAGTGATGAAATTTAGCTCATTTAGCATTATTTTAAGACAGCAGTCTAAAAACACTCAATGAATGCTTAAAGCAGTCCCAGGTAAGTGACAAAAACATACACAGATATGATCTATAGTGGAGTTTAACTTCAAAGTACTCCTCAAAGAACTTTCACAAATAAAAATCTATAGGAAATAAGCAGATCTTTATAAGAAATTACAAAACATGAAGAAAAACAAGATACCATGAATAAGAAGTGAAAAATGACCCCAACATATTTCCTATGTAAAATTTACTGAATCAAAAATATTTACTTTTTGAAGAAATAATAGAGTACCTCAGAAGTATGAAAAAAGAATGCTTCTCGATGAACAAGTTTTAAAAAGAACCAACAGAAAGTCTAGAAAACAAAATATAAAAATCACTGGGTAAATTAAATAGTTGAAAGCTAATTACATAACTGAAAAATAAGTTAACAAAACTACAAAAAATGTAGCAAAGAGAGAAAGAAGCATCTAATATATGATGGAGATTATAGGGCATTTAAGAAAAGGGTGACAAAGCCTACACTTCTGATCAGAATTTTAAAAGAATACAGGAAGTGGCAGTATTTTTAAAATAATGATTAGAAAAAGAATTTCAAATTGTTACAATTGTGAATTCTCAGATAAAAGAAGTCTTATATATCCTAAGCAGAAAAGACTTATAAAGAATAAAATTAAGTAAATGTGGCCAGGTTCGGTGACTCATGCCTGGAATCCCAGCACTTTGGGAAGTCGAGGAGGGGTGGATCCCTTGAGCTCAGGAGTTGGAGACCAGCCTGGGCTACATGGTGAAACATTGTCTCACCTAAAAATACAAAAATTAGCTTGGAGTGGCAGTGCGTGCTTGTAGTCCCAGATATTGCTGAGACAGGAGTATCACTTGAGCCTGGGTGGCAGAAATTGCAGTTAGCTGAGATTACACCACTGCCCTCCAATCTGCACAACACAGCAAGATGCCATCTCAAAAAAATAAATATATAAGTAAGTGCAAGTTTCAAAACAACACAATGCGGGCAAATAGACTAAACTTACATGCTCAGAACTAGGAGTTGTCACGTGTTAAAGAGTTACAATTAAAGCATAAGAACAAGAAATAAGTTGTCACGTGTTAAAGAGTTACAATTAAAGCATAAAAACAAGAAATAAAAGCAATCAGCAAAAAATGAAAAAAGAAACAAAACATAATACAAACAGCAGAAAAGGCTCTTTGTGCTTTTATCAAATCAGAAGAAATATGTCAATGCAAAAATAGCATCAGCATAATAAACGTCAGTGCAAAATAATATTTTATCAGAAAAATGTATTAATTTTAAGCTATACACCCAATAACTTGCAAAAATGAACAAATCTAGCAAAAATCTAAAAGAAAAATATGCTACTATAGAATTTTATGGTCTGGAGCCCATTTTCTCTTATAATACAAATGGCAGTTTTCAGAAAGCATACATTGTTAAAATTTTAAAAAATCATTATTGTAAGTAACACCCTTCTTTAGACAAACAGGATATTTTCAATATCTCCAAAGTCTCCTCTGTCGTTGTCTACTATTATTGTACCTCTCTCTTACCACATATCATTCCATTAGACCCTATTAAATAGCTCTTCCTTAGCAGTTACGAAATGTATAATAAATTAAGTAGAAAATCATATCACTATACATTTTAGATACTTTTGGCCTTTAAGTATCACTATCATTTATTCTCTACATTATTTTTGCTTCTGACCAAATAGAAAACAGTTTTTCTCCCATCTCTTATCTTTCATTGTCTTATCTGAGGAATTTTATCAGAGTTTGGGGAAGCAAAAATTTATAGATACTTGATTGAATTGTCGTAGCTTCAAAAAGGAAAAATAAAAGATAAGGAGTAAAAGAAAGAAGATAACCGAGAACATTTATAGGTAGAATGTGTATTATTTAATCCTAACAGATACAGATAATTCATGTAAACCAACCCAATCTTTCTTTCTTTTCTTTTTTTCTTTTTTTGAGAAAGAGTTTGCTCTGTTGCCAGGATGGAGTACAATGGCATGATATTGGCTCACTGCAACCTCTCCCTCCTGGGTTCAAGTGATTCTCCTGCCTCAGCCTTCCAAGTATCTGAGACTACAGGTGGGCACCACTAAACCCAGCTAATTTTTGTATTTCTAGTAGAGACAGGTTCTCACCATGTTGGCCAGGATGGTCTTGATCTCTTAACCTTGTGATCTGCCTGCCTGGTACTCCCAAAGTGCTGGGATTATAGTCATGAGCCACTGCACCCAGCAATCATCCCAGTCTTTCTACAAACTCATTAACTGACACCAAAGGTGATGCTTGTGAAAAACAAAAAAAGATTTTTCCTTCATCCTTTTTTTTTTACTTTTTTGACATTAAAATAAGACATTAAGACACCTTTGCTGAAATAAAATAGTCACACAAGTTAAAAAGATGACTATGAAAATAAGACTTTCTAAAAACTTGTGGAGATCTTCGAGAGGATGTTAAGCTGTAAAGTTATGTTAATCAGGGACTTCCAAGTCAATCCATCTTAAGGTTGGTAGGTGTCCTCAATTGACATATACATCACAATTTTCCTCTTATAGTAGACCAGAATTTAACAATCATTATATTTTCATAAATTACCTTTCCACTTTTGCATATAGTTGTTTTGTCTTAAGGCATAAATATAATACAATCTATTAAAAATGCTATAGCATGTCAAAAATGAGAGAAAAGCTAGAAGAAACTGCAGACCAATATCCTTTATGAATCACGGACAAAAAAGTTCTCAACACCACACTGGAAAGCCACACTCACCAACATATAAAAAACAATAATACACAACAACCAAATAGGATTTATTCCTGTGACAAGAAGAGATTTGTCAGAGGCATGTGAACTAGAGCAACTCCATCTTAAACAGGAGCTAAGAAAAATGACTGTGAAACATACTGAGCTGCATTCCCAGATATTTAAGGTTTTCTAAGTTACAGGATAAAAAGGAGGTCTTATAATGGCTGCCCTTAGAGGATACATGACAAATGTGTTCTAAAATGTGTGTAATGAAAACTACAGGTCATAATGAACTTGCCAATAAAACAGTTTCTGGCAAAGAAACCAGCCGAAATGCTTGAAAACCAAAATGGCCACAAGAGTGACCTCTGATCATCCTCACTGCTGCGTTCCCACCAGTGCCATGACAGTTTACAAATGCCATGGCAACATCAGGAAGTTACTCTATATGTGCTAAAAAAGGGAGGCATGAATAATCCACTCCTTGTTTAGCATACCATCAAGAAATAAACATAAAACGGGCAACCAGCACCCTTCGGGCGGCTCTGTCTATGGAGTAGCCATTCTTCCATTCCTTTACTTTCTTAATAAACTTGCTTTCCTTCGCACTGTGGACTTGCCCTGAATTCTTTCTTGCACAAGATCCAAGAACCCTCGCTTGGGGTCTGGATCAGGTTCACTTTCCTAAAACGATTCAACATATAAAAATCAGTGAAATATATTACATTAACAGAATAATGAACAAAAATCACAGGATCATCTCAATAGGCAGAAAAAATCATTTTGCAAAATCCAAGACATCTCACAATAAAAACAATCGACAAACAGTACTTTCTCAGATTAGCAAAGAACATCAATTAAGAAAAAAGAAGTTAGTACAATATTTCATGACAAAAATGAGGACTAAGCTCTCATTTTGTAATCTTGCCCAAATTCCCATATAAGGGGTCTGGGTACTAATGCCCTACAAACCATAAATTCTCATCAGATGGGTTTTAATTAACCCTATATATGGTGACTTACTTTCCAGTCTGACTCAGGCATAACAAAACAAAGAAGAGAGCAATAATATTTTACCCCAAAACATTTTTCCCGCATATTTTGAAATGGCCCTACAAAGCTGTCGTGTGGGAGAGAATTTGGATCTGTAACGAATCTCTGTTAACTTCCCTAGATCTCTTACTTCTGGGTCCTCCAAATCCTGAAGAGATTAACTAAAAGTCTAGCACTTTTGAAAGGTGTGAATAGAATGCATTTGTCATATATACTCTAAGGGCAGCAATTATAAGACTTCACAAGAACGTTGGTCTCCACACTATTTTATCTTAACCTATTTCATTTCTATCATCCCAGATGTTTAGACTAATTCACCCAGTTGTCAACCAGAAAATGTTTACATTTATGTATAGCCTAGAATCCACCCAACCACCCCACTACTTTGAGCTGTCAAGCCTTTCTGGAACATACCAATGTATTTCTTTATCTGATTGATGTCTCATGCTTCCTTAAAATGTATAAAACCAAGCTGTACCCTGACCACACTGGGCACATGTACTCAGGACTTCCTGGGAACTGTATCATAGCCCATGGTCACTCATATCTAGCTCAGAAGAAATCCATTCAAAATATTTTACAGAGTTTAACTCTTCATCAACCAAAGACTGAAAACTTTCTCCCTTCTATCAGAAAGTGAAACATGTAAACTCATTTGCAGTATGGTACTGGAGGTTCTAACCAAAACAATTAGTTGTTGGGTTACTGGGGAAGAAGTAAAAGGCAAACAGATTTTAAAAAGGAGATGTGAAACTACCTCTATTCAAGATAACATAATTTGTATCTAGAAAATCTGAAGGAATCCACACAAAAAACATTAAAGCTTGCAAATAGTTTCAGCATAATTTCAGTATACAACATCTGTATGCAAAAACAAATTGTGTTTCTACATTCTAGCAATGAACAATTGAGAATGATGCTTAAAGAAACCTTATTTATAATAATATAAAAAAGAAAATAGTTAGAAATAACTTTAACAAATAAATGTAAGACCGTACATTTAAAACTACCAAACATCAGCAAAAGAAGTTAAAGACCTAAGTAAATGGAAATGTATCACAGGACCACGGGTTGGAAAACTTAATATTGTTAAGATGACAACACTCCCCAAACTTATCTACAGATTCAATTCATTCCATATCAAAATTCATTGCCATTTAATTGTTGTTATTATCATTAATAATATTTGGCAGAAACAAACAACTGATCTCTCTAGAAATGCAAAGGACTCCACATAGCCAAACAATTTTGCAAAAATAATAATATCAACTTAAATAATTTGTTAATTCATACTTTCTACTTAAAAACTTACTACAAAACATTATTCATCAAACTGTCTGGTAATAAGGATTAATACATAGATCAATGGGATAGATATGACGCTCCAAAATACGCACTCATATTTACTGTCAGTTGATTTTCAACAAGTCTTCCAGGACCATTCAAAAATGAAATGGAAACCAAAATCACAATGACATTTTATTCATTCACATTAGGAGCTATGATTTAAAAAGATAGCAGGAGTGGAGAAGGATGTGGAAAAATAAGAACTCCTAATTATTGCTGGTGGGAGGTAAGGGTAAGAAAGTACAGCTACTTCCATAAACAGCCCGAGAGTTTCTCAAATGTCAGTCTGACAGTCTGGCAATTCCTCACTTGAGGTCAGGAGTTGGAGACCAGTCTGGCCAACCTGGAAAACCCTATCTCTAATAAAAATATAAAAATTAGTTGGGCATGGAAGCAGGCACCTATAATTCCAGCTACTTGGAAGGCTGAGACAGGAGAATCTCTTGAGCTTTGTAGGCAGATGTTGCAGTGAGTCAAGATTGTGTCAATGCACTCTAGCCTGGGTGAAAAAGAATGATACTTCATCTCAGAAAAAAAAAAAAAAAAAAAAGGAAAGAAAGTCAATTAGGCAATACTTTCTAATTTAGCTCATGTGAAAAACCTTTATAACAGCTGACATCAGATCTGGTAATAATTTAAGTTTCCCTTTATATATTTTTATTTTTTAATTTATGTGTTTATATAATTCATATGTAAGCATACATTTCCATTTTATAATGCAGATCACATTTTTTGATGGAATATAGTTAAGGTATTTTTGTTGTTGTTGTTGTTTTTAGACAGAGTTTTGCTCTGTTGCCCAGGCTGGAGTGCAACCTCTGCCTCCTGGTTTCGAAAGATTCTCTGGTTTTCAGCCTCTCAAGTAGCTGGGATTATAGGCATGCACCACCATGCCCAGCTATCTTTATTTTTTTATATTTAGCAGAGGCAGTGTTTTACCATGTTGATCAGGCTGAACTCTACTCCTGATTTGAAATGATCCACCCTCCTTGGCCTCTGAAAGAGCTGGGATTACAGGTGAAGTCACCACGCCCAGCCTACAGTTAACTTTTAAATCAATAACAAAACAGTTCACAATAATAAAAAGTAAAATGAAAATATACTTTGCATAGCATTAACCTAAAATGTAAATCCATGATGCAAGAATCCTAAAAGATATGAAAACTTCAATAAAGAAAACACACCAAAAAAAAAAACCAAAAAAAAAAAACACTTAAGAGACATCAATCTTAAATAAATATTAATTCCTATATGGTCCATAAACATGAAGAATTGTTCTTTCAAAGTACATTAGTATTTCCTAAAGTTAATCTATAAGTTTAATTTGATAACATAAAATTTATCAACACCTAGCTCTGAAATTCACATAGAAAAATAAACGAGTTTACCTAAAACACTCAGAGAAAAGAAAGTTTTAAAAGAATTTACCTGTCAGATTTTATGTTTCTTCATATATAGTAACTAACAGTTTAGAACTATAAGTAAGACAGATTAACACAACAAAATTTACAGTACTCATGCAAATCAGTGTAGTAACAGAATGAAGTGATATGGAAATGAATTGGTAAGCTACATTTTGATATTCCAAGTCACAGCGACAAATTTCAGGATGTCTGGAGAATCTATCACTAAAAAGTTAAATTCGCTTGAGTTGATAAATAAAATTTATGAGATTATTTTCAAGCCTTTCTCTCTTCTCACTCACTCTACTCTCATTCCTTAATATAAGGTTATATTTCTAGTCCTCGTAACTATTTAAAATGCCCATTAGGCTGAATAAGAAAAATACTAATGAGTGGAATACAACACATGCATAAAAAGAATAGAAGAAATGACTTATTCACACTTGCATTTTATTTATTTATTTTTTATTATTATTATACTTTAAGTTCTAGGGTACATGTGCATAACGTGCAGGTTTGTTACATATGTATACTTGTGCCATGTTGCTGTGCTGCACCCATCAACTCATCAGCACCCATCAACTCATCATTTACATCAGGTATAACTCCCAATGCAATCCCTCCCTCCTCCCCCCTCCCCATGATAGGCCCCGGTGTGTGATGTTCCCCTTCCCGAGTCCAAGTGATCTCATTGTTCAGTTCCCACCTATCAGTGAGAACACGCGGTGTTTGGTTTTCTGTTCTTGTGATAGTTTGCTAAGAATGATGGTTTCCAGCTGCATCCATGTCCCTACAAAGGACACAAACTCATCCTTTGTTATGGCTGCATAGTAAAAAACCATCATTACATTATAATTGATGACAATTAAATAGGAACAGTTTCAAAAGTGTGAAGACTAAATAAAACTAAACAGGGAACTATTTCAATTTGAGAAATGATAATTATGGCATCCTTAATTTTGTTAGCCATCTATTTATATTCAATTTACTTGTTGGAAGCAGTGAATGAGAAACATATGTGTCACTTACCTCACAATAGGTCCTAAAAGAAGAATGTGCCAAAAAAGTAATACAGCCTTATTTCTCCTCAAGTCTTTGTTGAAAAACATCAGGGTAATCTGATCCAAAGTTACCCCCGCAATAATAAAGACGATGGTAAATGACATCCAGAATCTGTCATTAGCTTTTCGATAAATTTCAAACATATATAAAGCAGAGGCAACCTCACCACAGTAGAGAACAGTTGAGAAGAGAATGCTAAAAGGAAAGCTTATATGGGGTCTCTGGCCAAGGACTATTTCTTCTTCCAAAGAAGAAACTCCTCCTGTGCTTTCTTCATCTGTCTCTTCAAACACTGGGTCCATTCTCAGGGTGCTGTTAATTCAAAGTTGTCTTGTCAGTGAATCCGGTATAGTTCGGCAAATTTAAACAGAAGAAAACAAGATTCTCTATAATTCACTATTCACAGAAAACGTTAACAGGTAAATACGGATCACTAATCACAATAGAAAAATTGATAACTGGTTTAGGAAATATTGAACTACAATGTCTAACTTGACATACTATTTCTTCAGAAAACATTGTTTTAAAGAAGTAGGCAATCAAACTTCCATGAGAAATCAACTGCCTCTTAACACTGAGATGACAGTCCTATCTCCAAGATATGCCAGAAAAATTACTGATATATTGTGAATGTCAATTAGTCACAATGTGTGGGAAGCAATATAAAAGAAAATGAATAAGATGGAAAATAAAAGGCAACACTACTTTTAAATCTAGTAAATATTAGAAAGAAATATTTTTAGAAACTTTTTTCTGACTAAAAATGCTGTTAATATAATGAAAGCACATAAAATGAGTAAGTAATGCAAATTTCCAAAAAGAAAGATAGTATTTCCCCAGAAGATGTTGGTCGTTTTTTAAAACATATTAATGGGAAAAGTAAAAGTAGCAGTTAAAAAAGGTGGGAGAGAAGAAGCAAGAAGTTATCTATTTTATTTGATAAGATGTTCAATTCTTGAACTTTCTTTGCATTCCTTTAATTCTCATAATTTATCATAAATATAATTCCTCCAATTGTTTAACTTTTATGCTGCAGAATATTAAATTCCTCAACTTCTTTTTTTTGTTACTCTGATCTAAATCATACCTTTGTCTGTATGCACTTATTTATTCAAAGAGAAAACCTTCATTACATTTTAAAATATGTCCTCCTGGGCCCAATCCATAAATATGATTGATCTTTTTCTCTTTAGCATAATTTGTTTATTCTCCTTGTCATTGCCATGATTTCCTTATCACACATGTAAAAAAACACCATATTTTACAATTCAAAACAAAAACTATTATGGTGCTGAGCTTTCTCTCTGCTTTTAATTTCCACAGAGAATTTCTATTAGCTTTTCCTTTCCATCAGTTCTTATTTTTTCTCAGGTTTTATCCCACAACAGTGAAGTCACAGTTGTTTCTCAAAGGTCATATTACCTTAAACTTCAGTTGAACATTTTTGACATTAATATGTTCTCATCTGAAAATTCCACTTACATTAACCAGTCAGGCTTTCATCCCCAACAGTCCACCAAAAGAAGTATATTTAACTTCCTGTTTGCCAAATAAAATAGTTTTTTTTTTTTTTTTAATTTCTTATTGTTGTTTATTGAGACAGTGTCTGGTTCTGTTGTCCAGGCTGGGGTATAGCGGTGCAATCAAGGACTCACTGCAGCCTCAACCTCCCAAGATAGCTCAAGCTATCTTTTCACTTCCACCTCTCCGGTGACTGTGACTGCAGGCCACCAGGCCTAGCTAATGTTGGTATTTTTGTAGAGACAAGGTCTCTTCATATTGCCCAGTCTGGTCTCGAGCTCCTGGGCTCAAGCCTTCTGCCCACCTCAGGCTCCCAAAGTGCTGGCATTGGAGGTGCAAGCCACCACACCTGGCCAATTAAAACAGTTATTTCTTCATCTCCCTCTTACTTGAATTATTCCTGATGCATTTACTCTCAATCTCCTAGTTATCTCTTCCTATACAATGGATTTCTGAATGGTATTAAAAGTCCCAAATTTATATCTCCAGTCAATCTCTTAACAATGCCCCTATCTTACAGGAACCTGTTGCACATATTCAAGTTTAACAGGCAATTTGAACTCAAAGCTACAAACTGAATTCTGATCCGCTTTCCAAACAACTTTCCCCAAATGTTTCCCATTTCACCTGAGAAAAATTACATCCTGTTGCTAAGGCCTCTAAAGTCATCCTTGATGCTTTTCTTTTCATTGCATAATTTCTATTAATCCTCAAATTCTGCGTGTTTTACTTTTAAGACACATCCACAATCTAACCACTTTTCCCTACCCCTCCTGCTATCACCCAGATGTAGGCCATCCACATTTTTCAGGAGATTAACTCAGCCTCTTTAGTGATCCCCTACTTTCCTCTGTTACCTCTTATACTATGTGAGCTATATCTCAGATACTGTAAAATTAACCATTTTGAAGTACATATTTAGTGATTTTCAGGGTATTCCCAAAGTTATGGGAACCATCAACACTATATATAGAATGTTGCCATCACCTTAAAAAGAAACTCTACCCATTAACATTCAATCCCAGCCTTTCCCTTTCCTAAGCTAAAACCATGATCCTTATAATGTAACAAAAATACATTGATAACTTTATTCTTACTATCCTTTACATATCTTCTTCTACCATTCTTTTTCTTGTTCAGGACCCCAGTGTATACTACAACCTCAGAGGTTTTGCTCTCTTTGCCATTTCAAAAAATTTGCTCAAATCTCCTTTAAGTTTGTATTATGCACCTTCATATACATGAACCCACAATCCTTATGCTTCTTACTTTAAAAAAAAGTCAATAGTTGTTGCCACTACTTCCTACTAAAACCAAAATGTAAGTTCCATCAGTACATGGATTTTTGTCTTTTGTCAGGTGAACTCTAGAAAACAATACCTGATATATTTTCAGTTCACTTTGATTTTTTTTTCACTTTCTTCTTCTTCTTCTTCTTCTCCTTCTTCTTCTCCTTCTCCTTCTCCTTCTCCTTCTCTTTCTTTCTTCTGTTTTTTTTAATAGGGAGTGACAAAACCTTGCTTTGTTGCTCAGGCTGCAGTGGCAGGATCTTGGCTCACCGCACAACCTCTGCCTCTTGGGTTCAGGCGATTTCCTGCCTCAGCCTCCTGAGTAGCTGGGACCACAGGCGCCCACCACCCGACCTGGCTATTTTTTAGGTAATTTTAGTAGAAATGGGGTTTTGCCAATGTTGGCCAGGCTGATCTCAAACTCCTGACCTTAGGTGGTCCAGGGGCCTTGGTCGCACCAAAGTGTTTGGATTCACCGTGAGTCCACCATGGCTGGCCTGATCTTTATTCTAAAAGGTCCAGAGACTTAATTTCTATAACAGGATTACTATTCGGACTTCTCATTAAACTAAGAAGACTAAAGCAAGAAAAGATTAGGTAATTTGACTCGATTCTTTATCCTGGTGGTTTTGTTATCAAAATAGAAAATTCTGTTTGCTTATATTTATGTACAACGTGAACTAAAAAGTAAGTTATATTCTTCACGTGTACACTAAATAATTTATAATTTAATGTTGGTACTGCCAAATCCTTTCTAGATTGTGAACTTTCTTGTAAAAAAAAATGATTTAATATGGCTGGGTGCGGTGGCTCACGGAGGTAATCTCAACACTTTGGGAGGCTGAGGCGGGCACATCACGAGGTCAGGAGATGGAGACCATTCTGGCAAACATGGTGAAATTCCGTCTCTACTAAAAAATACAAAAAACTAGCCGGGCGAGGTGGCGGCGCCTGTAGTCCCAGCTACTCGGGAGGCTGAGGCAGGAGAATGGCGTGAACCCGGGAGGCGGAGCTTGCAGTGAACTGAGATCCGGCCACTGCACTCCAGCCTGGGCGACAGAGCGAGACTCCGTCTCAAAAAAAAAAAAAAAAAAAAAACTAAAAAATTATCCCGGCATGGTGGCGGGGGCCTGTAGTCCCAGCTACTTCGGAGGCTGAAGCTGGAGAATGGCGTGAACCTGGAAGCCGAGCTTGCAGTGAGCAGAGATCGCGCCACTGTACTCCAGCCTGGACGACAGAGACGACAGAGCAAGACTCTGTCTCAAAAAACAACAACAATAAACAAAAACAAAACAAAAAAGGTTTAATACTTAGGGACATATTTACACATATTTGTTATAAGTGAAAAATTATCCAACCACATGGCCACTTCCACTAGTTTTTCCTACATACACTGGAGAAAGCATTCTTTCATATTCAATGCCCATTTTGAGTTGAGCTCACATTGTTTTCCAGTTGTTCACTTCCCTGCCAGTTTATGTCACTGGGACACATTCAGTACTTTTGTTTGTGTGTTTAACCTGCGTATACATTCCTTCTAAGTCTTGTAGTGCGCACAACTTTAACCAAGATTTAAACACTTTTTTAATTGAGAGAGAACTTGCATACTACAACATTAGCAATTTTAACGTACACACTTGCCGGGTGCAGTGGCTCATGTCTGTAATCCTAGCACTTTGGGAGGCTGAGGCAGGCAGGCAGATCAACATCATGAGGTCTGGAGTTTGAGACCAGCCTGACCAATATGGTGAAACCAGATCTCTACTAAAAATAAAAAACTACCTGGGCATGGTGGTGTGCACCTGTAATCCCTGCTACTCAGGAGACTGAGACAGGAGAATCACTTGAACCCTAAAGGCAGAGGTTGCAGTTAGCTGATATGGTGCCACTGCACCGCAGGCAGGGAGACAGATTGTGACTCCGTCTAATAATAATAATAATAAAAAAATAAAATACATGCTCGGTGATTTTAAGGGTATTCACAAAGTTGTACAAATATCACCACTATTTAAGTACAGAAGATTTTCATCACCTTAATAATAAACTCTGTACTATTAGCATTCTATATCAGCTTCCCCCTTTCTAGAGTCCTTGGTATCCAATGAGCCATCTTCTGTCTCTGTGGATTTGCCTACTACAGACACTTCATATAAACGGACTTATACAATATGATGCTGCTTGTGACTTACACCATTTTGTTTCAGATTATCTTCAAGGAACTGTGTATACCAAACACCATGGAAGATAAAGATAATGCGTCTTTCTAAGGCAAAGGTTAAGCAGGTTTGCTGTTACCTCCCTTTAAAAGGCTAGGTTTTCCCAAACTCGGGATTTCTATAACAGGTTTGCTATTCTGTTCCATTTTTAAGCCAAGCATACTGAGGCAAGAAAGTTTAAGTAATTTGTCCAAATTCTTTATCTTGGTGGTTTTATTATAGAATATATGGATTTGCATCAATTATATCAGATATATGGTGAGTGAATGTATGATGCAAACCCACTGCAAGGGTAACATCAACCTAGGCCCAACTCCGTATCAGGAGTTGATGGAAACATTTATATTGTGAATAATGCTACTACTAACATTCATATACAAATTGGCATAATTATACCTTAATTTTAGAAACATATTGTGAATGTATGTCCAATCTGTTGAGAAACTACCAGACTATTTTCTAAAGAAGCAATCTCACTTTATGTTCCCACTAGCAATTGGATAAGGTTCCCAATTTTTCCATATGTTCACCAACATCTGTTATTTCTTTCTGATTACACTCTATTTTATTCAATAAATCTCATTGTGGTTAGAGATTCATTGTATCTCTTTGTGGTTTGATTTTCATTTTTCTGATAGATAATTATCATTTCATATGCATAGCTCTAGATATGATGTGACAATGTTTTTCTCTCATAGTGTCATTTTACTTCCTTTATTATTTCTTTGAAGCACAGAAATTTAATTTCAATGAAATTCAATTTAACTGACGTTTATTATTTGTGTTTTTGGTTACATATTGAAGAAAGTTTTGCCTAATCTAGGGTCACAAAGATTAACATTTACTTTTTTTAAGAGTTTTATTTTATGGTGTTCAGCTTCTGAATTTAGGTTTTTGATACATTTTGAGATAATTGTGGTATAAGACAGGGTTCCAAATTCATGTGAATATCCAGTTGTCTCAGCTCCATTTCTTGAAATTTTGACTACATTTCCCTCATTCATTTATCTTGGTACCTTTGTTGGAAATCAATTGAGCACAGGTGGAAAGGCTTCTTTCTGAAATCTCAATTCTATTTCATTGGTGTATTGTGTCAGTACCACACTGTCGTTACTGCAGCTTTGTGGTATATTTTGAATGGAAAGTGTGAGTATTGTTTTGGCTATTCTGGGTCCTATGAAAGTCCATAAGAATAGTAAAATTGTCATGGCAATTTTTGTAAAGAAACCACCTGGAATTTGCTACAGACTTAACTGAAACTGTAGGTCAGTTTTGCAGTGTTGTCACTTAATGTTATCCTCCAATCCATGAATATTGGATATCTTTCCATTTATTTCAATTTTCTTAAATTTCTTTCAACAATATTTTAGAGTTCTTAGATTATAATTTTTGCACATTTGTTAAATTCATTCCTAAGTATTTTATTCTCTTGCTGTCTTTGTGAAATGTTTTTCTTAATCTCATTTATTTTTGGATTGCTCTTTGTTAGTGTGTAGAAATATAATTGACTTTTGTTTACTGATCTTGTTATCTGCAACTGTGCTGGACTTAATTATTACTTCTGATTTATCAGAATTTTCTGTATACAGGATCGTGTCATCTGCAAACAGAGAGAGATTCACTTTTTCCTTTCCAATTTAGATGGGTTTTGTTTTTATTTTCTTGCCCAATTGCCCTTCATCAAAATCAAACTCTCAGTAAAATGTCAAAGAGAAGTGGCAGCAGTGGACTTCCTAGCCTTATTCTGAGTCATGAGGAAAGTGCATTCAGGTTTTAGCATTAAGTTTCATGTTAGATTTGGGGTTTGTGTAAATGCCCTTTTTCAGGCTTTGTGTAGATGTCCTTTTTCAGACTGAGGTATTTTCTTTCTATTCCCACCTAGTGCTTTTATCATAGAAAGGTGTTAGATTTCATAGAATATTTTACCACATCTGTTGAGATTGTCATATGGTTTGGATTCCTTAATTGTATCAGTATTGCCCAGCTGATTTCTGAATGTTAAGCTAATCTTGCATTCCTAAGATAAATTCTACTTGGTTATGGAATGTACTTCTTGTCATAAATTGCTGGATTTGATTTGCTAGTATTTCCTTGGGAATTTTTATCTGTATTCATGAAAGATATTGGTTTGTAACATTCTTTTCTTCTACAGTCTTTCTCTAGTTTTGTTATCAGAGTACTACTTGCCTCATAGAATGAGTGGCAAAGTCTGTTAATTTCATATCGGTTACATTTGGCCATAAAATCAGATTTACCTGAAATTATATATCTAAAACTTGTTGACATCACATTTTTAAACTAACTAAATCATTATTAAAAAAGAATGCTTTCTGGGGTCATATATATACTATTTAAGAGTGAAGGTGGTAACATTTATATACATGTAAAAGGTTTGCTAATTGTTAATTACAAAGCATTTCTGTTAACAACTAAATGTCTGTATACTCATCTGTCTAGATGAGTGATATATTAAGCACCTCTCACTACAATTGTGATTTGTCAACATAAATAAATATCCATCAAATTTGCTTCTGGCGTATATTGTGACAATGCTACTGAGGCATTTAAATTTGTGACTGTTATGTATCTTTAAAATTTTTTCATATTTTGATATTTCATATTTTGTCTGTCACCTCTTATGTTATCTATTATTGTCCCTCCTTATTGCTCGCATTTTTTCTAAAATTCTCTTCTGTCTGATATGATAGCAGTGGCCTACCTTTTTAAATAAATATTTGTTAATTTTCTCTAAACCTTTGTTTTAATATTCTGGTGTAATTATTCCCAGGTAAAAGCATATTTTTCTCAACCCAATGTTAAAGTATTTCATATTTTAACACATAAGTTTGAAGCATTTACATCTAATCTGATGACTCTTTTATCTATATAACTAATATCTGATTAGACAGCTTTTTATTTATGCAAGATTTTCTGTCTCTGCCTTTGCAGTCTCTCAGTCTTTGCTGTTCAATCCCTCTCCCTACCCTAAACCTTTTTCCTAATTGTATTAATTTATTTTTCTTGCTCACATTTATTTTTTCCTGCACTGACATTAATTACCATATTTTTACACTGTCTGCACTCATTTTTTTGAAAAAATATCCATTTTTCCTGCTTTCGACATTAACTACCATATTTCTATACTTTGTGTAGTTAATTAAAAGGACCCAGTTAATTAACATTTTTTTCCTAAAAAAGTAAAATGTATTTCCAGGCTCCACAAAATAAAAAAAAAACCCCACACAAATTCCTACATACCACTTTAATTTTGAAATTTGTTTTTGTCCATGCTAAAAAATAAGAAAAAAAAAACAGGTTTTATGCTTATTTTCCTTTGTCTTTCACAGAGTCTTTAGTATTTACTTAATCTTTGTGAGTTGAAAAATATATTTTTATTAAATGATATTTTTACTAAATGATAACTTATGTATCCTGTGTAGAATTTATTTTCGTATTTTGCCTTTTAGCCCTTCTATACATTTTTTTTTTTATTCTGGTGTATCTTGTAATTTAATATGAAAGTTATCTACTCTGAGCTCAATTTTTATTAACTGCTCTTTCATGTATGGTCATCAGATATAACATGGAATTCCCAGTTGCATTTTCATTTTAAATAAATAATAAATAGCATTTTAGTATAATTATATCCTCAATATTCAAGGAAGAGACTCATACCAAAAATAAATTATATGTTGTTTGTCAGCAAATTATCAAATTTCAAAATGAAATGTGACATTTAAATTTCTGTATTTTCCACCTACACCTGGCAAATTTACTTTCAGATCTACTTAGAAAATTACTTATTATTGCTATATTTGTGCTGAATCTACTACAGAAGAAATAAACAAACATTTATTTAGTTTTTACTATATGCTTCATTTTTCAATGATGTATAATTCTCTATTAAAAACTTATTTTTGTCCTCCTACCCACCTGTTTTGCCTTTAGATTCCATTTATTCATCTCATACAATAACAACACATACTTATTATGAAGAATCTTTTAATTCAACTTTTTATCCCTGAGTGTTCCCCTTAGTGTGTCTTTTTTGGCTATTTCTTAGGGCATGGAACATCCATCAATTAGCAATGTTTTCCGTGAAGTGGGAAAGCAATCTTAAGGTCTTGAATGTGAAGTTATTCTTAGGGGGACAGTTTTATGTTAACCTTTCCAGGTTTTTAAGAACTTAATTGTTCAGTAAAGTATTTTATACCAGTTTCTGCTTTTGAGGTAGTTATATCTTACAGGTAATATGAAAAATCTGACCTCAGTCTTGAATATCACATAGGATGGAGGTTGAGACATGAATCTTTCCCCTTTGAATAAAAGGCTTTGAATAAAAACCTCATTCTGCGTTAGATCCTAGTATCTGTGATCAATGCCTTTCTGAATTGGCTCAAATATTCCAGCTAAATGTGTGAACAACATTTTTTTTTACATATTATTTAGGCAGGAAGCCGAACACTGGACTCAGAAATGATTTCTTTCCTGGGACTATATCCAAATTTGCTCCTCACTTGACTATTTCAATGAACTACCACGTTTAATCCCAAATTAGTAATATTGGTGTTCAAATCTCACAGATGTTTTCTTTCTTGATAGCCATTTTTATTTTTTAAAAAAGAATATTATATGATACTTTTAATCTTTGGCTTTCATAAGAGTTGGTTTTGCAACTGCTCACTTTGCCTCAGAGAACTAGAAATATGTGCTTGATTTCAATTAAATCATTTGTTACTTAATAAATAAAACCTATGAAAAGACGTTATTACTATATCCCTTCTGCAGTTGGAAAATAACATATTTTTGGTAATATTTTCTGGAAGCATTACCAACTTTATTTTTTTTCCAAAGTGTATGGCAGGTATTTCATCTGTTCTTCCTTGACCTGTATTATTTATATGCTATATATCATCGGCTTTTTCACGTATATTATAAAGCTTCTTTGAGATTATTTAATTTTGGTGAAGATTTTATTTCATGAAATAACTTTATTACAGATATCATTTCATTCTCTGCAATCATACCTTCCCATATTTGTCTTTATGAGATTTAGTTTGCATGGAATGTTAAAAGTCTTCCTCAAACTTTGACTTTCCAGAACTTCCAGTTACAATGCAACACCCCAGTGTTTCCTCTGAACAACTAAAACACCGCGGACATAATGTCAAGAAACAAAGGCAGTCTCTGAAAGGAAGAAAGAGGAAGACAGCTTGTCCAGGGACTTCAGGACTTGAAAATTGATACTATGGTAAATTTCCTGGGCTTTCTTATTGCCTTCCATGTATCCGAGATAATGGACTATAGAAGCTTCCAATTCTGAATCTCCAATAGGCGTAGACAAAAAGAGCTTCAAGAAAATCCTGTTCTCTCCCAGCCAAAGGAGAGTATAACCTAACTACAAACAACCACACAAAACTGTTCTATGGAGAATAACCACACAAAACCATTCTATGGAGAATAACTAAACTACTCCAGAGGAACACCACAGAAAAAACTGCTACTTCAGTTTCTCTGCAGCCATGTAGAGACAAGTGTCTCCCAGGTCAGTGATGCTCTGATTCCCTCTAAAGGCCCAGTAGGCAGCTAATCTTCTATTTCCCACTTAGAGAAAACAGATGACAGCATTCCAATTCCAATTCCACAACCAGTGTCTGCAGAGTCCATAGCAAGCTGAGCATCTAAGTTCTCTCAACAACAATAGTGGTTAAAGAGCCAGATCTAAGTAGAGATGATTGCACTGTGCTTCTTGACTGCTCTCCCCACTATCCTACCCTATTATGTCAGCAGGCTCCCTTGGGGAGTTAGGCATCTACCACCACCCAACCTCCCAGGCTCTGAACAGTTGAAGTGAATGTAAACTAGTCAGCAATCTGCTATTTCCCTATGCCACAGGTCAAGAGGACCCCAAAGTAGCAACAGTATCATCCACAACTGCTCCAAAGAATATAATATGCTTTGATATACATTAAAACAAAACAAGTATGGGCTCTGTATGCTGAAACATATAAAACACTGGTGAAAAAAATCAAAGTAGTTGCGGATCACGAGGTCAGGAGATCGAGACCATCCTGGCTAACACGGTGAAACCCCGTCTCTACTAAAAAAAAATACAAAAAACTAGCCGGGCGAGGTGGCGGGCGCCTGTAGTCCCAGCTACTGGGGAGGCTGAGGCAGCAGAATGGCGGGAACCCGGGAGGCGGAGCTTGCAGTGAGCTGAGATCCGGCCACTGCACTCCAGCCTGGGCGACAGAGCGAGACTCTGTCTCAAAAAAAAAAAACAAAAAAAACAAAAAAAAAGAAATCAAAGTAGTAATAAAGAAGGATTCATTGTGTTAATGGATCAGAAGACTCAATATCTTGTGTTACTCTTCCCAAGCTTGATCAATGTATTTGGTGAAATTCCTATCAAAATCTCAGCAAGATTTTTTGCAGACAAAGCAAACTCTCATCCTTGGACAGCTAAGACAATTTTGAAAAAGAAGTGTATATTATGGGAGGAATCTACCAACAATATTTTAAAGATGTATTACACAGCTAAAGTAATCATGACAGTGTGGTATTTGCATAGGGATAGATTCATGTAAAAATGGAGCCGAAGAGAAAGCCCAGAAATAGAGTCACACTGATTTGGACATAACGCAATATGTCACAAAGCTGGCAAATACAAATCAGTGGAGGAAAAATAGCATTTTAACAAATGGTCCTGGGGTATGTGGACATCCACAGGTTAAGGAAAAATAGCCTTAACATAAACTTCACCCTACAGAAATTAACTCAAAATGGCTCATGAACTTGAATGCAGTAGGAAATCATAACACTTTTTATGAAACTTTAAAAAATAATAAATAAAATTCAACCCTTTTAGGGGTGGCAAAGAGTTACTGGATTTGATACCAAAAATACAAGCCATGGAAAAAATCTGATAAATTAGATCAAATCAAAATTTAAAACTTCTGCTCTGTGAAATAACTCATGAAGAGACTAAAAAGCCAATGTGCAGATGCAAGAAAGCATTTATGAAATGTGTACCCGATTACTATACTTAGGTAAAAATTAGCAAATGAACAAAGGGCACAAAGCCATTTCATCAAGAAGGATATAACTGTGTGAAATAAATGCATAAAAAGCCATTGAACATTATTAGCTACATCACTGCGTCTATTAAAACATCTACAATTTTAACAAGTAATGACACCACCAAATGCTGGTGAAGATGCAGAAATAATAGGCCACTCATGCATTGCTCAGTGGCAGGTAAAATGGTAGGGTCAGTCCAAAACTGTTTGCCATGCAGCTGTCAGATAACCTTGCAACTGAGTGCAGTTATCCTAGAGAAAATAAAACTTATGCAAAAAAAAAACTGTACATGAAGGTATATGGCAACTAAAAACCATCCCTTGTGTTCCTCAATTGTGAATGTTCAAACAAGTTGTGGTACATTTATACCATGGGTTGCTACTCAGCAATAAAAAAGAAATAGACTATTAGTATGTATAATTGAAAGAATCCCAGGGAGTTAAACTGAATGAGGAGTCTTGGCAGGGAAGTGTTCCTCCTGTTTCTGCCACACTATGCAACATAGAGAAATGAAAACAGACTGACATGCAAAATGACATGAATGTTCATACTCATTTGGCTGAATTTCTTCACATTTAACATGGACCTGGGTGCTATAGATTCTCAGCTGGTCTCTGGAGCTCTCAAAAAGGTATTGTGGTCCAAATACTGTTGTTAATTCACGATCTCTGTGAAGGCATGAAGGCCTGACACTTCCCAGTACACCATCTCATTGACATCCCTCTCCGGTACCTAATACTGAGACCATTCTTTCATTCAATCACTTACTATCCTTACTTAAAAAAATACTTGCATAATATCTAAGAAATGACAGAGTAATCAGGAAAGAATTGTGGTGACAGGTCAATAATATATCTATTATTATAAAAAGATTTGATGTTACCCCTGAAATGTCATGCACAGTTATAGATGAGAAAGCAAACCTAACAGATGTTAGAAATAGGATGACTTTTTCACAATCTCTTGTAAGTTATAACTCCTTCATGAATACCCCTCTTTTGTGATAGAATATCTTTTTTGTGTGTGTTTTAAAACTAAAACACAAACTATTGTCATCCACAAAACAATTATGACTAAGACAAATAAGATATATGACCGACATAGATTTCAAGTAAATGGAAATATTATATAAAGATGTTAGAATATTATATAAAGATGTTAGATATTATATAAAGATGTTATATAAAGTTAGTATTCAACTCTGATATCATCTGATGCTCAAGTTTAAGACTAATAATATTAAGCAATATCTTCAAGTTTAAGAGTCACAGATTAGACTTTCAACCCACAATTTAAAAATAAAATGTAGTTTTCTATGATAGCATTGACCTTAACTGAAAAATATATATATATCAAAGCTGTTAAGCAACTTTACTTGCTTTCCTTCTAGAAAACTCTATTTATGACAGTACAACCACACTTAAAAAAAAATCAATAGAAAGAATACTTAAATAATTCTAACACATTATCTTAAGAGTACTATGGTAGATTAAAAAAAATCTCAAAAATCCAGGGCCTAATTATAAGTAGTATTTTTATTGGTTACTGTGTTTAAGTACCTGGAAACAGCTGCAGTTTTGTAGACAAAGTGAATTTGCTTTCCAGGTATATTGGCAATAAACAGGTACAACTGATCAGAATTTTTTTTTCATTTGTTGAATAGTAATACTCAGCAAGATTTGGAAGGTAAAAAAAAAAAACACAGCAGACTGTTTTTTTACCTTATTTTTTCTCTCTCCCTTGATGCTAATACAAGAGGCAGTGGTAGGGAGTTTCACTGGTATGTTCTGCTTCAGAATTTAGAATTTCAAAAGATTTTGTTACAAGAATAATCAGAGAGAATTAGATTCTAACTCTGTAGGCAGCAGGTATCTAGGAAACCTAGTGCTTCAATTTTATATAAATTGAATTTACACTAAATTTTTAGTTTTTTTGGACTTCAATATGATATTTTATGTGAATTTCAGTTCAAACGAACTATGCTATAGCTGTTACACACAGTTAGAGATTATTTTTATAACATACTTATTCTGGGCATTTATTTTTATTATTGTTTGCCACCTAATAATTATAAGAAATTTTAAAATCATTATTAAAAACTTTATAATAAATACCTGACCTTCTTACTGTATCTACAAATTAATTTATCAAATGGCTATGATAGGTGACACAAAGATATAGTAGGTCTTATAAAATGTCCAAAACTGAAAGTGGCAATTTTGTGTGTAAATTTTAGACTTTTTTCTTCAATCAAATCTTTTAAAAATGCAATTGACAGTTGACATAATAAAATACTGTGGTTATGTAATTTTTAAAAAATGCATGTAGCACAGTGGCTATGAGGGGAGAATGGTACATGTTATTTTAGTGTTTATTTTAATATTGTCCATAAAGAAGTATAATATCTCTTCAAGGTAGGTTGTGGTAAGTTTGAGATGTACACTTCAAATCTTAAAGCAAGAACTAAAATAACAGTAACAGCTAAGAAATCAACAAAGGCCATAACAAGAAATTAAAAAAAAAAAATCAAAAAACTTAAATAATAGAAAAGAAGACATATAAGAGAAAATGGAACAAGTAACACATGGGGCAAACAGAAAGCTTCATCAATGAGCACATTAACTGTAAATGGCTTATATACCACAACTATAAGGTAGATCCTATGAGAGAAATAAAAATAGTAAAATCCAGTTATATGTTGCCTGCTGGAAACACACATTTGACATAAAGACACAATTACTAGGTAAGAGATGGAATAAAGATATGCACTACTAACCCTAGTGATAAGACAGCAAGAATGGCTATATTAATATCAGACAAAGTAGAGTAAAAAATGGAAAATATCAACTGATGCTCAAGTTGTTCTGGTTAGCAGTAGAAACTCTGGAACCAGACTTTCTGAATTAGAATACTGTCACTTCTTTCTATTTTTTATTTTAACTATAAAATAAACGTCCACATTGCTAACAAGCATATCAACTAGTTTATTATGCTTGCTTTGTTTGTTTGTGGTTTTGGTGGGTATTTATTTGTTTATTTTTTAAGACATGGTCTGCCTTGTCACCCAGGTTGGAGTGCAGTAGCGTGACCTAGACTCACTGAAGCCTCAACCTCTAGGGCTCAGGTGATCCTCCTTCTTTGGCTTCCCAAGTAGCTCGGACCACAGGTGCATGCCACCATGTGCAGCTAATTTTTGTGTTTTTTGGAGGATATGGGGTTTCACCATCTTCCCGGTCTCAAACTCATAAGCTCAAATGATCCACTTCCCTTAGCCTTCCAGTGTTGGGATTACAAGCATGAGCTACCACACTGCCAGAATCCTGTCATTTCCTTGAATTATATAATTAAAACCTCATAAAGCTACGGTTTCCACATCTGTGTAATAATTACATTATTAGAATCTTCCTGAGGAGGTAGCAGTGTAGAGAAAGTAACACATCGGCAGCAGGCAGAAGAGTTTGTAGTACATACTCAAATTTGGAAAGGTGTTTCTATTGATATCATCATCATCATAACCACCATCATCATTTCTTAGAAACACAGAATTGACAGGACTCACTGATTAAGAGTATTTGACAGTGAAATATGAGAAAAGAGATTTCCTTGGTCAGTTCTTAAATGTCTATCTGGTAGAGCTTGGAAAAGTGGTAGAAGCAGGATTTTTGGGAAAAACATTTAAAATGAACTTAAATACCTACTTTTGAGCTGTGTGATATACATAATATGATGAACAGGGTAAATTTGTCACTTTAAAATATATCTGATTGGCAATTTGCAGTATCACAAGAGTAGTAAACATTTACTGTGGAACATTCAGAAAACATAAATTACAAAAAGAATATAGTTTACGTATTGCTTAATTTTCTTCATCAATGGAGAGATCAATAATAATAAATCTCACACCAATTCAAAAGATGAAACTTTAGGGTACTCAAGTACTAAAAGGTTTTCTTTAAATGTAAACATTCAAACTGACAGGTAACAGAGTGTCCAAATTAGAACATTAGAAATTAGAGATTCCTGATGTAACAACAGGTCCAGGTGATGATAATTCAAGTCTGCAGAAACAAGTGAATGAAATCTTGAAGGGATCTTAATGATGAGAACTAATTCTTGCTTCTTGGAGTGATGAGACAAATAAAAAGAAAAGAAAAGAAAAGAAAAGAAAAAAAGAAAAGAAAAAGAAAAGAACAATAACAAAAAGAAATTTGTTGCTTGCAAACAGGCCCTGGAAGCAATGTGAAAGGAAATATTCTTCAAATGAATAGATGAGAAAAATAGCATCTGACCTAATTAATTCAATGTGACAAAAAGAGGGACAATGTGTCATTTAAAGGGATGGGATAGAAAAAACACTCTTGCAAATAAAGAGAGAAGAGTACAATGAAGTACCCTTTTCCACCTATGAGGAACAGGCATGTAAGAAAATATGGGAATCATGTGCAGATGATATAATTACTTATCTAGAGGTGCCGTAAAAATGTTTTTTCTCCGAATAATGTCCACTAGGGATAACATTTTAAGCAAGAAAGGATGTTACTTTTAAAGACAATTGTTAAATACCTAGTAAGTAGAGTAAGTGAGTAAGAAAAGCAGAAAGAAGATAAACAAGTTGCAGCTACCAGATATGAACATACAAAAGGGCTACAGAGTTTAGAAGTGGATCTTCCAGAGTTTAAAATTAGAGGTAGAAAGTGAAAGTAAAGTCAAGTCACCAAACAATGGAATTTAGGCATGTGTTTGTAATTAAGTGAACTTGTTTATTGTACTCACTTAGCCAGTACCTCACTGTATCTGAATAACAAAGAATATGGTAGATTTCTGCCAGTTTGAGATTTCACTTAAATAGGAAGCATTTTCTCCTTCTGATATTTAACACCATGCTGAAATTTGTAATATATTAGTAACAATTAACCACTGTCCCACCTAAATGCTAAGCAGCTGCTTTTCTTCTCTGAAAATCAGAATCAAGAGAGGGAGTTTCTAGGCTCAAGACTTGGGAAAAGCAACCCCTGGTATCAAGGGATATATGTTAAGATTCCCAGCTGAAATACGAAGAGGTCAAGGTAGGCTGAAGTAGCTGATTTGAAATGGTTGAGGGCTGCCCCCACCTACCTTTTCTATTTGTCACCCTCACAATATTGAAACTTGCTCTAAAAGTAAATGATTTTGTTCACCTCTTTAACAGCACCATTTCTGGTCTTGTTTTCAACACTACGTTCTTTACAATTTGCCATTCCCATTGTCCACATCCTGTTCTTCAACTTTTTTTTTTTTTTGACACAGTTTCACTCTTGGTGCCCAGGCTGGAGTGCAATGGCACAACCTTGACTCACCACGACCTCAGCCTCCGGGGTTCAAGTGATTCTCCTGCCTCAGCCTCCTGAGTAGCTGGAATAACAGGCATTGCCACCATAGCCAACTAATTTTGTCTTTTTAGTAGAGATGGGGTTTCTCCATGTTGGTCAGACTGGTTTCCAACTCCTGACCTCAGGTGATCTGCCTGCCTCGGCCTCCCAAAGTTCTGGGATTACAGGCATGAGCAATCACTCCTGGCTTTTTTTGTATTTTTAGTAGAGACAGGATTTCACCATATTAGCCAGGCTGGTCTCGAACTCCTGACCTCAGGTGGTCCACCCACCTCAACCTCCCAAAGTGCTGGGATTACAGGCATAAGCCACTGCGCCCAGCCTGTTCTTCCTACTTTTTTTCCTCAGATCCACTGAGCCTTCTCCATGGAAAAATAGAATCCAAACTAAAATCTACTCCCAACCCAGACAACCTCTTCACAAAGATGAGAGAAAAGGAAAACAAATTTATTGTGAAATTACATACACATTTAACAAGAAAATAATGTGTATCACAGGCTGCCACTAAAGAGATCTGAGAGCTCTGACAGACATCTTACTCTTTTACATAGCTAAGTGGATACAGACAATTTTATATTTATGTTTTTCAGATAAAATTGCTTATTTTCTTGCCTTTTGATGACTAAAGTTAGGCTTTCAGTTTGGAGTCAGGTGACTGCTCTAGCTGGGCCATCTTCCCCCTGAAAACACCAAGGCATTCTTCCTCCCTACACAGTCACCCATCTTAGCTCCCCAAAATGCTCAGTCACGATTTGACTTAGATTGTCCTACATTTAAGGTGATTTTTTTCTGATTCTCCCATTAACTCCCTCTTTTCTTCACACACATGGCCCATCTTTTGCTGCTGTCAGTAGCCATTCATCCTCTCCCATCACAAAAGAAATCTGCACTCCCTTCAGATAAAGCAGAATGAAAATTCCCCAGAAAGCAAACAATTAAAAATATTTTAATTTTGCATTCCTTTAAATGAAAATACTGTCAAAATTGATGAACCACATTTGGTAGGAGCACCTGTTTTATTTTCACAAAGAGTTTTTTGATCTGGACATTTTTGTTACTTACTATTAATACGGAAAATTTTGAACTAAACAAAAACACCCCCAAAACCTAAATTGTATTAAACTAAGACAACCTTCTAACAATGACACCTCTTTCCAGTATGAGAGAACTGCCTCTTACAGTATGAGAAATATCAAACTCATTTTTTTTTTTTTGCTATACATATTCAACAGTTACCAAAGCCAAGGAGTTCGAATTTTAATATACTACATCACAATCATGAACATATAAAAATTCTTATTGTAAATGGGGCATGATGATTTTTCAAAGAGAAGAAATATTTTATTCAATACTAAGATTACTTCAAAAATTCGAGTCCTGTATTATAATGATAACTTTATGTTGCAGGACACAAAGTTTATTCCTTAAGAAATCTTTTTAAAATAGATATTTGGCTCTTGGAACCAAACAATAAAATTTTCTGCTTAGACACACATACAAATGTACTTAAAACACTTTCTTGTTATTATTGTATTTTAAAATCTCCCACTCTTCGGGATGTCCTTATCAGTAGGTCACCTGCTTTCAAAATCTTACATAATTAACATGTCAGATATTTACAGACATACCAAATGAAAGTATTATTTATTCTACTGATATGAATAAAAAATGTTTTGAATAGATATATACATGAATAACCTTTTGTTCTGAAATCTAATCAGTTTTATTCATATTTGATTTTATCTTAATTTTTTAAGTTTCACATAATATAAAATTATGTTATTCAAAATTATATTATTCAAACATTTCTATCATCAAACAGGAAATCTCACATCTACTTAACAGTTCTTTCTATTCCCCAGCCCCTGACAACCATTAACTTACCTTTTAGCTCTATGACCATGTCTTTTTACCATATGCATAATGCAGTTTTACACTGCATGAGTTTTTAGTCCAACACACCAAACAGAGAGCTTTTAAAATCATTCATTTTTATTTTTATTTTTGCATTGTCCAATTACCAGGCCCTAGGCTCCTTGCACCAATCTAGTAAGACTGTGTGTGTCAAAGAGAAAGTTATGTTTACTTCAGGGACTGAGGATATTATTTATTTCCTTATTTATTTTTTATTTTTTTGAGATGGAGTCTCACTCTGTTGCCCAGGCTGGAGTGCAGTGGTGCAGCCTTGGCTCATTGCAAACTCCCCCTCCTGAGTTCAAGCAATTCTCCTGCCTCAGCCTCCCAAGTACCTGGGACTATAGGAACATGGACCACGCCCAGCTAAGTTTTGTATTCTTAGCAGAGACAGGTTGTCACCATGTTGGTCAGGCTGGTTGCGAACTCCTAACCTCATGATCTGCCTGCCCCGGCCTCCCAAAGTTCTGGGATTACAGGTGTGAGCTACCATGTCCGGCCCTCCTTATTAATTTAAAAGATTCTGCAGATATGAAATTTTTGCAGAATATACTGTGTAAGTAATCATTCTGTATTTTATTTTCACGAGATACATTTCTAAGACTGGGAAGTAAACACTCTTGGCCAAATTTGTATGTTTGTTACTAGGTGACCAAAGTCCTCTTGTGATGCCATTGCTACTCAGGTTGGAAACCCCTGTGATGGTCTAGATTACTTTACCTGAGTAGACCTACTGAAGCAGCATTTGAAGCTGCAGTCTTGAAACACATGCAGGCTGGAAAAGTAGCTAATAATTACTTATTTGAGATGGCACATGTTTCTTCAGAAACTCAAGATGTTTCTCCCAAAGATGAATCAACTGGTTCAGAAGCCTCCACTAGGTCTCCATTGCGTGAACACATAATCCCTGGGGACTCAGCCTTAAGCACAAAGATTGAAGAAATGATTTTCAGGTTTTGCCACAAGGATCCTTGATAAAAAGGCCACGTTACACTTTGTGACTCTGAGTCAGATAAAGATAATGATTTTCTTTCTCTGACTTTTCCCAGTAAACTTTGGAAAATAGTTGAAAGTGACTAATTCAAGTCTAATTCATGGGATAAGAATGAAACTTGTATAGTGATTAATGAAGAACTCTTCAAGAAAGAAATTTTGTAAACAAAGGCCCCTTACAGAATATTTGAAACTGACAGTATGAAAAGCTTAGTTCTACAGCTCAACCTTTATGGATTTAGTACAATTCGACAGAATTTTCAAAGATCTGCTTTTCTAGTCAACTTTCTGGCAGAAGAAAAAATTCCTGTTTTAAGCAAGGTATTCAAAATATTTTGGTTACCACTTTAAATAGAGTATATATGTAATTTCATTTTGTACATCAGTAACTATGTTAATACATGCAGTAAGATCAACTTTTAAAAATTACATAAAATATTAAGGTAAAAATTATTTAATTTTTTGAAATTATTGACTGCAGGTTGAGCACTAAACTTTCAGTGTTTTAAGAAATTTTGCTAACAACTTTGTTTTTTATTATTATTATTATTATTATACTTTAAGTTCTAGGGTACATGTGCGTAACGTGCAGGTTTGTTACATATGTATACTTGTGCCATGTTGCTGTGCTGCACCCATCAACTCGTCAGCACCCATCAACTCATCATTTACATCAGGTATAACTCCCAATGCAATCCCTCCCCCCTCCCCCCTCCCCATGATAGGCCCTGGTGTGTGATGTCCTCCTTCCCGAGTCCAAGTGATCTCATTGTTCAGTTCCCACCTATGAGTGAGAACATGCGGTGTTTGGTTTTCTGTTCTTGTGATAGTTTGCTGAGAATGATGGTTTCCAGCTGCATCCATGTCCCTACAAAGTACACAAACTCATCCTTTTTTATGACTGCATAGTATTCCATGGTGTATATGTGCCACATTTTCTTAATCCAGTCTGTCACTGATGGACATTTGGGTTGATTCCAAGTCTTTGCTATTGTGAATAGTGCTGCAATAAACATACGTGTGCATGTGTCTTTATAGCAGCATGATTTATAAATCCTCTGGGTATATACCCAGGAATGGGATGGCTGGGTCATATGGTACATCTAGTTCTAGATCCTTAAGGAATAGTCATACTGTTTTCCATAATGGTTGAACTAGTTTACAATCCCACCAACAGTGTAAAAATGTTCCTATTTCTCCATATGCTCTCCAGCACCTGTTGTTTCCTGACTTTTGAATGATCGCCATTCTAACTGGTGTGAGATGGTGTCTCATTGCAGTTTTGATTTGCATTTCTCTGATGGCCAGTGATGATGAGCATTTTTTCATGTGTCTGTTGGCTGTATGAATGTTTTCTTTTGAGAAATGTCTGTTCATATCCTTTGCCCACTTTTTGATGGGGTTGTTTGTTTTTTTCTTGTAAATTTGTTTGAGTTCTTTGAATCTTACCAGTGAACTCCAAATAAAGATACCAAAGTCACTTAGTGAAATGTTACTATTAATGTATAACATGTTTTCACTTGAGGGCTTCAAAACTTGAGTGTTTTTTCCCCAACAAGCATGTTCTTAAAGATAGTAACCAATGTTCATTCATTATTTGATGATATTGAGTGATATTTTTTGTGTTATGTTTGTTATTATTACTTGTCTCTTGGTTTAAAATGGCACTGAATTACCTTCTCCTTGGTTTTAAAGTTGTATTATCATCCAAATTTCAAATGTGGCTGTCTCCAACTTTTAATAAGAAAGACAAGAAGAATTAGGATTAAAAATGCTTCTCTTGTATCTACTTCACTGAATATTTCAAAAAGCACTTTAGAGCAGGGGCTAACAAAGACAAACATAATTCTGTCTTAGCTGCTGAAACTAGTGGAGAAAGTTCATTTTCAACATCTACGAATTTAAATATGACTCTAACAAGGAAATCTTCTGTCAATCAGGGAATTGCTGGTTCACCTGACCCAGTTAGAAGTGGTTTCTCTCCTCTTCCATTTCAAACTGAATTGGACAATCAGGACAAATTAGAACAGATCAACATGCTATTTTAAATCAGTTGATGCATATTCATATGCATTCTCATAGCAGTGACATGTAAGCAAATGGCCACACTGTGAATTTTGTTACAACCACAGCTTCTCAATACTACATTGTATCTCACTTTTTCGGGGCTGATAGTGAAACCATCTACTTTTCCATACAGATATCCTGAATTATCAGCCAATGAGGCTCCTTACTCTAACCTGCTACCAGCAGGCAACCCATGGTTGTGAATGACTACAATAGCTGATACATCAGTTGCCTTTCGTTACAGGCCAACTCTTCAACCATCTTTACTGGACAAATATCACCCTAGTTACAACTGATCTTCCTCCAAAAGAGTACCAGAGTATGCATGACAACAGAGACTGAAATTTACATTAACAAAAACATTAAAAATTCCTGCAATTCTCTTACTGAACAGTAAAATTACATGTTGACCTTTATGGTTGTTTCCCCTTTATTTCTAAAAACATGGTTAAGAGTAAAATGGGGCTTTGTTTCAGTGGCAGGCTTTTGTACTGCATTTTAAAAAAATACATGGGCTTTTTGACATGACCCTTTGTAAGTTAGTTTATTTAGTTATCTAAAGAGGAAGAAATAATAGAGTGTTTTAGTCCATTTGCTGCTGCAACAACACAATACCACTGACTGGGTAATTTGTAAAACGACTTATTTTGCTCATTATGCTGAAGACTGGGAAGTCCAAGGGGCTGCATCTGATGAGATCTTCTTTCTATGTTGCAACATGGCAGGAGGGTATCATATAGTAAAGGACATGTGATAAAAAGAAAATCAGGGCCAAACTCATCCTTTGTTCCAAAGCCCACTCACACAATAACTAACCTATTCTTCAGATAATCTATCAATCCAGCCATGAGGGTGTACCCTCATGATTTTATGGTTTCTAAGTCCACAGTCAACATTGGCTAATTCACACACATATGTTTATATATTCAAAACCATTGCAGCAGGCAAGGGAAAAAGAAGGAATTGGAGTTAGAAAAGAGTAATAACTGACTTCCAAGTAGTCTGGCATAAATCAAATGATGGCCTAAATTAGGATGGCAAAAAAAGAATAGATGTGCACACACAGAAAATCTAGAGAAAGGTTAATACATACTATATACTTCACTATTTTCTCAATTACTTTTTCTTAGTTATTTTAAACTTCAATTTTAGTTGGCAAAGATTTTCTTCATTACAATTCATACCTAGTGAGCTCAGTAACCATGATCACAATTATTTGTGTCATCACTTGGGTAATAAACTTCACATGATATTTTGCTCATGGATTGCATCACTGTAGGCACATGGTAGAATTTTCAGCTGGCATTATCAGTAGACCTTTTTGATCTTCCAACAAAGCATTCCAACAGGCTTGTGCCTTTAATTACCTCCTGTAAGAGTCCACCTTTCACCTTTTCTAGTGCACATTTTCCTTCTGTTTTATTGAGACAGAGTCTTGCTGTGTTGCCCAGGCTGGATGGAGTGCAATGGCATAATCTCAGCTCGCTTCATCCTCAACCTCTGAGTTCAAGCAATTCTGTGCCTTAACTTCCTGAGTGGGTGGGATTAGATGTGCACCCACACCGTGCAAATTTTTGTATTTTTAGTAGAGATGGGGTTTCACCATGTTAGCCTGGCTGGTCTTGAACTCCTCACCTCAGGTGATCCACCTACCTCAGCATCCAAAAGTGCTGAGATTACAGGCTTCAGCCATGACACCCGGCCTTTAAATGCACATTTTTGTTGCATTGATTTCATGCTCCATCCAAAGTCTGATTTAAATTCTTTTGTTGGCATTTAATACTTTCTATATTCTGAACCTATATCCTCAGCATAACTAAACAAATCCTTTCAAGACCTGATATATTTCTGCCTTTCAACTTCATGTGTTTCTGTTTCATCACTGTCCATTTGAAGCAACATTCAGGCAACTCCACTTTCAGCCATGCCTTTTCTCATCTGGTAGCTTTTGCCCCATTTCTTTCCTGGAGTTAAAAAGCTCTCTCCCTCTTTGCCTGCTTAAGGCTCCTGTAGCACAGACATCACTCCTTCCAGGAGGTGCTTCTTATCTAACAGATTAGTTTTCTTGTCTGTCTTGGACACTCAGCACTGATGTAACACAGTACCTGATATATGTATGTATGTGTGTTTGTATGTATGTACATTATACACACACATATGTATGTGAATTAGTCAATGTTGACTGTGGACTCAAAACCATAGAATCTATTTTTATTGTCAAAAAAGAATATTCATGGTGTTGCGGCACTACATTTTACTCTTTGTTCTTCACCACAACTTTTTTTTTTTAATTTATTTATTATTATTATACTTTAAGTTGTAGGGTACATGTGCATAACGTGCAGGTTTGTTACATATGTATACTTGTGCCATGTTGCTGTGCTGCACCCATCAACTCGTCATTTACATCAGGTATAACTCCCAATGCAATCCCTCCCCCCTCCCCCCTCCCCATGATAGGCCCCGGTGTGTGATGTTCAAGGGTAGGTCACAGTACTGTTCACTACAGATGCAATAATTTTGACTTACTAAAACTAGTGTCATTGGTTATCACTTCTATCATGCTTGCTTTTTAGATCTAGTTCTGATTTTCCCCTGCTTCTTCTCAAATTTATTTTTCGTCTTCTGCTTTGACTTACAGGTCTTTGCCTGAAAGAATTAGGTGTGTGCTTATTACTCTTTCTTTTATTTGCAGCAGAGATTCCCAGCTGTGGTGCTGAAATGGATTACACTGGGGATCCCAGCAGCACAGCTTTTCAAAAGCAGCCTTCATGGTGGATTTGGTCTACTATACAATTTCTGGTGTCACAAGCTAAGGCCTAATAATATTTATCACTCAGTTTTCTGGGAAAGCTGGGGTTGGAATGGGGTATGGATTTGGACAGCCAGATTCCTCAGGCTGAAAATCTACTACTGCCATCCTGCCATATGCATATATTTTTAAGTTGTGCCTAAATAGAAAAAGTTCAGAATCAATTATGTACACGGAGAATATTGACTCTTTATCCTGGCATATCATGACACAAGACAATGGTCATTTCACCTATGTCCACAGGGTATTACGATATATACCACATTTTACTTCTCAAACTGTATTTTCAGAGGGTACTGTGATATACACGGTTAAACGCTGAACATGAAGAATGTTAAAAAGAATAAAAATTTGGGACAGACATGGTGACTCATGATTGTAGTCCCAGCACTTTGAGAGGCCCAGGCAGGTAAATCACCTGAGGTCAGGAGTTTGAGACCAGCTAGGCCAACATGGTGAAACCCCATCTCTTCTAAAAATACAAAAATTAGCCAAGCATAATGGTGGGCACTTTTAATTCAAGCTAATTGGGAGACTGAAGCCAGAGAATGGCTTGAACCCAGGAGGCACAGGTTGCGGCAAGCCAAGACAAAAATTTCCCCTAAAAGCCCAACTTTTATAGCCAAGGGGTAGGAAAGGAACATTTTACTAAGACAAAAATAATTTTTATAATAACCATCCTACTTTAGCCAAACTACGCAGCACAAAACAAAGCAAAATAAAAATCCTAGCCAGGACAACAAAGTCCAAATGGGAACATCCATTCTACCAGGCAGTAATGAAGCACCCCAGACCTCTGAAGCTAGAATCTGGATATTTATTTATCAGTAATGAGCCCTGCCTTGCATGTCAAACAGAAAAAGGGAAATTGGAATTGTGCCGCTAGTTGACAAGCATACCCTTTCCTCTGTTATGTTGGTTTCAGACAAAGCCAGGTACAAACGAAAAACAGAATGCCATAATAAGACCCAGTGTCTCCTAGTAGTCTCCCAAATGTTTAACTTGAAAATAAAAATTCTCTCATCTTGACAAGAAATAGGAAGCTCTGCACATCAATGAAACAACATGATAAATATCAACACAGAAATGTCAGTGCTATTGTTACAGGATCACTGAGATGTTGATTTTTGGGCCAGAAACCTCTGTGGCCATGGTGCATTTGCCTAAGTTCTTGTCCTGCATGCAGGAGAACAAGATACACAGACAAGTGAAAGGTGAAGAAGAAGAAAAGTTCTATTTAGCGTTAAAAGAGCTCAGAGGAGTGGGTAGCTCCTCTCTATAGGGAGGTCCTCCCATGGAGCATTCAGTTTTCAGCAGAGAGAAGGCCCTGGAGAAGGTGGCTTCTCTCTGCAGGTAAGTTATTTAAATGTCTCTGCAGGTCTCAGAAGCTCTCTGCAGTAGCTGCTGCTCTCGGCAGAGAAGGTACTGCTCTCTGCAGCTGGTCCTCCCATTGTCCCCAGCTATCAGCAGGAAAAGTACACTTTTCTGTAGCAGATTGGCTTTTTAGTCTCTTCATAAGTTCTTTCACAAAGCAGAAGTTTTTAATTTAGAGTTCATCCAGTTTATCAGTTTTCCTTTTATGCTTATACCTTTAGTATAAAATGTAGTAACTCTTTGCTACATCTAAGATACTTGAATTTTCTTTATGATATTTTTCTAAAATGTTTCATAAAAAGTGTTATAATTTTATACTACATTCAAGTTCATAAGTCATTTTAAGTTAATTTCTGTAGTATGAGGTTTATATTAAGGCTTTTTTCCCTAAACCTATTGATGTTCACTTGCCCTAGCACCATTTGTTGAAAGGCTATTTTTCTTCCACTGACTTGTATTTGCCAGCTTTGTGATGTATCAATTGGTCATAACCATACCAGTGTGGTTCTATTTCTGGGCCTTCTCTTTGGCTCCATTTTTATATGAATCTATCCCTGTGCGAATACCATACTGTCATGATTAATTTAGCTGTGCAATAATTCCTTGAAATGCTGATGGATTCCTCCCACTATATACTTCTTTTTCAAAACTGTCTTAGCTATCCAAGGATGTAAGTTTGCTTTGTCTACAAAAATTCTTGCTGAGATTTTGATAGGAATTTCATCAAATATATAGATCAAACTGGGGACAACTAACACAATATATTCAGTCTTCCCATCCATGAACACAGTGTATCTCCCTTTATTTCTGCTTTGATTTCTTTCACCAGTGTTTTATATGTTTCAGCACACAGATGCCATATCTGTTTTGTTTTGTTTTAATATATTACAAAGCATTTCATGTACTTTGGAGCAATTGTAGATGGTACTGTTGCTAAATTGGGATACTGCTGACCTGTGCTGTGGGGAAATGGCAGAGTGCTGACTAGTTTAGATTCACTTCAACTGTTCAGTGCCTAGGAGGTTGGGTGGTAGTAGATGCTTAACTCCCCACTGGAGCCTGGTGACAGGATAGTGGGGAGGGCAGGTAAGAAGCACAGTGCAATCAACCCCACTTAGCTCCGGCTCTTTAAAAACTGTGTGGTTGGGTTGACCTGGATGCTCAGCTTGCTACTGGACTCTGCTGACCCTGGTTAGGGAATTGGAATGCTGTCCTCTGTTTACTCTAGGTGGGTAAAAGAAGATTAGCTGCCTACTCTGCCTTTGGAGGGAATCAGAGCATCACTGATCTGGGAGAAGCTCATCTCTGTACATGGTTCCACAGAAACTGCCGTAGTAGTTTTTTCTGTGGTGTTTGTCTGGAATAGCTCGGTTATTCCCATAGAAGGGTTTTGAGTGGTTGTGTGTGGTTAAGTCATCCTCTCCTGGTCCTTTGGCTGGGAGAGAACAGGATTTCCTTGAAGTCTGTGCCTAATGGAGATTCTGGATTGGAAGCCTCTATAGTCCATCACCTGGGATACACTGAAGGTAATAAGAAAACCCAGTAAATTTACCATAGTATTACTCTTGAATTCCTAAAGACCCTAGACAAACTATCTTCCTCTTTCTACCTTTCAGAGTCTGTCTTTGTTTCTTGTTGTTATGTCTGTGGTGTTTTAGCTGTTACGAGGAAACACCGGGGTATTGCATTGTAACTGGAAGTCCTAGGAAGTCAAAGTTTGAGGAAGGCTTTTAAAATATCATGCAGACAAAATCCCGTAAAGCAAAATGTGGGAAGATATGATTACAGAGAATGAAATATTACAATATATCTACAGTGAAGTGATTTTATAAAATAAAATCTTCACTAAAATTAAATAATCTCAAAGAAGTCTTTATAATATATGTGAAAAAGCCAATGATTTTTAGCACATAAATAATATTGGTCAATGAAGAACTAATGAAATACCTGCCATACACTTGGGAGAAAAATAATGTCAGCAATGCTTCCAGAAAATATAACCAAAAATATGTTATTTTTCAACTGCAGTAGAGATATAGTAATAATATCTTTCTCATAGGTTTTATTTGTTAAGTAATACATGATTTAATAGAAACCAAGCACTCATTTCTAGGTCTTTGTTGCAAAGTGAACAGCTGCAACATAATCTTATGAAATCTTATGAACAGTTGCAAATAATCTCATGAAAGCAAGTGATTATAAAAGAAATTTCTTTTTAAAAAATCAAACTGGGTATCAAGAAAGAAAACAGCTCTGAGGTTTGGACTCCAATACTATTAATTTGAGATTAAACTTTGCAGTTCATTGAAATAGTTAATTGAGAAGTAAATTTGGATATATTCCCAGGAAAGAGACCCTTTCTACGTCCAATGGGGCTGGGCTCCCTGCCTAATAATTGGTGAAAGAAAGTGTTATTTAGACATTTAGCTGAAATATTTGTGTCAATACGGAAATCCATTGCCCATGGATACTACGATCTAACACAGAATGAAGTTTTCCTTCAAAGTCATGAGGGGAAAGATTCGTATCACAACTGCTGACCTGTGTGATATTGTAGACCGAGGTTAGATTTTTCATATTGTCTACAATATATAACTACCTCAAAAGCAGAAACTGGTATAAAATACTAGATTGAACAATTAAGTTCTTAAAAACCTGGAAAGATTAACATAAAACTGCACCCCCCTAAGAATAACTTCACATTTAAGAATTTAAGATTGCTTTACCACCTCAAAGACAACATTACTAATTCATGAATGGATATTCCATGCCCCAAGAGTTAGCCAAGGAAGACACATTTAAAGGTCACACTTAAGAATAAAAAATGGAATGAAAAAAGTCATCATAATAAGTAGTTTAGGTGTTCTCTGAGATGAATAAATGGAATCTAAAAGCAAAACAGGTGGGTAGGAGGACAAAAATAAATTTTTTAAATAGACAATTATACGTGATTGAAAAATGAACCATATACTAAAGGAACTCAACTTTTTTTGGTTGTTTCTTTTACACTAGATTCAGCACAAATATAGCAAGAATAAGTAATTTCCTAAGGAGATCTGAAGGTAAGTTTGCCAGGTGTAGGGGGAAAATACAGGAATTTAAATGTCATATTTCAATTAGAAATTTGATACTTTGTTGACAAATAACAAAGCATTTTATTTTTAGTATAAACCTGTCCCATGCAATATTTAGAATAGTACTAAATTACTAGAATATTGAAAATTATGTTAAATGCTATTTGTTGCTTATTTAAAATGATAATGCAATTGGTAATCCTGTATTATATCTGGTGACCATATATAGAAGAGAAGTTAGGAAAGATGAACTCAAAGTTGGAAGCTTTCATATACATTTATAAGAAACACCAGAAGAAAAAAATGGGTAGAAAGGGCAAAATGCAAATTATGAAAATAATGTCTACTCAGGATATTATTCTACCTAAGTTATTTAATATTTAATAACATTTTTCAACTTTAATATTTGGCAATATTAAAGACTTTTGAAAAGGCCATGGAAAAGAAGCATAAAAGTTTTATTTTTAGCAAAGAGAAAAATAAATCCCAAAATGAAAGAGGTATGCAAGAATTTTTTAAAGAGGGATAGAAATATGTTTTAGTTTGTTTAAAAAAAGTCAACTAACTGGGTCCTTCTGATTACAGAAAGCAGAGAAATATGGTGATTAATGTCAAAAGCAGGAAAATAAATAAATACGAGTAAGAAAAGTAAATCAATACAATTAGAAAAACAGTGACAGGTGAGGAGATGGAGAGAAAAACAAAAGCAGATAGACAGGAGACAAAGCCAGAGACAAAGAAATTCTAGGGTAAATAAAAAACTGTCTAAGTAGGTATTAGTTATGTAGATAAAAGAGTAACCATATTAGTTGTAAACTGTTTAAACTTATATTTGAACATTAGATTGGATTAGTAAAAATTTTCTTCTGCCTAGGGATAATCACACTGAAATTTTGAAAATAAAGGTTTAGAGAAAACTAACAATTATTTATCAAAAAAGTTAGGCCACTGATATTATATTAGACAAAAGAAAATTTTAGGAAAAATGCAAGGAATAAAGAGGGACAATTGTAGATAACATAAAAAGTGACAGACAAAATATGAAATATCAAAATATGAAAAAAAATTTAAAGATAACAGACACAAATTTAAATGCCTCTGTATCACTGTCTCAATAGATGCCTGAGGCAAATTTGGTGGATATCTATTTATGTAGACAAATCCCAATTGAAGTGAGAGGTGTTTAATATATCCCTCATCTAGACTGATGAGTATACAGACATTATTCAGTGGTTAATAGAAATACTTTGCAATGTTTGTGTACTAACTTTTCATCAGCCTTTTAATGTGAAGCCAACTAGCACAGCATGCTTTAACAATTTGACAGCTCTGCTCATAGAGCAAGTATTAATAAAAATAGCCCTCATCCTCTTTAAAGTCAAGTCCATCTAATATAACTAGCACCTCGCTCTGCCTTCTCACATGCTCACTAGTCATCATGTTCACCCTTTCCTTCAAGATTCACTTTCACATGATACTGTTTTCCAACTGGGCTTACTTAGATGCTGGCAAAATGCAGGCTTACCTGGATATCAAAGAAAAGAAAGAGCAGGAACTGCAAGATATCCAGTCTCAGTAAAAATAATAACTTAATTCTTACATATAAATATTTGCCACAGTGTTTTGGCTGACACATTTACCGCTCTGACTCATCATCAGAAAACTGCTCTGAAGTACAAATGCGTATCCTACCAAACTAATGTAGATGTTCAAATACCTCACTTTATCTCTCAAGCTGCTGGGATGTATCTCAGTATTTTCCAGAGGGTAAATTGCTTCCTTTAGAACAAATACTGGCAGTTTCATGTTAGCCATTTTAAGGCAACACTTTGACAAAATGATTGTTTATACTTTGGAAATTTGTGGCAGGTTCACATTTATTGTTAGAGGAGTTCTAACAAGACACTCAATGGAATATGTTATACTCCTTCATAGGGACCTCGGACATGTCAGCATCAAAAGATGAGATCATAAATTCACATATATGCCATCTGCCTTAAAATAAGTGTTATTGACATAGAAAATAAAATGAAATTAGTGTGAAGTTCCAATTCTGATAGCTGACATTTGTTAAACTTTGGCTCAAAGATAATGTAATTCTCATGACTGACTTCAAATTAGCTTTTCTGCCAAAGTCCAGGGCCAATTAATTTCTTGAGTCAATAAGAATGTTATTCAATAATGCTAATATTAGCTACAATTCTGCTGACTTGACTACTAAAGAATTGGATTATGCCTCATTGACAAGCTTTCCAGAAGCAATTTTATTACCTATTAGTAAAGAATCTGGATTCTGACTTATTGAAAAGCTTCCAAGTACAATTTTTAAATAGGTCTTATTTCAACAAAATACTGATCTGGTTTTCATTATCCTTAGGAAATACATGTCAGTTCTGCCTTAAGGAGTATTTGTTTAAATTTCTAAGAATTTATATCATACCCAGAGACCCAAATATCTTTCACAGAATTTTGTTCCATAAATGTTTTTCTTAATTAAGAAGTGTTACCTTATTAAAATGAGCACCATTTTAAACCATTTTTCAGTGGTCTGGGTAAACAGTTTCATACCAACTATCTAAAATCTCATTTCAAACTGACCATAGACTTCTAATCTTTTATTTTTACAGACTTGAAGATGTAATTTAAATTAGGGTTGGTATTTCATTTTTTTCTTATCTAAATCTTAGTTTTCTGGAATAATAAAGTTTGATGTTCAGCAAGAAAACTGCTTGAGTTTAACACATTTTCAAAAGAAACTTGCTTCTTCGTAATTGTGTTCCAGACATTATGTGACTATAGGTACTATATGTGATGGTAAACTCTGTCTTGTTCATTATGAAATAATCTATATAACTGTTGGATACATCAGTCCTTTTCACATGGGTTGCTTAATACAGGATTAACTGTGTATATTCATGTTAAGAGTTAACTTGTGATTTGGCTGTTATAACATATATGGGCAGAAATGTATTCAAAATTGAGGAAGGAAGCACATTTTTATCAGGATGCTATTAAATTTGAACATCAAGTGTCATGTATCAGTGGATTTCTTTTTTTTTTAATTCAGAGAAGATCTCATCTGTGTAAAACAGCTATTCAAAAATAGCTTAGTGTTTTGTGTTCCAGGTGCATGACAGATTTAACTATTCTTTCCAGCAGTGGTGGTGCCATCAGAGTCCAGTGCTCTAGAATAGGCAGTGTCTCAAGCCTAATTTTACTTTTCTAATTCTGATAGCTATTACCAGAAATTTTTGAAAGCTTTGTTTAAGTAGTCTAATATTTTAATATAAAGAGAATTAAATTTTGCTATGTATAAATTTTTGTAACCTAACAGTGAATCAACATTTTCAATCAGTGCCAAGGGCTCCCTATAGTTCTATTCAAGTGTTGGAATAAATATTTGTAAATAATAGTCAATACTTGTGCATGCTTATTTTAAAGATATTTAGGTGAAAATAGTTGTGGATGTACTAAGACTAATGAAATAAAATTACAGCTTCATTCACTTGCCTTTTTACCATACATAAATCCTATCTTTCTTTGTCCTCAGTATGGTGTCACTATTGAATAATGTGCATAGTCAGGATTTCACATTGGTATAGAAATCAAGTCTGTGAGTGCTACTTGTTTCATTTCTGGAGGAATCTCTTCAGCAATTTAAGAAAATATTGTAATCCACTGGGCTGTATTGGGCATAAAACTGCTACCAGCACCTCTGTAGTTCTCTATATAAAGCAAAAATTTTTCTGACAAATTTTGCAACAAATAAATTCCATCGACCTATGTTAGGAGAAAAGCTGAGTGTTGAGAGAGAAGCTGAGACAGCGCTTGGAACATGTTTGAGGTCCAGGGTCTAAAACCCCTTGTGGCCTCTGGAATGTGTCTGGACTTGCTGACTCCTTGCTTCTAGCACTCCATTATCTGAAGTAGCCATATGTTTCAAAGAAAAAGCTAAACCATCATACCTGTAGCTCATTCACTTGATAAACTGCTTCCTTTCAACCCCCACATCCTCACAAGTGTTTCTTTCTTTGATCACCAATCGATAACGTGGGCTTCCAGAGCTCGGGTCCTTTGCAACCTCCATACTAGCATTGGCCTCCTGGTACCACTTTTTCTCTTAACTTGCCTTTTCTCATTCCTTTGACTCTGCTGGACTTCATAGACCCCACGGCCTGGTGTTGGATAAGTGATACAGGGGAAAAAATATCCTTCTTTCAGTTCTGTCTGGCAGGGACCTAAAGAACCATATATTGATTTTATTGCTCAGCTCCAAGAGGCTGTGTATAAAGCCACAACTGATAAAACATCTCAGGATGTTGTAATACAGTTTCTTGCACATGATAATGCTAAAGGAGAGTGTCAAACTGCTATTAGACCACTGAGAGGAAAGGCTCGTTTAGCTGAATATATAAAGACTTACGATGGCATTGGAGGTAATTTCATAAGACTACTCTTTTAGCTCAGGCTGTGACGGCATTGAAAGTACGAAAGAATATGCCCCATTTCTTAGGCTCTTGCTTTAATTGTGGGCAATTGGACACACAAAAATGGAATGTAGAAAAGGAAAAAAAGGCAAAAGCTCCTACCATCAATCAACAGAGAAGTCCTGGTGTATGTCCCTGGTGTAAGAAAGCAATCACCGGACAAATCTGTGTCATTCTAAATTTAGCAAAGATGGACAACTTCTTTCAGGAATCGGGAAGATTGTCCTGCCTCAGGCGCCTCAACAAACTGCGGCATGTCCGGCACAGCCAGTGCCCGTACAAACATACAATCATTGTCCCCCGCCACAGCAGGCAGTTGGCCATAGACCTCTGCAGCACAATTCCCTTCTCCTTACTTCCTGGGGAGCCACCAAAGAAAGTCTCCACAGGAGTTAGGGGACACTTACCCCCAGGAACAGTCTATCTATTACTTGGAAGGTCTAGTTGAAATTTAAAAGGTGCCACTGTGCATACAGGAATAATTGACTCTGATTATACCAGAGAGATTCAACTAGTTATCCGTTCCTTGACTCCATGTTCTGCCTCGCCAGGAGAAAGAATTGCTCAGTTGTTGCTACTACCCTACATAAAACTAGGAAGCAGCACAATGAAAAGAACAGGAGGCTTTGGTAATACTAATCCAGCAGAAAAAACTGTATATTGGGCTAATCAATTGTCTGACAAAAGACCTATTCGTATAGCAACTATTCAGGGAAAGGATTTTGAAGGACTACTAGATACTGAAGCTGATGTCTCTATTATTGCTTTAAATCAATGGCCCTGACACTGGACCAAACAAAAGGCTTCCATGGGTACTGTTGGCATAGGACTGCCTCAGAAGTTTTTCGAAGTTCCTTAATTTTGCCATGTTAAGGGCCAGATGGCCAGGAAGGGACAATCGAACATACTATTATACCTATTCCTGTCAATTTATGAAATAGAGACTTATTGCAACAATGAGGTGCTGAAATATCTATTCCTATGGATCAATATAGTAATAATAGTAGACAAATGATGGAAAATATGGGATACTGCCCAAGAGAAGGACTAGTAAAAAATAAAAATGGCCAATCAAAACCTTTAGAAGGACAAACAGATTGGACTGGATTAGGATATCATTTTTAGGAGCGGCCATTGTTGAGCCTTCAGCTCCAATTCCTCTTGTTTAGCTAACTGCCAAATCAGTTTGGGTGGAGCAATGGTCACTGAACATGAAAAACTGGAGGCTTCAAAATAACTGGTGCAGGAACAATTGCAAAAGGAACATATAGAGCCTACTTTCTCTCCTTAGCATTCTCCTGTATTTGTCATTAAGAAAAAATCTGGTAAATGGAGAATACTAACAGATTTGAGGACTGTTAATGCTGTAATTCAACCCATGGATGCACTGCAACCAGGCCTGCCCTCCCTGATAATGATTCCAAAATACTGGAACAACACCTGACAGGACAAAAGGAAAATAAAAAGGCTGGACAAGATATATGGTGGAGGGATGCACATACAAAGACCTGAAAAAAAGGAAAGAAAATTATATGGGGAAGAGGATATGCTTGTGTCTCTCCAGATGACAATCAAGTGCCTTGTGGGTGCCCATCAAACATCTGAAGATCTATCATGATCCACAGCATCTAGTAGACCCAACTGTACCATACAAATTGCAGGTTTCAGGATTGCTTTCTTGCTATACTGTTGCATAAGAAGGATAAGCCTTGATTTGCTTTCTGTATGCCTTCTGTTAATAATAAAAAGCCTGCTTCTCATGATCAATGATACATTTTACCCCATAGTAATTAACCAAAGAAGCAGATGCTGAGTTACAAATGCTTCAGCAATAAAAAAAAAAAAAAAAAGCCTTTGCTTCTGCTTCTGTTTCAGTAGATTTACTAATATGGGGGTGAGGGTATGTTTTTGTTTTTGCAGGAGATGAACAAACCATGTGGGTGCCCTCAAATATGTATGACCATGAAACAGGAGCCTGGAGGGACCCATGAATCCCAACCATGGACCAGGTTCCCTTAGTATGAGCCATGACCTAGTTGAATCTGAATGCAACGATGGAACGAGTACCGACTGAAGTCATGCTGCTATCAACCCCCTTAACATGGGGACAGATCAAGAAAACTACACAGGAAGCTGAGAAACTGCTGGAGTGCCAGGGTTTTACCTTTTGCTGGGATTCAGAGGTACAGCAGATGCTTAACAGACCAATGCTTTCTGACTGAGCTCCTCTCTATCCCAAATACAAGAGACCCCAATAGGTAGGCAGGAATATCATTGCTCCTATTCAGCATGAAGAGGTTACAGAAGACGGACCTTCATTCTTCTGCAACCCTTAAAATTAAGGGTCCTCTTGTAAAAGGAAAAGGGGAAATATATAAGAAGCATTCAAACCAGAGCGACTCCATTTTGAATAGGGGCTAAGAAAAATGAAGCTGGATCACCAACAGGCAATTATGGACTGCACAGCCTGCAATTGCCTTGCTCAATTAATTTAAAAACAAAAATAGGATCTTTTGGATTCAAAGTTATGTTACTTTTAAATGTCATCTGGAGGGTAGAGATGAAAATCTCACCCTTGATATTGTGAAACTGAAAGAGCAGGTTTCTGAAGCCTCTCAGGCTCATTTGAACCTACTCCCTGGAACTGATATTTTGAAGAAGACAGCCAATGGGTTGTCTACAATCAATCCTCTTAAATGGATTAAAACCACTGGAAGCCTTACGCTTATGGAGTTTGTTCTAATAATTACATGCTTATGCTGTCTCCTTTTAGTCTGCAGATATGGAAGCTGCTGTGGAGAGAAAGCCACCATTGAGAACAAGCAATGATAGCTGTGGCAGTTTTACAAAAAAGAAAAGGGGGGCATGTTGGGAGAAAAGTTGAGCATTGGGAGAGAAGCTGAGGCAGCGCTTGGAACATGTCTGGGTGCCAGGGTCTAAAACCCCTCATGGCCTCTGGAAAGTGTCTGGACTTGCTGTCTCCTTGCTTCTAGCACTCCCTTTATCTCAAGTAGCCATATGTTTCAAAGAAAAATGTTACACCGTCACAGCTGTAGCTCATCCACTTGACACACCGCTTTCTTTCAATCCCCACATCCTCACCACCTGTTTCTTTGTTTGATCACCAATAAATAGCATGGGCTCCCAGAGCTCGGGAACTTCGCAATCTCCATATTAGCATTGACCCCCTGGTCCAACTTTCTCTCTTGTCTTTTCTCATTCCTTTGACTCCACTGGACTTCATAGCCCGCATGGCCTGGTGTTGGGTCTGATCACCCAAACATACCTACAGTATTAACAAGGCTTAAACTGGGGCAAACTGCAAGCAATAAAGATCCGTGTATAGTTGGTTATTTTTCAAATTGAAGGTTCAAAAGTCTATTGAAAGATTTACTCAGGAATCTAAAGAAATCTAGCTCTTAACAGCTACTCTCTTGAGTAGCAGAGCTAAATATGTTACTCAGGATTTTATTCCATAATCTGTTTGAACTCCTTATCTATCAACATGATTCTGAATTTGGATTCTCCGCATCTGACATTTCTTAGTGAGGTCTTGCCTTTGTCACTATGGACACATGACTATTCCTAAATGAGGTGCTGACTCTGAATCATCACCCTTCATTTATGCATGGCAGGAGAACAGTCAGCAGCTCAATGAGTGTGCTATTTGTCACACTATTTACTACTTTCTATTTAAGTAGCATTTTGTGCAATTATTTAAGTCACATGAATCAACAGAGGAAAACTGTAAATAATAGATAAGATCACAAGAAGCCTCTAAATTATTCACAGTGATCCTGCCACAAAAATCTAAGACCCTCTACAGGTTTGAGTAGAAATTTTTTTTTTTCCAGTTCTGCCTTATAAAACTTGATTTTTAAGAGATAAAAATGACATCAATTTAGGGGAGGAGCCCTGTATTTATAAACTAATGAAATACTTAAAGCACATTCATTAAGTATGAGGATGAAAGGTTTCACAATAAAGATGCTATCTCAGTATGTTCCTGCTGCTATGACAAAATACCTTAAACTGGGTAACTTAGAAAAACCAGAAATGTATTTCTTATAGTGTTAGAGGCTGGGAATTCCAAGATCAAGTCACTGGCAGGTTTAATGTCTGGTGAATGCCGGGTCTCTGCTTCCAAGATGGCTCTGTGTTGCTGTGTTCTCCAGAAAGGAAGAATACAGTGTCCTCAAATTGTGGAAGGGTAAAAGAGTTTAGTTAGTTCCATTGAGCCCTTTTATACAGTCGCTAATCCACTCTTAATTGCCTTTGAAAGTCCCCACCTTTTAATTCTATCACACTAGGGGGGTTGAATTCCAACATGCGAATTCTGGAGGGACACACACATTCAAACCACAGACATCAAATGTAAAGACCAGAGGCAATATCATACTATTTCTTTTTTTTTTTTTTTTTTTTTTTTTTTTTGAGACGGAGTCTGGCTCTGTCGCCCAGGCTGGAGGGCAGTGGCCGGATCTCAGCTCACTGCAAGCTCCGCCCCCCGGGTTCCCGCCATTCTCCTGCCTCAGCCTCCCGAGTAACTGGGACTACAGGCGCCGCCACCACGCCCGGCTAATTTTTTTGTGTTTTTAGTGGAGACGGGGTTTCATTGTGTTAGCCAGGATGGTCTCGATCTCCTGACCTCGTGATCCGCCCGTCTCGGCCTCCCAAAGTGCTGGGATTACAGGCTTGAGCCACCGCGCCCGGCCTATATCATACTATTTCTAATGCCTAGAAAAATCTGTGTTTTTATGTTCAGGGAGAAAACAGAAATGTGCTGGGAAAAATGACCTCCTGTTTTACAGATGGCATCCCTATTCTGGAGAGGAAAGAGCACAGCTTTTGTGGAGAGGAAAGAGCACAGCTTAATCTTGCAAAATGTGGGCCGGAATTGACCAATAAGATACGCTATACTCATTTAAAAATTTAAGACAAAAATAAAGAGGTTAAGAAACAGCTTTTTTTATTATTATTATTATTGTAATGAATGAGAAATTATATGACTGGAGAAGGGGTATCACTGGACTAGATTATTCTTGGTTCATACACTATAGTACCAAATAAAATTATGGGAAAAAAACACACACACTGGAGTACACGCAGATTTTTATTGAGAGTTTTGTCTGATGACAGATAAACATTTACAGAGAAGTAGATGTTATGTAACTTCTCATCGTATGTGAGTAAGAAGCTGGGCAGCAAAAGTAGTTACCAAGAGTCATCTTGTTCTTCATGAGAAAAGCCTATTAAATTAAGGGAATGACAAAAATTATAATGTAAAAAATTTAAAAATTTGTGTCAGGTATATCTGGTATCCTCATAATGTTTTCAATTTCTTCCCTGGGGAGTTTCTGCCCTAGCTTATAAATTATATTAGGATCAGTTTCACAACTTAAGAAACTCAGTTGTTTTTATAGTCAGTAATTCTGACTGACTCAATAACTTCTTACAGGCAACCTCAAATTTCTAACCATTTCTCTTGGCTTACAAAATGAGAAAGTAACCCTCTGTGTATGGAACACAGTGTGTGGGGAAACCAAGTAAGTTTCGACTTTGTCACTAGATTGAAGCATGTCCATAGGGAGCCCTTTTGGACCACATTCTTGAGCTCCAATTACACAGTGGGGAGAGAAGAATTTTGAAATTAGGTATGCATTAATTGTATAAAATACTTTTCTTTAAGAACTATTTTTGAAATGCAAGTAATTTAAAAGCCTAAAACAGCAGTGACTTAAAATGATAATTCAGACTTATATAAAATATTAATATTAGTACTCATGTATTTGTTATATGATGTCTTTTCTTTCTTATTCCTAAAACAATGAGCCATCCCAACCTTTACAAACTTTGACAAATCAAAATCTCCTAAATATTTTCCCTTAAGCAAAAAGCTATACATTGGCACCTTATCTGCCAACTCCTGGTCTTATTCCCACTGGATGATTTTTATGTGTTTATCTAGAGAATTCTCTAAAAGATTTTCACTGTAAGCAGTTTGTCTTTCATTCTTGATTACTCATTCCTAATTCATTTTTTATTTCTAATCATTTTCCAATTCAATCTTCACTGATTCTTCAATCATCCTCTATAGAACAGATGGGTACTAAAGCAGAAAAATACACAATTAGATTTGTAAAATGTTTAAGTGTTTAAAAAATGCAGTAGTATAATCCAGATCCTTCTAGTATAGCCTGTATGCCAGTAACTAATGTTTAAAATTGCAGTCACTGCTATCATCAGTGGAAGACAAACAGGTCATCTCAATCAAGGAAAGGATTAATTTGCCTCAAGTGTCCTGTGTTTTAGACTTGAATTAGCCAGGAGTCCAGGGAACATTCATATGTTGCAGTAATTCAAGCAAGACTTAGCAAGTGTGTTAAGTGGACAGAGTAATCCATCTGCTAAGGCCAGAACCGGGACACAGAAGGGAAGAAGAGAACCAGAGGAAGGAAGGAGGCAGGGTACACCCCTGAAAGCAACTTTGGACTGGCAGTCACCTCCTCTCTTCGGTTCTTCTAGTGCCAGCTAACTGACATTGATAGCCTCTTCTTTAAACCCTGTTTTCAAAGCAGCATTCTGAAGCAAAGCACCGTCTACCATTTTTTCCACCTGAACCACTGCACTTTTAAATACCAGGGGAAAAACATCTTGTAACAATTTTATTTCCTTGAAGACTACTAGGTGGTCAGCTGCAGTCCCTAGAGGCATTAGGGGTCCACTTTTGGTCTTGGTCATTAGAGTATATTCGGGACAGCAAATCCATCTGCAAAAGCAGTGGGCCGACCAGCTTCTATAGAAAGCTTCTCGCATAAAGAAGAGTTCCTTAGGAGAACACGACAGTATTTTCAGAGGCCTCAGCTAGTCTCCTTGCAAGGATTTCTCAAAGCATTTCATTTGAGAATAATATAACACAGACCACTCATTGGCTTTTCTTCAAGTTTTCTTCTTGAATAAAATAACTTAGTGACCGTAAAAGAAATCAACACTTCCTATTCCCACTGATATTTTCTACACTTCCAAAACTTCATTTCTGTCTGATCACAAGATCACAATCATCCGTATCAAGTGTTCACTTGATTTTATTGTCTGCATACATTTAATTGTTTTAAGAAACTTGCCAAGGTCTGGAAATTCACACGACCAAGCAAGGTCTTCAGCTGTTTGCCCGTTCTTATTACATAAATCAATTTGGGCATCACTGACTACAAACAGGCTAAGGCACTCCAGGCTTCTAACTTTTGCTGCCTTGTGCAGTGGAGCTGCTCCTAAAACATCCTGCTCATTGAGGTCAGGGCCCAATTGCAGCTGCCAGAGAAGAAATCAACAAGGCTGCCTCCAGCAGTTAAGTGGACAGGTGACTGCTCACAGGGATCCATGGTTGTGTTTACTGATGCCCCTGTCCCCAGCAAATGCTTCAGACCATCCACTTCCAGGTTGTAATCGAGCAACAACATTTCCTGCCTAAGCAGATGACAAGAGTCCTTGGAAGTGCAGAGCAGTGGGACACTTGCTGCACCACGGCAGGTAAGAGTATGCAGCCCGGGAGTACTCTTAGGGAGAATTTAAGTAAGGAGAGAATTTAAAGACCACTGGGGCTTGCTAGCCAGCACATGGCAGCTGCACCCCAGTTCCCACCATGCCAGAGCAGCCCCTAGTCTACCTTTCTTACAGCCTTGTTTTAAGGATCAGATGAGAATGGACAAAATTTACCTTCAAAAATGATTCTTTATTATCAAACCCCTAAGCTGCACATTCTAGGCAGCCTTTCTCGCTGCTTGTATGATGAGGAGAGGACTGGATGCCTTTTAGGGCACCTGCCACTCCTCTGACTTTGGACACTAATTGACTCCCCTCTCTGAGCTCAATGTACTTACTAAACGTGTACAACAGACCAACTACTGGAGAAAATCCAGTCATATTTGTTACCCTTTCTTGATCCAGTTTTTCTAGTTCTATTCATTCCCTTTCTAAAGCTTCTTGTAAGTTACTTTGCCTTCTATCTTCTCTCTGCCTTTGTTCTTCCACTTGCTGTTTCTATATTTTTTCTTCTTCCTTCTGTTCTTCAATTTGTTTCTGATCTACGCCTAATAGGACAGAAAACAGAGATGCTTCTAGTATCAGACTCTGTGACCTGATTCAAGTCACTGTTCTCTTTTCATTGACTTCAAGCCCCCAACTGTACTCCTAGCCACTGCATCCCAATTTTCTTGACAGGGATGAATATAAGTCACCCTCATCATGGCTGACTCCAACTGGCATGTCTTCCCTCCATGTCACATGTTTTCATCTTCTTCACAGATCTTTCCCTATTTCCCAAAACAAAGACTGCATTTCTGCCTCTGCCTTTGATTATAATCCCTCCCCTGTCTTTAGGACCCTGACTGAGCCATTGATCCCTATATCTGTACACAGCAGTTTTATAACTCTTACTCTCATAAAGATGCTCAAGTCTCTCCTATGCCAAAAAAACAGGGCAGAAATCACACCACTGCCCTCCCCCAGCCATTCCAGCCATCTCACTGTTCACTACCTACTTCATCCAAACAGATAGCAGCCCTTCTTTGGCTTTTAGGGATTACTTAGATGTGGATCCATTCCATATGTTTTCCTCTACTCCTGGTCTCTCTCCCTAGACTTGCGTCCACACTTCTAATACTCTCCTGCCATATTCATGTGGAAATCACTCAGCACCAGCTTTGTCCCAGGCATGACTGTCCCGGTCCTTTGATCATGCCCTTTCTTTTTTTTTTTTTTTTTTTTTTTGAGACGGAGTCTCGCTCTGTCGCCCAGGCTGGAGTGCAGTGGCCGGATCTCAGCTCACTGTAAGCTCCGCCTCCCGGGTTTTGATCATGCCCTTTCTATCCTCCATTCACCCAGCCAACCAGTGCTGGCATGTTTGCACTCCCTCTTCTGCAGCTACAAGAACCTTCCTCACTGTCTCCCTGGAATACTGAAGCAGCCCAGTCAAGGCTTTCCCTGAAGTCAGTCTCTGCCTTCCAGCAACCTGTGCTCATCTGCACCAGGTATTTCCTGAGGGGAAGATGTGGATCTTCTGTATAGTATATCTGCTCTGGTATAGTCCAATGCCATGGTAGTCTGGTCTCTGATAATGTACCTTTTTTTTCCAGATTGATTTCCTAGACCAGCACCAACTTTGTAGTAGAAATATTTCATCTGTACCAACCCACTCACTGCAGCCTGGCCATGACTGTATCTTCCTTGCTGGGCATTTGCCTTCACTGCCTCCTCAGCCTGTGGCACTTCCATTTTCTCACAAAGCCTGATATGCTATTGGAGATCCAACAGAAATGGCAGTTCCTCCTTATTCCTGAAATGAGAAGTAACCACTCCAGCAACTTACTTCCACAATATCATGTACCTGGTTTGTGAAAACCTATACATGCTTGTTTCTTCCACTTCTATTCCTTCCAGGGAAAGTCCATATTTTAGTAAATTGTCTGTGCCCCCTGCATCTTGGCACAGGTTCCTACTTCTCAAGGGTTTAATTAGACCTCAATCCAAGAGACAATTATGCTGAGCTTTCTCTGCTGGTTCTGACTCATAACCTATTTTTTTTTTAAACGCAAGCAATGCTAATAAGCAGAAAAATTCATAGGTTCATCATAGGACTCTGACTCTTTTGCTGTGACTTGTAAAGTCATCAGCAGGGACTGAGTTAGTTTTATGAACAGGAAAGGAGCAACACAGGTTTTTCTGTCTGTCCAACTGCCATTTCTTCTCAATCCTTGTCACTGATTAAAATACCAGAGGAGACCGTTGATCATTTCCACAGGCAGAAATGTAACTTCCTCCCTAGCTACAAGAAGAAAAAAATGTTACTCCTAAATGAGATTGCTTTTTAATATGGAATACTAATCTCAAAATAGGAATGTTGTTTAAGTACCTCTTTATTAAAAAGTAAAGAGGAAGAGCAATCTACTTCTCTGCTGTGTTGTATATTTTGTACCTGCATGGTGATATTCAGAAATGTCTTTGGACACAATGGGAAAAAAAAGGAAGTATGTCCACTGGGCATCTCACGTTAGAGATACCAAATTTCAGCCTTTTTCAATTCCTGTTGTGCCCAGATGAAGAGGTGAGTTGACGAATATAAAAATTTCTCAATAACAACAATGCTACTCACTATGCTGCTTAACAATTTTTAAAGCCCGGATTGTAATCTACATTTCATCCCAAAGGCAGAATACCTACATAGTCAGTTGATTTTCCTTATCCTTTCATGTTATTTGTATTCCCTTGCGCAGGCCTGTGACAAATGACTGCCTGTCAGAAACTCCCTCCTGTGACCATGACCCCTACTCCTCAGCTGCAGCCCCTCCCTGCTGCAGTCCTGGGTCATGGCCTCAGGAACTAGAAACACAGAAAGACAAGGGCTTGATTTGGTTCACTGTTGTATTCTCAGCCCAGAGGAAAGTGCTCAGCAGAGACAGGTTCTAGATCAAGTCTCACTGAGTGCTTTCCAAAGCAGATTTACTCTGGAATCCACAAAACCAAAACCTCTCAAAATCCCTTGACTCTTTCAATAATTCTACACATTCCTGAGTGCCATGACTACAACCAGGAAACTGCTAAGAAGAGATTTTGGAGCTGATTTGGGGATGACTTTTTTCCACTGTTTAGGAGGGACTAAGAGGTGGCTTTACTTGGGAAAATTCCTTTCAGATTTGAGCATTAAATAGGTAAAGTCCAACTACTATGCCAGACACTGAGGAGTAAATGAAAACAGTTTTTGGGCCGCGCGCGGTGGCTCATGCCTGTAATCCCAGCACTTTGGGAGGCTGCGGCAGGTGGATTATGAGGTCAGGAGATTGAGACTATCCTGGCTAACATGGTGAAACTCCATCCCTACTAAAAATGATAAGTATTTCCTTGCAATGTGTCCTTTTCTCAGCACTGTCTTTACATGATCACACGGGAATTACTTCAGAAATGTCATTAACAACATGATAACACTACAATACTGTAAGCCAAGACTTTGACTAATTTACACCTACAAAAAGACCTTCAGCAATACATGAAATAATTCACAGAGTACACAGACTGGTATTCAGTAGACAACCCTGCTGACTATTAGTTAAAATAAAGAACTTACTTGAGTGATGATATGAGATGGGCATAGCAGCTGAAGCAGTGTCCACATGAGGCACGTCTCCAGCAGGCAAGAGCTCGTTCATTTCAAGCTGCCTTGGCACATTCCCTGCATCTGCATGAGGCACAGACGATTTTTCTATGACTCCTTCCTTAACAATAACAGCAAGACAGAGGAGGGCCATGTGGGGGCAACTGACTAGAACTGCAGCCAAAGTAACTGGGTGTGCCCTTTTCTAACAGGATTCTGTGAAGTTCCCAAGATAATGATGTTCCAATGTATTTGCTGTCAGAGTGTTATTGTATTTGAAAGAATTAACTTTGTTTACAAAACTGGATTTCCCAACAGGAACATCAACAACCCAGTTAGAGTGAAGAATTCAACTGGCTTGTTGATAATCATTTGAATTGTATTGAAATATCAAAGATTTAACATCAGGACTTTAACAAATATTCACAAAATGTATTAAGCCCTCTCAATTAACTGTTCAAAATATTACACTTCCAGATTTGAAGACGATGTTTACAAAAATAACCAATAGGTTATATACAAATGTAAAGATTTCTCAAGCTAGAAAGAACCTTAGAGATGAAAGGCTCTACATGCTTATTTTTACATTTACAAAGAGGCTGCAAAGTGAGACAATCTAAGCCAGTGCCATAGCCAGGACACTAGTTTCTGGACTCTTAATATTCTTTTATCTCCACTCTTTTAATAAAAATGAGGTTTTCTAAATTTGAGGCAATGAACAGAATCAGTAAATTTACAGAAAAATAACGTCCTTGTATTCCATATAAAGGAAGAAACAAATTTTTTAAAATTACTTACTTTAAATTTCATAAGTTAAAAATTCCTTTATGAGCTTAGCTCTAACTTTGAAATTGTTGGTCATATCCAAATTTTTAAAAAGTAAACAGACAACTCTAGAGAGTTAAGGTTTCACTGCCCTGTGCCCGCCACTCCGGGAGGCCTAGGTGATTCTGTCACAGGTCTGTGACCTGCTGGCATTGAACAATTTATATATCTAAGACTCCAGGACACCCCTGAAGCCAAGAAATGATTCTGTCTATTGTTCTGGGGAGAAACATCCTTGTGTTTTAAATTAAATTTCTCGCATGATTCTACGGTGGTGAGGTCAGGGTCAAGCATGAGGGCTTCCAGATACTTTAGTGAGAGGAACACTTAACATTCAGGGATGTGACCATAGTATTCTCTCCAGAAAAGTGGAAATGCCTGGACCCTTCCCAGCAGAATTTATGTAGAGATGTGATGTTGGAGAACTACAGAAGCCTTGTCTCCCTGGGTGTGCTATCTCTAACCAGACCTGGTCACTGTCTGGAGCAAAGAAAAGAGCCCTACAATGTGAAGATTCATGAGACAGTATCCAAAACCCTCAAGCAGGTGACAGTGAAAGAAGGAGATGACGCAGGCAAGCGGACCAAAGGTAAACAAGTAAGCCAGACTTAACATGTAGTTTAGGAAGATTTGCTCCAATGAAAAGGTTGCATTTTTTTTTTTTTTTCAGATTCAGAGAAAGGGACATCTTCTGTCTCATGCTTTTAAAGGCTCTAAGAATTATTTTCTTTAGTAGATCTCCCTTCAAGTTTACAGTGAGAGCCAATGACCACTTTGTCACTTTGTCACAATCTGTACAGAATGTACAGATTGCTGTACAATCTGACTGCTTTCCATTGCTTTTGGAGACACAGGAATGTTTGTATTTTTCAGGAGCTCTATGTTAAAGTAGCTTTTTCAGATATTCTTTTTGCATGATATCTAAAATGTGGAAGATAGGTGGTGGATATTTTGGGATTTGGGTTCAGAAATCCCAGGAGCTCCAGGGACAGACATTGCATCGTTCTCCTTAATAATTTTGAATCCTTTAGAGGTTGTAAATGGGATTCCACAAACATTCTTACTCAGCAATTTCATCAGAAAAACAAGCATTTTTCTAAATATGAAAAAAAGTAATGTTATTTTACTTCATGTTACTGTTTTAGTATAAACTGAGATTTGTAATTTAAACTTTATATGTGCATATTTTCTTTTTTTCTTTTTTTTTTTGTTTTTTGAGACGGAGTCTCGCTCTGTCGCCCAGGCTGGAGTGCAGTGGAGCGATCTCGGCTCACTGCAAGCTCCGCCTCCCGGGTTCACGCCATTCTCCTGCCTCAGCCTCCCGAGTAGCTGGGACTACAGGCGCCCACAACCGCGCCCGGCTAATTTTTTTTTTTTTGTATTTTTAGTAGAGACGGGGTTTCACCGTGGTCTCGATCTCCTGACCTTGTGATCCGCCTGCCTCGGCCTCCCAAAGTGCTGGGATTACAGGCGTGAGCCACCGCGCCCGGCCTATATGTGCATATTTTCAAATTAAAGTTTGAAGAACGGGTGTCCAACCTTTTGGCTTCCCCGGCAGATAAGGGCCACATATAAAATACACTAACACTCATGATAACTGATAAGCTTAAAAAAAAAAAGGTTCGTGCACAGATTTGTCACCACAGATAAGCAAAACAGTTATATCATTCAAAAGCCTGGTTGCACACAACTGGTTGAAAGTATCCACTCACATTTTAGATTTTTAAAATGCCTTATATCATTAATGAGCTTAGAACATTGCTCAGCATATATTAAGCCATTATTATTTTATTGTTTAACAACTATTATGATATAATCTTTTTTTTTTATTTAGTAAGAAGCCTGCTGGGATTGTGTCATCGAGATATAGCTGAATATAAAAATGTGTAAGGTGATACATATACACACACCTACATATATTGTTTATGTGTATAGTCAGTTGACAGGTTCTAGGAAGCTGTAACAATAATTTGATAGGCGTCTACATTGTGAAATAAAATATAGTCAAGTTGATGAACACATCAACTTGTATAGTCAATTGATAGGTTCTTGGAAGCTTTAACTTGCAAGTGAAGCAACATATTGCTTAAGGAAACAAACTTTACCACAGTTTAATTGATAAAAACAAAAGATATCCAATGGCATATAGCAACATCGTTTCATTTAAAAAGGCAGTTTTCAAGGACCTATTTTGAACATCAAGTGAAGACTAACTATATGATTGTGTTTGTGTCACATGGATTTTTTGGATAAATAAAAATTATATATATATATTTAATATGTACAATACAAAAATTTGATATGCATATACATTGTGATATAAAACATAGTCAAGTTGATGAACACATCTCTTACCTCACATAGATAACCCTCTTTTGTAATAGGAACACTTAAGGTCTACTGTTGTGGTAAATTTTAAGCATACTTTATAGTATCACTAACTATAAACAATGCTATTTCATGATCTAATGGTAATGTACATTAGCTTTCTTAGACTTGCTCAGTTTATGACTATATTTGTACTTTTTGAAAACATCTCCTCATATTCCCACCCTTGGGCACTAACAACCACCCTTCCATTCCCTGCTTCTATGAGTTTACATTTTTAGATTCCCCCTATAATTGAGAACATGTGGATTCTTTGTCTTTCTGTGTTTGGCTTATTTCATTCAGCATAATGTCCTCCAGGTCTATCCATGTTGTAAACGACTAAATTTCCTTCTCTCTTATGGCTGAATAGTATTCTTCTGTGTATGTGTGTGTGTCTGTGTTTGCATAAAAAAACCCATTTTTTGTCTATTGTAAACAATACTGCAATGAACATGGTGACTGAAGATACTTCTTCAAGGTACAAATATTATTTCTTTTGGTAGTAGTATGCCTAGAAGTGGTATTACTGGATTATCTGATACATCTATTTTCGTTTTTTCACTGGTTTTTATGATAATTTTATCAATTTATACCTCACTGACAGCATACAGGATTTCCCTTGTATGCATGTCTTTTGTGTGTGTGGAACAGGATAATCCTTTGCCTATTTTTTAATGGGTTATCATCATTATTGTTTTGCTTTGAATTGCAAAAGTTTATTATACAGTTTGGACATTAACTTATAATACATGATTTGCAAATATTTTTCTATCTGGTAGGGTTTAAATAATTTTTTTTTTCCTTTCCTGAGCAGGAGCTGTTTATTTTTATGCAGTCCCACTTGTTTATATTTTCTTTTGATGCTGTGCTTTTGGTGTCATATCTAAAAAGCTGTTGCCAAGACTAATATCAACAAGATTTTCAAATACGTTTTCTTCAGGAGTTTTAAGGCTTTGTGACTTAGATTTAAGTCTTTTATTTTGAGCTAATTTGGGGGTATGATAAAAGAGAATAATCTAATTATATTCTTTTGCCTGTGGATATCCAGTTTTTCTGGCACTATGTATTGACAAGACTCTACTTTCTGCACTGTATATTCTTGATGCCCTTGTCAAAGATTCATTGACCTTGTATGCATGGATTGCTTCTGGGGTCTCTACTGTGTTCCATTGTTTTTGTATCTGTTTTTATGCACACACTACATGCTTTTCAATACTATAATCTTTAAATAAAGTTTGAAATAAGGATGAATGATGCTCTCAGCTTTGTTCTTTTACAAGATTGCTCAGGTTATTTCAAGTTATTTAAGGTTACACTTAAATTTTACAATTGTGTTTTCTGTTACTGTGAAAAATGCCACTAACATTTTGAATCTGTAGACCACTTTGGATAATATGGAATTTTGATAATATTAATTATTCAAATGAAAGATATTTCTATTGATCTGGGGCTACTTTAATTTGTGTCATCAATATCTTATTGTATTTAGGGTATAAATTTTTGTATCTTTTTATATTATCAGTTAAATTTATTTTTATTAAACTTCTTTTATACTGTTATAAATAAAAACTTTTTCTTTTTTTGTGAACACTTGTTGTTACAGTATGGAAATGCAACAAATATTTGTATGTTAGGCCAGCTGTGGTGCCTTATTTCACTAATCACACTGCTTTCAGAGTCTGAGGCAGGTAGATCACTTGAGCCCAGAAGTTTGAGATGAACCTGGGCAAATGAGTGAGACCCTGTCTCAAAAAACCCCACAGGCATTTTTATGTTTATTATTTATCCTGAGTTTAACAAATGCATTTATTAGTTCAATCAAACAGTTAAAAACAAGTAAACAGACACACCCATGAAAATCTTCAAGATAAAAAAATGGGGTGATATAGCTGTACTTGCTTTGCAGTTGCACCACAGAATAAAAATGTCCCAATTTGTAACTGCCTTTCTTTTTATACCAATGGATATGTTTCAACAAAACTAAGCTTTCTAGATTTTCAACTTATACAAACTGGTATTTATATTGGAACTTATTTTCAAAAGATGATTCAAATTTCTCATTATCCTTAAAAGCTAGCTTGTGCATATTTGAAAATTCACTTTTGTCTTGAAGTTTAGCTTCTCCCTAGTAAAGACTAGATTGGAAGGATAAAACTCATGAATGTGAAGTTTTAATAATGGAAAACCCAAGAGCACGAGTGGCAAAAAGCCTTTTGTTACTCAAGAACAGGCTCCACATTTTTTTTTCTCTTTGTTTTATAAAGAATAGCTCTACCTCACCATCACCGTGAGGCATTGTTTTCAGAAATTAATAACTGCTTACCCAGTTACACCTTGTACTATCTCATGCTGTGAAGTAGGTACTCGAGTTGTTAAAGGAGAATAACGTTTTTCTCTGAATGCTATACTTGAGAGTTTCGTTTCTCAATAAACATGAAACATTTGTGAAGAAAAATCCTGGACACTACTAGCATGAACCAGTTGAGGTTGCAATAGCACAATCTTGAGTGAACACAATAACCTAACTCAGCATATGTGTGTGTCTTATCCTTCATTTTGGAATGTCACAAGTACCAAAACAAACAAACAAACAAACAAAAAAACTAAAAAGAAACAACTGGCTGGGCGCAGTGGCTCACGCCTGTAATCCTAGCATTTTGGAAGGTCAAGGTGGATGGATCATGAGGTCAGGAGGTCAAAATCATCCTGGCTAACATGGTGACACCCTGTCTGTACTAAAAATACAAAAATTAGCCAAGCATGTTGGTGTGTGGCTGTAGTTCCAGCTACTCAGAAGGCTGCGGCAGGAGAATCACAGGAACCCAGGAGGCAGAGGCTGCAGGGAGCTGAGATTGCACCACTCCACTCCATCCTGGCTGAAAGGGCCAGATTCAGTCTCAAAAGAAAAACTTAAAAACACTCCAGGGCCATGACTGGCACTTGTGGCAGAGAACTATATTAACATGCAGATGTTGAGGCTCGATCCCAGAACTTTGGAGTCAGTTCTCTCTGCTGTGGGGTCCTGGTATGGGTAGGAGTCTGCTCATGACTCACACCATAGGCTGGTGGACCCACTGGCCTAGTTCCTAAAAACATCCACTCCTTACAGTTTCAACATCAGACTCCAGAGCCCAATGCCACATTTGAATTTATTTCAATGATACTCAAGTGAGAACCTAATCCAGGCAGGGCAAAGTGGCTCATGCCTGTAATCTCAGCACTTTGGGAGGCAGAAGTGGGCGGATTAACTGAGGATTTTGAGACCAGCCTGGTCAACATAGTGGAAATAGCATTTCTAATAAATATATAAAAATTAGCATGGTAGGGCACAAGCCTGAAGTCCCAGCTACTTGGGAGGCTGAGGCAGGAGAAATGCTTGAACTTGGGAGGTCGAGGTGGACATGAGCCAAGATCATGCCACTACACTCCAGCCTGGGTGACAGAGTAAGACTCTGCCCCAATCACCTAAAATAAAATAAAATAAAATAAAATAAAGAAAGGACCTTATCTGTTTATATTTCAATGCCAAAATATTTTTTAAACAGAATTTTAATGATGTGTGAAATGGTTCCAACTTCAGAAATAACCTCCATTCATTTGCTTTCACAGATTTTGTACATTTGTGTTTTATCTTAATAAATTGAGTCTATTCACAGAACTATGAAGATGCTTATTAATACCATATTGCATGGTCTATATTTCCAGTTTAACAAATAAGCACTATCTATTTATTTGCTAAAAGCTATCTTTTTCCCTCCAGAAAATTTAGATGATTCTCAAAGATGAAACATCATTTTTAAGTCCGATTTCAAACACTATACAGCCACATGGTCTGCAACAATTTTCCCCCGCAACAACAACAATAAAAAATCCGAGTAAAGCAAGTAAAGGCTGGCAGAGCAAATAACCTGATTCCGCTGTAGCCAATCAATCAGAAAGTTGTACTTACTCCACCTTCTGTTCTGGGCTGGAGAAAAGAGGGATAGAGAGGCTTTGCCTCAACTCAGTGGGTGGTGGCTAGGGCATTCTGTCAGGACAAAGACTGACGGAAGCAACCTGTGATCTGCCCAGACCTAAGGTGCAGAAGGAAACCAGGCAACAATATTACCAATTGCATAAAGATACCAACTACTAAATAACTCTATTAGTGTGAAAATAAATTGTTATTCTTGCAAATAGCCAATTATGATGCAGAAGATCCACACATCTAAGCACCTAAATTAAACTGCAGTGGCAATAAAAAAATGCATGAAATCAACAGGCAGCAAAGGAAAGGCAACTATCAGCCCCTAAACACCTCTGTGTACCAAGAAAACATTAGACTTTGCCGGTCTGTGCCACTGACCCTCACAACTCTGTATCATGGGCAGGTGCTTACCTTCCAGATACATTTCACTTTCAAGGCTTCTTTTCGCTTTTGGAAGCAAAGTGGAGGAGAGGTATCTGGAGGAAGTACCTCTGCATAACCTTGAGGCTGCACTGCCTGCCAGTGCTTCCGAGATGCCATTTCTTTCTTCTTTAAGTGTTTTCAGTTGAGGCTGCTCAGAGAAAACTCTGTTCTCTGCAAAAACATGTCTTTCTGGGGAACTGGAAGTAAGGTTTTTGAAAGCTTCCTGCAAATGCAGAGATGGTGGGCTCTTTGCTGGTAGAGGACTTTTGGCAGAGTTTTTAATGACTCTCCGATGGCAACTTCTGAAAGCCTTTTCCAAGCTTTCAGCCACTTGCTCAAGCTCTTTGAGCCTTCCCTTACTGTGGCTAAAACATCAAGGTCAGAATCAGAAGAACTACCCTCCAACCATCCATTTGGATGATTTGAGATCGTTGATGCAACCACACCTGCTAGAACTTTTTCCTGTTTAAAATAATTTTTCAAGAAATCTTGATGCATGTGACCATTGCAAGGCACCATGTTGCCACTTGTTAATCCACTGACAGAATGATCGATTGGAGACTGCTTTGAACTGCAGTATACTTCATTCTATAGGGCTGCAGAGTACAGAAAACTAATTTGAAAAGTGAGTGAACAAGCCAGAGAAGAAAATTAATATACTTGTGTATATTTTTTTTTGAAAAGAGGAGGAGAGTAATAATAAGGAAAAACTTACACATAAAACTGTTTCTGAAGCCATGGTAATAATAACAACTAACAACTCTTGAGAGCTTATTGTAGCAGCTACAGCTTCATATGTCTTTTGTAACATGGTATAATTTCAGAATCCAATTTTCAAATCCAAAATGGTGTGAGAGCCAAAAATTTATTCATAACTTATTTGGTGGCAAACCTAACCAGACTTGAACTAATTTAGTTGAAAAGTCTGACCTGCCTGAAGTGATGTAAACCCTTTTATTATCTTTGTTTATCCCAACATGAATATTCATACAGTTGACTAGAAAATAATTAATGCATTTCACTACAGCTGGCTGTTTAGAACTCACATGCTGTGGATTTCATATGCTTTGAAATCCACAGCATACAGCTTGGATTTAAGACAAGGAAGTAAGGGCCTTCATCCACAACAACACTGTGTCCAAGGAACTCTCACTGCTTCCATTTTACAGATGGATAACTAAAGCTTACTGAGGCTGGGTCACACAGTTAGCACATCCAAGAGCTACTGGGCTTTCCTAATGCAAAGCCAGTGTGTGTGCCCCACTCTCCTACAATGCCTCTCTATGATGCTACCCAAAAGAAGCATGCCCTCAGCAATGCATGCACGTGAAAGGGTTCTACACTCATTCAACTATTTTTATTAACATGAGACTATGATTTCAGCTGTGAGAAGTTTCACAAACAGAACTGAAAGGAAAGGAGGAACAGAAAAAAGTAAAAACAAGTAAAGAGATAAAAATAAGCGAAGTAGTGGTAGAAGAGAGGAAAGGGCTGATGAGGAAAGAGTGCAAATGGGAACCAGAAAGACTCAGAACGAGTATGAGAAATTAGTTGAATTTGTAACACATACACACTTTCTTTGAGCTTTAAAGCAACTAAAGAATAAGGCTTGTAAGCCTCAGTATCCTTCTTAAGAAGTAGGAAAGGGCAGAGATGCATTCACAGTGAAGACATAATCATAAAATGATACCAATAACCATTTCTTGAGTGTTTTTTATGTCTCGGGCACTGGACTGAAACCCACTTCATTTCATCTTTTACATCATGACTCTTTAGGTATTATTATCCTCATTACAAATGAGGAAACTGAGGCCCAAGGAAGTTAGAGTAACATGCCCAAGATCAAACAACTAACTTCAAAACTGGGGTCCAAAAGAACAGTTCTCTGATTCTGAGGGCAACGTTCTCTTTGCTAAACCACTCTGCTCCTCCTGTGCATGCATATGTCTGTCTATCACGGCATCTGTAAAACTACTGAATTGATGTTAACATTGGGGTAACAAACAGAAAAGAAAATCCTAAGTTGAACGTGGAGACTTCTATGTCACCACCACGCCTTTCCCATTTGGATCCTGAGGCTCCCCCAAGCCATGAGGCACCTATGAAGCAAGTCACTTTTGCTGATGATCCAAATGGTATTACCAAAATATACAGAATATTTTACTTCTAAGTTGGGATATGTTTCTCTGGCTTTTCTCCTAACACAATATTTACTTAATATTCAATAAATTATGATTATTATATTTTCACAAGCATCAGAAGTTTTATACACACAAAATATTTATGGATTAAAAATGTCCCTAACTTGTCTGAGTTGGTTTCAGTTGCAGTTTTAAATCAGCAACCTGAACAGTTAAGCTCTTTACAGAAGCTTTGTATGATAGTGTCTGGGCCTTCAGCCGGGCAGAATGCTCAATCTGAAGAGACTAACAGGAAAAGAAATCAATGCAAAACAGATGATCACAACTTGCTTAAAAAGAAAATAGTTCTCTAATCATGCTTGTACTCATTTTGTCGAGAAGCTTCATGCCAGTAACAACAGTGTCCCTGTTTAAACACACACACACACACACACACACACACACACACACACAAACAGAACACACAAGCAAAATTTTCACATCTTTTTCAGTCATATCAAAGAATTCTAGAACAGGCAGACAGCAGACACAGGGAATGTTTGCAACATTCCTCAGGGTGAGAATCAAGAGATAACAGTGGGTACAATCAGGCATTCTGAAAATTTTATGTTTAGGTGTGTTTGCTTTCTTTTCTATTTTTTTACTATTACAAATAAAAAGTCATATTATCCCTGGGGAATTTTCTCAGATGGGAAAGAATACCTTTAGCATATTTGGGGGAGCAACGTTTGATGTTAAAGTAAATCTAATTTACACTGGTGTGACTTGTGCCAAGCTTACCTATTGACAAAATGTACTGGTATCATACTGGAACTGGCAAAGAGCAATACTCACTTCATCTTGCAGTTGCTTTTGCAGAGCTTACCTGTGGTTTTCAAACTTTTCATACTCAGCTACAATAGCATTTTCTGCCTTCTGCAGTTCTTTCTGAAATACCTTAACCTCAGGAGCCACCTGAGCTAGACCTATGAAGGTTAAAAAAAAATCCTACTCATTATCAATCTTTTCTATTTCATTTAACAAAAACTGGTAAAAGGGTTTTAATGTGTTGTTCCTTTTCTTTGTACTCACCCAATAAATATGATATTAATTCTATTTAATCTCAGAGCTATTAATTCTATTTAATCTCAGAGCTCAAATCTATCTAATCTGAAAGCTCAGAGCAATCCTGACTCTCAGATTTCAGAACAAAGTAATTTAGTGCATTTTAATGAAACATTATTACTCTTGGAGACCTACTCCAAGTAAAAGAACTCTTTTAAATCCTCAAATTCACCTGAAAACCTGTTTCTCTCCTCTACCATGCACAGAGGTGCTCTCTATGCCTTCTACCTATTGATAATGGCCCCAAGAGCCAATAGGATCTGTGCATCTGTCAGCAGCAGTTGGGATCCAGGAAGAAAGCGATAGCTTTACTTCCATTACAGGAAATTTCCTAGAAATACATTGAAATGTAAAGTATCTGAAGATCAAAGAATTACTCTATTTCAATAATCTCAGGCCAATGTATACAAAAGTTCAGGAGGTTATATATCAAGTAAAAGAAATATTATAAAGAGTAAAACTATACTGGAATCAAAAGAGGCTGGGTGCTATGGCTCATGCTTGTAATCCCAGCGTTTTGGAGACCGAGGCGGGAGGGTTTCCTGAGGTCAGGATTTCGGGACCAGCCTGGCCAACATGGTGAAAATCCATCTCCACTGAAAATACAAACATTAGTTGGGCGTGGTGGCATGCACCTGTAATCCCAGCTACTTTGGAGACTGAGGCAGGAGAAACACTTGAACCAGAAGGCGGAGGGTGCAGTGAGCCAAGATCATGCCATTACACTCCAGCCTGAGTGACAAGAGTAAGACATCTCCAAAACAAAAAATGGAAAGAAAGAAATAACAGAGGAGGAAGCAAAAGAAATTAGAAACTAGGTCCACAGACTATAGAAAAGGTAAAATTTTTCATACTGAAAAATAAGGTATCTCATGGTTACAAGTAATGTATATCAGAGGGCAATAAGTTGCTTCCAACTTCTTGACGATTACAGATTTATCAAAATATATTGAAATAAAGTAGAATAAAATATCTATGATAAATCACTGGCCTTTGTGAATACACAAAACATTAAACATTAAGGTTTCTCAAAAGAGAGGGAAGACAATCTTTTGTTAATTTTACATAATTAAAATTACAAACAACTATAATGTTGTGAGAACAATGAAGTGTAAGCTGTACTTTTTTAGAATATAGGACAGGACCCAATTGGGAAGTTAATAACCTATATTGGAACTGAAAAATACAGCTCCTTTTCTCACCCAAACATCACCTTTATTCTTCCTTTCATCTTCAATCATTCAATTACTCCTAATGAGGTAGTCGTCCTTTAGTTCAAGTTGACACCTGAGAATCAGAACGACTAAATATGAGTTCCTCAGTTACCTTTCTGGAAAGACTGATATCAATGCAGGAGCTTATCTATGGCACAGGCATACCTGAGGGCACTGAACATGACATTATGTAAACTTCAAAGTCCCTCAGTACTAAAGCCAATGATGTGACTTCCAAACATAAAGCGTTCACTAAAACCCTGCCTCTACCCTATAAGCTTCAACTATACAAAATGAGGAATCGTATTGTTGTAAGGTTACTGAAATCATCACTTTTCAGTTGCTCTCAACTGACACAAAGAGCAAAGAAGAAAATTAGACTTACAGAGAACACAATAGACTCTATCCCAAAGGATAATTAGACAATCACTTCCAATTCACCTGTACTATCTGCCCACTCCCAACCAACATAAGAACTTTGTGCCCAGGGAGTAGGAACGGTCTTGAGAGACAAGTGGCAAGAGAACTACTTTTGGATTAGAAATGCCCAAAGGCACATTTTCACAGATTCACTTCTCTGTCTCAGCTGTTAAAAGCTGCCCTTTTGGTTCCAAAAGAAAAAGGAAACACTCCTGTGGTGAACAGCCTCCAAAGTCCAACACTTGCCAGAGTCATATGAAGATTCACAAAGCCAGACAGACACCATGCAGACAGCAGAAGCTGTCACAATGGTAACAAAGAGTTCACTAGTTCCATAATTATATATTAGCTAATACACAATATAAAATTAACACACATATTTTAATTTATTTATTCCTAAAAATTTAGTAACTACAGCAACTTCCATGTAGCTGTTCTAGTATAGGAATTGACATAAAAGAAGTGTGTAAAATGCATCATTTCAAAATCGATAAAAAAGCTGCTGTATTTTTAAAAAATAGAATTTAAGAAACCCTTATATGTACTATGTAATGAAGTATCAACGACAACTTATGAGTAAGACAATAAAAAAGAGGCCAAATAAATGCCAAGAGGACCTGAATTGTGTCTCATGGCACATTTACAACAAATATTCACTAGGCACTCTTTATGTGGCAGATGCTTTTCATCCACTGAAAACTTACCATAGGGGCATGATGTCCTAGCACTGAGCTATTATCCACTGATACACAAAACTTAGAGTATAGAAAAGCCAAAGTAACCATAGTTGTCCTTATTCTCCTTTCCCTGTATCACATTTTGCCTCACATACTTAATTTTAGTTCCCTTCTTTTGATTCTAGCTTTGCAGAATCATGAAGGAATGCAAGGCATATGGTCACTGACAAATACTATGACCACTAAATATAATTTATATATTGATAGATATCCCCATCTTTGTGGCAGTATGGGAAAAGGTCACTAAAAGTGACTATAATTCAAATTTTACAGCTTATCAACTGTGCAAGCTGAGTAAATCACAAGGTACTCTGAAAATTAAAGCAAATCACAGACCTCAACAAACATTAAAGAAGCCCAGAGAAAGAAAAGCAGAGCATGTACTTCTCTACACCTTATCTTTTTAAAATACCCTAACTCAAATGTAGGAAAGTATTGGCTATTGATGACAATATGTATTTTTTGTTCAAACACTAAAATTTGCATAGGATGTTAATCATAGACTACTTCCTCAGTTTTTGTTATGTTTCCACAAACTTAATTTAAACATATCACTCCTTCAAAAGTGCCAAACAATCACTTCAGAAGTTCACTCTTAAGCTCTTTGGTCATAGGTCTTCTCAAGAAAGTTTATATTCTGCTCCCCCATCCTAAGTGCCTCATTCACACTTTTATGTTTTTCTTCCTGGAGAATTTGGGTCCTGAAATTAGCAAAAGTATAAAAAGTAAATAAACTCAATAGCTAATGTAACAAATTTAGGAAAAAACATCAAGTGTTTTTAATTTAGTAGACTAAAACTGCTACCTGACTATTACTACTGGGAAGCAGAAGGAAACAGCCAGAAGTCCTCAGTGTATTTTATGAACTGATCTAGTTACAGTGTATTGAAACTAGCAGAACCAGGGGGCTGTGGTGTCTGGCTAAGGGGTGTGTGAGAGTCTCAAGAGGTAAGTGGTTTCCCATAGAAGATAATTAACACTTAAACAATGGTTGCAGGTGATAAATGGCTACAATCAATTGTGGAATGAAAGAATGATCCTATTAGTTACAAAGCAACAAAAGTGTATTTATGTACTTGAGTTTTTTATAATGCTGTTTCTTACTGTGGGATTTAATTAATTAGTCCATACATATTTAAGGTAGAATAGTTGTTTTTGACATCTAGTACTATACCGGATGTAGCAAAGTGTGGTTGTTCACAACTATAATTGCAGTTTGTCAAAAGGCTGAGGCAGGAGAATCACTTTAACCCAAGAGTTGGATGTCACCCTGGACAACAAAGCAAGACCCTGTCTCTTAAAACAAAACAAAACAAAACAAAAACAAACAAAAATGAAAAACCCTAAAAAGCAAAAACTATTGATTAAATATTGAAAAATTACCAAAAGAGATGGCAAAAGATAGATGGATGTTCCAAATATGGAAGCCCAAATATGGGCTTTCAAATACTTAAGAATAGAATGATCTTCATAGTGAGACTTCAGATCAACCATAGCACCAATTCCCAAGCCAGGGAGGCGAGTTCACAGGTGCTGAGATCCAGTCAACCTGAGAAGTGCTACAAAACACTGAGTAGTCTAAGAGCAGTTAAAGACTCTAGGTATTAGCTCCCTCTGCTGGTAATCTAGAAAGCCATGGAGAGGTGAAAACTAGTTTATATGCTGATAGAGAGGGAATAGGAGCAGAGAAAATAGAGGTAAAGAGGTGATGAACTCTCTCTGCCCAAATGTTGTTTCTTTTTTTTCCCCATTCTGTTGATCAATTTACATTTTTATTATTGCCAAAAAGAGAGTAAGGCAGGCAGAGAGTTGAAATCAAACCAGTCAAACCTATACAAGTGAGAAAACAACTTTAGAGAAGATGGAGACAAATTCTTTAATGAACTAAGATTCCTAGACCATCTATGGGTGTCAATTAACAGCATATTTCCAGTGGAAAAGAAAGCTTCTTGCACAAACTATATACAGGTGAGCTTGCTGTCAATCCTAGGTAAGATCTGAAAGATGGAACATTTGTGAGCACTTAGAAAAAATGAATAACACACAAGGAGTAATTTCATCCAATGCAAGTAGAGTCAGACCACCATGCTTTGTTTTCTGAGCACAGAATTGGTAAGAGCTACAGGCCTGGAAATATAGAATTCAGTTACTTTACATAAACACACAAAATTATCAGACATGAAGGACTGAAGTTAACTGCAAACATATGATCTGTTCAAGTATCAATAGCCTGTCCTAATTTTCTGTCTGGTCTCACTGAAGCTTGGTTATAGTATCTCATTCTGCCTTTCATCTTAATGTTCAATAGTTCAAAAGCAAAACCCTAGTGTTAGTTCCTCTTCAATTGTACCTTCTAATACTAGGTGATATAACCTTCATAAACAAGAACTCTATTTGTCAATAAACGATAGAATATTTTGACATATATTTTGTAATTCTTTTAAATCTCATTATTCTGAATATCCAAAATAAGGGTGCATTACTTACAATTAAAAGCGTCATCTCTCTGAGTCAGCTCTCCTTCTCTTGCTCTTAGCAAGGAAGCTCACCTGAGGTCGAGTTTGAGACTATCCTGGCCAACATGGTGAAACCACATCTCTAATAAAATACAAAAATTAGCCGGGTATGGTGGTGGGCACCTGTAATCCTTGCTACTCTGAAGACTGAGGCAGGAGAATCACTTGAACACGGGAGGTTGAGGTTCTGGTGAGCTGATATCTTGCCACTACACTCCAGCCTGGGTTACAAAGTGAGAATCCATCTCAATAAATAATAAATAAATAATGAAAGTAAACGAAAATCCCAGCCTTGAGATGGAATCTTTAACTTTGTTGGAAAGCAAAGTTTCAACCTCATTCAACTAGATATTCTAGCTGCATAAAAATTGACTCCTCTAATTACTGTTAAACTGCATTATCATACCTTCCTAACTTCCCTCATGTAATATATGCTACTTAGAAATAGAACATCTCTCAGTCCTTTATCTAAACAAACAAGCAAGCAAACAAACAAACAAAAATTTAGACAGGGTCCAGCTCAGTTCCCCAGGCTGGAGTGCATGGTGAAATCTCTGCTCACTGCAACCTCTGCCTTTTGAGCTCAAGGAACCCTCCTGCCTCAGTCTCTCAAGTAGCTGGGACTACAGGCACACATCAGCAAGTCTGGCTACATTTTTTGTATTTTTCGTAGAGACGGACTTTTGCCATGCTCCCCAGACTTGTCTTGAATCTCTGGATTCAAACGATATGCCCACCTCTACCTCTCAAACTTCTGGGACTAGAGGCATGAGCCACCACATCTGGCTCCCTTAACTAAAATTTGATAAGTTCTTCAGGAAGGAAATTGCACAAAATGTACATTCAGAAATGATACTCCAAAGAATGAAATCACCACGCATTTTACTGGTGGTGCTGTTTGAATGTTTCAGTTTATGCCTCATCCTGACTTAGAGTTAGCAAGATCATATGAACTCCTAAATGAATGGATCACCCTTTTGTGCCAAGAATTGGTGGGTTCTTGGTCTCACTGACTTCAAGAATGAAGCCACGGACCCTGGCCATGAGTGTTACAGTTCTTAAAGATGGTGTGTCCGGAGTTTGCTCCTTCAGATGTTCAGGTGTGTCTGGAGCTTCTTCCTTCTGGTGGGTTCATGGTCTCACTGTCAGGAGTGAAGGTGCAGACCTTTGCGGTGAGTGTTACAGCTCTTAAAGGCAGCCGTCTGGAGTTGCTCATTCTTCCCAGTGGGTTCATGGTCTGGTTGGCTTCAGGAGTGAAGCTGCAGACCTTCATGGTGAGTGTTACAGCTCACAAAGGCAGCGTGGACCCAAAGAGTGAGCAGCAGCAAGATGTATGCAAAGAGAGAAAGAAGAAAGCTTCCACAGTGTGGAAGGGCTCCCGCAGCCTTTTATTCCCTTATCTGGCCCTACCCACATCCTGCTGATTTGTCCATTTTACAGAGAGCTGACTGGACCATTTGGACAGGGTGCTGATTGGTGCATTTACAATCCTCTAGCTAGACATAAAAGTTCTCCACTAGCTTAGCTAGATACAGAGTACCAATTGTTGTATTTACAAACCTTGAACTAGACACAGAGTGCTGATTGGTGTGTTTCCGATCTCTTAGCTAGACATAAAATTTCCCCAAGTCCCCACCAGACTCAGGAGCTCAGCTGGCCTCACCCAGTGGATCCTCTACCCTGGCTGCAGGTGGAACTGCCGGTCAGTCCTGAGCTGCGCCTGTACTCCTCAGCCCTTGGCGGTTGATGGGACCCGGAGCCACGGAGCAGGGGCCAATGCCCCTTGGGGAGCCCACCGTGGAGTGGGGGGCTCAGACATGGTGGGCTGCAGGTCCCAAGCCCTGCCCTGTGGGGAGGCAGCTGAGGCCTGGCGAGAATTTGAGTAGGGGGACCTGGCCAAACTTCCACAGCTGCTGGCCCCAGGGCTAAGCCCCTCACTGCCCTGGGCCAGTGGCGCTGGCCGGCCACTCCATGTGCCGAGCTCGCTGAGCCCGCACCCCTGCCTGCGGAACTCACACTGGCCCCAGAGCTCTGGGGCAACCCCAGATCCCGACCGCACCTCTCCCTCCACACCTCCTGGCAAGCAGAGGGAGGTAGCTCCTGCCTGTCAACCCAGAGAGGGGCTCCCATGGTGCCATGGTGGGCTTAAGGGCTCCTCAAGCACCACCAGAGTGGACACTGAGGCCAAGGAGGCCCTGAGAGTGAGGGGTACTAGCACACTGTCACCTCTCAATACCCCCTCTAAACAGGACACCCCAACTGCTGTTGGGAATTTGTCCGATGACTGCTCTAGCTACTTCCTGCTGGTTAGTGGCCATGAAGGTCCCCTGAAGTTGTAGTGTTTTCCAGAGGGGAGCTCTCTAGGCCAGTGAAAGTGCCAGCAGGTTGGTCCTGGGGTCCTCAGTAAAAGTTGTTAGTTGAGCTCATTTGGGGTTCCATTTGTAAGACCATCTGTAGCTTGATGGCCTCAATTCTAGCAGAAACAAATTTGACAAGAAGGTTAAGGATACAGGGCCCAAAGGCTAGTAATAGCAAGATGGCTGCCACTGGAGGTAGAAAGGGGAGAAGCCATGTTGCCCAACTCCAGGGGTTAGTGTAAGAATTTGAAAGGTATTGTCTGATTTCAGAAGCCTTTTCCTGAAAACACCAGTTGGCATCTCGTACTATCCCTGACTAGTTAGTGTAAAAACAACACTCTTCCCCTTAGAAGGTACAGTGTCCTCCTTTTTCAGCAGTGAGGAAATCTAGGCCTCAGCGGTTTTGGAGAGTCACTGCTGCTAAAGAGTGTATTTGGGATCATAGAGTAAAAATAGATTTTGTTATTTCTTGTAAATTGAGAAATATTTTGAGAGTGTGTGGTAGTAGGATAATGAGGTAGATAACCCAGCTATTCTGGTTTCCTAACCCTATAAGTAGGGGTATTAGTTGTATTGCTCTGTGCTGATGGACTTGATCTTTGAGGGGTACTGATAAAGTCTGATTTCCTGGGGCAATATTAATGTTGGGACTTAGAAAGACTAAGGTGCAGGTGCCTGTCCACTTAGTGGGGAGGCAGATACAAGTTGACATTCCACATAAGAAGAATATGCCTTGGCTGGGTAGGCACTGTTTTTTCTTTACTACTTCTATCTCTTTTTCTTTCTCTTGGACTTCTTCTTTGTCTCTCTCTTTCCTTTCTGCTGGTCTTTCCCTGCCTCTGCCAGCCACTTATGCTGCTATTCTCCCCTCTCCTTCCCATTTTGATGATTTTGGCAGTGTAAGCCTGCCACCTCCTTGAGTTTTTGCACTGAGTGCAATAACTCCATGATTTCCTTGTGGTATTTAATGGGAGTTCCCCCAGAAGTTAGAAACTGCCTTTCTTTCCATATTGCAGCATGGACATGTAGGATTACATAAGCATACTTGCTATCTCTATACACATTTATTCTTTTTCCCTTTCCCAGTTCTAAGGCTCAGGTAAGTGCCACTAGTTCTGCTAACTGGGCACAGGTCCCTGGGGGAAGAGACTTACTTTCAAGTGTGGTTACATCACTAACTATGGCATAACCTGCCCTTTGTATCCCGTTCTCCACAAATGAACTTCCATCAGTATATAGGTTAAGGTCAGGATTAGCTAAGGGGACTTCTAACAGATCATCTCAGGTGGCATAAGTCTGGATTTGTTGGCAGTCATGCTCATTTGGTTCCCCATCCTCTGGGAGAAAACTGGCAGGGTTGAGGGCCACACATGTATGCACTTGAAGCACTGGTCCCTCAAGGAGTTGCACCTGGTATCTAAGCAGGTGGTTGTCTGATAGCCATAAACTTCCTTTGGCACCTAGTAAGTCATTTACATCATGAGTAGTCCAGACACTGAGATACTTTCCTTGTATTATCTTGATAGCCTCTGACACTAAGACAGCCACCACCACAACTACCTGTAAATGATGAGGCCAACCTTTTGCTACTACATCAATTTCCTTACTTAGATGTGCCACTGGTTGTGGGGTTGTCCTACGAGTCTGAGTAAGGACTCCAAGAGCTATACATGCTCTCCCTGTGACATACAGAGAGAAGTTTTGTCCTGTGGGAAGGCTTAAAGCTAGAACTTGTACTAGGGCCTGCTTTAATGTTTTGAAGGCTGTTTCTGTCTTTGGTTCCCATTCCACTAGATGAATATTTGCCCTCTGGGTTTCCTTGATTAGAGTATAGAGGGGCCTGGCTATCTCGCTGTATCCATAGTCATAGTCAGGAAAAGCCGGTAATTTCAAGGAACCCCCCACAATTGTTTTAATGTCTTAGGGTGAGGATAAGCCAGTATAGACTGTATTCACTCCTTGCTGCGGTCCCTAGTCCTCCTGGCTAAGATTAGGCCTAGATATCTGACCATCTGTAGGCGAAGCTGGGCCTTCAACCTAGACAGCTTGTAGCCTTGATTAGCTAGAAAGTTCAAGAGATCTAGAGTACCCTGCTGGCATGAGGCTTCCTAACTGGTAGCCAAAAGTAAATCATCCACATACAGAAGGATCAGAGTGCCTGGACTTGAGAAGTGACCTAGATCTTGGGTCAGTGCCTGACTAAACAGGTGAGGACTATCCCTAAACCCTTGGAGCAAGATGGTCCACATAAGTTGGGACGTGTGGTCTGTGGGATCCTCAAAGGCAAAGAGAAACATGGAGTCAGAGTGCAGGGGAATACAGAAGAGGGCATCCTTGAGGTCCAGAACAGTGAACAATTCTGCTTCCTCTGGTATTTGTGACAGCAAGGTGTAGGGGTTGGGTACAACTGGATACAGAGGAATTACTGCCTCATTGATGAGTCTAAGATCTTGCACTAGTCTCCACTGAGATTTTTGTACTCCTAAAATTGGGGTGTTCCAAGGAATGCTGCATTTCCTTACTAAGCCTCGAGCTTTTAAAGTTTAACAATATCCTGTAATCCTTTATGAGCTTCAGGCCTTAAGGGATATTGCCTTTGGTAAGGAAACATGGTGGGATCTTTTAAACTGATTTGGACTGGGCGGGCATTTTTTGCCCTTCCACATTGTCCTTCCAATGCCCAGACTTCAGGGTTGATTCCCTTCTCAAGTAGGGGACACCAAATGGGTAACTTGTTCCCCATATTCACGTAGATAATGGCTCCAGTCTTGGTTAATATATCCCTCCCTAATAAGGGTGTGGAACTTTCAGGCATAACAAGAAAGGCATGTTAAAAGAGTAAAGTCTCCCAATTACAACTGAGGAGGTGGGAGAAATACCTGGTTACAGGCTGTCCTAGGATTCCTCAGATGGTAATGGACCTTGAGGACAGTCGTCAGGACAGGAGATTAACACTGAGAAGGCTATGCCAGCATCCAGGAGGAAGTCAATTTCCTGGCCCTCAATGGTTAAGTGTATTCAGAGCACAATGAGGGTGATGACATGAGCTGGTGCTTGCCCCAGGCACCTTCAGTCCTGTTGTTGGATCATCTGGTTGGGGGCTACTGACCCACAGAACCCTCATCCTCTGGGGCAGTGCACCTTCCAGTGACTGCCTTGGCATAGTGGACATGGATGAGTGGTCAGCTTGTTTCTCATTGGACAATCTTTTTTAAAGTGTCCTAGTAAACCACACTGATCACAAAGCTTACTGGGTGATAGGCCTGCTCCATTTTCTGTCCTCTCTGAACCACCAAGGTTTGTTTGCCTGAGGGCCATGGCTAAGGCTGCGGCCTTTTTCTGATCTCGCTTTTCCTTTTGGGTCTGTTCCTCTTGGTCCCTATTATAGAACACTGAGGTTGCCCGGTTTAATAATGTCTCCAAATTTTGTTCAGGGTCCAGGGCTTGCTTCTGGATCTTTCTCCTGATATCTAGGGCTGACTGGGTAATAAATTTATCTTTTAGAATCAGTTAACCCTCAAGTGATTCGAGTGACAGGGGAGTATATTTTCTTAAGGCCTCCCATGTAGCCACTCGAGGAAGGCAGAAGAACTTTCTTCCTATCCCTCAGTTATGGTGGACATCACTGAATAATTCATGGACATTTTCCCTAATGCTCTTTAGTCCTTCTAGAACACAGGTCAACAGATGTTTATGATTCCAGTCCCCATGATCTGGGTCAAGATCCCAGTGGAGATCCAAACTGGGGATGGCTTGCTGACTGGTAGGGAATTTGTCCCTTTCTTCAGCTGTCATTCTATCATTTACTTGACTAAGGTATCAAGTATCTCCAAACTCTCAGGCTGCAGCCAAAGCCACCTTCTTTTCATTAAAGGGCAGTGTTTGATCTAACAGTAGCATGACATCTCTCCAAGCAAGGTTGAAGGTTTGCCCTATGTACTTATCAGGATCATCTGAAAACTTGCCCAGGTCTGCCTTGATCTGGTTTAAATCAGAGAGGGAGAAGGGGACATGTACCCGGGTTAGGGCAAATTCCTCCCCCCCACCCCACAGCTTGAAGGGGACATAACCAATAGCCTGAAGGTTTTTGTGGTCCTTTGGAGATTTCTTTGTTTATTTCTTTCTGGGCAGGAGAGATTAGAGGAGGATTATCATTAATAGGAAGGGGAGCTATAGGGAGGCTAGGATATGGGGGTAAGCTGAGAAGTCCTCTTGTGGAATGGAAACTGCAAGCTCTGAAGGGTTGTAGATTCTCCCTTAATGAAAAGAAAGCTTGTACATAAGGTATTTCACTCCATTTGCCTTCCCTCTTACAAAAAAAGTCAAGCTGTAGGATAGTATTGTAATTTGTACTTCCCTCAGGTGGCCATTTTTCCCCATCAGAGAGAGAATATTGGGGCCAAACAGTAGTGCAGAAAATAAGAGCCACCTCTTTTTCAGGGTTTGTGGGTCAAATTGGTCCCAATGACTTAGGATGCATTTCAAGGATGCGATGTTGATCCCTGAGTGTTTCCCATCTGAAAGATAAAACCATCTGCAGTTTTAGTTTGTTTTATTTCTCCCCCTGCAATGGTCCCTGGACCCTGCTGATCAGAATAGTTGTCCTCACCAATGCAGCAGCAGAAACACTAGCTTTTTCCCCAGACCACATGGAGGACCAATGAAGGTCAGATCTTTAGTGGCCCTTACTGATGCATTCTCAAAAATCTGCACCCTTGCCTGTCCACCCAGACCACATGGAGGTCTGGACCAAGAAAAATCGGATTTAACGACTCTTACCGACACATTCTCAAAAACCTGAACCTGTTAGGGTCCTAAGCATTCTCCCATTAGTATTGGGACTTTACCCCTGTCCTATAAAGATGTTATGACCCAAAATGAAGGGGAGGGCAATTCCCTGAGGGAGGGAAGGGATCTTTAGGGTTGGAAGAGTGACATCTTTTGTCCTTGCTTATATGAACAGGAAGGATACAATTTCTGAGGCTCCCCATATCCTAGCTTCAGGAATAGTTTTGTTAGGCCTGCTACTCTGAGGAGGGATCCTAAAATTCCAGATAGTCCCTCTTACAATAGGGATTTGGGCAAAAATTATGTCTTTCTGATTGGTGAGCCCAGGTGCCTAAAGAAGGTAACAAAGTCCTGGAGTTCATACTAGAGGTCATTCTTATAGGAGAAACTAGAAAAGCACCAGAGACAGGGAGTGATTTTTAGAAGCAGTAGTAACCTCAGAGAAGAGAAGCAAGAGGAAGTTTGTCTGGAAGGCATTAGGACCCAGGGGGCAAGGGTCAGGGTAGATAGAATAGACAGGTGAGTCTCGCTTGGGTGACATGCCTTTGAGAGTTCCACTCATGGCCGCAGGCTCAACCAACTTGTTGTCAGGACCCCAGAGCTGCATGGCTTTCCTCTCAGTCGACCCACAGGTCAGCCCAGAAGTACAGGAAAAGTGGAAGCTGGTTCTAGGCAAACCAACGCTCCCAACTCCAAAGAGTCAGGGGTTTTAGAGAGCCCTTTCCCAGAAAGCCTGACACCCATGTCTTAAGTCCAGCAGCCACACTAGTCACTTTTAACTGGCCGACAGGTGCCCGGTATTTAGCCTCTGAATTCTAAGGTAAAATAGGACAGAATAGCAAGAAAAAGGGGTCTGTTGGTGCTCACCGCTCGGCAATAGTCAACGTCCCAGTGCTTGAAGATAGGTGAAAGTCTCACCACGTGATGATAGGTGAAAGTCCCCTTGTGGTCGCCAAAATGTGTCCAGAATTGGTTGGTTCTTGGTCTCACCGACTTCAAGAATGAAGCCATGGACCCTTGCGGTGAACGTTACACTTTTTAAAGATGGGATGTCCGGAGTTTGTTCCTTCAGACATTTAGATGTGTCTGGAGCTTCTTCCTTCTGGTGAGTTCATGGTCTTGCTGTCAGGAGTGAAGCTGCAGACCTTCACAGTGAGTGTTACAGCTCACAAAGGCAGCGTGGACCCAAAGAGTGAGCAGCAGCAAGATTTACTGCAAAGAGGGAAAGAATAAAGCTTCCACAGTGTGGAGCGGAACCCAAGTGGGTTGCTGCTGGCTAGCTTGGGCAGCCTGCTTTTATTCCTTTATCTGGCCCTACCCACATCCTGCTGATTAGACCATTTTACAGAGGGCTGATTGGTCCACTTTACAGAGAGCTGATTGGACCATTTTGACAAGGTGCTGACTGGTGCATTTACAATCCTCTAGCTAGAAATAAAAGTTCTCCAAGTCCCCATTAGCTTAGGTAGATACAGAGCACCAATTGATGTATTTACAAACCTTGAGCTAGACAGAGATTACTGATTGGTGTATATACAAACCCTGAGCTAGACACAGAATGCTGATTAGTGCATTTACAATCCTTGAGCTAGACACAGTGCTAGACAGAAAAGTTCTCCAAGTCCCCACTATCTTAGCTAGATACAGAGTACCAACTGGTGTATTTACAAACCTTGAACTAGACACAGAGTACTTGATTGGTGTATTTACAAACCCTGAGCTAGACACAGAGTGCTGATTGGTGTGTTTATGATCCCTTAGCTAGGCATAAAAGTTCCCCAAGTCCCCACCAGACTCAGGAGCCCAGCTATCCTCACCCAGTGGATCCTGCAGGGGGGCTGCAGGTGGAGCTGCCCACCAGTCCCGAGCTGCATCTGCTCTCCTCAGCCCTTGGGCGGTTGATGGGACCCGGTGACATGGGGCAAGGGGTTGCAACCTTGGGGAGCCCACGGTGGAGTGGGGGCTCGGATATGGCGGGCTGCAAGTCCCCAGTCCTGCCCCATGGGGAGGCGGCTAAGGCCTGGCAAGAATTTGAGTGCACCTTTGGTGGGCCGCTACTGCTGGGAGACCCAGTGCAACCTCCGCAGCTGCTGGCCCGGGTGCTAAGTCCCTCACTGCCCTGGGCTGGCGGTGCCGGGGGACCGCTCCACGTGCGGGCCTCCAAGCCCCTGCCAGCACCTACTAGAACTCGCACTTGCCCAAGAGCACGGTGCAGCCCCGGTTCCTGCAAGCACCTCTCCCTCCACACCTCCCTACAAGCAGAGGGAGGAAGCTCCGCCCTCAGCCAGCCCAGAGAGGGGCTCCCACTGTGCCATGATGGGCTGAAGGGGTCCTCAAGTGCCACCAGAGTTGACAATGAAGCCGAGGAGGCACTACGAGTGAGGGCTGCTAGCACATTGTCACCTCTCACTTCCATTTATGTTTTCACAGAGCAACAATTTACTAACTACCCGTTGCAAATAAAGCAGCATACTGGGGACAGAATATAAAATTGTACACAGGTATAGGCCTCATTGCTAAACACCTCATGATTTAGTCAGAGAGAAATAATCACAATAAGATACGATAATTTCATAACTGAGGTAAATAAAGACTGCATGAAGGAATGAGGCCTAAATGCATTGCTTAGCGGGAGTCGGGGAATGCATCATTGAGGTGACATCCAAGCTGGGTCTTGAAAGACAATATAGTTTTATCAGGGAGAGAAGGAATTTGACATTCCAGGTGAAGACATACAGACATGGCGCTTTTTATGAGGATGACAATCTTCCTTAAAGCCTTCAGATACTCGCGTTAAAATAAACCGGAATCTAGTCTGTCATCTAGCTTGAATCTGAAGTTATTAGACTAAACACAATACAATCATCTCAATGATCGGTGCTGCCAACATTATAGCTGAAGAAAGTCCATTCCTCAGAAATGCTATACAAAAGTTTAAAGGGGGTGCCCGTAGCATTAAACAACTAGGTCTCATTTCAAGCCCCAAGCACGAGTTGCCATTAGGGGGAAGCCTTCCTACTTTTAACATCTGATAGCAGCAATTCTGGATGTAGGCCAAAAACACTGCTGTAAATCCAGTCTGGTCTAAGACACACCCCTGGTCGAAAAGTATTACTTCTTAAAGGAATAGATCCAATCCCACTTGCCAACACAAACTCCTGCACTCATCATCCTCACCATCTCTTGCCTCACCAGTTACTTTCCTGGTGACCAGATCAAATGGCCCCATGGGTGACCCTTGTGACCCTGGTGACCTTTACCTTTGTTCATTTCCATGGTTCTGTCAATAGCATCACACTGTATTGGGTTTCTGGTTTCCACCTGAAACCTCATCCTGCAATTTGGTACTATTGGACTATCCTTATTCTTCCACCTGCCAGTCTCAATACAGGTGATCAGTCCTCTCTGCCTTAAAGAGCTGTTCTTCCCTTTCATGAGCTAGTCTATACCTCTGAGCTGCTCCTAAAACCCATAATCTAACCCTCTAATCTGCCTGAGAAAGATGGAGCTTATTTAGGTTGTGTTTCCCAGAAACCCAACTTCAGTGTTCACCGCTGCAATTCTTGCCTTTCCTCAAGTCTCAGAAGAAGCAAATCTGTGTATCCTTTTCAAGGCTCATCTTTCTTTTTATTTGCACTCTTGGCTCCAGTGCCTGCTGTTCTTCTGAACCCTTGTTTCATCAGTTATCCCATCTCATTCCGGGATCTTGAGCCAATCTACTAATGGCTGCAGAATATACCCATACAGTAAACTATTTGTAAATATCACCTCTTGGTGCTTTTGAATTCTCTCAAGACTATTCTTTTCATGAAGAATGAGGGCTTCAGATTTTGCTTGTCAAGTCTTTCTCAAAAACATTCCGGAACACAGCTAATTCCTTCTCATAGTTTCATTTTGCTTTCATTTTAACTTTCACTATCTTGGCATCTTTAAAAAACTTCAACTGCAAATTGACCACAAACAATTAAAAATTTCAAGTATTATACTATAAAAACAGTAACAAATTATCTTACACAGCTAGGTTCCACATTAATGCTCTGTCCAAATATGTTACATTTATTTGATGTTTAGTTTTGTTTCATTGAGTATAATCTCATTCACCGTATTTGTAGGACTCACTCAAATGTCAAACAAATGTCATTGGAAATAAAAATAACATTCACAAGAGTAGAGTATCCCATTCTTTATTAAAAGTTCTAGATATTTTTCGATATACATAAGATTAAGACTTTAGAAGACAAACAAAATCATCACTCTTGTTGACAGTAACAAGGTAAAGCTCATCTTTTGACTATTTGTAAATTTTGAATTTCTTCCTCAAGTTGCTCTTCTAGTTTTCTCTTATATTCATTTAGCTTCAGTTTTAAAGACTCACACTTGATAGGCTGGGGGTAAGCATCTGCAAACTGATTGTCAATAAGCTGAAACTTCTCAGCTATTAAAAAAAAACACGTCAAATTAGGACATAGAAGCATGGTCAGGTGTGTAAGAGAGGCCAGAGGTGCAATCTTGGTTCACTGCAAGCTCCTCCTCCCAGGTTCATGCCATTCACCTACCTCAGCCTCCTGAGTAACGAGGACTACAGGCGCCTGCCACCACGCCCACCTAATTTTTTGTACTTTTAGTAAAGACGGGATTTCACCATGTTAGCAGGATGGTCTCCATCTCCTACCTCGTGATCTGCCCGCCTGGGCCTCCCAAAGTGCTGGGATTACAGGCGTGAGCCACCATGCCCCACCAGACCTCTTCAAGGCTGAGGCAGTAGAAGGGTATGAATCCAGGAGGAGGTGCTTGCAATGAGCAGAGAGCCCTCCACTGCACTCCAGCCTGGGCCACAGAGTGAGACTCCATTACAGAAAAAAAAAAAAAAAAAGTGAAAGAAAGACTATACCTAGGGGAATGCCTGAGGGTCTGCAATTTACTTTGAAATATACAAGAAAGTAAGACGGATGAATGGATGAACAGATAAAAATGATGAAGCATATATAATGCAAATGTAATAGTGGAATCTACTTGTCAGGTATGTAAGTGTTGACCAGAATTGTGTCAACTTTTCTGTATATTTGAAAGTGTTCATTGTAACATGTTGGAGGAAAAACAAACCCAAGAATACAGTTTGAAGTCTGAAAATACCTAAGTCTCTTCCCTACTCTCTAAGTGCTAAGGCAGAGAGCTCTTTATTGGACTTTGGTTAAAGCTGACTTCAGATTCGAAACAATAACTTTAAAAGAATCAAAGATCACGTACTTCAATGCCTCCACTTTACAGATAAAGAACAAATCCCAAGATAGCTCAATAATTGACTAAATAACAGCATAGCCAGGACTAAAGTGAGATCTACTGACTCTTCCATTAATTAGTCCAGCAGCCCTCAAACCAACTATGCATCAAAATCAACCACAAAGAATCCAGGGTCCAATCTCAACCATGTATAACACCCATCAAAAAAGTATGTACAATGGGAAAAAGACTGGCAGAAGTAGATTATCACATTGATAGTGTTTGTCCCTGGTAGGCAAGATTTTAGACATAGTTTTTCATCAACTTCTCTGTGTTTTCCAAAAGCTGTACAACATAGGTCTCTCCAGCCACATGGGGTCATTGACACTGGAAAGGTGACAGTTTGAACTGAGATATACTTTAAATGTAAAACACACACACACACACACACACACACACACACATTTCAAAACTCAGTGCAAAATATAAACGCAAAGTATCTCATTAGTGTATTTTATGTTGAATACCTGTTGAAACAATATTTTGGATATATTGGTTTAAATATGTTATTAAAACAAATTTCACCAGTTTCTTCCTATTGTTCTCAATGTAGCTACTGGGAAACTTAACATTATGTATGTGGCTCACGTATTGGACAACACTGCTTGTTAGTTAGCAAGTAATGTGTTTCTAATGGAATTAAATTTATACTTAATTAAAGGCATAGTCATAGAATACATTGTACAAATTACAAACTTATCTTCTTACAACTTATTCTCACTATTTAAGAGTAAAGACAGCCAAGAGTTCCATTAAGCACATCATTTTAAATGGCTACTCCCCATCTCTACTGAGCACAAAACTGAAGGTCAGGATGATAATGCAGACTGGCGTAAAGAACCAAAAGCTCTAGATCATGGATGGGAGAATTTGGACTCCACTCTCTGTTCTGATGCAGACTGAATATTTCCATGTTGCTCCACTTCTGATGACCTCAATTTCCTCAACTATAAAATGAAGCGATAAGCCAATAACTCCTCTAGTGCTTTGCAAAGCAAATAGTCTGCAGTCTTCTAACTTCGTAACTGTAAAGTTAAGACAAACCATGAGGAAGAACCTCTGAATTAAGAGAGGTGAAAGTCAACAGACAGAAAGATTATGGTCCTTTGAATCACTCCATGCTTTGACCAGCAGAGCCCTGGCATTCATGAAGCCAGGCGATGACACTGGGAAGCACTTCCTGGCCCCCCAAGATGATTCTAGAAAAAGTGAATTCCCTTGTTACCTGTAAGTTGCATCCCTCCGGTTCAAGGAACCACCACACAATCTGGTAAATCCAGTATCCTCCTTCATTCCAAATGAAAACAGCAGAACTGAAATTAAGAATGGAGGCTATAATTGCCAAAGTATCTTACAACTCTCTTTAGCTCGATAATATTCTGTCAATTCTTTAAAAAAAAATGCATAAGGAAACCGAAGAAACACAATGCATACAGGTTTGTTTCAGAGCTTGCAGCCACTCTGAGTTTAGTCACTGTTTACACAATATTACTTTTATGACGTTATCATTCTACGCATCATATGCCTTTTTTTTTCTTTTCTTTTAGAGACAGTCTTGCTTTGCCACAAAGGCTGAAGTGCAGTGGAGTAATCATGGCTCACTGAAGCCTCAAAATTCTGTCCTCCAGCAATCCTCCTACTTCAGCCTCGCAAGCAGCTGGGAGTAGGGGCATGTACCATGACCCACCACGTGAAGCCAATTTTAGTTTTTGTAGAGATAGGGTCTTGCTATGTTGCCCAGTCTGGTCTAAACTGATGATCTCAAGTGATCCTACTAGCTGGGTCTCACAAAGTGCTGGGATCACAAGCATGAGCCACTGTGCCCAGTCATAGCTTCTAAGAATAAATGTGAGGAAATGCCTTCCCAAGCATGCTACAAAACATGGAGGGAATAAGGATAAATATTTATCAATCTAACTACATGAAAATTGAAAATCTACAAATGGCATAAGGTAAAAAAACAAAAACAAAAACAAAAACAAAACCCTGCAATAATATGGGGGTATAACTGTTACAGGAGTTATTAAGAAATTATTATAAGCAGACAGAGAGACAAAGGGGTCCTTGGAAAATTTTTGTCTCTTTTAAAGCAACTCCAGAAGCAGTTCCTGACCAGAAGAAATGCCCTGGCTTTTAGAGTCGGGTTGGCAAACTTTGATACACAAATGCCTGCCATTAGAAACTGGGTACACCAAAACATTGTAATTCCTGCCCTCTTCTCTTTGACCTTGCCACTCACATGTTCCTGGCCATATGGCTGCTCCCAAATATCCCAATGTGTGCAGAACATCATGGTGCCCTTCATCTACATAGTAAAACCTAGGGTGTAGAGCCAGTTTTTTCAGGGGCTATGTGAGTGACTGCCTAGTCAAACCAATCCCCGGAGCCCAAGAAAATCAGACATCACCTCCTCCAGCCTCTTCACATAACTTTGGTGCAATGGCCGGGAATGCAAGGTACAGTCTTTGTCAAGAGTGACAACTGTGGAAGCAAGCTTAAAACCTGCCTCTCATTGTGACAGCTCTATTTTAAAATAAATCAAACAAATCAATGGGCATCCATCAGCCTAATACAGACAGTTAGTGCTGGCTGCCATACTAAAACATGGATGTGAGGACAAACATGGAGAACCCCCTGTTACACACGGATATTGAATTTCTGGCCAGGGCATACCCTGGCATGATTCAAAGGTCTCTGGCCTGGACACAGCATCCAACAGCCCATTCCAGGAGTTTGCAGAGAATTTTTAACTATCCTCTTGCAAAACTATTTTTCTCTAGCTGCAGCTTCTTACACTTTCTCTGTATGAAACATGTACAGATTTTTATAGTCTAGGAACAGAGTTTTCCTGTTTCCCCTGGGGTGAAGCTACTTGCTAGCACTTCTCTGTTGAGGACATAGCATCTCTAAGCCAACATCGCCACCCAGTGCTAATGGAAATCTTCTTCGAGGCACGCTTTGTTCCTTTTTCACAGCAACACCACAGCTTTCTTTCACAGGGTTAGAAATCAGGCTCCAGGTCTCTAGCAGTTTCTTTTAGAAGTTTCTGGCTTTAGCAATTAGGAGTAGGATATTTTCTGTAGCCAGATTTTAGTCTCGATAGTGTCCCACTGGTAGGGAAATGGCCATTCCATTCCCATATTCCTTTCAGGCACCTATTCTGTCTCCTAGTAAGACAGTATGTAATTAGTAAGGAGACTTAAGTCCAGAAGTTAATGGGAACCATTTGTCTATGGATAAATGCTTTAGCCTGGGCCATAATGGCAGGATATAGAGTTCCATCTAGCACACTTCTCACTTAAGGTAACCTTGACAAATTACGTGCTTTTTTTCCTGAAATCCATTTCTTAAAAAAGGCACACAGGCAACACAGGTCTAGGGGATCAAAGGGAAATAAAAGAAGATTAAGACTGCTTGCAGGAAGCATAAATAAGACCCCAAATTTAGTTTCTCTGGTGCCATGGCTTGGAGTGCATTAACATGTACTCACTATTCATTTTTTTGTTTTGTTTTTTAATAGAATCTTGCTCTGTCACCCATGTTGAAGTGCAGTGGTGTGATCTCAGCTCATTGCACTTCTGCCTCTTGGGTTCAAGTGATTCTTCGGTGTCAGCCTCCCGAGTAGCTGGTATTACAGACGCACACCCCAACGCCCAGCTAATTTTTGTATTTTAGTGAAGATGAGGTTTCACCATATTGGGCATGCTGCTCTTGAACTCCTGACCTTGTTCCCTACCTGCCACGGCCTCCAAAACTGCTGGGATTACAGGTGTGAGCCACCGCAACTGGCCAACTGTATTTTAAAGCACTTAGGTTCCATTGACTCTGAAACTGTGAAGAAGTGTCTTGTTTTCTTTTGCTCAGGAGTATGGCCTTCTTACTAGATCTTTGCAAGTGTTGCAAAATAATTCAGCCCATTTAGCAGTCATATTAGGCAGGTCCAAAGAAAAAAATTTCCCAAAATTAGAGAAGCAAGTTTCAGGGAAACTATCTGAGGATTCCCTTATCTGTGGCCCCTTTGATTTTCCTTCTCATCGCAGGGCCTTCCTCAAGTAACAGGAGACTCATTTAAATTTTCTGATGATCCTGATAGATAAATAAAAGCTTTCCAAAATTTAATTCAGGTATTTGATCTCTTATGAAGGACTGTTATGCTGCTCCTAAGCCAAACCCTCACTCCAGCTAAAACAGGCAGCTCTGCAAGCAAAAGAAAATTTTGGAGATGAGCAATCAGTCCCCTGTAGTAGGTTAAAAGGGAAAAGAGAAAATAGGAAAATAAGGAAGGCAAAGAAATAGGGGAAACACCATTCCTAATAGGAAAAGAGGCAATACCTCTTGACAGCCCTAATAGGAACCGCTTCCTTTCGTGTTTTCCTTCTTTTGTGGTTTAATATGTCTTCTATCACTTTGTTAATGTTCATCCAACCTGGGAAAAGTTAATTTTCAAAACCTAAAATACTTGGCTTAGAGTTGATCTAGGGGAAAGGAAACCCAGAAGCCTGATATGCCAACAAAAAGGTAAAACATTTTTTCCAGCTGGGCTTTTGGCTTCTGTCTCCCTGAGCAAACCAGTAAAAGGAAACATAAGGATTATTGTTTATATTATCTGTAAATGTATATATAATAACAAAGGATTTGTGAGGTCAGTGTTAAGTTGTAGACTATTTGTTGGCTTTATATGTGTTTCTGTATGATTCTGTCAACGAAAGGGTACGTGAAGTCAGACTGCAGGCCCAGGACCCCATAAGCCTGTGGTTCAAGCCAGCCCAACTAAATGGCCAGCAACAAACTGGGCTACAGCCCTCCATCTTGTGTCTTGTCCTTGGGACCATAACCTGTAACCATGTGGCAATATTTTGTTTTAGCCTCTGCCATTTTACAAGGGTGGATGTATTCTTCCACTAAGTCAGTTCCTGGATGAGGGCCACAAAATCGGATAAGCCAGTTTGTCAATCTGGCTGGCGTCAGCTAATCCATCAATACCAGAGTTTACAAAATATCTTAAGCACTGATCTTGAGAGCAGGTTACGTATGGTCAAAATCTTGCAGCCTCCAGCTGCCTGACAGCTAAACCCTGGTATCTAATCTTGTGGCCATCTTCTTGGTCTAAACCCCAGGCAATAACGAAGTATATATTGGGAAGCAGCTGTTACCATCTTTGTTTTAGACTGTAGACTGTGTATCAGGTTCCTTCTAAAATTGGTCGAGCCTAAACCCAGTTATGGGCAAGGACAGCATGGGGGCAGGAAACAAAATTGAGTTGTTTGGGTCAATTCTCTTTCACTGTCTCTGTGACAATTTTGCAATGACAGTTTCAAAACCTGTCTATCATTTTTATAAAAATACCTTGCAAACTCACGGTTAAATAATAACCTAATTAAGGTTTGTTGGTTTCATCTGCGAGATTACTTTTTCTAAAGGTCGAAAGCTGAAAATCTTAAGAGCTTGGCCTGGCTAAGGTCAAGTAACAAGGAATTTTTAAGAAATTTTCTGAATAAGTTTTCAGCTCCAATAAAAGTGGGTATTTAAGTTATAGATACATTAAAACTTTTTCTGGAAAAAAAGGCTCTTCTCTGCTCAGTCAACTGAACTATTTTTGTTTGTTTTTTGTCTAACCACTCTCAATGCAGGCATTAGAGGCCCTAAGGTAACTTACGATAGCATGGGATTCCTGGGGGAAAACAGAGTAGATGCCACAGACCTCATATTGGAAAACACACACACACACACACACACACACACACACACACACACACCCCAAATCACCATTTTCCTGATGAATCCTCCATAATTAAAAGGAGAAGTTTCCTCTCAAAATCAAAGGCTCTGTTCTGTTATGTATGGTGTTGCCACTATTTTGGGTCTTAGGGATATCAAATTATTTCACATTATGAGAGAGCTTTGATGTGTAATTACTAAGTAGAAAATACACTGTATGGATTGGTTAATCATAGTTATATATCAGAAAAGCATGCTCTTGGCCACTTAAAATATGTGGAAACATCCTCATCTCCCCGACTAAGAAACAAGGGTCCCATGGGTGATGGGTTAATTGCCTTCAGCTCTGTCTGCTCATTAGGCCCCAAAAAGGTATGCTACTGGCCCTGTTCTTCCAAGGGCTCCAAACTGAAACCAGTAATCCAAATTTAAAACCTGGCAAATGAAAAATCTTGGATAAATCTTCTCTTTGTTTTACTATCTATGTGTTGTGTGTAATGTCTATTTAAAAAAGCTCTAATTAACTGCCTTAAGGAAAAACAAGCACTTAAGTGAAAGGTTTTTTAGTTCATGTGACTTTAAGAAAGAAAGTCCTAAGAATTATTGGCAAAATGCAAGTGTGTTCAAAATGCAAATAGGAGGTCTAAATCATACAACTTAGATATCAGGTTTCAAAATTTTCCAAGGTGATACACTGCCTGTTTGACAGAGAGGTAAGGCCTGGGACACGTGGAGCTAGATGCTGGAAAATCAAACTTTATCTGCACTTCTGTCTGCATCTTCTATCATCCACACCTGGTATACAACTAAAATCACTTACTAGCCAGGGTTTTCACCAAAAATGAAAGTTGCTAAACATCAACAGTGAACGTTACCCAAACTCAAGCGGGTATTGTATGGTCTTTTCATAAACTGAGCATTGAAATAAAAGCCAAGACATCAAGGAAGTCTTAAGAAACTAATCTGCCCTTTAGAAAAATAATTATAAAAAGCTTGTAAATATTTCTCCTCATGGTCAAATTGGTTGAGATTAAATGAAATGATCTCTAAGGTTTTATTTAAACAAATTGGGGCTAACATTAACAAACTAATGCAAGGGTAAAATTTGGCTTTGGAAAGGATTTTCATGTAAAAGCAATGGCTAATGAAAAGTTTTTGCCTTTTGAGCCATCACTTCGGCAAAACAAATAATTTGTGGCAATCTGGAATTCTATTTCATAAATCAAGTGTTCTAAACCTCTAACATTTAAGACATCCCAAAAGGAAGCTTCAAGTTTCAAAGTTGTCCTTCCTAATGCCTAGATTTTTGGATGGTTTAGAGGGCCTCTGAAACACTCAGAAAAAGAGGTATACAGGACGAATTTATTCACATGAGCTTGCCAAAATGATGTCCAATCTTAAGTTATATTTTAGTGAATAATACTAACATATGTTCCAAAATTGTATGGAAATTCTAAAATTCCAATGTCTAAGTATATGCTGTCAATCATAATTAAGGGTACAGTTATTGTAAACCACGCAGATAAACAAACTTCTTTGTCAGTCATGTTTTTAACTGTTAACTATCCTGGAAGCTTTTTCATTCACAGATAATGGTTTTCTTGCTTTGTTCCTTCTAAAAAGATGGTTTATAATTGTGCTATTTTAAGGACTTTAATAGGTATTCTCAAATGCAGGTTTTTAATAGCTTTGAAGATTGTAACATTGGAACAGGGAAAGAATGTACAGACCTCATAAAGAACTGATATATTTACAAATATCAAGCAAAAGAAGAGTTAACTAATTGGGTGGCACTCGGAAAGTTAAAGCCATCTTTTTAACTTTGGTTTGGAATACTGATGGTCCTTGTTTTTGTTTTTTTTTGTTTTTTTTGTTTTGTTTTGTTTTGTTTTTTCAGAGTCAAGAAAACTTATTTTAAACTATTTATGGCCTTTAAAAGTTGAGCAATATATTCTCCTGTAATCAAAATTTGGAGCATGTTTGTTGTAAACTGTGACTACTCTTAACTTATGGCAAGATAGTTGTTTGCATCAGTGCAATAAGAATCCATTTACTTTGTCCACTGAACAGAATTGGAAAAACCGGTTATTTTACCGTGAATTGACTAAAATAATGTGTTTCCCTTTGAGGAATCAAGGTTGACATGCAGAACCAATAAAACCTCCTTGGGGAGAACTGGCTTCATACCTTGTCTACACAGTCCCTGCACAGGGGTTCCTAACCTGTGGACAGTAAATAATGTCCCTTTCAAAAAGGTCTGGGAGTTTCAACTTTATTTGGGACCTCAAGAGGAGAGGACCAGCCAGCTCACAGGTATTTGAGGATACAAACCACGGTTGGGCACAGTTTTAAAGGTCTGATCTAACGTTATTTGTGGAACAGAGTTTCATCAAAGTTAACCCAAAAAGGCCTATGTAAAAATAACCATTCTTGCTGCACGTTATGCAAGTAATCAGTCCAAGTATAAGAATAAAGTTCATTCTATGAACAGCACACACAGTCCTGTCACAACTTTTTTTTTTTTTTTTTTAACCAAAAATGAGGCCTGCAGAGAGAAATTGTGCTCTAAAGCTTATAATACATTTATCATTAACTCCTAGCACTGAGAGGCAAAGCCAGCTGAGCTTCTGGGTTTGGTGGGGACTAGGAGAACTTTTGTGTGTGGCTAAAGAATTGCAAATGAACCAATCAGTGCTCTGTGTCTAGCTAAAGATTGTAAACACACCAACCAGCACTCTGTAAAATGGACCAATCAGTGCTCTCTAAAATGGGCCAATCAGCAGGATGTGGGTGGGGCCAAATAAGGGAATAAAAGCTGGCCACCCAAGTCATCAGTGGTAACCCACTGGGGTCCCTTTCCTAGCTTTGGAAGTTTTGTTCTCTCACCCTTCACAGTAAATCTTGCTGCTGCTCACTGTTTGGGTATGCACTAGCTTCAGGAGTTTTAACACTCAACACAAGGATCTGCAGCTTCATTCCTGAAGTCAGTGAGACCAGGAACTTATCAGGAGGAACACACAACTCTAGATATGCCACCTTTAAGAGCTGTAACACTCATTGCAAAGGTCTGCACTTTCACTCCTGAAGTTAGCAAGACAATGAACCCACCGGAAAGAAAAAACTCTGGACACATCTGAAGGAACAAACTCCAGACACACCATCTTTGAGAACTCTTAACACTCACCGTGAGGGTCTGAGGCTTCATTGCTGAAGTCAGCAAGACCAATAACCCACTGGAAGGAATAAATTCTGAACACAGTACCATTAATTGTCTTTTAAGCTTTTTGTCTACATTTTAGACTAACCATGCTTATTCCTGTGAATCAAGTGGTAATCTCTTGCAGCTTGGTAAAAACAAAAAGGGATGGGTAATTATCTGGATCAATATACTAGTTCTAGGGAGTTATCCTGCAAATTCTTCCAGGTATAAAATTGAATAGGGTGCCCATAACTTTGTTGGGGAAAATCAAATAAAGGAACTTCATAGACTTCCAAAAGGAAATTCGATATCTTGGACTAACACCTCTAGTAAAACACAGGAAAATCTACAGGTACTTAAATATCAAATCAAAATTATTTAGAGGCTCAGGAAAAATGCAGCCTTCAGCCCCGGGTGACTACAATCTCTCTTTAATGAATTGCAGTCTACTTTATAAAATCAGTTAATCCCTGTATTAAACTCTCTCTTGCTTATACGTCTTGCATTAATATTTGAACCCTGAATACTCAACAGTATAACTCAAACTGTTTATCTCTTCCATAGAAGGCATCAAACTCCATATGGTGCTGCAAACTGAACCATGCATGGACACACTGTTCTTCTGAAGACCCTTATATCAACCGCAGGAGGAGCCCTAGCTGCTGTTCCCCATTCGATGCCCCTTTTCAGCAGGAAGTAGCCAGAAAGAGTCATCTCCCCTCTAACAGCAGTTAAGGTGACTTCTTCTGGGAATGGGGGGCGGGACGGGATATGTTATAGATATTATTAAGAAATGATTTTAAGCAGATAGAAGGGACAAGGAGCCCTTGGAAAGTTTCTGTGTCTTTTAAAGCAGCTCCATAAATGTTTCTTGTCTAGCTGGACAGCCAGGGCTCTTAGAGCCCAGCAGACAAACTTTGATATGCAAATGCTGCCCATAAAAAGTTGGGTCCATTCAAATGTGGCAATTCCTGCCCTCTTTTCCTTGACCTTGCCTTCAAATATGCCTAGCAACATGGCTACCCCCACATAGCCCCACGTATGTAGAATATCATGGTGCCCTGCATTTGCATATTAAATGGCTAGGGTGGGAGGGCCAGTTTTTTCAGGGGCTATGTGAGTAACTTGCCTGGTCAAATCAATCCCCTGAGCCCTATGCAAATTAGACATCACCTCTTCCAGCCTCCCCATGTAACTGGCTGGTTTCCCCACTGCTTGGGGTTTCCTTGTTCAGCTTTGGAAACCTCCTCCCTCTGCCTCAGTACAGGGGAGCTTCTTCCTTCTTTCCTCTTCCTTGTCTATTATACTCTTGGTTTCTAAAACCACTCCACGTGTGTCCATGTCATTTTATGCAGTTCACATGAGACAAGAGCCCTGGTACTCACTCATCGGAGCCATATCATAACGAGGACTAAATTGAAGACATTTTCGTAATATGAAAGAGCTCTTAAAAATCAATTAATAAAAGAAAAATGGGGAAACGCATGGACGGTTTGCAGCAAAAAAAACCCAAAACGTTAAACAAAGGTGAACAAAATGTTAAACACAGACAAACAAAATCTTTATATGTTGAATGAACAGAAACAAAATCATAAATGCAAATTAATACAACAGAGAAACCATTATTTTTCCTATAACACTACTAAGATTAAAACTTTGATAATGCTAATATTGGAAAGAGAGTGGATGTATAGCGATGCTAATTCACTTGGAAGAGAAATTTGTCAGTGTTTATATATATTCAAAGTGTAAGTGCCCTTGAATGTAGTCATTCCACTTCTAGGAATTTACACAGCTATACTTTCACAAAGGGCACAAAGAGTGCACACTGCACGATGGTTACTTCTAATGGCCAAAAGCAAACAATAAAACAACTAAATCTCCATCAATATGGGGTTAAATACATTCTTTTAAAAATAATTAGTCTAAATATACTGCTGCAGAAAGATATATTGGTGAATATAAAAGCAAATTGCATACAGAATCTACAATATAATCCCACTTGATTGTGTGTTTTAATTACGAATACAGAGAGTTTTAAACTCAATTCTACAAGGAAGACCGATAAATAAAATTATTCATTCTAATTATCAGTGGAGAGTGAGATTACAGAAAATGGGCAGAATTTGCCACTTTGCTATCATTGTGTATCTTTCTGAATAGTTTAAAACTTTGTTTTAAACCACAAGCCTAAATTATTTAAGAAACTTTTAGTTTCTTGGAACAAAAACCTTAGTCTGCTCAGCACCTTTCCTCTATCCCTACCCCCTTCAATGAGGGAATTACAGTTAGATTGTTTTGTCACAGTCTGCATTTCATCTTGGATCACCTCATCCAAACTTGCTAACATTAAGGTTCACTCTTGCTGATGTTAAAGTTCTATGGGTTTTGACATTCCATATTTGCATTCTCTTAACACTGTCTTCCATAGAGATGTTTTTAATTTCAATGAAGTCTAATTCGCCCACATTTTTCTTTCATTTATCTTGCTTTTGGTGTTATATCTCACATAGAATTTATCCTGTTTTTGTTTGGAAGTTTTACAGTTTTGCATTTTATATTTAGGTCTAGCATTCATTTTTGTGCATGTGAATATCAAATTGTTCCAGCACAACTTGTGGAATTGAATTGTGTTTGCACCATTGTTAAAAAAGATCAACTGACTATATTTGTGTGAATATACTTTTGGAGTTTATAATTCTGTCCCCATTGATGTATGTGTCTATTATTTTACCAATTGAAGATAAGAATCTTAACTTTCACAAAGCAAAGGGCCAATGTCCAGACTTTCTTCCCTCATCCAAATTCTTTCTTCCCTCATCACTTTCTGTGCATCATTATCTCTGACAGGAAATACTAGGAGTAGGAAGAATAGTGAGTAGAATCTTGGGGGAATCTACTGTGGCCATTCAACAGCTTAGCACCACCTGAGCATAGATATATTAGGATACAGTAAGACCACAGGTCTCTGAGTCAGGGAAGAGACAACAGTTAGGTAAAAAATACCTTGTTACAGATTTCTGTTGGTTAATTGCAGTCCATCAATTTTTAAAATAATTGTATTTTACCAGGAGCTATTTTATTGTTAGCTAAAGTTCTACCCAAATTTTGGCCCTAGGATGTTTGAAATGTCTGCTACTTAATGTTTTTCTGACTTCTAGAAATTATACAGGGATGCTAGATAAAGCAGGTAAGCGCTGTCAAACAGATGTCTTCCTGAACCTGATGCATTTAAAGAGGCTGTGTAGAGGTAGAAAAACGAATTTTAAAGATAATGTGCCAATTGCAAGTACACAGACTTTCTCTCTCTCTCTCTGTCTGTCTGTCTCTCTCTCCCTTTCTCTCTCTCTCTCCACATTCCTTCCTTCCTCCCTTTCTTGTTTGTGATGGCATCTAGCTCTGTCAACCAGGCTGTATTGCAGTGGGATGATTTCGGTTCATAACAATGTTCACCTTCCAGGTTCAAGCAGTTCTTCTGACTCAGCCTTCCAAGCAGCTGGGATTACAGGCACTTGTCACCAGGTCTGGCAAGTTTGTGTATTTTTAGTAGAAATAGGGTTTCACCATGTTGGCCAGACTGATATAAAACCCCTGACCTTAAGTTATTCTCCTGCTTTGCCCTTTGAAAGTGCTGGAATTACAGACACAAGGCAATGTGCCTGGCTCATAGATTATTTCTTAATATTTCTGAAGCCATATATTTGCTTTTGAAGTAACAGTTAAGCAATATACGCTAGCTATATACCTTAAAATTATGCTACCCAGTATGGTAGTCACAATGCACATGTAGCTAATTAAACATAAATTTAAAAGTCAGTTATTCACACTAGCCACATTTCAAGTGCTCAACAACCACGAGGCTAGCAGCTACTACATTAAACAGCATAGTTATAGACATTTCCATCTTCACAGAGAGTCACACTGGATGGTGCTTAGAACAGAAAATGTGGGATTATTTACCCTACTGAATTTCAGTAGGGATGGCCTGGTTTGAAGGAAGCCCAAAACGTCTTGTGATTCAATTTATTTATCATGTGCTAACATTACTACCAACAGCCTTGCCAGTTAACTCACAGACTTAACTAATGGCTGGCAGAAAGTAAGTACTCAAATGATTAAGTTCTGAATGGATTGATGAATTAATGCATGGATGGATGAATGACTGTTACTGTGGGGATGATAGCAAAACAGGCAACAGACAAAACCCAAAGATGTACCAACACAACGGGACCAGTACTAACTCACTAACTCACGGATTGTTTAAAGAGACCTAAAGAGTATACATCAAAGGCAAATTACAGGCCTATGTTTATACTACAAAGCCCATCATCAAGTCTAACCAATGGTCTGGAACCCACAGTAGTTATGGACTCTATGAATGTTTATTATCCAGGCCAAAATTAAGCCAATTTATCACGTCTGCATAAACATTTAAAAACAAAAGACACATAACACATTATTGAACCATATCTCATTCTTGAAGGGCATAATACATTTAATACTCTTATCAATTGTACTTGAGAGGGATATCTAGTATACACAGATGGTATAAAAATCAGTTTTTGGTTTTTTCTTTCAGAAATGTTCTCAACAGTGAATATTTTTACAAAGAGTACCTTTTAGCATATCCAGGGCCCTTGATATTGTCTGCTGTTTTCTTATTTGAGTATATAAAGTTACTACAAAAATGGAAATATAGGCCAGAGTCGGTGGCTCACCCTTGTAATCCCAGCATTTTAGGAGGCCAAGGCAGGAGGGTTGCCTGGGATGAAGAGTTTGAGGCCAGCCTGGCCAAGAAAGTGAAACCCCATCTCTATTAAAATACAAAAAATAAAAAATAAAAAATAAATCTGCCTGGTGTGGTGGTGGGTGCCTGCAATCAAGGCTACTAAGGAGACTGTGACAAGAGAACCGCTTGAATCAAGGAAGCAGAGAGTGTGCTGAGCCAAGATCATGCCATTGCACTCCAGTCTGGGCAACAAGAGTGAGACTTCCTCTCAAGAAAGAAAAAAGAAAAGAAAAGAAAAGAAAAGAAAAGAAAAGAAAAGAAAATTAGGTAAGGTATGGTTAGCAAGGAAAAATCAAGTCATTTAAATCAAATTAAATTTCTTACACTTTTCCCTAAAAATTAGCTTCATTGAATTTTATTTAAAAAGTTACATAGAAAACTCTTGCTATAGTTTACAAAGATGTAGACTCCCACCTGTTTGGTTTACTTTATCAAATCCTGAAACCTGTAAAAAGAAAATATTTTACTTTTATTCAGCTATTTGCTCATACTCATAATTAACAAACCAAAGTACATTATAGAAACTCAGCAATCGTACCAGTGATTTGTAGAGACTGGAAGTAGGGTTAATTTTAATGTTTTGTAATAGATTCTGCATAGTACAATTTGTGTGTGTGTTGTTTTTTGAGATGGCGTCTCTCTCTGTCATCCAGGCTGGAGTGCAGGCAGTGGTTGCAGTGAGCCGAGATGGTGCCATTGCCCTCCAGCCTAAGTGACAGAGCTAGAGCGGGTCTCCAAAAAATACATAAGTATATAAATACATTCCTAATGTCTATAAATAAAACCTGGCTGCTTCTGAAGACATGCAGCATATCTAACACAGGAACAGCAAAACAAATTCATGTTCTCACTCATAAGTGGGAGCTGAACACTAACACATGGACACAGGGAGGGGACCACCACACACCCGGGCCTGTTGGGAGATGGGGGGCTAGAAGATGGATAGCATTAGGAGAAATACCTAATACAGATACAGGTTGATGGGTACAGCAAACCCCCATGGCATGTGTGTACACCTATGTAACAAACCCATATGTTCTGTACATGTATCCCAGAACATAAAGTATATATAAAAATGTTTTCATTTAAATATTTACTGAGGCCAGGTGCAGTGGCTCACATCTGTAATCCCAGCAGTTTGGGAGGCCGAGGCGGGTGGATCACTTCAGGTCAGGAGTTCTAGACTAACCTGGCCAAACGTGATGAAACACTGTCTCCACTAAAAATACAAAAATTACCCAGGTATGGGGGCCGGTGCCTGTAATCCCAGACTACCAATAGGGGAAAGGGGGCAAAAACAGTTGTGGTAGGCAGCACTTTAAAAATGGATATTAAACTACCACAATCTTCAACAAATATGTTTAAGCAATCAAGGCTAATGTGGTAGCTCACACTGTAAACTCGCCAATTTGAGAGTTTGAAGACATGTGGATTACCTGAGGTCAGGAAAATAAGACCAGTCTGACCAACATAGTGAAACCCCATCTCTGCTAAAAACACAAAACTTAGCCAGGAGTGGGGGTGTGAGCTTTGAGTCCAAACTACTTGGAAGTCTGAGACAGGAGAATTGCTTGAACCCAGGAGGCAGAGGTTGAATGAGCCGAGATCACGCCACTGCACTCTAGCTTGGTTGAGAGAGACAGACCCCATCCAAAACGAAAACAAAAACAAAACAAAACAAAACAAAAAATACTGTACTAAGATCCTTGTGTCCTTAAAACTTTGAAACCTGAAACTTTGGGATAATTATAAACAACAAAAAGAAAGTAAAAACCTATGAAGAAAACCAAGAGTGAAATCGAATGTAAACTTTAGACTTTGGGCGATAATGACATGTCACCGTATATTATGAATTGTAGCCAGTATACAACTTTGACAGTGGAGAGGCTGTGCATGTGTAGGATCAGCAAGTGTATGAGAATTCCCTGTACTTCCCACTCAACTTTGCTGTAAACACAAACTGTTTTGAAAAATAAAGTCTGCTAAACACACATACACACGCTCATATCTACAGGTAGTTTGCTGAATCTGCATTTAAAATAGCAAAGTGGGACTAATGTTCAACAGTAATAGTGAAGAAATCTAGTTACAATAATTAGAAATGTACTAAAAACAAAAGGAAAGTCTTTTTAATATTTGAGACATTTACAGACTTTTTTTAAATTTTGTATTTCTCACATATAATTACAAAGAAGAGAAATACATTAAAAGACTAGGCAAAAAAAAAAAAAAAAAACCAGCTTATTTTAGAGCTGTAGGTTTACTGCCTTGCATTGTCACTTAAAAGTTACTTGACTGACCGCTCCAGAGTCTGGTTCCTCATCTGTAACACCCAAAACATCTGCAGAGTGCCTAACACAGTGCCAAGCTCACAGTGGACATTCAGTAGATTCTCGGTCTTACTAGACAACATGGAGGATAGATGGATCAATTTTAGCTCTGAAACATTTAGAGATTCTATAGCATAATTTTACAAAAGACTAAATGAGATGCCGAGAAATTAATTCGAAATTTAGTGACCCCTTGTTACATAACAAACATATTATGTGCAGGTACGACGTGAATGCAAAGAGGAATGACAAATGGACCTAGTTAAAAAGCACTTAAGTTACAATGTCGATGCAAAGAGGAATGAGAAATGGACCTAGTCAAAGAGCACTTAGCTCTAATGCAGCATTTAACAGTCATCAGAGGAAGAAACTGTTAATAAAAAAGGTAAAAACACAGACAATGAAAGACTTCACCTTTTCTTTTGCTAAGTCACTTTCTCTAAAGAAAACAGCAAATGAATAATCATAGCCACATCTTGGTAAGTGCTCGGCCAATGAAGAGTTAGAGGCGCCTAGTAAGAGGAAGCTCCCTTCCAGTGAAATAGACTGAGGCTGCAGTTCTCCATTCTATAGAGGGTGCATCAATACATGAATCTGCAGGTTGTGAAGTTGTGTCTAGCTCAAAAAAAAAAAAAAAAAAAAAAAAAAAAAAGGAAAGACAGACAAGGGAAAGAAATGACAGCAGAACTGTCTCAGTAGAAATATAGAGAGATTAGAATACATTATATTCATTGGAAATCTTCCTTTATTTTCATAATGGTTCTAGATCCATGGCCAGAAGTTAGGAAGCTTCCCCTGCACACATCTCACCCAGTGAGAGAAGCAGCCCAGTGGGTTGTAGAAAAACCTTTCTTTCCCCATCTTCCAAGTGAAACTGGTGATTAGCCAGACCTGCTTCACTTCTTTAGAAGCCCATTTTCGCCAGCTTACGATTGGGATATGAAGTATAGGAAAAAATTCTGCCAGTTTATCGCACCTCTGTGGATTGTTGGAGAATACAACCAAAACATTCAACAACAGGGGACTGCTACATACATTACAGAAATATCCAAAGATAAGCCTGTTGCCACAGAAAATAAAGATTTCAAGAGACTTTTAAGAAAACAGGGTAATGTTCACTCCATAGAACCTAAATTAAAATACGATATATACCGAGGAAATAGCCACATATTTTACACGTAAAATATGCTTTTGAAATGCACATTGCAATGAAAACAGGTTTAGCTAATTTTACTCCTGGCAGTTAATCCACATACAAGGTATACTAATAGATACTTGCTGCCCAAATTATATATTCAGACATTTCAATATAGTTTAAAGATAAATTTTTTCATTCCCCAAACTATTATTAAACACTACACCAGTATTTTCTATATGGTGTCAATGTCCCTCATCCAAATGTATTACAAACCCACTTTTTAATTTAGGAACCTGTAAGCCAGATTTATAAAACAAGTCTATCTTACTAAAATGTGTTCATTATATAAACGCTTCCTGCTCCTGTTTTATTGTCAGTTCAATTAACTATTTGAACATGCACCTTTAAGTCGACTCAAACTCAACATTTTCTCAAGTGTTTTCAAGAGACTGTAATATTTCAGGACAGAGTTATTTGGGAATATACTAATGTAATTCAAAAACACAATCTATGTATTATAGAATTATAAAAACCCAAACTTCAGATAAATTTAAATGTGAACTACCTGCTACAGTTTACACGTATAAAACTTATGACACATATATGCTTAAATCCGATACCTTGAGTGTGTCCAGTACACCCCAATCCTTCAATGTCTGGTACAGCTTTTTGTGCATCTCATCTTGATTCAACAAGTCAGACACAGGGAGCCTGTTGGACTAGAAGGCAATATGATTACAGGTTACTTGCGGGGCAGAGGGAATGTGAATGACTGTCTTCCTCTGTCGCCCAAGCTGGAACACAGTGGCACAATCTTGGCTCACTGCAGCCTCTGCCTCACAGGTTCAAGCGATTCTACCACTCCCAGCTAACTTTTGTATATTTAGTAGAGACGGGGTTCTGTCATGTTGGCCAGGGTGGTCTCAAACTCCTGACCTCAAGTGATCTGCCTGCCTTGGCCTCCCAAAATGTTGGGATTACAGGGGTGAGCCACCATGCCTGACTGGAAACCTAGTTCTAACAGTTACTTTCTAGAGTAGCAGAGCTAAATATGTTACTTAGGATTTTTTTTTTTTTCTAATCTGTTTGAACTCCTTATCTGTCAACATGATTATGCATTTGGATACTCTACATCTGACATTTCTTAGTGAGACCTTTGTCCCAGTTGACACGTGGCCATTCCTAAATGAGGTGCTGATTCTGGGTCATCACCCTCCATTCATGCATGGCAGGAGAAGAGTTAGCAACTCAGTGAGTGTGATATCTCTCACACTACTTAGTACATTCTGTTTAAGTAGCATTTTGTGCAATTGTTTAAGTCACGTGAGTCACATGCGTTAACAGAGGAAACTGTAAATAATGGTTAGATCAGATCATAAGCAACTTCTTAATTATCCACAGTGAGCCTGCCACAAATCCTTGTGAAAGACAGGACTAGCTGGATTTCCTAGGCGGACTAAGAATCCCTAAGCCTAGCTGGGAATGTGACTGCATCCACCTTTTAACAAGGGGCTTGGAACTTAGCTCACACCAGACCAATCAGGGAACTCATTAAAATGCTAATAAGGCAAAAACAAGAGGTAAAGAAATAGCCAATGATCTGTCACCTGAGAGCACAGTGGGAGGGACAATGATCCAGATATAAACCCAGGTATTCAGGGGGCCAATGGCTACTCTCTTTGGGTCTCCTCCCTTTGTAGGGGAGCTCTGTTTTCACTCTATTAAATCTTTCAACTGCGACTCTTCTGGTCTGTGTTTGTTACAGCTCAAGCTAAGCTTTCATACCCCGTCCACCACTGCTGTTTGTTGCCATCGCAGACCTGCCACTGACTTCCATTCCTCTGGATATGGCAGGGTGTCCACTGTGTTCCTGATCCAGTGAGGTGCTCATCGCCACTCCTGATTGGGCTAAAGGCTTGCCATTGTCCAGGTTCATCCTAATTGAGCTCAACACTAGTCACTGAGTTCCACGGTTCTCTTCCATGACCCATGACTTCTAATAGAGCTATAACATTCACTGCATGGCCCAAGATTCAATTTTTGGAATCCGTGAAGCCAAGAACCCCAGGTCAGAGAACACGAGACTTGCCACCATCTTGGAAGCAGCCCACCATCATCATCTTGGAAGCTCTGGGAGCAAGGACCACTCCCTGGTAACATTAGGACCCTCTACAGGATTAGTAGAGATTTGTTTTCAGTTCTGCCTTGTAAAACTTTTTTTTTTTTCTTTTTGAGACGGAGTCTCGCTCTGTCTCCCATGCTGGAGTGCAGTAGCCTGATCTCAGCTCACTGCAAGCTCCACCTCCCAGGTTCATGCCATTCTCCTGCCACAGCCTCCTGAGTAGCTGGCACTACAGGCACCTGCAACCATGCCCTGCTTTTTTTTTTTTTTTTTTTTTTTTTTTTGTACTTTTTTAGCAGAGACAGCTCTTCACCAGGTTAGCCAGGATGGTCTCGATCTCCTGATCTCGTGATCCACCTGCCTCGGCCTCCCAAAGTGCTGGGATTACAGGCATGAGCCACTGCACCTGGCCATAAAACTTGATTTTTATGAGATGAAATTGAAGTCAATTATAGGGAAAAAGCCCTATACTTAAAAACTAAAACTAATGAAATACTTAAAGCCCACTCATTAAGTATGAGGACCAAAGGTTCCACAATAAAGATGCTATCTCAGTATGTTCCTGCTGCTATAACAAAATATCTTAGACTGGGTAACCTATAAAAACCAGAAATGTATTTCCTAGAGTTTTAGAGGCTGGGAAGTCCAAGATCACTCATTCAATGTCTGGTGAAAGCCCGGTCTCTGTTTCCAAGATGGCACATTTTTGCTGTGTTCTCCAGTGAGGACCAATACAGTATCCTCAAATGGTGTAAGGGAAAAAGGACCTAGTTAGTTCTGTTGACCCCTTTTATAAGGCCATTTAATCACCTGCAAAAGTCTCCACCTTTTAATTCTGTCTCACTGGGGGCTTTAAATTCCAAAGTATGAATTCTGGAGGGACACATACATTCAAGCTCTGTTACCCAGGCTGGACTGCAGTGGGATGATGTCGGTTCAATACAAACTTCACCTTCCAGGTTGAAGTGATTCGCCTGCCTCAGCCTTCCAAGTAGCTTGGATTAAAGGCACTCACCACCAGGTCTGGAAAATTTTTGTACTTTTAGAAGAGATGGGGTTTCAGCATGTTGGCCAGGCTGATTTCGAACTCCTGTTCTTAAGTGATTCACCTGCTTCAGCCTTCCAAAATGCTGGGATTAAAGGCATGAGTCACCACACCTGGCCCATAAATTATTTCTTAACATCCTTTAAAGCCATAAATTTCCTTTTGAAGTAACACTTAAGCAACAGATACTAGCTGTATACCTTAGAATTATCCTACCCAGTATGGTAGTCACAATGCACATGTAGCTAATTAAACATAAATAAAAGTCAGTCATTCAGTCACACTAGCCACATTTCAAGTGCTCAAAAGCCACATGAGGCTAGCAGCTACCACATTAAACACCATAGATACAGACATTTCAATCTTCACAGAGAGTTACTCTGGATGGTGCTTAGAGCACAGAACGTACAATTATTAATCATACTGAATTTCCATAGGTATAGTCTGGTTTTCAGGCAGCCCAAAAGGTCTTGTGATCTGATTTCTTTATTACATGCTAAGACTTCTACCAAGAGCCTTGGCAATTAACTCACAGACTTACTTAATGGGTGGCAGAATGTGAGCGCTCAAATGATTAAGTTCTGAATGAACTGATGAATTACTGAATGTCCCTGTGGGGGTGACAGCAACGCAGGCAACAGGTTTACCCTTTGGTTAAAGGGTATACCAACAGAAAAGAACAATTACTAATTCACAAATTATTTTGAAAGACCTAAAGAGTAACTATATATGAAAGGCAAGTTGCCAGCTTATGTTTATGCTATAAAGCCCATCATCAAGTCTAACCAATGGTCTGCAACCCACAGTAGTTACTTACTCTATGAAAGTTTATTATCTAGGCCATAATTAAGGCAATTTACCAGGTCCGTATAAACACAGACAAACAAAAGATACATAACTCATTACTGAACCACATCTTATTCTTTTAGGATGAAATGTTAATACATTTCATACTCTATAAATTGTACTTGAGAGAGATACCTAGTACACAAAGGCACTTGGCCTAAAAGTTACTTTTTGTTTTGCTTTGTTTTTCAGAAATATTCCCAGCAGTGGAAATTTTTTCAAAAAGCATCTTTTAGAGTGTCTGTCTGTAGGGTCCTTGATACTGTCTGCAGTTTTCCTATTTGAGTATCTAAAGTTTATTGCAAAAATGAAAATATAAGGGAAATGACCTGCAGAATAGGTGAACTGTTGTTTATAAGGTATGATCAGCAAGAAAAATCAACTAATTTAAATCAAATTAAATGTCTTATTCTTCTCCCTAAAAATTAGTTTCATTCTTTTATAAGAAAAAGTACATAGAAAAATCTTGCTATAGTTTACTTTATAGTTTATCCTAAGATGTAGGCGCCTACCTTTTGGTTTTCTTTATCAAATCCTGAAATCTGTTATAAGGTTTATTCAGCTACTCAGTTTAATTAACAAACCAAAATAGATTATATTAATTAAGCAATCTTACCAATAATTTGTAGAGAGTGGACGTAGGATTGATTTTAATGAGTTGTAATAGATCCTGCATGGTAAATACCTTAAGGAAAACAAAAATACCAGTTGCACATAGTTTTATAGCAATGTTTAAATTACAAACTAGGATATGTTTCTGAATATGCAATTTAGAAATATTGTACAGAATAAATTAATAAATTATGACTATGTGAACAAAGCAAAATTAAAGCTCTTTCTTACACTGTTAGTTGAATTACAATAAACACACGGAGGTCAAAAAGCTAAAATATCTTTCTTGATCATGTAATTAACCTCTAAGTACTTCACATTAAAGATGTTATGTCTAACCGGAATGACAGAAATGTGTAATACCTTAGAGATGTCACTGAAACATCTAATAAACCAATGAATGTGTGAATGAGTTCTTGGGTCATTCAATTTCAATTTTTTTAAGTATTCCTCGTTTAAAAATGTTAATAAACTAAATTTTTACTGTCATTACAACCATGACTAAAGTGTACCTAAAATATTGTTAAACAGACATTTTAGGTAGCTATTTATACATATTTCTCTACAGTATATATCATTTATTATGTCTACTCTGAGAACACCAGTATTTGTCTTCAACTGGATTTCCTTTAAGAAAATACTCTACATGGGCACTTGATATTAGTAGAAACTGTTAAGTTATATGAGTGGGATTAATTCCTGCTATAATAATTATACAAATAATTATTACACAATAGGCAAAAGTATAAAGTGATTAAAATTTTAGAGAAATAGGTATCAAAAATGAATTCCAGGCCAAGCACAATGACTCACAGCTATATTCCCGGCACTTTGGGAGGCTGAGGAGGGAAGATATCCTGGCATCAGGATTGAAGACAAGCCTGGCCAACATGATGAATCCCCAACCCTACTAAAAATACAAAAATTAGCTGGGTGTGGTGGTGTGCACCTGTAATCACAGCTACTTAGGAGGCTGAGGCAAGACAGGCTTGAACCTGGAAGACAGAGGTGGCAGTGAGACAAGATCGTACTATTGTACTCCAGTCTGAGTGAGAGAGAGAGAACCTTTCTCAAAAAAAAAAAAAAAAAATTGAGTAAATACATCCCTAATGTTGATAAATAAAATTTGGTTGCTTACAAAGAAATTCAGCATATCTAACACGGGAACAGAAAACCAAACACTATATGTTGTCACTCATAAGTGGGAACTGAACCATAACACATGAACAAAGGGAAGGCAACATCACACACCAGGGCCTATCAGGGGGTGGGGAGCTGGGGGAGGGATAGCAATAAGAGAAATTCCCAATGCGGATGATGGGTTGATGGGTGCAGCACACCACCATGGCACTTGTATAACTATGTAACAAACCCATAGGTTCTGCACATGTAAACCAGAACTTTAATAAATAAAAATAAAAAAAGTTTTCATTCAAATACTGTACTAAGGCCAGGTGCAATGGGTCACACCTGTAATCCTGGTGCTTTGGAAGGGTGAGGTGGGTGGATCACTAGGAGCCCGAGACTAACCTGGCCAACACTGTGGGACACGGAGCACCATCTCCACTAAAAAATACAAAAATTAGCCAGGCATGGGGGCATGTGCCTGTAGTACCAGCTACTCTGGAGGGTGACACAGGAGAAATGCTTGAATCCTGGAGGCAGAGGCTGCAGTAAGCCCAGATCACATGACTGCACTCCAGCTTGGGTGACAGAGCAAGACTCCGTCTCAAAACAAAAACAAAACAAAATATTGCACTAAGCTTCTTGTGTCCTTAAAACTTTGAAACATGAAACTTTGGATAATTATAGACAATGTAAAGAAAGTAAAAACATGTGAACAGTACCAAGAGTGAAATCTAACATAAACTATGGACTTTGGGTGACCATGACATGTCAGGGTGGGAGAGTTATCAATTGTAGCATATGTACCAGTTTGATGCAAGACGTTGATAGATTTTTTAAAATTACATATTCTTCACTTATATAATTGCAAAGAAGAGAAACATCTGCAGATTCTAGTGCAGAAAAAAAGGGCTCATTTTAGAGATCTAGGTTTACTGCCTCGCATTATCACTTACAGTTTACTTAATTCATCTTTCTAGAGTCTGGTTCCTCACCTGTAACACACAAAATATCTGCAGTGTTCATATTAAAAATGCCAAGCCCACAGCACATATTCACCAGATTGGTAGAGTCTTATTAGACAACATGGAGAATAGATAGATCAATTTTAGCTCTGAAACATTTAGAGATTCTGTATCACGACTTTACAAAAGACTAAATGAGGTGTCAATAAATTAATTTCAAACCATTTGTTGCATTTCAAATATACTATGTGCAGGTACAATGTGAATTCAAATAGGATAAAGAAATAGGGGTCACGCCTGTAATCCCAGCAGTTTGGGAGGCTGAGGCGGGCAGATCCCAAGATCAGGAGATCAAGACCATCCTGGCTAACACGGTGAAACCCCATGTGTACTAAAAATTAAAAAAAAGAAAAAAAATAGCCGAGCAAGGTAACGGGCACCTGTAGTCCCAGCTACTCAGGATGCTGAGACAGGAGAAAGGTGTGAACCTGGGAAGCAGAACTTGCAGAGAGCCCAGATCATGCCACTGCACTCCAGCCTAGGCAAGAGAGTGAGACTCCATCTCAAAAAAAAAAAAAAAAAAAAAAAAAAAAAGAAAAGAAAAGAAAAGAAAAATAGACCTAGTCAAGGATCTCTTGGATATAACGCAGCATTTCACAGTCAGCAGTGGCAGAAATTGTTAATAAAAAAATTCAAAAGATAATGAAACACTTTACCTTTCATTTTGCTAAACCACTTTCTGGAAAGAAAACAGAAAATGAATAGTCATAGCCACTTCTTTGTAAGTAATTAGCCACTAAAGAGTTAGTGGCCCCTAGTAAGAAGAAGCTCCCTTCCACTGCAATGGACTGAGGATGCAGTTTTCCTTTCAATACACGGTGCATTCACACACCAAATAGCTGGTTTTGAAGTTGTGTCTAGCAAAGAAAGGAAAAAAAAAAAAGAAAGAAAATGAAAGAGAATAGAAAGGAAGAGAAGAGAAAAGAGGGAGGGAAGGAGGGAGGGAGGGAGGAAGAGAGGAAGGGAAGGGAGGGAAGGGAAGGAAAGTAGGTTGGTAGGAAGGAAGAAACAAGATAAAGAAATTTCAGCAAGATTGTCTCAATAGAGATATACACAGATATGTTACATTCATTGGAAACCTTCTTTTTATTTCCATAATGGTTCTTGATCCATGGCCAGAAGTTAGAAACCTCCCCCTGCACATGTCTTACCCTGTGAGACAAGCAGGTCAGTGCATTCAAGAAAAAGCTTGCTTTCCCCAGCTTCCAAGGGAAACTGGTGGTTAGCCAGGCTCACTTGCAGACTCTTCATTTCACTTCCCTAGAAGCCCATTTCAGCAGCTTACGATTGGGATATGAAGTATAGGAAAAAATTCTGCTAGTTTATCACACCTCTGTGGGCTGTTGGGGAATATAACCAAAATATTCAACAACAGGGGATAGCTACCTATATTGCAAAAGTATCCAAAGATAAGCCTGTTGCCACTGAAAATGAGGATTTCAAAAAAGAAATTTAAAAAAAAAACAGGGTAATGCTCACCTTATATAACTTAAATTTAAAAATGATATATACACAGGATATATGTACATATTTTAAATGTAAAACATATGCTTTTGAAATGGATATTGCAACAAAAACACATTGAGCTAATCCTACTCCTGGATCTTGATCCACATATAAAGTATACTAATAGATATATGCTGCTTGAATTAAATATTCAGACATTTCAACATAGTTGAAATACGAAATTGTTCAGTCCGCAATTTTTTTTTTTTTTTTTTTTTTTTTTTTTTTTTTTTTTTTTGAGACGAAGTCTAGCTCTGTCGCTCGGGCTGGAGTGCAGTGGCCAGATCTCAGCTCACTGCAAGCTCCGCCTCCCGAGTTCACGTCATTCTCCTGCCTCAGCCTCGCCTGGCTAGGTTTTTTTTTTTTTTTTTTTTTTTTTTTTTTGTATTTTTTAAGTAGAGACGGGGTTTCACCGTGTTAGCCAGGATGGTCTCGATCTCCTGACCTCGTGATCCGCCCGTCTCGGCCTCCCAAAGTGCTGGGATTACAGGCTTGATCCACCGCGCCCAGCCCCCAAATTATTATTAAACGGTACACTAGTATTTTCTATACTGTGTCAATATTCCTCATATAAATGTTATTTACAAACCCATTTATTAGTTGAGGAACCTGTAAGCCAGATATGTAAAACAAGCCTAACCTTACTAAAATGTGTTCAGTCTTCCTGCTCCTATTTTATTGACAGTTCAATTAATTATTTGAGCATGCCTCTTTAAGTCGACCCAAACACAACATTTTCTCAATGACTTCAGGAGACTGTACTATTTCAGGATAGAATTATTCAGGAATATAAAAATGTAATTCGCCAATACAATCTATGTATCATACGATTATTAAAACCCAAACTTTAAATGAATGTAAATGTGAACTACCTGTTACAGGTTCCACTTGTAAAAGTTATGACATAAATATGCCTAAATCCGATACCTTGAGTATGCCCAGTACACCCCGATCCTTCAACGTCTGATGCAACTTTTTGCGCAGCTCATCTTGAATAAACACGTCAGACAAGGGGAGCATGTTGCACTAGAAGACATAATGGTTACAGGTTACCTGGGGGGCAGAAGGAGGGAACGTGAATGACTGAAAACAGACCAGTGGCCTCCAGGGAAGCCCTAAGTGGCCAGGAGGGAAAAGGGTTTTAAGGGACACCAAGAAAACTTTATTTCTGCCTGTCCCCAAGGAGGGGCAGGTATGTCTTCCTGAGCCATTATCAGAGGTCAGCTTGCTCCCTAGCCGCCTTGCTCGCCCCGCCGTGGCCCAAGTGGCCTGCCCAACCCGGGCTGCACGATCAACACGACGGGAATCGCTGCCCTCAGGGCACTGCCTCTGTCCCGGGGGAGGAACAAGCATGCTGAACGCTCTCTGCCTTGCACTCTCAACTAGGTTTTCTTTTTTTCTTTTTTTTTTTGAGACGGAGTCTCGCTCTGCCGCCCAGGCTGGAGTGCAGTGGCCGGATCTCAGCTCACTTCAACTAGGTTTTCTATCAAACACGAGAGCTTCCTTTCTTCATGTTTCTGAGGCATGGGCGAGGAGCGTGACCGAGGCACAACTCAAAGGCGGCTGGAGGGCAGGGACCCAGACACCAAAGGCAGAAGTCGGGGAGACAGGACTGCGAGTTTACAACCCTCACATCCCACCCTGCCGCTCCCGGAAACCTACTAAGCACAGCCCTCCTGGTTAGAAGAGACAGAGCAGATGCGCTTGGTTGCCTAGCACCGGCCGGAAGCTCCACCCAGACCTCACGAGAACACATGCCCAAGGGGTCCTGGGAACTTGTCCGGTGGAAATACCGGCTGAGGCTGCAGAGGGCGGGTTTCTAGGGTGGGACTGACATTGCGTTTAGGTTGTGGGCCTCTTGCTGCAGGTGGGGAATGGAGCTAGTGGGGAATGGGCGTTTTGAGACCGTGGGGTACTTAACAGGCCCTGCATGACTGCGGAGGTTGGTGCTGTTTCTCCACTCCTCCCTGGGGTAGCCGCGCCGGACCTGCCAGGCCTTGACCGGCTCCTCCATGGAGCCAGAACTGCCACCTGCAAGTGTCCGCCCTCTCCGGGGCTTGGCTTTGGCGGTTTACTGAGTCATTCAACTGACCCGGTGCTTCCTAATGGCGCCACTGTTGCCTTTTGGAGCTGGAAGATTCTTCGTTTTGGCAGGCTGTCCTGTGCATTGTAGATTCAGTTGAATCCTGTTTCATCAGTACCACCTTCTCCACTAAACGTGACAACTAAAAATGTCTCCAAATATTGCCGTATGTCCTCTCAGAAGCAAGATGGCTCGGGGTTCACATCCACAGAGCTAAACATTTTTGAGTACCCACCCGTGTGTGTTGTGAAGAAAGGTGAGCCCTTTCTCACAATGCTTAAATGTAATTCGAATGAAAAGGCACCAAACGTCTCAGTATCAATAATGAAAATATTACAGCCAGAGAATTGAGCAAGAACTAAGATAACATTATACGCTGAGTAAGTCGTTTAAAGAGGAGGTGGTTAAAGATCGAAGTGATCCAGATCATCTCTTGAAAAAAGTGTGACTTTGTCAGGGCTTTCATGGGTATGATTTGGGTAGTGGGCAAAAAGGGGAGCATTGCAGGAAGGGGAAAATTGAGGACAGGAATTAAAAACAGACAAACGGCCGGGCGCGGTGGCTCACACCTGTAATCCCAGCACTTTGGGAGGCCGAGGCTGGCAGATTAGGAGGTCAGGAGAGCGAGACCATCCTGACTAACACAGTGAAACTCTGTATCTACTAAACATGCAAAATAAATAAATGAGTAGATAAATAGATAAATAAATAGGCCGGGCATGGTGGCTGGCGCACGTCGTCCCAGCTCCTCGGGAGGCTGAGGCAGGAGGATGGCATGAACTTGCAGTGAGGGGGAGCTTGCAGTGAGCCAAGAAATCGCCAGGGAACTCCAGCCCAGGCAACAGAGCAAGACTCCATCTCAAAAAAAAAAAAAAAAAAAAAAACTCCAGGACCTTCTTGAGGGCAGTGAGGGATCTACCCTGAGTTCAGAGTGGCTGGGAATATAAGCCTGATAAATTATCTAAGTCCTGTGAGGACAAATTTGGATCAGTGTCAAGAGTGACAGGACTTCTTAGGAGACAGAAAACGTATAGGACTTTGTTGGAAATAATCGAGGAGGAGAAGAGACTTACTTAGTTGGATTTTAAAGAACTGGGAAGTTTTGCAGGCAGAATCAGGGAAAACATTCCAGGCATGATGAGAGAAATAATAGTAGCTCTGAAGTGGATACAGTAGATGTAAACTTAGGTGAAAAATAAGTAAACAACTCAGCTCTAGCAGAGGTGAAACAGTAGGGCTGGGAAAAGACATGCGGATCAATGTGGGAGTCCGTTTTGAATACCAGTACATGATTCTGTATCTGAGACACATCAAGACTTTTGAGTGGAATAATGAAATGATGAAAACAGTGTTCTAAAAATAGGTTGATAGGCTGTAAATGTTATTAGGTAGAATCACCAGTTCACTGTTTAAAAAACTAAAACAATCTGTGTCTGAAGACTCCCTCACTCCCACTCCCACCCCAACCTTCGGTCACAGTTGAATATATGAGTATAATTAGATAAAGTGTTCTCCAAAAACTAGCGTAACTTCTAGTGGTGGGAGAATTGCTTATAATGTTAATACGAAAATGTCACATTAGAGACCTACCATTAGTATTCATACTGTCCCTCTTCATTGTAATAGACATGTCCCATCACACACCAGTTTAGTCTCATGACCCCAGGTCTATGGAACGACTTGAAACCAGACTGTCAGAAGCACCAGGCCGTTTTTCTTGAGGTTATTCTACAGAGGCTGTAAAGAGGCTTGCTACAGAAATGATGTCTTTGGAGCTGGAGTCCATGAGTTTTACCGTGCACTTGCCTGCAGCTTAAAATAAGAGCAGCTACTTCCAAGTTCACTATGCATCCTCCCACTCTCACACTGGTAGTGTTCCAGCCACCCCTTAGATTCTAGTTTCCAGTGACTTCAAATGAGCAGTCCTAGGCTTGACCTATGGTACGATTTGGTTAAATAAGTCTGTCTAGTCCAGAGGCAGAAAATACTTGGCCCTCATGTAGGCACTGCAGTTCCCCAAATCCACAGGGTACATGGATAATTGATCACAGCATTCTTTCGTACTGACCACACTTAGTCTCAGAATTTTTCTCAGCATCAGTTTCTGGCAATCACTACCAGTTATTAGAATTAGCTCACAAGAGGAAACTCATTTGCCATCCCGACCTAAATCTTTTTTCCATCAGACGGCTTATCGTATGTAAAGATAGGACTATGCTGTGCCTCCGTCCCTTTCCACTCCCAAAAAAGTTCTCCCAGCCCCGTTTAAACACGCTCACTTCCTTCAGTTGTTCTTATCTCCTGACCAGAGCATTCACTAGCTTCAATGCTGCTCTCCCCTCCTCTGTAACACACACAGGTCTGAGTTATTGATCATTTTACAGTAGATTCCCCAAAATGAATACCTTCTCCAAGACGGTATGATTCCCAGAACTGAGTTCCTTCCCCAAAGAGGACAGGCGCATTCTCCCTGATCTTGTTCTTAATAACACCCAGAATTGCATTAACTTTGTTGACAAACTTATCAGACTTTTGCCTCTACTGAGCTTGCAGTAAGTTAAAATTTTTGGGCTGATGTAGATGAACGTTCTTAATGTAGGTTTCTTTTGTCCTGTTGTTGTACAGTTTATTTTTAAGCCCATGCACAAGGTTTTCTTTCTTATTCCCTCAACTTCAATCTTGTTAATTTTTCCTAACTCTCATAGCCATGAAGATCACTGTGGCTCCTAACTTCTACCTTCTAATAATTAGCTGTCCTGGATGTTATCTTTGGATATGATAAGTTGTCCCCATTCAAGTTCTTGATTTAAATGCTGAGCTAGACTAGGTTAAAGGCAAACTCAAAGCGTTCCTAGAGGCCACACATTGACAAGAAGCACCCAGTGTTTTCCGAGTATTGACACTCAAGTTGGCCATGAGCCATTCCTCATTCAGCAAATGATGAGTGCTTTTTGGGTCTCTGGCACTCTTGTAGCTGTAGATATACCACAGTGACTGAGACAAATGGGGTATCTGCTCTTGTGGAGGGCAGCATTCTAGCAAGACTCTGTATTGTCACCCAGGCTCCAAGTCTCCAGTTTGTTCTTAGGTAGATACCAATGTATTTCACCAAATGACTTTCTGTTTACCTACCATATCTGACTTCAGCGCGCGCACACACACACACAAAAGTTAAGTCTGGCATGACTTGTTCTCATTACAACCATGTGTATGTGAAAGAAAAATAATCTGTTTTTATCTTGGGATTCACATTAAATGAGTTATCGCATACCGAAAATGCCTTACATGGCATCCAAAGGATAAGAGGCTTTTAATACATGTTTCTGTTGGTGTTTAAGTCACTTTGAATGTACCTGTTATAGGCTAGGAGGTAGGTCATTTGTCGTCTATCTGAAAGTAGGAAATGCTTTTAACCTGGCAGATAATATGGCACTTTTCCTGCAATTTCTCAAATGTCACTGACCTGAAGTTAGTCAATCATGTTTGTTAATCCAAGGTATATAATTTTCTAGGACCTGATGACTTGAATTTATTGAAATGTGTATTGAAATTTCTTAATATACCTATATCTCGAAGTTCATAGCCTGCCTAGGTTTGTTTCTCCGTGCTTGCTGTTTAAAAAGTCATTTATTATCCTTTGGGTGTATACTCAGTAAATGAATTGCTGGGTCAAATGGTATTTCTTGTTCTAGGTCTTTGAGGCATCACCATGCTGTCTTCCACAATGATTGAATGTACACTCCCCCCAAAAGTGTAAAAGCACTCCTATTTCTCCACATCCATGTCAGCATCTGTTGTTTCCACACTTTTTAATTATCGCCATTCTAACTGGTATGAGATGGTATCTCATTGTGGATTTTGTGTGTATTTCTCTAATGACTAGTGATGATGTGCTTTTTTTGCATATGTTTGTAGGTGCATATTTTTTTTTATAAATATCTGTTCATATCCTTCACTGATTTTGTGATAGGCTGTTTTTTGTTTTGTTTTTTGTTTTTGTAAATTTCAGTTCCTTGAAGATTCTGGATATTAGCACTTTGTCAGATGGATAGATTGCAAAATTATTATCCCATTCTGTAGGCTGCCTGTGCACTCTGATAATAGTTTCTGCAGCACTGTTTAAAGTAGGCAAGACTTGGAACCAACCCAAATACCCATCAATGATCGACTGGATAAAGAAAATGTGGCACGCATACACCATGGAATACTATGGAGCAACAAAAAGAATTAGTTCATGTCCTTTACAGGACGTGTATGAAGCTGGAAACCATAATCATCAGCAAACTACCACAGGAACACAAAATCAAACACTGCATGTGGTCATTTTTAAGTGGGAGTTGAACAATGAGAACACGTGAACACAGGGAGGGCAACATCACACACTGGGGCCTGTCGGGGGATAGGGGCAAGGGAAAGGAGAGCATTAGGACAAATTGCAGCAAACCACCGTGGCACGTGTATACCTCTGCAACAAAACTGGACGTTCAGCACATGTATCCCAGGACTTAAAATAAAAGAGTAGTAACAAAGAAAGTAAAAGGCTCTCAAGTTTTCTTTAAAACATATGTATATCACTCATTTCTGCCTATATAGGTAAATATATTTGGCTACTAGTAAAATTTACAGTGCTATAATTTCATTTGTTTATTTTTATTTTTTAGTGTACCTGGATCACTTATGCAATACAGAAGAAACAAAAGGTTTGTTGTTTGTTTCTTTTGTTTTTTAACAGTGAAAGTGGAAGGTAAACAGATTAGCATCCTCCATTATTTCAGTGTGTACCTGGTGCTTCTCCCCTGCTTTTCCCTATCATAGCCTAAAAAGCCCCGCTCTCTCATGTATGTGTGTGTGTGTGTGTGTGTGTGTGTGTGTGTGTGTGTATATGAGACACATTTAAACTCTCCATAGATCTTTTCCCTTTGGATGCTAGGTTCACTACTTGCTAGTCCCATGGTCCTGTGCTTGTTTTCATCACTAGTTTGTGTCTTACTTCTTACATCTTATATGTAGATTCTTTAAATTTAAGGTGGTCAGAGAACTCTGCATATCACCAACTTGATTACTTTAGTATTCTCTTTCTTGAAAGCCCAAGTTGCCCTAGGCACCAGGGACAGCTGCTGTTTCCACCACAAGTGAGAGTCCTGGCTCCCTCTCATTAGCCATGAAGCCCAGTTCCATGTTCTGGAGAATATCTTTATGGGCACCTTAAAAAACTTTCACTTCTCACAAAGTTGATATTGACCACCTGAACATAGACTTTGTCATGGAGCCTTGGAAACCTCTGAGACCTCAGCACTGGAACTTTCAGAAGGCTGTCTGCATTGCTGAGGCTACTTAACACCAAAATGTTACCATGTGTGTCATTCTTGAATTTCAAGATACTCTGAAAATACTGTCTAACCTGCAGCCCCTGCCCCCAACCTCCAGTTCCATTCTGCAAGCACTGAGCACTTACTGTGTACCAGTTTCTGTGTTAGAGTTTGGGGATACACAGTGGAGAAGACGCAGCCCGTTATTCCTCACACTCTTATCCGCATATTGCTCCGCACACCTTCAACTTGGTGCATCGTATTGCGTCTGCGCAACACCGTTTCCGCATATTGCTTCGGACACCTTCAACTTGATGCATCTTATTGCCTCTGTGCAATACCTTTTCCACAGTGTTTTCAAACACATGCCCCCTGGCAGATAAATTGCCTTTGTCCCCAGTCTCTTCATAGAATGTGCCTTCTACTCATTTGCTGACCATTACTTGAGTTTCTTTCCTTTTCTCTCATATCTGCATGTTTTTCCTGTTTTGACCTATGTTAGCTTCCTATTGCCGCTGTTAGAAATTATTACAAATTTAGTGGCTTAATGCAAGACAAGTGTATCATTTTTTCTGTAGCACAGGAGTCCAACACAGGTCTTGTTGGGCTAAAATCTAAGTGTTCTCAGGACTGTGTTCCTCTTGGAGGCTGTAGAGGAGAATCTGTTTCCTTGTACTTTCGAGCTTCTAGGGGCCTCCTGCATTTCTTGGCTGTGACCCCTTCCTCTGTTTCCAAAGCCTTCAACATCATACTGCTTTGGCCGTTCTTCTGTCACTTCTCCCTGACTTTCATCACTTGCTTCCATATTCTACTTTTAAGGCTATTTTAATTGCACTGGGCCCACCTGGATCATCCAGGGCAATCTTCCTAGTGTTAAGGTCAACCGTTGACCAACCTTAATTCCTTTCTGCCATGTGCCCTAACCTATTCACAAGTTCCAGAGATTAGGATGTGTACATGTTAGAAGAGGGGCCACTATTCTGCTTCTTCCACTCAGCTAGATATTTGGAAACCATCCTAGATTCTACTCTTGTCCTCAATTTCTCAATCTAATCCCAAATTCTCTATAACTGCCTACTCAACACTTCTGGGCCAACTCTTCCTTGGAGATGCTTCAAATGCTCTTATTTAAGGCAGTGGGAAAACGGAGCAGACCATGAATACACACTCATGCCAATGCAGGTGTGTCGGTCATGGCAGTTGCTTTATTTTCATTATGTATTGGAATTCTAAGTAATACTTGTGTTGTGGGTGAAGGAAAGGTGGAGGAAGTCACAGAACGTTTACAAAACGTTTGGAATTAGTCTCAGCATGGCTGCTCATGCCTGTAATCTCAGCACTTATGTAGGCCAAGGACTGCAGACCCATTGATCAGCCAGGAGTGGCAGACCAGCTTGGGCCATATGGCGAAAATCTGTCTCTTCTAAAAATGCAAAACTTAGCCCGACGTGTTGGTGCATGCCTCTAATCCCGTCTACTCAGGAGGCTGAGGCAGGAGAATCTCCTGAATCTGGAAGTTGGAGAATCTCCTGAATCTGAAGTTGTGCTGTCCAATAGTGTAGCCACTAGCTACATGTGGCTATAATTTTGTAATTAAAATTAAGTTAAAATTCAATTATACAGTCACACTGGCCACATTTCTAATGCTCAGCAGCTCCCATGTTGGACAGCACAGGTTTAGAACATTTGAATCCTTGCAAAAAGTTCCACAGATTAAACAGTGCAGAATCCTAGTATATGTCTCACCTTTTCCTGATACCGTCAAGTGTTTGCTTAGTCATTGCAGCTATTCATTTCCTGAGACAATGAGGTCATATTCCCCAGGGTTTTCAATTCTTCCGCTTCACCTGTCAGTTTTTCCTTTCAGAACTGAGTAAAAAATTAGAGCCTTTCTTGCTTCTTCAGTGGTTTACAAACTCAATATCAAATTGGCAGCTCAAGGCAAGCCCAGACTCTATACAAAGAAAGCTCTTATTTTCTGCCCATCTAGGTAGTTGGTAACAGTGCCCTCAATTGGTCTTTGAGTTCCCCTTCTGTCTGTCTTCCTGCTAACTTAAGACCATGTTTCTTGCCCATTTGTAGCTTTCCATATAGGGGTGAGTGTGGGGATGCATGTTATCTCCCTTGTACCTACACACACAAACACACGCACACACATACATATATTTATTTCTGCTTGTGTGTGTGTGTGTGTGTTCACTGCTGCTGCTGCTGCTGCTTAAATGTTGAAGAAAGTAACAAACCCTCCTCTTGGCAAACTTCATCTTTGAAATCTAGTCTAGCACAAATTAATGATATCGTTGTCTACTTTATTCAAATTTCAACTCTCCATCCTTTCTTCCATCACCTTCTCTGGAGAATTATTGCCAGTTCATCTAGTTTTGCACGGCTTTTATATCATTCCTGCTTGTCTTTGTTATCTACTTTTTCTATCTCAATCTGTATCTCATCTTTGTCTTAAAGCAGGGTCAAACATTTTCTTTAGAGGATCAGATAGTAAATATTGTTGGCTTTGTGGGACAGCTGGTCTCTGTTTCAGGTGCTTAACTCTGCCATTGAAGTGTGAGAGCAGCCTTTGATGGTAGCAAGAAGCAGGACAAGGCTATACTTCCCCACATCTAATAGTATTTTAAATTCCTCTTCATCATGCTGAGAGCCTCCTATCTGCCTCTTCTTCCATGGTCGTAGCCTTCCACTCCTAAAGTTAAAAGTGCCAGCTGTGCCTTGATTTCCTTTATATCATGTGTCATTCATTTGTCAGTACATATCAGTTTTCTTTTGATTTCATTGTATGTAGGTGAATTAGCAGAAGACCCAGTGGGGCTTGATGAGTCTTGTCTTCTAACACACCTCAGATGTATGTTCCAGGACATTGAGTCCTGGTTTACTTGATTTCCATCCTATGTTGAGAAGTTACTACTCACCACATTCCACTGTGCACATGGCCTTCCCTGTTATTCTAGATAACATTAATTGAGCAGGTCCTGTGAGTCAGAAACTGTTTCAGGTACTTCACCTGCATTAGATTGTCTAGTCCTCCACCATAGGGTGCACCATAAGGTGCTACAATGTTACCACAGTTTCACAGAGGAGAAAACCCACATTAGGCAATTAAGCGCTGCTTGTGCTTGCCAGTAAGTAGCTGAGCTAGATTGAAACCTCACTCTATTTGATTTCAAAACTCTTGTGTTAAAAATACACACTGTTGCCGGGCGCAGTGGTTCATGCCTATAATCCCAGCATATTGGGAGGCCGAGGCGGACAGATCACCTGAGGTTGGGAGTTTGAGACCAGCCTGACCAACATGGAGAAACCCCATCTCTACTAAAACGTAGAAAATTAGCTGGGCCTGGTGGCACATGCTTGTAATCCCAGCTACTCAGGAGGCTGAGGCATGAGAATTGCTTGAACCTAGGAGGCGGAGGTTGAAGTGAGCTGAATTCATGCCATTCCACTCCAGCCTGGGCAACGAGAGCGAAACTCTGCCTCAAAAAACAAATAAAAAAAAAAATTAAAAAAAAAAATTACACACTCTGGGTTTACCATGGCGTATATTCATCCATGGTCCCACCTATCCATCATTCATCTATTTCAAATGTGCAAGAAGCTATGAAATCATTATATTTTTCCCCCAGTTTCTTATAGTTTTACTTCTTTTGCCAATCTGTTTAATTTTTAATTTAATTTTATTTTATTTTTGTTTCCTTTCTGAGACAAGGTCTCATTCTGTCACTTAGGCTAGAGGGCAGTGGTACTCTCAGCTTACTGCAGGCTTGACCCCCCTGGGGTCAGGTGATCCTCCCCTGTCAGCCTCCAGATTAGCTGGGAATATGGGCACACAGCACGACACCTGGCTAATTTTCATATTGCTGATAGACATGTATCTCTTGTTTCGCCCCGTTGCCTGGTCTGGTCTCAAACTCCTGGCTCCAGCAGACTGCCTGCCTCATCCCTCCAAAGTGCAGGGATTATAGGCATGGGTCACTACACCTGGCCCAACCTCTTGCACTTAGTTGCAAGGTCTCTCAATGCCTCAGAATGTCTTTTTTTATGGATTATTTCTTCCACCTTTTTTAGAATACAAAACTTCCTTTCTTATAAATAGCTATATCAGGGGCATATCGTAGTTTCTTGCATTTGCAAAAACTGATAGCACACATATTTCAGGTTGAAGTCTGCAGTCTGCAGATCAGTGCTAAAGTGGCTTTCCTTTCTAGGTAAGTGACATGCTGCAGAGTTGGTTTTAGCTTTCTTCCAACAGATGCCTCCTGGAAATTTCTAAGGAAAGCTAATTACTTCCGTGGTCTTCTCACCACCCTGTATTGTCGTTAACTTACTGCCGACCGCTGTTAAATTTTCTAGGTGTCAGTGCTGGTGCTAACTGGTCCAGTCCAAGTGAAGCCCAGCTTACTCCACCAGACACTCAGGGTCTCTTGAGCTGAATGTGCCATACTTTCAGATCATGAGAATGTTCTCTTTGTGATTTCATGTTAGAGGTCTTCTACTTTTCTTATGGAAATTCATTGGATTCTACAGGAAATATCACAGTTATATAATTTGTTTTTTTCCAGAAGCCACATATCTTCACTAGTATACAGGAAACGGTGCCAAGTTTAGTGCCATGTTCTTCTGCGATGTCAGGTTTAAGTTAGAAAGCAAAACAGAAGAATAATTCTACACATCCCCTTAGTCAGGTTTGAATTTCAATATAAACTAATAAAATATGTACTATTCACTGCTTAATAAGGACCCATATATTTAAGAGCATGTCTAGGAGCTTGTACTTTGTTATTGTTCACACCATGATAATCCAGTTATTGAAATGGATTTTTTTTTTCCAGCTCGGAAGGCAGAATCCAAAAGCATGTGAAACCTCAAATTTTATAAGAATTTTTATGCCATTGAAATGATACGGTGGAATACGATTTTAGAACTGGAAGATAAGGATGCGTGAGGTAAATGAATTCCATCACAATTAGGTGAGGCTTTCTCTGGAGTCCCATAGACTAAGAGAAGCCAGACATGGAATATCCTTGGGGTTATTGATTCATCCTTTAATTCAGCACAGACTAGCATGATGCTCTGGCTTTCCCCATGATACTCAGTTCACTATGTCACTCATCATGAATTGCTGCTGCTTGAGCACTTAAAACATAGTCCACCTCTGGTAGGTTGCTGCCTTGAAATGGCATCCATGAAAGTCCAGGCAGTTTTCATGACCATGTTTTTCATCAGGACCTACTGGTTTAAAAAAGAACCTCAGTGATCTTCAGTGGCACTTCCTGGCTGGGTAGTGCATACATGCTTCCCTCTCTGGTGACACACTGGCCATGCACAGGAAGCTCCAACGCAGCACCAGAGGTGATGACACCTGACTTTCTCACCAAGAATAGTTCCAGAAACCAAGCTTGGCGCAAGAATAAGTTGCCATTCAGAGTTAAGAGTCCCATAGAGCTTTTATATGGAAGAAAATTTTTGCAATCTACTCATCTGACAAAGGGCTAATATCCAGAACCTACAAAGAACTCAAACAAATTTACAAGAAAAAAACAAACAACCCCATCAAAAAGTGGGCAAAGGATATGAACAGACATTTCTCAAAAGAAGACATGCATACAGCCAACAGACACACGAAAAAATCCTCATCACTGGCCATCAGAGAAATGCAAATCAAAACCACAATGAGATACCATCTCACACCAGTTAGAATGGCAATCATTAGAAAGTCAGGAAACAACAGGTGCTGGAGAGGATGTGGAGAAATAGAAACACTTTTACACTGTTGGTGGGATTGTAAACTAGTTCAACCATTATGGAAAACAGTATGGAGATTCCTCAAGGATCTAGATCTAGAAGTACCATACGACCCAGCCATCCCATTACTGGGCATATACCCAAAAGATTATAAATCATGCTGCTATAAAGACACATGCACACGTATGTTTATTGCGGCACTATTCACAATAGCAAAGACGTGGAATAAACCCAAATGTCCATCAGTGACAGACTAGATTAAGAAAATGTGGCACATATACACCATGGAATACTATGCAGCCATAAAAATGGATGAGTTTGTGTCCTTTGTAGGGACATGGATGCAGCTGGAAACCATCATTCTCAGCAAACTATCACAAGAACAGAAATCCAAACACCACATGTTCTCACTCATAGGTGGGAACTGAACAATGAGATCACTTGGACTTGGGAAGGGGGACATCACACACCGGGGCCTATCATGGGGAGGGGGGAGGGGGAAGGAATGGCATTGGGAGTTATACCTGATGTAAATGACGATTTTATGGGTGCTGATGAGTTGATGGGTGCAGCACACCAACATGGCACAAGTATACATATGTAACAAACCTGCACGTTATGCACATGTAACCTAGAACTTAAAGTATAGTAATAATAAAAAAAAGAAGTGATAAAAGGCAAAATATGAAAATAAATTGTAAACAAGGCATTATTCCACATAAATTATCATAAAAATATATTTTTGAACTCATAAAGATTAAGCAAATATTGAAGGCAGTGAAAACTGAAGGAAAGGAAGCATAAAACCTATTTTTTTTAACAAAGAGAAAAACAAATCTCAAAATGAAAGAGATATGCTAGAAGTTATGTTTTTTTTGTTATGGGGGCTAGAAGTACATTTTACTTTTTAGAAAAAAAATGTCAACTAACTGGGTCCTTCTGAATAGCTACAGAAAGTGTAGAAATATGGTAATTAATGTCAGCAGAAAAAATGAAAATTTTTTAAAAAATGAATGACTGCAAAAAGTGTAGAAATATGGTAATTAATGACAAAAGTAGGGAAAAATGAATATGGGTAAGAAAACTGAATTGGTATTATTGAAAAAAAGGTTTAAGGTGGGAAGAATGAGAGAAAAACAAAGGCAGAAAGAGAGGAGGTAAAGGCAGACTAAGAAAATCTTGGGTAAATAAAAAACTGTCTAATCAAGTATCATTTATGTAGATAAGAAAGTAATCATGTTTAATGTAATCTGTTTAAGCTTGTGTGTTAAAACATAAAATATTCTAACATTAGATGAGAAAAATATGCTTTTACCTAGGAATAATGCCATTGAAATATCAAAATCAAAATTTTAGAAAACATTATCAAATATTTATTAAATAAGATAAGCCACTGATATTACATTGGACAAAGATAATTTTAGGATAAATGCAATAAAGAGGGACAATAATTGATAACATACGATGTGACAAAGTATTAAATATCAAAATACGGAAAAATTTTAAAGATAATATAGCAGTCATACATTTGAATACCTTAGTAGGATTGTCTCAATATACACCTGTAGCAAATTTGATGGTTATCTATTTATGTTGACAAATTCCAGTTGCAGTGAGATGTGCTTAATATGTCATTCATCTAGACTGATGAGTAGACAGACATTTAATTGTTAACAGGAATACTTTGCAATTAACAACACAACTTTTGCAATTATATAAAATTTCTACCTCCACTCTTAAGGAGTAAATATATATCTTACCTACTGTATGCATTCTGTTTATCCAGAAAACATTCTTTTTTAATGTGCTTTCAGTGTCATATAATTGAGGTTTCAAAAAAATATTAAATTAAAAATAGAATTACCACATGATCCAGCTACTCCTGAATATGTACACAAGGGATATAAAATTAGTATGTCAAAGAGATATTTGCACTCCCATATTCATGTCAGCATTACTTACAATAGCCAAGCTCAGAAACAACCCAAGTGCTCATCAGCAGATTAAAAGACAAAGTATAGCACATATACACAATGCAATACATTATACAGTTTAATAAAAGGAGAAAGTTCTGTTATTTATTTATGACAAAAGAATGGAATTGGAAAACATGCTCAGTGAAATAAGATAGGCTCAGAAAGACAAACACAGAATGATAACAGTTATATGTGAAATCTGAAAAACTTGAACTCATGAAAACAGTGAATATGGTGGGTGTTGTGGCTCATGCTTGTAACGCCAGCACTTTGGGAGGATAAGGTGGCTGGATCACATGAGGCCAGGTGTTTGATGCCACAGTGGGCCATAGCTGTGCCATTGTACTCCACGCTGGGCAACACAGCAAGACCCTGACTCTTTGAACAAACATAAAATGTAGTTAGAGATTGAAGTGTAGGATGGTGATGAGAATGTATAGGGAAAGGGGCGATGTTCGTCAAAGGCTAAAAAATTTCAGTAAGGAAGGAATTCTGAGATCTGTTGCACAGAATTGTGATCACAGTTAATAAATGTACACTTCAAAATTGCTGAAACAGACTAGGCATTGTGGCTTATGCCTGTACTCCCAGCACTTTGGATGGCCATGGCCAGCAGATCACTTGAGGTCTGGAGTTCAAAACCAGCCTGGCCAACACAGTAAAACACCATCTCTATTGAAAATACAAGAATTAGCTAGGTTTGTTGGCATGCGACTGTAATCCTAGCTACTTGGGAGGCTGAGAAAGAAGAAACACTTTAACTGGTTCACTGGAGGTTGCAGTAAACTAAGGTTGCACCTCTGTACCCCAGGCTGGATGACAAGAGCAAAATTATCAGAGGAACTCACCCTTGACAGTCAACGTGGGTTCTTTTCTATTTCCGTAAGTGTCAGCTGGTCTGAGAAATAAAGGCAAATAGTACAAAAGAGAAATTTTAAAGCTGGATGTCTGGAGGAGACATCACATGTTGGCAGGTTACGTGATGCCCCCTGAGATTTAAAACCAGTAATTTTATTAGAGATTTTCAAAAAGGGAGGGAATGTATGAATAGGTTGTGGATCACATAGATCACATGCTTCACAAGGTAATAAAATATCGCAAAGCAAATGGAGGCAGGGCAAGATCACAGGACCACAGGACGGCATGAAATTAAAATTGCTAATGAAGTTTTGGGCATGCATTGCCATTGATAACATCTTATCAGGAGACTGGGTTGAGAGCAGACAACCGGTTTGACCAAAATTTATTAGGTGGGAATTTCCTCATCCTAATAATCCTGGGAGCACTATGGGAGACCAGGGCTTATTTCATCACTTTATCTATGAATGTAAAAGACAGTCACCCCCAAAGCGGCCATTTTAGAGGCCTTCCCTCAGGGATGCATTCTCTTTCTCAGGGATGTTCCTTGCTGAGAAAAATAATTCAGTGATATTTATCCTATTTGCTTTTGAAAGAAGAAAAATATGGCTCTGTTCAGCCCGGCTTACTGGCAGTCAGAATTTAAGGTTTTCTCCCTTGTTCCCTGAAGATTGCTGTTATCCTCTTCTTTTTTAAAGTTGCCCAGATTTCACATTGTTCAAACACACATGCTCTACAAACAATTTGTGCAGTTAATGCAATCATCACAGGGTCCTGAGATGACATACTTCCTCCTCAGCTTAAAAAGATGATGGGATTAAGAGATTAAAGACAGGGATAGGAAATCACAAGGGTATTGATTGGGGAGGTGATAAGTGTCCGTGAAATCTTCACAATTTATCTTCTGCCATGGCTTCAGCTGGTCCCTCCGTTTGGGGGCCCTGACTTCCCACAAAATCTCTGCCTTTCATTATATATAAATGTGCCATGGCAATGAAAGCTTGTTCGTTCTCTCGATTTTGATGCAGGATTCTTTGACTGGTCCAACACACTAAAAGCAAGCCAATTAAACAGAGAAACATAATTCCAAAATTTACTACAGTGGAGTCCCCAGTAGACTTAATCCAAGTCATGGGGTTTAACCCATGGAGATTTTATGCCACCTGATATAACGCCTCAGCTCCAGGCACAATGGATCAGTGAGCTTGGCAGCCTTCAAAAATTTGTTTCTTTAATTTAGTTACATCCAATGATAAATTATCTTACCTACCCCGAGGGTGTCCTTTGACAATTTTCCACAAATTATCAGTCTTGTTATAGGAATATGGGGTGATACAGAAATCAGAAGTGTTCCAATCGCACAGCATTTGCATGTGATGTTTGAGATTCACTACCTGATCTCCAAACCAAATAACAGACTGTCTTAAATAATTAATTTGATTAGCCAATTTTTGATCAATGCCTTGTTGAGAATTCCACATTTGCGTGGAATTGGCTTGCCCATCATTAACAAAATGAGCAATTTGAATAGATTGATGTAAGACCATTCTGGCAGTGGTGGCCAGTGCAGTGATTGTAATTAGACCCATGATCACAGCGATTAAAGTGAAAACAAATCTCCTAGATCTTTTTAGAATTCACTGTAACACTTCATTAATTAAATTTATTGAGGGGGAGGATTCCCAAGTTCTGGACAAAGTTACCAGAATCCAGATTCCTTCTCAAGCTCGAACCAACGTTACTTTCCCTGGAGTCAAAATGGGAGTTAAGACAAGTCAGGAGGCAATAGCAGGGACAACAGACAGAATAATTTCCCCTTCCCATACTCTCAGTCCAGACATGGCAATAGCCAATTTCCAAAGTTCTGGATGTTCTGGGCTCAGAATGGGAAGTATCATACAAGGTCTTGTGGGAGTAATGCCTTTATCTTCCAATTTTAAGAGAAAGAATGAGCTGAACCTCCTATGCAAAGTATAATGATAATTCTCATTCTCCAAGTAAGAAATAAAAAAAAAGTAGTGTCCAGGAGTTCCTTTCCACCAGAGGAGCAATTTTGTAAATAGCTCTTTGCTGCCCAGTCTATTCCTAAACCATACGAGTCATTTTTTAATATTACTGCATGTGAGTTAATACAGTTTTCCGAAATTTAAATTTTAGATAGGCCCTCAAAATTTTTAGGACGTGGTTTTCCTGTAGGTTTAGATTGAAAGTATGTGGTATCTCCCATTACTCCCCCTTTCATTTGTTTTAAAGGAGAAAGGGAGAAGCCAGAGACCAAATGTCCCAGTTCCACTGTAGCTGATTTATCCGGAAGACAAGCAGCCCAGACTTGAGTTTCTAGGTGGATACAACCAAGTGCATGTCTGAGGCACACAGGTGGGTATTTATAACCCATGGTGACATTAAATGTATTGCCTTCTTCTCCTAGTTGAGCAGGGCAACAGTCATCTGTAGTTCCAGGCATCCACACATTATTTTTAGTGCAGATTTTTGCAGAAGCATTCATCCAGGTGAGAGGTAGAATAAGTGGAGGAAAAGGCACAGAAGCCCAATAAGAATAGTTACGTGTAGCAGGTAAATCAGTGTGAGAGAAAACTGCTGAGAAAGTATAAGGATGATAATCATTAAATAAAATCGATTGTAAGCAAGATTGAGTGCTGAAGGAGGAAGAGAACAGAGGGATGTTATTTTCAGGCTAATAGAAATGGTGAGATTTTTAGGTTTGTAAGGAGAAAAAGAAAGCTAATTAGAAGTGGGATTAGTTAGATGGTTCTCCATTGTCATCAGAGAGGATTGAATCAGACCCATTGTCATTTGGTGTGCCTGTTTCTGAGGAGTTGACATGGATCTCACCACATCTGAGGGAGTTCTCTGACACTGATGTCTTTTCCCTGTGGTTTTCATTGTCAGTATTTACCTGAAGCTTGTGTCTCTTGGTGGGTACCCAGACAGGGGATTCATGATCTCCTGGTGAAACACAAGCATATCCTCTTAACCACGTTATAATTGTGCCAGGTTCCCAGGTATTGGTTTGGGAGTTTTTCCATAACTCTAGCTTGCCTTCGTTTGGGGAGAATTTTTGGCCTGTATAATGGCGTTCGGCTGCAGTAAGAGCATTATTTTTAGGAACATTTAAAATTTTTAAAGTAAAAAATGCCACATGTAATTGGGAGTGAGAGGTAGTTAATCATGTTTTCATTGTTCACACTGTTTGGACAATTGGGTTTTTAAATGCAATTGGCCCGTTCCACCACAGCCTGTCCCTGAGAATTGTAAGGGATTCCAGTAAGATGAGAAATTCCTCACTGTTGCATAAATAAATAAAAGCCTTACTTTATCCAGGGGCATTGTCTATATTTGATTTGGAAGCACCATAACTGCAAAGCAAGAATACAGATTTTTTTTTTTTAACATGGGCCATGCCTTCCTCTGTTTGGCAAGAAGCCCAGATAAAACTTGAGAAGGTATCTACAGAAACATGTACGTATGACAGTCTGCCAAAGGAGCTAACATAAGTCACATCTATTTACCATAAAGCATTAGGAGTTAGGCCTCTGAGATTAACACGAGGTTACTGATTTGGATGTACGAAGACCTGGCACTGAAGGCAGTGTGAACAATGAACTTAGCCTGTTTCCAGGTAAGGGCAAATTTATCTTTTAATCCAGCAGCATTGACATGAGTGAGATTATGGAACTCCCGAGCTTCCTGGGTTGTAAAAGACACCAAACAGTCTACTTTATGATTACTGGCAGATATGGGTCCTGGTAAAATGGCATGAGATCTAATGTTTGTAATATAGAAAGGGTGTCTATGTTGGTGAACCACCTGTTGTAACCTGGAAAATAATGAAGCCAATTCAGAATTATCAGTATGTTTGATAGCAGCAGTTTCTATATTTTTAGTGGCATGTACAACATAAGCAGAATCAGAGACAATATTTAAAGGTTTGGGGAAATCCTGTAAGGTAGTAATCACAGCAATTAACTCTGCCTTTTGAGCAGAAGTATAAGAGGTAGAAATAAGATTATCTGTAGGACCTACACAACCAGCATTGCCATTACTGGAGCCATCAGTGTATACTGTAATGGCCTCACGAATGGGCTGATCTTTGCTTAATCAAGGGACCACCCAAGATGTCATTTTTATAAAATCAATTTTTTTTTGGACAGTGATTATCAATAACTGCAATAAAATAAGTCAAGTGAATTTTCCACAGTACGGAATGTTGAAGGGCAACTTGAACTTCAAGCCCATTTAAAGGAACTACAATGGATCTAAATTTTACAATGGAACTAAATTTGGATCAAATCCAGAAATTTGAAGTATTCTACACCTAGTCTGTCCAGTTAATATGGCTATTTGATCCAGATAGACAGACAAAGTTTTTGATACAGAATGAAGAAGAAAACACCACTCCACTAAATCATTATGTTGAACAATTAGTACCGTGGGGAGAGCGTAATAAAGCGAAAATGAGAAGCTGAAAATGCTGAAATGGCGTACTGTAGATGATTGGGCGGTCTGGATTCTTTGTGAATTCCAGTTCTAGTAAAGCCTCAGGGGTCAAAGTCCTGGGACTGTGAAGATTGAAATCTCTCCGCAGAATAGAAAACAAGTTAGAGAGCACATAGGTCGGAATACCTAAAGTTGGTCTTAAATAATTAATGTTACCCAAAAGTTTTTGAAACTCATTAAGATTTTCAAGGAATCGGCCGGGCGCGGTGGCTCACACCTGTAATCCCAGCACTTTGGGAGGCCGAGACGGGCGGATCACGAGGTCAGGAGATCGAGACCATCCTGGCTAACACGGTAAAACCCCGTCTCTACTAAAAAATACAAAAAACTAGCCGGGCGAGGTGGTGGGCACCTATAGTCCCAGCTACTCAGGAGGCTGAGGCAGGAGAATGGCGGGAACCCGGGAGGCGGAGCTTGCAGTGAGCTGAGATCCGGCCACTGCACTCCAGCCTGGGTGACAGACCGAGACTCCGTCTCAAAAAAAAAAAAAAAAAATTTTCAAGGAATCTCTCCTAATTTGAACTTATTGTGGCTGAATGAATTGTTTATCGACTACCACTCCTAAATATTGAACAGGAGTGATCTGTTGAATTTTATCCTGAGCAATGTGTAATCCAGTCTCTGTAACATGGCTGCTCAAAATTTGATAACAATCAATTAATTATTTATCAGTGGAGGCAGCAATGAAAATACCATTGATATAACGAAGAATATAGGCCTGGGGAAATTGGGCTCGAACAGGTGAAAACACTAGTTCAACATAAAGTTGGCAGATTGTTAGGCTATTCAGCATTTTGTGAGGAAGTAATTCCCATTTATAATGAGCTGCAGGCTCCTGACTGTTGACAGATGGCACAGTAAAAGCAAATTTTTCACAATCTGATTTATGTAAAGCAATATAAAAAATCTTTAAGATCAATAACTATGAAAGGCCAATTTTTAGATATTAAAGCAGGGGCAGGAACACCAGGTTGGAAAGCTCCCATAGGTTTAATTACAGCATTAATGGCCCTTAAATTGGTTACCAGACACCACTTGCCTAATTTCTTTTTTACTAGAAACACAGGAGAATTTCAGGGGGAAAGAGAGAGTTACACATTTCCAAGTTGTAACTGTTCAGAAACCAATTGAATGAAAGCCTCCAGTTTTTCTTTCAAAAGTGGCCATTGCTGAATCCAAATGGGTGTGTCAGATTTCCATTGTACAGGGATAGGATCAGGAGGTGTGGCAGCGACCACCACTAAAAAGGATAACCTAAATCTGCCCTGTATTCTTTTATAGTAACTGGGAGGGGTTTAGTAATCCCTTCATGCTTTGGAATGAGACTGAGCCCAGGAAAATACCACATGTTTTCCATCATATGCTGACTGGCAGCACTATAAGAGTTATGTGGAATGTTAATTTCAGCCCCTCATTGTGCCAGTAAATCTCTACCCCAAAGATTAATGGAAATTGGTGTAATATAGGGCTGAATTGTACCCTTTTCACCATCAGTGCCAGTGCAAGGCAAGATAAATGTGCCCGGGTAAACTTCACCAGTTTTTCCAACACCTACAAATCCCATGTTAGTAGGATGTTTAAGCCAGGAGGAAGGCCATAAACTAGAGGAAATAACAGAAACATCAGCACCAGTATCTAGTAGGCCCTCAAACTTTCTTCCTTGAAAGTGTATGGTGCAGGTGGGCCGTTGTTTAGAAATTACATTAATCCAATAAGTTGATTAATGTATTTTCAACTTTATTGGAAAAGTGCTGCTTTTCACTGCTGGAGCCCATTCCAGGGCCATGTGTCTTATCTCTTTTGTTTAAAATGGTATTAGGCAGTACAAGCAATTGAGCAATTGACTCACCAGCCAAAATGGAAACAGGAGTCCTGGCAGACACGATTAATTTAATCTCATCAATGGAATCAGAATTAATGAGACCAGTATGAATGATGATACCTTTAGCAGAGACAGATGCCCTACCTAACACCAGACCCACTGAACCTTGAGGCAAAGGGCCAGTGACCCCCATGGGGACAGTTAAAGGCAAAGAGTTAGGTAGTAAATTCAGAGGAATAACACTACAGAGGTCAACTACCCCGCCACCTACCATGGAGATAGACAAAGCATTTTACTGAGACAAAAGGAGAGACTGGGACCCATTTGGGTTGGCTACAGATAAGCTTGTTTGTGCTGGGGGTTGTGTTGGGACCACTTGAAGTGGAGACACAATGTTGGTCTGAGTCTGAAGCATCTCATTTGATGTCAGGGCCTGGGACCAGCCCTGCTCCCCGTTTCCCTGGTGTTGTGGCAGGTGGTTTCCATCGATATTTTACTTAGAGCAGCAATTACGTGCCCAATTTTTACCTTTGTGACAATGTGGACAAACAGTAGCAGCAGCATTTGGCCATGTTTGTTGAGCCGGCGTGGCTGCTTTTAAGTTTTTAACAGTGCAATTTTCGAGTATGACCATGTTTACCACAATTATAGCAGGCTCCAAGAAAAGAATTAATGGGACCAGTTTCGTTGGTATCCTTCATGGCCCATGCCCACAGAATAGCTTGGTGGGTGTCTGATCCAAGGCCTTCACAAGCTTTAATATATGCAGGCAATACCTCGTGATCAGGTAAATTTTGTCTTTGGATGGAACACATGGCCATTTTACACTCATGGTTTGCATTTTCGAAAGCTAACATACAAAGAAGAATACCTTGAGCATGCTCATCAGAGACAGATTTTTCAACAGTATCTTGTAATTTCACTAAAATATCAGGATATCATTAAAAGTGACCTTGTTTAACCATGGTTAAAGAAACAGGACCTTGGCCTCGAGAGTGTAATTTATCCCAAGCTCTCATACACACCTTTGTTACTTGTTCTATGGTAAAAGCACCAATGTTTAATTGGGCATAAGTATCAGAGAAATTTTTGGAACCTGTGATCTGAGCGTGAGTAACTACAATGCTGTTAGTCTGATTTAGTTGAGCCTGCAAACGAGCCTCTTGTAACCACCAAGTATGAAATTGTAAATGCTGAGATGGGGTCAGAACAGCTTGTGCCAAAAGATCCCAGTCTAAAGGAAGTAAAGTGACCTAAGTACAAAAAGTTTGTAATACCATTTAACATGAGGAGAAGTGGGACCATGCTGAGTACAAGCATAGTTAAATTATTTTAAAGGGGTAAGATTAAGAGTACATAATGGCACATTTGTACCCCTTGGAAAGTGTGTGGGTCTAGGGCGACCAGGTAAGTCCATGCGTCTAATCCACTTGTTTCTTTGTTTTGGCATAATAAGCATTATATTGAAGTTTCAAGAGTAGGCATCTGAGATGGAGCAGCATAGAAGTGACAGGAAAAGCATGTATAGATAAGGGAAACTGAGGGTGAGGGGGTCAGACTGGAATAAAAGTGTGAGAAAGGGGGATTGGGGGAGCAGAAGGAGCACAAGTATACTGGTGATTACTGGCGTTCATGTGTGAAGAAGGGTATAAAGAAGCAGGCTGAGTGGATGGCAAAGTGACCAGTTGAGGAATCAAAAAGACAGCAGGGTGAGGGGCTGAAGTGGATGGGGGAGCACCTGAAGAATTATAGGTAAATTATAGTTTGGTCCTGGAGCCATGAGATGACTCCAGAGGTCTGAAGAGAGAATTAGCACATATGTGGTCCTGGGCTGTGTGAGTCACAGCCGTGGGAGCTGCAAGTACTGGCTATTCATGAAAAGAAATAAGATCATCAGGGGGGTGACAGTAATGCAGAGTCACCAGAGATAGACATTGAATTCTCAGCATTGTCAGGTGGGGGAGGAGTAGCTGAAGGGAGAGGCTGATGAGATAACAAAGGCTGTGTGGGAGAGGAAGGTTGAGGAAGAGGTGGAGGGTTGTCAGATTCAGAAAACTGAGGTAACTGTAGGTGGTCACAGGATTGGTATGTCATCAGGACGGCACATACCAAGGCCCAATCACCCCAAACAGTGACGGGAACATAATTCCCCGTGGAGACCAGTTCCCTGAATGTTGCACCAACATGATCTCATAGTTCTACATCTAAGGATCCTTTTTCAGGAAACCAAGGACAGTATTGTTCCACTGTCCTGAATAGAGTGACCATATTTTCCATAGGCACTCAAGCACTGCCCTGTTTTAATAGGAGTTTAATATAGTAGAGATAAGTATGGTATTTAGACTCCACGTGACCCACAGTTAACCCAGACCATACATAGAGTACTCACCAGTTGTAAAAGAGTCGAACATATGTATCTGTGGACCACAGTGATGCTATTTGGTCCGCACCTACCAAAGGGAATCAAGTTCCCACATGTACTTAGGAAAAAAGGAGAAACCACGTTTGTACATCAGATATTAGGGGAACCCACCCCTGATAGTCAACGTGGGTTCTTTTCTATTTCTCTAAGTGTCAGCTGGTCTGAGAAATAAAGGCAAATAGTACAAAAGAGAAATTTTAAAGCTGGGTGACCGGGAGAGAAATCACATGTTGGCATGTTCTGTGATGCCCCCTGAGCTGTAAAACCAGCAAGTTTTTATTAGAGATTTTCAAAAGGGGATGTAGTGTACAAATAGGGTGTGGGTCACAGAGATCACATGCTTCACAAAGTATATAATATCACATAGCAAATGGAGGCAGGGCGAGATCTCAGGACCACAAGATGGGGTGAAATTAAAATTCCTAATGAAGTTTTGGGCACACATTATCATTGATAACATCTTATCAGGAGACAGGGTTTGAGAGCAGGCAATCAGTCTGACCAAAATTTATTAGGTGGGAATTTCCTCATCCTAAGAAATTAGGGAGTGCTATGGGAGACCAGGGCTTATTTCATCCCTTTGTCTATGACCATAAAAGACAGGCTCCCCCAAAGAGGCCATTTTAGAAGCTTCAGGGATGCATTCTCTTTCTCAGGGATATTCCTTGCTGTGAAAAATAATTCAGTGATATTTCTCCTATTTGCTTTGAAAGAAGAGAAATATGGCTCTGTTCCGCCTGGCTCACTGGCAGTGAGAGTTTAAGGTTATCCTCCTTGTTCCCTGAACATCGCTGTTATCTTCTTTCTAAAAGGTGCACAGATTTCATATTGTTCAAACACACATGCTCTACAAACTGTGCAGTGAAGGCAATCGTCACAGGGTCCTGAGGTGACATAATATCCTCCTCAGCTTAAGAAGATGATGGGGTTAAAAGATTAAAGACAGACATAGGAAATCACAGGGGTTTTGATTGGAGAATTGATAAGTGTCCATGAAATCTTCACAATTCATTGTGAAGCAATAAATCTAGTAAAGAATATATATATATATATACACACACACACACACACACATATTGGAGCAGCATAGAAGTGACAGGAAAAGCATGCACAGGTAAGGGAAACTGAGGGTGAAGGTTTCAGACCTGAATGAGTGTGAGAAAGAGGGATTGGGTGAGCAGAAGGTGCACAAGTATACTGGTGATTACTGGTGCTCATGTGTGAAGAAAGGGTACAAAGAAGCAGGCAGAGTGGATGGCAAAGTGACCAGTTGAGGAATCAAAACAACAGGAGGGTGAGGGGCTGAAGTGGATGGGGGACTTATACCCAATTAAACAAAGCCACTCTTGTCAAGCAATCTTGACTCTGGTCAAGCAATCTTTCTTCTTAAGTCTCCCCACTACTTGGGACTACAGATGCACACCATTACACCTTTTTTACTGGCTTTTTATTGTTGTTGTTTTGAGACAAAGGCCTCTTACATTTTAAACCTGTAGTTTCAATGAAATCAGCCAGTGCTATGACCTCTGGATTCCTACGCATGGTGCCTTTTTTTCTTATGAGTCTACCAAGATCAAGAAAGCTAAATTCAAAACTTCCCCTGAACTTCTCTATACTTCACATGTCTCCCTGACATCATTTTATGTCCAAAAATACATCATCTACATAACACAAAAACTCGGGATATTCCAAATATATTGTTTTCCCTCATCTCTTTCATATTTTACCTATAATAAATTTTGTATTATCTACCATTTACAGATGTTTTTCTTATTTCTGTTTGTACATTCCAGTTGAGGTCATCGTTCATTTTTCCCTAAATGATAGTATCAACATCTTAATTGACCTCTTGCTTCTGCATTACCATGTTCAATTTGTTTCATTGCACGTCTAGAATCATTCCTGTTTTTAATAAACATCTACTTTTTCTTTCTTTCTGCTTTACTATTAAATTGCTTCACAATGTGAGGAGCCATTTCAGTCTTATTTACTGTTACATGCACAATTTTAGGCTAAAATTCAGAGATATAATAAGGTCTCTATAAGTGTTTAATATTTTAAGTAATAATAACAATTTGTAATTTCAGTATTAAATTTTTGAATACCAATTCTATAGATTATTATAAAACAAGATTTTGACTGAGTTGCTATTTTTTCACTGACTTCTTCCATTTTTATCCACCCTAGCTATAAGACATTTAGAGGTGAGGACTTGGCATATTCTTCTCTGTAATTGAGAGTCTATTATATGAGTAAAAGAATGTACATTGACCATTTAATTAATATAATTAAATGTTTAAATATTTTTATTACTTAAATTTATTATTACATTTATTATTTAGATTTTTTATCATTTAAAATGTAAATAGTACAGGAAACAAACATGTGGGAAAATCTCAAGTGCTTCATTATTTATTACTCTTTTTATCATAGAATACACAAGCCATCTCCTTACTGGTTAGAGCCATAGTTCCAAGACAGTCATAATATTTCATCTTTCATTTCCCAATAAAATTTGTGGAGTGTGTTTTGGACTTCATAGCGATGTGCCTACAACTACCAAATGTAATTATTTTTTCTTATGAGGGTATGATTCCATAAGATGAATGTGATATTATCTTAAAATATCAACCTTACATTTTATTATATGTAATATATAAGCTGTATATTATGTAGTCTAATTATATCATTAATTTTTTACACTCAAATAGCTTACAGAATGTGAGATTAAACAGGCCCAAGATGGAACTTGATCATTTGTAATAACTAAGATACTGTGGTAAAATAAACTAACTGAACTCTCAGTATTTTTGGAAAATAATAAAATTATATCACTTAACAGTTATTAACAAAAATGTATATTTCTAAACTATTTCCTATAATAACAAAAAGAAGATGGCTCTCATGATAATGATAGAAGCAGCCTTGAATGCAATCATACTAAACAGGCGGGGCATAACAGCTCAGGCCTGTAATCCCAGAACTTTTGGAGGTTGAGGTGTGAGGATGACTTGAGGTCAAGAGCGTCGCCAAAATGGTCAAAACCCCTCTCTACTAAAAATACAAAAATTAGTCAGGCATTGTGGTGCATGACTGTAATCTCATCTCTTCAGGAGATTGAGGTAGGTGAATTGCTTGAACCTAGGAGGCAGAGGTTGCAGTGAGCAGAGATCTCGCCACTGCACTCCAGCCTGGGTGACAAAGTAAGACTGTACTTCAGAAAAAGTCTTCCTAAACATTGGAAAGTAAGGAAAATTTAAGAAAGTTTCTATTTTATACTGTCATTAACATTCATTAGTTTAAATTTAAAGGGTATAAGGCAGAGGAAAAAAAAAATTGAACTTGACTTCTCGGAGCTCTGGAACTAGGAGGTGTTTAATGAAGAAAGACCTTACCCCTGAGTTTTAGCAAGACGGTGTGTGGCATTTTAACTGCCCATCATCACCCACTCCATGACTTCATGGCAACAGTTAAGAAGATTAAATTCTAGGTAAAGCTTTTGATACATGTTGGAAAAATGCGAAGCTTATCTCAAAGAATTGTGGTTGTCATGGCCAAAACCCATTTCTACTAAAAATACAAAAACTAGTCATGCGTGGCATGGAGCTCCTGTAGTCCCAGCTACTCAGGAGGCTGAGGTAGAAAAATTGCTTGAACCCCAGAGATTGAGAATATGGTGAACCAAGATCATGGCACTGCATTCCAGCCTGGGTGACAGAGTAAGACTTCGTCTCAAAAAAAAAAAAAAAAGTCCATTGTGTGATTTGACCTGTCTCAGGGTCTCAGGTTCCATTTAACATTATTTGCTCAAAGGCTTTTCTTTAGCCCACATCAGAGCTTTCTTGGGGGAAGAAGTTGACTCCTAGGAGGCATTTGTGCAAAAGAAATATACTAATCAGAGCCACATGAAGCAAGGGATAACAATCAGGTCAAGCAGGGCACAAACAAAATGCCTGTAAGTCAGAGGCTAGGGAAGGACATTAATGTGGAAAATCAGCTTTAAAAAACTCTCAGTGAGTTGTTGTTGTTTGTTTGGTTTGGTTTTAAATAGAGACAGAGTCTTGCCCTGTGGCCCAGGTTAGATGTCTGTGGCATGATCAGGGCTCTCTGTGGCATGATCAGGGCTCACTGCAGTAGGTGGGAAGATCACTAGAGCCCATGGTCTTCAAGGTCTTCTCTGTGCATGCTTCCAGTACTGAACATATGGATATCCATTTCACTTTTTCTTGACTTTTGGCTAAATTCTGGAGTTACTCAAAGAGTCTATCTGCAAAGTATGAGCAGTTTTTCTTTTCTTTATTTTCCCCTTTTCCTTTTTTTTTTCTTTGAATGTTTTCTAAAAATGTGACAAAAACAGTATGTGGCCAATAGGATGACAGAACACAGGTTAAGTGGTTATACATGAAAAAGAATGGAGAGTACAAAAATAGCATTAGAAGGTTGCTATACAAGTAACCCCAAAACTAAGCAGTTGCGGAGGGCAGGAATCTGTTTTCCAGATATGCTGAATGATATCCAAAGTGTTGTGTTCAACAATAAAATACAGGGCATTCAAAGGGACAAAAAAATGGCACATTCAAAAAGAAAATACTGAAAATAAATGGTACTTCAAGCCCAGTCATGGTACTTACTAGGCAAATATTTTCCTTCACTTGACTTTAATGTTCTGAAAGACCTAAAGGAAACAAGGAGATCAGTATTTCAAAAATGGAAAATACCAATAAAGACATATACATTATTTTTGAAAATGAAATCAATACTCTGAAATTAGAAGGATTTAATAGCATGCATGAGCATGCAGTAAGCATAATCAGGAAACATGAAAATTGATATCATTCAGTCTAAGGAACAAGAAAGCAAAAACAAGAAAAACAAACAAAACTAAGGTAGACAAGGGACATCATCAAGTATATCACATATTCATAATGGTATCCCCACAGGAAAAGGAGAGATAAGGATAGAAAGAATATTTGAAGAAACAGTGACTTAAATTTCCCAATGTGCTGCTAGATACAGATCTACTTATCCAAGAATTTCAAAAGAAAAAAATACTCCAAGATGAATAAACCGAAAGACGTCCACACTGAAACAAATACACTGAAATTGACAAAAGACAATACAAAGAAAACTTTAAAAGAAACAAGTCAGAAGTAAGTGATCACGTGCAAGTAATCCTCAATGACATTAACAACCAATTTCTCATTAAAATTTTTGGAGGAAAGAAGTAATTTGGGTGACATGTTTACAGTGATGAAAATAAAAACGAAGTCAATCATAAACTCACTATCTGGCAAAATCCAACTTCAAATTTATGGATAAGTAAGGCATTTCCAAGCAAACAGAAGTAAAGGGAGTATATCATTACTAGATCAGCCTTTCAAAATATGATGAAGGAAGTAAGGAATGAAAGAACAATACACAGTAACTGATGTGGAAATAAAGAAATAAAGAACATCAGTAAAGTAACTAGACAAAAAATATAAAAGCAAATATTATTGTATTTGGAGTTTTGGTGATTTTTCTACTAGATATAAATGACAAGAGGTAAGGCACAGTATTTCACACCTTTAATATCGACCAAAGTGGGAGAATTGTTTGAGTACAGAAAATTGAGACCAGCCAAAGCAAAAAAAGTGTGACCTTGTCTATATAGAAAATGAACAAAATTAGCTAGCCAGTTGTGGTGGCACACACCTCTGGTCCTAGTTACTTGTGAGGCTGAGGTGGGAGGATCCCTTAGCCAGGGAGCTTCAGTCTGTAGTGAACCATGTTTAGCTTGTATGACTGAAATCGCATCTCAATAAAGTAAAATAAAAATAATAAAGATGACAAAAAATAAAACAATAATTATATATCTGTACTGTTAGCCTATATTGTATAGCAAGCAATTTTTGACAAAAAAAAAAAAAAAGCATCAGAATGTAGGAGCAGCAGTATGCGGAAATTTTTTTTTATTATGTCAACAATACATTCACAATACATTCTTATAAATTTAAGATATTAATTATAATACCCTTAATGACCACTAAGAAAATAACTGTTAAAATATACTGAAAAGAAATTAGGCAGTCAAAATGGTACCCTAGAAAACTAATCAAATGCAAAAATGAGAAGTTTTCAGAGGAATTGAAGAATAACAACAATGACAAAAGAAAACTTGTAGAAAACAGGGACAAAAATAGCAAAATAAATTCTTTCTTATCAGTGGTTAGTTTAAATGAAAATAAACTCCAGTTACAAGTCATGACTGATAGAATAACTTTTTAAATGTTTTAAAAGGGAGGAAAAATAATTATGCAACAGTAACCAAAATACAGCTAGATGAACTATAAAACTAGATGAAGTATAAAAAATGTTTAATTCATTAAGAAGATCTAATACTTACATATAAACCTAATAATAAATATTCAGGATATATAAACAAAAATGACAGATTTGAGGAGGTAGACAGCCCTGCAATAATACTTGGAGATCTCAACATCCCACTTTCAACAATGGATGAAACCAAACAGAAGTTCAATAAGAAAACAAAGGTCTTGAACAGCAATGTAAAAAAAATAAGGCTATCAGATATATAGAAAACACTCCACAAGTTGACTACACATTCTTCTAAAGTGCATATGCATCTTTCTCCATGCTATCTCCAGAAGAGAACTGATGGTAGGCCATAAAGCAAGTCTTATTATATTTAAAATTATTGAAATCCCACATAAAAATGCTTTCTCCAACCACAATGTAATAAATTTAGAGACCCATTTTCTTTTTCTCTTTTTTCTTTCAGATGCAGTGTGGCTCTGTCACCCAGGCTGGAGTGCAGTCACGCAATCTCAGCTCACTACAACCTCCACCTAGTGGTGTCAAGCAACTCTTCTGCATCAGTAGCCTGAGTGGCTGGGACTACAGGTACATGCACCCATGCCTGGCTATTTTTGTAATTGTAGTAAAGACAAGGTTTCACCATATTGATCAAGCTGGTCTTGAAGTCCTGACCTCAGTTGATCCACCCACCTTGGCCTTCCAAAGTACTGAGATTACATGTGTGAGCCACCCTGCCCAGTCAAGACCCATTTTCTAAAAACAGAAAAACGTGTAGTATTTGGAACCTAAATAATACACTCTTGAACAACCTATGGTTAACTGAATAATCTGCAAGGAACTAAAGAATCCTTGCAGATAAATGAAAAATGAAAACATTCTAAAACTTCTGGAAATCAATGCTGAGAAATATATAGTTGTAAACACATAAATACAAAGGAAGAAATTTAAATTTAATAACACAAATTTACACACAAGGATATGGAAAAAGCACAAAGTAGAGGAGAGTACTTTTACAAAAAAAAAAAATGGCATAATAAAGGAAGCTGGTATCATTCCCCCCTGCAAACCTAGTCCCCCCAGAACACACTCAGGAAACTGCTAACAAATATATAGAGCAGAGGTTATCATTGGCAATACCCAGAACTCAAATATGAGAGTGAGACAGCTCCTTAGGTGGCAGAGAAGTGAAGAAACCAGGCAGATGGTAAGAAAGTTAGGCTTTTATATTCATGACACTCCTCCCTTGGTCTCCTGGCAAGCAAGTGTGAAAAAACAAACAAAACAAAACAAACAAAAATTCTATGGCTTATTGTTACTACACTGGATATAATAAAGTTGAAGTGGATGACCAGCTTCCCCACCACTTTTGATTCCCTGACAGGAGACCTATTCCTGCCTAATCCACAGGAAACCTTGTGAATATCTTAAAGAGGAAAAATTTCTGAGGATGACCAGGAACAAAGCAGAAAGCTAGGACTACCATATCCAACCTAGATATCCCAGCTACAGAGATGCACAAGCAGAGTGCCTGCACAGTAGTGCCATGAGGTAGGAGGTATATTTCATAATTTCCCTGAGCACAAACCCATAGCCAGCCTTCCCACACTATTAGGATATGCCTTTCAGGATCTCTCAGATAGGGGAGTGGCAGTCTTCTGAAGTTTGCTAGAGTTAAGGCAAACCTAGGCTTAAGGAACCATCTACTACCAGAACACAGGCACTGACCAAGCCAAAAGCAAGCAAACAAAACTCCCGCAATAGGTATGTTGTAAAGAAACATCAAAGCAAACATATTCAGTAACATTCAAAATAAGACAGAGAGAAGAATGGAGTAAATAACCCGTCCTTCAATAAAAAGATATAGATATATAACCACAAGAAATGATACCAAACAGGGAATCATAATCTTTCAAAGTGAACAAGTCAATAAACCATTGACCAGTGCTAACTAATGAGATGGCTGTCAGTGAATTCTGTGATCAAGAATTCAAAATAGCCATTTGTCATGAAATTCAGATCTCTAAAACAATAAAGAAAAGGAACCAATAAGCTTCTGAGAGAAATTTTTAAAAATTGAATAAAATTATTAAAAAATAAAAAATTTCTGGAACTAAGAAATACATTAACTGAAGTGAGAAATTCAAGAGGCTCTCAACAGCAGAATAGATCAAACAAAATAAAGAAGCAGTGAGTTCTAAAGCAGGTTATTAGAGTCAGATATGGTGGCTCACAACTGTAATCCCACCACTTTGGGATGCTGAGGTGGGTGGATCACTTGAGGTCAGGAGTTCAAAATTACCCTGGACAACATGGAGAAACCCCGTTTCTACTAAGAATACAAAAAATTAGCTGCGCATAGTGGTGCACACCGATAATTCCAGCTACTCAGGAGGCTGAGACAGGAGAATCACTTGAACCTGGGAGGTAGAAGTTTCAGTGAACCAAGGTCATGCCTCTGCACTACAGGATGGGCAACACACTGAGACTTTGTCTCCAAAAATAAAAATAAAAAAATAAAACACGTTTTTAGCAAATTCACAGTGAATGTAATAGAAGAACAATGCAAAAGAATGAAAAACACTTACAAGATATACAAAATTACCTCAAAGGAGCAAATCTAAGAACTAGTAATGTTCAAGACAGAGCTCAGCAAGAGGAAGGTATAGTGAGGATATTCAAATGAATAATAACAACTTTCAAAAATGGGAGAAAATTATGAATGTACAGGTTCAGAAAGACCAGAGACTACCAAAAATATTAACATTCCATAAAACTACTCCAAGGCAAGTAATAATCAAACTCTCAAAGATTAAGGAATAAAGAGGATTCTAAAAACAATAAGGAAAAAGAGAAAAATAGAGAATGTTGGCCGGGCACCATATCTCAAGCCTGTAATCCCAGCACATTGGGAGGCCGAGACGGGCGGATCACTAGGACAGCGATCGAGACCATCCTGGCTAACAAGGTGAAACCCCATCTCTACTAAAAAATACAAAAAACAAACAAACAAACAAACAAACAAACAAACAAACAAACAAACTAGCCGGGCGAGGTGGCGGGCGCCTGTAGTCCCAGCTACTCGGGAGGCTGAGGCAGGAAAATGGCGAAATCCCGAGAGGCGGAGCTTGCAGTGAGCCGAGATCCGGCCACTGCACTCCAGCCTGGGTGACAGACCGAGACTCCGTCTCAAAAAAAAAAAAAAAAAAAAAAAAAAAAAAAAAAAAATTGTAGAGAAGGTTTTAAATAATTCAGCAAAAGTATTGTCAATAATAAGTTTTTAAGGAAGGCACAAAATATTAAAATATGTAAATTGTGGTATCAAAGACTGAATTCTAAGGGAGGGTAACAGTCTACAGTTATGTGGCCAAAGTTATCAACTTAAACCAATTGACTATTAACTATATTATGTTTTATGTGAGCCTTATGATAGCCATCAAACCAACAAAAAATTACAGTAGCTACACCAACGATGAAGACAAAGTAATCAATTTTTTTCACTGCAGAAAAAATTTAAAAGTAGACAACGAAGTAAGAAAGGAAAAAAATGAGGTATGAATCAATCAGAAAACAAGTGACAAGATTACAGTAGTTAGAACTTACCTATCAATAATTATCTTGAATTTAAATGAATTAAATTATCCAAAAAAAGACATAGAGTGACCTAATGGATTTTTAAAATGACATCCAACTTCATGTTATCTACAAGAGACCCACTTAAACTTGAGGGACACACGTTGGCTGAAAGTGAAGAAATATGAGAAGATAATCTATGCAAATGGAAATCAAAAAAATTAAAGGTGGTTATCCTCATATCTGATAAAAGAGATTTCAAGTCAAAACCTGTCGTAAGTCTAAGAAGGTCATCATTAATGATAAAGCAGTTAATTCATCCAGAGAATATAACAGTTATATACATATGCACTGAACATTGGAGTACCTAAATATTTAAAGCAAAGATAAACAGACAAGAAGGGAAAATGACAATAAAATAATAGTAGGGAACTGCAGTACCTCAATTACAACAAAAAATAGATAAACACTACAGAAAATTAAAAAGAAAATACTGAATTTACATTGTAGTTTTAATTATATGGACCCAACAGGATTAGAAAGAACTTTCTATTCTGTAGTAGCAAAATAAATATTTTGCTGTAACACAGAGGAAAGATTCTCTCGGAAGACCGTATGTTAGGCCATAAAATAAGCCTTAACAAAATTAAGAAGATTAAAAGCATATTTAATATTATTTCAGACCATCATAATAGAAACTAAAAATCAGTAACAGGAAGAATCTTGGGAAAAAATCATGAATACACGAAAATTTAACAATTGCGCCTAAACAATCAATGGATGAAAGGAAAAATAAAAATGAACATTCAAAGATATATTGAGATAAATCATAGTGTAAAGAAAATGTAGCTAAACCTATGGTATTCATTAAAGCAGCTTTATGAGGGAAGGTTATAGCAATAAATGCATACATTAAAAAAAAAAATTCCAAAGAAGCACCCCCACATTGTACCTAAAGAACTCAACAAAGAAAAAACCAAATCCAAAATTAGCACAATGAAGACAATAATAAAAATTAAAACAGAAATAAATTGAATAGAGAATCTAAAAATTACAGAAATAATCAATATGTCTAAGGAACTAGACAAAGAAAAAATTAAATCCAAAATTAGCACAATGAAGACAATAATAAAAATTAAAACAAAAAGAAATTGAATAGAGAATCTAAAAATCATAGAAATAATCAGTGAAATTCAGAGTTAAATTTTAGGTAAAAAAAAATCAACAAACCCTTAGCTAGACTAACTAAGGAAAAGATAAAACTGAAAAAAATTAAAAATTAGATAACAGAAATTACAACAGATATGTTAGAAATAAAAAGAATCAAAGGGAATTATTCTGAACATTTATATGATAACAACTTGGAAAGCCTAGGGAAATGAATACATTCAAAATAAAATAAAACCTACAAAGATTGAGTTAGGAAGAAATAGCCTAAATAAATTAATTATAAATGAAGCCTGAAGAAGTGACTTTATAAAACTTTCCAACAAAGAAAGCCCAAGACCAGATGGCTTTAGGGTTGAAATCTACCAAATATTCAGAAAAGAATATTAATCATTTTCAAACTCTTAAAAAAAAGGAGTTAAATCACTTTGGGAGGCCAAGACAGGTGGATCACGAGGTCAGGAGATCAAGACCATCCTGGCTAACACGGTGAAACCCCGTCTCTACTAAAAAATACAAAAAAAACTAGCCAAACGCAGTGGCTCAAGCCTGTAATCCCAGCACTTTGGGAGGCCGAGATGGGTGGATCACGAGGTCAGGAGATCGAGACCATCCTGGCTAACACGGTGAAACTCCGTCTCTACTACAAAATACAAAAACTAGCTGGGTATGGTGGCAGGCGCCTGTAGTCCCAGCTACTCAGGAGGCTGAGGCAGGAGAATAGTGTGAACCCGGGAGGCAGAGCTTGCAGTGAGCTGCCATCCAGCCACTGCACTCCAGCCTGGGTGACAAAGACTCCATCTCAAAAAAAAAAAAAAAAGAGAAAGTTAAATGTAATGCTTCCAAATATATTTTGTGAGGCCAATATCACTCTGATACTAAGGCAGACAACTACCTCATAAGAAGAGAGAACTACAGGTCAGTCTGTCTGATGAACATTGGTGCAAAATTCTCAATAAAATATTAGCAATCTGAATCCAACAATGTGCCAAAAATATTATACATTATGGCCAAGATTATATATCCTTGGCATGCAAGGCTGGTTTTTTATATGTACAAATACATCAATGTGATTCTTCACATTAACAGAATGATAGATTAAAAACATACATATATCCCAATTAATGAGGAAAAGGCATTTGAAAAAGTCCAACAATTTTTCCTGATTAAAAAACCCTCAACAGTTTAGATATAAAAAGAAAGTTAGTTTTTGTAATAAATGCCATTAAAAAAAAACAGCTAAGATTATAGTCAACAATGTAAAATTGAATGGTTTTCCAGTGAGATCTGGTATAACACGAGGATGCCCACTATCACCACTTGTATTCAATATCGTACTGGAAGTGCTGGCAAGAATAATCAGACAAGAAAGAAAAACAAAACGGCATCCAAATAATAAAGCAAGAAGTAAAATTACCTCTGTTTGTAGATGATATGATCCTGTATGTGAAAACCCCAAATATTTTATTAAAAAGCTGTTAGAACTAAACAAAAAATTCAGTCATTGTACACATAATTAACTAAATGATAAGTCAAGAATCTCACCTCATTTTAAGCACATCAAAGAAAGTAAATACTTAAGAAAAACTTATACCAGGAAGTAAAAGATCTTTCCACTATGAAACATTGATTAAAGCAATTGAAGAAGACACAAATAAATGGAAAGATGGTGCATGTTTATGGATTGGAAGAGTTACTACAGTTAAAATGTTCATAGTATTCAAAGTAATATCCAGATTCAATGCAATCCAAACAAAATATTAATGACATTCTTCACAGAAATAGAGAACAAAATATCAAATTGTACATTAATATAGAAGACTCTAAAGAGTCAAAACAATCCTTGAGAAAGAAAAATGAAGTAGGAAGAATCACACTGGCTTATTTAAAACAGTCATGAAAACAGAAATATGGACCAATGAGACAGAACAGAGTCCAGAAATCAATCCAAGCATATACAGTCAATTAATTTTTGAAATGTCCACCAAAAGGACATCATGAGAAGAGGATCACATCTTCTATGCGTAGTGCTGGGAAAACTGGATTTCCATATGCTAAAGAATAAAATTGGACCCCCATTTTACATCATACACACAAATCAACTCAAGATGAATTGAAAAACACTGAATTTTAGACTACAACCTCTAAAACACCTAGAAGAGAACATAGGGGAAAACCTCCTTAACATTGGCATTCACAGTAATTTTTTGGACATCCCAAAAACTGAGGCCACAGAAGCAGAAATAAATGAACAAGGCCACATCAAATATAAAAGCTTCGGCACAGTAAAAAAAGAAAAAAAAGAAAGAAAGAAAAAAAAGGAAATCAACAAAATACAATAGCCTAAAGATCTGGAAAAAATGTTTTCAAGCTATACATCAGATGATGGGTGAAGATGTAAAATTTATAAAAACTTGTATGACTCAATAGTAAGAAAACAAATGGCCAGATTAAAAAATGAGCAAAAACTCTTAATAGACATTTCTTCAATGAACATATAAAAAATGGGCAACTGGTGTATGAAAACATATTTGACATCATTAATAAAAAGGAAATTATAAAGCAAAGCTACCATGAGACATTACCTAACTCACATCGGGATGGCCAATTATAAAAAGCTCCAAATATTACAAATGTTAGCCATGATGGATAGTAAATGAAACTCTTGTACACTCTTGTCAGTAATGTATACCATTATGGAAATAGGTATGGAGGTTTCTGGAAAATTAAAAATAGGACTATCATATGTCCTACCAACTCTTCCTTCATGCACATAACTAAAGGAAATCACCTTATAGAGATATCTGTACTCCATGTACATTGCATCATTATTTACAATAGCTAAGATATGGAAACAACCTAAGTGTCCAGTACAATGGAATATTATTTAACCCTAAATGGGAATGAGATCTTGACATTTGCCACAATATGGAGGAGTATGGAGGAAATTATGCTAAGTGAAATAAGCCAGACAGAAACAATAATATTTTATAATCTGATTATACGCAACAGAAGGGAAGGTGGTTCCATGCTTTTCTTTTATGAGAAGCTAATAGAGCAAGAACTCCCTCATTACCACAAGAACAGCACCAAGCCCTTCATAAGGATTCCACCCACATGACCTAAACATCTCCCACTTAATTCCACCTCCCACCCTGGGGATCAAATTTCAACATGAAGTTGGTAAAGTCAAATATTCAAACTATACAAGTCACTATGTGAGATTACAAATATATTAATTTGCTTTACTATAATAACCATTTAAATATCAATACGTAGCTCATAGCATCATGTCTACACATGAAATGCACATAATAGAATGCAAGTTTTAAAGCTCAACATTATATTTAAGTACTCATACATCTAATTTTATTAAACATATAATTTAACATGTATCACTGAAAAATGTGAATTGCAGGTTCTTCTTGTTTCTTTTACCCACTTCTCTGTACCTTCCAATCAGCTAGTTCTCTCAGTGCTGTGCACCCTGCTCCTGGGACTAAGCCCAGGGTCACCTCAGGAAAGAGAAAGGCACATTCTCAGATGTATGAGTCTTGTTTGGGAACAGCCAAGGTCTAAGGTGCTCTCTGATTGCAGAGAGGTTTTGTAGAGCACAGGTGGCACAGTTCTGCAGGCGCTGCCATTCCAGGGACTCAGGTTGGCCTTGGGTGTGCTGTCCTGGAGGACAGCAGGGACCCACCTAGGGGTATGTGCACATGCAGCTGCATAGATGGCCTGGCCAGGAATTGGGACAACCCAGACAGTACATGCTCAGGAGACATTCTCTTATCCAATTTGCTAGTGCACTGAATTCCATATCTGCTGTCAGTGGAGAGGTTAGGCAGGATTCCCACCCCCGTTCTTGGTGGGATGATCTCTCAGACTCACCTCTCTGACCCCTGCTCCCCCATAAGTTTTGTAGTATTGGGGCAGGAGAACTTGGAGATGAGCTCTACTGTGGAGCAGGTGTTCAACTGGCTTTCCAATTACTGGCAGCTCACAACAGCCCTTTGCCAGCACCTAAATCAAGCCCAGTAGGCCAGGGCAGAAGACCTGAGTGCAGAGAGAGGGTCCCCACTTCCTGCAGCCCTCAGGCGAACCCCATGTTGACTCTGGGTGTGTAGACAGACTTCTTTGGTCAGATGAGTTTTTCAAGAGCCCCAGTTTCCTTGTGGTTGGGGAACTGATTTCTGACAAAGTCCAGACCTAGTTAATCACATTAGTTATAAGGACAGCCCTCCCTCAATCAGTAGGTTTAGGTCTTCACTCTGTGGGAGTGAGATCACTAAGGCAGAGGACCTGAGGCTCAGAATAGGCCCAAGCAGGGCTTTAGCTGCCCCTCTGTATTTTGAGGTCTCTGTGTGGCAGGGCAAACTCTTAGGCTAGAGACAAGTGCATCATGTTTCCAGAGGAGTGATTGGTGAGTTGATTTGAGAGATGGCACAAGTTCCAAAATTTAGGATGTCCTGGGTTAGTAATTACAGGTTTTTGGTTGAGACCAATGACAGGACATGAGACAAAGAAAGAATTTTGGGGTGGCCCTGTGGTGATCCCTTTTCCAGACAGTAGGACTGCTTGTACCTACTGGGAAGCAGGCTGGGACTCAAAGCCCATGAAAGCTCCCCTAATCTGATCGCTTTGAGGGACATTAAGAAAATGGGCCTCCCCAGTATCTCAGAAAATGCTGTTTTCCTTTTACTGGAATGTGATAACACATGAATATTATGTGCTGAGATTTGGATTATAGTACAGCAAGATTCAGAAAACCTTGTGAACCCTCAGGAGGCATCACTGATCACTGGGTGGCTTGGAATACAGCAGAGAAAAAGTTATCTGGAGCTGAAAATGGCCACTAGGTCTGTAACACATAGTTAGATAGGCATGAGTGGGGCAGCAGAGGGTTCTTCCTACCCACCCACCAGAAATATCAGGTCATTGGGTGATGGTTGGACAGTTATAATATTGGCTCTCTGAAAATAATATTTAGCAGCTGGAGTCAGGGAGAGACAAGTTCCTCCTGATCCAGAACTGGTAACATTAAAGTGATAATTAAACTCACGCACCAAGGAGGAAGAGAAAGGACTTCCAATAAAATCTCGGATATTGGGTGAATGAATCCAGGTGTGCACAGTAAGAGATAAAATGGCAGAGTATGACTTTCTGGGGTCATTGCACCAAAAAAAGTAAGGAAACCTCAGATGGGCATGCATATAACTACTTAAACACACTGCTTATGCTCACTTCCCAAGGGTAATGAGGGCATTGTGCCTGTGAGCAGCCCACACTAAAGGAAGAATCATAGAAAAGTGTACACTAGTGATATTTAGAATATGAGAAGAACAGATGTCCTCTTTCTGACCCCTGGTAATTACTAATCTGTTTTCTGTCTCTATGAACTTACTTATTCTGGACCTTCATATAAATGAAATCATACAGTATGTGATTTTAATGTTTAGCTTCTTTAAACACAATGTTTTTGCAGTTTCTTCTCATTGTAGTATTAGTGTCTCAATCCTTTGTACAGCTAAATATTATGCAATTGAATTGATATACTATATTTTATTTTCTTATTATTTATTGGTGGTCATTTGGTTTGTTTCCACATTTTATTTATTGTGAATAATTCTGCTATAAATATAAGTGTACATGTTTTTGTTTGAATACTTGCTTTACAATTTTTTGTGTATATATATGGGAGGGGATTTGCTGGTTTCTGTGGTAATTCTAAGTTTAGCTTTTTGCAGAACCACCAATCTATTTTCCATAGCAGCTGAACTATTTTACATTTACAGTTCTCCATTTCCACATCAAGCCTTGTTAGTTTGTTTTTTAAATAATAATAACAGTTATAAGGGGTGTGAAATGGTGTCTTATTGTGGCTTTGATTTGCATTTCCCTGAGGTGAGTGATGTTGAGCTACTTTTCATGTGTTATTTGTGTTTCTTTGGAGAAAAGTACTTTCAATTACTCTATTCATTTTTTTAAATTGGGTTGTTTGTCTTTATGTTCTTGAGTTGTAAGAATTCTTTCAATATCATGGATACTAGAGCCTTACTCTTAGATATTACTTGCAAATATTTTGTCCTATGGTGTGGATTTTTGATTTACTATTCTGATAGTGTCCTTTGATGCACAAAAGTCTTTAGTTTTAATGAAGTTTATCTATTTTTTATTTTGTTTCCTGTGCATTTTCCGTTATATCCTAGAAATCATTGACAAATTCAATGCCAATAAGCACATGAATGTATGCTCATCATCACTAGCCATTAGCTAAATTAATATCTAAACCACAATGAAATTACTACTTTAAAGCCACTGGAATGTCTTAAAAAACGGGAGATTTGGAGAGTATGTGAAAAGATTGGAACCCTTGTGCATCACTGGTGAATGTGAAATGGTGGTGACGGTTGCACCACAATGTAGCATACTTAATGCCACTGACTTGTGCACCTACAAATGTTTAGATTGTTAAATTTTATGTTATGTATACTTTACCACGTACAACAAAGGCTTCCTGAGAACTGGTCCTGAAATAGTTCCATGTGTGATGAAAGAAGATCCTTCTCTCCTAGAGTAAGAGGCTGTTTATTTACATTGGTCCTGTTAGGCAGGAATCTAGACCCAACATGGTGGTGTTACCCGGCATAGCAGGCCTTTTGTTAAAGACTCCCTTCACCCTTGTACACACCTGCAGACTTACGTATATCAGAGGTTCCAGCTGGGCAGCTACACTCCCCCATGACCTGCAGCTCACCTTCATTCTGCAAGTTCGTAAACCGCAGTTTTGGTTGACAGTTTCCAAAGACCCCTTCCCCGTGACCCTTACTCAACTCCTGCCCTCGTAGTTTCAAGACCCCTCAGGCCCTGTTTGCACAACCAGCTTCCCTACCCCTCAGGCTATAAGAAGCCCCTACCCTCCTCCCTCAGCACGACTTCCTCAGCCCACAGTTTTGGACCAAGGAACCTCGCCTGCAAGCCCTAATAAAAGCTATTCTCACTGCCATTTGCCTTGTGTCTTTGTTCTCGGTTCAGCTCCAGCCTCAGTTTACCCTTACATTTGGTGCCAAAACCCAGGAGTAGACCCCCTTCCTGGACCCCTGCCAGGTAGGGCAGGCTCTCCTCTCCCTAAGCCAGGATCCCCTCCTCAAGCCTGGAGCCATCTCACCACATTTAAGACTCAATTCTATCACTGTTGGGTAATTTACCCCCCGTCCTGAAGGCTCCCTCAGGGAGTCCCTGTCTGAAATGCGTGGCCCCGTCAGGGGCTCTCTCTGGTCAACTGTGACCTTGGCACCAGGAACTAGGAGACATCCAATCACCCTGGAAGCCACCGTACTCCGCACTCTGCGTGGCAGTGAGAGGACGCTCCCATTGCCGCTGGACTGCCAGCCTTAGGACCATGGGAACTACCCTGTCCAAACCAAACCAAAAATCCCCTCTGAGGTGCCTCTTGGCTAATTTCCAGACTTTAAGTCTCAGCCAAGACCTAAAACAAAAGCGGCTCATTTTCTTCTGCACAGTAGCATGACCGCAGTTTAAATTGGATAATCAGTCCCAGTGGCCTGCAGAAGGCACTCTAGACTTTAACATCCTCACAGATCTGACCAACTTCTGCAAGAGACTAGGCAAATGGTATGAGATACCCTATGTTCAAGCCTTTTGGGACTTGTGTTCTCACCCAGATCTCTGCGCCCAGTGCTCGTTAGCTCAGGTCCTACTCACAGGGTCTCTTCCCTCGAGCAAGGAGAGGGATGATTCCTCCTTTTTCTGAGCCTCCTGACACCTTATCCTGGCCACCCCTCTGGTTTCCCACCCAACCTCCTCCTTACCCTGACCTAGCATTATCCCCGTCCTCGTCAATGCCTCCCCTCCCTTCCACCTTTCCTGTGCCCTCACCAAACCCGATAGATTCTGTCTCCCCTACCTCCACCTCCTCCCCCTCCTCGCCTGTCTCAGCCCATGCTCGGTCCGGGACCAACCTCCTGTGTCCCTTTCAAGAGGTGGCAAGTGCTGAAGGAGTAGTCCGGGTCCATGTGCTGTTTTCGCTGGCAGACCTGTCTAAGATTGAAAAGCGTGTAGGTTCTTTCTCGACCAACACCACTCAGTATTTCAAAAAGTTCAGATACCTGTGCCAGGTGTATGACCTCACCTGGCATGATCCCCATGTCGTTATGACCTCATCCCTGTCCCCTGAGGAACAGGAGCATATACTAGCGGCAGCCAGGCAGCACGCTGACCAGGTTCATTTAACTGACCATGCCATGCCAATTGGCACTGAGGCGTTGCCCTCAGCCGAGCCCAACTAGGACTAGCAGGTTGGTCAGGCAGGCCACCGCTGCTGAGATATGATGGTCCAGTGCCTTCTTGCTGGCATGCAGGCAGCCTCCAATAAGTCAGTCAGTTTTAATAAGTTAAAGGAGGTAGTCCAAGGCTCAGATGAAAATCTGGCTGTTTTTCTTAACTGACTGACAGTCACTTATTCAGTACACCTGCCTTGACCCTGCCTCCCCTGCAGGAGGAACCATCTTGGCCTCATATTTCATTTCTCAGTCGGCCCACGATATCCAAAAAAAATTTTAAAAGGCAGAGGAAGGCCCTCAAACTCCCATCCAAGATTAGTCAAACTGGCCTTCAAGGTCTACAACTCCAGGGAGGAAGCAGCTGAGGCCCAACGACAGGCTAGGCTAAAACACAAGGTACAATTCCAAGCCCAGGCCTTGGTAGCAGCCCTGAGGCTGGCCAGCTCCAGAAGTTCCCAGAAAAGAGGTACTACCCGAGCGCTACCTGGTGCCTGCTTCAAGTGCGGCAACAATGGCCACTGGGCCAGGCAGTGCCCTCACCCAAAGGAGCCAACTCGCCCCTATCCGAACTGTTGGAAGATGGGCCACTGGAAGTCAGATTGCCCCAACCTAAGGACGGTCGCTGTGCCTCCACGTGATGACCCTCCTCCAGGTATTGGAGGCGCCTTCCAGCTCCTCGACACTGACGAAGATTGAAGAGGCCCAGACTTGGGGATCCCTCTCACTCTCACCAAATCCAGGGTTATGCTTCAGGTAGCAGGTAAGTCCATATGGACACGGGGGCTACCTACTCTGTTTTGCCTTCTTTCAGTGGCCCCAGTCATCTCTCCACTGTCACAGTCATGGGAATTGATGGCACTCGCTCCACCTACCGCCAGACTCCTCCTCTGTCTTGCCGCCTGGATGGCTCTTTCTTTTTGCACTCATATCTTATCATTCCTTCGTGCCCGGTCCCCTTGTTAGGACAAGATCTCCTCTCCAAGCTAGGGGCCTCAGTTCACTTCTGACCCAACCCCGCCGCACACCTCAGGTTCCTCTTACCCCTTCTCTCCCCTGACAAACCCCACCAGGCTGACCCCCTACTCCCGTTTCCAGGCCCCATTAACCCTGAGGTGTAGAACACCTCCACCTTGATCATTGCCTAGCACCACACTCTTGTCCGCATCCAACTAAAAGACCCTTCTAAGTTCCCCTCTAGACCCCAGTTCCCTATCTCCCTTGAACACTGACAAGGACTAAAACCCATCATTACACGCCTGCTCTGGCAGCACATTCTAGTTCCCACCAACTCACCATGTAATACTCCTATCCTGCCTGTATGGAAAAGCTCTGGGGCTTCAGCCCTTGTACAGGACCTACGCCTCATCATTGAGGCAGTAGTCCCTACCTTTCCAGTTGTTCCTAATCCATATACACTCCTCTTATATGTTCCCCCTGACACCATCCATTTCATTGTCCTTGACCTGAAGGATGCCTTCTTTACCATCCCTTTACACCCAGACTGCCACTTTCTGTTTGCTTTTACATTGGAAGATCCAGACACTCATATTTCTTCCCAGCTGACTTGGACTGTTTTGCCTCAAAGGTTCCATGATAGCCCCTATTTTTTTGGACAGGCACTGGCACAGGATGTTGTCCTCTGTCCCCTGACCCACAGCACATTATTGCAATATGTAGATGACTTATTACTATGTAGTCCTTCCTAGGAGTGCTGCCTTGCAGATACTGCTACACTTTTAAATTTTTTAGGTGACCGAGGTTATCAGATTACCCTGGCTAAGGCTCAACTTTGCAGCCCTTCTGTCACCTACCTAGGCATACTCCTCACATCCACTACAAAAACCTCACAGCAGATAGAATAAGCCTCATTGAAATTCTCCAGCCTCCTCAGGATGCGGAAGAGATCTTGTCCTTCCTAGGACTGGTGGGCACAGTGAGTCTTATCCTGTGGCCCGACTCAGGATCTTTAAGGCCTACATCGAGGTTGTAAGCAGCCTCGTCAGCCTGGTCTCTGACATCAGAAAACAGGAGGAAGCCATCCCCACTCTAGCCCAGGCAACAAGCCCCAGGACAGCAGCAATCCTTTTTCCTGGCTAACCTTAGTCAGGAAAGGGGCTCAAGTGGTACACATGGCCGAGGTACACAACATCTCTCGTTGTTTCCTGTGTGTAGCCTTGAATAAGCCCCCACTGGTTGCAGTACCCTCACCCAGCCCTTTTAACTCCTCTAACCTAACCCCCTCCTTTCCCCTTCCCGGCTGAACACTACATCAATGAGTCAGGACTAGTAGAAACCAATCTCCTCACTCTAGAAAAGATTCAGGAAAGACTCCACCAGAAAAACCTTGGATCAAGGCCCTCACTTAGGTGGTGGCAGTCGTCTGTGGCTGGTTAAGTCCTACTCTTTCTAAGCCCCTTACTAATCATTTGCTTCTTGCTACTCATAGCTCCCTGTGTCCTCCGCTTCATCCAGGACCGCGTGAAAGAAGTCTCCCAGGTCACTTTCATTCAGATGCTGCTCCACCCCTATACCCGAGTTCCGACCTCCAAAGAACCCCACGACGACCCATACCAGCAGGAAGCAGCCAGATAAACACATCGCCCCATTTCTTATTAGAAAGAGGTCGGAATGTTAGGCAGGAATCAAGACCCAACATGGCGGCATTACCCGGCATAGCAGGCCTTTTGTTAAAGACTCCCTTCACCCTTGTACACACCTGCAGACTTACATACATCAGAGGTTCCAGCTGGGCAGCCACACTCCCCCATGACCTGCAGCTCACCTGCATTCCACAAGTTCATAAACAGCAGTTTCGGTTGGCAGTTTCCAAAGACCCCTTCCTCGTGACCCTTACTTAACTCCTGCCCTAGTAGTTTCAAGACCCCCCAGGCCCTGTTTGCACAACCAGCTTCCCTACCTCTCTGGCTGTAAGAAGTCACTACCCTCCTCCCTCAATGCAACTTCTTCAGCCCATACCTTTGGACCGAGGAACCTCACCGGCAAGCCCTAATAACAGCTATTCTCACTGCCATTTGCCTTGTGACTTCGTTCCCGGTTCAGCTCCAGCCTCAGTTTACCCTTATAGGTACTATACACTCCTGGCTCTTCCACACACTTAGCACGACCTCTTCAACCAGGCAGAGTCCAATTCCAACAGGCCCATTTGTGCCTCTGGCCAATATCCTATTCCCCTATTCAACTCACTCCCTGACCCCTACAAACCACTATACGTCACAGGTCTGTTTACCATCTCTATAGAGTTTTCTATACTGTCATAGAAATGTGATCATACCACATGTGATCTCTTCACACTGGCTTTTTTTGTTGTTATTGTTTTTTAATTATTCTATAATTCCTCAAAAAGAAGCCTGCATATGTTGTACCACAGAAAACTGATGTTAATAAAACATAGTCTAAGCTCTACTTAGAAAAAAATAAAAAAAATTATGCTAGTACATATTGTTGCATTTATCCTGTAATTTTTTGTTAATGATTTCTACAATCAGATTGTAAGCTGCAGTTAATGAGACAATGTGCTGAATTAGTGTGATACTTTACTATGTAGAGATATCTTTCAGCCAAGTGACTCCTATGCAGATGCCTGCGGGGGTCTGTCCCACTGGTGCCTGTGGGGGTCTGTCCCACAGACCCTTATCCAACAATGGATTAATAAAGTACACTGACACCCAGCTATTCTGCTTTGTCTGTTCAGCTGAGGGTCCAGGCCATGGACACACTCCAGGTAGAATGCTGTAAACAGTTGTGACCATGTCCTGACCAGCTAGAGAGACTCACATTTTCAGTAAAGATTAATTGACAAAGGCTTGAGTCAACAATACTAAAGGGTAATTGACATTGTGGGCTTCCCAAGTTGAAAGCTATTAAGCACCCATGGTAAATCAAAGATTAGACTTAGGACTGATCACATGAATAAACAAGCTAGTTAGATAAATTTCCCAAATTCCTTTGTTTCTATTCTAATTTGTTTAAGGGGATGAGGCCACCTTCAGCCAAGTTTATTACTGGAGCTTATGCAAACCCCCCAGGCCTTCCAAGAAGGGTTGTGTCTTATAATTTTCCCCACCATCCTGACTGAACTCCTACAGATGTCAAAGCAGCAACAGGAATTTATAGAGTACAACTAGTTTCTGCAGGAATTGGAAAAAAACCATTGATTTCAATTTCAGTATATATTTTGCAATGTTGAATACTTGACACATATTAGAACTCTAGAGGTTTTACTTCTTAAACCTGCTTATTCAAAAGTGAGCCAAAATATGAAATCACATGGTTTTGGTCTGTAAGTTTTACTTCACTTTTCACAAAACCCTCCACTGCCTCAGATTCACATTTGAAGGGAGAGAGTTATTTATTAAAAGATTCCTCACTGTTCTTTTCCTTTTTTGCTTTTAGACATAACAAGTAAAAGTTCTGATAATTTCAACAGTGCACACTTTAAATAATAATAAAAGCCAGTAGTGATCTCACAAGATAGGTGAATAGGAACAGCTTTGATCTGCAGCTTGCAGTGAGACCAACCCAAAAGATGTGTGATTTCTGCATTTCCACCTGAGGTACACAGTTCATCTCATTGGGACTGGTTAGACAGTGAGTGCAGCCCATGAAAGGCAAGCAGAAGTAGGGTGAGGTGTTACCTCACCCAGGAAGTGCAAGGTACGAGGAACTCCTTCTCCTAGCTGACGACAGCCATCTGGGGCTGTGCTACCCAGCCCAGATACTGCAGTTTTCTCATTTTTGTAACCTGCGGAACAGGAAATTCCCTAGTGTGCCTACACAACCACAGCCCTGGATTTCAAACACAAAATTGTGTGACGCTTGGGCAGATGCTGAGCTAACCTCAAAAGATTATTTTTATACCACAGTGGCACCTGGAACCCCAGTGAGAGAGAATCATTCACTACCCTGGAAATGAGGCCAAAGCTAGGGAGACAAGTGGTCTCACTCAGCATGTCGCACTCCCATGGAGCACAGCAAGCCCAGAACCACTACTTGAAATTCTTACTACCAGCACAGAAGTCTGAAGTCAACCTGGGATGATCAAGCTTGATGGGAAGAGTGGTGACCACCATTACTGAGACTTGAGTAGTGGAGATTTCCTCACAGTGTTAAGAAAGCTGCCAGGAACTTTGGCCGGCATGGAACTCACTGAAGCATGGCAAAGTGGATGTGGCCAGACTGGCTCTCTAGATTCCTCCTCAATGGGCAGGGTATCTCTGAAAGAAAGGCAGCAGCCCCAGTCAGGGTCTTATAGGTAATACTCTGATCTCTTTGAGATGGACTACCAAGGGGAAGGGGCCATTCGAAAAATCAATGAATCCAGGAACTGTTTTTTTTGTGAAGATTAATGAAATAGATAGACTGCTACCATAACTAATAAAGAAGGAAAAGAGAGATGAATCAAACAGACATAATAAACAAGGACAAAGGGGATGTCACCACTGATCCCACAAACATATGAACTACTATCAGAGAATATTATAAACACCTCTATGCAAATAAACAAGAAAATCAAGAAGAAATAAAAAATTTTCTGGACACATATACTTTTCCAAGATTAAATCAGAAAAAATTTGAATCACTGAATAGACCAACAAGTTCTGAAACTGAAGCATCAACTAACAGCCTACCAACCAAAAAAAAAAAAAAAAAATGCCCAGACAAGACAGACTCACAGCAGAATTCTACTAGACATACAAAGAAAAGCTGGTACCATTCCTTCTAAAAATATTCCAAACAATAGAAAAAGAAGGACTCTTCGCAAACTTGTTTTATGAGGCCAGCATCACCTTGATACCAAAACCTGTCAGAGACACAACAAAAAAAGAAAATGTTAGCAATATCCCTGATGAACATTGATGTGAGTATCCACAACTAAATACTAGCAAGCTTAATCCAACAACACATCAAAAACCTTATCCACTATGATCAAGTCAGCTCCATCCTTAGGCTGCAAGGCTGGTCCAACATATGCAAATCAATAACCATATTCCGTCACATAAACAGAACCAATGACAAAAACCATATATCTATAGATGTAGAAAAAGACTCAATAAAATTCAATATCCCTTCATCCTAAAGACATTCAATAACCTGGGTATTGATGGAACATATCAATGAGAACTATTTGTGAAAAATCCATAGGCAATAGTATACTAAATGGACAAAAGCTGGAAGCACTCCCTTTGCAAATACAAGACACAAGGCAGAAGACAATGATGGCCTCCTTCACCACTCCTATTCAACACAATATTGAGAGTTCTGGCCACAGCAATCAGGCAAGAGAAAGAAATAAAGGGTATTCAAATAGCAGTAGAGGAAATCAAATTGTCCCTGTTTGCAGATGATATAATTGCATATTTAGAATACCCCATTGTCTCAGCTCAAAAACTACTTAAGCCAATAAGCAATTCCAGCAATCTCATACTACAAACTCAATGTGCAAAAATCACAAGCATTCCTATACGCCAATAATAGGCAATCAGAGAGCCATATGATGAGTGAACTCAAATTCACAATTCCTCCAAAGAAAATAAAATAACTAGGAATACATCTTACAAGGTATTTGAAGGACTTCTTAATGGAGAACTACAAACCACTGCTCAGGGAAATAAGAGAGGAAACAAAAATACGGAAAAAAATTTCCATATTCATGGATAACAGGAATCAATATTGTGAAAATGACCATACTCCTTAAAGTAATTTACTCATCCAAAACCACCCAAACTTTGACAATCCTGACAAAAACAAACAATGGTGGAAGGATTCCCTGGTGCTGGGAAAAATGACTTGCCTTATGCAGAAACCTGAAAATGAATCCCTTTCTTGCACCGTATGCAAAAATTAACTCAAGATGAATTAAAGGGCCGGGCGCGGTGGCTCAAGCCTGTAATCCCAGCACTTTGAGAGGCCGAGACGGGCGGATCACGAGATCAGGAGATCAAGACCATCCTGGCTAACACGGTGAAACCTCGTCTCTACTAAAAATACAAAAAATTAGCCGGGCGTGGTGGCGGGCGCCTGTAGTCCCAGCTACTCAGAGGCTGAGGCGGGAGAATGGCGTGAACCCGGGAGGCGGAGTTTGCAGTGAGCCGAGATCGCCCCACTGCCCTCCATCCTGGGAGACACAGCGAGACTCCGTCTCAAAAAAAAAAAAAAAAAAAAAAAAGATGAATTAAAGACTTAAACCTAAAACTATGAAAACCCTAGAAGAAAACCTAGACAATACCATTCAAGACATAGGCATGGGCAAAGACTTCATGACAAAAACACCAAAAACAATTGCAGAAAAAGAAGCCAAAATTGACAAATAGGATCTAATTAAACTAAAGAGCTTCTCCACTGCAAAACAAAGTATCATTGGAGTGAACAGGCAACCTACAGAAAATGGGACTTTTTTTTCAATCTATCCATCTGACAAAGGTCTAATATTCAAAATCTACAAAGAACTTAAACAAATTTACAAGAAAAAAATCAAAAAGTAGGCAAAGGTTATGAATAGCCACTTCTCAAAAGAAGACATTTATGCAGCCAACAAACATGAAAAAAAAAAAATCTCAGCATCACTGGTCATTAGAGAAATGCACATCAAAACCACAGTGAGGTACCATCTCACACCAGTCAGAATGGTGATCATTAAACACTCAGGAAACAACAGATGCAGGTAAGGATGTAGAGAAATAGGAATGCTCTATACTGTTGGTGGGAGTGTAAATTAGTTCAACCATTGTGGAAGAGTGTGTGGCGATTCCTCAAGGATCTATAACCAGAAATATCATTTGACCCAACAACCCCATTATGGGGTATACAGAAGTATTTCAGAGGATTATAAATCATTCTACTAGCAACACACATGCAAATGTATGTTGATTGCAGCACTATTCAGAAAAGAAAAGACTTGGAACCAACCCAAATGCCCATCAGTGATAGACTGGATAAAGAAAATCTGGCACATATACACCATGGACTACTATCCAGCCACTAAAAAAAAAAATGAGTTCATGTCCTTTACAGGGACATGGATGAAGCTAGCAACCATCATCCTCAGCCAGAAAACCCACCACCTGTTCTCACTTATAAGTGGGGATTGAAAAATGAGAACACATGGACACAAAGAGAGGAACATCACACACTGGGGCCTGTCAGAAAAATAGGAGGCAAGTGGAGGGAGCCCATTAAGACAAACACGTAATATATGCAGGGCTTAAAACTTAGATGATGGGTGTATGGGTGCAGAAAACCACCATGGCATTTGGATACCTATGTAACAAATCTGCACATGTATTCTAGAACATAAAGTATAATTTTTTAAAAGAAAAAAAGGACAGGTAAAATGACAGCTTAAATAGTATCCATGAATTTATGATGACTCCCAACTTGGTTTTTACTTAATTTTTCTGTGTTTTATGTCTTCAGGAAAGCAAAATAACAATGCATTGTACCAAACATTTTAAAAGAACATACAAAATAGCAATTGGAGCCAATTATTTTATTTATTTATGAAGACAAGTGTGGATTGAAAACCAGCTCTGCTAATAATACTTCTCAGGGTCTCAAATTGCTTAGGACAAAAATAAAACTTCCAACTTAAGGACACTTGGCAACCTCCAGAACTTTAAGAAAAGAAATAAAGTAATCAGCTTCCAGCTCCTTCTGGGAGAGCATCATGCCCAGTGCCTTGGGGAAACTTGGGCCCTGGAGGAAGGACTTAGGTTGGGTAGTTCAGGACAGTTGGCAGCCACTGCTGCTTGCCATGGGAAGGCTTGCAGTCAGCCTTCAGCAGAAGCAGCAGGGTCTCAGCAAGCAGTGTTTGGTGTGCCTGTTTTCCATCTCTTTATCTTTCTTGGTGAGGTATCTGCCCAGGTTTTTACATTGGAATTGGATTGCTTATCTTGCTGAGCTTTAGAGTTTCTATGTATACTGCATATACAAGTCACCTTTCAGATGAGTTTGCTAAATTTTTCAGTCTGTGGCTTGATTTTTGACTCTCTTAAGTGGATTTTCTTTGGGGGTGTGGGGGTAGAGTCTTGTTCTGTCACCAAGGCTATAGTGCAATGACCCGATCTAGGCTTACTGCAATCCCCACTTCCCAAGTTCAAGGGATTCTTCTGGCTCAGACTGCTGAGCAGGTGAGTTTTCAGGCCCATGCCACCACTCCCAATTATTCTTATTCTTATTTTTATTCTTATTCCTTTATTTTTATTCTTATGTATTTTTAGTAGACGGGGTTTCACCATGTTTACCATGTTTACCGTGGTGATCTGGAACTCCTGACCTCAGTTCATCTGGCTGCTTTGACCTCCAAAAGTGCTGAGATTATAGGCTCAAACTGCCATGCCCAACTGTAACAGAATGTTTCACAGAGTAGACATTTCCATTTTCAATAAAGTCCACACTATCCATTTATTTTTCTTTCATGGACTTGCTAATAACTCATTACAAACCCCAAGCCCATGCAGATATTTTCCCATTACAACTTTGCATTGCAAAATTTTAATTTATGGGTATTTTTGACTAATTGTTTTAAATTACAACGTTTGTGTCTATGTTCTTTTGTTTCTATATAGTTTCCAGTTGTTCTGTTGCCACTTGTGGAACAGACTTACCATTTCCAAAAAATAGTTTTTGAATTTTTACAAAATCAATTGACTTGGGTCTGTTTTGGGGCTGTTTATTCTGTTCCACATATCTACTTGCCTATTCAAATCATCAATGCCACACTCTTGTTTATTATGGTAGCTTTAGTGTAAGTATTCATATCCAGATGTGTAAGTCTTTTAGCTTTGTTCTTTCTCAGCTTTATTTTATGTATTCTACTTTCTTGATATCTTTGCCTGGAATTTGATTGGGATTAGGCTAAAATAATAATTAGCGTACTTCTCCAAAACAAGGAACTTCTCTGCCTTTATTTATTGGGAAAGGGTCTTGTGGTGTCACCCAGGTTAGAGTGCAGTGGCATAATCTCAGCTCACTGAGATTCTCCCACTTCAGTGCCCCAAGTAGCTGGGACCACGCCTTTACAGGCGTGCACCACTAAACTTGTCTTATTTTTTATATTTTTAGTAGAGATGGGGTTTCATCATGTTCCCCAGGCTGGTCTCCAACTCATGGGCTCAAGTGATCTGCCTGGGCTCAAGTGATCTGCCTGCTGTAGCCTCCCAAACTATTTGGATTACAGGCATATGCCACAGTACCTGGCTTGTCTGCATTTACTGATATTTCTTTTGATTTCTCTCAGTGGTGACTCAATGTTTTTTAATGAATTTTGCATATTTTGTTATATTAATACTTAACGGATTCAATTTTGGGGGTACTCTGTAAATGGTGTCTTAAAATTTCAAATTCCAATTATTCCTATTCATTATTGCTGATATAGAAAAAATCTATTGACCATCTTCTTTGCTTCTTAGCCCCATTCAACGTATGGGGAGGTGGACTCTATTTCACTTCCACTTCCTGAGATTACCACCTAGATTGATCCGCCCTGACTTTCAGAGATTTTTCCAGCTCTACCATGAGGGGGTGCATGGAGCCCATACAGAGATCCTACAAACTGACTCTGAGCAGTAGGGCAGCCATCCAGTGGTGCGGACAGAGCTTCCTTCTCCTCAGGACACACCCGCGAGGGGCTGTGGTTTCCAGGTAGCTGGGGACACCTGTGGCCATGTTCATGGTGAAGACTAAGCCTCCTTCTCCTCAGGAACTGCCCAGAAGTGATCACAGCTTTGGGACACCTGGAGACACCTGGCACCGCGTCCATGATGAGGAGGAAGTCTCCTTCTCTTCTGGACCTACACAGAAGGGGCTGTTGCTACAGGACACCTGGTGCTGTGTCCATGTGAGAATGAAGCCTTCTCCTCAGGACCCGCCCAGGAGAGTCAGTGGCATTGAGACATCTGGTGGCCAGGTGAGGAAAAGACACCCTGTCTGCAGCACCCAGCAATGAGGAGGGGCACTACCCTGGGACTTATTTCCCAGCCCTAGCCTCTAACTCTGACTTTACAAAAGTGGCCCTTGAGTGAGGCTGTGGCCACGCATCGTCATAGCTACCGAAGTGTGGTTTGCAGATGATCTAGGATTGCTTCTGGGGAGAGATCATCACACAGAGAAAGAAGAGGTGCTGAGTTGCACTATGGTGAGGGGTGGAGGCCAGGAGAGACATCACAACCTCCATCAACATTTTTATTCTTGTGTTAATAACTTATTTTTGTTACAGCGCTGAAGTAGTTAAAACAATATAGAATTTTATTTTATTTTTTATTTTATTTATTTATTTTTTTTGACAGAGTCTCACTCTGTTGCCTGTGCTGGAGTGCAGTGTCACGATTTCTGCTCACTGCAAACTCAGCCTCCCAGGTTCACACCATTCTCCTGCTTTAGCCTCCCGAGTAACTGGGACTACAGGTGACCACCACCACGCCCAGCTAATTTTTTTGTACTTTTATTAGAGAGGAGGTTTCACCCTGTTAGCCAGGATGTTCTTGATCTCCTGACGTTGTGATCCACCTGCCTCCTCCTCCCAAAGTTGCTGAGATTAGGGGTGTGAGCCACCTCGCCCAGCCAACTGATAGCAAATTTTAACATGAAATTTGTAAAGACAAATATCCAAACTATAGCAGTAACTATGTGAGATTACAAATATGTTAATTTGTTTCAGTATCGTAACCTTTTAAATATCAATATGTAACCCATAACATCATCCTACACATGAAATGCAGGTAGAATGCATTTTTAAAGGTAAACATTATATATATATGTACTCATACATCTAATTTTATTAAACACATAATTTAAACATGTATTGCAGAAAAATTGGAATTGCAGATTCTTCTTGCTTACTTCACCCATTTCTCTGTCTCTTTAATAAGCTTGTTCTCTCAGTGTTCTGCAGTCTGGTCCTAGGACTGAGCCTGGGGTCACCGTGGAAAGAGAATAGCATGCCAGCATGCCCAGCTACTTGTTTTGTATTTTCAGTAGAGACTGGGTTTCACCTGTGTTAGCCAGGATAGTCCGGATCTCCTGACTTCGTGATCCACCTAACTTGGCCTCCCAAAGTGCTGGGATTACAGCTGTGAGCCACTGTGCCTGGCCCCTCAGTCTCTTTTTCTGCTTTATGCCCTTCAGTTGAAGTCTTTCACCTGAGGAGGCAGAATTGATGTTGCTGCAGACCTGGATAGATGTGTTGCCAGTAACTCAGATACCTTCCACAAATAAAAAGTCTAGAAGCTGGTAGACAGTGTGGCTGGAGTATGTGCCTGGAATGTGGTTGGTTAGGTCCCAGGAAGTTCTGGACTGTGGAAAGATTTGAACCTAAGGCTAAGGGCACACCATGGAAAGAGAAATCACCCTGCTGAGAAAATGCTGGGGATGTTTGTTGTTGTTGTTTTATTGAGGTAAAATTCTCATAATATAAAATTAACTGTTTTTAAATATATAACTCAGTGACATTTAGTACATGAACATTCCTGTGCAACTACCACCTCTTTGTTCCAAATTGTTTTCATCATCCCCAAAGGAACTTTTCTACCTATTAAAGAGCTACAACAAAATCTATTCTCTTTCTGACACCTGGCAACTAGTATTCTGTTTTGTCTCTATGGATTTCCTTATTCTGGATATTTATCTAAAGGAAATTATACAGCATGTGGTCTTTTGTGTTTAGTTTCTGTATTCACAATGATTTTGAAGTTCCTCCACATTGTACTATTAGTGTCTCAGTATTTTTTACAGCTGAATATTATGCCATTGTAGGAATATATTACATTTTGTTTTTCTGTTATGTGTTGGGGGTCATTTGGTTTGTTTGCACATTTTAGTTATTATGAATAATGCTGCTATGAACATGTGTACACATATTTCTGTTTGAATACCTGTTGTACGTTATTTTCTGTGTATATATGAGAGGGAATTTGCTGGGTTCTATAGTAATTCTATGTTTGACTCTTTGCAGAACCACCAAACTATTTTCCACAGCACCTGCACCATTTACATTCATATTTCTCCATTTCCTTGGCAACACTTGTTAATGTTTTTAAAACAATAATAGCAATTATAATGAGTGTGAAGTGGTATCTTACTGTGATTTGTATTTGCATTTCCCTGTGGTAAGTGAGGTTGAGCATCATTTTGTGTGCTATTTGTGTATCTTTGGGGAAAAGAATTTTTAAGTCCTCTGCCCATTTTTTTAAAAATTAGATTGTTTGACATTTTGTTCTTGAGTTGTACGAGTTCCTTCTATATCCTGGATATTAGACCCTTACCATATATATGAGTTGCAAATATTTTATACTACGGTGCTGGTGGTCTTTTCATTATCCTGATAGTGTCCTTTCATACATGAAAGTTTTTAGTTTTCATTTTCAATTTATCTATTTTTTCTTTTGTTTTCTGTGCATTCGGTGTCATGCTCAATAAATAATTGTCAAATCTATGCCAATAAGTACATTAAAAGATGTTCAACATTACTAACATAAATAAATATCTAAACCATAATGAGATTACCACTTAAAACCCTTAGAATATCATTTTTTTTTTTAAAAAAAGGAAGTGTTGGAGAGTATGTGGAGACATTAGAACTCTTGTGCATTGCTGGTGAGAATGTAAAATTATTGTGATGGTTGCAGAACAATGTGAACATACATAATGTCACTGAACTGTACACCTACAAATGTTTAGATTGGTAAATTTTATGTTATGTATATTTTACCACATACAACAAAAGTCTCCTCAAAACTGGCCCTCATAGAGTTTCACATGTTATAAAAGAAGAGCCTTCTCTCCTAGGACAGAAGTCAGAGGCTTTTTATTCATGCTAACACTACACCCTACTGGCTCTTCCACATAAGCAACACAATCTAACCAATCAAAGGGAGTTCAGTCCCACCTGGCCTATTTTTGCCTTTTTCCATAATCCTATTCCTCTATTCAACTCAGTCGCTGTCCTTACAAACCACTGTACATCACATGTCTGTTTACTGTCTCTGTAGACTCTTCTATAATGTCATAGAAATGGGATCATACAATATGTGATTTTTTTCAGACTGGCTTTTTGTTATTATTTTTATTATTCTAGGATTGGTCCAAAAAAGCATCCATGTGTTGTGCCACACAGAAAACCAATTTTAAAAAACAAACTCTAGGCTTGGATATGGTGGTTAATACCTGTAATTCCAGCACTTTCAGAGGCCAAGGTGGGCAGATCATGAGGTCAGGAGTTCGAGACAAACCTGGCCAATATGGTGAAACTCTGTCTCTACTATAAACACAAAAATTAGCCGGGCATGGTGACACTCACCTATAGTCTCAGCTACTCGAGAGGCTGAAACAGGATATTCCCTTTAACCCAGGAGGCGGAGGTTGCAATGAGCTAAGAATGTGCCACTACATTTCATCTTGGTACAGAGCAAGACTCCATCTTAGAAAAAAAATGTACTGTAAACTCCACTTAGTGAAAACTAAGAAAAATATGCTAGTATACATAATCATTTATTCTGGTATGTTTCTTAATTGCATGGTTACTACGAAGAGATAGTAAATCATATCTCATTAGACAATATGGTGAATTAGTGTGATGCTTCACTATGTAGAGATTCCTTTCAACCAAGTGATTCCTTTACAGGTGTCAAGGCAGCACCAGGAATTTATACATTACAAAGTAGTTTCTGCGGGAATTGACAAAAAGCACTGATTTCAATTTCAGTACATATTTTACAATGCTGAATACTTGACACAAGTTAGAAGTCTGGAGGTTTTGCTTCTTAAATCTGCTTCTTCAAAAGTGAAATCACATGTTTTTTGTCTGTTAGTTTTTCTTCCTCTTTCACAAAATATTCCAGTGCCTCATATTCAGATTTGAAGACAGAGACTTATTTTTAAAAGATTAAAAGAGTTTTTAGTGTTCTTTTTCTTTTTGTTTTTAGACATCACAAGTGAAACTTCTGGTGATTTCATCAATGCATACTTTGAGTAAAAAAAGACAGGAAAAATGACAGACTAAATAGTGTCCATTAATTTATAATGACTCCCTATTTGGCTTTTACTTACTACTTTAATGTGCTTTCTCTCTTGAGGAAAGCAAAATAACAATGCATTGTTCCACCCATTCTAAAAGAACTTCCTAAAAACAACTGCAGTCAAAACCTTTATCTCTACATGGATACAAATGTCTGTTGAATACCAGCTTTCCTAAAACTTTACAGTGCCTCAAGTTTCTTAGGACAAAATAAAACTTCCAACTTAAGGACACTTGGTGTCCTCCAGAACTTTAAGAAAAGCTGAGAAATAAAGCAGCTAGCTTTTGACTCCTTCTGAGAGAGCTTGTCTAGTGGCCTGGAAGACCCCTGAACTCTGGAGGAAGTTCAGAGTGGGTGTATGTGGGGATAGTCTTTGGAGCCACTGATGCTGTAGCAACCACTGCTTCTCTCGAGGGGATGGCTTGAAACCTCAGGCTTCAGCAAAGCGGCAGGGACTCAGCAAGCAGTGTTAGGTGTTCCTGTTTCCCATACCTATATCTTCCTTAGTGAGTTATCTATTCAGGTCTTTACCTTTTCATTGTGTTATCCTGTTGATTTTTAGAGTATCTTTATGTATTGTACATACAAGTCACTTTTCAGATGTGTTTGTTATATTTTTCTCAGTCTGTGGCTTGTTTTTTCATTCTCTTAACAGAATCACACATATATATGATATCTGTGTATAGAATGATATATATGATATCTATGTGAATACACACACACACACACACACACACATATATATACACACACACTTTTTTTGAGATGAAGTCTCATTCTTATGCCAAGGCTGCATTCATTTATATTTCAGTGGTGTGGTCTTGGCTCACTGCAATCTCTGTATCCTGGCTGCAAAGAATTATCTTGCCTCAGCCTCCTGAGTAGCTGGGATGAGACATCCCTGCTATGACACCCAGCTCTCTGTCTCTCTCTCTCTCTCTCTCTATGTATATATGTGTGTGTGTGTATGTGTGTGTGTCTATATATATATAAAATGCATTCCCCAAGCAACACAGTGAGAGTTGTTGTTGCAATTTTGGTTGTATGTTTAAAAAATTATCAATTTTATAATGTACAGGGCTATCTCATTATTTTAATTTGCATTTCTCTGATGACAAGTGTTGTTGAGCATTATTTTATTGTTGACTTTTTGTTGTTATATTTATATTGTTGCCCCCAGAAAAGCATGCACGTGTTGTGCCACAGAAAACATTTTTTAAAACGTACTCTAAGCTCTACTTAGTAAAACCAAAAAAATTTATGCTAGTACATATAGCATTTATTTTTCTTAAATTCATGGTTTCTACAATGCTATACTAAACTGTAGTGAATGAAACAATCTGCTTAATTAGCATGATGCTGCACTATATAGAGAACACTTTCAAACAAGTGATTCCTTTACAGATATTAAGGCAGCAACAGGAATTTCTAGAGTACAAATTACTTTCTGTGGGAATTGGCAAAAAGCACTGATTTCCATTTCACAATATATTTTGCAATGCTAAACACTTGACATAGATTATAAGTCTGGAGGTTTTGCTTTTCTAAATCTGATTTTTCAAAAGTGAACCAAAAGGTGAAATCACATGTTTTTGGTCTGTTAGCTTTTCCTTACTATTCACAAAACATGCCACTGCCTCTGATTCAAAATTGAAGACAGACTTATTTATCAAAATATTCATCACTGTTCTTTTACTTTTTGCTTTTAGGTATCACAAGTTAAACTTCTGGAATTTCAACAGTGCATGCTTTAAATAAAAATAAAAGCCAGCAGAGATCTGGAAAGACGGCCAATTAGGAATAGCTCTGGTCTGCAGCTCCCAGTGAGACCAATGCAGAAGGTGGTTTACTTCTGCATTTCCAACTGAGGTACACAGTTTACCTCATTTGGAATGGGTAGACAGTGGGTGCAACCCACAGAGGACAAGCAGAAGCAGGCCTGGAAGACCCCTGAACTCTGAAGGAAGTTCAGAGTGGGTGTATGCGGGGTGTTGTCTCACCTAGGAAGGACAAGAGACTGGGAACTCCCTCTCCTACCATGGGAAGCTGTGATGGACTCTGCTATCTGGCTCAGATACTGTACTTTTCCCATGGTTTTTGCAACTCACAGACCAGGAGATTCCCTAGTGTGCCTATGTTATCATGGCCCTCAGTTTCAAGCACAAAACTGTGTGACTACTTGGGCAGACATTGAACTAGCTGCAGGAGTGTGTGTGTGTGTGTGTGTGTGTGTGTGTGTGTTTGTGTGTGTACCTCGGGTGACACCTGGAAGCCCAGTGAGACAAAACTATTCACTCCACTGGAAAGGGACTGAAGTCAGGGAGCCAAGTGGTTTTACTCAGTGGGTCCCACTCCCACGGAGCCCAGCAAGTTAAGAACCACTAGCTTGAAATTCTCATTTCCAACACAGAAGTTGACCTGGGATAATCAAGTTTGGTGCAGGGAGGGGCGACTGCTATTACTTAGGCAAGAGTTGGTGGTTTTCCCCTTAACAGCATTCAGGAAGACATCAGGAAATTTAGACTGCATGGAACTCACTTAAGTGTGGCAAAGTGGATGTGGCCAGACTAGTTCTCTAGATTCCTCCTCACTGGGCAGGGCATCTTTGAAAGAAAGACAACACCCTCAGTCATGGTCTCATAGATAAAACTCTCATCTCCCTGGGAGAGACCACATTGGGGAAGGGACAGATTTGGGCACAGCTTCAGCAGACAAATATTCCTGCCTGCTGCTTCTGAGGAGGGCAACAGATCTTCCTGCATGGTGGTCATGCACTGCTAAGGAACAGACTCTCTCTTAAAGTGAGTTCCTGACTACTGTGCCTCCTGAGTGGAGGACACCTCCTAGCAGGGGTCAAAAGACACTTCATACAGGAAAGCTCTGGCTGGCATCATGTAGGTACCTTTCTGGGACACAGCTTCCAGCGGAAAGAGCAGACACCAATCTTCGCTGTTCTGCAGCCTGTGTTTGTGATATTCAGGCAAACAAATTCTGGAGTGGACCTCCAGGAAACTCCAGCAGACTTACAGAACAGGGGCCTGATGTAAGAAGACAAACTAAGAAACAAAAAGCAGTAACATCAAGACAAAGCACAACCACACAAAAACTGCATCCAAAGGCCATCAGTATTAAGATCAAAGGTAGATAAATCAATGAAGATGAGGAATAACCAGCACAAAAGTGCTGAAAATTCCACAAACCAGAATGTCTTTTCTTCTCCAAATGATCACAATTTCTCTCCAGCAAGAGCACAAAATTGGATGGAGAATGACTTTGATGAATTGGCAGAAGTAGGCTTCAGGAAATGGATAACAAACTCCTCCAAATATGTTCTAACCCCAATGCCAGGAAGCTAAGAACCTTGACACAAGTGTACAGGAGCTGCTAACTAGAATAACCAGTTTAGAGAAGAACATAAATGACTGGATTGAGCTAAAAAACACAGCATGAGAACTTTGTGAAGCAAACACAAGTATCAATAGCTGAATCAACAAAGCAGATTAATATCAGAGATGGAAGATAAATGTAATGATATAAGTGTGAAGACAAGATTAGAAAAAAAGAATGAAAAAGAAAGAACAAAGCTTCCAGGAAATACGGGACTGTGAAAAGACCAAACCTATGATTGATTGGTGTACCTGCAAGTGATGGGGACAATGAAACCAAGTTGAAAAAAACACTTCAGGGTATTATCCAGGGGAACTTCGCCAACCTAGTGAGACAGGCCAACATTCAAATTCAGGAAATATAGAGAACACCACTAATTTACTCCTCAAGGAGACCAACCCCAAGACACATAATCATCAGATTCTCCAAGGTTGAAACAAGAAAAAATGTTAGAGTAGCCAGAGAGAAAGGTCTAGTTACCTACAAAGGAAAGCCCATCAGACTAACAGCAGATCTCTCTGCAGAAACCCTACAAACCAGAAGAGAATGGGGAAAGAATTTTTAACCCGGAATTTTATATCCAGCTAAACTAAGCTTCATAAGAGAAGGGGAAATAAAATCCTTTACAGACAAGCAAATGCTGAGAGATTTTTATCACCACCTGGCCCACCTTACAAGAGCTCCTAATGGAAGCACTAAATTTGGAAAGGAAAAACTGGTACCAGGCACTGCAAAAACAACCAAAATAGAAAGAGCAACAACAATATAAAGAAACTGCATCAACTAATATGCAAAATAGCCAGTTAGAATTGTGATGACAGGGTCAAATTCCCACATAACAATACTAAACTTAAATATAAATGGGCTAAAGGTCCCAAATGTAAGACACAGACTGGCAAAATGGATAAAGAGTCAACACTTGTTGGTGTGCATATTCAGGAGACCCATCTCATGTTCAAAACCCTAGTCTCTGATACAACAGAGTTTAAAGCAACAAAAATAAAAAATGACCAAGAAGGCCATTACATAATAATAAAGGAATCAATGCAAAAGAAGAGCTAACAATTCTAGATACATATGCACCCAATACTTGAGCACCCAGATTCACAAAATAAGTTCATAGAGACTTACAAAGAGACTTAGACTCCCATATAATAACAGTGGGAGACTTTAATACCCCACTGTCATTATTATACAGATCAATGAGACAGAAAATTAGCAAGGATACTCAGGACTTGAACTAAGCTCTGGACCAAGTGAACCTAATAGACATCTACAGAACTCTCCACCCCAAATCAACAGATTATACATTCTTCTCAGTACCACATAGCAGTTATTCTATAATTAACCACATAATTGGAAGTAAAACACTTGTCAGCAAATGCAAAATTCTCTTACAACACAGTGCAATAAAATTAGAACTCAGGAAAAAGAAACTCACTGAAAACCACACAACTACATGGAAACTGAATAACCTGCTCCTGAATAACTACTGGGTAAATAAGGAAATTAAGAAAGAAATAAGTAAGTTATTTGAAACCAGTGATAAAGATACAACCTACTAGAATCTCTGGGACCCTAATATAAAAATAAAAAGAAAAGAGGGCTGGGGGCAGTGGCTCATGCCGATAATTCTGGTGCTTTCAGAGACCAAGGTGTATAGATTACCTGAGTTCAGGAATTCAAGTCCAGCCTGGTCAACCAATGTGGTGAAATCCCACAAAAATAATCTGGTGTGGTGGTGTGCACCTGGAAGCCCAGTTACATGGGTGGCTGAAGTGGTATAACTGTTTCAACTCAGGAGCCAGAGGTTGCACTGAGCCAAGACTGTACCACTGCATTCCAATCTGGGTGACAGAGTGAGACTCCTTCACAAAAAAAAAAAAAAAAAAAAAAAAAAAAAAAGAAACCTGAAAAGCAAGAGCAAATTCAAAATGTAGCAATAACTAAGGACACAGCCAAACTGAAGGAGATAGAGACATGAAAAACCCTTCAAAATGTCAATGAATCTAAAAGCTGGGTTTTTGAAAAGATTAATAGAATAGAGAGAACACCAGTCAGAATAACAAAGAAGAAAAGAGAGAAGAATCAAATAGACACAATAAAACAGGATAAAGGGGATGTCATCACTAATCCCACAGAAATACAAAATACCGTCAGGGAATAGTATAAACACCTCTATGCAAGTAAACTAGACAATCTAGAAGAAACAGATAAATTTATGGACACATATACCTTCCCAAGACTAAACCAGGAAGAAGTCAAATCCCTGAAGAGATCAATAACAAGTTCTGAAATTGAGGCAGTGATTAATAGCCTACCAACAATAACAACAAAAAGCCCAGTACAAGAGGGAGTCACAGCTGAATTATACAAGAGGCACAAAGGGGACCTGGTACCATTCCTTCTGACAGTATTCCAAACAAGAGGAAAAGAGGGACTCCTCCCTAACTCATTTTATGAGGCCAGCATTATGCTGATACCAAAACCTGGCAGAGACACACACAAAAAAGAAAATTTCAGACCAAGATTTTTGATGAACATTGATGCAAAAATCATCAATTAAATAGTAGCAAACTAAATCTAATAGCACATCAAAAAGCTTATCCATCACAATCAAGTCAGTTTCATCCCTGGGATACAAGGCTGGTTCATCATATGCAAATAAAAAAATGTAATCTATCACATAAACAGAACCAATGAAAAAAAATCGCAGGGTTATTTCAATTGATGAAGAAAATGCCTTCGATAAAATTCTACACTCCTTCATGCTTAAAAATTCAATAAACTAGATTTTGATGGAACATATCTCAAAAAAATAAGAGCAATTATATGGCAAAACCATAAGCATTTCATGGTTGGCAAAAGCTCGAAGCATTCTCTTTGAAAACCAGCACAAGACAAGGTTGTCCTCTTTCATCACTTTTATTCAACATAGTATTGGAAGATCTGGCTAGGCGAATCATGCAAGAGAAAGAAATACAGCGTATCCAAATAGGAAGACAGAAAATCTAATTGCATCTTTTTGCAGATGACGTGATTGTATATTTAGAAAACCCTATCCTGTCTACTCAAAAACTTCTTAAGCTGATAAGCAATTTCAGCAAATCTTAGGCTATAAAATCAATGTGCAAAATCACAAGCATTCCTATACACCAATAACAGAAAAACACAGAGCCAAGTCATAAGGGAACTCCCATTCACAATTACTACAAATAAAATAAAATAACTAGGCCAGACACAGTGGCTCATGCCTGTAATCCCAGCACTTTGGGAGGCTAAGGCTGGTGGATCACAAGGTTGGGAGATCGAGACCATCCTGACCAACACAGTGAAACTCCGTCCCTACTAAAAACAAACAAACAAAAAAATTAGCCAGGCGTTGTGGCATGTGCCTGTAATCCCAACAACTCGGGAGGCTGAGGCATGAGAATCGCTTGACCCAGGAGTTGGAGATTGTAGTGAGCCCAGATCATGCACTGCAGCCTGGCAACATAGTGAGACTCCATCTAAAAAATAATAAATAAATAAATAAATAAATAAATAAATAAATAAATAAATAAATAAAATAACCAGGCATACAACTTACAAGAGATGTAAATGAACTCTTCAAGAACTACAAACCACTTCTGTAAGGAATAAGAGAGGATACAAATGAATGGAAAAACATTCAATGCTCATGAATAGGAAGAATCAATATCATGAAAATCACCATAATACCCAAAGTAATTGATAGAGTAAACACTATTTCCATCAAGCTACCACTGACTTTCTTCACAAAACTAAACTATTTTAACTTTTATGTAAAATAAATAAAGAGCCCATAGAGCCAAGACAACCCTAAGCAAACAGAAAAAAATTGAAGGCTACCTTACTTGAAACAATACTACAAGCGTAGAGTAACCAAAACAGCCTGGTATTGTTACCAAAACGGATATATAGACAAATGAAACAGAACCGAGATATCATAAATAACGCCACACATCTACAAACATCTGATGTTCAACAAACTTGACAAAAACAAATAATGGGAGAAGGATTTCTTACTTAATAAATGGTGCTGGGAAAACTGGCTAGCCATAAGCAGAAAACTGAAACTGTACCCTGTATTTATACGATAACAATTAACACAAGATGGATAAAGACTTAAATTTAAAAGATAAAACCATAAAAACCCTAGAAGAAAACTTAGGCAATACCATTCAGGATAAAGGCATGGCAAAGTCTTCATGAATAAAGCACTCAAAGCAATTGCAACAAAAGCCAAAGTTGACAAATGGGATCTAATTTAACTAAAGAGCTTCTGTACAGCAAAAGAAACTATCATCCAAGTGAAGAGGCAACCTACAGAATGGGAGAACATTTTTGCAATCTATCCATCTGACTGAGGCCTATAATCCAGAATCAAAAAAACCTTAAACAAATTTACAGGAAAAAAAAGCCATCAAAAAGTGGGCGAAGTATATAGAAAGTCACTTGCCAAAAGAAGACATTTATGCAACCAACACACGAAAAAAACTCATCATTACTTGTCATTAGAGAAATTCAAATAACCACAATGAGATACCATCTCACACCACTGAACATGGCGATCATTAAAAAGTCAGAAAACAACAGATGCTGGAGAGGATGTGGAGAAATGGGAACACTTTAACACTTTTGGTGGGAGTATAAACTAGTTCAACCATTGTGTAAGACAGTGTGGTAATTCCTTAAGGATCTAGAACCAGAAATACCATTTGACCCAGCAATTCAATTATTGGGTACACACCTAAAGGATTATAAATCATTCTACTATATAGATACATGCACACATACGTTTGTTGAAGCACTATTTGAAATAGCAAAGACTTGGAACCAACTCAAACAGTCAGCAATTATAGAGCGCGTAGAGAAAATGTGGCACATTTACACCATGGAATACTATGCAGCCACAAAAAAGGTTGAGTTTATGTCCTTTTCAGGGACATGGATGAAGCTGGAAACCATCATTCTCAGCAAACCAACACACGAACAGAAAAACACTGTAGGTTCTCACTCATAAGTGGAATTTGAACAACGAGGACAACACCGAGGCCTATAAGGGTGTTGGGGGTGGGGGTGGGGAGCAAGCAGAGGCAGATCATTAAGACAAATAACTAATGCATGCAGGGCTTAAAACTTAGATGATGAATTGTGCACAGCAAATTGCCTTGGCATGTGTATACCTAGGTAACAAACCTGCATGTTCTGCACATGTGTCTTAGAACTTAAAGTATAATTAAAAAAAGAAAATAAAATAAAAGCCAGGTAAAATGACAGCTTAAATAGTATTCATGAAGTTATGATGACTCTCCATTTGGTTTTTACATGATAATCTTACAAGCTTTGTGGCTTCAGGAAGCAAAATAACAATGCATTGTACCAAACATTCTAAAATAACTTACCAAAAAGCAATTGGAGTCAATTCTTTTATCTCTTTACGGAGACAAGTGTAGGTTGAAATCCAGCTCTCCTAATACTTGGCAGTGCCTCAAGGTTGTTAGGATGAAAATAAAATTTCCAACCTAAGTACACCTCCATAACTTTAAGAAAAGCTGAGAAATAAAGCATCCCACTTCTGGCTTCTTCTAGGACAGCATGCCCCATGCCTTGGGGATGCTTTGGCCCTGGAAGAAGGGCAGAAGTGAGGTAGGTATTTTGACAAAAATCAGTGAACTTAAGTCTGCTTTGGGGTTATCTATTCAGTTTCACTTATCTACTCATCTATTAAATCATTAATGTCATACTCTATTACACTAGCTTTAATATAAGTATTCAGATCCAGTTGTGCAAATCCTTTAACTTTGTTCTTCAGAGTCTTATTTTCTATATTCTAGGTTTAGGAAGAGTTTGTTGATGTCTTTTCCTGGAATTTGATTGGGATTTTGCTGAAACAATAATGAGTGTACTTCTCCTAAACAAGAAACTTTCCTGCCTTTATTTATGTATTGAGAAAGAGTCTCACTGTGTCACCCAGGTTGGAGTCCAGTGGCATGATATCAGCTCCCTGAGATTCTCCCACCTCGATACCCCAAGTAGCTGCAATCACAGGCATGCACCACCACCCTCATTTTTTGTTTGTTTGTTTTTTGCTTTTGTTTTTGTTTTTTAATTTTTGGTAGAGATGGCATTTCACCCTGTTCCCCAGGCTGGTCTCCAAATCACGTGATCTGCCGTTTTTAGCCTCTCAAAGTGTTGGAATTACAGGCCTATGCCACCATGCCTGGTCTAGCTGCATTTCCTTATATTTCTTTTGATTTATCTGAACAGTGACTCGTTTTCTGAATGAATTTTGATTTTTACATTTAGATTTAATGGATTCAATTTTGGAAATACTATAGTAAATGGGTTTTAATATTTCAAATTCCAATTATTCCTATTCATTATTGCCGATATAACAAAAATCAACTAAGGTTTGTCTATTGACCATCTTCTTTGCTGCTTCTTATCTCCATACTCATCAAGGTATGGGAGGGTGGGAAACAAGTGTGGGTTGAAAATCTATTTCACTTCCACTTTCTGAGATTACTGCCTGGATTAACCCACCCTGAACTTCAGAGATTCTCCAGGGCTACCATGAGGGGCGAACAGAGACACGCACAGAGCCAGAGAATCATCTCACTGAGGAGCAGAACAGTATCCCAGGGCTTCCGACAGGGCTTCCTTCTCCTCAGGACATGCCCGGGAGAGGCCGTGGCTTCAGGATATGTGGGGACTCTTGAGGACATGTCCATGGTGATGATGAAGCCTCTTTCTCCTCTGGACCGCCCAGGAGAATCCATTGCTTCAGGCCACCTGGTGCCATGTCCACGGTGAGAAGGAAGCCTCTTTCTCCTCAGGAAGCAGCCGGGAGAGACCGTGGCTTCGCGGCACCTGTGAACATGGGTACAAATCTACAATGAGGATAGAGCCTTCTCTCCTCTGGACTCGTCCTCTCAGAATAGGGTGGCCAGGTGAGGAAAAGGATTCCTGTCTGCAGTACCCAGTGCTGAAGAGGGAGTGGTGCCCTGGGCATTACTTTCCCAGCCCTGGCCTCCAAAGCTGACATTATAAAACTGTTCTTTGAGTAAGTCTGTAACCATGCATCCTCACAGGTACCAAAGTGTGGTTCTCCGATGATCTGGGCTGTTTTCTGGGAGAGATCCTGGTACAGAGAAAGGAGAGGTGCTGAGCAGTGCCACTATGACAGGCCATGGTAGACATTACACACTCCAACAACACTTTTATTCGTGCTTTAATGGCTCATTTTTCTCACTGCCCTAAAGTATTTAAAACAATATAGAAAAATTTTTAAGTAGGCATAATAGAGTTTGAATCATTACTTTAGTTTACATAAATGATGTGTGCTTTGCCAGCAATGTTTTTTTTCTTTTGGCAAGATAGTCACGGTTTAATTGGGAGTGAATTTGTAACGGCACTGAAAATATCTCTGTTTTATAAAGATTGCTGTCCTACATTAGCTGAGATACTAACCATATCAAATTTTGATATTTTGCTATAAAATTAATTGCAGAGAGTTGCCCTTCTGTTTTCTCATCCTTCACGATTTTAAATAAAATCAGAACCTATTAAAGGTCAATTGGTACTCAATTGTGAGCCTGTATGGTTCAAATGTGACTGCCAGTGAAAGCCTTGGAAATATGAACAAATTTCCCAACTATGTCCTGTTGCAAGGAGAACAGACGTTTATTGAACGCTTACAAATAACTATATTGCCATAAAAATAAGAACATTTTATGATATCCAAAATTCTGGAGGAATAAGCAGGGAGAAAAAAGATACATGTGTGCATGAAAGGAGTCAAACTCTGTAAAATATCTAAAGAGATTTATTCTGAGCCAAATATAGGTGACCAATGACCCATGACACAATCCTTCTCAGAAGATCCTGAGAACATGTATCCAAGGTGGTCTGGAGACAGTCTAGTTCTATGCATTTTAGGGAGACATGAGACATCAATTAAATACATGTAAGATGTACATTGGTTTGGTCCAGAAAGGTGGGACAACTTGAAGTGAGTGATGGTGCGGGGCTGGGCATTCAAGTTATAGGTATATTTAAATATGTTCTGATTGGCAGTTGGTTGAAATAGTTATTATCTATAGACATGGAAACAATAGATAGGAATGACTGGGTTACAATACATATTAAGAGTTGTAGAGACAAACTTTTATCAGGATGAAGACGACTCCATGTAGCACGCTTCAGAGAGAATAGATGGTAAATATTTCTTGTCAGACTTAATGTCTGTGTTGATGTTAATAATGGTCAACTTCTAAATTTCAACAGGGAAGAATGTATAACAAAGCATATCTGTCTTTCTTTCCTGTCGGGACCTAAATCAATTTAGGCAGGCCCTTGGCCAAAAGGAGGGGACCTATCAGATGTCCGTGGTGGGCAGGTTGCAGGGCTGGGGAACTTAAAATTTTATTTTTGGTGTGCATGTCTTTCACCCTGTCTACGAAAATGTAATATATTAAATAGTTGTGAGTTATAGATAGCCTAAGAGGAGAAAGTGGGGTTTCTTAAACACAGAAAAATAGAATATTGAAGAATCAGCAATTTGCCAAACAAACAAAAAAAGCCATAAGATAATAGTTCTTCATCAGTTTATGAAGTACCATGTAACCGATTCCAGTCTTGCTTGATTTTGTATTAGCAGTTATATGAGCCCATCGGTTTCTCAACTAGAGTTCTGGATATCGTTACTCAGTCTCGTGATATAATCATAAAGTTATTGAAACATTGACATCAGATGCTTGTGACCAGAGGACCCATTATAGGTTTATCCATGGGTTTGAGAGGCAGTCTTTGGTTGGAGACAAACATTCTGATCTGTAACCAATGCAGATGCAAAAGGAAAAGCATGAATTGAAATAATAAGTACCTGTAAATAAAAAAAGGTGTAAAATGGCCATGAATAAAAATTTAATCAGAGCTCATTATATTAATTGACAAGAAAATTTGTTTTCTTCTGTGGCATGCAACATTTAAAATAATGACCGGAGTTATGACTCATGATATTATACTAGGACATATAATAGATAGGTCATTCACAAATTTCCAAGAATTCCATGCAGTTTCCAAAAATAAATAAATAAATAACATTTTACCAATACAAATATAACTTATGGAATATTAAGCATATTTTTCTATTTGCATATTTTGTATACTGCTTATTTGAAAGTGTCTGTCATATGTTAGCATTCCAGAGTGGATTAAATAATTTATGAACACACCACCCCAGAATTTTTAGAAGTGTATATTTCCTCATAGTACACTCTCTCATTATTGTAGAAATAATTTTTTAAATGGACCAAAATACCTTTACTCTCTAAAAATTAGAAGATACACCGCCGGAAGTCGTGGCTCATGTCTGTAATTCCAGCACTTTGGGAGGCTGATGTGGATGGATCACCTGAGGTCAGGAGTTCGAGACCAACCTGACTAACATGCTGAAACCATTTCTACTAAAACTACAAAAAAATTAGCCAGTCATGGTGGTACATGCCTATAATCCCAGCTACTCAGGAGGCTGAGGCAGGAGAATCACCTGAACCCAGGAGGCAGAGGTTGCAGAGTAAGCCAAGATTGCGCTATTGCACTCCAACTTGGGCAAGAAGAACAAAACTCCATCTTGAAAAAAAAAAGAAGCTACAAGTATATACACTTCAACTTATGTTTGATAATTACAGTTTTAGTATTTTATTTATAAATGATCTAGATATTTAATAAACATATTTTGTTTAGCATATCTTTAAAGTTACAAATTACCAGAAAGATTTTATTAATTAATATTAGGCAGGTTTACTGTAACACATTATTATTACAATAACGTTGGTCATAAGAATGACAACTTAATTAGAATCAAACTATAAGTTTTAATATTTTAAGTATTGAGTGAATATAATATCAATTTGTTTGAATGGTAAGTAAATACAACAAAAATATTGTCTGTTTTATATTTAATAGTGACAACTCTGAATACATACTTGTTTTATTAAGCAAAAAATACTACATTAGTTTTATTTACTAAAGATTTTTCCAAATAATTTCCACTTGAAAAACATTTGGATTAGTTCCTATATTTTCTGTGAGTTTTAGAAATATTTAACTTATAAGTGCTATTTTTTCCAAGCCAACTGAGAACAGAGTACTTCTATATGATTTTACAAATTAATTTTGCATTGCCATTCAGAGATGTGAAAATATCACATGTAAAAAAACCTATACAAACATACATACAAACATATCTAAATAGACATCTTATAGAATTCATTCTAAATTTGTAGCCACAAATCAAGCAAAAAGATTGTAATGTCCAATTTTAGGTGTTCGCTTGACATGATTAAAGGATACTCACACAGCTGGAAAATACCATTTCTGGATATTTTTGAGGGTGTTTCTGGAGGTCTCCACCCACCCTACATTATTAATTATTTTTTCTGTTATGGATCAGCTTTGGTGTCATGTGTTAAAACTCATGACCAAACCCAAGGTTACATAGCTTTCCTTCTATGCTTTCTTCTAGAATTTGTACAGTTTTACATGTTAAGTCTCAGGACTATGTTGAGGACATTTTCGTACAAGAAGTAAAATTTGCATCTGCATTCATTCCAATAACTGTGGCTTCCAGTTATTGGTTCATTCATCATTTTTAGAAAAAAAAACAAACAAACAGGATAATAGGGTCCATTTCATTTTGAATTATCAAAATGATGTCGCAGAACAATCTGAACTCTGCCTTTATTTGATGTCTCAGGCCACCCAGGAGGGGGCGCATGGCTGCCGCACCATGCCCACGTAGGTATTGCAGTTCCACTATTCTCCCGCACGGGGGCGCGTGAGCACGCCTTTTCAGACACTGGGCATACTGGGGTGGGTGTTCAGCGTCTGCTGCGGGAGAGGACAAGAGCTGCCTTCCCTTCAGGACACACCCTAACCCCTCTGCCTAGCTCAGGGACAGCTGGAGGCAGAGGCAAGTTAAAAACCTTCCTCTGACTGTTGGGGATCATGGGCCTAGTAAAATAGCTTTGTGTGGAAAATTAGAAATAAAAAATCTTACGGTTTTTAGTGCTCCCCAAGGTCCGTTCCCACACTGAAGGCGTGGTGGCCACAATGCAAAGTCAAAGCCATGTCCTTTGACACAAATATAACATTCTTCAGAAAAGTATAAGATCTGTAATACAAATTATAACATCAGTAAACATAACACCCAAAATACAGATGTTACATTCGTACTACAAATGTGACACCTGTAATACTAACACACTTGTACTACAAGTGTTAACACTTCTAAACAATGAAACACTCATAATACCAATGTACCATCCGTAATAAAAATATAACAACCATAATACTAACACTCATGATACAATTGGAATACTCATAACACCACTATATGATCCATAATCCAAATAAAACATTCATAATACTAATGTAACACCTCTAATGTTGTCCTGACACCTGTAATACAATGTAACACTCATAATATCAATATATGATCCACAATACAAATATAACAACTGTAATAGTGATGTATCAACTGTGATACTGATGTAACACTTGTAATACTAATATAACACTCATAATACTAATATAACATTTGTAATACAAATAGAACACTGATATAACACCCATAATTACTTTTGTTAACACTCATCATACACATGTAACACATGTAATACATAACATTTCTACTCTTACCAGGGCCCTTAGTTTTACGTCTTCCACTGAGCTGGATTTGCGTTGGATTTAGCCTCATAATGAAGTTTGAGGTTAGTGCCTTTGCTTTAGTGACATGGTATTGACATAGTTGTTTTTAATAAAAAGTAGTTTACTTCTCAATAATTTCATATTTCAAAGAAATTTGAAATAGCAATTAGTATACTTTATCCTTTTTTTTTTTTTTTTTTTTTTTCCAGATTTTCCAGTGGTTACTGCTGTGCTAGATTTGCAGCTTCATGCAAAATACACCAGTGTGTTTTACCAAAAGTGGGAACACTCTTTCGGGTTGCCATCACATAACTACCACATCAGGTAATACACTGTCTCTACATGAAAGTCCAATCCACAGACCTATTTCACTTTAACACCAGCTTCAGCTAGGAGAAAATTGTCTCCTTCCATGCAGGCCCAATTTTTGTTTGTTTTTTTTCCTGGAACTGTTCCAGAGACTCTCAGTTTTCACAACTTTGACTTAGGTAAAGAGCAATGATAACTCCAAGCCAGGTCTATCCAGCATTTCCTCCTGAACAGATGCAGACCTTGCATTCCTAGCTGAAACACCCTGGCATGGTGCTGTACTCTCCTCAGTGCAGCCCACCTGGAGACATACAGATCCATCCTGCCACTAATGGTGATCTCACTTCGTAATGGCTAAACAATTACTTATAAAGAAAATTTCATCCTGTTGTTTACAGAATTGGTGGGTTCTTGGTCTCTCTGACGTCAAGAATCAAGCCGCGGACCCCTGCCGTGAGTGTTATAGCTCTTATAGATGGTATGTCCAGAGTTTGTTTCTTCAGAAGTTCAGATGTGTCTGGAGCATCTTCCTTCTGGTGGGTTCGTGGTCTCGCTGACAGGAATGAAGCTGCAGACCTATGCAGTAACTGTTACCTTAAAGGCAGCGCATCTGGAGTTGTTCCTTCTTCCCGATGGGTTCGTGGTTTCGCTGGCTTCAGAAGTGAAGTTGTAGACCTTAGCCATGAGTGTTACACCTCTTAACGGCAGCATGGAGCCAAACAGTGAGCAGCAACAACAGTTACTACAGAGAAGGAAATAACAAAGCTTCCAGTGTGTGGAAGGAGACCGCAGTGGGTTGCCCCTGGCTGGCTGGGGTAGCCTGCTCTTATTCCCTTATCTGGCCCCACCTGCTGATTGGCTCATTTTACAGAGAGCTGATTGGTCCACTTTACAGAGAGCTGATTGGACTGTTGTGACAGGGTGCTGATTAGTGCATTTACAATCCTCTAGCTAGACATGAAAGTTCTCCAAGTCCCCACTAGGTTAGCTAGATACAGAGTACTGATTAGTGTATTTACAAACTCTGAGCTAGACACAGAGTGCTGATTGGTGTATTTACAATCCTTTAGCTAGACATAAAGCTTCTCCAAGTCCCCACTAGGATAGTTAGATGCTAACTAATCAGAGTACCAATTGGTGTATTTACAAACCCTGAGGTAGACACAGAGTGCTTATTGGTGTATCCACAATCCCTTAGAGAGAGGTAAAAGCTCTCCGTGTCCCCACCAGACTCAGGAGCCCAGCCGGCCTCAGCCAGTGGATCCCACACTGGGACCCCAGGCGGAGCTGCCCACCTGTTTGTCCCTGAGACTCCAGAGGTCAAGAATTTGCATTCTAGCAGGAAGGAACAGGGGGAGTCATTGCGTTCATGGGGTACATGGATGCACACCTGCCCCAAGTCCTGTACCAGAGTTGTAACATAATTACATTCCCTCAACGCATTTCAATATTTAAATATTAATACTTCACCTCTTTAGATATCTAAGCTTACTTCACTAGTTGTTCATCGTACAGGTAAGGAAGTTTACAAATATTTACAATGTTACATAGATTGACAAGATGTGGGCTATGACATTTTGTCAGTTAACTATACCAACGAACAACATAATATAAGTGTTTAAACCTAGAATGCCTTGTAACTACTAATACCAGGTTAAGGAATATTGCAAGATAATAGTCTGTCCAATAAATTGTTTTGTAATTTCAATAATCAACTGTGTCATTTTTTTTCTTGAGCAGTAAGACTTGTTTGCTAATTATTGCAATCATGAACTTTTATTTCATTAATCATTTTATTTATAAATTGAGAGTGATCTCATCAATGATCTAAAAAAATGAATCATTATTTTAGAAACACCACATTTTCAACTTTACAGTTATATATCACAACTGCTGTGACTTTAAGTACTTAACTGAACAAAGCCTTAGAAAATTAGATAGGGCTAGGCACCAAATGAACGGGTTGAGCGAATGCATACAAAATCCCTGAGAAAACCAAGAACATGTGTCCCTACAAGCTGGAGCAGATAAGAGTGCAGGCAGTAGAGTGGACTGAACCGGAGAAGGAAACAGGCAGGAGCACTTGGGTTCTGCAGCCATGGTGGGTTCTGTGGTCCTTGTTCTAAGGTTAGTGAACAACTATTGGCAAAATTAAATCAGGAGAGTGACAGTGAGAAGTGACAACTTGCTAGTAGACCTCGCTCTTGGCACCTCCTCGGCCTCCGCGTCCAAACTGACAGCGCTTGAGGAGCCCTTCAGCACACCAATGCACTGTAGGAGCCCCTCTCTGGTCTGGCCAAGGCTGGAGCCAGCTCCCTCTGCTTGCTGGAAGGTGTGGAGGGAGAGCCACCAGCGAGAACCGGGGCTGTGCCTGGTGCGTGTCCAGGCCAGAGCGAGTTCCAGCAAGTGCAGGCATGTGCCTGGCTTGGCTGGCCCCACACTCAGAGCAGCCAGCCAGCACTGCCAGCCCAGAACAGTAAGGGGCTCAGCATCCTGGTCAGGAGCTGCAGAGGTTGCACCGGATCCTCTAGCAGTGCTGGCCCGTCAGTGCTGTACTAAAATTCTCGCTGGGCCTTAGCTGCTTCCCCCACGGGTCAGGGCTCAGGACGTGCAGCCTGCCCTGTCTGAGCTCCCGCCACCCTCTCCGTGGGCTGCTGCTGGCCCAAGCCTCCCTGACAGGCGCTCCGGCTGTTCTGTAGCGCCAGGTCCCATAGACAGCCCAAGGGCTGAAAAGCTCACTTACACACTTACTGGGATTGCATGCCTACAGACAGATAGGTCTCCTCCCAAGTAAGAGCTGCAGAGACATCTCAACAATCTTCCCAGGTAGAAGCTTCCCAGATAGAAGCTACCCACTGTGAATTTCCTCTCTACTAAGGGCTTCAGAGATGTTTTCACAATCTGCCTGTCTCCCGAGACTGATCACTCTGGGTCTCCTATTTGCTGAGTGTTGCACAGATGAAGGAATGTCCTCTTTGTAAAATTGATTTACCCACTTTGTGTCCCGTGAGAGCTCTATTTTCTCTCAATAAAGCATCTATTTACCTTGCTTATTCTCCAGTTGCCCACTTACATCATTCTTTCTGGACATAGGACAAGAACTCAGGACTAACTTAATGGCACAACTAAAAGAATAGTAACAGAAATGGGTCAGAAACCCTCCAACCTATAGTTGTTGCATTGTTGGTTACCAGAATTAAAAAAAAAAAAAAAAAAAAAAAAAAAAAAACTAAACAGGAATAGAAGGGCTTCAACCCTTAGAGAAGCCCATACATAAACATGTTCCTAGTCAGAGCTCTGACACCATCATTGGGGCTCTGAAGTTTCTGGCATTTCTAAGCTTTTGGATGCCACCGCATTCCCCAGTTCCTGTGGAGGAAACAACTTTTGGTAATGCCTCATCCAGCCAAAGACTTGAAGGGAGTTGGCATCTGTCCTAGCACTTATACCAGCTCACCTTATCACAGCCAATTTTGCTAGCAATTTGCAGTGGCTGGACTCAACAGTCACTCAGGCACCTCTCCCTGCTCCGTGCCTGGCTCACCCATAGCAGGAATGGGATCTGAGCCCATAGTTTGAGCTGAGTGGGTTGCAAGCCTGCCAAGCTGAGTGGGTAAAATTAGCTCAGCAGCCCCAAGAGAAACTTGGACAATGCTGTCACCATCCACAGGGATTTTTTGCTGGTGAAACAACAGCCTAGAGATCCTGTGACACAATTAAGATTTTTCACCAGTGGCCAGTAGATTATTCAACAATGGCTATGTAATGAAGCCTCAATAAAAATCCAAGAGGACAGGCTTCAGAGAGCTCTAGATAGCTAAACTTGTAGAGGTTTGTGGAAAATTGTGAGCACATAAAAGCAGACACCAATAATTTTAAATGTAAAAGATAATGAAGGTGTTTTCCTTTATTTTGAAAGAAGTTTCTGCATTAAATTGTGTGTTCAGAATTTTAAATTATTAAATAGAATATACTCCAAGTTAGCCTAAAAACTACACATTATAAACATAAAAACTTAAATATTTCCACATAAATATTTCTATGATTTACTAATACTACACAAATTTTGCTTAGAGAGATAGCGGTTTCTTCATGTTAACTGCGTGAGAACTAGACACTTATGAAAGAAAACAAAATAAATTGATATCTCAGTTTACAATATTGTGTCTCTGAAGTATTTGTGCCTTTGTAAAGTCAAAGGCACTGTCTCAGGTGTTTACGTGTCTCTATTTAGGGGAGGGGAGAGAGAGTGCCCCATACCCCATTAGACTCTGCATTCTATGACATAAACATCAGAAAAACAAACGTTAGTACAGAATATTCTGTCATCCAAATCTAATAAAAGACAATTCTGATCTTTTATATAATAGTAGCCATAAATAAAAATTAGAGCTTGAAAGAACAGTCTAGTGCTCACCAGTCTGCTTTTATATTAGGGCTTATATATGCATAAAATAATGACACTTGGGCAAAGAAACTGTTTCATTAATTATTTTAAAACTACAGTGCTTAAATGCCTTGGTAATATTAAACAAATAGCTTGTACATTTCCAGTTTTCATTTCAATCCTTACCTGTGGGTAATATTGCTTTAGGCTATCAAGATGGATTAAGGCATCTTGCAGTTAACAATGTTTTCTACTTAGCTCAGTTCTTGTGTCCTGAGCAGACAGACTGGCACATACTTTAACATGGATTCTGTCCCTTGTGCTGAGCCCCAGATTTTCTTCAGCACTTCTCACATGGTCACATTGGTCTGTTCCTTCTCCATCTTAATGTTACAGTGAACAAGGGTGTTACATTCCTTTAGCACAACTGGATTACATGAGGCAAACTCCTTAATTGGAATAGTAACCTATTGGGTTATTGTCCACCATTTCAATGCTCGCTGTGTTTCTGTCATTTCTTAAATGCACTGCCAGCTGCACGGAGCAGCACAACAAAAGCTTTGCTGTCATCCACAACAGCCATATTTAGAGCATTCTCAATTGCTCTATTACTTCTTTATTTAGTGAGTTATTCTCTGTCAATCCAGTTGATAGCAATGTCTGGGTAAAGCCATCCTCTTTCCCCACCACAATGTCTCTAAATCTGCTGGCATTTTCTGTTAGCCTTATGGTTAAATACATCTTTTTGATAAAAGGCTGGTCATTTTCATCACCAGTAATCTTTCTTTGCCCACTTGTCACTCCTGGAACAGATGCATGCATGTTTTTTCTTCCATTGACTGTTAATGGATCCATTAATAACCAATGTACCTTCTTTATTACCTGAGTCTGTGTCCATGGAAGTAGTAATTGAGGCAGACATCTGAGACATTAGTGGGTGTATCTGGGGCCACTTCTCTCTTCCATCCTGTTTTGCACACGGATCTGATAAAGCTCTAAGGGGCTTCTCTGATGCCACATTGAGCACCAGTGTGTCCTGCTAATTTGGTGCAACAGGGTCCAGTTTCTCAGGTTCCTGAAAGCCACTCACTGTGTTCTTGCTGTTAACAGTCTCGGAGTTGCAAACGTCTTGATAGTTGAATTTACTAGTTCCACGTTTTTGGGTTGGAGAGAGGTGAAGCTGCATTTTCCTAAAGTTCTGGCTGGCAGCAAATGACTGGCTGTTTTTGGATTTGTGGCGTTTGCCTGTCACTAGCATTTTAGGAGAGTTCTTAGAAAAGTTGGTATTGGTAGATCTAGAAGTTCCTTTTCTGGCATTATTTGAAAAAAAAATTATCTATTCTGGTCAGTGTAGTTTTTTTCTGTTTTTCAGTCTGTCATCTCTTACAGTCATAAATACATTTTTTTCAGTTCATGTGGTGCTGCTCTGGTTCCCAAATGTCAGTCTTTTTATCAAACCAAATGTTCTGGCTTTCCTTTTATGTCTTGTCTTTTGTCAATAATAGTTTAAACCTCAAACTCCTGGATAGCCATGAAGAAAGAGACAGGATTGAGGCAGTTGCTGTGTCAACTTTGTTTCAGTTCAGTCTCCACATAATCACTGCTTTCTGCACCAAGTCCTGGGTATGGATGACCCTCTTCCACTTCATGGCCACTAGTATACTTAAAGGTATGTGAAACAGCAGCTATGCTATATGCTTTGGACTCTGCACACTTACTACATAGTGGGACTCTGCTCAGGATTCTGTTCAGGGTGCCAAGATAGCTGGCTAGGTAGCGTCTGGTAAGAGCAGCTAAATCCACAGCTCCTTCTTGTGGATGTAGTTCAGAAAGATTTCTACCTGCCTATTACTCTTTCCTTCTGACAATTATATTGAACATTCTAAAGTCGTAACACTTTCAAAGTCATGTTGGGTTTACTTTGAATAACATATGAAACCCCTACTCATTTATAGCACAGACCCCATTATTTCACTTGTTGAGTTCTCAAAATTATACCTTTATGCATTGTATGTCAAAAACACAAACCAGACCAGGTGCGGTTGCTCACACCTATAATCCCAGGAGTTTGAGAGCCCAAGGCAAGCTAATCACCGGAGTCCAGAAGTTCGAGTCCAGACTGATCAACATTGAGAAACTCCATCTCTACTAAAAATACAAAATTAGTCAGGTGTGTTGGGTCATGCCTGTAATCCTTGGGAACATTTTCAGGCAGGAGAATCGCTTGAACCCAGAAAGCAGAGGCTGTGATGAGCCGAGACTGGCTATTGTACTTCAGCCCAGGCAATAAGAGCAAAATTCAATCTAAAAAAAAAAAAAAGTCAAGCACGGTGGCTCACTTTTGTAATCCCAGTACTTTGGAAGGCTAAGGCAGGTGGATTGCGAGGTCAGGAGATGGAGACCATACTGGCTAACATGGTAAAACCCTATCTCTACTAAAAAATACAAAATATTAGCCGGGCATGGTGGCTAAGCTATTCATGGCGGCTAAGCTGGTAGTCCAGCTACTTGGGATGCTGAGGCAGGAAAATGGCGTTACCCTGGGAAGCAGGGCTAGCAGTGGGATGAGACTGCACCACTGCAATCCTATCTGGGCGACAGAGCGAGACTCTGTCTCAAAAAAAAAAAAAAAAAAAAAATGAGGCCACATGTGGTGGCTCATCCCTAATCCCAGCACTTTGAGAGGCGGAGGCAGGCAGATCACGATGTTAGGAGATCAAGACCATCCTGGCTAACAAAGCGAAACCCTGTCTTTACTAAAAATACAAAAAATTATCCAGGTGTGGTGGTCAGCTACTTGGGAGGCTGAGGCAGTTGTATGGCGTGGGACGTGGAGCTTTCAGTGACGATAGGTGGCTTCACTGCTCTCCAGCCTGGGTGACAGAGTGATACTTTATCTGGAAAAAAAAAAAATTGTTCTTTTTTTTAATTTTAATAAAGTATTGTTTCAGATTATGTGGAGAACAAATTATGGAGATATACATTGTTAATTTTTTTTATAATTGTTCATGTATTTATATTTATCTTAATCTTTAATTATTTATACTGCTGTTTAGTGTCGTTTCACTGTACCTTGAAATACTCCATAAAGCATTTCTTAAAGCATTGTCTAAAAAGACCCCAGCTTACATCTAGGAATGTCATCATCTCTTCCTCACATTTGATGGACTTTATTTGGACATAAGATTCCTGTTTGAAAGTCTTTTCTTACATCATTTGGAGTATATTTGTCTACTGCTTTCTGGCCTCTGAGTTTTTAGATAATAAATCTGCTGATTATTTTGAGTGTCCTTAGTACATGACTAGTTACATCTCTTGCTGCTTTAAGGATTCTCTTTGTCTTTGTGTTAGTTTAATTATATGTAAGTTTGAGTGTGTTTCTTTGAGTTTATCTCACTTTTGAGTTTGTTGAGCTTCCTGACTGTGTGTTTATTTCCTGAAATTTGTTACTTTCTTGACCACTGTATTTTCAGTCTCCTTGTTTTTTTGTCTCTTTGAACTTCAAAATGCATAAGTAGGTCTGCTTGTTGGTGTGCCACTGAATCTAAGCTGTATTCACATTTCTTTCTTTATTTTTTCTTTCTGACTTAACAATTTCAACTGCCCTTTATCTAGGTTTGCCGACATTTTGTTCTTCTATCTGCTGAAGTCTCTTTTTAAAGATACGTAGAAAATTTCTTTGTCATTTGTTTTCCTTTTCAGGTTCAGAATTTTTTCTTAGGTTTAAAAATAAGTTTACTCCTCTCTCTTTATTAATATTTTTTGTTCATGAATTTCTTTGGTTTGAAAGGTAGAGGCAAGAGAATCCTTTTGTTTATTCTAGTCGCTTCTTAAGAACATTAATTTTTTAAATTATTTTTTAGTAAGATGCCTACTGGGCTTTCTAGAAAAAGCTTCTGTTAGTGGGTTTTTTTTCTTAGGATGAGCCATACTTTCTTATTTCACTTTTTGCTTTGTGATTTTGTTGGTGTTGAAAAGAGGCATTCAAATTTTAAAATGCTGAAACTTTGGAAATCAGATTTTCTCCCTCTGTGGTTTGCAAGGGTTTTGTTCATTCATCATGTTGGTTATTTCTGTCCTGTCAAACAGTCTTACTGAACTTATTCTTAGGTCTTTTTTGAGCCTGCACCATTTTGGAGTACATGTGGTTAACAGCACATTTTATTCTAAATTTTCACTTACATATGTTTTCTTTTTAATGTTTTTGTGCATAATTGTCTGTCCTCTTAATAGAAAAAAAAGAAAAATTAAAAAGAAATGCTCTAGCTCTTTAAATCTTCAGGAAAGTTACTTGAGCAGGAGGAGGAAACACCTGCAAAAGATCTGAGGAACAAAATTATGACTCTTTGCCTCTGTTGGGACTGCCATCATAGAAGCAACAATTGGTACCCAAGTGCTCCTGAGATTTGGAGGACTGGGTACTTTTTGTTTATCCTGGCTCTTGCCAGATACTCCAGAAGTATCTGCAAGGTAGCACACCACTGCAGTAGTTGATAACAAATAAATAGCTGCTGGTAATTTACGCTATAAAATTGATGAACTTTAATTGTTGTCTACTATACGAATCTTATTTTGGAAATTGTACACCTTCAGTTAGACTCTGGAGTTCCAAACTAATTGCATCATAACACTTCTGCCACTTGAAGAGACAGATAAATAGTGCTTTAGAGTCCATTGTCATGCTTTTCCAGAACCTGTATGATTTTACTTTCAATCTCCTTGTTTTTGTACCTATAGTAAGACTTGCATAGAAATTATATAAGTAAATCCTTCTTTAAAGGTGCATTTTTGCCATTCTTTGCCTTTTTTATGCAAGAGCTCATATTTAAAGTTATTACAAGTAAAAAAATACTTACTATAACATTTACTTATTTGTTTCCTTCACGTTATCTATCTTACTTGATTCTCAATTCCTCCATTGCTCATTTTAAAAATTTGATTATTTTTTAATTTATTCTTTTCAGTATTTTTATATTATAATTAGTTATATTTGGGACTTCATGTAATATTCTACACATAAAATTACCTACATTGAAGAATATTAACACAAGTGAATTATCTAAAATTTAATTTTAACAATATAAAAGTATGCTGCTCTTGTACTTTTCTATCCTTCTCATTTTACATTATTGTCTCAGATTATATCTGTACACATTGAGCATCCATTAAAGTAGATTTTTTTTTAATGTAATAGCTACCTACCAGAAGTATAATAGTAATAGCTAACTTTGCCAGTGTTGTAATAGTAATACTATTTTCCTTAGAGAAGGGTTAGTCACACATTCCTGTAGCTTTTATCTAGGCGTTTTTTGCTTGAGTATTATTTTACCAGTTGTGTATTTTCCTCATATCTCCAAGGTGTTTTCTTAGTTATTGAAAGCTTAGCATGCATTCCATTAGCACTTTGAATAAAAGCAATATGAAAACTATTATTTTAAAAACTGAATCTGTATTAACTGATTGTCTATTGTATGAAATAACTGTATTCTTTACTCTAAACAACATAAAGGTTTGTGACCAGTTTTTGGCATTTTTAACCAAGAGTGAGTTCTTAGTTAGGCAAAACAGAAATAAATGTGTGTTATCAATTCTTCATTTATCCCCTAGGTAGACTAGAACAAATACAATAAATTAGCACATAAAGGCTTCTTTACTCCTCCCTGAAACAGGAATCTGGGCCTCAGATTAAAAATATAAGTTTCAGTTTAGAAGGCTTCATCTGTGCCTGGGAGGAAGTATGCCAAACATATATATATATATATATGAGCTAGGAGGCACTCTGCCAATCCTATATACACACACACATATATATACACACACATATAAGCTGGGACCATCTCTCCTTTTCACATTTTTCTGCCTGCTCAATTTCTGTTAGTTTTTGGGGGCAAACACCTAATAAACACACCCAAGATTAATACTCTATATCCCCCAATCCAATGAACTCAACACTCAGTATTAATCATCACAACACCTTTTCAAGTTGAACTTATACACATCTCTTAAGATCACATATAATCTTCAAATAGACAATAATGAAGTCATAATTACATCTAACATAATAAAACAATCATTTATACAATCAGGAACATCCCAATCCCCAACCAAAATACTATTATGTAAAGTTAAGAATACTCAAATACTAATGTGAAGTCAATTAATATTATGTCATGTGATAAAGAAAATGAAAAAACAAAGATATGTACAGGTATATACATATACAAACATTTTTTAACAAAAGCAGGAACTACTTAGGACAATTAAAGTCCTCATTTCTGCTGCTTATCATGTGGTCATAGCTGGTATTGGTGACGACCTTATTCTACCAACTTTTCTTTGTTTCTTTTGCCTTCAGCAAGCACCTCAACCGGTGTTGTTTATACTTTTTCTTTTTTTTTTTTTTTTTTTCCTGGTGGAGTGACCCAAACCTTAATCCCTGAAGAGTCTGGAATATTTGTAGCCCTGCCAGGATTAGGGCGGCTCTTGTTATCCACTGACCATAATCACTGGTCATGTTATATTAACAGGCACCCTGATGAATTTCCTCTATTCTATGCATATTTTTCCTTACTTCCATTGAAGTAGTAGATTGATTTCATCTTGATAGTTCAGGTCAATCACTACAGCCAAAACTATAACTCCTTTCTTTCCTTTTTTTTTCACTGATATTTGCATGTTTTTATTTTTACTTTTTTATTACACTTTAAGTTCTAGGGTGCATGTGCACAACATGCAGGTTTGTTACATATGTATACATGTGCCAGGTTGGTGTGCTGCATCCGTTAACTCGTCATTTACATTAGGTATATCTCCTAACACTATCCCTCCCCACTCCCCCCTACCCCATGACAGGTCCTGGTGTGTGATGTTCCTTTTCATGTGTTCAAGTGTTCTCATTGTTCAATTCCCACCTATGAGTGAGAGCATGCTGTTTGGTTTTTTGTCCTTTTGATAGTTTGCTGAGAATGATGGTTTCCAGCTTCATTCGTATCCCTACAAAGGAAAGGAACTAATCCTTTTTTATGGCTGCATAGTATTCCATGGTGCATATGTGCCATATTTTCTTAATCTAGTATATCACTGATGGACATTCAGGTTGGTTCCAAGTATTTGCAATTGTGAATAGCGCTGCAATAAACATATGTGTGCATGTGTCTTTATAGCAGCATGATTTATAATCCATTGGGTATATATGCAATAATGGAATGGCTGGGTCAAATGGTATTTCTAGTTCTAGATACTTGAGGAATCGCCACACTGTCTTTCACAATGGTTGAACTAGTTTACAGTCCCACCAACAGTGTAAAAGTGTTCCTATTTCTCCACATCCTCTCCAGCACCTGTTGTTTCCTGACTTTTTAATGATCACCATTCTAACTGGTATGAGATGGTATCTCATTGTGGTTTTGATTTACATTTTCTCCAAGTCATGAGTGAACTCCCATTCACAATTGCTTCAAAGAGAATAAAATACCTAGGAATCCAACTTACAAGGGATGTGAAGGACCTTTTCAAGGAGAACTACAAACCACTGCTCAGAGAAATAAAAGAGGACACAAACAAATGGAAGAACATTCCATGCTTGTGGATAGGAAGAATCAATATTGTGAAAATGGTCATACTGCCCAAGGTAATTTATAGATTCAATGCCATACCCGTCAAGCTACCAATTACTTTCTTCACATAATTGGAAGAAACTACTTTAAAGTTCATATGGAACCATAAACGAGCCCACATTGCCAAGACAATCCTAAACCAAAAGAACAAAGCTGGAAGCATTATGCTATCTAACTTCAAACTATAACACAAGGCTATAGTAACCAAAACAGCATAGCACTGGTATCAAAACAAAGATCTAGACCAATGGAACAGAACAGAACCATCAGAAATAATACCACACATCTACAACCATCTGATCTTGGATAAACCTGACAAAAACAAGAAATGGGGAAAGGATTTCCTATTTAATAAATGATGCTGGGGAAACTCGCTAGTCATATGTAGAAAGCTGAAACTCTATCTCTTCCTTATACCTTATACAAAAATTAATTCAAGATGGATTAAAGACTTAAATGTCAGACCTAAAACCATAAAAGCCCTAGAAGAAAACCTACACAATACCATTTGGGATATAGGCATGGGCAAGGACTTTATGTCTAAAACACAGAAACCAACGGCAACAAAAGCCAAAATTGACAAATGAGATATAATCAAACTAAAGAGCTTCTGCATAGCAAAAGAAACTACTATCAGAGTGAACACGCAGCCTACAGAATGGGAGAAAAATTTTGCTATCTACTCTTATGACAAAGGACTAATCTCCAGAATCTACAAAGAACTCAAACAAATTTACAAGAAACAACCCCATAAAAAAGTGGGTGAAAGATATAAACAGACACTGCTCAAAAGAAGATATTTATGCAGCAAATAGATATATTAAAAAGCTGTAACTCATTTCTTAGCCTGATGGTTGAATGGTAGGAGGACCCCAAGGTGCCAAGGGGACAATCTTAACTTCCTGTTTAATGTAATTATTCAATGGATCTCATTCAGGATGACGGAAAACATGGTAAGACCAGTGAATTCCATAATCAGGATCCCACTGCCACACTTCTTTAGCCATAGTCAGTGTCTTGGTCAGAGGCAATGCTATGTAAAATAATATGATGGATAAGCCATTTTATGAGTCCACAGATGGTAGTCTTGGCAGAAGCATTGCGTGCAAGATAGGTAAACCCATATCCAGAGTAAGTTTATATTTCTTTGAGGACTACCTCTTCCCTTTCTGTAATGGAAGAGGTCAAATATAATCAACCTGCCATCAGGCAGCTGGCTGATTACCCCACAAAAATGGTGCCGTATAGAGAGCTCAGTGTTGGTCTGTGATACTGGCAAATTGAGAATACAGCAGTGGCCATAGCCAGGTCATCCTTGATAAGTAAAAGTCCATTTTGCTGAGCCTATGCATAACCTCCATCCCTGCCATCACAGCCACTTTGCTTATGGGCCCATTGGGTGATGACAGGGTTGACTTGGGACCGAGACTGTGTGGTGCCCAGAGAACAGGTCATTCGATCCATTTGATTGTTAAACTTCTTATCTGCTGATGTAATCTGTTGGTGAGCACTGACATGGAACATCAATATCCTCACAGTTTTTGACTGCTCAGAGAGGACCACGCACACACCTTTTCCCCAAATTCCTTTGTCACCAATTTTCTAATCATGGTTCTTCCAATCCCTGATTGTCCAGTGAAACCACTGGCTACAGCCCATGAATCAGCATCTGGTAGCACATATGGCTACTTCTATTTGAACTTCTGCTCATTGGGAAGATTTCTCTTTATTGCTGTCTTCAGGAATGGCTAAAAAAGAGCTGTAGTGCTGCAGCTGTCTAATTTTGGGTGGTGGCTGCATATTGTGCAGAACCATCTGGAACCTGGCTATAGTTTTCTCTTATTTTATCAACTGATCATAGGGAACTCCTCATGAAACCATCATTGCAGGTTGAAGGAGAGAAGGCAGGGTGGCAGGAATGGAGAAGATGGACTCTTGAGCCACTTCCTGATATAAGTTAATTGTCCCTTCAGAACCTGCTTGAGCATTGTCACATATTTGCCACTCCCATTTGATGATGAAATGCTGCTGTGCACAACCCATTTTGTGGCTAGATGGTTAAGAAATTAAGCAGTCCATGATAGGCAGTTTAGTTCAAATAGTGAGTTGATGACCCATAGTCAAACATTTGGTTTCCACCAAAGCCCAGTAACAGGCCAAGAACTGTCTCTCAAAAGGAGAGTAGTTATCTGCAAAGATGGTGGGGCTTTTCTTCAAAATACTAGAGACCAATGCTGTGATTCACCTGTGGAAGCCTGTCAAGGCCTTCAAACAGCAACTTTATCTACTAATGATGCCTCAAGTACCATTGGATCTGCTAGGTCATATGACCCAAGAGGCAGAGAAGCTTGTACTGCAGCCTGGAGCTGCTTGCAGAGCTTCCTCCTGTTCTGGACACCACCCAAAACCAGCAGGCTTTCAGGTCACTCAATAGATAGGCCAAAGTAACACACCCAAATCAGAAATATGTGGCCTCCAATATCCAAATAGGCTCCCTAGATATTTTGCCTCTTTCCTGGTTGTAGGAGGCACCTAATGCAGCAGTTTGTTCTTTACCTTAGAAGGAACATCTTGACATGCCCCACACCACTGAACCCCTAGAAATTTTACTAAGGTAAAATGTCCCTGAATTTTAGTCATATTTATTTCCCATCCTCTGGTAAAAAAAAAAATGTCTCATAAATAAGTCCAGAATGTTTGCTACTTCTTACTTGCTGGATCAAATCAGTGTAATGTCTGCAATGTAATGAACCAGTGTGCTATCTTGCAGAAGCCAAGAGCAATGAAGGGCTCTCTGAATAAGATTATGACTCAAAGACAGAGTTGATATACCCATGTGGTAGGGCAGTAATGGCATATTGCTGGCCTTGCTAGCTGAAGGCAAATTGCTTCTGGTGATCCTTATGTACAGGAACGAAGAAAAAGGTATTTTCCAAGTGAATAATTGCATACCGGATACCAGAAGATGTATTAATTTGCTCAAAAATTAAAACCACATCTGTTGTAGCAGCTACAGTTGGAGTTGCCATGTGGTTAGTCTTATGATAATCCACTATTATTCTGCAAAATCTGTCTGTCTTATGCATAGGCCAAATTGGAGAGTTGTAGGAAGATATTTTGCTAATTACCACTCTTGTGCCTTCCAGGTCCTTCCTGGTGCCATTAATCTTCACAGTCTCTCCAGGAATTTGATATTGTTTTTGATTTACTATTCTTCTAGGTATAGACAGCTCTAATGGCCTCCATTTGACTTTCCCATTATAGTAGCCCTCATCCTACAAATCAGGGAGCAAATATTGGGTTCTGCCAGCTGCTAGGTATGGTTATGCCAATTATGCATTCTGGCACTGGGAAAAGGACCACAGGATGAGTCTAGGGACACAGTGGACCTCCAGTGACGTTTTGTGTCCCCTGGAATCAACATAAGCTCATAGAGAGTGTCCAGTAGTCCATGAAAAGCCTGATCATTTCCCTTTCTTAAATGCACAATTACCCTGGAAAGCACCTATGCCCAACTTTCCTCTAATGGTCGAGTGCTGCCACTTGACCCCTGCCACATCAGGATTCAATTTTTCCCATTGCATTTAAATTTTGTAGGTTAGTTACTATCTAAGGGTAGTTCCCACCCTTAGATCTAACATACAGAGAAGACAAATTGCAGGACTCTTCAAAGATGCAGGTGCTGATCTCACAAATCCATTTCACAAGGCATTAATCAAGGGTGTATTTTCATAACCTTCGCAACTGGGGTGACTATGTCTAAAATGACAAATTCACTCCACTATCCCAATCTCCCTAAGCCCTAAGATATAAATATCTTCCTTTATATTAAACTAATAAAGAAGAGACATTTATAGCCCACTAATCATGGGCCATGTTTTTATTTATATTTCAGCTAATCAAGCAAATAAACTATTAGAACATTTTAAAAACGCCCTGAGCTGCACCTTTAAATACAGAGAGCCTAAATAGTGAGCCCTGATCAGTAAATTCAGCCTGATATCTTCTGTATTTCTTCCACTATTTTCTCATACTTATGCTATCCATTGTCATTCTCCAGACTGCCTTTTATATACATTGGAGGACTCAAACAGTTCTTTTTGTGTGTACCAAACCTCCTCAGGGGTCACACTCTAAACCTCAGCTCTAGGTGCCCACCAGAACTTAGTAGGGGTTCAGTCAGGATGGTGGAGAAAATTATAAGACACAAATCTTCTTGGAAATCCTGAAGGTTTTTGTAAAAGTCTCAGGATAAGGCTATGGCTGAAAGCAACCTAATCCTTACCTTGAGTAAACAGGTTAAAGTGGATACAAAGGAAGGCAGAGTAATTTGTCCTACTAGCTTCTTTCCTCATGTGGTCCTAAGACTAAGCTTTGATCCACTGCAGTTGCTTAATTGCTTTCTATTCGGGAATGTTTACTCATGACCTTTGTTATTTAATCTTTACTGTGCAAATGCAAGTCTCACTGGCTGGTATGGGCCATGGTCGCAACTGTTTACAGCATTCTGCATGGAATCTGTAAGTAGCCCAGATGCTTAGTTGAATTGGCAAAGCAGAATATCTTGTGTCAGTTTACTTTATTCATCCATCATTGAGTCATGATGATGAGTCATGATGGGGGTCACAGGACATAGCCAGTGCCCCCATGTAAAGAACGCTGCAAAGGTGGTGGGATGGACCCACTGAAAACAAAAGTACAAGAAGTCTCTGTGGTTAAGTCAGTAAAACAGCAGGCCATTGGTACCCACTTGGAATTTCCAAGTTTGGAGGGCTTGGTCAGGCTGAGGTTGCATCATGGGACAACAGTTATCAACTCAACAGAAATAGTATATAAAAGTATTATATAATGCTAGTGGAGCATCAGCTTCATAGGCTCAGTTAAGGGAACTAAAGCAAACTTATGCCTCACACAATCCATGGTTCCCAGAAGAAGAAATGCTAGATGTAGAACTCTGGGAACAAGTGGGGAGGAATCTGAATCAGTATTATGCACAAGGGCAAATCTTAAACAGCATTATGCACAAGGGCAATGCGTCCCAGTATCATCTTTAATACTACAGGACCCTGTATGAATGGCTTTAGTCAAATTATACACAGAAGAGCCTAAAAGGGGGAAGGCAACTTCCAATAAGTAGGAAAAAAGATGAGAAACATGCTCCAGCCATGAGACCTTGTCTTAGGAAGGTGACATTGAAAAGGGAGCTCTTAGCCTGCTAGGGAATGCAAGACCGACATGACAATTAGGTACACGAACCCATTTCTTTTAACACATATGAATAGCTAAGAAAAATCATTAAAGAAAATAGACTGTTAGACCATTTATGAAAGGAATGATTGAGGCCTTCATAGACAACTTTTGTATGAACCCGTGGGACTGGTTAATACTAGCTAAAACAACTCTGGAGCCTAGCCAATATGTCCTCTGGAAGTCAGAAGATGATGAGATGTGCGAACAACAAGCCAGCAAGAATCAAGTGGCCAGGAAACATATAACAGCTGATGTGCTCCAGGGGAGGGATCCTCATGTCAGTGTACAACAAGAACTAAATTTTGATCCCCAGGCCCTATGATGATATCTCTCTGTGTGCTCTCAGGCCTCGGGACCAAATTTCTGAAACGGAGTTCAACAGGGATCTTTTGTAAATGTTTGAGAAGGGCCTCAGGAGCCACTTGTTGAGTTTATCAATCAGTTAACTCAGGTAATTAAGAGACAAATTAGTTAAGCCAAAGCCAATGATATCATTGCAACTGGTTTTCGAAAATGCTAATGTGGATTGCCAGTAGGCAATGCAGGTAATCAGAGGAAAGGCAACCACAATCAGGGAGCTAATACAAGGCATGTTATCTGGTAGGAACTAAGACACACAAAGTCAAAATATTGGCTATGGCAATAAGGCCTCCTAAAGTAAAAAGGGAGAGAGACCAAAATTGTGTTCCATGCAGTCAGCCACATCATATGAAGAGGGAATGCCCCCATAGTAGATACCAATGTAATTCAGGGAACGAATACCCCTCTATATGTCCCCAATGTAAGAAGGGGAAGCCTTGGGCAAATCAATGCAGATTCAAATTTGATAGAAATGGCAACCCAATAAGAAGCCAATCCGAAACTTCATGAGGGGCCGGTTTAAAGCCCCACTCCTAACTGGGGCAATGCCAGCAACTTTCCTTGGTCAGATGGGAAGCCCGCACTCCTCTCTCTCAGAGCAGCCACCATTGGGAGCACATGACTGCACTTACTCTGCCCTGGTGAATTAGTGCTAAAAGAATGAGAACACTCTAAAAAGGTTGTGATTGTGATCTGGGGTCCGCTGCCTCTGCGAATAGTGGGATTAGTCCTAGGGTCATGTAACCTACCTAGTAAAGGAATTATTGTGCTCAACATGGTAACTGATAGTGATAATAAGGGTGAGATATTGGTTATGATGGAATGTAAAGGTCTGCATATTCTTCCTGCTGGTTCAAAGATAGCTCAGTTACTGATTTTACCATACTGGGTTCCCAGTGCCCATGGAAAGGAAAGGGGAAAGGGAAGCTTTGGAAGCACAGGAGCCACGGGAGTATATTGGAATACACCAGTCACTGATCAGAGACCCATGATTACCTTAAAATTTGGAAATAAGAATTTTACTGGTTTATTGGACACAGGGGTGGACATTTCAATTATTAGTGATCACAACTGGCCTGAAACTTGGCTTTCAATCACACAGAAACAGAAAATTTTGTCATCGGTGAAGGACACACAGTCAAGCAGAGCATGCTCCCCCTAACAGGATGCAATTCTAAAGTAAGAAAGTTATGCAATGTCTAATCATGCCCATCCCTGTTAATTTTTGGGGATGGGACATTATAGCCCAATGGGGGAAGGGGATTGCTCTGCAGACTGCTTTCTAACAATGGCTACTGTTGTTATTCCTGCCCTACACCTGACACGACTCTCTCAGGATTGGTGTTGGGAAGAATAGTGGCCTGTGAAGGGAAAGAAACTGCAGAGGGCTCATGAATTAGTTGAAGAGCAATTAAAGGCTGGGCATATCAAATCATCTCACATCTCCTGGAATTCACCCATTTTCATAATTCCCAAAAAGTCTGGGAAATGGAGAATTTTGCATGACATACATACTATTAATGCTAAGTTACAGCCTATAGGGTCCCTTCAACAGCCCCCGCCCCCCCCCCGCACTGATTCCTCAAGATTTGTGTGTAATTATTAGCTGATGTGTTTACAATATCAGCTATCAATAATGAAAAGGTAGCTTGTGGATTTCATTGGAAAGTGCTTCCTCAATGAATGCTAAACAATCTTACCATGTGTCAATATCATGTAAACCAAGCTTTGCTCCATAGTAGAAAAGAGTCTCTGATTGCAAGATTATTTATTTTATGGATGATATTCTACTTGCAGCCCCAATGGAGCCTATACTTTTAAATTTATATTCCTCTGTCATAGAGAATGTACTGCTAAAAGATTTAATTGTTGCACCTCAGAAAGTACAGATGTCTTCTTTGAAATATCCTGAGGACATACTTACTAACTTACACACCTTAAATGATTATCAAAAATTTCTGAGAGGCATTAATTTGCTCCACCCCACTTTGGGGATTTCTACTGATAAACTAGAGAACTTGTTTTCTATCTCAGAGAGCAATCCAGCCCTACATTCTCCCAGATATTTAACCCCTGCAGCAAAAAGGGAAATGAAGGAAATAAAACTAAAACTGCAGCAAAAAGGGAAATTGAGGAAATAGAACTAGCCATACCTCTGAGGCAGATAGGTCACATAGACCCAGGCATTTTAGTGCATGTTGTTATCTTTCCCACCAAACACTCCCCTAAAGGGTCAATAGGACAAATGGTCTCTGGGCTACACTTCCTAGAACGGGTTTTTTGCTCACATAATGGGACTAAAACACTATTTCCCTATATTCAGTTAATTAATAAAGTTATCTATTCAGGCTGCAAATGATGCAATTATTTGCTAGGTTATGATCCTGATGTCATCAGGATTCCTTCAAGTAAAAAGCAATTTGAAGCAGTATTGCCATTATCAATAGATCTGCAAATAGTTTTCTCTGATTACATGAGACGAACAAATCATGTGCTTCCTGCTGATAAACTCCTTCATTTCTCATATCTTGGTAATTTTGCCCGCAGAAAGAGTTCAGTTCCTATACCTAACTCTTTAATACTGTTTATTGATGGGTGTGGTAAACATGGAAAGGTGACAATCTAGTGGAGACCACATAGTTCAATCAGTTGATCTGGGTTTACTTGCACTCACAGAGCTAAGATTGGGGCTCTGATACTTACTTTGAAAAGTTTTCCAACTCAGCCCATAAATATTGTATGTGATTCTGCATACTCTTTCTACTTACTACAAAACCTTGAGAGGCCCTAATGAAGTCCAATCTAGAGCCAGCCAAGTGTGCGCTCTTTTTCTTTAACTTCAGCAATTGCTAGAACAACATACACATCCTATTTTTATTACACACTTTTGAGTCCACAGCTCACTGCCTGTCCATTGGCTTATGGCAATAATGAAGCAGACCTTCAGGTTATGACATTATTGCTTAATCAAGTCACCCAATTGCATCAATTTTGCCAGCAAAATTGAGGAAATGTATCTAAATAATTTCAACTTACCCAGAGAGTGGCTAAACTAATTGTCCTGCAATGCACAGATTGCCAGCTCACAGGCATATCCCCTCCTTCATCAGGTGTTGACCCTAGAGGACTAGAACCTAATCAGTTATGGCAAACAGATGTTACATGCATCCCTGAATTTGGAAAATGAAGATATGTACATGTACCCATTGAGAACAACACTAATTTAATTAGTGCACAATGCTCTGCCTGGAGAGTCAACTCCATATGTCATTAAACATCTCCTTTTAACTTTCGCGTTTACAGAATCACCTACAAAAATTAAGACTGATAATGCTCTAGTTTATGTCAGCTCACAATTTCAACAATTTTGTCACACATGGAGTATCCAACATTCCACAGGCTTCCCATAAAACTCTAAGGACAAGCCCACTCCACCCTTAAAAATATGCTCCAAAAAGTGGGGAGGGAGAATGGGTAAAGACCTTGCAACACAATTGGCACAAGCCTTATTTACCCTTTTTAAAAAAAATTTAGATGACAAATTTTAATCAGCTGCAGAAAAGCTCTTTGCTAAAACCTTTCAAGGCATAAAACCTACAGTTTTATGGAAAGATGTAAACAGTAATGAATGATGTGGTCCTAGTGAATTATCAACATGTGGAAGAACGTATGCTTGTGTAGATCCTCTCTTGATATCAGAATGATGCATCAAACCACACCATGGCATGGCTAGGATCCAACTCAGAACCACAAATGAATGAATTAACCCTGTAAGATCCACAACCCCAGACAATGAGGCTTCCATGAATGACACAAGTGTCAGATGTAACCTGGGGGATACTGAAGAGGACAACTCAGGGGGCTGAACAAATCCTCCTCTGGACACAGACACCATTTACTCCAGATAATTTATTTCTTGCCATGATTTCTGTTGTACACTGCAACTTATATAGGGCATTAATCCTTTTCATGCTGCTGCTTTGTTTGCAACCTGCACCTACTATACTCTATTGGGCTCATATCTTAGACCCCCCTTCTTTTCACCCTGTCACGTGGGTGGACTCTTCCTTCTCAGCCTATAATAACTCGAATGCTTGGCTAAGAGGGATAGATTTATTCCCTGTGTCACCGCTCAGTAATGGCACACATTGGGCTAAGGTGCCAAGTAACACTACATATCACTCTGCTATCCTCCCACTGTGTGTAAGTTATAAAGACTCTAACCCTTACTGTGTGCCTGCCCAAAAACAAGTATGGCTACATCATGGCAAAGGAAATGCCTTTACATTCTTAGCTGCAGGAAACCTCCAACAAGGCAATGCAATAAATGTCACTTTCCCAAACATTCCTTCCTGTGCTAAAGAACAAAGCCAGGAAAGTAATGGATTCCACTTTAACTGGGAGGTCTGTCACAGAAAACAAGCTCATAGTCTTTGGTTAGGCAATTATAACATTTTAGACTGGAGCCCCCACGGCCTATTGCAGAGCAGTCTTACTGACATCTTTGTTTGTCATAGCATCAATCATAGTTTCATAGCCACGTGTCTTTCCCCTATAATTTGGGCTAATGTGGGGTGGGATATTCCAGACCCCGAATAAAATCCATGCCACCCCAAGGCACCTTATGGAGCCTGGGATATCTTAGCACCTCCGTTAATACCTGGCATGGTACATATCATAATTCCATTCACAACTATACTATAACCTTTGTTCATAATCACACTGATCAGTGCCTAATTTGCGCTACCCATCCATAGGTTTTCCTTATGGGAACTAACATTTCCATTACATGCCAAAACTCCACATTTGTGACCTGGGTGCAAAGACATACTTGGTTTGCCTCATGTATCACTAATCACAATATTTCTAATTTTAAGATTACAAGTGTCATGGTTTTAAGGAGACAATCTGAGGCATCCCTACGAGTCTATCTGACATGCAATTGGCAAGTTTCCTCTGTCCTTGCCACCTTAGAACATGCTCTGTCCCAGAACAGACACACAAAATTTATAGTTACACTTATGATCTTTATAGTCTGACCCATAGTCATCCTGGCAACTGCTGGCATTGATGTTGAGTCTATTACTGAGTCAGTAAAAACAGCTGCCTTTGTAGATAATCTGGCCAAAAATTTGTCTAATGAACTTCACTTTCAGCAAGGTATAAATCAAAAAATTCTTCATGTCTGCAAGCCCTCAAGGCTGCTTAAAATATGCAGGGGAATGACAAGATGCACTGGCATTCTGAAAGCAATTAAATGGTGACTGATAACATAAATATATCTATGTCACTTTTCTACCATGGAGTCAATCTATACATAGTTGAGATGATATGAAACAACACCTCTGGGAAACCTTCCATGACAATTTAACAACGGATGTAAAGCAACTTAAAACTAAAATGTTAGAATCCCTTTACACAATAGAGCTACACACGCAACAAACAGCCATAGGAAAGGTGTGCAAGATCATTTCTCTTGGTTAGACCTCTGCTCCTGGGGGTCACTCTTTGACCGGAAAAAAATGTTGCTAATTATACTCATGATTGTTTTATGTTCTTTGCTAATTCTAAGATGCAAAGCTGGTATAAGGGCAATGACTGCCACACCTGACAGACCGGTTGCTGCACGTATCTATGCTCTCCAAGTAAAAAAAAAACCTGATGCAGAAAACAAAAAACGTGGAAATGCAGGAGTTCAGTTAGGATGATGGGGAAAATTATAAGACACAAACCTTGGAAAACCTGAAGCTTTTTGTAAAACTCTCAGAATAGGTTATGGCTGAAGGCAACCTAATCCTTACGTTGAGTAAATAGCTTAAAGTGGTTACAAAGGAAGGTAGAGTAGTTTCCCTAACTAGCTTCTTTACTCATTTGGTCCTAAGACTAACTTTTGATCTACTGCACATGCTTAATTTATTTCCACTCGGGAAGTCCACAATGTCAATTATCCTCCAGTGGTGTTTACTCACAACCTTAGTCAATTAATCTTTATTGAATAAGTGTAAGTCTCAGTGGCTGGTCATGGCTGTGGTCATCACTGTTTATAGCACTCTGTGTGGAGTCTGTAAGTGGCTCAGATACTTAGTCGAACTGTCAATGCAGAATATCTGTGCATCAGTGTACTTTATTCATCCATCATTGGGTCAGGGTCTGCGTGACAGACCACTGCAGAACTTTATTTATAGGTCTAGAAGTAAAGAGAGGTGTTTACACAGGTGTAAACAAGGTTGCTTCTGAGGAGAATCAACATTATAGTGCCTGGAAAATGCCTCAGGGGAGCCATCAATGTTGCCTCAGCTAGCACAGGCTTTATATCTTTGGACAGAAATGGAAAAGCTGATGGTAGCATTTGCCTCTTTCTTTCTTGATGCAGAACAATAATTTGAGATCTGTTTAATGTCAGGGCTGAATGACCTGTAACACAAACAGGGTTAAAACTTGCTCATCACATTGTCAAAGGCAAAAATAAGAGGAGACTTGTGGTCCTTCAGATGTAGGGGCTGGCTGTGACACCTTCTTTGGGACATTGCAGTTTCTGGAATCTCCATGCTTCTGGGCAGCACTACATTTCCCAGTATCAGCTGTGGAAGCTGCTTGCAGTATTCCTGTTGCAGCTACAGCTTGTCACTTCACTGGTACTTCTGTTGGCACCTAAACCTTCTGCCCTCCAATACCTGACATCCTTGGCTGTGTTTAGTGGCTGCAGCCCACACTTGCTCATACACCACTAGCCACATACTTACGCTTGTCCTTGGCAGGTGTTAAATCCTGGCCTCTAATGCAAGCTGAGTGCACCCTGTGAGGCAGAGTGGTAGAACAAGCTTAGCAGGCATGAGAAAAACTCAGGCAAAGGCACCATTGTCCATAAAGGTTTTCTTCTGGCAAAGTGACTCTCTTAAAATTCCATGACAAAAGCAGCATAGCTAGTTGTGTTTAAGTGCCTTACTTCTCTTGGATCTTGAAATACTGATGATTTTTTGTCCTACATTTTGGTAGTTTTAACCTTATTAGGAAATTACTACATTTCAGAAAATTTTTTAAAAATCAAATTTGAAAGTTGGCATAACATTGAACCACCTGATCCCTCTTACACCGAAACATATCATGTGAGAATATAGTTCTGAAAGATATGGCATTGGGCTTCAGGTTAGCATTTTTTTCTGGGAGATTATAAAGATTCCTAATGAAACAATTTCTGATTTCTGGACTTTGGCAGTTTGTATTAATACAATTTTGTGGGGGAGATGCTTTTGCTGTGCATTCTAGGATAATGAGCAGCTTGAGCAGCCTTTCTGGCCTTTTTCACTAAGTGTAATAGTAACATCCTTTCTCAATGGTTGAAATACCCAAATACATTTGTGTCTTGTGGAAGCAAAATTGTTGGCGTTTACTATTCTACAGAGTTCTGAAGAAGAAATAAAAAATCACTTTAAACATTTTTGCAAAGATTCTGTGCTGTGTCTTATACCTGTAATCACAGAAGTTTCAGAGGTTGAGGCAGGAAGATCACCTGAGATCAGGAGTTTCAGACCAGCCTGGCCAACATTGTTAAATTCTGTCTCTACTAAAAATATGAAAAAAAAAAAGCATAAGAAAACTTAGCTGGGTATGCTGTTGGGCACCTGTTATCCCAGCTATTTGGGAGGCTGAGGCAGGAGAATTGCTTGAACTCTGGAAGTGGAGTTTGTAGTGAGCCGAAATTGCCACACTGAACTTTAGCCTGAATGACAAGAGCAAAACTCCATCTTGGGGGGAAAAAAAAAAAAGATAAAATTTTTCAGAAATTTTATATGAGATCTTATTTTTCTCTTACTTTTACTAATTACTAGGGAAATATAAATCAAAACTTCAATGAGTTATCATCTGAGACCAGTAAAAATGGTGATTACTAAAAACTCAAGAAACAACAGATGGTAGCAAAGTAGTGCAGTAATAGGAATGCTTTTACACTGTTGTTTAGAGTGTAAATCAGTACAGACATTGTGGGAAAGTGTGTAATAATTCATTACGTATCTAGAAGTAGAAATAACATTGGACTCAGCAATTCCATTCATTGGTATGTAGCAACCCCCCAAAAAATAAGTCATTCTATTTTAAGATTACATGCATGTGTATGTTTAATATTTCACAGTAGCAAAGACATGGAATTAACCTAAATGCCCATCAATGACAGACTGGATAAAGAAAGTGTGACACATATATGTCATGAAATAATGTGCAGCCATAAAAAGAAGATCACATCCTGTGAAAGGAGATGAATGAAGCTGGAAGCCATCATTTTCAGCAAACTAATGCAGAAATGAAAAAGCTAAGACTACATATTTACCGTCATAGGTGGGTCTGAAGTTTAAAGACATATAGACACAGGGAGGGGAACATCACACATATAGGTATGTCATGGGAAGGAAAAAAAGAGCTTCAGGATAAATAGCTTATTAATTCAGGGCTGAATACCGAAATGATGGATTGATAGGTATAGTGAACAATCATGGACATCTTTACCTATGAAATAAACCAGCATATGAAATAAATCCTGCATATGTACCCTGAAACAATAATAAATAAAACAAAATTACAAAAAGCAAAAATAAATTAAGTAAAAATAAAAAGGCTTTCTTTTTGTGCAGGTGAGGTTATAATAACTTTGAAATGTGTGCTACACTTTATTTAAGACATTTTATAATTACAAATCACAGATGTCACAAACTGCATGGAAAAGTAAGTGAGTAGTATGTCTCAATTCTTAGTTGATTACATTTCTTTTGTTTTCTTTTTGAATGGAATCTGATACTGTCCCTTTGGCTGGAGTGCCATGGTGTAATCTTGGCACACTGAAACCCCCTCATTCCCAGGTTCAAGTGATTATTTTGCATCAGCTTCTTGATTACCTGAGATTACAGGTGTGCATTACCACAGCAGATAGGGTTTCACTATATTGGTCAGGTTTTCCTGAAGCTTCAGACCTCAAATACTCTGCTTTCCTTGGCCTTCAAATGTGCTGGAATTACAAGTGTGAGCCACCATGACAGTTCTTTGATTAAATTTCTAACTGAGAAAAAATTCATCTTGAAAACTAATTTTTACATCTTTTTTATGAGTTTCTTTATATGTCTCATAATTGAAGAAAAATAGTGTAATTGTAATGCATTTTGTTTTTATTGGAAATAAGTGTATTTCTATTAATACATAATTAAAAGAGGTTAATTTAGAGTGTTATTTTTCGTTTGGATTAAGTTGAAGGGTTTTAGAAATTTTTAAAAAATCTAATTTGGGAAACTAATTACATTTGTTGATTATAGTCACTGTTTTCTTTTCTTTAAGGATAATCTGTGCAGAAATTCAAAAATCTTTCAGGATATGAGATGTTTATGTCAAATAAATTTATAAGTATTTTCTTTGAAAAGACATATTTTTATTAACCTATGTTTTCTACTAATAATATGTGATTACTTTTTCTGACTTACCAGGAATTGATTGATGTTTTCATTTTCCCTGAATCAAAAGTTTACTTGCAATGTATAAGAAGTAAAGAACTGCCAGCAGAGCAGGGGGTTCTAGTCTAGCTTAGACACTACCATCAATCCTGGTTTTGAGCTGTTTGTAGCACCGGTTAAAAAATCTCAAAAAGATAGTAGACTGATTGACTGAAATATATTACACAGACAAAGCAATAACTCATGAATATTTTAAATTATAAAGCTGTTTTTGTTCATTTATAATTTTTTTTTAAATTCAATTTTTTCATTTAGAAAAAATTAACTCATGGATTTTTTATTTTAATCAACTAGTTTGACATTCCATAGCCATCAGGCATATAATAAAAACTGGTTAAATCAGAGCATATTAATTTTTAAAAATATGTATTTCTTAAATGCTCCCCTGTATTTGGTTTTAGTAACTTATCACAGTGGGCTTTATTTAATCAGATGTGAAAAAATATTGAAACTTTAGAGTAACAAGAAGCCATTTAATGATACAAAACTATATTTAAAATGTATACATTGAAAAGATTTTCAAAATCCAAACACTAAAGTTGCTTAATGTTATTTTAGTTAAATTCTAAGAGAGGTATGGCTTTAAAAATTATAATGTGAGAGGAGAACAATTGAGTACCTTTTATTGCTTTTAAATGTTCACATCAGTCTAACAAAGTGACTAGCAATGTTTAAATCTTACACAGAACTGAAAATCAGGGAGGGAGGTAATATAAGTAAATTAACAAATAATAGCATAAAATTTAGTTTATTTCAAGAGAAAACCAAGCGTTAAGAATACAATTAACAACAGCATTCCATAGAGATTTTTAATTGGTAAATGTTAAATTATGTTTATTTATGTTTTCTCTGTGTATTTTCTAGCACATTGTAGTAGTTTCTAGCTAAACTCACTGCTTAAGAGATCGGATCATTATTTATCTTGGGGACTCATAGAGAGCAGAAATTCCTAGTTGAAAACACCTTTTATGTTAATATAAGTAACAATTGCATTGATGTCGCAAATATATATTTTAAAAAGAGATTTTTCTTAAATAATTCTGTTCTTTAGTCAATATTTTCTTGTGTTTAACATATATTTTATTTTAAAATATACAAGAAGATACATACTAAAAGTTATTGACTTGCCACCAATATTATATTTCTGATCCAGAGATTATTTCTGTATATGCCCTTCTCCATACATGTAGCTATTTTTTTAAAGAAATAAGTATGCAATAGAATATATTGCTAACTTTGTTTTATACTTAGACGCTGTCAATACATGAATATCTGTCTAATTGTTCTGTAGCTGCACAACTTGCAGTTCAATGTGCAGTCAACCACTAAGATGGTTTTATGTGTAAATTGTATTCAGTTTTAGAAAAAGTAGAGAAGCATTTCCAATTCTTAGGTGATTTTTAAATATACCAACTCAATGACTTCATCTCACAATAAAACTGTGAATAGAGACAAAGGAATTTTCACTGTTTGCTGAGGAAGAAAGCAGAAATTCATGTGACGATTATAGTTTTTATGAGTCAGAATAATAACTTTAAATGAAGTGCTGAATTGAAACTGAGAAAATTCTAATCTTCTATTTATATAAAGTTCTGATGACAGTGTTTTGAATATACTTATTTTAAATGCAAAATTTTTTCATAAGTAAAAATGATTAAAGCTAAATCTGTGTTTAACACATGAAAATTTAATATTATACCATCTTATACGATTATTTTTAACAAAATGGTTACAGAAGCAATGTCATTAAAAATGTGGACTTCAGGAGTCTGTAGTTAAAAGCCTGTATAGTGGCTCATACTGCTGACATAAAGGTTTAAAGTACTCTTTCAAATTTGCTGTATTAACCTGATAGAACAAATTTCCTAACCCAATTAGGAGAACAATGGACAGAATCTTTATTTTTGTAGCATAAGCATTTTGTTTCTTATCTCAGCTTGTGAAGCACTCAGTGAGTAGGAATATCTGTCCTCTGTTGGACCCTACTCACCAAAAAGATTTGTGGGACTCAAACTGGTACTACTTGTCACATATATTCTGTGATCCAGCATACATTATGACACTCACAGCAAACAGTATTTCTCTAACTGAAAACACAAGAGTGATATAGACAATTAGTGTTCAAATATGAGAAATAAAGTTTAAGTAAATTTTAATTATTTTTAAATATGCTGATAGCAGATACTGTTGTTCTTCCTGAGATTACTGTATTTTCATGAGAATTTTGTCAGAACTGCATTTTCATGGTAGGGCTAGAATGTCTGTGATACTACATCTGGCATATATATCACCCACATTATCTAACAACTTGACATTTTAGTTGATAATGTGTATCACTATTTTTTGTTTGCTTTCAAAGTACAGTTGATATAATCACATTTGTATGACATGGTAAATGCAATTCAGTATTTGAAGAATTAGGAATCTTTATTTTTAATAATTACACTCTCATGTTTCTTAAGTATGCTATTTAATTTCTGTTTATTTTTATCCTGTCTGTGTTAAATTAGTTGTGCTTGTTTATAGAATTCTGTGTGTATTTTCTAAAATTAGAGATTTTTCTCCTAAAGAAAACAGTTGTTTTTCTAATAATACTACATAGACCTCTTAGCAACATTATATGACAATTACAATCAGGCTGCTAAAAGTAGGAAAGCATTTGTTTTAAAATAAAAAGTATCTGATAAAAATAAAGCAGCAAAAAGTTAGGTTTTAGTGGTAGATCACATATTTAAGATGTAACTATTAAATAAGTGAAAATAGAAAACTTGACTTTTGGAAATGTTTATACTCAAGTTGTTTACCATTCATTTACATTTTTGCATAGATATTGATGGAAACTAAATAGAGAAATTAGAATAATATATCTATAGTAAATGATTCTTAAATTTCTACATTTCTTTCCTTCATTCGTTAGAAATAGTTTGTCTTTCCAATAGCATATCAGCACTTATCATTTATAAAGATTATAAAACACACAATTGTGTCTGCCTTTCTAGATCTAACAGATCACACCTTGCAGACATTACAATCTGGGTAGCATTCCTTTTACTAGAATCTCCATATGGGATGTTCACTAATACTTGGTCTACTATTGGACAAAAAAAGTGGAATGTAAGTCCTGATACTGTAGCTCCTTTTACCCCTTCTGGTTCTGAGTTTAAAATAGACAGAGATTGTGAATTATACTGGCAAGAAGTGAATGAGGCACACAATATATAAAATTCAAGTTATGTTCCCTATCTTTGTGCTTGGTGGCTTGTGCTTTATGTTATCTCAGCACTTATGGCATGCATGTCTACCTAGTTACTTTTTCTATGTGATGAGCTTCATCAGGCCACAAAATGGATATTGTTTATTTCTATATCGGAAACTTCAGTTGAAGAGCAAAGCATATAGAAATGTTAGATATGTGTATAACAACTATATTTTGCTCCGTAGTTAGAAGAAAATTATGATCTTTGGAGCTTCTGTTTATGCTCTTGTTTCTTCCACAACTACTCTTAATAGCCATATTTATTTACTGATAATAATTCTAAATACATCACATAAATTATATTATATAATGTGAAAAAATGAATTATACTCACAAGAAGACACTGAAGGCAATCATGTGTTTTATAATCTTCATAAGTAGTAAGTGCTGAGATGCTATTTGAAAGACAAATGTCCGCAAGATATTTCTTGGAGAGAAGTGTCTTACTGTTTCTAAGTTATTTACGGAAGAGCACTGATTTATATTTAATGTTTAATGAATTTCAGGTTATAATTGCTATTATTTTATTATTTGTAATAATAACTTTTCTGTGAATTCTTTATGATGATCCATCTGTGAAATAAGCACTAATACTAAGTATTAAAACCATGAAGTTTTTAGAAAAAATATGAAAAAATGCATGTAATTTTATTAAACAACTTTTGGTATTTATTTCAACTTCTTTCATTATACTTTTAAGGTTAGATTGGTGCATCACTAATGTCTTCTGGTCTCTAGAGTAATGCTCATCCCCAAGATGATCTGTTTAGATATCATTATAAATTTGAACAGAAACTAGCATAAAACAAGACAGAAGATAGGAAAACGTACAAGATGGATGTCCTAAGACAACTTTAGGTCATCTTTTACATTTAGCTGCTTTCTGACCACAATACTTGTACCAAGAAATTTTTGGAAACAGGTTAGGTACATTATGGGTAAGATATAAAATCATCTGTATACTAACTAAAATTTTTAAATATATCTTAAAATACATAATTTATTAGGTGTTTAATATTTAAACAATAGCAATATTCTAGCTATCTTTCTTGGTCATTTTTATTAGTATTATCCCAATAGAAAAAGGTTAAAATTTTCACAGCAAAGACAGGCAGTGTATTTCCACATCTCTTATGATGTAAGCAACTTCTTATTAGGAGATTTACAAATTATATGTAAGCAAAATACTGAAATGTAGTCATCTCCTTGATTTAACAGTTCTCTAATAAAGCAAATGCCAAGTATATTGTTTTATCTTACAGATATTTTAATGCATCTCTAAACTTTAAATTTAAAAAGATGACCATGGTGCTGTTATCACACATAATAAAAATTATTTTATAAGCTTAGGTCATGTGACAAAACACTAACTCTACAAAAACTACAAAAAGTATTCTGGTGTGGTGGTATGAGCCTGTAGTCTCAATTACTTGTGAAGATAACATGCCATTTTATTCACTAATGGCTGGTGTTTGTTTAAACTTCTTTTATTATACTTTTAAAGCTATATTAGTGTATCGATGTATTTTAGTTTCTAGAGTATTGTTTATGCCTGAGGTTATGTATAATAATAACCTCTAAGATCAACGTGACTCATCATAAAATCAACATTTTCATTATCAAATGAACATTTTAATCACTGATACTAAAGTACCCCTTCCTAGCCCTGTAAGAAAAAAAAATACGATATACATATATATAAATATACAATGTATAGCTTTATACTATATATATATGTATTTGCAAGCTTGTAAAGTATTCATATAGTTTTTGAACCACTTACAAAAGTGACAAATAACATTTGGTCCTTCTTTACATTTGAAAAAGTGCAATTAGGCCAGGCACTATCACTCACACTGGTAGTCTGAGCACTTCGTGAAGCCAAGGTAGGCAGATTACTTGATTATATGAGTTTATATATAGCCTAGGCAACGTGATGATATTCTATCTCTATTAAGATGCAAAAAATCAGCTGAGTGTAATGGTCTGCACCAGAAGTCCCAGCTACTGAGGTGAAAACGTTGCCTGAGCTGTGACTGTGCTGCTGCACTTTAGCCTGAACAATGAAGAGAAACCCTGTCCCCTGCCCCTGCACACACACAGAGTTTAATGACATCTTGATTTTGTTTTTCTTTTATTTCACTCATTTTATTAAGGCCTAATTTGTGGCATGTATGGTAATAAACACTGTCACACAACTTTTTACTAGATATGTAGTATATAGCTTGTTCTAGTTTGTAAAAAAATAAAAAATAAAACAGCTACACCCCCTCAAGAGTTTAATGTTCTTTCAAGAAGGTACTTCCTAGATAGATCAGAGGTAGGAAGCAAAAGGGATCTTCTGATTTCTGGTCTGCCTTCTGTTTCATCCATAGCAGCTCCCCTTCTATGTATTAGTGTATCACTTAGAATTCTTTTAAAAGTCTGTAGGGTGCTTCTAATGCACTGACTTCCCATTATATCTCCCAGTATAAGTTTCTAGATTCCATAGTTAAACTGTAAGCCTAGGTTATAAGTATGATTTGCATATATAATTATTATTTACCTATTTTAGTTCTATAGTCTCATACATGCCTTGTGTGTCTCCTAAGTGTGTTAATAAATTTTTTTAGCTTTCTCTACTGAGAACATTATTTTCTGCAATCTAGTCCACATTTCTGTTCTTGTTCTTTCAAATTATTATAAAACTTTGAGTTTAGTCTTTAAAACTTTCACTCAAGCATTTATGTGTGTGTGTGCATCTATGTGATTGTTTGCAACCATCTGGCACCAGAGACTGTTTTTGTGAAACATAATTTTTTTAAAAAACACTGTGGTTGCAGGAACAGTTTGGGGAAGATTCAAGTGCCCTACATGGATTATGCCTTTATTTCTATTATTATTACGTTATAATATTTAATGAAATAATTATAAAACTCACCATAATGTAGAATCAGTGGGAGCCCTGAACTTACTTTCCTGCACCTAGACGGTTCTAGCTGGAGGTGATGGCAGATAGTTATGGGTTATAAGCCTTTAGATTCTTATAAAGAGTGCAAAACCTTGATTTCTCACATGCACAGTTAATAGTAGGGTTCTAGCTTCTATAAAAATCTAATTTTGCCAAGGATCCTTCAGAAAGTGGAGTTCAAGTGGTAAGGTGAACCATAGGTAATGGTTAATATAGAGATAAATCTTCTGTGATTGCCTACCACTCACCTACTGGTGTTAGGACCCAGTTCCTAAGAGGACACAGATGGGTACTGCTTGGTGACCCCTATCTTAAGCACAGAAGTTTGAGATCACAGTGAACTGTAATTGTCCCACTGCACTCTAGCCTGAATAACAACAACAACAAAAAAACCACTGTCTATACAGGAAAATAAAATGTAAATAATACATTTTAAAAATTTGTTTCTTTAATAAAACCTTTTGGTACAAATGTGAGGAATCTTTTACAACTTTGAATGTGGACATTAACCATCATAAAAATCTTCTTGATTCTTTTGAACAGTATATCAAATAGAAGGTGCAAATGTATATTATTGTAAAATGTGACAAAAAGTATCTTTTGTTCAGTTTAAAAAAAAATGATCTCATTGAACAGAATCAAAAGACATTAGAGTTGTTTGTGCTCATCCTCAAAATTAACATCTGCTTTCTCTTTACTGTTTTAGTGGTATCAGAGAGGTGGTCTAAATGATAACTGGTTTAAAGGGAAATAATATTGACAAAATACAGTGACTGACCAGAAAAAAACAAAACAAAACAAAACAAAAAATTCTTATTAGGTGAATAATTTTGGATATGAAATAATCTCAAAGATTGTTTTCATCTCTAAAATAAGTGACAATTAAATGATTGAATCATGAAGAGTTGATAGAAGAAAACATTATTCTTTTTCTACTGTAGATATCTCTTGAAGTAAAAAAGTTTCTTAATTTAATGTGGTTACAACAGCTTTTAACACCCATTTGCAGTTTCACAAACAGATTTCATTCTCTAGGCCTAACCAGGTGATTTTATCTCTGTGCAAATTAATTGGGAAATGAAATGGTAAAATGTCTTTGAGGATGTTACATGTTAAGTAGCATGTATGTCTTTTGACCTTCATAACTTCTCACCTCCAAGCTGTCTGCATTGCTTTGAACTTAGCTGCCATTTAGATTGTGGTTTATTTAAAAAGTCATCCTGCTTGCTATTCACACCTCTGAGACTGGGAACAACTATTTTTACCCTTTCTGTCACTCTTAATCCACCCATTTAAAGTAATTATATACAGGGATTACCTTTTTGTAAGACAGACCAGCCTGGCAATGGGGTGAAACCCCATCTCTACTAAAAATATTTAGACAGGCATGGCAGCAGATACCTGTAATACTGACTACTGGGGAGTCTGAGACAGGTGAATTGCTTGAATCCAGGAGGCATAGATTGCAGTGATCTGAGATCCTCCCATTGCACTCCAGCCTAGGTGAAGAGAGTGAAACTCCATCTCAAAAAATACAAATAAAAAAGACAGTCAGGATTAAATTTATTAATCTTTGTGCAGCTCTCAGTGTATTACCTAGTCTGTAAGTTCTATAAATATTCACTGCTATTATTATTGCTTAGCATATATCTTCAGTACTCACACCAAATTCTAATTAATAGCATAAAAGAAAACATCAGAGGAATAAAACAGATAGTAGTGGCTATATGGAACCACATAGCCATCAGGGTCTGTGTCAGTAATGTTTTCTAATTTGAAACAAATAAGTGAGCTTTTACACCCACAGTCTGCAAACACAGATTTGTCTAAACATGTATTAAAATGTTCAAAAACAAAAAATAACAGTAATACAATAAAAACGAACATAAATTTAAAAGCCCTTACAGTTTAATGGTCTATATGACATTTACATTTTATTATTTATAGAGATGAAGTAAACTCTACAGACAGATGTGTGTACATTATATTTGCATACATTACACCATTGTTTATTAGAAACTTGAGCAGACACAGATTATAGTAATCATGGGGATCCCGGAGCCAATTCCCTACAGATACCAAAGGATTATTACATATACATATTTTAGACTTTGGTAAGTAAGCATTGCTTACGTTAGTTATGACATCATTACCCTGATGGTGTTCATTATCACTTACTAATGTGTATGTGAATAAATTGAGAAAGATTATAACCTTTTTTGTTTTTTGAGACAGAGCCTTGCTCTGTTGCCCAGGCTGGAGTGCAGTGGCACAATCTCTGCTCACCGAAACCTCTGCCTCCCAGGTTCAAGCAGTTCTCCTCCCTCAGTCTCAGTAGCTGGGATTACACGCGCCACCATGCCTGGCTAATTTTTTTTTGTTGTTAAGTAGAGATGGGGTTTCACCACGTTAGCCAGGATGGTCTTGATCTCTTGACCTTGTGCTCTGCCAGCCTTAGTCTCCCAAATTGTTGAGATTATAGGTGTGAGCCATTGTGCCCGGCTGGAAAGATTATAAACTTCAAAATTCTTATTACATTGTTTTAATGTTTGCTCAGGTAACAAGAGAACATTTATTTATATTATCTGTTTATGGTATGTTAACACAGTAAAGCACTCACTATTTAAAATATTGCCTTTTGTTTTTGCGACCAACTCAAACGATCTGAATATGACTAGGAAAATGTGCAGTTACAGTCAATGATTATTTTGAATTTCTTTGGGAGCTGTATATGGGAAGTTACACAGTAGCAGACATTGCAAAGCTGGAACAGAATCATGTCAATTCAGAACATCAGTTGATTCAACAGAAAGGGTAGTGTGAAAACAAAACTACAGACATCACAAAATACAGACTTGTAGGTGTGCTTGTGCACAGTGATCAAGCAAGTGGTGGGCATTATTATTCGATTTTTTTTTTTTTTTTTTTTTTTTTTTTTTTTTTTTTTTTGAGACGGAGTCTCGCTCTGTCGCCCAGGCTGGAGTGCAGTGGCCGGATCTCAGCTCACTGCAAGCTCCGCCTCCCGAGTTCCCGCCATTCTCCTGCCTCAGCCTCCCGAGTAGCTGGGACTACAGGCGCCCGCCACCTCGCCCGGCTCATTTTGTAATGTTTCTTTTTTTCTTTTTTTTTTTTTTTTTTTTTTTTTTTTAGTAGAGATGGGATTTCACTGTGTTAGCAAGGATGGTCTGGATTTCCTGACCTGGTGATCCGCCCGCCTCGCCTCCCAAAGTACTGGGATTACAGGCGTGAGTCACTGCGCCCAGCCTATTATTCGCATATCACTCAAATGATGGTAGTATGATGACTAAGATCACTGGTACAAATTTGATGATGGACATGTAACAGAATTGAAAATGGATGATGATAAAGAAATTTTAAAAAGTCAGTGTTTTGATGCAGAATACACAAATTATTTGATTACACACTGAAGTGCATGTCACCTAGGCAAGAGAAGAGGTGGTTAAATGCTTATGTACTAATTTTTAATAAACAAATGCACATGATAGATGAAGATGATGAGATAATAAGGTATATATTATGACTAACTCTTTCAAGACCACGTCGTATCATTATGTCACCAGCCATTGGAGAAGGGTATGGAAGCAAAATGTGAAATTTATGCATAACTGAATATATTTTACATGTAATGGTGTTTACATGTAATGGTGTTTATTTAAATCATGCTCAAGGTAAGCTTTGAGGTTAACTTCTTACTAATAAAAAATAATTAGTGTTTGGCTTGTATGATTCTTTACAAGGCATCAAAATCTGTTAAATTTTTTTCTTCAGTTTTTATTTACCTTTTCTTGTTGAATCATTAGCTTGAATGTATGTGAATGTGCTGCCTTTTTGGTTTAGTTATTTGAAGTGAGAAATTTAAGATATGTGCACCTTTGAATAGTGGTTCTTAATATATGAAAATATAAAAGCATTATTTAAAATAGTAATTATTTTTAATCAAACTTGTATGTAAAAAATTACTATTTTTTTACTTTTATTTTGCAATATGGGTTAGTGAAGTGTTAAGTTAATCACTAATAATTAATGTTAATTAACAAAAACCGTATTAAGAACGTGCTTGAAAATACAAATGTTTTTGACTGTATATGTATTTTTATTTGAAGATTAGAATTATTTTTCTGGTAAAGCAAAAGAGATTACTATGATTAGTAAGCAAATTGCTGGTATATTCCACATTACCACTGGATTTCACAGGAAAAAAATAATTTGTAGTCCTGCCAGTGATTACACTTTTTATTCACAGAGTACTTATAATATGTTGGTTCCTATTATATTGCTTTACATTTTCCTACCATAAAAATATTATTTCAAATTTTAAATACACATTTTTGCAGTAACTGTGACAAAGTTCTTAGTAAACTTAAAATTCTCTACTGTAAATTTTCATCTATTATTTAAAAATTGGTTCCTACACCAATAAATTTGTATCATAGCTTTTTCTATTTATCATTAAGTATGAACTTTATCTCTATCAGATAAAAATTCAATTCATAGTTAAGAACATAGATCATTTTTTAGACCAGGTTTTGTGGCTTATATTTGTAATTCAAAAAATTTGGAAGGCCAAGGCAAAAATAACCTTGGGGGCAGGGATTTGTAACCCAGTTTCTCAAAATAGTGAAACACCATCTCTACAAAAAGTTTTTTTAAATTAGCTAGATATGGTGGCTCACACCTGTAATCTTAGCACTTTATGATGCCAAGGTGGGTGGATTTAGGCCTAGAGTTTGAGGCCAGCCTGCGTAACATAGTAAGATTCTGACTCTAACAACAAAATTAAAATAAATAACCAAATTAAATAACTAGCTAAGCCTACTGGCCTCTTCCTATAGACCCAGCTCATTGGGAGGCTAAGGCAGCTGGATAACATGAGCCCAGTAGTTAGAAGACAACGTGACCCCACAAGTTAGAAGCTGCAGTTAGCTATGATTGCACCACTGCATTCAATAGAAACTTCGTCTTTTTTTAAAAAATAAAATTATTGTAGCCTTAAGTTGGCACTAATTATAAAAGTACAGAGTACATTATAATAACTTGATTTAACAAGTCTTTTCAGCATTGTTTATATTAAAATATGTTAAGAAAATGTTATTGAACTAGAAAAAGATTGATATGAATTTTCAGAGACCTACACACAATTGTATTTTACTTACATCTTTGACTTTACTATGTGAAATTAAAGTCACAGAGCTTTATCAGTCAATCTGATATTTGTACTGTATTAGTCTATCTTCATGCTAAAGACATATGTGAGACTGTGGAATTTACAAAAGAAAGAGAAGTTTAATGGACTAACAATTCCGCATGACTTTGGATGCTTCAGAATCATGGTAGAAGGCAAACAGGAGCAAGTCACATCTTACCAGATGGCAGCAGGCAAAGAGAGAGCTTCTGTAGGAAAATTCTGATGTTTCAAGCCATCAGATCTGGTGAGACTTATTCACTATCACAATAACGGCACAAAAAACATCTGCCCCCATGATTCAAGTATCCCCCATCTCATTCCTCTCACCACATGTAAAAATTCAAGTGCGGTGGGGACACAGTCAAACCATATCATTCCAACCCGGGCCCCTTCCCAATCTCATGTCCTCACATTTCAAAACCCCGTCCCATTTCAGCATTAACTCAATGGTCAAATTCCAATGTCTCATCTGAGACAAAGCGAGTTTTTTCTGCCTATGAGCCTGTAAAATGTAAAGCAAGTTAGTTACTTCCTAGATACAATAAGGTACAGACATTGGGAAAATACAGACATACCAAATGTGAAAAACTGACCAGAATAAAGGGGCTACAGACCCCATGCGAGTCTAAAATCCAATGAGGCAGTACAATCTTAAAGCTTCAGAATGATCTTCAAGAGCTAGATTTCCATGGTCTTGAGCAGCTCCACCCATGAGGCTTTACATGGTACAGCCTTCCTCCCAACTGCTTCCACCAGCTGATATTGAGTGTATGTGGCTTTTCCAGGCACAAAATTCAAGCCGTCAGTGGATCTACCATTGTGCGGTCTGGAGGCTGGAGACCCTCTTTTAACAGCTCCACAATCATCGTCTATGTTGCTACGTGGATTTTCAATGGTAGAAATACTGCTGCTGATGACAGGGATCAGGTACAGCTGCTGGATCACAGAATTTGCATGATGAGTAGCACCAGCCTCTGAGTCCCACAGATCTTTTTTGGTGGGCGTGGTCCAGCAGAGGCAGATATTCCCACTCAGGAAGTACTTTACAAGCTGAGATTAGAAAAAATGCTTTCTCAGAAAGAGTTATATAACATGGTATAATATTAAATTTTCAGGTGTTAAACGTGGACTTAGACTTAATCATTACAAGTTTACTTACTATAAAATGTTTGAGCTTAAAATAAGTGTATTTAATTAATTTTCATCAGAATTTTATATGAATAAAACATTAGTTTTCTCAGTTTTAACTGAGCACTTTGTTTAAAGTTATTGTTGTGAATCATAAAACTATAACCCTCAAATAAATATCTGCTTTATTCCTCAGTAAATAGCAATAATTTCTTTGTCTTGTGTATTTAAAAATACTGTGAGAACTATAAATTCTTCTCTACTTTGAGTAAAATGTAATACAGCTTATGCATTAATCCATTTTAGAGATGAACTGCATAAATTAGAGCACATTTAACTGCAAGCTATGAAGCTGCAAAACAGAATTAAACAGATCTTCACGTACTGACAGGTGTTTGACTACAAAAGAAAGTTAACAATACTGTATATTGTATGTTTTCATTTGTGTGAAAAAAAACAAATAGCTACATGCATGGATATCTGCACATACAGGGATAATCTCTGGATGAGAAATATAATATTGGTGACAAGTTAATAATTTGTAGTACATATCCTCTTATGTATTTGGAAATATATATTAACCCCATAAAACTGTTAGCTAAATAGGTTAACAACAGCAGTATTTGTTTCAAAAAATTCTTTTGAAACTATATATTTACTATGTCAATACAATAGTTAAATAAATTAAGAAAAAAGTGTTTTTCAAAAGGAAACTCTTTCCTCTACCTACAAGCCACAGGACAAATAAAGATCTGACCTGTTAAGCAGTGAATTTAGCTAGAAACTCATACAATGTGCTAGAAAATATACTCACAAAGAGAAAAACATAAATATAATTTCACATTTACTAATTGCAGGTCTATACTGAATGCTGCTGTTAATTATATATTTAACATTCAGTTTTCTCTTGAAATAAACTAAATTTTATGTTATTTGTTAATTTATTTACATTACCTCAGACTTGTTTCAGCTCTGTGTAAGATTTGAACATTGCTACCCTTTTTGTGGAACTGATGTTTATTTAGAAGCAATAAAATGCACTCAAAGGTTCTTTTCTTATATGATTTTTTAAACCATAACTTTATTAGAATTTAACTAAAATAATATTAAGCAACTTTAATTTTTGGTTTATGAAAAACTTGTTAATGCATATATTTTAAATATAAACTTTTTATAGCATTAAATTTGGCTCTTTGCTACCAGTATTTTTTCACATGTGATTAAAACGACTCACTGTGTTAAGTTACCAAAACCGACTAAAGGGAAGTATTAAAGAAATAGATTTTTTTTAAAAAAGAAATCATACTCTCACACTAAAATTGTTTTAATTATATTTAATTATATGCCTGATGGCTACAGAATGTTAAAATAGTTCACCAAAAAAAAAAAAAGAAAAAACCCCGAGTTGATTTTATCTAACAGAAAATAGAATTTCACATACTACTATTATTAATGAACAAAAGGAGCTTTATAATTTAAAATACTCACTAGCTATTGTTTTGTCTATGTAATATGTTTTAGCCAAACAACCTACTATCTTTTAAAGCTTTTTTTACAGTCAATAGCTGGTACTACAAGTAGCTCAAAACCAAGATTAATGGTAGTTGGTAAGCTACGTGAACAGCCAGCTCAGTTGGCAGTTGTTTACTTCTTATACGTTGCAGATGAACTTTTTATGTAGGGAAGAGGAAACAATCAATTAATTCCTAGAAAGTAGGAAAAAGTAATCACAGTATTATTAATAGAAAACATAGGTTAAAAAAGGCTTTAGAAAAAAATACTTTTAAGATTATTTGACATAAACATCTCATTTTATCTTAAAACAATTTTGAATTTTCTTACAAAAGCAAATCCTAAGAAAACCCCAAGTATAATCAATAAATGTAATTAGTTTCACAAATTAGGTTTGTATAGAAATTTCTAAAACCTGAGAACTTTACCCAGAAGAAAAATAACATTCTAAATTAACCTATACTTTTAATTAAATTAAAATGGAAATAAATTTATTTAGAATAAAAGAGAATGCATTAAAGTTACATTGCTTTTTTCTTGAATTAGTATATATAAATAAACTCATAAAAACGTGATATAAAAATAAAGTTTTGCAAGATGTATATTTTTCTCAATTATAAATTCAATCAAAGATCAGACATGGTCATTCACACCTGTAATCCCTGCCTATTCTGAGGATGAGGCAGGCAAATTACTTGAGGTCAGGAGTTAGTGACCATTCTGGACAGCATAGTGAAACTCCATCAGCTGTGGTGGTGCCTACCCGTAATCTCAGCTAACAAAGAGGCTGAGGCAGATTAATTACTTTAACTGTGAGGCAAATGGTTGCAGGGTGCCAAGATTGCATCCTGCACTCAAGCCAAAGGGACAGTGTGAGATTCCATTTTAAAAATAAAAGGAAATAAATTCAGTCAAAGAAGAATTGAAATATACTGCTTATTTACTTTTCAATGCAGTTTGTCAGAAATTGATTTGTAATTGTATTTTAAAAATGTCTTAAGGCTGGGCATGGTGGATCACGCCTGTAATCCCAGCACTTTGGGAGAGCAAGGCGGGTGGATCACAAGGTTAGGAGATGGGAGACTATCCTGGCCAACACAGTGAAACCCCATCTCTATTAAAAATCAAAAATTAGCTGGGTGTGTTGGCATGTGTCTTCAATCCCAGCTACTTGGCAGACCGAGGCAGGAGAATCACTTCAACCCAGGAGGCAGAGATTGCAGTCAACCCAGATCACACCATTCCAGTCCGGGGACAGAGAGAGGCTCCATCTTTCAAACAGAAAGTCTTGAAGTGTGACACATATTTCAAAGTTACTATAACCTCTACAAAAATAAATGACTTCTTGTTTTTATTTAATTTTATTTTATATTAAATTCCATGGTACATATGGGGGCATGAAGGTTTATTTCATAATTAAACAAGTGCCATGGTTGTTGAATGCACATATTAACCCATAATTTAGGTAGTAAGCCCTGCATAATTTATCTATTTACCCTGAAGCTCTTTTTTTCACCCTGACAGACCCATGTGTGTGATGTTTCCCTCCCTGTGTCTATGTGTCTTCAATGTTTAGGTCCCATGCATGAGTGTGAAAATACAGTGTTTGTTTTTTTGTATGTGTTTTGTTTCTGTGTCAGTTTAGTGAGGGTGATGGCTTCCAGCTTCATCCATGTCCCTTCACGGGACACGATTTCATTCCTTTTTATGACTGCATATAAATTCACTTTGTAAATGTACCACACTTTCTATACTCAGGCTGTCATTGATAGGCATTGGGGTTAATTTCATGTCTTTGTTATTGTGAATAGTTCTGTAATAAACATACACATACATGTATCCTTGTAACAGAATGACTTGTGTTTGGAAGGGTATATATCCAGTAATATAATGGCTGAGTCCAGTGGTATTTCTGATTCTAAATACTTGATTAATCATCACACACTTTTTCACAGTGTGTACTGATTTGCAATCTGAACAACAATGTAAAAGCTTTCTTGTTACTGAACAGCCTCACCACCATCTGTTGTTTCTTGGCTTTTTATTAATTACCATTTTGACTGGCTTCAGATGCTATCTTATTGCAGTTTAGATTTGCATTTCCATAATAATTAGTTATGGTGAGCTTTTTGAGATAAAGACAAATAATTCTTTTCTTACCCAAATGTGGCCTCTTATATCAGCTGTTCAACATCCATTTAGCCTGTGTTTTTAACACTATCCTGCAAAAAGGAAAGTATTATAGTCTTAATTTACATAATAATGATAGAAAATGACAGAATGTCAGAAGAGCAGTAGTTATAGTGAGATCTCATGTAAAATTTCTGCAAATTTTTAAAAAGCAGATTCATATTTCTTCATCAGAACTCTCTAGAATAGTAAATGTCATCAGTTTTGCTTCCACACGATACAAACATGTTTGGGTATTTCTACCACAGGAAAAAAAAAAAAAAGGTTACTATTGCACTTAGTGGAAGAGACCAGAAATGCTACTCATCATCCTACAATGCACAGGAAAACTCCTCACAAAAAAAATTACATGAGTACAAAATGTCAAAATCCAGGAATCAGAAATTCTTTTCCATTAGTAACCTTTATAATCTACCATGAAAAATGCTATTCTGAACCCCAATTTCATATATTTTAGAAATATGCTCTCACAGGATATAAAAAAGAGAGTGTAAGTAAAACAGGTGGTTCAATGCAAATACCAATCTTTCAAATTTAATTTTTAAATAATTTTGAAATATAATAATTTCCAAATAAGGTTTAAAAATATCAAGTTTGGCCGGGCGCGGTGGCTCAAGCCTGTAATCCCAGCACTTTGGGAGGCCGAGGCGGGCGGATCACGAGTTCAGGAGATCGAGACCATCCTGGCCAACACGGTGAAACCCTGTCTCTACTAAAAATACAAAAATTTAGCCTGGCGTGGCAGCGTGCGCCTGTAGTCCCAGCTACTCGGGACGCTGAGGCAGGAGAATGGCGTGAACCCGGGAGGCGGAGCTTGCAGTGAGCCGAGATCCGGCCACTGCACTCCAGCCTGGGTGACAGAGCGAGACTCCGTCTCAAAAAAAACAAAACAACAACAACAAAAAAATCAAATTTTGGCCAGATGAGGTGGCTTGTGCCTGTAATCCCAGAACTTTGCAAAGCTGAGGAGGGTGGATAACGATGTCAGTAGTTCAAGACCAGCCTGACCAAGATGGTTAAATTCCTTCTCAACCAAAAATACAAAAATTAGCTGAGCGCGGTGGCAGATGCCTGTAATCCCAGCTACTTGAGAAGCTGAAGCAGGATAATCACTTGAACCCTGGGGGCAGAGGTTGAAGTAAACTGAGATAATGCCACTGCACTCTGCACTCCAGCCTGGGTGACAGTGTGGGACTCCGTCATACCCACCCCCCCGCCCCCCCCCCCCCCCACACAAATTTCTTTCTTTCTTTCTTTCTTTCTTTCTTTCTTTCTTTCTTTCTTTCTTTCTTTCTTTCTTTCTTTCTTTCTTTCTTTCTTTCTTTCTTTCTTTCTTTCTTTCTTTCTTTCTTTCTTTTCTTTCTTTCTTTCTTTCTTTCTTTTTCTTTCTTTCTTTCTCTTTCTTTCTTTCTTTCTTTCTTTCTTTCTTTCTTTCTTTCTTTCTTTCTTTCTTTCTTTCTTTCTTTTTCTTGCTTGCTTGCTTGCTTTTTCTTGCTTTCTTTTTCTTTCTTTCTTTCTCTTTCTTTTTCTTTTTTCTTTTCTTTCTTTCTTTCTTTCTTTCTTTCTTTCTTTCTTTCTTTCTTTCTTTCTTCTATCAATCATCTATTTATCATCTATCTATACGTATGTCAAGTTGTAAGACACTCAATTGTCAATATTTAAAGATCCAATAGAAGTAAGGCATCCCTCTTTTGTCATGGGATTTTGGTGGAGTCAGCTTGCCAGATGGAAACCTCTGTGGCCAGTGGTGCCTTTGCCTGAGTTTTGCTCAGGCCTGCTAAGCTTGTTGAACTCACCCTGCTTGAGAGGTTGCCCACAGCTTGCACCATGGGCATGAATTTAACAGCTGCCAAGGGCAAATGTGGCACAGAATGGCAAGGAATGTATGAGCAAGTGTGAGCATCAGCCACTACACACAGCCAGGCATGCCAGCTGTGGCAGGGCAGGAATTTTTAGGTGTCAACTGAAGTGCCATCTCACTGAGAAGCTGCAGCTTGATCTGGCATGCTGCAAGTAGCTTCCACAGTTTATACTGCACAGTGGTGCCCAGAAGCCTGAAGATGCCAGAAACTTCAAAGTCCTAAAGAAGATGTCACAGCTCTGGCTTTGAGAGCACCAAGTCTGTGCGCCCTGAAGGGTCATAACTCTCCTCTTATTTTTGTCTTCTATGATGTGATGAGCAAAGCGTATCTTTTTTTCCTCAGTTTGTGTTACAGCTCTTTTAGCTCCATCATTCAGCAGATCTCAAATAATTGTTCTGCATTCAGGAATAATGAGGTAGATGGACAAGTGGAGAGTGAGCTATGTAAAGAGAAACTACCGAATCGGAGAACACAGAAAAGCCCCTCACTGGGTCGCTCTTCCACACGGGCCAAATGTCCTGATGAGTGTCCAACTCTCAGGAGAGAGACTGGGTAGCTCCTCTCTACAGGCAGGATGTCAGTGATTAGTGTCCAACTCTCAGCAAAGAGGAGACCCTGGAATAGGTAGCTTCTCCATCCAGCTGGTCATCTTACCAGGTTTTAAGCTCTCCGGAGAGAGAAAGCCCTGGAGTGGGTAAATCCTCTTCACATCTGGTGATCCAACATCTAAGCCTTCAGCATAGAAGAGACCCTGGAGTGAGTAGCTTATCTCTCTATTTGGCTGTTCCATCATCTCCCCACCTCTCTGCATCCTGTTGTGGGTAGCACCAGTGTATTGCTAAGAGTTCTGATGCCTCCTCAGCTCTTAGCAGAGAGAAGGCCCTTCAGTGGTTGCTCCTCTCCACAACTGATAATCTATCAAGTCTTTGAGTCTGGCTAAGTCCAGGAGTTCTATGTGCTTCAAAGAAAATAAAGTTATTGCTAATTGGATTATTGGGCACCAATGGGTGCACTTAATAAAAGCATCATCACTTCCCATTCTTGTCCATCAGCCTAGGCCCCAGACTTCAGGATGTCACTGGCTTGAAAAAGGGAGCTTCAGTACAGAGCAGCAAATGTATTCCTAGGAACCTGTGATGGTTACTACTGAGTGTCAACTTAATTGGATTGAGATATACAGAATATTATTCCGGGGTGTATCTGTGTGAGTGTTACCCAAAGAGATTAACATTTGAGTCAGTGGGCTGGGGAAAGCAGATTCAACCTTAATCTGGTGGGCACAATCTATTCAGCTTCCGGTAAATACAAAACAGGCAAAAAACATGAAAAAGTGAGATGGACTAGCCTCTTGCCCACACCTTCCTTCTGTGCCTGATGCTCTCTGCCCTGACATAGTGGACTCCAGGTTGTTCAGCTTTGGAACTCAGATAAGTTCTCCTTGATTCTCAGCTTGCTGACAGCCTATTGTGGGACATTGTGATGATGTAAGTTAATATTTAATAAACCCTCCTATAGATATTAGTTCTGTCCCTGTGAGAGAATCCTGACTAATACAGATTTTGGTGCCAGAAGTGGTTCTAGAGGAACATAATATTAAAAATGAAGTACTTTCATTTGATTTGAAGTTTCTGGAGTTGGCTGCCTAATATAATTTGATGCAAAAATGCTATGAACTCTACTTCCAAGAATATGGAAAACACTGATAGTCCTTGGTGGAAACTGTTTAGAGACTTATGCAAAATAAATGATTTTGGCACTCCTGATTCACTGATTGTGAGAGTCAAGGAGTTTAGTGACTCTGTAAATAATACCTTTGACAATATGTAAAGAACCAAGGAACATAATGAAGCCATTTGGTAGCTCTCAAGTTTAGTGAACAAAATGATAAGAGAAAATGGTGAACTCAAGGATTCTATCTCCCAGCTTCAGAAGCAGATATTGAGCCTCAAATCTGCTAATTTTGCCCTGAGTGAGAGTCTTGTGACTTGTTGGGAAAGAGCTAAAATTGTGGAGAAACAGACACAAGCTCTTATCATGTGAGTAACCGACCTGCAATAAAAGATGCATGTACAGCCTCATCAGCTGTCTACTTTTACAGTGAGGGCATTGATTGGAAGAGTAAGAAAACCCTCCAAATTTGAATGGTGACATGTGGGAGGACCCTGAAGAATCTGGGACACTTAGTGTGTAAACTCTGATGAACTTTTTTCTTTTTCTTTCTTTCTTTCTTTTTTTTTTTTTTTTTGGCAGAAAGAACAACTTCCTAATCTTGAGAAGTGTCAACATCCCCTTTCTGACGTGTGCTTCCATCAGACTTTCCAACTTGGTCTGAAGAGATAAACCCTGCACTGGCTGAGGCAACAGTGATGGCCTCCCCTGGGGTAGTTGCCAGGAAAGATAATATTGATTCTCTTCAGAAACCATCCCCAATATTTGTTTCAAGACCTGTAACTAAAGTTCTGTTGGGCTCCTAGAGGTGAGGTTGAGAATGTGACCCATGAGGTGGTGTGCTACACTGAAAAAGAACTGTTAGAGTTATCTCATTTATTGGAACAACAATCTGGAGAACAGGCATGTGAATGAATATTAAGTGTATGGAATAATGGGGGAAGAAGGGACATGGAGTTGAATCAGACTTAATTTATTGAGTAGAGCCCACTAAGAAGGGACTTTGCATTTAATATTGCTGCTTGGGAAGTTTAAAGGAAAAAAAAAAAAAAAAAAAAAAACTTCTAATAGTTGATTTGTTTTGTTACCTGAAATACGAATTAAAAGATGACCTACCATGAGTGAGCTGGAAATGCTTCGTCTCCATTGGTTTAATGTAGTGAAAGAGATCTGAAAGTTTATGGAAATTAGGATGGTCTAGTGGATCCATCTCTGTTCGACTTACTTATCCCACTTTGGAGGGTCCAGAAGGGATAGCTTTTACCGATACCTTGTGAAATAGATTTGCGAGGGAAGCACTTGCATCTGTGAATAGCCTTGTAATTGCTCTGCTCTGTATGTCAGATGTAATGGTGGGAACCACAGTCACTCAACTACAAAATTTAATTATGATCAGAAACATTGGATCCCAAGGTGGCAGAGGCCAAGTTGCAGGACCCAACCATCAAAAGCAAAGTGAGCATAGCTAAGGGAAAGTAGCACTTAGAATAATCTGACTCCTATGAAACTCTGGCATTAACTAATTAGTCACAGTGTTCCTCGAAGTGAATTTGAGAGAAAGCCTACTGCATTCATACGTAAGTTAAACAAATAGATAACTTTTTGGTCAAAATAAAAAATGACTATTTTGAAGTATAAAAACAGAAAATTACAGGCTCCTCCCCCATCAGTTTCCAGATAAGAGTCAATTTAAAGACCAAGAACTCCTTGAAAGAAAAAGAGGCCAGTTCCCCTTGAGGAAGTACCCCACTACATTACCAACAAAGTCATTGTGGTTCTACAATTAAAGTAAGAACTTATGGAGGTCAGGTAATTAATGTAGCTTTAGCTTAGCTTGGACTTATAGAGCCTCCCATGGGTCCCAGGACTCATCCTGGAGTCATTTTCCCAGTGCTAGAATGCATAATTTGCATAGACATACCTAGCAGCTGGCAGAATCGCACATTTGCTTCCTGATTTGTAGGGTGAGGTGTACTACACTGGAGAAGTTTAAATGGAAGCCATTAGAGCTGACTCTATGTAGAAAAATAGTAAATAAAAAAACAATATCACATTCGTGAAGGGATTGCAAACATTAGTGCCAACATCAAGGACTTCAAAGATGCAGCAGTAATCCAACAGATCGCAGTTCTTTCATTTGGCCTGTGCAGAAGACAGATGGATCTTGGAGAATGATAGTGGATTATCAAAATGTAACCATGTTGTGACTCAAATTGCAGCTGCTGTACCAGATGTAGTTTTATTGTTTAGCAAATTAATACATCTCCTGGTACCTGGTATGTAGCCATTGACATGGAAAATGGCTTTTTCTTTATTACTATTTATAAGGCCCAACAGAAGCAATTTACCTTCAGCTGACAAGGCCAGCAATATACCTTACTGTCCTACCTCAGCGGTATATCAACTGTCTGTCTTCATGCGAGAATCTTATTCAGAGAGACCTTGATTGCTTTGCATTTCTACTAGATATCACACTGGTCCATAACATTGATGACATGATTTTATCCAATGAGCAAGAAGTAGCAAGAACACTGGGCTTATATGTGTGACATATTTGTAACAGAGGATGGGAAATGAATCTGATTAAAATTCAGAGACCTTCAACCTCAGTAATATTTCTAGGGCTACAGTATTGTGGAGCCTATTAAAATATTCCTTTTAAGGTAAAGAAAAATCTGCTGCATTAGGCACCTCCTGCAACCATGAAAAAGGCACAGTGCTTAGTAGGAATATTTGGATTTTGGATACAACATATTTTTCATTTGGGTGTGTCACTCTGGCCCATGTATTGAGTGATCTGAAAGGCTGCCAGCTTCCAGTGGCATCCAGAACTGGGGAAGGCTTTTCAACAGGTGCAGGCTTCGGGCCAAGCTCTTCTGCCACTTGGGGTATATGACCCCACAGATACAATGATGCTTGATATGTCAGTGGCAGATAGGAATGATATTTGGAACCCTTGCCAAGCTCCCACAGGTGAATCACAGTGTAGGCCTCTAGGATTTTTCAACAAGGCCTTGTCCTCTTCTGCAGATAAGTAATCTGCTTTGGAGAGACAGTTCTTAGCCTGTTCCTGGGTTTTGGTGAAAACTGGAAGTTTGCCTATGGGTCATCAGGTCACCATGTGAGCTGAACTGCCTATCATGAACTGGGTGCTTTCTAACCCATCTAGCCAGAAAGTGGGTTTTGCACAGCAGCATTTCATTATCAAATGGAAGTGTTATATACATGACCAGGATTGAACAGGTCCTAAGCCACAAGTAAGTCACTTGAGAAAATGGCTTAAATGACAATGTTCTCAACTCCTGCCACCAACACCTTCTCTCCTCCAGCCTGCACTGATGGCCTCATGGGAAGTTCTTTATGATAAGTTGACAGAGGAACATAACAGTGGGGCCTGGTTCACAGATGGTTCTGCACAATATGCAGCCACCACCCAAAAGTGGACAGCCGAAGCACTACAGCTTCTTTCTAAGACATCCTTGAAGGACAGTAGTGAAGATAAATCTTCCTAGTGGGGAAAACTTCAAGCATTGAACCTGGTGGTACACTTTACATTGAAGGAGAAAAGGCCAAATGTGTGATTATATACTGAATAATGGGTCATAATCAATGGGTTGTCTGGATGTCTGGCACTTGGAAGAAGCATGATTAGAATATTGGTGACAAAGACATTTGAGAAAAATGTATGTGGATGGGCCACTGAGTGGTCAAAAACTGAAGATACTGGTATCTGATGTAAGTGCTCATGAACAAGTGACCTCAGTAGAGAAAGTGTTTAGTAATCAAGTGGATAGAATGACCCATTTTGTGGACACTGCTCTGCCTCTTTCCCCATCATGTTATTGCCCAATGGGCCCATGAACAAAGTGGCCATAGTGGCAGGAATGGAGGTTACATATAGGCTCAGCAACATAGACTTCCACTCACTAAGGCTGGACCTGGTTATGGTGTCTGCTGAGTGCCCAACTTGCCAGCAGCAGAGAACAACACTGAGGTCTTGGTATGGTACCATTTCTCAGGGTAATCAGCCAGCTACGTGGTGGCAGGTTGATTATCTTGGAACTCTTCCATCATGCAAAGGGCAGAGGTTTGTACCACTGGAATAAACACTTACATTTCTCATGGGTTTGCCTATTCTTCATGCAATGCTTCTGCCAAGACTGCCATCAGTGGACTCACAAAATGCTTTATTCATCATCATGGTATTCCACACAGTGTTTCCTCTCAAAAACACACTCACTTTACAGCTAAGGAAGTGTGGACTCACAAAATGCAGCTAAGGAAGTGTGACACTGGGTTTCTGTTCATTGAATTCACTGCTTTTATCATGTTTTTTTGTTTGTTTGTTTGTTTTGTTTTTTTTTGGTTTTTTTTTCTACCATCCTGAAACAGCTGGATAAATAGAATGGTGCAATGGCCTTTTGAAGTTACAATTACAATGCCAACTATGAGAGAATAAGGGACTGTGGAAAAGTTCTCTAGAAGACCACATATGCTCTGAATCAGCATGCAATATATGGTACTGTTTCTCTCATAGCCATAATTCATGGGTCCATAAATCAAGGGATGTAAGTAGAAATGTCACCATTCACCATCACCCCTAGTGATCCACTAGCAATATTTTTGCTTTCTGTTTCCATAACATATGTTCTGCTGGCCTAGAAGTCTTAGTTCCCAGGGGAGAAATGCTGCAACCAGAAGACACAGCAATGATTCCATTAAACTGGAAGTTAAGATTGCCACCTGGACACTTTGGACTTCTCCTACCTTTGAGTTAACAGTCTAAGAAAGAAGTTACAGTGTTGACTGAGGTGAGTGATCCAAACTATTAAGAGGATATCAGTCTACTGCTCCACAAATTAGGTAAGAAAAAGTATGCATGGAATACAGAAGATACATTAGGATGTGTCTTAGTATTACCATGACCTGTGACTAAGGTCAAAACAGCCTTAATTAAACAGCCCAATCCTGACAGGAATACACATTGTTAAATCCCCTCAGGAGTTAAGGTTTGGGTCACACGTTAGGAAAAAAGAAAAAAAAGAAACACACACACACACACACACACAAACAAACAAAAAAACATGACCTCTTGAGTTGCTTTGCTGAAGGTAAAGAAAACCCAGAATGGGTAGTAGAAGAAGCTAGTCATCCATACCAGCTGTAAACACATGACCAGCTGCAGAAATGAGGGCTTTGTCTTTAGCATTTCTTCCTTTTTTTGTAAAAAAAAGTTTGTACATATATACACATGTGGTAAGAAAATATCTTCTTTTTTTCTTTCCTTTTATTATGTGATGTAAGATATATTGACTTCATATCAACATTTGAGCATAGGTAACTTTATATAATAGTGTTTGTCTTAGAGATTAGTGTTCCTGGTTGTATAAAAGATAGTTCCATTATGTTAGGTGTAAATATTACCTCATTTTTTTGTATTGTGTTATTTGTAATTATAACCTAATTTTTGTCTGTATTTGAACATTATGTATTATCTCAGAAGATGTGTATGGATTCAAATTGACAAGGGATGGATCAGTGATTAATACTTAGTGCCAATTTCGTTGTATTGAGGATACAAAGTATTAATCTGGGTCGTATCTCTTGGGTGTTTTCTAAAAACAGGTTAAAATTTGAGTCAGTGAGCTGGGGAAGGCAGACCCACATTATTCTAGTGGGCACAATAAAATCAGCTTCTAGTGAATGTAAAGCAGACAGAAAGATGAGAAAAGGTGAGATGGGCCTAGCCTCCAAAGCCTACATGTTTCTCCTGTGCTGGAAGCTCCTTGCCCTCGGACACTGCATTCCAACTACTTCAGTTTTGGGACTCAGACTTGTTCTCCTTGCTCCTCAGCTTGCAGACACCCTATTTTGATCATGTAAGTTAAATTTCAGAGCCTCCATATATGTATATATTACAGTCTTTGTGTATATGTGTTTGTATGTGTCTATATATATACACAAAAAGGGATAACAAAGTATACAGTTTGTTTGTATGTGTTCTCAAAAAGCACTATTTGAATAAACACTAAAATGGTAAAACTTCTTTTAATAAGTCAACTGATTTGACAGTGATAAAATAATTCTATATAAAAAAACTCACATACGTATAAGTGTGTGTGTCTAAGTTTAAATGGTTCATTCTGATCTCTGTAAAACAAACACTCCAAAAGCACTCATTTTTCTATTTAGTTACTGCCAAGGCCCTAGAACCTACATCAGAGGAGTTGCTTAATAGATAGTTACCAATTAGTACATACTATTTATTTCTTTAAGCATATAGGTGTATTATATTTTCTTAGGAAATAGCAATTAAACTTTCACACAGATTTAGGAATTGGTTCTGTAATCATGGTAAAATGTAACCATTTAAATCAGGTATAAATATAAGCAATCTGTAACCTAACTGCCTCAGTGAAATATCTTTTACAAATAATAATAACAATAATCATAATAAAACAGTGCCAGCACTTTGAAAAATTAGTAAGTAAAGCACAGGCTTCAATAAATACACCTCTTTTGCCACAAGTTTGGCCTGAATAACTTCATTTCTACAAACGTCAGCTTGTATACACCATCTAATGTCTGCTAATGCCTTGATTTCACACTGACTGTATTTTTCCAAGAATGTATCTAAATAACTTAGCTCTCCCTTAGTACATTAAGCAAAAACAAAACAAAACAAAACAAAACAAAAAAACATCTTGTCTGTTTACTTTAGGCATCAAATAGCAATTTATTAATTTTGGAGAAAAAGCAAGCTCTATACAGATATGAGTTCTATGTTGTGGAGAAATTTCTAGCCAAAAGTTCAGGTGTTAAATGAGAACAACTTGACATTAAAAATGTGGATAACTGCCATGTTGCTACCTATTAACCTTCTGAATGTTCTGAAATTTTTGATTCAAACGTAAAAGATTTTCCATTGTATGAATTCACCTCCTTTTTGGATTTACCTTAATATTTTCACATATTTTTTCATATTTCATTAATTTCCTAATTCTGTATCTTTATTTTATCTTATTGTCTAACAAGCATTTTGTGAATGTATTTATCTTTTATTATTTTAGAACATGATGGAAGACAAATAATTCTGATAAAAGATGCCCAGTATGCAAACATCTATGAAATAATTTTTTAAACAGCAGAATATACTTGAATATTTATTCTACTCAACAATTTCAGCAAAATTTTTCTAACCCCAGCTGTAATCTTTGAAAGCTTTGTCTTTATTTGGCTTGCTTATTGTAATACCTTAGCAACTTTCAAATTGTAAGATAAGATTTATGCACAGTATGAATGCATAATGTAGTGTGCCAATGCACATGTGTGCCTGTGTTATATGTGTACCTTCAAGCTGTAGTCAAGATTAGCTCTATCCCAAATGCCATCAATTGAGTTTTCTCGCTTGGTACCTCCAAAATAGAGACTGCCTAGTGTTTTATTTTTCTATATTAGTGTTTTACAGAAATATTTAAAAAGTAATGGGAAAAAAGGAGAGAATAAGGAAATACATGGTTTAGTTTGTAATTATGGATTAGCTAACTGACTTCACTTTACTAATGCTTACCTTAACTTGAATCAATGAAACTTTATATAAGCTTTTTAAAATCCTTCTGATATAGGAAACAAAAGATTGAGTTAAGAAATCTTCAAATATAATATCAAATAATTTTAACGTGTTTTTAAAATAATTTTCTTGAGAGATTGTTCAACACTCTTAATTTTTCAAAAGTACCAGAGACTCTAGATTTTAGGATATTTAGCAGCATTTCTAAACTTTCAGTACTAGATGCTAGTAACAAGCATACCAATTCCACTTCAAGTCATAAACTCAGCTTACAGTGAAATCTAAAGTGTAATCTACTAACCTATAAAATCCCTAGACAATCACAGTGACTATCTGTTACTTGTATGAGTTCATCTTCTATAATTATTTTCCTTCCACAACCTGCTTCAGCCACAGGGACCTGACTATTTTTCAACAACTTAAGCAGGCTTCCACCCGGGATCATCATACTTGTTGAACTTGCTGCATGTTTATATAATTATTTCCTTATCATCTTATTTAGATATTTACTTGAAAGTCACTTTTAAGCAAATTATTGTACATTTGTTTTATATAAAACCAAAATGTACTTTATACTGATCTTGTCTCACATATTTTATGTGGAATATAGAAACTTAATTAATAAAAAGCAAATAAAAAACTACATAACATAACCACTAACACAAAAACCTAACACCTAAAATCCCAAATTGGAAGTATAACACATAATTTAAGTATTTTAAACAACAATTTTAAGATAAAAACATAAATCTCATAGATAAAAATAAACTGAGATTAGAAAAAATCAATGCTTTTTAGATACAAATGTAAAAAAAGTGCAGGGAAGACAGCTTCAAACCCTGCAAAGAAACCTTAAACCTATCATAAACAGCCTGAACCTTGGAAATAAATAGTTCATATTAACCAAGTGAACGTGTAATCAAGAGAGACATTTATAAAATTGTAATTTTTAAAAATTTACCATAGTATCTCCTAAGCACAAATGAAGGCTTATCAAAATTGAAATACAAATTTTCAGTATGAAGCCCTGAATCCTGCTTCTGGAAGGGAGTAAAGAAGCCCTTACTTGCTAAAGTATTATGTTTTTTTCTAGTGTATATAGGGGATACACGAAGAATTGATGAAATACTTTTACTTCTGTTTTGCCTAACCCAGAACTCACTCTTCATTGAAAATGCCAAAACTTGGTCATAAATATTTAAGTTGCTGAGAACAAAGAATACAGTTTTTATACAATAGACAAAAAACACAAGAATCAAAAATTGAAGAGATCTTTATTTGAAAAAATCTGAATATTCAAAAGCAGTTTAGTGTACTGAAAGATTTAGAAAATCGTGTCCATGTTCATGACGGAAAATTTTATCAAAAAATATATAAAACAATATACGTTAGTTCTTAAGTTTATCTATAGTTTCAGTGTGAGAAGAAAGTGAAGGCCAAGACAGAATTATAAGCAATCCCCCTGAGAGTTAAAGAAGAGTGTTAATACAGATCTAATTTTAAAAAAATGATAGTTTTAAAATTGCTCTTATTCAAAATGCTAATGGAACACAAGCTAAGCTTTTATATCTAATAAAGCAGCTTGGAGAAATGAAGAAAAACTAGATTTCAGAGTTAGCATATTTTGACATTTTGAATATTGTTTTCTGCAAAACAAAAATGTAAAAACCAACAGAAACATATGACTAACGTAAAGTAAATGCAGAAACTGAAATATCCCAAATTTTATATATAAAGAACTTAAAACAACAGTTTTAAGTACGGCTAAAGAAAAGTGACACAGAATTGATGAAAGAACAACATGAGAGCAACAGTGAGACAAAATATTTAAAAATATGAAAATTTTGAGATAAAGAACACAATGACTGAAAGAAAATCTAAAATAAAGGAGTTTAACTGCAGACTTGAGCAGGAAAATATTCAGTCAATTTTAAGAAATGAAAACTGAAATAACCCAGCCTGAGAATTGAAAAAAAAATTAATTAAAAAAATGCTAAAACATCAATAGAACACCATGAGCTATACCAATACATGCAATATGGGCATCTTATATATACAGTAAAAGAAGAGGAAAAAAAATCTGAAAGCAAAAAGATGGCTGAATATTTCCCAAACTTAATTAAAAATCTAAATCTTCAACCAGAATATAGTCAACGATAGCCACATCAAGAAACCTTATAGTCAGTCAAGAGCTAAGGCAAAGAAAATTGTAAAACCAGAAAGTTATAAGCAACTTGTTATGTTCATATGAGCCTTGATTAAAATTAATGGATGATTGTTCATTAGAAACCATGGAAGTCAGAAGGCGGTAGGATATCAAATTTTAATAGAAAAAAATGCTATCAAACTTGAAATCTATAAATGGTAAAATGATACTCAAGTAAAAATATCTAGATAAAGGAAAGCTAAAAGAATTTGTGACTAACCTTCTTTAAAATTGTTATTACTATTACAACCCTGGCAAAGTTATCTATTACTGAGCACTCACTGTTTACACATATAATATAAGATAATAATATAAATTTAGAAGAATAGGAAAGCAAAAAAGCAGCACATTTTTATATTATTTTAATTGAAATTCAGGTTATTGAAACAAGTTAGTGTTATTAAAAGTAGGCTATTTTAAATTTACAATAATCATTGAAGTTCCAATTATAACTAACTAAAATATAAAAAATACATATTTTTTTCTAAATTAACCAAATTTTTAAAATGAGCAAACAAGGAATTAAGGATAAAATAAAATAATTAAAATATTGACAACAAGGAACTAAATCTCAGAAGAAGTAATGTTTGACTTGTAATAAATTTAAATATGGACTCATCCCTAAAAAGACAAAGACTGGCACAAATGTACCTTTAATGAAAAATTTATTTATATCATTTCTATGAAAGTCTTTCTTTGGGTATAATGACACAGAGGCCAAAAGTAACATGATACAAGTTCTGGGAAAAGCATGACAAGTGACTCCAGAGCACTATATATCTGTCACTTCAACTATACAACAGGTGCAGGGTCAGAATTGGTAAGATGCAATTTTTTTTGGAATCCCAGAGTCTATCTGAAGGTTTACAGCATCCAAAAAAAAGATATGTATAGTAATTAATAATTAAATTTTATCCATTTGATAGCATAGATAAACAGCAGCTATTTATTCTTTATTAACCACCTCTGTGGTATGCTGCCTTGCAAATAATTCTGGAGCACTTTGCAAGAACCATGAGAAACAGAAAAGACACTGCATTTTAAATCTCAGAAGGACTTGTGCACCAATATCTGCTTCTGATTATAGAGGCCCTGACATAGGTGAATAGCCATTGTTTCACTACCCAAACATTTTGCAGGCCTTTCCTTCTCCTGCTCGAGAAACTATCAGAATATATAAAGAGAAAGAATATACATATATATAGATATATATTTATTATACTTTAAGTTCTAGGGTACATGTGCATAACATGCAGGTTTGTTACATATGTATACTTGTGCCATGTTGCTGTGCTACACCCATCAACTCTTCAGCACCCATCAACTCGTCAGCACCCATCAACTCGTCATTTACATCAGGTATAACTCCTAATGCAATCCTTCCCCTCTCCCTCCTCTCTGTGATAGGCCCGAGTGTGCGATGTTCCCCTTCCCGAGTCCAGGTGATCTCATTGTTCAATTCCCACCTATGAGTGAGAACATGTGGTGTTTGGTTTTCTGTTCTTGCCATAGTTTGCGACAACGATGGTTTCCAGCTGCATCCATGTCCCTACAGAGGACACAAACTCATCCTTTTTTATGGCCGCATAGTATTCCATGGTGTATATGTGCCACATTTTCTTTCTTTCTTTTTTTTTTTTTTTGATATGGAGTCTGGTTCTGTTGCCCAGGCTGGAGTGCAGTGGCCGGATCTAGCTCACTGCAAGCTCCGCCTCCGGCGTTTACGCCATTCTCCTGCCTCAGCCTCCAGAGTAGCTGGGGCTACAGGTGCCCGCCACCTCGCCCTGCTAGTTTTTTGTATTTTTTAGTAGAGACGGGGTTTCACCGTGTTAGCCAGGATGGTCTCGATCTCCTGACCTCGTGATCCACCCGTCTTGGCCTCCCAAAGTGCTGGGATTACAGGCTTGAGCCACCGCGCCTGGCCGTGCCACATTTTCTTAATCCAGTCTGTCACTGATGGACATTTGGTTTGATTCCACGTCTTTGCTATTGTGAATAGTGCCACAATAAACATACGTGTGCATGTGTCTTTATAGCAGCATGATTTATAATCCTTTGGGTATATACCCAGTAATGGGATGGCTGGGTCATATGGTACTTCTAGTTCTAGATCCTTGAAGAATCGCCATACTGTTTTCCATGATTGTTGAACTAGTTTACAATCCCACCAACAGTGTAAAAGTGTTCCATTTCTCCACATCTTCTCCAGCACCTGTTGTTTCCTGACTTTTGAATGATTGCCATTCTAACTGGTGTGAGATGGTATCTAATTGTGGTTTTGATTTGCATTTCTCTGATGGTCAGTGATGATGAGCATTTTTTCATGTGTTTGTTGGCTGTATGAATGTCTTCTTTTGAGAAATATCTGTTCATATCCTTTGCCCACTTTTTGATGGGGTTGTTTGTTTTTTTCTTGTAAATTTGTTTGAGTTCTTTGTAGGTTCTGGATATTAGCCCTTTGTCAGATGAGTAGATTGCAAAAATGTTCTCCCATTCTGTAGGTTGCCTGTTCACTCTGATGGTAGTTTCTTTTGCTGTGCAGAAGCTCTTTAGATAATTAGATCCCATTTGTCAATTTTGGCTTTTGTTGCTGTTGCTTTTGGTGTTTTAGACATGAAGTCCTTGCCCATGCCTATGTCCTGAATGATATTACCTAGGTTTTCTTCTAGGGTTTTTATGGTATTAGGTCTAACATTTAAGTCTCTAATCCATCTTGAATTAATTTTCGTATAAGGAGTAAGGAAAGGATCCAGTTTCAGCTTTCTACTTATGGCTAGCCAATTTTCCCAGCACCATTTATTAAATAGGGAATCCTTTCTCCATTTCTTGTTTTTCTCAGATTTATCAAAGATCAGATGGCTGTAGATGTCTGGTATTATTTCTGAGGACTCTGTTCTGTTCCATTGGTCTATATCTCTGTTTTGGTACCAGTACAATGCTGTTTTGTTTACTGTAGCCTTGCAATATAGTTTGAAGTCAGGTAGCGTGATGCCTCCAGCTTTGTTCTTTTGACTTAGGATTGTCTTGGAGATGCAGGCTGTTTTTTGGTTCCATATGAACTTTAAAGTAGTTTTTTCCAATTCTGTGAAGAAACTCATTGGTAGCTTGATGGGGATGGCATTGAATCTATAAATTACCTTGGGCAGTATGGCCATTTTCACGATATTGATTCTTCCTATCCATGAGCATGGTATGTTCTTCCATTTGTTTATGTCCTCTTTTATTTCACTGAGCAGTGGTTTGTAGTTCTCCTTGAAGAGGTCCTTTATATCCCTTGTAAGTTGGATTCCTAGGTATTCTATTCTCTTTGAAGCTATTGTGAATGGAAGTTCATTCATGATTTGGCTCTGTGTTTGTCTGTTACTTGTGTATACGAATGCTTGTGATTTTTGCACATTAATTTTGTATCCTGAGACTTTGCTGAAGTTGCTTATCAGCTTAAGGAGATTTTGGGCTGAGACAATGGGGTTTTCTAAATATACAATCATGTCATCTGCAAACAGGGACAATTTGACTTCTTCTTTTCCTAACTGAATACCCTTTATTTCTTTCTCTTGCTTGATTGCCCTAGCTAGAACTTCCAGCACTATGTTGAATAGGAGTGGTGAGAGAGGGCATCCCTGTCTTGTGCCAGTTTTCAAAGGGAATTTTTCCAATTTTTGCCCATTCAGTATGATATTGGCTGTGGGTTTGTCATAAATAGCTCTTATTATTTTGAGGTACGTTCCATCAATACCGAATTTATTGAGCGTTTTTAGCATGAAGAGCTGTTGAATTTTATCAAAAGCCTTTTCTGCATCTATTGAGATAATCATGTGGTTCTTGTCTTTGGTTCTATTTATATGCTGGATTATGTTTATTGATTTACGTATGTTGAACCAGCCTTGCATCCCAGGGATGAAGCCACTTGATCATGGTGGATAAGCTTTTTGATGTGCTGCTGAATCCGGTTTGCCAGTTATTTTATTGAGGATTTTTGCATCGATGTTCATCAGGGATATTGGTCTAAAATTCTTTTTTGTGTGTGTGTCTCTGCCAGGCTTTGGTATCAGGATGATGTTGGACTCACAAAATGAGTTAGGGAGGAGTCCTTCTTTTTCTATTGATTGGAATAGTTTCAGAAGGAATGGTACCAGCTCGTCCTTGTACCTCTAGTAGAATTCAGCTGTGAATCCGTCTGGTCCCGGACTTTTTTTGGTTGGTAGGCTATTAATTATTGCCTCAATTTCAGAGCCTGCTATTGGTCTATTCAGGGATTCAGCGTCTTCCTGGTTTAGTCTTGGGAGAGTGTAAGTGTCCAGGAAATTATCCATTTCTTCTAGATTTTCTAGTTTATTTGTGTAGAGGTGTTTATAGTATTCTCTGATGGTAGTTTCTATTTCTGTGGGTTCAGTAGTGATATCCCCTTTATCATTTTTTATTGCGTCTATTTGATTCTTCTCTCTTTTCTTCTTTATTAGTCTTACTAGCAGTCTATCAATTTTGTTGATCTTTTCAAAAAACCATCTCCTGGATTCATTTATTTTTTGGAGGGTTTTTTTTCTGTCTCTATCTCCTTCAGTTCTGCTCTGATCTTAGTTTTTTCTAGCCTTCTGCTAGCTTTTGAATGTGTTTGCTCTTGCTTCTCTAGTTCTTTTAATTGTGATGTTAGAGTGCCAATTTTTGATCTTTCCATCTTTCTCTTGTGGGCATTTAGTGCTATAAATTTCCCTCTACAGACTGCTTTGAATGTGTCCCAGAGATTCTGGTATGTTGTATCTTTGTTTTCGTTGGTTTGAAAGAACATCTTTATTTCTGCCTTCATTTCCTTGTTTACCCAGCAGTCATTCAGGAGCAGGTTATTCAGTTTCCATGTAGTTGAGCGGTTTTGATTGAGTTTCTTAGTCCTGACTTCTAGTTTGATTGCACTGTGGTCTGAGAGACAGTTTGTTATAATTTCTGTTCTTGTACATTTGCTGAGGAGTGCTTTACTTCCAACTATGTGGTCAATTTTGGAATAAGTGTGATGTGGTGCTGAGAAGAATGTATATTCTGTTGATCTGGGGTGGAGAGTTCTGTAGATGTCTATTAGGTCTGCTTGCTGCAGAGATGAGTTCAATTCCTGGATATCCTTGTTAACTTTCTGTCTCATTGATCTGTCTAATATTGACAGTGGGGTGTTGAAGTCTCCCATTATTATTGTATGGGAGTCTAAGTCTCTTTGTAAGTCTCTAAGGACTTGCTTTATGAATCAGGGTGCTCCTGTATTAGGTGCATATATATTTAGGATAGTTAACTCTTCCTGTTGAATTGATCCCTTTACCATTATGTAATGGCCTTCTTTGTCTCTTTTGATCTTTGATGGTTTAAAGTCTGTTTTATCAGAGACTAGTATTCAACCCCCTGCTCTTTTTTGTTCTCCATTTGCTTGGTAGATCTTCCTCCATCCTTTTATTTTTAGCCTATGTATGTTTCTGCATGTGAGATGGGTCTCCTGAATACAGCAGACTGATGGGTCTTGACTCTTTATCCAGTTTGCCAGTCTGTGTCTTTTAATTGGAGCATTTAGTCCATTTACATTTAAGGTTAATATTGTTGTGTGTGAACTTGATCCTGCCATTACGATATCAACTGGTTATTTTGCTCGTTAGTTGATGCAGTTTCTTCCTAGCCTCGATGGTCTTTACATTTTGGCATGTTTTTGCAATGGCTGGTACCAGTTGTTCTGAGAAAGAATATTTTTTCCTAATTTTTCTTCTTTTCCTGTTAAAATGTCAGACATTTGTGTACAAAAACATTCAAAAGTAAACATATATAAATAAAAAGTTATAATAAATAAGGATATTAACCATATCTTCCCCAGATGCTGCAGGCTCAAAGAAGACCTAAGAAGTTCAGTAAGACTAACTTCCAGGACAGGAAGGGCCTACATGATAAATAAACAAAACCCTAGCCAATCTCAGGGAAAGAAAATCTGAGTTAAAATTTTACAGCATTTTAATATTTAAATGCCCTTTTTCAGCATTAATAGAATCACTAATCATAAACTGAAAGAGAAAAGTAGGGCTCATTCTAAGAAAAAAAAATAACTTACAGTAGCTTTTCCTACACAGCCCAAATGGCAGGCTTACTAAATATATTTTTCTAAATTAATGTTGTTAGAAAGGGAATAGAATAAACATAAAAGCACAGACAGTCATGAACAAAAAATTAGTAATAAAAAGAGGTCAAATTATTTTAAAAACTAAAAAAATTCTAGAGATGAAAAATAAAACAATGAAATAAAAATCCACTACAGTCATTTAAAAGCAGACTTGAGCAGATAGAACACAATATCAGCAAACCTAAAAAAAGACCAGTTGAAATTTTAAGTAAGGAAGAGAAAGAAAAAAAAAATAAAGAAATGTGAACACAGCCTAAAACATGTGGGATGCCATCAAGCAGCCTTATTGATGCATTTTGGAAATTCAAAGAGAAGAGATAAAGAATCAGTGGACGATTTTTAAAAATAGGGGTCAAGACTATCACAAGGGTGAGGAAAAAAACACCCGAGAAACTCAATAAACTCCAAGTAAGAAACTCAAACAAACACACTGAAACATACTTGATAATTCAATCTTTTTAAACAAAGACAAAGAGAATCTTGAAAGCAGCAAAAGAAGTGACTAGTCATGTACAGAGGACCCTCAAAAACAAACAACTGATTTCTTATCTAAAAATTCAGAGACCAGAAAGCAGTAGACTAATATATTCTAAGTGATGTAATAAAAAACATTCAATCAGAAATTTTATGTTCAAAGTGTCCATCAAAAGTATGAGAGAAATTATGACATTCCCAGATAAAAGCTGATTTTTTTTTTTAACACTAGACTACCCTTTGGGAAACGCTTTATGGGGTACTTCATGGCAAAATGAATGGACACTAAACAGCAGTATGAATAAATATATATTAAGGTAAAGATAAATACATGAATAATTTTAAAATATGTATAAAAATTAACATGTACACCTCCACAATTGTTTCTCCATATAATTTCAAACACACACACATATTATATATATATTTTTATATATTATATTATATATAATATATAGTGATTACATATATATATATATAATCACTAACTTGTGTTTTTTACATTCAATATATAAACGTATAATTTTGAAAACTCAATAAGTAAAATAATGGGGGCCAGGCTATACAAGAGTAAGGGTTTTATATATTATTGAAAGTAAATTAGCGTAACTTTAACAATGTTGTAACTTTAGAATGTTCGATGTAATTGTCAGAACAACCATAAAGGAAAGAGTAACAGGCAGGTAGAAAGCTTTCTGCAGTACACCAGAGTAGGATTGGTGAATTCAGCTTATCTTACCTGAGAAACCAGTTATCTTGGCACCATGAGACCAAGCCCAAGTTGTCCCATCAGGGAGTAACTGTGGAGAGCCTGAGGTATATAGCATAGCTGTTCCTTAACACAACTTTTACTACAACAGTGGTCACAAAGTGGAAGAAGCTCATCCATACTTAGCAACGGATGAAGCGCTAGAGGCAGAAAAAATGTAACTATGTGAAGACCCAACTGAAACAAATTTGGCACAGCAACTGTCCCAAATCTGTCTTTCTTCATGGACTCCCAGGAGTCTGAGGTTGAAACTATTGTTTACGCAAGACAAGAGAAAAACGGGAAGACAGAGCATTTGGTTCAGTGGAAAGGTTATGACAAAGAAAGTGACACTTGGGAACCAGAGCAGCACCTCATGAACTGTGAAAAATGGATTTATGTCGTTAACAGATGACAGACTGATAAGCAGAAAAAAAAGGACACAGGCAAAACAAGTAGAATTTTGTCAAACAATGCCAGAAAAAGAACTTCCAGATCTACCAACATCAACTTTTCTAAGAACTCTCCCAAAATGCTGTTGACTGGCAAACTCCACAAGTCCAAAAGACAGCCAGTGGGTTGCTGCCAGCCAGAACGTCAGGAAAAATGCAGCTTCACACCTCTTTCACCCAAAGAATATGGAGATAGTAAATTCGACTGTCAAGACACTTGTACCTCAGAGCCCCTTTAACAGCAAGAACAGTGAATGACCTTCAGGAACCTGACAAATTAAACCCTACGGCACCAGATTAGCAGGACACAGGGGTATCCAAAGTGGCAGCAGAGAAGCCTGTCAGAGCTTTATCAGGTCCCAGTGCAGGACAAACTGGAATAGAAAAAAAGCCCACTGATACAGCCACTAATGTCTCAGATGTCTGTCTCAGATGTCTGCATCCGTGGTCACAGCCTCAGCTAACAAGGAAGGTGTATTGGTATTAATGGACCCATTAACATCCAATGGAACAGCAAATATGCATACACCTGTTCCAAGAGTGAGAGGTGGGTAAAGATAGGTTATTGGTAATAAAAGAGACCAACCATTTATCAAGATGATCTATTTCACCAGAAGGCTAACAGAAATTGCCAACAGATACAGAGACATTGTAGTGAGGAAAGAGGATGTATTCACCTAGATATTGGTATCAACGAGATTGACAGAAGAAAACACACTGAATACAGAAGTAATGAAATAAACCATTAATGCTCTGAATAGGGCTGCTGTGGATGATAACTTGTGCTGTTCAGTGCAGCTGACAGTGTATTTTGCTCTGGTCTTGATTTTGGATACTTCTTGAAGCAATTAAGAAATGACAGAAACAGAACAAGCATTGAAATGTTGGACAACATCAAGAATTTTGTCAATATGTTTATTCAATTTAAAAAGCCTATTGTTGGCCGGTCGCGGTGGCTCACGCCTGTAATCCCAGCACTTTGGGAGGCCGAGGCTGGCAGATCACAAGGTCAGGAGATCGAGACCACGGTGAAACCCCGTCTCTACTAAAAATACAAAAAATTAGCGGGGCGAGGTCAGGAGGCTGAGGCAGGAGAATGGCGGGAACCCGGGAGGCGGAGCTTGCAGTGAGCCGAGATCCGGCCACTGCACTCCAGCCCGGGCGACAGAGCGAGACTCCGTCTCAAACAAAAACAAAAACAAAAACAAAAACAAAACAAAACAAAACAAAAAACCTATTGTTGTATCAGTCAACGGGCCGGCCATGGGACTAGGTGCATCAATACTGTCTCTTTGTCACTTGACTTGGGCTAATGAAAGCCTTGATTCCAGACTCTTACATGACATTTGGACAGAGTTCAGATGCCTTTCTAGTGTTACCTTTCCCAAGATGATGAGTGAAGCATTTGTCAATAAAGTGTTGATTGGTGGGTGAAAGCTGACAGTATAGGAGGCATGTGCCAAAGGTCTGGTCTCTCAGGTGTTTTGGACCGCAATTTTCATGCAAGAGGTTATGATTCATATTAACAAGCTTGCCTCATGTAATCCGGTTGTGCTGGAGGAATATAAGGCCCTTGCTTGCTGTAATATTAAGATGGAGTTGGAACAAACCGATGAGAGAGAGTTCGAAGTGCTGAAGAAAATCTGGGGCTCAGCCCAAGGGATACAATCCATGTTAATGTAAGTGCAGGATAAAATTGATGAGTTTTAATTGTCAGTCTGTTTGCTCAGACACAATAACTGAGCTAAGCCTGAGCTAAGCAGAAGACATTATTAGCTTCAAGATGTCCTAAGCCATCTTCATAACCCAAAACAATTTCCCCCATACCTAAGGCTTGGAAGGAGAAATAGGAATATCCAAGCTATTTATTTAATATTATCAAGGAAGTTTTAAGTACTGTAACTTTAAAACAAACAATGAAACAGCTTCTTTGCCAAAATGTCATAATTTCATGCACATACAAGCCCACATATAAAAGCAGACTGATAAGTACTTGACTGCTCTTTCAAGTTCTAATTTTTATATATGGCTATTACTCTATATAAAAAAAACAGAATTTTTATTTGTTACATTGAATGACCAAAAAATAGATAATTTATTTTTTAATTTTTATATTCTACTATGCAGGGTTTAACAGGGTATGAGGCAGCCTGAGCTCCTTTCCCCAAAATAGAGACATAGAAATATCTGAGATAATGCCCTTCAATTTATAGTGGCACAAATACCACAAAGACACAAAATGCTAAATTAAAAGGATAGTTATTTTAGGATAAATATTTCCAACACAAAATTCACTGATGATTACTCTCCCAAACTGAACCTAAGTTACAATGTATGCTGAAATATCAATTCACTTTCTTTTTCTTTATAAATTTCTAGTTTTTACCCAGTTAACATGAAGAAATCTTTATCTCTCTGAAGCAAAACTCGTACAATATTAGTGAATCACGGAATCATTTTGGTAGAATTATCCAAGTGTTAATGTTTACAACATATACTTTTGAGTTAACTTTGAATATGTTCTATTTAATAAGTTAAAATTCTAAACGTATTATTAAAGGCAGAAATTTCTTCCAAAGCAAAGAAAAAATATGTACACTATATATGACATTTAAAATTACTGGTGTTTGCTTTTATGTGCACACAATATCTTAGAACACGCTACATGTTCAGCTATCCAGAAGCTCTTGGAATCTTGTACTCCTGGGTTTTTATGGAGGCTCCATTATGTAGGTATGATTAAGTAATCCACTGGCTAATGGTGATCAATGTGACCTTTGTCACAGGCACAGAGATAGGTGCATGAATGAGTGACTGTTGAGTCCAACCACCACATATAACTAGGCACATTGGCTATGATGAGTTGAGCAGGTCCAGGAGATGGCAGAGGGGCCAGCTCCCTGAAGGTCTTCGGCTGAATTTGGCATACCACAAGCTGCAGGCACTGGGGAATGCAGTGGAATCCAGAAGCTTAGAAATGCCAGAAACTGCAAAGCCCCAAAGAGGGTGTCACAACTCTATCTTTGGAAAGTTTAGGTCTGAGTTCTTTTAGGCTCAAAGCTTTGCTGTCTTTTTTTTTATGGTAAGCAACAATGTGGCAAGTGAGAGTTTGTGAGTTTCAGCCCTGCTTGTGTTACTAATTTGTCAGTTTTGCCATTCAGTCCTGAGTCCTTGTGTGATGTCCTGGAAGAATGAGGTTTGTAAACAACAACAAACAGTACAGTTTGCAGGAGATGTAAAGTGGGCAGTTCCTTTTTACAAGCAGGACATCCATTTGTCTGTGCAACACTCAGTGAAGAGGAGAACCAGAATGAAGAGCTTCAATCTTCAGTCAGGTTGTGCTGACATCTCTGCAGCCCTCAGTAAGGAGGAGATGCAGAGTGGCAAACCTTTATCTGCAGGAAGGTTATTGAGTTGTCTCTGCAGCCCTTAATGAAGAGGAGACCTATCTAACTGTAGGCATGTAATTCCAGTAAGTGTACAACTCTCAGTGGAGATGAGACCCACAGTTGGTAGCTCCACTTTGTAAGCAGGTTATCCACGATCTGCCTAACTCTGGAGTTCATATGACCTTCAGTGGGAAGAAATATTATGCTGATTGGTCAATGGGTGGTCACTGGGGAGCCCAGAAGGAGACATAACTTCTCACCCTCATCTCTAGAACATGCAGCTTGGACCCCAGTCTTCAGAAAATCCATGGATTAAAGATGGAGTTTTAATGAGAAACTGAATCTTTCTGCCTAGGGGCCTGTCTCCTGCTACACAGTTCATGGTGCCAAGACTGTTTTTGCAGAGAAACCTGAAGGCCTATACCAAGCTTCCCTTAGTCGCTACCCAGCTCTAGAGCCTCCTATGCTCCCTGGGGCCCAAAGACTAGAGAAAACCAACATGGCAGATGGTTTTTGTTTCAGCACAACCTCAAATGTAAGCACACCCGTTCAGGTCATAACAGCACTTAGGCTTGGCCAAAAAATTTCTTCAACATTAGCGGGGGCACTAGGAGCTGGGAGAAGCCAGACAATGAGATCAGACATTTCAGAGACTTTTTGGGAAGGATGGCTTCCCAGACCCCAGAAAGCACAGGGATGCCTGAGTCTGCAGCTGTGGCTAAGCAGCTACAACTGTGCCTGAGTAGGTAAAGTTCCTACTAATTCCACTTGGATGTAGGTATGGCTTCTGCCTGTTCTTTGTTCCCATCAGCTTCATAGAGGGCAGAGCCCTGGCTGCCGCTCCCTCACTGCACCTGGCATTTTTTCAGCAGCCCCCCTAAATAGGCTGACACTGCCAGTACCTGCAGCAACTCTCCCATTCCAAAATAATGCAGGGTGAACCTGAGTTCTGACCCTCTAATCATGCATCTATCTTTTTATTGACAAGCCCCCACCTGAAGCTGTCAGTTATTAGCATATAAAAAGACAGCAATTTGGAGATTCCAAAGAACTCAGTATTTCTATGCAGAAAGCAGAGACAAACACCAAACATATTTCACAATCTTACAGCTACTAAAAAGAAAACCCGAGGGCCAGAGTGTTCAAGTGTTGAATTCTACCAAATGATCTAAGAATTAAAACAACTTATTCCCTTTTTCAAAGTAGTTAATTTTAAAAGAAAAAAGGGCAGGTTGAACATTGCCAATACAAAAACTTTAGATTTACTTCAATGTGAAACTTTAGTGAGGACATGAAACAAGTAGAAAACTCCACAAAAGATTCCTTAGCACAAGCTTTGTTTTATGCACAAAACACATTAAAATTACTTTCATGAGGTGAGAGGAAATAAAGAACAGAAAACTAGGAAGGGTTCTAGGTAGAACTCTTTTAATCAGAGAAACAGCCTGAAAAATGATGTTGTAGGCACCTATTAGTGAACTAGAAGAGGAGGAAAGTCAGAGATATGTTCAGAGCTGCACTAATAAGAAAACAGGGAAGAATATGAAAATTCCTTTCTTGTTTTTGGCTAAAACATATGCACAGGTGCACAGAAAGGGGAACAAGACCAAATGTAGAAATACTTTTGTCATTTGTACAATCAGCAAGCTTCAAAAAAATAGACAATTTTGTCCTTGTGGGCATGATACATGGTAGGCTCCAGTGGACTCTGTTGGGACACTTTTCTATTTTGTACATGCTTTGAACTATGACCCAAGTGTTTCTGAATCATCCCTTCAGCTTCTGCTTTTTCCAGCAGAAGCTCCAGACCCAATGTCCCAGACAATGCTATTACTTCAGCCTCTGATTTGTCCCAAGTCAGGTCTTGAACCAAGCTGATTAGTGTTTTCTACAAAATAGCCCACTCAGAACATAGACAACTCAGAACATTTCTCTCTTTCCAGTACATAAAAATTTAAGACCCAGCCTTATATTTCAAAACTCTCATGGACCCCCCTTTTAATGTGGAGAGCTTTCTTCTTTTACTTATTAAACTTTGTCCTAACTAAACTTTCTGTCCAGGTTCCTTAATTATCTTGGACATGAAACATCACTTCAGCATGTGATCAGGTCAAGGTGTCAGGTCAAGATTTCACTTCAGCTCCTGCTTGGTCCAGGGCCAAGGGTGAAGGCCAAGCTAAGTTTCATCTATGAATCATCACTTCACCTCCTGATGAATCCCAGGCCAAGGTTCAGGGCCAAGTTGAGTAATGCTTTCTCCAAGACAACTAAGGACATTTATTTACTTTTGTGTCTTTACCAACCCTGAAGCCAGTCTTATAGTAGGCAAACCACTTAACCCCCACTTTAACTGTAAAGAGCATTTTACTTTTACCCTCTCTTTGGGTCTGCACTACCTTTATGAGTTGTAACACTCAATGTGAAGGTCTGCAGCTTCCCTCCTGAAGCCAGCGACACTACCAACCCATGGTGAGGAACAAACAACTCTGGACACACCAACTTTATGAAATGTAACACTCAATGCGAAAGTCTGCATCTTCCCTCCTGAAGTTAGCAAGACCACGAACCCACCAGAAGGAAGAAACAACTCTGGACATGCCAACTTTAAGAGCTATAATACTCACTGCAAAGGTCTCTGGCTTCAATCCTGAACTCGAGTGAGACGATGAACCCACCAGAGGAAGAAACTCCAGACACATCTGAATATCAGAAGGAACAAATTCCAGACACATCATCTTCAAGAACTGTAACACTCACCATGAAGGTCTGCAGCTTCATTCTTGAAGTCAGTGAGACCAAGAACGCATTGGAAGGAACCAATTCCAGACACATTTTGGCAACTACAAAGGGACCATCGACTATTGCCAAGAGGTGAGTACCATCTGACCTCTTTCACTTGCTATTCTGTCCTATTTTTCCTTAGAATTTGGGGGCCAAATACCAGACAACTGTTGACCAGTTAAAAGCAATTAGCACAGCCACCAGACTAAAGACACAGGTGTCAAGCTTTCTGGAAAAAGGGCTCTCTAATAAACCCTAACTCTTTGGAGTTTGGAGCATTGGTTTACTTGCAACAAGTTTCCACTTTTCCAGTACTTCTGGACTGAGCTGAGGGTTGGCAGAGTGGAAAGACCTGCAGCTCCAGGGTTCTGACAAGTTTTCTGACTCTGCAGCCATAAACAGACCTCTCAAAGTTAGGTTGCCCAAGTGAAACTCACCCATCTATCCTATATATCCTGACCCTCATCTCCTGGGTCCTAATACGTGCCAGAGAAACTTCCTCTCTTCTCTGAGGCCAGTCCTTCTTCTAAAAACCACTGCCTGTCTCTGATGCTTTTCTAGTTTCTCCTATCACAATGATTTTTAGGATAAACTTCAGGACTCTGTTACCTTCTTTAGGCACTTGGACTCACCAATCAGAAAGACATAATTTTTGCCCAAGGCCCCATTGTAGGGGGTACTATCTGGAATTTTAAGATCCCTCCTCAGGCAAGCAGGCCTAACAAAAGCTATTCCTGAAGCTAGGACATGGGGAGCATCAGAAATTGTATCCTTCCTATTCTTGTAAGTGAGGCCAAAAGGCATCACTCTTTCAACTCTAGAGATCCCTTCCCTCCCTCAAGGTATGGTCCTCCACTCCATTTTTGTGGCATAGCATCTTTATAGGACAGGGGTAAAGTCCCAATACTAACAGGATAATGCTTAGGACTCTAAGAGGTTTTTGAGAATGGGTTGGTAAGGGCCACTAAATCCAATTCTTCTTGGTCATCCTTGTGTTCTAGGAGGACAGGTAAGGGTGCAGGTTTTTGAGAATGGTTAGTAACAGCTACTAAATCCAACCTTGCTTCATCTTCCTGTGGTCTAAAAGGAAAACTAGTGTTTCTGCTGCTGCATTGGTGAGCACAACTGTTCCAATCATCAGGGTACAGGACTGTTGTGGGTTCTTAGCAGGAGGTGTTTCTGCTGCTGTGTTGGTGAGTGCAACTATTCCAGTCAGCAGTGTCCAGGGACTGTTGCAGGTTCATGGGCAGGGAGAGAAACAAACAAAAACTGTGGGCAGTTTTATCTTTCAGATGGGAAACACTCAGGCATCAACAGGCCCACACTTGAAATGCATCCTAAGCCATTGGGTCCAATTTAACCAGCAAATGCTGAGAAAGAGGTGGCTTATCTTTTTGTGCACTATGGCCTGGCCCCAATACTCTCTCTGATGGGAAAATGGCCACCTGAAGGAAGTATAAATTACAGTACTATCCTGCAACTTGACCTTTTCTGTAAGAGGGAAGGCAAATGGATTGGAATACCTTATGTCCAAGCTTTCTTTTCACTGAGGGAGAATATACAACTATGCAGAGCACACAATTTACATCCCACAGGAGGAGCTTTCATTTTACCCCCATATCCTAACCTCCCTATAGCTCCCCTTCCTATTAATGATAAGCCTCCTCTAATCTCCTCCACCCAGAATGAAATAAGCAAATAAATCTCCAAAAGACCACAAAACCCCCTGGACTATCAGTTATGTCACCTTCAAGCTGTAGGGGGAGGGGAAACTGACGCAACCTGGGTTCATGTCCCCTTTTCCCTCTCTAATTAAAAGCAGATCAAGGCAGATCTAGGGAAGTTTTCAGATGATCCTGATAGGTACATAGACGTCCTACAAGGTCTAGGGTAAACCTTTGATCTCCCTTAAAGACATGTCATTCTTTTGTTATATCAAACCCTGGCCTTTAATGAAAAGAATGTGCCTTCAGCTACAGCCTGAAAATTTGGAGATATGTGTTATCTTAGTCAAGTAAATGATAGAATGACAGCCAAAGAAGGGGAGAAATTCACTTCCAGTCAGCAAGCCTTCCCCAGTATGGATCCCCACTGGGACCTTAACTCAGATCATGGGGACTGGAGTCATAAACGTCTGTTGACCTGTGTTCTAGAAGGACCAAGGAGAATTAGGAAAAAGCCCATGAATTATTCAGTGATGTCCACCATAACTCAGGGAAAGGAAGAAAATACTTCCGCCTTCCTTGAGCCACTATGAAAGGCCTTAAGAAAATATACTCCCCTGTCACCCAACTCACTCGAGGGTCAACTGATTCTAAAAGATAAGTTTATTACCCAATCAGCTGCAGATATCAGCAGAAAGCTCCAAAAGCAAGCCCTGGGCCCTGAACAAAATCTGGAGGCATTGTTAAACCTGGCAACCTCAGTGTTCTATAATAAGGATCAAGAAGAATAGGCCAAAAAGGAAAAGCAAGACCAGAGAAAGGCCGCAGCCTTAGTCATTACCCTCAGACAAACAAACTTTGGTGGTTCAGAGAGGACAGATAATGGAGCAGGCCAATCATCCAGTAGGGCTTGTTATCAGTGTGGTTTACAAGGAGCCCTTAAAAAAGATTGTGCAATGAGAAACAAGCTGTCCTCCTCATCCATGTCCACTACGCCAAGTCAATCACTGGAACGTGTACTACCCTGGAGGGAAAAGATTCCCTGGGCCAGAAGCCTTTAACAAGATGATCCAACAACAGGAGTGAGCATGCCAGGAGCAAGCGCCAACTCATGTCATCACCCTCACTGAGCCCCGGGTATGTTTAACCATTAAGGGCCAGGAAATTGACTTCCTCCTGGACACTGGTGCAGCATTCTAAGTGTTAATCTCCTGCCCTGGATGACTGTCCTCAAAAGCTGTTACCATCAGAGGAATGCTGGGACAGCATGTAATCAGGTATTTCTCCCACCTCCTCAGTTGTAATTGGGAGACTTTTCTCTTTTTACATGTCTTTCTTGTTATGCCTGAAAGTCCCACACCCTTATTAGGGAAGGATAGGTTAGCCAGAGCTGGAGCTATTATCTACATGAATATGGGGAACAATTACCCATTTGTTGTCTCCTGCTTGAGGAGGGAATCAACCTTGAAATCTGGGCATTGGAAGAAACAAACTCAAGCTCCAGTCTTAAACCTTCACACAGAATGAAAATTTTCTTTATACATCACAGGGAGAGCAGGAATAGCTCTTGGAGTCCCTACTCAGACTCGTGGGACAACCCCACACTGGTAGCATACCTAAGTAAGGAAATTGATGTAGTAGTGAAAGGCTGGCCTCAATGTTTACGGGTAGTTGCAGTGGTGGCCATCTTAGTGTCAGAGGCTATCAAAATAATATAAGGAAAAGATCTTACCATCTGGACTACCCATGATGTAAATGGCATACTAGGTGCCAAAGGAAATTTATGGCTATCAGACAATGCCTGCTTAGATACCAGGTGCTACACCTTGAGGGACTGGTGCTTCAAGTGCATATGTGTGCAGCCCTCAGCCCTGCCACTTTTCTCCCAGAGGATGGAGACCTGGTCGAGCATGGCTGTTAACAGGGTGTGGTCCAGACTTATGTTGCCTGAGATGATTTCTTGGCAGTCCCTTTGGCTAATCCTGACCTTACCCTATATGCTAATGGCAGTTCATTTGTGGAGAGTGGGATACGAAGAGCAGGTTATGCCATAGTTAGTGATGTAACCATGCTTGAAAGTAAGCCTTTTCCCCCAGGGTCCAGCACCCAGTTAGCAGAACTAGTGGCACTTACCCAAGCCTTAGAACTGGGAAAGGGAAAAAGAATAAAAGTGTATACAGATAGCAAGTATGCTTATCTAATCCTACATGCCCATGATACAATATGGAAAGAAACAGAGTTCCTAACCTCTGGGGGAACTCCCATTAAATACAAAGAAATCATGGAGTTATTGTACTTAGTGCAAAAACCCAAGGAGGTGAGAGTCTTACACTGCTGAAGCCATTAAAAGGGAAGGAGAGGGGAGAGCAGCAGCGTAAGTGACTGGCAGAGGCAGGGAAAGACCAGCAGAGAAAGAGAAAGATAGGAAGCCAAAGAGAAGGAGACAGAGGAGAGACAGACAGGAAGTCAAACACAGAAGGAAAGAGAGAAAGAGACAAAGGAGTCAAAGAGATATAAGTAGTAAAGAGAAAACAGTGTACCGTATTCCTTTAAAAGTCAGGGTAAATTTAAAACCTACAATTGATAATTGAAGGTCTTCTCCATAACCCTAAAACATTCCAATACCAGCTTGTTGACAGGTAAACAAGTGCGGAGCCCAAAAGCACTGAGGTCACTGACAACCTGTAACCTTCCTATCAAAAACCCTTAACCCAGCAAGTTTCCTAAAAGGGGGATCTAAATCTTAATTAATTACTATACAAAAGTCCGACCAGATCTAGGAGGAACTCCCTTCAGGACAGGACAATAGACTGTTCCTCCCTGGCGATTAAGAAAAAAAGACACAATGGTTACTCAGTAAATAATAAGGAAAGTTTTAGAAACAGAATTAGGAAAATTGCCTAATAATTGCTCTGCTCAAATTTGTGAGCTGTTTGCATCAGCCAAATCTTAAAGTACTTACAGAATCAGGACAGAGCCATCTATACCAATTCTAAGTTAATATGGACTGACCAAAATCTTATTAATAGTAAAGAATAATTAAAATACCAAACTTACAAGGTTTTCAACAAAAATAAGTTTAGCTAAAAGGTAACAGTGTAATTAATTATCCTAACTTCTAATCTTATGGAAATCAGACCCTATCAGTTCCCCTCAAAGCTCAAGTCCTTCAGCACAGGTCCAAACAACTAATACCCCTACTTATAGGATTAGAAATGGACACTGCTACAGGAACTGGAATAGCCAGTTTATGTACTTCATTATCCTACTACCACACACTCTCAAAGGATTTCTCAGATAGTTTGCAAGAAATAACAAAATATATCCTTATTCTACAATCCCAAATAGACTCTGGCAGCAGTCTCTCTCCAAAACTGCTGAGACCTAGACCTCCTCGTTGTTGAGAAAGAAGGACACTGAACTTTCTTAGGGGAAGAGTGTTGTTTTTACACTAACCAGTCAGGGATAGTACAAGATGCCACCTGGCGTTTACAGGAAAAGGCTTCTGGAATCAGAAAATGCCTTTCAAACCCTTATACTAACTTCTGGAGTTGGGGAACATGGCTTCTCCCCTGTCTAGGTCCCATGATAGCCATCTTACTATTACTCACCTTGGGCCCTGCATTTTTAAACTACTTGTCAAATTTGTTTCCTCTAGGATTGAGGCCATCAAGCTACAGATGGTCTTACAAATAGAACCCCAAATAAGCTCAACCAAATACTTCTACTGAGAACCCCTGGATGGACCCACTGGCCCTTCCATAGGCCTAAAGGGTTCCCCTCTGGAGGACACTACAACTGTTGGCCAAGTTCCCAAAAGCACTTGCAGTATCCTGTTAAGAGGGGGGATTGAGAGGTGAAGCTGGCTCTGCTCCTGACTTGGGTGGAGACTTGGATAGTGTTTCTGTCTAACGAAAGGATTGTAAATGCACCAGTCAGTGCTCTGTGTCTAGCTAATTGGGTGGGGACTTGGAGAACTTTTCTTTCTAATTAAAGTATTGTAAATGCACCAGTCAGTGCTCTGTGTCCAGCAAAGGTTTGTAAATGCACTAGTCAACACTCTGTAAAAACGAACCAATCAGCTCTCTGTAAAATGGACCAGTCAGCTTTCTGTAAAATGGGCCAATCACCAGGATGTGGGTGGGGCCAAATAATAAAGGAATAAAAGTGGGCCATGGGAGCCAGCAGTGGCAGTTCCCTTCCATGCTGTGGAAGCTTTGTTCTTTCCCTCTTCAAAATAAATCAAGATGCTGCTCACTCTTTGGATCTGCACTCCGTTTATGAGCTGTAACACTCAAAGTGAATGTCTGCAGATTCCCTCCTGAAGGCAGCAAGACCACCAACCCACCATGAGGAACAAACAACTCTGGATGTGCCACCTTTAAGAACTGTAACACTCACTGTGAAGGTCTGTGGCTTCACTCTTGAAGTCAGCGAGACCACAAGCCTACTAGAAGGAAGAAACTCTGGACACATCTGAATATCAGAAGGAAAAAACTCCAGACACACTGTCTTCAAGAACTGTAACACTCACCATAAGGGTCTGTGGCTTCATTCTTGAAGTCAGTGAGACCAAGAACCCACCAGAAGGAACAAATTCTGGACATAGTTACAGCCATTGAAGCTGGAAAAATGAGAACCAGAACTGTTGAGTTCTGCTTGATCATCTGAAGACTGGCTCTGGACATAGTGACCTATGTCTCTAAACAAAGGTCCTTCTGTGGTCTCCATCACAAGCTGAACAGGGTTAAGATATCTTCTGGATGCCTGGGCAAACCTTTCTGAAGTGTTCCAGCTTGCCACACCAGTAGCAATTAGCAAGTGTACTTGGGGATTATAGATCTTATAGACCTATAAAGTGGCCACTAATGCCTCTTTTGTTCTCTTGTGTACCTACTTATTTTCCTGGGCCTCCTTCTCCTGTTCCTTCTTGTGGCATACTGAGGAAACAAACCCAGAAAGGTTTTCCAATATTCTATCTGATTCCATAGACTGCTTTTGTAGTTTCACTCTAAAATTAAGAGCTGCTTGATAAATAAACTTGTCTTTTAAGATTATCTGTGTCTCAGTTGAATTAAGAAATAGAAAGATGTGTTTCACTAAAGTTTTCTCAACCTTTCCAAAAAGGATGATACATTTTCATCTTGTTTCTGATTCAACAAGAACATTTTAGAGTAATTAAAATGTTTATTTCTGTTTGTTTGCAAGTCTCTTAATATGCACGTTAAAAAGTGTAATTTTTTTCACTTAGGACCTCTAGGGATCCAATTCAGATTTTCAAAAACATTGCTTCTCTTTCAATTGGAAATGAGGTTTCAGTCTCTATTTTATTATTTTATTTACTTTTGACTGTTTTTTTTTTAATTTGACTGGTTACAGAATACTTGCTGTTCATTTCCAAATCTCTCTACTGCCTTTAGCACCGCCTGTTTCTTCACAGCAGTTAGGATACAGCTTACAAGTGTCTTATATTACAAGATAATATAAAGCTACTTATGTGAAGTAGCATTACTTCATATAAAATTAAATACTTGGGTTAGATTTTTAGAAGCCTCCGTATACTTATTGAGGTCTTCAGATAACTTCCTTAAGTCTTTTTTATTTAATTTATTTAATGTCCTTCTGTGAGAAAAAACAAAAACAAAAACAAAAACAAAAACAAAAAACTTGAACCTTAGTAGCATCATGTTTATTGAGCATTTTCTGAAACCCTGAATTGTAAACTTTTTGGTGACACAACTGAAGAAGCTGATAATATGGCTGCTGGGAACCTTTTATAAGGGAGGCAGATAGAGCACCCAAAAGTTGCATTTGAGAATTCTCTAAAAGTTTATTTCTCTGAGTTTAGAAAACGCCTTTTGTAGACTTGCCTGCTATGGTTGCCAAGAAACAGGATTAATTTTACAATGCTTACAAAGAATTGGGTTGTCTGGAATAGCAAATAAAGATTTTGTCATTGGATATTATTGAGATTATGTTTTTTCCAAGAAGGTCAGAACTCTTGCTCATAATATGACTATGTCTTTGTGCCCAATAATATAAGCCATTTGTTTTCTTCAGAGTCGAGTCAAAGAAGTTCTTGTGTTAAAGAATAAACTTCAGGGGAGTACAGAATGCAAATAGTTTGTTACTATGCAGAAACAGAGAGGATATTTTCTAAACCCCTCAGCTGTAGTTGCGGAGACCTAGTATTTAAATATCTCAATTTAATTATTCTTGAAAGTTTCAATTTTATACTACGCAATTTTAGCTCATATGGACACCATCATTCTAATGGATTCAAGACAAAGCTCTTTGTCTCTCCCATTGGTTAAAACCAATTTTAACCCAGAAGTCTGGCCACATCAAGGAACAACTTGCTGAGCTACAACTGCTATACTCATCCAGATTAGCCTTAAGAGTTTCATTTTTACCCTAGCAGTAGGCAATATCTTTTACAGCCAAAAGCTAGAAAAGGGCTAGAAGCAATCTGGGATAATCTAAAGGCTAAATACTTCCTTAAACCCTGCCACTGTCTTTACAACACCCAAATATTAGAGGTACAGAAACACAATAAAGAATGGAGGCTAGATCAGAACCTCTGTCTCATTAATAACACTGTTGGGAAAACAAAACGTTAGTAAAGCAAAGAATTATATCTTCTCCTTCTTTCCCATTCCCAAAACAGTCAAACATCTAGAAGGATTTTTAGGCAGTATACGTTTTTCAGGATTGTCGATATCCAGGTTTGGTGAAACAGCTAACTATATTATCTTATAAAAGAATCTCAAGCAGCTTTGGCTCCCTTTCTAACATAGGAACCTGAAACTCAAAATACCTTTAAACAGATCAAACAATCCTGACATAAAGCACCTGCCCTCGGTGTACTCACAAAGAAGGCATTGTATTTTTATATCTTAAAAAAGAAAAGGGACATCAGATAAAAATTATTTTATACACCATACGTATAGGATTTATGTTCCTTACTTTACTTCTTGTAATGGGGTTATGCACTGAGACACCTTCTAAAATATCAGAGAATCTCTATTACCATTTTACTTAGTTATTATAATTATAGCAAAAACAATAGTGACAAATAAAAGATAAACATGAAGATTTTGTTACTATCAAGTTCACTAACATTTACTGTTAGATGTAGCACTGTCACACACCATAGGGTCCCTACAGTATTAGCCATTGCCCATCTATACAAGAAGACAACTTCTAGGTTTGACTTGAAAAATCTTCTCAGATTTAAAACAGATTCTTTAATTGTATGAACTCAATATCTTAGTGTTCTTGCTGTTAATGTTAATTTAACCTTTAACCATTAAGCACTTGATAGGTATGAATGAAACCTTGTATGGAATCACTTTTAACTCCATCCAGAAAGACACATTTCTCCAGTGTAAGACTCTAGGTGAGGTTGATAGAATAATAGCAAATGCCTTTCTCTATTTTAGAGGGAAAAGAAACCATACTTGGAGAATCTCAAAATTGCAATGCCCCTCTTGTAATATCTGAGAGTATGGAGATCTGGAGAGTAAATAAAGCACAGGTGATATCAAATCTTGGGAACAACTATGAAGAAACGTTAACAATCTAACCAGACCTTTCCATTGGTATTTCTAGAAGAAATCACTATCCATAGGCAGAAATGCTGCCTCTTTCCAACATTATTATCAGGTAATAAATAACACCTGTTTGCAACCAAACGTGTCCACACATGGAATCCTGAACCCTTATATAATATTTTACAATGATGGTGTCCTACATGTATGCGGAGAACTGTAAACATCTGGACTAATAGCCCTTGTCATGATGGTTACCTAAGATACTGGGCAGAACATGCTGTGTCTCTGAATGTCTGAAATTCCATCTGCCAAAACGATTCTTCCAAACTAGCACTAAAAGGAAAAAGATACTCTAATAAGAGTGGTCCTGGTCTGGTTTTTAATTTTAATTTTTATTTTTATTTATGTATTTATTTAAGACAGAGTCTTGCTCTCTTGCCCAGGCTAGAGTGCAGTGGCACTATCTCAGTTCACTGCAAGCTCTGCCTCCCGGGTTCCCACGTCATTCTCCTGCCTCAGCCTCCTTAGTAGTTGGGAGTATGGCACCTGCCACCACGTCCAGGAAATTTTTTCTATTTTTAGTAGATACGGGGTTTCACCGTGTTAGTCAGGATGGTCTCGATCTCCTGACCTTGTGATCTGCTCACTTCAGCCTCCCAAAGTGTTGGGATTACAGGCATAAGCCACCACGCCTGGCCCGGTCTGTTATTTTTGTATCTCACCAACATGACAGCATCATCTGGTGAAAATTTTATTCGGGACTCTTCTTTGGAGTACAGTATCTTGCACACAGAAAAATAGATCACTTGTGCCTATGCTATCACGTGGAGATTTATATTCTCATGCCTTTGTGCATGATTAGGTACTAGCTCCAGGATGAGAAAGGTGTTACTTCTTTTTGGGTTTTTTTTGTTTTTTGTTTTTTGTTTTTGAGATGGAGTCTCGCTCTGTCGCCCAGGCTGGAGTGCAGTGGCCGGATCTCAGCTCACTGCAAGCTCCGCCTCCCGGGTTTACGCCATTCTCCGGCCTCAGCCTCCCGAGTAGCTGGGACTACAGGCGCCCGCCACCTCGCCTGGCTAGTTTTTTGTATTTTTTAGTAGAGACGGGGTTTCACCGTGTTAGCCAGGATGGTCTCGATCTCCTGACCTCGTGATCCGCCCGTCTCGGCCTCCCAAAGTGCTGGGATTACAGGCTTGAGCCACCGCGCCCGGCCGAAAGGCGTTACTTCTGAAAAAAAAAAAAAAAAGAAATGTAAATTTTAGTATTCTTGCAAACTCACCAATTCACCACACACAATGTAGCAGATTCTTTTTGTAAAGTATCACCCAGAGTTTTATTTTATCTTCTCACAGCAAAAAAATTAAGAAGCATGAACACAAAGGGTAACATTTGAGTAAAAGTTTACTAAGCAAAATAAAGAAGGACTCTGCAGTGGAAAGTGGGGCCCAAGTGTATTACCCACTATGAGGCAGGGTTGGAGATTTTTATAAGCTCAGAAGAGAAGAAATAAGAGAGAGAGAGAGCGCTGAGGAAAATATACACATTATAATCCTATACTGTAAAAATTAAAATTGAAACATGAAAGATCAGGAGGCTGATTTTGGTTTCTCTGTATTACTTTTCTTGAAAGATTAGAGGTTAGTATTTTCATCATGATGCAACAAGGATTGAAAGCAACTGTAGAAGTCACAGAAGCCCAATGCCAGTCGGTAAATTCCCTAGCCTCAGTGATAATGCAGAATAATTACACTCTGGATGTCTTTTTGGCCTAAGTAGAGTGGGCCTATGCACTATTCAATGAGACATGCTGCTTCTGAATCAGCACTTTTAGTCATATAAAAATATAAGTAAATAAACACAATTGCTAAATTATCAAATTAAAATCTTCAGTGGATTAAGAAAAAGTGGGGACTCTGGTCCAGTTGGCTACAATCTTTTCTTAATAGATTCAACACCAGTCGTGGTGGTTTACAGCTGTAATCCCAGCATTTTGGGAGGTCGAGGGGGGCAGATCACGAGGTCAAGAGATCAAGACCATCCTGGCCAGCATGGTGAAAATCCATCTCTACTAAAAATACAAAAATTAGCTGGGCATGTTCGCATGTGGTATAGTCCGAGCTACTTGGTAGACTGAGGCAGGGGAATCTCCAGATTTAAATCTTCTCTTTAGACCTAATTATCTCCTTTGCTAATATCTCTTTTCCTTGTATATGTGGTGTTAGTGTTTGGACCATCTATACTCAATGGTATAACCATAATTATTTCCCCTCATCTAGAGGCTTTCAAGCTCCAAATGATGATGTGTGGCTTCACCTTTCTACTGAGGACACTTATACTAGTCCCAGAAGGGACCCTATCTTCTGTTACTTAGATGGCATCTATCTTCAGAAAAAAGTAACCAGAAATATTGTCACTCCACTTTTTTTTATTATCGAGACAAAGTCTTCCTCTGTCACCCATACTTGAGTATAATGACGTGATTTCACCTGACTGCAACCTCTGCCTCCTAGGTTCAAGCAATTCTCCTGCCTAAGCCTCCCAAGTAGCTAAGATTACAGGTGTGTGCTAACACATCTGGCTAATTTTTTGTACCTTTAGTAGAGAAGAGATTTCACCATGTTCACCAGGCTGGTCTCAAACTCCTTGCCTTGTGATTCACCTGCTACAGCCTCCCAAAGTGCTGGGATTACAGGCATGAGCCACCGTGCCCAGCCTATCACTCTACTTTTCTAACAGCTGTTAGTGTCTCCATTCATGAAAGAGAAAATATGGGAGAAATGTTAAGTAGTTAGGGAGAATTACTGGTAAAAAATCTTGAAGCAGAGAAAAAGATTGATAAATCAAGTGCAGGCACTGATAGGAAAACTAGATCAAACATTGGTCGATTCATATACTTCTCTTAAAAAGGCCAAACATAGACATGTCTTTCTTGTTTCTAATAAAAGCCCACAGGTGCTCTCGTGAGAGAGCAAGTTTCAACATAAAAATTCCTCTGTTCTTTGAATAGTCAGTAGGCCTCCAGGAAAGAGTCTATTCTTTGTTTGTGGGCATGTACACAGGGGGCTTCAGTAGGTTATGGTAGGCACTTTTCTTTCTATTTTTGAACATGCTTGCACTAGGAAATGAGCTTCTATAAATCATCACTTCAGCCTCTGATTGGTCTCAGGCTACGATCTCAGGCCAAGGTTTAACTTTACCTCCCGATTGACCCTGGACCAAGGTCCCAGGCAAATCTGATAAGCGTTCCATAATAATAATTTCAGCTCCTGATTGGTTCTGGGTCAAACCCTGAGCAAAGCTTAGTTATGCTGTTTCAAACCAGTCATTGCATTTCTTCTCTTCTGAGCTTATAAAAATCTCCAACCCTGCCTCATAGTGTGTAATATACTTGGGCCCCACTTTCTGCTGCAGAGTCCTTCTTTATTTTGCTTAGTAAACTTTTACTCAAATGTTACCCTTTGTGTTCATGCTTCTTAATTTTTTTGCTGTGAGAAAATAAAATAAAACTCTGGGTGATACTTCACAAAAAGAATCTGCTACATTGTGTGTAGTGAATTGGTGAGATTGCAAGAATATTAAAATTTACCTTTCTTTTTTTTTTTTTTATCAGGAGTAAAGCCCTGTTCATCCTGGAGCTAGTACATAATCATGCGCAATGGCATGAGAATATAAATCTCATTTTTTTCAGAGTCCCAGTCTTCAGTACATGCTTGAGAAAAGTGCAGTCTAAAGATGGTTTATTACCTATCTGGAAAAGGAAAGAGCAGATGCATTCCTCTGTCTTCCTCCTTCTTTTCAACATGACCTAGGGAGAAGAGAGTGATAGAAAGGCCATCCCATTTCTCCACTTTCTTTACATCCTCTGGGTCCCAGCAACTGTTAGAGGTGGAGCCTATAAATGCAAGCATAATTTTCACCCATGTATTTGGAGGGACCAGCCTATAGAAGTAGTCACGCTCACTTTTCTGAGGCTAGAGCTCTTTAGCCTTCTGTGTTTTCTAGATTCACTTGGCCCATAAGTCTTGCAGGGTATTCTAAATGTATGGGAGACATAATGCAGTAGTTGGATTTCAGTGAAATCTCTTAATGGAGACAGCATTTCTAACACCCATTTCTGCTTTCTGTAGCTATTGCCCTAGTAAAGCTTTGGATTTCCAAATAATGATACCAATTGACTACTATACAGGTAATTCTTTTTGTTGTTAAAATGAAAATGTAACTAATTTTAGAATAATTATTTTAACAGAACATAAAAATAGAATTATTATCTTTCCTCTGATAGGTACAGCACTTAGGCTTGAATTTTTCACTCAAGGATTGTTTTTTTCCGGTTTTTGAAAAAGAAGTTTTTCGGTGTGTAAATGAGGCATGGAGCCTGATTTTTAAAAAAAGGAATAAAAAAGAGGGAGATATTAGGAGAATAGAGGGTTTATCCAAAGAGTTAATAGAACACATATGGAGAAATAAATCCCATTACGTGGTGCTGTAAGGTTTGAGTGTTAGGTAAAAACCTACTTCAACTTATTTTCAGGTAGAAGTTAGGAAAAGATAATTGGGGCTTAGTAGGCTGTTCCCAGAGTGTGTCTTCCAGTACAAGAAATCTGTCTTAAAAACAAAGTGGTTTTGTTTTGTTTTGTTTTGTTTTGTTTTGAGATGAAGTCTTGCTCTGTTGCCCAGGTTGGAGTACAGAGGCATGATCTTGGCTCACTGCAAGCTGCACCGCCCTGGTTCATGCCATTTTCCTGCCTCAGCCTCCCTAGTAGCTCTGACTACAGGTGCCTGCCACTGTGCCTGGCTACTTTTTTTTTTTTTTTTTTCATTTTTAGTAGAGAGTAGGTTTCACCGTGTTTTCCTGGATGGTCTTGATCTCCTGACCTCAAGATCCGCCCACCTCAGCCTCCAAAGTGCTAGTATTACAGGTGTGAGCCACCGTGATTAGCCACCATGGAAGTTTTTATTTCTCATTTTCCCCAGAAAGCCTTTCTACTGGGTCCCTGACGCTCATAAGTCAGTGTAAGGTTTCTACTTACCTCTGCTTCTAGCTGTCGCAGAGTGAAGCAGTGGTGGTGCTCAGTGTGTGCTAAGTAGAATGCAGATCTCATCCTCTAAGGCAGTCGATGCTGATTTGGGAGCTCCCATGGTCAGAAAATGTGGCATCGAGTGCCCCCTGTGGTGGTCCTGGCTTGCCTATGGCAGCAAATGAAGGCCGAGTTCAGATTGTTCAGTGCCATTGTTTTAGAAATTCAAATAGAAATGGAGCCTATTTGTGTGTGTGTGTGTGTGTGTGTGTATATATTTTAATGATGAAAGAAGCATTAATTGGAAACCACAGGAAATAAACTGAACACAGTTTCAAACTTTCCATCTTACATAAAGTTTTCCTCAACATAATCCTGAGATTTGAAATGTAAAATCTAAAAATATACAATTTTTAAAGGAAAGCACAGAAAGAAAGGTATGTGACCTTGGGTTTGGTCATGAGTTTTAACATACGACATCAAAGCTGATTCATAATAGAAAAAATAATTAGCAATATAGACTTTTCTTACATTAAAAGTTTATACTCTATGAAAAGTCCAGTACAGGAAATTGACAAGCCACAACCAAGAAGAAATATCTGCAAAATACAGATCTAAGCAAGAACTTGCACTCAAAATATACACAGAAATCTTGAAGCTCAACAATAAAATAGATTACCCAATTAAAATGGTAAAGAACTGAGCAGACACCTCACTAATGAATATACACAGATGGCAAGCAAACAGAAACATGCTTAACTTCGTATATCATTAAGGGACTAAAAATTACCACAATGAGATGCTGTGGCCCAGCTATATTTGCTAGAACTGCTAAACTGTCTTTAAAATATGACAAACGAATTGTATTTCAAATGAATTGAAATATGACAGGGTTGCATTCATTGCTGGTGGAATGCATGATGGCACCAAAATTATAAAAAACAGTATAGAAGACAAGAATATGCCTCTTCAATATATGACTATAGAAGAACAGAAGCACCCTCCCAAATATACCCAGAAATGGTACTTTACCAGCTATGTGCACATCCCTTAATCCTGTCAAGTGAACACTTAAAATTTACTATCACAATTTTTATGCCTGATTTGTGACTAAAATTTTAGAATGAATGCTATAAGATCTCTATTTAGATGTGTCTGTACATGTGTTTGTATACATTTTCTATAGGTGATACTTTCAAATCTCTGCATGGCATTGCAAACAATTTCTAAAATCATTTAAAAGTGCTCTATCCTACATTGGCCTGGAAAAAGTAAGCACTTATAAGTTAAATATTAACAAAACACCCAGAAAACATAGAAACTGATCCAAATGTTTTTAAAGTACAGCTTATTTTGATAAACCTTAGGTACGTGGCACTATTTTAATAATTTTGACTTACCAAAACAAGTATGTCTTCAAAGTTTTCACTATTAAATAAAAAAAATATATATTTTTATTCTGTTTGGGTACCAAGCAAACTGGTATTATATTCACAGATATTTAAAATATTATAAGATACAGTTTGATTTTAATTAAGCTGTCATGTTATGATCATTATTATAATAATAATTATGTTATACAGTACATCTAATAATTTATAAAAATATTTCTGGTAATTTGCCACCTTAAAGTTATAGTAAGTAAAAGGTGTTTATTAAATATCTAGAATATTTATAAATGAGATAAAATATTAAACCTTTAATTACTAAACATAAACTCTGTATATTTGTAGCTTCTTATTTTTACAGAGAGACTAAAGATATTTTGGTCTATTTAAAAATCCTTTTATGCAATAATGAGACATTGTACTCTGTGGAAACGTATGCCTCTAGAAATTATGAGATGGTATATTCATAAATTCTAATCTATGTAGTGCTAGCATTTGACAAACAGTATGAAATGAGCAGTATACAAAATATAAAAATAAGGAAAGATACTTAAACTATCATAGGCTATATTTGTATTGATAAAATGTTATCTTTTCAGAAATTGTATGGAATTCCTGGAAATTTGTAAAGGACCTCTCTATCTATTATATGCCGTGGTATAATATCATGCATGAGTCATAATTCCAGTTACCAGTTATTATTTTAAATTTTGTATGCCACAGAAGAGGACAAATTTCCTCCTTAATTGTGATATAATTAGCTTCATTAGAGTTTTAACCATGGCCATTGTACACCTTTTGTAATATACAGGTAGGTAGTATTTCAATCTCATGTTTTCCCAAAAGGTTCTGCATCTATATTGGTTACAGGTCAGAATGTTGGTCTCCCAACAAAGAACTTCCTATGAGACCCATGGTAATAACTCTGATGGGTCATCTGGGTATAAAAATTCCATGTCAATGTTTAAATAACTTTAAGATTATAACACAGGACTGAGGAACAATATCCAGAGCTCTAGTTGACAATTGATGGGTTCATGGCACTGCTAACCCAAGATCAAGCAAGATAGGAATTGATTACATTGCACTGAATAAACTGATAAAGAATGTGTATAATTTTGTAGCTTTATTTGGAAGATTGCTGGTTCTTTAATATTCTATATTTTTGGACTTAAGAAATCCTTCTTTTTCTCTTAGGCTAATTATAAATCATAACAATGTAATAGATTATACTTTGTAAACAGAAGTAGAACACTTGTAAACCAAAAATGAAATTTTAAGCCCAACCTGTCCCAGCCATCTGATGGACCCCTCTTGTTGCCTAAGGGCATTCCAAAGTTGGTTCAGGTCCTAACCTGAACCCTCAGGAAGGAGGGTCAGACACACTTCATTATATGCTCCTACCTTTAGCAATTCAGAAAAAGTTAACCATCATTAAATCAACACAGACCTTGAGTCTGATAAGAAATATTTATAATCTTTTCTCTAGCCTGTGACATGGAGGCTTCATCTTCATAATAAAACTTTGGTCTCTACACACTGTATTATTTATTGTAACCCAGATATTCCTTTATATTGATTCCATGTCCTCAGAAAATTCTTTCAGCCAATTCCCAATTAGAATGCACCACCACCCATTTTAAGTGGTCCCACCTTTGATAACCAAACCAATGTATATCTTACATGTATTTGATTGTTGTCGCATGTCTCCCTAAAATGTATAAAACTAGGTTGTGCCCAGAATAACTTGGGCACACATTTTTCAGGATCTCTTGAGAAGGGTTGTATTATGGGTGACTGGTCAGTGATATTTGACTCAGAATAAATCCTTTAAATATTTTACAGAGTTTTAGGGTTTTTATCAGCATATTTCTCTTCTTTCTCTCTGTCCATTCCTCCAGAATTTTGAACTCTTATAAAGTTTTCTTATGTTCATTGCTCTTTCTTCTCTCTGCCTATTCCTCCAGAATTCTGAAACTCATAAAATGTTTTATTTCACTCTTCATAGAGTCATTTGCAAAAGTTCAGCAAACATCTGTTCAACTTTTAACAGGACATACTTGGGAAATCTGTTCATGTTATGGAGGTTTTCACTTGAAGACACATTTGAACCATACAGGCTCACAGCTGAGTACTAACTGACCTTTAATAGTTCTGATTTTATTAAAAATTGTGAAGATTGAGAAAACAGAATGACACATTTCTTTAATTAATATTATCCTACAATATCAAAGTTTGATAGTATATCTCAGCAAAGGTAGGATGTCAATTTTTATTAATCAGAATTTTCAGTACCATTAAAAACACACTCTCAATTAAATGGTGACTGTCTAAAAAAAAGAAAAATAGTTGCTAACAAGGTATGCATCATATATTTACACTTAAATAATGATTTAAGTTCTAATATGACTACTTAACATTTTTTTATATTGTTTCAACTACTCTAGCACTGTAAGAAAAATGAGCCAGGAAAGCATGAATAACAGTGTTGATGGAGGGTGTGCTGTGTCCCTGGCCTCAGCCTGTCATGGTGGTGCTGCTCAGCACCCCTCCTTTCTCTATACCAGGATTTCTCTTCAGAAACAAGCCCATCTGTGAAGCACATGTTGGTGGCTGTGACAATGCATGATCACAACCTCACTCAATAAACACTTTTGTAAAGTCATAGTTGGAGGCCACGGTTGGGGAAGAAAGGCCCAGGGAAGGAAACCCTCCTCAGTACTTGGGGTCTCAGACAGAATACCTTTTCCTCAGCTTTCCTCACTTGGCCAACAGATGTCCTGATGTTCAGGCCTTTCCAAGTAGGTCCAGAGGAGATGACGTACCATCCTCACTGTGGATGCAGACCGAGGTGTCCCAACTGCACCACAGCCATGAACTCTCCAGGGAGGGTTCTGAGGAAAAGAAAGCCCTGTTTGATGCCCCCAGGAAGCTGCCCTGCAGCGCATTGCATGGGCTCCTTGAATCTGTTTCATGAGCTTCCCGAGACAGTCATAGAGAATCTCTGAAATACAGGGAGGATGAATCCAGGCAGTAATCTCAGGAAGTGGTAGTGAAATAGAGACTACCTTTGTGTGCCTTGATAGGAATGGAGATAAGAAGAAGCAAAGCAGATGGTCATTGGACCAAATGTCACTGATTTTCTCTATGTCGGCAATAATGGATAGGAATAATTGGAATTTGAGTCATTAACACATCATTTACAATAGTACCCCTTAAATTGAATCCATTTGTAGGGATTCAATCAGGCTGGTGGAAAATTTTTAAAGATATTATAGAAGTACACAGAAACTTTCTGGGAAAGCCTGAAGGTTTTTACAGAAGTCTCAGGATAGGGTTATAGCTGAAGGCAACCTAATCCTTACCTTGAGTAAACAGCTTAAAGTGAGTACAAAGATGGATAGAGTATATTATCTAGCTAGCTAGTTTACTCATGTGGTCTTAAAACTAACCTTTGATGTACCACAGGTGCTTAATTGCTTTCTACTCAGGAAGTTCACAGTGTCAATTACCCTCTAGTGTGTTTACTCATGACCTTTGTCAATTAATCTTTACCAAATAAATGTGAGTATCACTATGTGATCAAGGTCAAAGTTGCAAGTGTTTACAGTACTCTCCAGGAAGTCTGTAAGCAACTTGGATACTCAGCCGGATTGGCAGAGCAGAATATCTGTGTGCCAGTGTACTGGGTTTATCCATTGCTGGGTCAGGGTCTGTGGGTCGACTCCTACACCTGGAGCACCTGTGTGAGGAGAGCTAACACAGTTGGTGCCCCTGTGTGAGGAACTCTGTAAAGGGAATGTGATGGCCTCCCCAAAACAAAGGCAAAGAATGACCATACAGTCGAGTCAGTGAGTAATCAGTAATCACTGGGGCCCACTTGAGATTTTCAAGTTTGGAGGATATTGGTTAAACTGAGGTTTCATCACGGGACAACAGTTATCAACTCAAGAGAAACAGTATATAAAATTGTTGAAACTATTACTTAAGGCTAGCAGAGCATCACTTTCTCAGGCTCAATTAAAAGACCTAACAATGCAAACTATTGCAAACCATAGCCCATGGTTCCCAGAAAAAGGAACACTAGACATGGAACTCCGGGAAAAAGTGGGGAAAAATCTTAATATCAGGCACACAACATGTCCCAGTAACACTTTTAACATTATGGGCTTTAATTAGAGAAGGCTTGGTTTTGTTATACATGAAAGAGCCTACAAAAGAGAAGCAGGAGAAAATGTCACCGGCTTTATCACCTGCTCTTCCCTTAGCTCTGATATCACTGGTCCAAAATAACAAAGAGGAGACAGATGTTTTACCTGAGCCCTCTCCTCCACTAGATAATAAAAAAGAGAATACATTACAGCTGTAAGTCCCTGGCTTAACCAGGGAGCATTAGAAGGAGAGCTCTTAGCCTGCCCAGTAATGTAAGATCTGCAAAGTAATCATGTACCTAAAAGGTTAAGAAAAATCATTAGAAGCCAGAGCGATGTGCCCAAGCAAGCAGTAGGCAAAAGGGAAAACTCAGTCGGGAAGTTCGCAACCCAAGCCAACAGGTGCTCACAGGAACTCCACCCCTATAGTGGCACTGGCAACAAAAAGCCAAGCATAGTACACCTATGCTAGCCTCCTGGGGAGGGGCAAGAAGTACATGTCATAGCATCTGCCAGAGCCAAGGCATGCACAACATGGTCCGCCCTGGCCATAACAGCTACCCAGCAGTGAAAGGAAGAAACAGCATAAGCGAAAAGCCAGCAAAGGAAAAAAGGCACACCTTTACAAATATAAAGCAGCTACTGCTCCAGGTCCCTCCTGGTGAGCTCTCTAGCTCTACAGATGATCCACTTATGGCAAAATCTCTTGTTTCTTGTTTTCAAGTGACGTCCTGGATTATAATGCTCTACTAAGATTTAAGTAAAATTTAAGGATGTGCAAAACTGTTTTCTAATTGTGGCCAGGGTTACCTCTCTCATCCACCTAACATGACTCTCTCAAAATCCAATTTAAATAAAAACATAACCTCCAAAGGGAGAGATGTTACAAAAAGCCCATGGGTTAATTAAGGAGTAATTACAAGCAAACTTTCCTCCCCAGTAGAAAAGAGCTTCCTGATTGCAAGGTTATTCAATTTATCGGTGATGTTTTACTAACAGCCCTTAATACTTGGCCATTTTTTGTCATTCCCAAAATGTCTAATAAATGTTTTACTAACAAAATAGTTTACTCCCCCATATCTAATGTCTTAACACAGTTTACTGTTGTTTCTGATAAACATGAAAAGACAATATCTAGCAGAGGCCATATATTTCATTCATTTACTCTGACTTTACTAACACTCAGAGAGCTAAAGTTAAAACCTCAATATTGACTCTAAAAAGATTTTACAGCCGTAATTAAGTCCACTGTAGAGTCCACCCTGTGTGCTTGTTTTCTCCAAGTACAGCAATGGCTACACCAAGATACACATCCTATTTTTATTACACACTTTCCAGTCCACAGTTCTCTAACTGGCCCATTGGCTTATGGCAATAATCAAGCAGACCTTCAAGTTTTGACATCACTACTTGACCAAGTCACCCAATCGCATCAATTTTTCCATCAAAATCAGATAAACTTATCTAAATAATTCCGACTTACCCAGAGACTGGCTAAACAAATTATCCTACAATGCCAAGATTACCAGCTCACAGGCACATCCCCTTCTCCTACAGGTGTGAACACTAGAGGATTGGAACCTAATCAGTTGTGGCAAACAGATGTTACAGACATCCCTGAATGTGGTAAACTAAGATATGTACATGTATCAGTTAACGTCAACACTCATTTAATTAGTGCACATGCTCTGCCTGGAGAGTCAACTTGGTATGTTATTAAATATCTTCTTTTAACTTTTGCATACATGGAGTGACCCACAAAAATTAAAACTGATAATGCTCCAGCTTATGCCAGCTCACAATTTCAACAATTTTGTCACACTTGGGATAGCCAACATTCCACAGGCATCCCATAAAACCACCAAAGAAAAGCAATAGTAAAATGTGCCAACTTCACACTCAAAATATGCAGAAAAACAGGGGGAAGGAGTAAAGACCCTGCAGCACTATTGGCACAAGCATTATTTATCCTTAATTTTCTAAATTTAGATAACAAATTTCCATCAGCTATAGAAAAGCACTTTGCTAAAACCTCTCAAGGCATAAAACGTGCAATTTTATGGAAGGATGTAAACAGTAATGAATGGTGTGGTCCTAGAAAATTATCAACATGTGGAAGACGGTATGCTTGTGTCCACATCCCCTCATGTCCTCTTTGGATTCCAGCATGGCTAGGACACAATCTGGTACCAGAAATGAAGGAGTTAAACCTGAAAGACCCATAGCCCCAGATGACGTGGCTTCCACAGATGACACAGGCCCTGGGCATTATGCTGAAGAAACAGAAGGCTAAGCAAATCCCACTCCAGACACACACCCCATTCACTTCAGATAATTTATTTCTTTTCTATTTTCTCATTGTGCCTACTACCTGTACTTGCTACAATCTAATAAGCCCATCTTCTAAATGTGACATTTTTCAGCCCTGTTATCTGGGGAGACACTCCGTTTCCAGCTTCTAACAACATAACTGCTTGGCTGGAAGGAGTTTAATAAAACCCCAGTAAGGCTCCTTAGTAACAGTATTCATCAAACTGAAGTGGCAGGTCACACTTAGACAGGAAAAGAATGTTGCTAATTGTACTTATGATTGTTTTGTGTTATTGGCCAATTCTAGGATGCAAAGCCAAAATAAGAGCGAAGACCGCCTCACCTGACATAACGATTCCTGCACACATCTACACTCTCCAATCAAAAGGACATGAGGCAGAACACACAAAAAAGGGGAGATGTAGAAATATAATCAGGCTGGTGGGAAAGATATTGAAGATAGTTACATAAATAAACACAAACCTTCTTGGAAGTCCTGAAGGTTTTTACAAAAGTCTCAAGATAAGGTCATGGCTGAAGGCAGCCTAATCCTTACTGTGAGTATAGCTTAAAGTGGGTTCAGAGAAGGGCAGAGTAGTTTATCTGGCAAGCCTTTTTACCCAGGTAAAACAAAACTTTGATGTACTCTGGCTGCTTAGTTGCTTTCTATTCAGGAAGTCCACACTGTCAATTACCCTCTAGTAGTGTTTACTCATGACGTTTGTCAATTCATCTTTACCATATAGAAGTAAGTCTCACTGACTGCTCTAGGTCGAAGTCAGAAGTCTTGACAGTACTCTCCAGGGAATTTGTAAGCAGCTTGGACACTCAGCTGGACTGGCAAAGCAGAATATTTTTGTGTCACTGTACTTGATTCATCCATCACGGAGTTAGGATCTGTCGGTCTGGCCCCAGCACCTGATGCCCCCATGTGAAGAGCATTACCACATCCATTAAGTATAAATGTAACAGAATATGTAAAATTCATTCAGAAAACCATGAGTCACTGTTGAGAGAAATCAAAAGAAATATAAATAAATGGAGACAGGCCAGGCATGGTGGGAGAGGACTGTAATTACAACACTCTGGGAGGCTGTTGCAGGCAGATCACTTGAGCCTATGATTTGGAGACCAGACTGAGCTGCATAGTGAAACTGAGGTGGGAAATTAAAGCTATAAAGAAAAATAAAGTTAAGAAGAAAAAGAAATAAGCATTCCTGTATTATACTGACTTGTCCCAGAGGCAGAACAAGCATGGCCCAGACCCAGGAAACGTCTTGATAAACACTATCTGAGAAGCCAGGACACAAAGGAATGTGCTCTGGAGACTCTTTCAGTGCTCCCTCAACATGGAGAAGAAAAACAAATTTTCCTTTGTTTTATTGTATGAATTTATAGATTCTTGTTTTCTTTAACTAGTAACTTCAAGTACTCTGTTTTATCACAGAAGTACAGTGAAGGTCATGAGAAACCTGAGCAGATCTGAACTACAGCTGTCTGGGCATCATAGAGAAGGTTATGAGGTAAACCAGTGCAAGGCTCTTTAAAGCAATGCTGTTCTGCCTCTGTATCCTTGCTTTTGTGCCACTGTAGCTGTAGGCCAGAAGCCTGCTTCAAGCTAGCCCACCCCCTTTTTGAAGTGTGTATAAAAGTCAACTGCTATCTTTGTTCTTGGCCCAGTTTTTCATATGTTGAGTCTGCTGGATCTGAGTGCACTCAGTAAAAATCCATCTGTTCCCAAGGCCTCTCTGGGCCTCCTCATTCTGCAACAAAACCTTATATCTACCAAAAATACAAAAAGTAAGCCAAATGTGGTAGTGCATACCTGTAGTCCCAGATACTTGGCGTTCTGAGGTCACAGAATCTCAGTGACCTAAGATCTTGCCACTGCGCTCCAACTTGGATGGCAAAGCAAGACTCTGTCTCAATAAATATAAGAGAGAAGTTTCTTGTTTAGGAGTAGTACACAAATCATTGTTTCAGCCAAATCCCAATCAAAATCCAGGCGAAGATATCAACAAACTCTTCCTAAAATTAGAATGAATGAAATAAGACTCAGGAAGGACAAAGTTAAAAAACTTACACATCTGGGTCAGAATAGTTACACACAGTAAGCTAGAGCAACAGAGTGTGGCATTGATGATTTAATAGATAAGTAGACAAGTGAAATAGAATTGGCAACCCCAAAACAGACCCAACTCAACTGACTTTGTCAAACGAGCAAAGACAATTCAATGGAAAATATTAATCTGTTCCACAAGTGGCAATAGAGCAATTGGAAATGATATGAAAAAAATCAACATAGATGCAAACTTCACAGTTTTCCCAAAAACTCACTCAAAAATATTCATGCATTGAAAATTTCCAATGCAAAATTGTAACAGAAGATCTGCATAGTCTTGGATTTGGAAATGAATTATTATCCAGTCTACAAAAAAAAAACACAAAAATTGATAATGTAGACTATATTAACTTTTGAAATATATACTCTGTAAAAGACACTTTTAAAGTCAGGTTCTGTGACTCACTGTAATCCAAGCACTCTGGGATGCCCAGTTGGGTGGATCACCTAAGGTCAGGAGTTCCAGATCAGCATAGCTAACATGGTGAAACCCTGTCTCTACTAAAAATACAACAAAATTTGCTGGATGTGGTGACAGGTACATGTAATTCCAGGTAAGCAAGTGGCTGAGGCAGGAGAATCCCTTGAACATGAGAGGCAGAGGTTGCAGTGGACAGAGTTCACACCACTGCACTCCAGCCTAGGTGACAGGGCAAGATTCTGTCTTAAAATAAAAAAAAGAAAGAAAGAAAAGAAATATGATCCTGTTAAGAGAACCAAAATACAAGCCATAGGCTGAGAAAAATTGAGCAAACACATCTGTAAAGTAACTTGTATGCAACATATAGAAACTCTAACACTGGAGAAGATAATCCAATTAAAAGGAAAAGAGTTGAAAAGATACCTCACCCAGGAAGATATGTAGATGGAAAACAGGCACACAAAACATTGCTTGCTGAGCTCCTGCTGCTTCTGCTGAACATAGAGGCTCCAGGCTGTTCCCTGAAGAGCAGCAGTGGCTGCTAGAGTGGCAGTGGCTCCAAAGGACATCTCAACCTACCCCAACTCTACCCATCCTCCAGGATCCAAGGGTCCCCCAGGCACTGGGCATCCTCTCCTGAAACGCGCTGAAAGCTGGATGTTTTATTTCTCAGCTTTTCTTAAAGTTCTGGAGGCACCAAGTATCCATAAGTTGAAAGTTTTATTTTTATCCTAACAGCCTTGAGGCACTAAGAAATATTAGAAAATTGGTTTTCAACCCATATTAGTCTCCATAAGGAGATAAAATAATTGTTTCAGCCAGTCACGGTGGCACTCGCCTGTAATCCCAGCACTTTGAAAGGCTGAGGTGGGTAGATCACCAGAGGTCAGGTGTTGGAGACAAGCCTGGCCAATATGGTGAAATAATGTCTCTACTAAAAATAAAAATTTAAAAAATTAGCTGGGCATGGTTGTGGTCCCCTGTAATCTCAACTACTCAGGAGGCTGAGACAGAAGAATTGCATGAACCCGGGAGGCAGAAGTTTCAGGGACCCAAGACTGCGCCATTGTATTCCAGCCCGGGTAATAATGCCAGAAAAAAAAAAAAAAAAAAAGGAATTCTCAAACAACCAGTTTGTACTCCAGAAATTCCGATTTCTCCCTTAACACCAGTAAAAGAATTACTGATTGAAAGGTATCTCTACATACTGATACATCACACTAATTCACCACATTGTCTCATTAGCTAGATTTTGCTACCTCTTTGTAGTAACCATAAAATTAAAAAAAATAACAGGATAATAACAGGAAAAAATGACTATGTGTACTAGTATTTTTTTTTTAGTTTTTACTAAGTAGAGATTAGAGTGCTTTTTTTTGTTTCTCTTTGGCATAACACATGCATGCTTTTTGGCAGCAATCATAGGATAATGAACAAACAATAACAACCAAATAATGCTAAACAACACTTGCTGTCAGGGGAAAGCAAATTAACAATGAGAGTACTGAACATCTATAATATGCCTTAAACATTTTTTAAATGCAATGAAAACTGCAACAGGAACTTTTGTTCTTCACTGGTGGAATGCATAATTGTACAACAACATTAAAAGTTATTTTTTTCTTCTACCACAGTTTTTGCAGTTTTTTTTTCTTTTTCTCTAAAGCTAAACACGGTCTAGCCATATAGGCTAACATTTGCATGCTTAGGTATTTAGGCAACTGTTTTAGAAACTCTCATCTAACCAAAAACACATGCAATTTTGTATATGTGCTCTCTTGACAATGGCCAAATAGTTTAGGGAATCAGAATGCCCTTCAATAGTAACCAAGTCAGGTAAATCCATGAAATGGAATACTATTGATCAAAAGAAAGAGAGTGATTTATGAGGTCATGCAAACCCATGGATGCATCGGACATACATAAAGCTAAGCAGAATAAGCCACTCTGAAGAGATCACATAATGTATGATCCCATTTCTGTGTCATTATAGGGAAGAATTGTCTACAGAGAGGGTAAACAGACCTGTAATTTACAGTGGCTTATAGGTGGCAGGGAGTGAGCTGAACAGGGGCACGGGAAAATGGAAAGAGGCACAAACGAGCCAGTGGGAGTGAACTCCTTCTGATTAGTGAGATCATATTGGTCATGTGGAAGAGCCAAGACTGTGTAGTATCAGCATGAATAAAAAGGCTCCTACTCATTCTAGGAGTGGAGCATCTTCTTTCTTCACACACAGAACTGTCTCAGGAACAGTTCTGAGAAAGATTTTGTTGTATGTGGTAAAAGATACATAACAAAATTTACCATTTCAAACATTTTATGTGAATATTTCAGTGACCTTAACTATTCTCAAGTTGTGCTACCATCACCACCATTTCAATTTCCACCAGAAATCCATGAGAGTTCTAATTTTTCCACATACTCTCCAACTCTTTCATTAAAAGAAAAATAGACATTCCAATGGGTAAAAGGTGATAATTTTATTGTGATTTAGATATTCATTTACCTTAGGGCAGGTGATATTGAACATCTTTTTTTTTTTTTTTTTTTTTTTTTTTTTTTTTTTGAGACGGAGTCTTGCTCTGTAGCCCGGGCTGGAGTTCAGTGGCCGGATCTCAGCTCACTGCCAGCTCCGCCTCCCGGGTTCACGCCATTCTCCTGCCTCAGCCTCCGGAGTAGCTGGGACTACAGGTGCCCGCCACCTCGCCCGGCTAGTTTTTTGTATTTTTAGTAGAGACGGGGTTTCACCGTGTTAGCCAGGATGGTCTCGATCTCCTGACCTCGTGATCCGCCCGTCTCGGCCTCCCAAAGTGCTGGGATTACAGGCTTGAGCCACCGCGCCCGGCCCGATATTGAACATCTTTTAATGTGCTTATCGATTCTGGTTTTGTCAATGATTGAATGAACTGAAGAAAAAGAAAAAGAATAGATAAATTGAACTTTATCAAAACTAAAAACTTTTGTGCATCAAAACACACTGTCAGGATAGTTAAAGAAAACAAAAAGCATGGGAGAAAATACTTGCAATTCATATATATGGTAAGCGTCTAGTATCAAGGATATAGAAAAAATTCTTACAATTCAAAAACAAAAAGACAAAAACCCACTTAAAAAAATATGCCAGGCACGGTGGCTCATGACTGTAATTCCAACACTTTGAAAGGCTGAGGTAGCTGGATCACAAGGTCAGGGGATTGACACCATCCTGACCCACATGGTAAAACCCCATCTCTACAAAAACACAGAAATTAGAAGGGTTTGTTGGTGCGTGCCTGTAGTCCCAGCTATTCAGGAGGCTTAGGCAGGAGTGTAGTTTGAACCCAAAAGTCTGAGGTTGCAGTAAGTTGAGATCATGCCATTACACTCCAGCCTGGGTGACCACCCAAGACTCTGCCACCCCTCCAACAAAAAAAAAAGCAGAGGAGTTGCAAGGACTTTTCTTCAAAGGTAAACAAATAGCACATGAAAAGATGCTCAATATCACTTACTTTAGGGAAACGCACGTCAAAGCCAGAGGAAGAGATCACTTCATACCCATTATAATTACTATTATTAAAGAAAAGCTAACAAGAGTTGACATGGAAATGGAGAAATGTGAATTTAAAATGGTGCAGCTGCTGTAGAAAATAGTTTGGTAATTCTGAAGAAAGCTAAACACAGAATTACCATAGAACCCAGCAAATACACAGGAGAATGTAAAATAGGAAATCAAACAAAAACATATACATATACGTTCATAGCAACATTATTCACAATAACTAACAGGTGGAAACAAACTAAATGTCCACCACCAAGTGACAGAAAAACAAAATTTACAACACCCATACAATGGCATAATATTCAGCTGTAAAAAGTATTGCGGCCCTAATACTACAATGTAGAGGAACTTCAAGACCATTTGGTTAAAGAAGCTGAACACAAATGTTCACAAACTATAAGATTTCATTTATATAAATATCCAGAATAAGTAGATAGAGACAGAAAGCAGATTACTGTTTGCCAGGGGTCAGAAAAAAGGATAGATTGGGAAGTAGCTCCTTAGTAGGTAGAGGATTTCCTATTGGATAATAAAAATAATTTGAAACAGGGCCGGGCGCGGTGGCTCAAGCCTGTAATCCCAGCACTTTGGGAGGCCGAGGCGGGCGGATCACAAGGTCAGGAGATCGAGACCACAGTGAAACCCCGTCTCTACTAAAAATACAAAAAATTAGCCGGGCGCGGTGGCAGGCGCCTGTAGTCCCAGCTACTCGGGAGGCTGAGGCAGGAGAATGGCGGGAACCCGGGAGGCGGAGCTTGCAGTGAGCCGAAATCGCGCCACTGCACTCCAGCCTGGGCAACAGCGTGAGACTCTGTCTCAAAATAATAATAATAATAATAATAATAATAATAATAATTAATAATAATAATAATAATAATAATTTGAAACTAAGAGGTGGTAGTGGCTCAGAAATGTGCATGTACTAAAGGTCACTGAATTACTCATTTAGAAACAGTTAATTTTATACTATGGAAATTTTACCTGAATAAATCCTAACTCTAAATCTGAACATTAACCTGACCCTGATATTACCCTAACCCAAGACTGATCCAAACATAACATGAACCAAACCCAAACCCTATCCTTAACCTAACCTGAGCCTAAAACCCTAACCCTAAACCTAAAAATTTAACCCTAAGCATAAAATGATAACACTAACCCACTTCTACCAATAATCCCTTAAAACATAATACTAACACTAAAATCCTAGCTTAATACTAACCATACCCCCTAACATCTAATCCTAAACCCTAGTCCCTAAACCTGAATCCTGAACCTAACATTAACACTAATACTAACTTAAGACTAATACTAACCTATAACGCTAATCCTAACATTCTATTTCTAGCTCCAACCATTACCCTAAAAATATACTTACCACAACCTCAACCCCAAAGAGAAACCTAACCCTAACTCTTGCCTAAACCCAATCTGTAATCCAAGAACTAATGCTTAGCCTAACCCTAACCCTAAAGCTAAGCCTAACCCCTAACCCTTAGCCTAAGCACTAACAATGACCTTAACCCTAATGTGTTACCCAAACCTCTACCCTAACCAAAACCCTAACACTAACCCTAACCAATAATCCTAATGCTAACCGTAATCATAATACTAAACATGACCTTAACCCCTAACCTAAACCTAAACACTAACCATAACCAAAACCAAAATGCCTAACCCCAACCACCGACCTAACCTTAACTCCATAAGTAACAAACAATAATTCTAAACTTAACCCTAATCCTAACCCCAGGATCTCACCATAACACTAACAACCCCAAAACCCAAACTTATTGAAAATCCAAACACACACTTACTAGCAGTAAGCCCTAACCCTAACATTAACCCTTAAGACTAATCCTAAATCCCACAACTAATCCTAATATTGAACCCTAACCAAAACCCTCTAACCCTAATTGTAACCCTAAACCTAAAATGTACCATGACTAATAACCTAAACTTAACCATTACCCTAAATAATAACCCTAACACCTAACCCAAACCCTAATCTTGAAACCCTAACCCAAAACAAAACCATAATCCTTAAATGGAACTCTAACGGTAAAACCCTAAAACACTAAACATAACTCTGATCCCAACACATCAGCCTAACAACAACCCTAACACTCACTGAAAAACCATAAAAACTGAACCCTAAGGCTAAACCTAAACTAACTCTACACCTAAGCATAAAATTAAACCTAAGATGTAACTCAAACCTTAAAGCCTGAAGCCTAACTGTAACCCTAACCCTAAACCATAAAGCCTGACCATAACTGTTAAACCTCATCCTAAACAGTAAATCTAACCATAGCCCCTAACAATAACCTATCACAAATGCTAATCCCTAACAGGAATTCTAAACTCTTAATGCTCACAATAAGCACTAACCCTGATCTGTAACCCAAATTTTAACCCTAAACCCTCATCCTAATTTTACACCTTAAACCTAACCCTAACTGTAAACCCCTAACCCTAACTGAACCTGGATACTACCCGTAAAATTTAACCCTAATAGTAAGTTTAATACGAACCCTAACCACAAACCTAACACTTACCCCAATCCTAACCCTGATAAGCTAACTTTAACCCTACCCCTGCACCAACACCAACCCCAAACCTAAACCTAAACCATACCCTCACTTAAACACAGGAACTTAAGCCCATACCCTAACCTTAATAATAACACTAATGGTAAACAATACCCTAAACATAAAACAATACCTCACCCCTAAGCCTAACTTTAAAAGTTAAACCCAAATCCTACCCCAACCCCAAAACTAACCAAAATCTTAACCTATAACCACAATCCTAACACTAACTGAACACCAAAAAAAAAAAAAACCCAGCACCAATCTCAACACTAATACTAAACCTCAGCCCTAATCCTCACTACTGACCCAAACCCTAAAGCTTAATACTAAACCAAACACTTAAACACAACCCTAAAACTAAACCTAAGGCTTATCCTAACAATGATGCTTATTTTGAATCCTAAACCTTAGACTAACCCTAAAAAGCTAACCCAAACCCTAAGGTCTAAATCTAACTCTAATTCTAACTATAAAATACAAAATTCCAAAAACACTAAAAATAAGTTTAACTGCATCCCATAACTCTAAGAGTAATACTAACCCAAAACTCTAACACTAACACTAATACATAATCCTAAAATTATCTAGACCCTAGCAATAAAACAAAACCATAACTCTTACCCTGAACACTAAACCCAAACACTAACCTTTACGCTAAAGCCTAAGCCTACCCCTACCCATAACCCTAAACCAAAACCCTAACCCAAACTAATCCTAAACCCTAAACCTAACCTTAATTATTGCCCATAACTCTAGCAATACCTTAACCCTAACTCTAACCATAAATGCTAACCCCTAACACTAACATTAAACCAAGCCCTAACTGTAAACCCTAACCCTACTCCTAAACATTAAACTCAACCCTAACTGTAACACTGACCATGACAACTAACCCTAACCCCAGGCCTAACCCAGCCCTAACAGTCATGCCAGACCTAAATCCAAAACTCTAACCACATACCTAACAGTAAACCTTATATCTAACCATAACCATAACCATAAATGTTAGATGCTAACACTAACACTAACCCTAAACCCTAACACTCAGTGCCAAACCCTAAACCTATATGTAACCCTGAACACTAATCCTAATGCTAAATTCTAACCTTAAAGCTTAACCAAACAGTAACAGTAACACTAACACTAACCCTCTAACCCTTACCCTCAACAAAACCCTTAACACTAATCCTAATCCTAATCCAGGCCATGACCATAACCCCTAACACCCTACTGTATGCCTACCTTTTTACCCTAACCCTAAACATAATGCAACCCCAAACCTAACCTCTAACACTGATTCTAAAACCTAACCCTAACCCCTAACCCTAATCCTAACTCTAACTCTAAAGCTAATCCTATGACAAGACTATCCCTTATCCCAACCCCAGCCCTAACAAACAATCTAATCCTAAACTTTGTTCAGCAATTGTAAACCCCTATCCCTAATCCCCAACTTCTTTTTCTTCTTTTTTTTTTTTTTTTTTTTTGACACACAGTCTTGCTCTGTTGGCAGGCTAGAGTGCTGTGGCGTGATCTCGGCTCACTGCACCCTCCACCTCCCGGGTTCAAGTGGTTCTCTCGCTTCAGTCTCCCAAGTCGCTAGGAATACAGGTGCACGTCACCATGCCCAGCTAATTTTTTCCTGTATTTTTAGTAAAGACTGGGTTTCACCATGTTTGCCAAAATTATTTTGATCTATTGACTTCCTGATCTGCCCATCTTGACCTTCCAAAGTACTAGGATTTGAGGCATGAGCCAACCAGCCCAACCTAATCCCCAACTTCTATCCTATCCTTAATGTTACCCCATCATGCTTCAAAAAATATTAAATACATCCTCTATGACTCTAACCTCTGACATCTAATACACCTAATCTAATACACCTAACATCTAATGTTACACCAAGCTATACCTTTTTCTTACCCCAACAGAGCACTGAATTAAAAATACAGTATCACTAGGACAAAAAAACCTAAATATTAATAAATTTGATAATTACAGACATCATAATGTTTAACCAAAAATTAGTACATGGCATCCAATAAACAGTGGTTCACATTTATTTCACATAATGAAACATCTTAATGCAAACCTACAACAATCATCATCTGAATTGTTGGGAACCAAGGCTTTAAGATGAGGAACACAGTACTGATGCTCACTTTCATAACTGTATGCAATATTGTACTAGAAGTTCCCCTAGAACCATTAGAAAAGAAAAATATACACAAAGTCCTTCATATGTGTAAAAAAGAAGTAAAGCTACTCACAGATCACACACACACACACAAAACCACGAGGAACCAACAAGAAATTATAAAATGTGACAAACAAATTAAGCAAGATAACAGGACAAAATATCAATACACAAAAGTCTTTTCCTATACATTAGCAAGAAACCATAGGGAAATAAAATTAAGACAACAATTTCATTAAAATAAAATAACAGGCCAGAATTTCTCCAACTGCTCCAGAACCCACAGATTCAGGCAGCTAGGGGCAGGGGAAAGCTGTGGAGTGGTAGCTGTGCTGCTACATTGAGAACTGGTTGCAGTGGCTTTGGGGCTAACCAGAAACTGTTCAAGCACCTTAGAAATCAAAGTAAACTTACTTAAAACCATAATGGATGAAGAAGAGAAAACCTACACTGGTTGTGAAAGCTCTAATGTCATGATGTCAAATGTATAATTTCTGAGTCCTAAATTTCTTGTAAAAAGGAGAGCATGCACAAACTTCAGTAACAACGAAATCCTTGCTGAGTGGCCCAGATCGTTTTGCTGAGAAAGAAACCATAGATGTCAATTTGAGAGACATCTCTTCACAAGTACTTCCAAAAGCATGCACATATTTTACCTACACATTTCACTACACTGACAATTCCACAGAGATTCCTAAATTGCTGTTTCACCTGAAACTGCAGTAGAACTGCTGATGGCTGTGAACTTTCTAGAATCTATGTAAATACAATGGATTGTATATAAATACAATAGATTGATATAATAAAATAATTTATATTTTTAATTATATCAAATAAATATAATTTATTTGATAAACACTGGTAACTCTTTTCAGTGTTTAAGACCTGTAGTTGAGTTTGTGTTTTTTCATAGATTGTATATACTCTATGTAGTAGGCAACATAACTATAAAACTAATTGCAAAGAAGATTGTCTCCTGTTTTTTGCATAATAGAGTTGAAATTTGTTTGCAATGTCAACAAATTAAGGGCTTTTTCACAAACTGAGAAATAAATACCCCAATTCTTAGGTGGTTTTGCCTTATCCTTTGGATATGACTTTTAAAATGAGCAATGATGATATAAAAATGCTGAAAAATAGACATAAATAAACATGTTCTACAATTAAATCATGGAGCTAAGAGTTTTTATGTATTATTGGTTATTTTTAGTAATACTATTTTGATTTTTTGGCTGCTCATAGCATTGCTAGAGTTATGCAAATAATTGCATTTTAAGTACATTTATAACTTAGCCAAAAATTTGACTTTTTTAAACTAACCCTAATGTAATAAATGTTTTATCAATGCCTATAATCCCAGCATTTTGGGAGGTCAAGGTGGGCAGATCACTTGAGCCTAGGTATTTGAGATGAGCCCAGACAACAGGGCATACTCTTGTCTCTACAGAAAATAAAATCTAGCCAGGAATGGTGACTGAGGCTAAGGCAGAACAATCAATTGAGCTGGGGAGTGAGTGTTAAAATTTCTTATGTCCTTGGGAAACTTCAGTATTGTTTAAATGTGTCTTGTCTTGTCATTATTTTTATTGCCACAATTTAAGAACTTTATTTAAAGACAATTTTGGAAGGCTACCAGATACAAATTTTGAAGAAGTAATTGAACTTTACCCAGATGGTCAAGAAGTAAACTATGTAACTTAGAGTTATTGTGCAATATGCCTTTTGGGTAATTCAAAGTACTACATTTTCAATGATTATAAAGCAAAGCATCCTTTGCAACTTTCAAAACAGAGAAAAAAAAAAAAAACCCAACACAAAAAACCAGGTTGGATGTGGTGGCTTATACCTGTAATTCCAGTACTTTGGGAGGCCAAGGTGTGAGGACCACTTGAGCCAAAGTGTTGGAAGCTGCCGTGACCTATGATCACACTACCACACCCTCGCCTGGGCAACAGAATAAGACCCTGTCTCAAAACAAACAACAAAAAAACAACAGTAATAAAGTTTTCAAAAATAAATTTAACCAAGGTACAAGACTTGGACTTGGAAAATTACAAAATGTTGCTGAAATAAATCCCAGAAACTCTAAATAGATGTAAAGACTCTCCATGTCCCTGGATTAGAAGATGATTTTTTTTTAAGATGACAATAATGCATAAAGCAATCTACAAATTCATTGTGATTTCTATGAAAATACCAAAGTCTTTTTGACAGAAATGGGCAAGCCAATGCTAATATTCATATAAATTTCAAGTGATACTGAATAGCCAAAATAATCTCGGAAAAAAAAAAAAACTTAGAGTCTCACATTTCTTGATTTCAAATATTACTGCAAAGCAACTGTAATCAAAATAGCATAATACTGGCATAAGGACACATGTGGAGATCAATGAAACTGAATGATGAGTCCAACCATACCTCTACGGTCAATTGATTTTTGACATGTAGACAAGACCATTAAATTCAACAGACGCTGTTAGGCAACTGACTACTCATATTCAGACAAAGAAACTGTATCCTTTCCTCAAAGCTCAGAATGGTTCAAAAGCCTACATATTAAAGGTAAAAACATAAACTCTAGAAGAAAACAGAGGGATACATCTTCATAACCTAGGATTTAGCAGTGTTTTCTTAGATCTGATACAAAAATCTTAGATCTGATAAAGCCAACTAAATAGTTTCCTCAAAATTAAACATTTTTGTGCAGTGAAAGATACTATCAAGGAAATGAAAAGATATTCCATAAAAAGGAAGATTTCCACGTTATAGATGTAAGAAGTCTGTTATCTACAGTATATGAAGAACTTGTGTAACTCAACAACAAAAACAATACAATCGAAATACAAAATGGAGAAATAGTTGAACACATACTTCAACAGAAAAAAATGCATAGAGAAAACAACCACATAAAAAGATGAACAGTAAAATATATAAGTTTACATGAGGATGTGTTTCATATGTTAGATTTTCTCATAGTCATGTGATTCTGTGTAGTAAAATTAGCCCTGTACAGCTCCAGCTGAGGGTGAGTTAAGGTAACAGTATGATTGTGTAGGAGATTTCATTGAAGGAGAAAAAAAAAAAAACCTGGCAAAAAAGGATATTCTGAAATGAAAACTTTTCTACTGAACTAGAGTTTCCAATGAAGGTAACAGTTTGCAGTCAGTCTACACAGGTCAAGAATTTATCATCCATTATTAAGGAAAGAGGGAGCCATTAAGATCATGGGGTACATGGATACACAATTGCCTCATGTCCCCTACCAGAACTGTGATATACTTACATTCCCTCTCAGAATCTCAATATAAAAATATTAACAATTCATCTCCTTAATTATCTAAGCTTACTTTACTTACTTTACATTGTACACTTAAGGATGTTTTTAAATATTTATATAGATTGTCATGATGTGGATTAGGACTTTTTGTCAGTTAACTGTACTGATAGATTACATAAAATGTAAGTATTTAAACCTAAAATATCTTCTAATTAATAGCATACAGTTACAGAATATAGCAAGGTAATAGTCTCTCCAATAACTTCTTGTGTGATTTCAATAATCAATTGTGTTATTTGTCTTCAGCATTGAGATTTCTTTTCTTTACTAATTATCCCAAACATGGGCTTTTATTTGATTTACTATTATTTTCTTGATTTATAAATTGAGAGTGATTTGATCAATGATCTAACAAATAATGAATCATTTCTTTATCTTTAGAAACACCATATTATTAACTTTTCTACAGTTAGATATCACAACTGCTGTGACTTTTATGGATCTAACTGGACACCTTAGAAAATTAGATAAATTCGCTAAGGGTGAGCACTGGATGAATGGATCGAGAGAATGTACATAAAATCCACGAAACACCCAAGTGCTGCAAAAGTGGGATCAGACAAGGCTGCAAGCAGTTGAGTGGAGTAAATGGGAGAGAGAAACAGGCAGGACCACTTGGTGTCTGCAGCCATGGTGAGCTCTATGGTCCTTGTTGTAAGTTCAGTGGAAAACCATTAACAAAATTAAATTAGGAGAGTGACAGGATTAAAGTTGTGCTTGTAAAAAAAATTTTGCCATTCCCATTACCAATACCAATCCTGTATTTCCTGATTTTGTGGTTATGTGATGGTAATTTGGGAGAGTGTTTTCACTTTTGGTAAAACACACTAGGATATTTTGAATGAAGCTGCAAATCTAGCACAGCAATAACTACTGGGGAATCTGGGAGAAAGGATAAAGTATACTAACTGCTATGGCAAGTTTCCTAGAAGCATAAAATTATTGGGAAGTAAACTACTTTTTAACAAAAACAACCATGTCAATACTGTGTCACTAAAGCAGAGACAACAAGATCAAACTTCATTATAGGGGCCAAATCCAAGCCAAAGCCAGCTCAGTGGAAGCGCAAAACCAAGTATCTTTTTCAGAGTAGGAATGTGATGTCAGTATTACAGGTCTCACATCTGTATGACGGGTGTTATATCAGTATTATGGCTGTAACATCAGTTTTATGGTTGTTCCATTTGTACTACAAATGTTACAGTAGTATTATGATTGTTATATTAGTATTACAGGTGTTACATCAGTACAAAAGCTGTCATATTTGTATTGCAGATGGCATATTGGTATTATGAGTGTTACAGTTGTATTACAGGTGTCAGGACAGCATTACAGGTGTTACATCAGTGTAACGAATGTTTTGTTTGTACTGCAAATCGATATTGGTATTATGAGAGAGTTATATTATGGGTGTTATATCAGTATTATGGTTGTTACGTTTGTGTTGTGGATGCTATATTGGTATTCTGAGTGTTTTATTGTGGTTATGAGTGTTACAGTTGTATTACAGGTGTTAGGTCAGTATTACAGGGGTTACATTAGTATTACGAGTGTCACATCTGTATTATGGGTGACATTTGTTTACAGGTTATATCTCTATTGCGATATATGCAATATATATAAATACATATATATTTGTTTACAGATGTTGTATGTCTATTGTAGATGTTATAATTGTTTGACAAATGCTATATTTGTGTCACGAGGCCACGGTGTGCACCTGCCATTGTGGCTACCACATGTTAGGTGTGAGAAAAGACCTCGGGGTGCACTAGAGCCGTGGGATATTTATTTTTACTTTCCACACCACGCCCTTCTACTGGGTCCCTGATCCTCAGCAGTCAGAGGAAGGTTTTTACTTATTTCTGCCTCCAACTGTCCTGGAGTCAGGCGGTGTGGCTGCTTTCCGTGCTGAAGAGAAGTCAGTGCTCGTCCTCAGGCGGCATGCGCAGAGCACCCAGGCGCTCCTAGGGTCAGAAAAGGCGGGCTCATGCGCCTCGTGCTGGCCGCTGGCAGAACTGCAGAACCGATGTGGTCACAGTGCCGCAGCCGTGCGCCCTCTCCTGGCTGGTGTGGGGCACCAACTAAAAGCAGAGTTCAGATTGTTCGGCGCCATCATTTTGGAAATTACAACTGCCTATTACCCTGTTTTTTTGTTTGTTTTGTTTTTTGTTTTTTGTTTTCTAAAAATGATTAAGGAACCATTAACTGGAAACCATAGGCAATGAAATGTACACAGATGCAAACTTTACAGTTTATACGAAAACTTTCTCGACATAGTCCTGAGACTTAAAATGTAAAACTATTCAATTTGTAAAAGAAAGCGCAGAAGGAAACTTAGGTGACCTTGGGTTTGGGCATGAGTTTTAACATATAACCCCAAAGCCGATCCATAACAGAAAAAATAATTAACAATGTAGGCCTTCTCATGTTAAAAGTTTATACTCTGCATAAGATCTTGTTCAGGAAACAGAAAGATAAGCCACAGACTAAGAAGAAATATCTGCAAAATACAGATCTAAGTAAAGACTGGCACTGAAAATACAAAAAGAAATCTTGAAACTCAACAATAAGAGAGATTATCCAATTAAAAATGGGTAAAGAGCTGAGCAGATAGCTTACCAACAAAGATACACAAATGGCAAGCAAACAAGATGCTCAACCTCGTATACATTAAGGAAGTGACAGTTACAACAATGAGATATAATGGCCCATCTATATTTGCTAGAATTGTGAAAGTGTTTTAAAAACATGACAAATGATTTGCTGAAGGAAAGACAGGAATACATTCATTGCTGGTGGAATGCACAACGTGGTACAGAAAATAATAACTCTTTTAAATCCTCAAATTTATTGGAAAGCCTGTTTCTCTTCTCTACCATGCACAGAAGGAACTCTATCTGGTCCACCTATTGATGACAGCTCTGAGATCCGATATGATCTGTGCATCTTTCAGTAGCAGTTCGGAGACTGGCAGAAGGCAGATAGCTCCCAGAGTCAAGTTCATGGAGGAAATTTTTAATGAAGGGTGACTTATTCAGGGTACTCACAAGTAATGGTGGAGTTCCCTGGGATAATAACAGGCCACACTAACTGTTAGCACTATTGGGAACATAGGATCAGAGGAGGGAGAAATTCTCAGCACTGGAGAGAGGCAGGGGATGATGAGCACTTGGAAGAGGTCATCACAGGCACTATGACCTCACTTGGCCTTGAGACCCAGCAGGCAGTCTAGTGCCACTGTATGTGGAGGCTGGTGTCCCATCGGCCAAACCCAATCAGCAGGCACAGGGCCAGGACAGCCTTGATACCACCTTGAGGCAGGTTAGCAGAATTTAATCCAGAAATATTAGTTTTGTAAATCTTCCCAATTTAATCCTCCCCTAACGGGTATAAAGCACAGTTTTATAATGCTGACATAATATGAATTATTAAAACATGCAGGCTATGCACAGTGGCTTATGCCTGTAATTCCAGCACTTTGGGAGCCCAAGGTGGGAGACCACTTGCGGTCAAAAGTTTGAGACCAGACTGGCTTACATGTTGAAACCCTGTCTCTACTAAAAATACAAAAATTAGCTGAATGTGGTGGTGAATACCTGTTGGCACAGCTATTAGGAAGGCTGAGGCAGAAGAATTCCTTGAACTCGAGAGGTGTATAATAGACATGGTTTAGGAGACACAAGTTTTCATTTCTATTCTCTTTCAGTTGTCATTTAAGTAATTGATTTTGTGCCAGAAGCTCCAGTTTCTCTTCTTTTAGTAGTGGATAATCATTCATATCTTTAACCTTTTCATTAGGCATATGGTTTTGTTTTATTATTGCCAAAGAGTGAGCTTTGACAGGCTCTAGCTAAATTTTTTTAAAAATATTGTATGGATGAGCACTTTGGGAGGCCAAGGCAGGTGGATCACGAAGTCAGGAGTTTGAGACCAGTGCACTCCAGCATGGGTGACACAATGAGACATTGCCTCAAGAAAAATAAACAAATAAATAAAAATCTGTAACATGTTGCATATTGCTTTCATTTTCTGAATTTACTATATCTTATATTTGAGTACAAAGCCTACAAATTTCCCACATAAGTTAAACTTGCAAAAATAAATTTTATATACAAAATATGTTGTAAGTACCTAAAGCCCAGCTTTATCCTTCAGACAGTAAGCCCAGGAAATAATGCAACAATCAGTGCTGTGTGTCTAGCTAAAGGTTTGTAAACACACCAGTCAGCACTCTGTAAAAATGGACCGATCAGCACTCTGTAAAATGGACCTATTATGTCTCTGTAAAATGGGTCAATCAGCAGGATGTGGGTGGGGCCAAATAAGGGAATAAGAGCAGGCCACCTGAGCCAGTAGCAACAACTTGTTTAGGTCCGCTTCCGTGGTGTGGAAGTTTTGTTCTTTTGCTCTTCGCAATAAATCTTGCTGCTGTTTAGTCTTTGAGTCCTCTCTGGATTTATGAGCTGTAACACTGCAAAGAGCTTCAGCTTCACTTCTGAAGCCCTTAAGACCATGAACCCACTGGGAGGAATGACAACTCTGGGCGTTCTGCCTTTGTAAACTGTAACACTCACCACAAAGGTCTGCAGTTTCACTCCTGAAGTCAGCTAGACCACAAAACCACCAGTAGGAATGAACAATTCCAGACATGCCGCCTTTATGAGCTGTAACACTCACTGCGAAGATCTGCAGCTTCACTTCTGAAACCAGTGAGACCACAAACCCACCAGGAGGAATGAACAACTGCAGATGTGCCACCTTTAAGAGCTGTTACACTCACTGCGAAGATTTGCAGCTTCACTCCTGAAGTCAGTGAGACCACGAACCCACCAAGAAGAATGAACCACTCTGGATATACCACCTTTAAGAGCTGTAACACTCACTGAGAAGGTCTGCGGCTTCACTCTTGAAATTAGCAAAACCATGAATCCACCAGAAAGAAGAAACTCTGGACATATCATCTTTAAGCACTTTAATACTCACTATGAGGGTCCACAGCGTCGTTCTTGAAGTCAGCGGGACCAAGAACCCACCGGAAGCAACCAATTCTGGACGTATTTTGGCTACCCAGATGGGATGATTGTCTGTCGCCAAGCAGTGAGTACCATTGGACCCTTTTGCTTGCAATTCTGTCCTATTTTTCCTTAGAATTTGGGTGCTAAATACCGGGCAGCTGTCAGCCAGTTAAAAGTGACTAGCATGATCACTGGACTAAAGACATGGGTGTCAGGCTTTCTGGGAATGGGCTTTCTAACAACCTCCCACTCTACGGAGTTAGAGCATTGGTTTGCCTGGAACCAGCTTCTGCTTTTACTATACTTCTGGGCTAAGCTGATGGTTGACAGCGAGTAAAGCCGTAAAACCATTCAGCTCCAGGATCCTGACAACAAGATAGTTGACCCTGCGGCTATGAGTAGAACTCTCAAAGTCATGTCGCCCAAGTAAGACTCACCCATCTAACTTATCTATCCTGACCGTTGCCTCCTGGGTCCTAATGCCTGTTAGACAAACTTCTTACCTCTCTTCTCTGAGGCTAGTCCCGCTTCTAAAACCACTCCCTGTCTCTGGTGCTTTTCTAGTTTCTCCTGTAAGAATGATTTCTAGTATAAACTTCAGGACTCTGTTACCTTCCTTAGACACCTGGGCTCACCAATCAGGAAGACATAATTTTTGTCTATAGCCCCATTGTGGCAGGGGGAGGGGGATTAGCTGGAATTTTAGAATCCTTCCTCAGACAAGCAGGCCTAAGAAAAGCTATCCCTGAAGCTAGGATGTGGGGAGACTCAGAAATTGTATCTTTCTTATTCATATAAATGAGGACAAAAGGCACCACCCTTCCCTCCCTCAGGTTATGGCCCTCCACTTCATTTTTGGGGCACAACATCGTTATAGCACATGGGTAAGGTCTCAATACTAACAGGATAATGCTTAGGACTCTAACATATTTTTGAGAATGCATTGGTAGAGGCCACTAAATCTGATTTTTCTCGGTCCTCTTTGTGGTCTAGGAGGACAGGCAAGGGTGCAGGTTGTTGAGAATGCATCAGTAAAATGGACCTATCACCTCTCTGTAAAATGGGCCACTAAGTCAGATCTTCCTTAGTTCTTGTGGGCTAGGAGGAAAACTAGTGTTTCTGCTGCTGCATTGTTGAGTGCAACTAATCCAATCAGCAAGGTCTAGGGATCATTGCAGGTTCCTGGGCAAGAGATGTCTCTGCTGCTGTGTTGGTGAGTGCAACTATTCTGATCAGCAGGGTCCAGGGACCCTCGTGGGTTCTTGGGCAGGGGGAGAAACAAACAAACCAAAACAATGGAAGGTTTTGTTTTTCAGATGGGAAACACTCAGGCATCAATAGGATCACCCTTATGCATCCTACACCCCTGGGACCAATTTGACCCACAAACCCTGAAAAAGAGGCAGCTCGTTTTTTTGTTTTGTTTTGTTTTGTTTTTCCCTTGCACTGTGGCCTGGCCCCAATATTCACTCTCTGATGGGGAAAATGGCCTCCTGAGGGAAGTATAAATTACAATACTGTCCTGCAGCTTGACATTTTCTGTAAGATGGAAGGCAAATGGAGTGAAATGCTTTATGTCCAAACTTTCTTTTTACTGAAGGAGAATACACAACTATGCAAAGCTTGCAATTTACACTCCACAGGAGGACCTTTCAGCTTACCTCCATATCCTAGCCTCTGAATTTCTCCCCTTCCTATTAATGATAAGCCTCCTCTAATCTCCCCTTACCAAAAGGAAACAAGGAAAGAAATCTCCAAAGGATGACAAACACTGTGTGTGTGTGTGTGTGTGTGTGTGTGTGTGTGTGTGTGTGTGTGTGTGTGTGTGTGTGTGTGTGTGTCTATTGGTTATGTCCACTTCAAGTTGTAGGGGCTGGGGAATTTGGCCCAAGCCAGGTACATGTCCCCTTGTCTCTCTCTGATTTAAAGCAGATCAAGGCAGACCTGGAGAAGTTTTCAGATGATCCTGATCAGTACATAGATATCCTACAGGGTCTAGGGCAAACCTTCAATCTCACTTGGAGAGATGTCATGGTATTATTAGATCAAACCTTGGCCTTTAATGAAAAGAATGCAACTTTAGCTGCAGCCTGAGAATCCAGTATCTAGTCAAGTAAATGATAGAATGACAGCAAAGGAAAGAGACAAATTCCCTACCAATCAGCAAGCTGTCCCCAGTATGGATCCCTACTGGGACCTCGACTCAGATCATGGGGACTGGAGTCATAAACATCTGTTGACCTGTGTTCTAGAAGGACCAAGGAGAATTAGGAAAAGCCCATGAATTATTCAGTGATGTCCACCATAACTCAGGGAAAGGAAGAAAATAGTTCTGCCTTTCTTAAGCCACTATGGGAGGCCTTAAGAAAATATACTCCCCTGTCACCCAACTCACTCGAGGGTCAACTGATTCTAAAAGATAAGTTAATTACCCAATCAGCTGCAGATATCAGGAGAAAGCTCCAAAAGCAAGCCCTGGGCCCTGAACAAAATCTGGAGGCATTATTAAACCTGGCAACGTCATTGTTCTATAATAAGGACCAAGAAGAACAGGCCCAAAAGGAAAAGCAAGACCAGAGAAAGACTGCAGTGTTAGTCATGGCCCTCAGACAAACAAACTTTGGTGGTTGAGAGAGGACAGAAAATGGTGCAGGCCAATCACCCAGTAGGGCTTGTTATCAGTATGGTTTACAAGGACACTTTAAAAAAGGTTGTCCAACAAGAAACAAGCTGCCCCCTCATCCATGTCCTCTATCCTGAGACAATCAGTGGAAGGTGCACTGCCCCAGAGGACCTTTGTCCCCGGCCAGATGATTCAACAACAGGACTGAGGGTTCCCAGGGCAAGCGCCAGCTCATGAAATCACCCTTACTGAGCTCTTGGTACATTTAACCATTGATGGCTGGGAAATTATCTTCCTCTTGGAAACTGGTGCAGCCTTCTCAGCGTTAATCTCCTGTCCTGGATGACTGTCCTCAAGGTCTGTTACCATCCGAGGAATCCTGGGACAGCCTATAACCAGGTATTTCTCCCATCTCTTCAGTTGTAATTGGTAGACTTTGCTCTTTTCACATGCCTTTCTTGTTATGCCTGAAAGTCCCACACCCTTATTAGGGAGGGATATATTAGCCAAAGCTGGAGCTATTATCTGCATGAATATGGGGAACAAGTTACCTATTTGTTGTCCCCTACTTGAGGAGGGAATCAACCCTGATGTCTGGATATTGAAACGGCAAAAAATGCCCACCGAGTCCAAATCAGGATAAAAGAACCCACCACCTTTCCTTATCAAAGGCAATATCCCATAGGGTCTGAAGCTCATGAAGGACTACATGATATTGTTAAACATTTAAAAGCTCAAGTCTTAGTAAGGAAATGCAGCAGTCCCTGCAACACCCCAATTCTAGAAGTACAAAAATCGAATGGTCAGTGGAGACTAGTGCAAGATCTTACACTCGTGAACAAGGCAGTAATTCCTCTATATTCAGTTGTACAAAACCCCTATATCCTGCTCTCTCAAATACCAGAGGAAGCACAATGGTTCACTGTTCTGGACCTCAAGGATGCTTTCTTCTGTCTTCCCCTGCACTCTAACTCCTGGTTTCTCTTTGCCTTTGCGGATCCCACAGACCACATGTCCCAACATACGTGGATGGTCTTCCCCCAGGGGTTTAGGGATAGCCCTCACCTGTTTGGTCAGGCACTGACCCAAGATCTAGGCCACTTCTCAAGTCCAGTAACTCTCATCCTTCAGTATGTGGATGATTTACTTCTGGCTACCAGTTCAGAAGCCTCATGCCAGCAGGCTATTCTAGCTCTCTTGAACTTTCCCGCTGATCAAGGGTACAACACGTCTAGGTCAAAGGCCCAGCTTTTCCTACAGTAGGGCAAATATCTAGGCCTAATCTTAGCTAGAGGAACCAGGGGCCTCAGCAAGGAATGAATACAGCCTATACTGGCTTATCCTAACCCTAAGACATTAAAACAGTTGCAGGGGTTCCTTGGAATCACCGTCTTTTGCCAACTATGGATTCCCGGATACAGCGAGAAAGTCAAGACCCTGTATACTCTAATCAAGGAGACCCAGAGGGCAAATACTCATCTAGTAGAATGGGAACCAGGGGCAGGCCCTAGTACAAGCTCCAGATTTATGTCTTCCCAGAGGAAAAAACTTCTCTTTATATGTCACAGAGAGAGCAGTGATAGCTCTTGGAGTCCTTACTCAGACTCGTTGGACAACCCCACAACCAGTGGCATACCTAAGTAAGGAAATTGATGTAGCAGTAAAAGGCTGGCCTCACTGTTTAAGGGTAGTTGCAGCAGTGACTCTCTTAGTGTCAAAATAATACAAGGAAAGGATCTCACTGTCTGGACTACTCATGTAGTAAATGGCATACTAGGTGCCAAAGAAAGTTTATGGCTATCAGACAAATGCCTATTTAGATACCAGGCACTACTCTTTGAGGGACTGGTGCTTCAAATACATACCTGCATGGACCTCAACCCCACCACTTTTCTCCCAGAGGATGGGGAACCAATCGAGCATAACTGACAACAAATTATATTCCAGATTTATGCTGTCCAAGATGATCTCTTAGAAGTCCCCTTAGCTAATTCTGACCTTAATCTATATACTGTTGGAAGTTCATTTATGGAAAATGGGTATGAAAGGCAAGTTATGCCAGAGTTAGTGATGTAACTGTATCTAAAAGTAATCCTCTTCCCCTAGGGACCAGCACCCAGTTAGCAGAACAAGTGGCACTTACTTGAGCCTTATAACTGGGAATAGGAAAAACAGTAAATGTGTATACAGATAGCAAGTATGCTTATCCAATCCTACATGCCCATGCTGCAATACAGAAAGATGTGACCTCTGGGGAAACCCCTATTAAATACCACAAGGAAATTATGGAGTTATTGCAAGCAGTGCAGAAACCCAAGGAGGTGGCAGTCTTACACTGCCAAAGCCATCAGAAAGGTAAAGGAGAAAAGGCAGAAGGAAACCTTCGGGCAGATGCTGAAGTCAAAATTGCTGCCAGGGGGAGCCTCCCATTAGAAATACCTATGGAAGGACTCTTGGTTTGGAACAACCCCCTCCAAGAGATTAACCTCCAGTATTCTGTGACTGAAAGAGAATGTGAACTTTCACGAGGGCATAGTTTTCTCCCTTTGGGGTGGTTAATGATAGAAGAAGGAAAGGTACTTATACCGGAAGCCAGCCAGTGGAAAATACTCGAAGCTCTCCACCAAACTTTTCATATGGATATTGAAAACACTCATCAAATGGCCAAATGCCTGTTTACAGGGTCAAATCTCCTCCACACCACCTGACAAGTAGTCAAAGCCTGTGAGATGTGCCAAAGGAATAATCCCTTGGTCCATCATAAGTCCCCTTTAGGGGAACAAAAATAGGTTGCTATCCTGGAGAGGACTTGCAGGTAGACTTCACTCATATGCCTGAGTCAAAGGGATTTCAATACTTGTTGGTCTGTGTTGATACCTTTACAAATTGGATAGAAGCTTTTGCCTGCAAGAGAGGGAAGTCTCAGTGGTAATTAAAGCCCTAATTCATGAAATAATTCCTAGGTTTGGGCTTCCCCAAAGCTTATAGAGTGACAATGGTCTGACTTTTAAAGTCACGATAACTCTGGGAATTTCCAGGGTGGTAGGGATGCAATATCACCTTCACTGTGCCTGTAGGTTACAATCCTCAGGGAAAGTCAAGAAGACAAATGAAGCACTCAAGAGACACTTGAGGAAACTAACACAAGAAACTCATCTGTCACAGCCTACTCTTTTGCCCATGGATTTGTTGAGAATCCAAAATTATCCTCACAAAATGGGGCTCAGTCCATATGAAATATTGTATGGATGACCTTTTCTCACAAATGACCTCTTACTTGATCAGGAAATGGCCAACTTTTTCAAATATATAACTTCTTTGGCAAAATATCAACAAAACCTTAAAAACTTACCTGAAGGATGTCACAGAGAAAAGAAAACAGAGTTGTTTCAACCATGAGATCTAGTATTGGTCAAATCTCTCTCCTCTCCATCTGCATATATGAACTCTTTGTGGGAAGGACCATACTCGGTAATCCTCTCTACCCCCACCTCAGTTAGGGTGGCAGTAGTAGAATCTTGGATTCATAATACCTGAGTTAAACTTTGGACATCTTCTGAGGATGTCTGAGGGGCCACCAGTTCAGGAGTCCCAAGATCAACCAGAACAGCTTCGATACACCTGTGAACCGTTGGAGGACTTGCATCTCCTATTTTGGAAGGAAACATCCCAGACTAAAAGGCTCCTATCACTGATCCTGAAGAAAAACCCCTTCCTCCTTAAAAAAGGTAACTGGAAACCTAAATAATCTTTATGTTTAACACCTCTCCTTGCCTCTTTATTGGAATCCTTTTACTATTTCATCGTGTTATTAAGTAGCACACTAACCATACTTTTGCAATAGGGCTATATACTGCAGCTCCTGCTGGGATGAAAATCCTACTCACTTCAACCTTCTTTCTATTTTGCTTCCTTCTGACAGCAATTTACATCTACATTTAACTCAGCCTGGATAAAATGATCTCATATTCCAGAGCATGCTATTTACCTTCCTATTTATTGTTCACCTATCTATCCTTCCTTCTTCCTTGGACACCTCATACAATCACCACTCCCCTTTCACTAGCTCCTAATTACCTCTACAAGACTCTCAACTTAACCCACTCTCTGTTAAACCAGTCCAATCCTTCCAAATGACTGTTGGCTTTGTATCTCTCTGTCAACCTCTGCTTATGCTTATGCTGCCACTCCCATTCCTGCAAAAAACTGTGTCTTTACCAACTTAACCTACCACCCTCATTATGAAGGAAAAGACCCTGTCCAACTTCTAAATATGCTATCATTAGCTGACTTCCCCATCTCTGATAGGACCAAGAACACCCCAACAGGATGTCTAATCCAACTTTTACATACTTACATTTCCAACCTCACCTATTACACAAGCAATGAAAAGCCCCTACATGGCCTTGTAACTATGAATACCATCTTCACTTTCAAGCCCCTTTATGTATCCAACACAACCTGTTATCAGGCCTGACCCTGGAGCACCTACTACCCCATCAGTGTAATTACACCCTACAACTTCAAGCTCCAATGATCATAGTAACTTCTGAGTCACTCAAACAGCTTCATTCAGATGGCTTGTCAGCTTCTCAGGGCCCGCCAAAATCATCACCTCCTCCCTGATTAACAAACAGTCCAGGTTTTGTAAAGGCGAACATACTCCCTGGATGACCATTCACCCCTGGACCCCCTGCAGCAGCACCCCGACCAATAGTGAATGCCTTCTCATCCCCTCTTTCAATCACTCTCTTGAATGGTTCCTAGTAGATACAAAATGGTTTTTTCTCCAATGGGAAAATAGAACACAGGGAGCCACTCAGTTTGCTCCCAACACCCCTTTCCAGCAGCTCACTGGAGCTACCTTGGCTAGTACTCTAGGAGTATGGGAAAAATGAAAACAACAAATTCACATACATTTTAACATACGCAACCTGTTCTCTCTATCCAGCTAAGGTATATTCTTATGTGAAACATAGACCTATATCTGCCTCCCCACTAACTGGACAGGCACTGGCACCTTGGTCTTTCTAAGTCCTAATGTTAATATTACCCCAGGAAATCAGACCTTGTCATTACCCCTCAAAGCTCAAGTTCATCAGCTCAGAGCCATACTACCAATACCCCTACTTATAAGGTTAGGAATGGCTACTGCTGCAAGAACCAGAATAGCCAGTTTATCTACTTCATTATCCTACCACACACTCTCAAGGGATTTCCCAGATAGTTTGCAAGAAATAATGAAATCTGTCCTGACTCCACAATCCCAAATAGATTCTTTGGCAGTAGTGACTCTCCAAAACCGCTGAGGCCTAGACCTCCTTGCTGCTGAGAAAGGAGGACTCTGGACCTTCTTAAGAGTGTTGTTTTTACACTAACCAGTCAGGGGTAGTGTGAGATGCAGCCTGGCATTTACAGGAAAAGGCTTCTGAAATCAGACAACACCTTTCAAACTCTTATACGAACCTCTGGAGTTGGACAACATGGCTTCTCCTCTTTCTAGGTCCCATGGCAGCCGTCTTGCTGTTACTCGCCTTTGGGCCCTGTACTTTTAACCTTCTTGTCAAATTTGTTTCCTCTAGAATCGAGACCATCAAGCTACAGATGGTCTTACAAATGGAACCTCAGATGAGTTCAACTAACAACTTCTACCAAGGACCCCTGGACCAACCTGCTGGCCCTTCCACTGGCCTAAAGAGTTCCCCTCTGGAGGACACTACACTTCCAGGGACCCTTGTTCATGCCTGTCCAGCAAGAAGTAGCTAGAGCAGTCATCGGCTAAATTCTCATTGGCAGTTGTAGTGTCCTGTTTAGAGGGGAGATTAAGACGTGAAGCTGCCGGGCTTCTGGGTCACATAGGGACTTGGAGAATTTTCTGTCTAGCTAAAGGATTGTAAATGCACCAATCAGTGCTCTGTGTCTGGCTAAAAGTTTGTAAATGCACCAATCAGCACTCTGTGTCTAGCTAATCAGGTAGGGGACTTCCAGAACTTCCTTGTCTAGCTAAATGTTTGTAAATGCACCAATCAGCACTCAGTCAAAATGGACCAATCCATACTCTATAAAACAGACCAATTAGCTCTCTGAAAAATGGGCCAATCAGCAGGATGTCGGTGGGGGCAAATAAGGGAATAAAAGCAGGACACTTGAGCCAGCGTGACAACTTACTCTGGTCCCCTTCCATGCTGTGGAAACTTTATTCTTTTGCTCTTTGCAATAAATCTTGCTGCTGCTCACTCTTTGGGTCCATGCCACCCTTATGAGCTGTAACACTCACTGCTAAGGTTCACAGCTTCATTCTTGAAGTCAGTGAGACCAAGAACTACCAATTCCAGACACAATGGGATCAAGCAATCCTTTCACTGCAGCCCCCCAAAATGCTAAGATTACTGGTGTGAGCCACAGCACCTGTTCAATGTTTTCTTTTCTTTTTTCAAAACAGGATCTCACTCCCATCACAGAGGCTAAAGTGCAGTGGTGAGATCATGGCTTGATACAGCCAAGTTACCAGGCTCAGGTGATCCTCCCACCTCAGCCTCCCAAGGAGCAGAGACATTGTCTCACTCCAGTTGCCCAGGCTGGAGTGTAATGAACAAATCATGGCTCACTTGAACCTCTGCCCCTGAGGTTCAAGCTATGTTTCTGCCTCAGGCTCTTGAGTATCTGCAAGTATTGCTGTACACTGCCATGTTGCCAAGGCTTGTCCCAAACTCCTGGGCTGAAGTAATTTTCATCTCTTGTCCTCCCACGTTGCTGGGATTATAGGCACGAGCTACCATACCTGGCCTGTTATTTTTCTAAAGAAGATCAAAGTCCCTTTCATGTATCAAAATACAATGCAAATGTAGTTAATAATGATGAAATAGATCTAAAAAGTAAATAAATATCATTCCATTCTCGTGGTTCTAAATACGTAATTACAGTTGAGTCAGACAGCTGGCTGTAGAGAAGATCCACCACTGACTCAGAATAATTCCCTGGCAGAATTCAGCCACGGACACTAGCCATGTCATGATGCTGGGTGCTGACAATTGTGCAGTCACTGGGGACAATGAGTATAACCACTGTTTTTGATAGTTAGGTAGTGTAAATGGGAGGGAAAATGGTAAATATAACATGAAAAACAGTATCTTTTCAAATGATCAGTGATATATGTCATCCTACATATTTGTTTGATAAAGAGGAAATTAAGGAAATACAGAGAAGGATAAGAAGGAGTAAAGAAAAGCACTGTAGAATTAAGTGAAACAAATCTATCAATAATAGTAAATGAGATAAATAATATAGGAAGAAAAAAGATAGTATTTTAAAGACTAAACAGATAACACAACCTAAAGTACTCTGACAAACAAGTCTTAGGAAGGAGACTTTCTTGAGAAAAAAATCCCGAGTATCTGCAACTTACCACTAGAACAGTGAAGAAACAAGCCCCAAGAAGAAAAGCAGAAGTTTCATGTTGGCTTAAGTGTATGTGAATAGAAGATAGGGTTTTAGGAAACTATCTATGAAGGTGGAGATTGAAATGGTAGGATATAGAATGTCTGACATCATAAGAGGTCCTTGTGAGATAACTGTCTTCCATTAGGATTAACTAAATGTTATATGCAAGAAATGCAGCCAAATTAAAGGGGATATTAAAACCATAACTCTTTCATTAGTTCAATGTTAACCACTAATTTTGGAGCAGGGACAGATAATATTCCAATCCCACACCTTGTAAAAACTTAGGGTATATTCTCTGATACTATGTGACTTTTTTCTTTTTTCTTTTTCCTTTTTTTTTTTTTTTTTTTTTTTTGAGATAAAGTCTCACTCTGCCACCCATGCTGGAGTGCAGTGTTATGGTACAGTATTGGCTCACTGTCACTTCTGCCTCCAGAATTCAAAACATTCTACTGTCTCAGTCTCATGAGTAGCTGGGACTACAGTTGCACACTAGCAAACCTGGCTAATTTTTTTTTTTTTTTTTTTTTGGTAGAGATAGATCACACTGTCTCAGCCTCCCAAAGTGCTGGAATTACAGGTAGAAGCCACCATGCCTGGCCAATATGTAGCATTCTTTGTCTACAAAATACTATTTTGTAATGAAAAACAATTAGATAACCTCTATTATTTGCCATATTTTCTGAAAGAAGTGAAGGAAATATTTATAATTATTTAAAATAACCCATAAATCAATATAAAGAACAATAACACATTTCATTCATATGTTTATTGACATACCCACATCTACTAATTATTGTATCTCCACTCAGAAACATTCATGTTGTAAATTTACAGAAAATATCTCAAGACAAATTATATGGCTTTCCTTTAATGGCAATCTGAGGCAAAGAGCTGCAATTCACTAAATATTTATTAAACCTCTCAAATTGAGTGTGCTACATATTAGCCACGTATATGCTGTAATTACAGGCATGATGTACCACACCCAGCCAGTAAATGATTTTTGAAAAATACTTGGCCAGGCATGGTGGTGCAATCTCTTAGTCTTAACTGCTGGGGAAGCAAAGAGAGAGGACATGTGAAACTTGGAATTGGAGGCTACAGCGAGCTATCATGGCACCACTGCACTACAGCCTGGGGACAGAGACCCTGTAACAATAAAATAAATAAATAAATGAGAACAAAAGAAGGAAAGAAGGGAATGAAAGGTAAGAGAAGGGAAGGGAAAAAGAAAAAGAAAGAAAGCAAGAGAAAAAAGGAATAATTTGTTAGCAAAATAATGGCTCCTAAGAAGATTTTTCAGAGTTATTACCTAGAAGTCATTACATACAAATTTGTTGTGTGTGTGTGTTTACTTACTTGTTTTGTTTTATTTTTTGTTTTTGATACAGGGTCATGCTGTATCACCCAGTCCAGAGTCCAGTGGCATAATCTTGGCTTAGTGCAAACATCACCTCCCAGGTTTAAGGGATTCTCCAAGCTCACCACCTATAGCTAGGACTACAGGTCCATGCCACTACTCCCAGCCTTTTTTTTTTTTTGGTGGAGACAGGAGTTCATCATTTTGCCCAGGCTGGCCTCGAACTCCCAGCCTCAAGTTATCTGCACCCCATTGGCCTCCCATAGTGCTGCAATTACATGTATGAGTCACCCAGCTGGGCCTACATATAGGATTTTTATTTCTTTCCAAACAATTATTGATAAATCATTTTTGAAATTATCTGTTATCTTATTTTCCACATCACTATGATAATATTGCAAAGATTTCTTATATCTTTTATGTTTCTTTCTCTTGTTAACTTATTCTCATTATTTATTCTTCCAGGTGTATGTGTATGTATGTTTGTGTACTCATGCATGTGTATTTGTTCATTTCTTTGTCTTCCTTGTTTATGCATGTAGAAGTGTAAGTATACAATAATATAATTAAACTATTGGATGTTTTATGTGATGCAAAACATCCAAAGCAACACAATTTTTTGAAGCACATTTTGTATATTTTTGACCAGTCTCTAAACAAAGAAGGAGTGCAAGTAAACCTCTAGGTCTCACTGAAAATAAAAGTATTTAAAACAATTCTATATATTTTTGAGCCCTAAACTATGTCACATGTACTGTGCTCAGTAAATTATTAATCTTATGGTAATAATATCTATTATATAATAGACATAAATATATATGTTATATATGATACCATCATTATATTATCTTTGTTCATTGGATACATTTCAAAGATTAAGCAGTCTAACTTCACAGAGCTATTAATTGGTGAAGGTTAGATTTTTCTTGGTTTGCCTACCTTTATATTTTACAAATCACCACATGCATTATAGTATCTTATAGACGTTAAGCTTTTGGCTCAATGATTATTAACTGCTGCCCTAAAAATGTAGCCTATTTGCATGGCAAGCAAAAAGTTTCCTGAACTTGCCCTGCTTCCCTGTGTCCACTACTGACATTCCCTGGTCTTTGTATATTTAGTCCTACTTCATTGATCACAAGAAAATGAAGGTTATTCCACCAAGTTGACTTTTACTTGTAACACTGCATGTTTCTGCATGGTCTCCCAGCAAATATCATTCTGTATGTGTGTTTTTGCTTTTCTTTCCTCCATATGCATTTAATAACTCCATTAATCATCACATGTTTTATCTCTGCATAGACAATGTTTCTTAGTAGTGTAAGTAATAGATTAAAAATCATTTTCAATTTGTTTTTATCATGTCTTTATAAGAAGTGTTTTCTTTAAGAACAAAATATTTCTGGAGGAAGGATTTGTTGGTTTAAATACTAATTTGTTTAGCAATAGACTCCTAACTGTGTACCTTTTAAACACTTGTAAGTTAAGTTTCCTGCCTTGCAAATTTGGGCTAATAAAAATTATACAAATGTAATGGGACTTCTAAAAATGAACTTGGTATAAAATATATGTACATATTTTGTCAAAGAGGTTGATCTTTATTATTTAGAAAATGACTTTACATGTATCCTCTTTTTAAAAAAACACTGAAGAATTTTCTCAGTGTTATGACATTGACCATAATGTTTTATTTACACATCTATTTTTCCTGTGGTGTAGTCTCACTAGCTAACTTACTAATTCTTTATTTGTATTAGTTATTAATTAAGTATAATATACTACTCAATTACATATAACATTAGTAAACACGTTCCCTCAAGTAAATGTAAACTGAAACAAAGGGAAATATTATCTGTTCAAAATGGAAAAAGGGTAATATATAATGTAGACAAAGCCATGGTCAAATTAATGTTTTTATGCTAAGAAAGTGACAAAAAGAATTTGAGAATAAAATGCTATAGTGGGTTTTGGAAACTATTAATGCCAATATATTTTTAACCATAATTTAAGAAACATGTTTCTAAAATATACATAAACATATAAAAATATCTTTACCTTCAGAGCATGCTTTTACTATTAGGTTAGTCAGAAAAGGAAACATTAAAAAGATGAAGTATTTATGCAGACACAATGAGCTCTTTATTGGTATGGCATAGTTTATGAACTAAGTAGTTCATTAAGTATGAGTATACAATGTATAGATTTTAATTTGTTAAAATCAATATAAAGCACTTAAATGTGTCATCAATGTTTTCCCTGTGTCATTAGTAGTCATCAGTAATTCATATGAATTTTCCATCCAAAGACTAAAAAAATCATAACTATTAAAAATTAAAAATGAACTTTTACCTAAGAATTAATGTATGCCTTCAGCTTCATTAGAAGAACTGGCCTTGTGGAGCCATGAGATTATCCAAAGTCAGAAGAAATAATTAAGTTGTCCTGAATTTCTAGTAATTTAGGAAAAGAAGAATAGAATCATAAATAATTTTAAATAAATTTAAAACGTTGTTTTAGACAAGAAAAAGTGTTTCAGATTTTGTGTTCTTTACATAATATTTAATCATTTCAATATTTAATGCACCATGTCATATGGATAAATGAATTATGGAGGTCCTTCACACAGAGAGCCAGTCTCTTCCTGGAGAAATGACCATGTGTCACCAAGAGATGATGGTTATGCAACTAAGTATACATGAAGGAAAAATGGAAAAATTGTTGACTTTTGTTGTGGTGATGAAATTCACAAAACAAAATTAAACATTTTAAGGTAAATAGTTAAGTGGCGTTTAATACAACCTGTGTTGTGCAACAACTATCTCCATCTACTTCCAGAACATTTTCATCACTCCAAACTACAACTGCACTACCAGTTAAGCAGTTCCTTTCGTTTTCTCCCTTCTCTCAACCCCTAACAAACAGCAATCTGTTTTCTCCCTCGGAACTTACCTGTTCTGGGGATTTCATGTTAATAGGCTCAAATGCTACACCACTATTTATAACTGTCTCCTTTCATTTGCATGATGTCTTGAAGGTTCATTTACATTGCAGCACTTCTCTCCTTACACAGGCTGCTGACACATTGTTTTGTTTGGGTTGTTTCCACCACAGTATTTCTATTTACACAGATTTGTTTGCATACGCATATTCAATTGTTGATATATATGAGTGGAATTGCTTGGTCCTATGATAATTTTGTTTATTTTCTTGAGTAACCACATTTCTCCACAGTAGCTGCATCATTTTCCATTCCACCTAGCATTGTATCAGGGTTCCAAATTACCTACATCTTCTCAAACACTTGATATTTCCTGCTTTTTAAAATGTATTCCCATTCCAGTATATGTGAAGTACATTATCCCATTTTGGTTTTGAAATGCATTTTCTGAATAACTAATTATGATTATTTGTTCCATGTGCTTTTTGAGATTTGCGTATTTTATTTGGAGAAATATCTATTCAGGTGCTTGGTCGTTTATTTTGTTTAAATTGTAAGTTAGTTATATTTTGGATACTACAAGCTGATAATTTAAAAATTGTTGCTTTAACTTACACAAGCAGAATTCGTACAAGTTCCTGAGACACCAGGGATGATGGTCCACCACCTAGAGATTATGGATACCATGATTATGGTCATTCTAGTTAGGATGAACGTTTCTCTAGGGATATATGTGCTATAATATTTTCTGGTTTTGTCAAATAGATTTTTATGTTGTTCCTGCTGACATTAGTTTTTTATTATTATACTTTAAGTTCTAGGGTACATGTGCACAACGTGCAGGTTTGTTACATATGTATACATGTGACATGTTGGTGTGCTGCACCCACTAACTCGTCATTTACATTAGGTATATCTCCTAATGCTATCCCTCCCCTCCCTGCCTCCCCACAATAGGACCCAGTGTGTGATGATCCCCTTCCTTTGTCCAAGTGATCTCATTGTTCAGTTCACACCTATGACTGAGAAAATGTGGTATTTGGTTTTCTGTTCTAGTGATAGTTTGCTGAGATTGATGGTTTCCAGCTGCATCCATGTCCCTACAAAGGACATGAGTTCATCCTTTTTTATGGCTGCATAGTATTCCATGGTGTATTTGTGCCACATTTCCTTAATCCAATCTGTCACTGATGGATATTTGGGTTGATTCCTTTTTTATGGCTGCATAGTATTCCGTGGTGTATATGTGCCACATTTTCTTAATCCAGTCTGTCACTGATGGACATTTGGGTTGATTCCAAGTCTTTGCTATTGTGAATAGTGCCACAATAAACATATGTGTGCATGTGTCTTTATAGCAGCATGACTTATAATCCTTTGGGTATATCCATTTAGTGACCATGATAGCTATGGAGAGGGCCGTGGTAGAGATCATTCTGAGCATGCAAGTGGAAGTTCTTACAGAGATGCACATCAGAGTTAGGATAAGTGTCTGGGTTTGATTTGTACATTATAGTAGTATATTTATTACACCAGATCATTTTTTAATAAAACTTTAAGGAAAATTATGAAGAAAAAAATGTAACATGTTTAAACACTGAGAATTTTTAACAGTATAATGCATAGTGAACATGTAGGTGAGAACTTCAGTTCATTTTCAGAAAATGTGACTTAACATTTACCTTAAAATACACTTTTAAAAATAAACTTCCTTATGCTTTGAAATACTATTCTTATACTTTTTAAATAAAATCTTTTTACTATTTCATGCATAATTAATATGTTGTCATCGAAGACAGAGGAAAGCAGATTTTTCCAAGTAGTACTTTAACTGAGACATGCATTAGTGATGCCATTAAAAAGGTTTAAGTGTAGTTCATTATAAGTTCTATATTTTATCAACCTTGCAGGGACCAGGTGCACTTCCTGCACAAGGGCCTCAGATGAATTATGGTGGAAATAGTCACTATGATTATAACAGTACATGAGATAGATATGGCAGAAGTCAGGAGAGTTATTCACAGATCTGTGGTAATTTACATTTCTGTGGTCATGAGCATGGTGGCAGAAAAGAATGAAGGAATCTAACTTCTCTGGATAGGGTGCACCCTGCTCCTTGTGAAGGATATGATAGCTCAAGTTATGGGGCATCAATAGGAAGTGGTGGAGGAAACCGATGCCTAAAAGGAGACTGAAGCAGATATTAAAGGAGATATTAAAAATAATAGTTACCTTGGTACTCAGGAGCCTGAGGCAGGATAATTATTTGAACCCAAGAGGCAGAGGTTGCAGTTAGCTGAAATCCTGTCACTGTACTCCAGCCTGGGCAACAAAATGAAACTCTCTTACAAAATAAAAAGAAAAAAAAAAGAAAGATAATAGTTATTGCATACCAAACCTTGCTTGCAAATCAAAAATTAAAATGTCATTTCTGTAACATTACGTGAGTACCAATAAAACAAAATGTTGATTTTAGGGGGAGAGGTAGATCCTAACTTCCTCCATGAATTTTCTGAGGTATTATGATGAAAATGATTTTTTTCAAAGTAATTTCATAATTGTTAATGCTATTTGAAAACTCTGTTTAGATGAGATGGGTGTACTAAAATTTTCAGAATAAAATTATACATGTAATGCATAATGCCTGATTTTATTGCTACATGCTTAAAAGCAAATTAAATAGATTAAATTGTGGTGTTCGTCAAAAATTCTCTTCTGTATTCTTGTAGCTTTAAATATCAACAGATACAAAAGTAGGCATAGGTTACATCTCCCTTACAAGCTGCACAGGTTTTCTAATTATGCTGTTTCTCTTTAAAAACTTACAAGTTTTAAAAGTTTGAGAACTCTTCAGAAAGACTACAAAACTGTCTGCCTCACCATAAAATGTTTATAATTCAAAAGAATCATGTAGGTCAAAGGAAACAATTAGATCTGGTTGATAGTAAAGTTTAAGACATCCAGAACATTTTTCTTGAAGCATTCTGTGACTAATGGGGGATAATGGTGATTAAAACATTTTTTTCCACGTAAATAAAAACTGAACCAGCTACATTTCTTAAGTACATACCTTAACGAAACTAAGTGTTCCTAGTTTAAATAGTGGGAAATAAAGTTTTTATGTGGGAGGTCTTCATGTTAATTATTTCCTGTAATATTTGACAATGGTTGTTTTAACAAATGGTGTAGCAATACATACATACAAACAGAAATGATCTAGAAGGCTGGGGATTTTATCAGATTATTATTTTTTAAGATGGAATCTAGCTTTGTTGCCCAAACTGGGGTGCAGTGGCTGGATCTTGGCTCACTGTGACCACTACCTTCTGGCTTCAAGCCATTCTCCTGCCTCAGCATCCTGAGTAACTGGGTTTACAGGTGTGTGTCACCATGGCTGGCTAATTTTTTTTTTTGTATTTTTAGTATGGACAGCATTTCACCATGTTGGCCAGACTGGTCTTAAAATCCTGATTCACCCTCTTAGGTGTCCCAAAGTACTAGGATTACAGGCATGAACCACCAGGCTCAGACTATCCGATTTAAATGAATATACGAACAGGAATGCTTTAAAACTCATGACTTTTGGAAAGTGAAGTGTATAAAACTTAAAACAATATCATAAAGTTTTGGATAGCTGATTGCTTAAAGTTTTAAGATACCATCTAATGAGGAAAATGAAAAGATTTGGACCCAAATAAGTAAACCAATTAATTTTCCTGATCATACAATCTAAAGAAATGAAATACATGAAGCTCCAGAGTTTTACAGTCCATAATTCTTAAAATTTACAGACTAATCTCTAAAGAGGACGTAGTTTTTGAGAAAATTCTGACAAGATCATAGTTTTTATAGGATAAAGTTGCAAATAATTTTAAGGGGTGAAGTTACCAACTTTGATTTTTCAAGTGAGTTATTTGTGTTATGAACTTGTGTTTTCATTCACCTGTAATGTAGGATTGTGAGGATTAAATGAAAGGATACAACTCCTTCGTCTTGTGTATCTTCACAATAGTAAAACAAGAAACAGTGTCTGTCCAGGTGTAATGACTTGGGTCTTTAATCCCAGCATTTGGAGTGGCTGAGGTGGGCATATTGCTTCAACTCGTGATTTTTGAGACAAGCCTGGACAACATGGAGAAACTTTGTCCGTATAAAATAGGCAAAACATTGCTGGATGTCGTAGTGCATCAATATAGTCCCAGATCCTTGGGGGCTGAAGTGGGAGGATCGCTTGAGCCCATGAGGTCCAGGCTATAGTGAGCCTGTTTGCTCCATTGCATTTCAACCTGTGTGACAAAGTGAGACCCTGTAAAAAAAAAAGACAAAGTGTCTATGATACTCTGTCCCTAGGATTTTTAAATTCAGGTGAGGAGTCACTTCCTGGATTTTATTTTTATTTATTTATTTTTTAGACACAGTCTTGCTCTGTCACCAGGTTGGAGTGCAGTGGCAGAATTTCAGCTCACTGCAACCTCTACCTCCAGGTTTCAAGTGATTCTACTGCCTCAGCCTCCCGAGTAGCTGGCACTACAGGTATGCACCACCACGCCTGGCTAATTTTTTGTATTTTAGTAAAGACAGGATTTCACCATTTTGGCCAGGATGATTTCAATTTCCTGACCTTGTGATTCACCTGCCTTGGCCTCCCAAACTACTGGGATTACAGACTTGGCCTCCCAAAGTGCCAGGATTACAGGCATAAGCCAACATGCCCAGCCACTTTCTGGATTTTAAACACACCTCTTGCTGAGTCTACATGTGGTAGAAGTGGCTTGGTAACTCTATAGTCTTTTAGGAGGGTACCAATAACATTTATGAGGGAGCTGTCTTCCTGACTTGATTACTTACCATCAAAGGCCCTTTCCCTCTTCCAGAGGACAGCCAATTGATATTTCCACATGTTGAGCTTAAAGTATTTTCTAGATGGTGGAGTGATGATAGCAGTGATAATTTAATGAACTCTTTGGTTTGCAGTTTTTAATGCCTCCAGTGTTGGCATCAGGTATTAAGGGCATTAAGATGATTTTTAAAAATTGTTCAGATGTAGTCATCCACCTTCAACTTACAAGGTGTGGGGACTATTGGGCAGTTTTAGTTTTCAGTGATGTTAAAATATGACAGGTGGACACAGTGTTGGGATTTCAGTTTAGAGAGTGGTCGCTATATATTGGGTAAAATAAGAATTGAACTTGTAGACTAATAAAATATGTAAGAAAACTCATGTGGGTGTGTTTTAGTTTTCCATTGAAACAAAATTCTTTCTGCAGTTATTTCTTTTGACTCTTCTTCACAAAATGAGTCTGATCTGACTAGATTTGTCCTCATTTTTTTACCTAAGTGAAGTAAGAATTGTTATTGACAACAAAGGTCAATTTTAAAAATAAAATCTATTTTTAGAATTAGAGACAGTGTCTGGCCTACTGCAGTCTCAACTTCGTGAGCTCAAGTGATCCTCCCACTTCAGCCTCCTGAATAGTCTCATAGGCACAAATAATCAAGCTTGGCTAATTCTGTATGTTGTTTGTTTGTTTGATTTTAGAGATGGGGTTTTACCATGTTTCCTAAGCTAGTCTCAAACTTCTGGGCTCAAGTGATTCTCCCACCCCTGCCTCTGAATGTGCTGGGATTACAGGTGTGAGCTACCATTCCTGGCTACAGAGGCCTTTCCAGTTGACTTTGTGAGAACTTTATATAATTCGTTTCAGGTTATACTTTTTATTTTTTATTTATTTTTTATTTTTTTTATTTATTTTATTTATTTTTATTATTATTATACTTTAAGTTCTAGGGTACATGTGCATAACATGCAGTTTTGTTACATATGTATACTTGTGCCATGTTGGTGTGCTGCACCCATCAACTCGTCAGCACCCATCAACTCATCCTTTACATCAGGTATAACTCCCAATGCAATCCCTCCCCCCTCCCCCCTCCCCATGATAGGCCCCGGTATGTGATGTTCCCCTTCCCGAGTCCAGGTGATCTCATTGTTCAGTTCCCACCTATGAGTGAGAACATGCGGTGTTTGGTTTTCTGTTCTTGTGATAGTTTGCTAAGAATGATGGTTTCCAGCTGCATCCATGTCCCTACAAAGGACACAAACTCATCCTTTTTGATGGCTGCATAGTATTCCATGGTGTATATGTGCCACATTTGCTTAATCCAGTCTGTCACTGATGGACATTTGGGTTGATTCCAAGTATTTGCTATTGTGAATAGTGCCGCAATAAATACTTTTTAAAGCCTTGAGACTAGGAACCAGTCAGGAACTAGCCACTAGATTTCCCTTTCACAGTATACATTTGGTTGAATTCCTTTTCTATGAAAGTCCCCAAATATCATGAGGTTCCAGAGCTTGTCCAGAAGTGACCTGTCTTTCTCACCTCTTAGGCTAGGAACTCTAACCAATTACCAGTCTGGTTTTTCCAAGAGGGCTGTATAAGTATTTTCTCCACAGTCAATGTTAGTTCTTAAAGCTGCCTGGTTATCTCTGATTTTATGCAAATCATTGTTAAATGTATTTGATATTTCAGAAAAGTCTTTGCAATAAAACCAGGTTCCAATTAGTTTCTATTGAAAGGAGAACACATTCTTACTGAACTTAGGAAATGACTCAATTGCCGTTTAAATGTTTATAAAATCTTAAATGTTCAGTGAGCATAACACAGCTTAACTAGTAAATCAGTAAATCCAGGAAGGATAAAAATGACAAATATATTCTATTCTCTCCTCTTTTTTTTTTTTTTTTTTTTCCAAACTGAATCTTGCCCTCTCATCCATGCTGGATTGCAGTGGCATGATCTCAGCTCCTTGCAACCCCTGCCTTCTGGCTTCAAGCAATACTCCTGCCTTGGCCTCCCAAGTAGCTGGGATTACAGATATGTACCTCCATTCTTGTCTAGTTTTTGTATTTCTAGTAGAGATGGGGACTCATAGTGTTGGCCAGTCTGGTTGCAAACTCCTGACTCCAGATGATCAACCTGCCTCGGCCTCCCAAAGTGCTGGGATTAAAGGCGTTAGCCACCATGCCTGGCACACAAATGTCTTTTTATAGCTAATAACAATAGCAATTCATAATATGTAGCTCTTTGTATTAAACAATTTTAAACTAATCTTATTTACTAAAACTTTTCATGAGTCATGTGAACTTGAATACATATTTCTAGGATTATTAGGAGTGTGTAATTCACAATAGTGCTTATTTATCTCTAAGCCAATTTGAAGAGCACCATTTTAAGTGATATTAAAAATTCACTTGGTAATAATATCCAGAGGTAGAAATATATCATACACAGATTTTATAGCTCTCCTAAAATTTAGTCATGAATGAGGCAATAGAATAACATAAAACTCATTGGTTTATATCTATTTTGTATTTAAATTATTCTTCTGGCAAATGAGACAAGGTTACCTGTTCAATAGTAGATCTAATAACTGTTGTCTGTATTGGTGAGGAAGACTTTTATGATATTATTTCACCTTAATATTTAATCTATGGAGCCATAGGACTACATTTTAGGCATATAATACACCTAGTTGCAGTCTGGGTGTCTCCAAAGGCTAAGAATAAAATACTCAGTCTCTTCTAATTAGCCGTTTTTCATTTCGACTTCAGGCCACTGATATTTTTTGGGGGGAAGATACTCGAGTCTTTCAAGAGCCTCTGATTTAGCAGGCCTAACTTTCTGTTGACTATAGAGAGTTGAAAGGCTGAAAGAAGGGAAATGTTTGTTTAGGGGTAGATAGCAGAATGGATGATGAGAGGTTTGAAGGAGGATATGTCAAAGGATTCAAGAAGGTAAAGGGAAGATCAAAGGTAGTGAGAAGAGAAACAAGAAACATGAGTAATAAGAAGGAAGATGTCAAAGATGCACCAGTGTAGGGAGATGTTAAGTTTCTCAATGATAATTAAGTTCCAAATTATCCTTGAAAAATGCATGCCACAAACAAGGATGTAGAGTTAGCAAAGCCTAAAGTCCACAAGGGTTCAAGAAGGTGGGTTTTAGTTGGCTATGAGACTTCCATGGGAGAGGTAAGAATCCAAATAAAGAATAGAGAGGTGTCAAAGAGCTTTAAAGGCGATTAGAAATAGAGATAGTGAGACAGAAAGACAAATAGAGATAGATAGAGATAGAGATAGATAAGGATAGAGATAAACTTCCTGACAGGCCAGAAAGATGGGAAAAAAAATTCCATTAAAGAAAAAAGGTCTCCAACGTAGGTAATCAGGAAATAATCCCCACTCAGGAAAGAGACTAGAAAAAGGGGAACCCAGTCAATGGAGTCAGGGAAAACCCCACTCAGAAAGTAGCAAGGAAAACAGACGTTTAGCATAGAGAATCAGAGAAAAAAAATCTTACCTAAAAGAACAATTCCAGCCAAAAATGTCAGAGAATGAGCCTGTCTTGGGAAGAAGAAGGGTATACAACACAGAACCTAAAGGAATAATCCCAAACATAAAGCACAGCTGACCAAAAAAAAAAAAAAAAAAAAAAAAGAGCTCCATACTTGAAAGTTAGGAAACAATTTCTAGTCAGATTAGAGCACAAGGCAAGAGAGACTTGCAACCCCAGGGAGTCAGGAAATAATCATAAGAAAAATGATAACCTTGGAAAAGAAAATGTCACCCTAGGAGACGGGATAATACCCAATAAAGAAAGAGCCAGGAAGAAGAGATTTCCAACAAATGTAGCAGAAAATAATCTTCAGAAAATCATCTGTAATAAGGGGAAAAATGTTAAGAAAAACAAAGCAAAACAAGAAAATGTCTATTTCCTGGAGTCAGACCGTAATCCCTAGTAAGGGAAACACCAGGAGGAAAATACTTCATGCACATTAGGAATAAATGGCACTTGGGAAAGAGAGAGTCCGTAAGAAGTAACTTCTACCTAAGAAAGTTAGAATAATAATAATTATTTTTTTAGAAAGAAAAGCAAGGATTTTAAAGGAAGTCAAGGTATAACCCCATCAGAAAATAGGGTCAGGAAGAAGAATTTTGACTCCAAATGTTGGAGAAAAATTTCAAATTAGGAAAAAGAGTGAGGGAGGACAAACACCTATCGCAGGGAGTTAGGAAATAATCTTCTATTATTTCCTTGAAATAATTTTCTATTTCCTTTAAAGGGAATAAAGGGAAAAAAAGAAGTTCAGTGCAATAAATCAGAGAATAATAGCAGTTTAGGACAGAAAACCAAAAATAACTGACTTTGCACTCAATCACGTAGGAATTATTCTCACTTAGGAGAGAGTGACAATCAAGTAGTCAGAAAATTTTACCCATTAACGAAGAGACCAGAAAGAAGAGCTATCTAGCCAGAGAGTCAGAAAAGAGAGCTGATAAGAAGTGACTTACAGCTCTGGTTCCAGGGAATAAATTCCATATGATAAAAGAGCCAGGAGGAAGGTCTTTCAAAGGAAGAAGTGAGAGAGAATAATTTTTGCTAAAGGGAGAGGACTGGAAAGACATGATGTCCAATCAGGAAAATAATTTCTCTTGTGAAACAGAGCCAGGAAAAACAGGTTTTCACTCCAGGAGTCAGGACACTTCTACACAGGAAATAGAACCAGGATTTTTTTTTCCTACTCAGCCAAGAAGTCCAGAAATTTCCAAACTAGGAGTCCAGGGAAAAGTTTTCCATCAGAAAAACAACCAAGAACAAGAGTTTTCTACCCCAGGAGGCAGGGAATACCTCCCATTGAAGTAAAATAGCGAGAAAAAAGTACTATGGCAGAAATCAGGGAAGAATTTCTGTTTAGATAAGATATCCACTAAAAAGATACCTCTATCCCATAAAGTCTGGTATTAATCACCAGTAAAACAACAACAATGAAAAGATTTGATGTTTAGCACAGAGTCAGAGAACAATCCCTAGTAGGTAAGGACAGAAAAGGTAGAAGAGACCTTCACTCAAGGAGTCAGGGAATAATTCCTACCAAGAGGTGATAACAAAAAAAGATGCTTTAAGCTCAGAAAGTTAGGGAATAATCTCTATTGTGAAAGCAAATCTAAAGAAAAATCATTTTATCCTATGAAGTAAGAAAATAGTTCCCTACTCGGGGATATCAGGAAGTCAGGAATTCCTGACTTAATTCCAGTAAGCCAGAAAATAATTTCTGCTAGTAGGGGAGTCAGGAAGAATAGATATCCAACCTACACACAAGGAAATGGGTGTCCTATAAAGAAAGACAGCCATGAAGAAGAGAGTTTCAGATCAGGAGTAAAGGACTAATGTTTACTAAAACCAAACCAAACCAAAACAGAACAAAAGAGTTAAATAGAGCTGACTCTCACACCAGGCTAGGAAGAAACATTTCACACTGAAGAATATATTTCTCTCTCAAAAAAGAGTATCAGGGTGAAGAGAATTACAACCCAAGGGAGTTGTAACCAAGGTTGTAATCTCTACTCAAAACAAACAAACAAACAATAAACTTTGTTGAGCCTAATGGGAAGGGCATGGAACCCCAGAGACTTCTTCCCTGGCTTCCTTCAGTGATGAGGAAAGCCTTTTTTCTCTCCCTGGAAAGAGGTTTAAAGTCTTCAGGAGCAGGAATAAAAGTCTCAGCACTTTTAATTCCTTCTTCCCTAGCTTACTTTAGTAATATATCTCTGAAATCTGTTTTTGGAAGGAGGCCACAACAAATACTACTGAAAGCCTAAACGAGAATAATGGCAATCACTGTGCCTTCTTTCACTTCCTTCAGTGATCCCTGCAATTATTTTCTCAAAGTAGGGTAGAGACAGACCTCTATGAGCCAAACACAGAGAGACAGCTCTCCCTAAGACATTTTCCCTGACTTGCTCCAGCAAAATTTCCTGCAGTCTGTGTCTGGAAGGAGGCAGAGAGTCAGAATACTTCCAAGTACAAATGAGAAGAAAATAACTTCCCACACTCACTTCCCTGGCTTGCTCTAATAGCAAATTTCTGCCATCACTTGCCAGAAAAAATCAGGGAGTTAGATCTGTGAACTCCTGAATGGAAGAGAGAGCACTTCCCTTCTGTCACCAGATATAGCATTCTTGCTTCACAGGCTTGTTCTAGCAACAAATCCCACCTGCTACTCTCCCCGGACACATTTTCGGTAAAGTATAAATGTGAGAGTGAACACCTCTCAGGCCTTCTGTCCTTCTTCTTTGTCTTGCAGAGAAGAAGAAACTTGTGTGACTTCTGCAATGCAGAATGAGGAAGCAGGCAATCTACAAGATCTCCTCCCTGGCTTTCTCTGGTGAGAAATCAAGGTCTGTAGACCCTCCTTTGAAGTAGCTTCTGCATACATCATGTGTCACAAATTTTACAGTCTGTACCTAAGGGACTAGTCCTAAATTATCTGCTTCTGGAAGTGAAAGGGACTCTGTATTCCTGAGTCTCCTATATCACAGAGAACAAGATTGTCTAAGTTGTAAATATTCAGTGGCTATCTTTCCAGATTCAGAGTGAGCATAATGAATGACTGTACAGGTGTCAGTCATGGACACTATTCTTGGCATAGGACAGAACTGTTGTACATAAACTCTGAATCTAAGCTTCTCCACAAGTAATATACATCTAATCCCAAGACCTTTTAGCTGCATATTATAGGGCTGGCTACTATCTTGACTATGCCAAAGGAATAGTGTGATTTCGCACATCGTACAATCCCGGGGGGCATAGGAAGAAAGACAGTTATGTGGGCAATCACAGAAATGAGAAGCACTTGGAATATCTGGTCGCACTGATAAGGAAATGAAATTTCCTACATAAGATAGGTTAAGGAAAACAGAGAAAGATAGTTGTTTTCACTGACTTGCAGAAACCAAATCATCATCAAGAAAAATTGGGTTGGTGGTAGAGGGAGGAGGGCAGGGTGGGAAGGGACTGCAGTGAAGATGAAAATATGTTCAGAGGTAAAGAACAAAAGAAATAAATAGAATTGGACTCTGATAAGATGAAAGTATGTAATGTCCCTGACAGGGAAATCAAAACAAAAAGCACTAACATATTAACAGAAGTCAGGAAAGCAACGCATTTAAATACGGAGAAGTTTAACAAAGTGGTATAAAATATTTCAAGGTATCAAACAGAAATCAAAGAAGTAAAAAATACAGGAACCTAAGTCAAAAATTAAAGGGGCCGAATATTAAACTGAATCAAGGAGAACAAAGGATAAGCAAAACTAAGCCAAGTCATTGAAAATAATCAAAATGGAGGATAAAAATGAAAGAGAAAAATAAGGAATCATGAAGACTGCCTAAGGAACTTATGGAACGTTATGAAGCGGGATGATAATGTATGGAATACTATAAGGATATGACAAAGATAAAAGGACAGGAAAATAACATGTATTTTTAAACAAATGCAAAATAAAAAGCTGGGCACAGTGGGTCAAGCCTATAATCTGAGTACTTTTGGAGGCTGAGGCTGGTGGATCACCTGAGGTCAGGAGTTTGAGAACAGCCTGGCCAATATGTGAAACCCAATCTCTACCAAAATTACAAAAAGTTAGCCAGGCTTGGTGGTATGGGCCTGTAATCCTAGCTACTTGGGAGGCTGAGAGAGGAGAATTGCTTGAACCTGGAAGGTGGAGGTGGGCTGAGATCACACCACTGCACTCCAACCTGGGCAACAGATAAAGACTCCATCTCAATAAATAAATAAATAAATAATAAAATATAAAACAACAACAACAAAAGGGTAAAGATGGCTGCTAGAGTCAATGAAGACTCACCTCTTCTACAAAGAAGGTCCAAAATAGCAAATAGATAACAATGCGTTGAATTGAACATCTTTGGGAGAATGCTGAAATTCAGCAGGGAAGTGACTGTGACTCTCTGAGGCATGAAAACTGGGGATGGCAGCAGTATAGAGAGGTACCAAAGCAGCCAGTTGGAACTGGCTTAAAACCAAAAGGAATTCTCCACTGTGGGAGAAAGCAAGACTACATTTGCAATCCTAGATGTAGAGAATCCTTTTGACCCTGTGAGGACAGATCCTAAGCCAAATACAGAGACCTGCCTGATGCCCACACAACTACATTGTCCCAGAGAGGGAACTCATGCAAGACCCCATGCCCACAGAGGCCCACACTGCTGGTGCATGGCCCAATATTGAGGGTGATATAGGGAAAAGACTGTCTAGAACCTACATCAGAGAGTCTTCTGCCCAGGGGTCCAATATCCCCTGCATCTCCATATCCTGTTTGCTTGCTGACATGCCCTGTTGTCTACCCAGAGGCCTCAGTGTCACAATGTCAGCTGGATGCAGCGATGTGGCATGATTTCCATGGTAACGGAAATCATGCAACATCCTATACCCCAGGGAATTGGCATTCCAGCATATTTGAGAGGCTGCTCGAAAACATTGGGAACAAAAATGCGAGATCCATAAAGCATGGGAAATACCTGCCTGAGGATACTGCCACTGAGGCACCAACTCCTCCCAACCCCTCAGCAGCAAGACAACCACACACCAGTGAGTGTCACGTCAGTACCCACAACCCAGAACCTAAGCTGATACTACCACCCACATATACCACATATACCACCTGGGGTCCAAAACTGGCCCACCTAGCCCCACATATACCACATATACTACCACCCACATATACCACATATACCACATGGGGTCCAAAACTGGCCCACCTAGCCCCACAACCATCACAGTGGGGCCCTTCCATGCTGCCTGGGACCCATAGGACTGCCCGCCCAATGCAGCTGCCACAGCTCATGGTGTTTTCTGATGCTACCCCAGGAACCTGAGTACAGACCGGCCCAGTATACTAAACCCCAGCCAAGTCTCACCACAGGCTCTTAAAACAACTACTACATAAGCCTTTAAGGTACTCTCATACATTTCTGATATTGAGTATAGGTAAGAAATTATAGGAAGACCATGCTATGCTATTTACCCAGAACCAAAGTCAAAGTACTCTGCCCAGTCAGCATTATAGATGCACGTACATGGAATAATTTTCTTCCAGGGCTTTCTTTTAAACTTCAGATAATTATCTTACATGAATATGCAGAATAACAGCCAGCAGAAGACCTGCATGAACTCTTTTGCTTCTCTGGGGTTTTCTTTTTGTGTAAGTCCTCTTTGTTTTCTGGCATTTTGCTCTACAAATTCTAGCTTTCTTGGTATATTTGAACTCTGAGTTTAGTCTTCTCAATCTAATAACACCCTCTAAGTTATGGCCTGGTGATAAGCTGGGTTCATCCTAACACTGTCTTTGTTCATCTTTTCTGAGAAATTATTGTTTGTTGCTGCCTATAACTGAATGTAGAAAAATCTTTGTTTCATATTTTGGTCTAGTTTTATAAGTTACTTAACCAGGGAGGGTAAATGTGGTCCCTATTACCCTATTACTGTTAGTGGCATAACAGGGGCCATGGAAGTCTTTCAGACATCATTTTTGAAGACACAACGCAAATTCTGTTTGAATTTGAACTCTGTTTGCAGTGAACTTAGATAAAATACAGCCAAGAAAATAATACTGCCAAGAAAATAATGTTAGCAGAAACCAGGCCCTACAGAAATCTTTTTAGTGAGTTATTATGTTCAGACTTAAAAGGAATTAAAAAAAAAAACACAGAACAAATGGTAAAATATACATTTTCTAACTTTAATCTGGGGTATGAAAATTATTCAGTTAGTTGTGCAAATAAATTAAAATACAGTTGAAATATTTGTATAAGCTTGTCTATATACTACTTTCTGTGCCAAAATAATATATGTAGATAATAATTTGAGAAAGAACATTAAAAAACTGGCTTATTATATTTTCCAAAAAATCCACATTTATTTTATTGTATTTTACTTTTTTGAAACAGAGTCCAGTTCTCTGGGCCATGCTGGAGTGCAATGGCATGACCTTGACTCTCTGCAACCTCCGCCTCCTGGAGGTGATTCTCCTGCCTCCTGAGTAGCTGGGACTACCAGCATATGACACCAGACTTGGCAAAGATTTTTATATTTTTAGTAAAGATGGGCTTTCACTATGTTGGCCAGGCTGGTCTCATTTGAGATACACCTGTCTCAGCCTCCCAAAGTGCTGGGATTACAGACGTAAGCCACCTTGCCTGGAAAAAATAAAAATAAATAAATAAATAAATAATAAACAATCCACATTTTAAATTAAAATAGAATAGAAATTATTATGGACTTTACCATTTTTATATCAGTCACTTGAAAAAATGACTCTTCTCTCAAATGAGTATTTTATACAGGAATCAACTTCGTCAAATCAGAAAATGTGTTTTATTTTTGGGGATTCTAGGCCTATTAGGCATTTTTTCCAGTTGCATTTACTATGGGGAAAAGAACTAGACAGACAAATTCTGTGACTTAATCCAGCTAGTCTACGACTACATGGGACAAATCCACAGTCTGATAAAATTGCATTGACTTGGTAGAGTAAGGTAGACCATGCCTCTGGGGCAACTACAGTAATAAAACTAGGTGCTATTGGATTTATGGGAAAGGTAGTGAATAGATATTTAAACAGAGCAGAATTTCTACAGGTTCAAGGTAAAGTACACCTGTGTGTGAAAGGCCAAAACATCATGTTTAGGCTGTGAGAGAACCCAGTGTCTTTATGCTTTGTAGATCACAAGTTGACATTTGTGTATAATTTTGAGTGCAAATGCTTGTTATTTGAAGCTGTGCACCTAGACTGGAAATCAGTTTTTCTTCTGTGGAAAGTGATATAAATCAGCTGGTCAAAAGTGCTAAGTTTTATGGGGATAACATTTCAAACAGCAAATACTCTGTTTATAATTTTAGAACGTAAAGTTTCTCAGTGAGTAAGAAAGCAGAAGTCATTCAGAGATAATAATTTTTGTGACCCTTCATAGCTATACCCAGACTTTGCAGAAATATTGATTTCCATTAAGTCAGGAGCTGGCTTTTCAGTTCTTCTCCCCTTAGTGTGATGGATTGAGATGGTGGATTTTAATCTTTTCAGCTTTGTTTTATTTTCTAACCTGTTAGAATTTACTTATCTCAGTATTACTGCTATTTCCAGTAACAAGGCTGTACTTGCTTGTTTATACTATAGACAATTTAAAAAGAAGAAAAATACCACATTGGCTTCTAAATTTCAAAGTAAAGCTAAGTAAAATTTGGTCATCTTTAATACTGTGAGTGTCCATATACTTTTACTACATTTATATGCAATTTAATGTAAATAGTTTAAATTTAACATTAGTATTAATGGCATAGCCTATGGGTGCTCTTTTTTCTGTTGGCCGTTTTTTTGTATGTGCACACTTAGGTGATTTCTTACATTTTGCCATTAAATATTGTTTCAGATAACTCTTCTGCATGTCCACTTTCATAATGTACAAGGAAAATTGTTAAGTGTGGACTTTATGTTGATAGTCACGCAGCTACATGCAGGTACACTTGTACATGTTTAATATAAACAGGACAGTTAGAGAATATAAAGTGCGAAATAAAACAAGTAAACATTGCCCAGTTCTCAAGTGATGAAGAAAGCAGTCTTCACGGCAAAATCTCCAGCACAAAGTCATTTGCCACTCTACAAAATAAACAAAGGTCGGGAGCTGTGTCAAGTTTGTAACCCCCCCCAGCACTTTTGGAGGCCAAGAAAGTCAGATCACTTTAGGCTAGAAGGTCGAGACCAGCCTAACCAAAGCCAGGAAAACCTGTCTCTACCAAAAATAAGAAAATTAATGGACATGATGGTGCATGCCTGTAGTACCTTACAGTTACTTGAGAGGCCGAGGCAAGAGAATCATTTGAACCTGGGAGGCTGAGTCTGCAGTGAGCTGAGATTTCACTATGCACCCTAGCCTGGGTGACAGAGTGAGACTTCAACTCAAAAAGAAATATAAAAATAAACAAATATATAAATAATAGACATGGGATCCTTCAATTAAGGCAGTTATCATTTTTCTGTTTCTTTTTTTTTCTTTTTCTTTTTTTTGAGATAGTGTCTCACTTTGTTGTCCACACTGGATTTCATTGACATCATCATAGCTCACTGCAGGCTTGAACTCCTGGGTTCAAATGCTTGGGCTGGAATTACAGGCACACATAACCATGTGCAGCATACGTGTGTGTGTGTGTGTGTATGTGTGTATGTGTATTACTTTTGTTTGTGAACTATAATTTCTTTTGAATCACATCTTTTTATAATCCAATCTTTCTATTCATTATTTTAGTCAATCTCTGGTTCAATGGCAATGTGCTTTTATATTAACTTTTTTTTCCATGGGGTAGCATGGGATACACTTTCCAACCTCTGGTATATGTAAAGTTGTCCTTCCACTAATTTTCCACAAGGTTAAAAATTTAGATATATGAAATTTTGGTTCATGCCATATTTTTTACCAAGAATTCTTTAGACATTGCCAAATATTCTGGAGTTTTGTTTTTAGAGCAGATGTGTGAGGCCACATAATTTATTTTTATGTTACAGGATTTTTTAACACATTAAATTAAAAAATTTGACCAGGATAACCCCAGTACCTCTCCCAGTTTGTATAAATGAGGTTACCACAAGACCATTGTGTACTGTGTTGTTTGTTGATGGCATTAATTTATCTCACTGAATTATCACTACCTGTTGACCTGCCTCCTTGCCTCATAGACTCCACTTACCTCTTTAGCCACATTAATGTTGGCTTTTTAAATGCTGTATCTTTAGCATGTTGCACAGTGCTTGATACAGAATAACTCTCAATAAATATTCACTGAGGGGATGATTAAGCCAGCAAATATAAACCTTTCACAAAATTCCAGAATTTGACACCAATTCTGCGAGTGAAGTCCTTGTGAAATCCATGGGATAGACATGTTTAGGAATGAGAATTAAGAGTGTATATGTTTTTATAGAAATAGTTTTTTATTTTGTAGAAATAGAAAATTGAGAGAAGATTAAAATATTGGTGTGAAAAAGACATTTTTTGAGGTATACAAATATATATACACACACACTATATTATATATTCTGTATATCTATATGGGGCACACACACACATACACACACACACACACACACACACACATATATATAAGGCCGAATGCGGTGGCTCATGCCTGTAATCCCAGTGGTTTGGGAGGCCAAGACAGGTGGATCACAAGGCCAGGAGTTCGCAACCAGCCTGGACAATATGGTAAAACCTTTTCTCTCCTATAAATACAAAAGTTAGCTGAGCTTGGTGGCAGGCACCCATATTTTCAGCTACTTAGAGACTGAGTCAAAAGAATCGCTTTTACTTGAGAGGAGGAGGTTGCAGTGAACTGAGATCATGCCACTGCACTTTTATTTATTCGGCCTGAGTGACAGAGTGAGACTCCATTACAAAACAAACAAACAAGCAAAAACGGATATTAAACTACCACAATCTTGAACAAATATCTTTATTGAAGAAATCAAATAAATTAAGTAAAAATGATGGTAGCAATTTAACACAAGTACACAAGAAAAAGCTTAGAACTACTTGCTGAAAGGCAATTCAGATTGGAACTAAATTTTTCAAGTTCTCATCAATATCACAGGTGGTATTACCTGCTTTTCAATGAACATTAATGAATTTATAATAAGATCTTATCATAAGAAAAAAGAAATCATTCTCATCTCTTTCTGTTTTATTGTCACAGCCTCTAAAAGTGCTGACATTACAGGCATGAGCCACCATGTCCAGGCATATTCCAAATGTTTTATAAAGCTACTGCCACTTTCTCCCGCTTTCCTTCACTTACAAAACAAGTATTAATTAGAATTCCAATATATAATACAAATAATGCAACTGCCATAACCAAAGTACCTGTGTTGGCATCAGTGCCTATTCATGGTCTGCTTAATTTTTTCTCTGCCTTAAATGGCTCCTTTGAAGCATCTAAAAGCCTGAGTACAAATGTCAATGTAATCCAACTTTTTATTCGACAACTATCCTAAAAATTGCCTTACAACATTTCACAAGTATGAGTATCAACAGTTTACTGTCTGAGGGAAAGGAAATAGAATATAAAATGACAGATGCAGCACACTTCACTGTGGCCTACAACTGCTCACAGCCTCCTATTTTACAAACATGGATCTAGATTCTCACAAGATAGCAGGACCACTGTTCCTAGCTATTGGCAGAGGCAGACATGTGACATTAAGCACTGCGCAAGTGTGTTTTTGGCTTCTTGAGTACTGCTGTGTATCCTGCTACATATTTTATAGCATCTTTGAATGTATAAACAAGGTAATTGTAAATATACATACTATCATATTTTGTTCCCAACTGCAGAATATTATTGTTTTGAATCTGTCTACCAGATCTAGACTGTGACATTGATTTTTGGGTTGTTACATTAAGAGCAACCTATCTGGGCTAGACATTGTGGCTCATGCCTGTAATTCCAGAATATTGGGAGGCTGAGGCAGGTGAATCACTTGAGGTCAGGAGTTCCAGACAAGCCTGATTGACATGTAGCAGACATGTAGTAGGCTTATGTCTCTAATAAAAACACACACACACACACACACACACACATACACACACACACACACAAAAAAAGCAAAACTACCTCTCTACTAAAAATACATTTATTGAGAGCTGTGATTTGCTTTAGTTTTCAGGGCACCTTGTTACTAACTCAGCTTGCCCAGCTGATAAGCTGTAAAATTGGGATTACAGTCACTTTTAGTGACTTTTCTTTTCTCCTCTGCACTCATACTGCCACAAAGAAGGAGATATCTAACAATATAAAAATTATATTAGTGATCATAGTATTTGTCAGGGAGCATATGCCTTTTATTCCTTCATGATTCTGCAAAGCAGGAATGAAAAGAAAAGAGCTAAAATTAACTATGTGAGGGAAATGTGATATAGGGAAAGGAAAATAAGGGCAACTACAGTTTCTTTGGCTTCTCTTTAAGTTTTGTGTATCAGTGATAATATCACAGGAGTAAGACATGGTACCCATATGGGAACATTTCAGTGGGTGGAGAAGGATCTGACACATAAAAATTGCCCAGTTAATATTGGTTGAATATGTGCCACGAGGAAGTGAATCAACTCAGGTTTTTGAGCATTTATTTGGCCTGTTTTTATTGTCTTCCAGAAATGATTTGACAATAAAAAAATATTATATTTCATAGTAGGTGCAAAGGTTTCTTAAGGTTGTTCTTTAAACAAACTCTATTTTTTAAAAAAATACATCAACTTTCTTTAAATTGATTTTTAAATGATGTATTTTACCCACATCTTCTATGTTGATTCTTATACTAGAATAACTAACATGTAAGTTGCTGTAGTTACTAAATATTAAGAAATGAATAAAGTATGTGTCAATTTTACATAGTTATGGAGCTAGTGAATTATTTGGTACCATTGTGACAGCTTCCACAGGTTGCATGCTGTCTGACTGGTTTTGGGAATCTTCATATCATTTTAGCAAGCATTAGAGTTTGGAGGCTGCTCACCACAAGAGTTTCTTTTTCCCTTTGGAAGCAAAAGGACAGCTTATAACAGTGGCGAAAGAGAAGCAAAACTGAAAAAATGTGTCTTTGGGTATTTCTAATTCAAATATAATGCTGTTGGCACTTGCATCTCAAGATCGTTCTTATTCCCTTCACACAAAAATTCTTATGTTGGTTGTGTGTGGGCAGATAGGACAGGAGGACTGGAAGTGACTGTCTATGTATCATTTGCAATTGAGTCTATTGTATGCTGTGTAAATTTTATTTTCTTCTTTGCTCTTTGTGTCGGTTGAGACCAACTGAAAAGTGACTATTTCAGTAACGTTGTGACAACACTACCATTCATTTTGTGTGTTTGAGTTTTATAGCATGGGAGCAGGGTTTTAGTGTACTTTTTATTCATGGCTTTAGTACTGAGGGACTTTGAAGTTCACATAATGTCAGGTTACGTGCTCTCAACTACAGCTGTGCCATATGTAAGCTCCTGCATTGATACTGGGCTTTCTAGAAAGATAACTGAGAAACTCATTCTGATTCTCAGGTGACAACTTGAACTAAAGAATGACTACCTCATTAGTACTAATCAACTAATTGAAGGTAAAAGGAAGAATTAATTGTTTTTGAAATTGATTTTAAGCAATATATGAAATTTTACTGATAATTTATCTTAAGTCATCTCCTAGAGATGTTTGGATTTCTATTTGTATGGTTAAGAGGATGATAGCTGAAGTAAATTTAGAAATATTTACATTCAATTAATGTCACAAACAAATATAGAGGTAGTGCTTTGGGTCCTGAAGTCCTGCTTTAAATCTACCTGTGTGTCTAATTGCTTGTGTGATTTGGGGCAGATTCTGTGACTCTAGGTTCCTGAGCTGTAAACTCTAGGAAGTTTTGAACATTATAGGGTTGTTGAGGGAATTTGGTGAGCTAACTGACATGCATAGTTCAAAGCAGGTGGCCAACACTATTATTTTCTGTGTCAGCCTGTTCACTCTTTCCATCAGCAGTAGGTAAAAATTCTGTCATTGCATTTTGTCCTATAGATTAAAACAAAATGAGGGGAATTTTTCACATGCCATTGCTTCTTTCCCTTTCTCATCCTTCCTGTGCTTGCTGTTTTAAGCTAGAACTTTAGGTACTTACAACATATTTCATATATAAAATTTATTTTTGCAACTTTGACTTATGTGAGAACTTTGTAGGCTTTCATACTCAAATATGAGATATAGTATATTAAGAAAATGGAGGTACTTTACATGTTCATATTTTATTTTTTTCTGTCTTACAAGGTAGTGTTATTCTGTCACCCAGGCTAGAGTGTACCAGCATGATCTCAGCTCACTGCAACCTCCACATCCTGGCTTCACTTGATTATTGTGTCTCATTCTCCCAAGTAGCTTAGGTTACAATCATGTGTCACCACACCAGGTGATTTTTGTATTCTCCCCGCTCCTACCCATAGGCAGGAGATGAAGTCTCATTGTGTCACCCAGGCTGGAGTGTAATGGCATGGTCTCAGCTCACTGTAAACTCTGCCTTTTGGTTTCAAGTGATTCTCCTGATTTAGCCTCCAAAGTAGCTGAGGTAACAGGTACCTGGAACCATGCCATGCTAATTTTTGTATTTTTAGTAGAGATGGGATTTCACCATGTTGTCCAGGATGCTCTCGAATTTCTGATCTCAAGTGATCCTCCTGCCTCAGCCTCTCAAAGTACAGGAATGACAGGCACTAACCACCGTGTATGGCTATCTTTTTTGTAGAGATGGTGCTTTGCCATGTTGCCCAGGCTGATCTTGAAATCCTGAGCTCAGTCAGTTCTCCCACTTCAGACTCTGAAATCACTGGGATTAGCAACGATGACCACCATGCCTGGCCATTTTAAACTTACCTTTTCATATTTAAAAAATACATATTGCCATAATGTATGATTGTTGTTTGGTTCCTCGTTGTCTCGGAAAATGGGGTGATAATCATGGAAGGAACTTGCTTCATGGGATATGGTCTGTCAGTTTTATCTGCCTCAACTCCAGGGCAGAAGATAATTTTCGTTAGTATAGTTAGGACCTTATTGCAGAGATTCAGACATCTCTTTAGTGACTTTTATTAAATTGTGACACTATGTTTAAAGGAGCATGCCAGATTCTAGTTTTGCAGCACTGTAAAGTCATTATTCAATTGTAAATATTCCTTTTTAAATTTCAGATTGAGTTCCAGTGTGTCAAAGCCCAGTATTGCCAATAACAAAACAAAACCTTATGCTCAATGAAAAGATTAGAGATGAGTGATTATTCACTACTTAAAAGAGAGTAGAAATGAAAACTTACATTTCTTAAACTATGTATCTTTTTTCCTGATTTTTATGTTTCAGTAATTTATATTAAGGTGGTTTTAAAAAATTATGCTTTGTAACTGTAAGGGGAGGGTTAAAATTGTAAGATTTATGTAATTAAGAATCTTGGATTAAACTTTGCAAACATGCCTCTAGATGGCATCAAGGCATCCTTTGCCCTCTGCTTGCTGATTGGGTTTAGCCAGTGAGGACAGCAGCCTCCACGTACGCTGACCCAAGATTGGCCATTGTACATCATAGCCAAGCGAGTTCATCGTGCCTGCGATGACCTCTTCCCAGTGTTCTGTACCACCTCTCTCTCTAGTGCTGAGAATTTCTCCCTCCTCTGATTCTCCTGGCACAAGGAATGCTAATAGAGTTACCCTGTTAGATGACTTTGACTGTGGGAACCATCTGCTTTCTGCTAAGATTCCAACTGCTGCTGACAGATGCACAGATTATATTGGATCTTGGGGATGTCATCAACAGGTAGACCAGATAGAGATCTCCTTCTGTGCATGGTAGAGGAGAGAAACAGCCTTTTAGGTTAATTTGGGATTTGAAAGAGTTCTTTCACTTGGAGTAGGACTCCAAGAGTAATAACATTTGCATTAAAAAGCACTAAATTCGTTTGTTCTGAAATTTGATTTCCAGGATTACTCTGAGTTCATTAAATAGAATTAATATTACATTTATTTCATCAGTACCAAGAAAAGAAACAACAATGTAAAACTGCTTTAAATATGTTAGTTAAATGAAATAAGAAAACTTAAGGTAGATAATGACTAGGATTTCTTTTGACCTTCTTAGGTCTAGCTCAGCTGGCTCATGAAATTGTGCTATTTCACAAAGAACTGCAGAAAGCAGAAAATGCTATCATAGCTGAGCAAGAGAAGTTTGAAAACCACAGGCCAGCTCTGAAAAACCAATGCAAGATCCAGTGAGTATTGTTCCTTGCCAGTTCCAGTATGATACTAGTACATGTCATCAACATGTAAACTTGGCCCAAGTCACACCTGTGTAAGTCAGATTGATTTTAACATCAAACATAAAATCATATAATAAAGGTATTCTGCAGATAACTAGTGAGAACCCTTCCCTTTGTCTTCTAGTTTACTGAATCTACAGTCTATAGAAACAATGTTTATCACTGGCTTGCTGTCAATAAATATGTGGGTAAACTGTGTTCATGGCTCTCAGCTCTGAAGTCTGTCAAGCAGCTGATTCCCACTCTGCGGTTGATATTTGTGTGTGTGTGTGTGTGTGTGTGTGTGTGTGTGTCTTTAATTCCTCTAGTGCCACTGAGTTAGGGTCTCCATGACCAAGCTGATCTCAGAAGAATTCTTTGATCATGCCTCTAGATGGCATCAAGGCATCCTTTGCCCTCTGCTTGCTGATTGGGTTTAGCCAGTGAGGACAGCAGCCTCCACGTACGCTGACCCAAGATTGGCCATTGTACATCATAGCCATATGTAAAAAAGATACATAGTTTAAGAAATGTAAGTTTTCATTTCTACTCTCTTTTAAGTAGTGAATAATCACTCATCTCTAATCTTTTCATTGAGCATAAGGTTTTGTTTTGTTATTGGCAATACTGGGCTTTGACACACTGGAACTCAATCTGAAATTTAAATTTGGTGAATATTTTATTTTATAAAAGTCACTTTATTATAGATAAATTAGATCATGTCGTTCTCTGTAATCATATCTTCCCATGTTTTGCATTATGAGATTTGGTTTGCATGGTACTTTAAAAGCCATTCTCAAACGTTCACTTCCTAGGATTTCTAGTAACAATGCAACACCCCAGTGTTTCCTCTGAACAACTAAAACACCACAGATGTAATGACAAAAAACAAGGACAGGCTTTGATAGGTAGAAAGAGGAAGACAGTTTCTCTAGGGAATTTAGGCCTTGAAGAGTGATAACATGGTCAGTTTACTGGGTTTTCCTAGTGTCTTCCATATATCCTAGATAGATGATGGACTGTAGAAGCTTCTAATTCAGAATCTCCAATAGGCACAAATAAAAAGGTCATAAAGGAAATTCTGTTCTTTCTCGGCCAAAGGACCAGGAGAGGATGACCTAACCACACACGAATGCACAAAACTAAGGGTAATAATGAAGCTATTCCAGACAAACACTACCAGAAAACAAAACAAAAAACACTAGTATTGTCATTTCTGTGGAGAGATGTACAGAGACAATCGTCTCACACGTCAGGGATGCTGTGATTCCCTGTAAAGTCAAACAAGGCCACAGATCTTTTTCTTTTTTTGATTTTTGTTTTTTGTTTTTTTGACGTGGAGTTTCTCTTTTGTTCGCCAGGCTGTAGTGCAATGGTATGCAATCTGCACCTCCCTTGCCTGCCCTCTTCACTACCCTCGTCTACCCTATCCTGTCAGAAGGCTTCAGTGGGGAGTTAGACGTCTACCACCACCCACCCTCCTAGGAACTGAACAGTTGAAGTAAATCTAAACTAGTTATCACTCTGTTATTTCCCCACACTACAGGTCAGCAGGACCCCAAATTAGCACCTGTACCATCTACAACTGCTCCAAAGAATATCAAACGTTTTGATATGCACTTAAACAAAAGAAAACAGGTATAAGATCTGTATGCTGAAACATATAAAACACTAGTAAAAGAAATAAAACAGAAATAATGAGAGATGAACTGTGTTCATGGATATGAAAATGTAATATATCGTGTTAATTTTCCCCTGTTTGATCTACATATTTGATGCAATTCCTATCAATATCTCAGCAAGAATTTTTGCAGACTAAGCAAAGTTACTCGCCTACAGAGAGGAGCCTCCCTCTCTAGAGTGAATATACCATGGGAAGACCTGCCTATAGAGAAGAGCTACCCACTCCTTTGTGAGGTATTCTTCCTCAAAAGAGGACACTAGCTGTAGGGGTCTGATGACAGACCCTGACCCAAATGACAGATGAATAAAGCATAAACTGACGCATAGATATTCTCCTTTGCCAGTCCAGCTGAGTGTAGAGCACCTGCATGCCAAGAAAAGTGTTACCACGGCTGACTCTGAGCAGCTCACACTCCAGACATTTATTTAGTATACAGTTAACAACAGAAGCTCTGAGTCAGCACACTTGTGGATAATTAACATGGCTAAGAGAGTATTTCTATGAAAGATTAAAGTTCAGGTACTGTGGTCAAAAGTAAATTCCATTAAGTGGCAATAACTTTGGTCAACCTCAAATTACCTTTAAGCCATGAGAGCAATCTGGCTTAAAGGTAATTTAATGGAAGTAGGGCAAACAGGCTTAACTGGGCTGCTTTTATTGTACCTAGTATTTATCCTATGACCTAATGCTCTAAGGTGAGAACTGGCTGCTTTCAGCCTGTTCAATTATTACAAGCTATGTAACAGCCTTCCAAAAGGTTGGTGACTATTCTCTATATCTTTTCCTAATAGTTCCCTTTAATATTTCTGCCACTATCCTGAGTGAACCCCAGCACTTTGAACCATTTTAACACTAAGTATAACTCTTCTTCTTTACCCTTTACCTGTCTGTGCACCTCATTCTTCCTGCACACAGGACAAGAACTCAAGGAAAGGTGTCATGGCCACAGAGGTTTCTGGCAAGAAAAATTGACACCACAATAATTCCTTAGCAGTAGCACTAACATTTCTGTGTGAGACTGTTATTTGAAAATAAAACATTTGGAAGACTATTAGGAGACTCTGGACCATATCATGATGTCCTATTAGTTCAGTTGTACCTAGCTTTGTCTGATACCACCCTAACAGAGGAAAGTGTATGCTTGTCAAGTAGAGACACAATTCCAAATCCTCTTCTTCACTTCATTTGACACCCAAGACAGTGCTCCTCTTTACTGATAAATAAATATGGAGATTCCAGCTTCAACCTGGGCATTACTTTTACCTTCCTGGATAGAATTGGAAGGGTGTCTTGTTACCACATGGCAGGGATGAAAACTCTAGCTCTCTACTTTACCTTCTCTGATTCCACTCCAGCAGAGGGTTGGGGTGCTTCATTACTGTCTGGTGCTATGTTCTAACTTAAACTTTGTTGTCCTGGCTGGCTCTTTTGATTGCTTCGTTTTGTGTGGTAATGTTTGACTAATGTAGAATGGCTATTGTAAAAAGATTTTTTTCTTAGTAAGGTGTTCTTTTCCTAGCCCTGTGACTATAGAATTTGGGCTTCAGGGGGACTTTTTTGTTCCTACCTATTTACATTTTTTGGGTACCAATTCCTTCAGGATCAAGTCTGTGATAACACCAGGTAAAAAGAATGCAGGGAACTCGCCCATCTTATCCCTTGTTGTGTCTTAAATTTCCTCAGTAGTTTATCTTCTTGCTCCATCCTTCAGTCTTATCTTTTTTTATATCTATCAGGCAGGGATATTGTATTTATGCAAGTGGGAAAGTAAATCTGGTCCATCTACTTTATTACTCAAGAGATGACTCAAGAACTGCAATGAAGAAAATCTTTGCCAACTAAAATCCGAGTTTAAAATAACTGGGGAAATGTGATTGAGAAAATACTGAAGTATATGTTGTGTGTTAACCTTTCTCTAGATTTTCTCAGTGTGTTTTTCTGTGTGTGTTTATGTGAGCATCTATTCCCTTTGTGCCATCCAAATTTATGCCCTCATTTGATTTATGGCAGATATAATTGAGAAGTCAGTTATTACTTTTTCCTAACTCCAGTCACTTCTTTTCCCTTGCCAGCTGACATTGTTTGATATGTCCCCTCCAAATTTCACATTGACATCCTGTGTCCACTGTGATAGTGTTGGGAGGCAGGACTTTTAAGAGGTCATTAGCCATGTGGGTGCAACGTTATGACTGAATTGATGGTATTATCTGGAGAACAAGTTAGTTATTGTGTGAGTGGACTTTGGATAAAAGAATGAGTTTGGCCCCGATTTTCTTTTCATCGCATGCCCTTCACCACATGAGGCCATCCTGCCATGTTGTAACATAGAAAGAGGATCTCACCAAAGGCAGCCCTTCGGACTTCCCCACCTCCAGAATCATGAGCAAAATAAATCATTTTACAAATTACCCAGGTCAGCAACAAATGGACCCAAACACTTTACTTGTTCCTCTTTAGACAACTAAATTAGTTAACTTACAAAGGCACATGTCAAATTTCCTTTCAAATGATCAGAAAGCCCATATATATTTTTATAAAAAGTCGTACAATAGACTGCCACTGAAATAAAAGACCATTTTGCTCTTAACCACACTTTTAGAATAAAGAAAAAGCAAACATAAAGGTAAACATGCAATTTTATTTTTCAATAAGATAATTGCAGAAATTTTTAGGTTTTTTTTTTTTTTTGTCAATGTAAATGTTAGTTTCTGTTGTCATGTATAATCTGGTACTCTTTTAATGGAAGATCAGTTGTAATTAGGGTGATATTTGTCCAGTAGTGATGGTTGAAGAGCTGGCCTGGAACGAGGGGCAGTTAATGTATCAGCTCTCACAGGCATTTGCAACCATGGGTTGCCTGCTGGTAGCAGGTTAGGATATGGAGCCTCATTGACTGACACCACATGACATCTTCTTGGAATAGCAGATGGTTCCACTAGCAGCCTCAAATAACGGTTTTGTAAGGGAGATATGATGTGGTAATGAGAAGTTGTGGTTGTAATAAAATTCACAATATGGCCCCTTGCTTGCATATAGGTGCTATAAGAGTGCATATGAATAGTGGTCAACTGATTTAAAATAGAATGTTGATTTGTTGCAATTTCGTCTGATGGTCCAACTGAGGTTGAAGGTGAAGGATGAGGGAAACCACTTCTAATTGGGCCAGATGAATTAGCAGTCATCTGTCTGACTGAAGATTCCCTTGTTAGAGGCATATTTAAATTTTTAGAGGTCGAAAATAAACTTTCTTCACTAGCTTTAGCAGCTAAGGCAGAATTATGATTGTCCATGTTAGCCCCTGCTCTAAAATGCTTCCTGTTGAAATCTTCATTGAATAAAGTGGATATAAGTGAAGTATTTTTAACACCAATTCTTCTTTTCACTCTTACTAAAAGTTGGGGACAGCCACGTTTGAAATGTGGATTATAATAGAACTTTAACTAAAACCAAAGAAAAACGTTAGTGTCATTTTAAACCAAGAGACAAGTGACAATAACAAACATAACACAATAAATTGCAGATTTCAGTTTCATCACAGAAACTTAATGTCATAAAATAATTCACAAACATTGTTTACTATTTTTAAGAATGTGCTTCTTGGGAAAAAAGCACTCAAGTTGTTAAGCCTTCAACTGAAAACATGTTATATATTAATAGTAACATTGCATTAGGTGACTTTGGTACATTTATTTGGAGTTCATTGGTAAGATTCAAAGTTATTAGCAAAATTTGTTAAAACTCCAAAAGGTTAATGCTCAAGCTGAACTCAATAATTTCAAAAAATTAAATAATTTTTACCTTAATATTTTATATAATTTTCAAAATCTGGTATTGCTTCCTGTATTAACGTATTTACTGATGTACAAAGTAAAATTATATATATACTCTACATAAAGTGGTAATTGAAATGTGTTAATACCTTGCTTAAGACGAAGGATTCTTTCTCTTCTGCCAGAAAGGTGGCTACAAAGGCAGATCTTTGAAAATTCTGTTGAATTTTACTAAATCCATAAAGATTGAGCTGTCGAATAAAACTTTTGATACTGTCAGTTTGAAATATTCTGTAAGGAGCCTTTCTTTCCAAAATTTCTTTCTTGAAGAGTTCTTCATTAATCATTATGCAAGTTCCATTCTCATCCCATGAAATAGACTTGAATTGGTCACTTTCAACTATTTTCCAAAGTTTCCTGGGAAAGGTCAGAGAAAAAAAACCATTATCTTTATCTGGCTCAGAGTCACAAGCTGTGTAACGTGGCCTTTTTAAAGAGGATCCTTGTGACAAAACCTGAAAAGCATTTTCTTCAATCATTGACCTCAAGTCTGAGTCCTCAGGAAATGTGTGTTCACACAATGGAGACCTATTGGAAGCTTCTGAATCAGTTAATTCATCTTCTGGAGAAACATCTTGAGTTTCTGAAGAAACATGTTCCATCTCAAGTAAATATTTCCTGAGCTACTCTTCCAGGCTGCATGGTTTTCAAGATTGCAGCTTCAAATGCTGCTTCAGAAGGCCTAGGCAGGTAAAGTAATCCAGACCATCACACTGGTTCCCAAGCTAAGTAGCAATGACATCACAAGAGGACTTTGGTCTCCTAGCAACCAACAGAAATCTGGCCAAAACGGTTTCCTTCCCAGTCTGAGAAATGTATCCAGTGAAAATAAAATTTAGACTGCTCACTTACACACTCTAAGCTGCAAAAATCTCATCCCTGCAGCATCATTTAAATACATAAGAAAATAATGTCCCTAATCCCCGAAATAAATGTAATTTTCTCCCTGACATATACACTCTTACTAGATTCGTTGGAGGAGCATAAGGCCTGGTAATTGCACAATGAAGAAAAAAAAAAAAGGAAAGAGAAAGAAAAAATGAATAATTTTAAAACCTCTATCACTTTGGCATGTTGGATTGAAAACTGATGCAGTGTAAACCTGTGTGGTAAAAAGACATAGTCATAGAGATAAAAGTTAGGTTACTGGTTGTTAGGGGCTGGAAAATAAAGAACTGTTTAGTAGATATGGAGTCTCCTGCTAGGCGATAGAAATATTTAGGAACTAGAGATAGATGATGATTGTACAGCATCAAAAACATATTATCTTCCATTGAATTGTACACTCAAACTTAATTTTGTATTATGTGAAACTTACCTTGAAAAATTAAGGAGAAAACAAATGTGAATAAAACTGATTACTTTCAGAATAAAAAGTTATTTATATGTATATCTCTTCAAAACATTTTTTAGTCACATCAGAAAAATATTGACTTTATTTGGTATGTCTGTAAATATCTGACAAATGGTCATGATTAAAGAGTTTTAAAAGCAGGTGATTTTCTTGTAAGGAGATCCCAAAGAGTGGGAGATGTGAAAAAATAGCAATAACAATAACAGTAATAAAAACAAGAAAATATTTTAAGAAAAGTAAATACGTATGTGTGTCCAAGCAGCAAATTGTTTTTTATTTGGCTCCAAGGGCCAAATCTCTATCAGATAAAAAGGTTTTGTAAGGAATAATCTTTGTGTCCTACAAATAAAGGTATCATCATTAAACAGGACTTGAATTTATGAACTAATTTTAGTATTGAATAAAATAACCATGCCTAATTTTCAGTAAGAGTTTTTATATGTTCATGGTTGAAAGTTGATATATTAACATTCGAACTCCTTGGCATTGATAAGTGTTGAATATGTGTAGAAGAAAGAAATATAATATTGATATTTCTCATACTGTAGAGGGCAGTTCTCTCCTACTAGAAAGAGGTATCATTGTGAGAAGATTGTCTTAATTTAATATAGTTTAGGTTTTGTGGGGTTTTTTTGTGCTTGCTTAATTCAGAATTTTCCGTATTAGCATTATATAACAAAAATGTTCACATCATTAAACTCTTTGAGAAAATAAAACAGGTGCTCCTATCAAATGCTTGTGGTTCCTCAATTTTGACAGTTTTTTAAATTTACAAAGTGCAAAATTAAAATATCTTTTAATTTTTTGTTCTTTTCTGGGGAATTTTTATGTTGCTCTATCTGAAGGGAGTGCAGGCTTCTTTTGTGATGGGAGCAGATGAATGATTACTGTCAGCAGCAAAAGATGGGACATGGGTGTGGAGATAAGAGGGAGTTAATGGGAGGATCAGAAGACAAAATCACATTTAATGCAGGACAATCTAAGTCAAATTATGGCTGAGCATTTTGCATAGCTAAGATGCGTGACTGTTTAGGGAGAAAGAATGCTTTGGTGAGATGGCTCACCATTTCAGGGGCAGATGGCTCTGCTAAAGCTGATCCCTGCCTCCAAACTGAAAGGCTACCTTTAGTCATAAAAAGGCAATAAAATAAGCAATTTCATATAAAAAACGTAAATGTAAAGTAGGCTGTATCCACTTAGCTACGTAAAAAAATGAGATGTTTGTCTGATCTCCTTAGTGACAGCTTGTGGTACCCATGTTCTTCTTCAGCCTCCCATTTAGCTGGCTCTCCAGGAAAAGGCCAGCAGGCTGAGACAATTATTCAATTTCTTTAATTATTTTAATTTCTATTTTTAGAGACAGAATCTTGCTATGTTGTTCAGGCTGGCTTCAAATTATAGGCCTGAAGTGATCCACCCACCTTGGACATATAAATTGTTAAGGTTACCAGTATGAGCCACCATATCTTCCTAATTTTTAAAAACTTTTTGTAGAGATGGTGGTCACTATTTTGCCAAACCAGGTTCAAAATTTTTGGCCTCAAGCATTCTTCTGCCTTGGCTTTCAGAATTATTGGAATTGTGAATATGAGCCAAAAAACATAATCTAAAATATGCCTTACCTTCTTAATTATCACTTAATATTTTATCTAGTCAAGGTAAAGCATCATATTTAATGATAGAGTGGAATAAGTTGTGATACAAATTTATTGGAGTTTGAGCCAATTTTAAAACAATAAACACACATTTAGATTAGACAATTTTAAGTTTACTAAGAATTCTCTCACAAAATTACTACAAAAAAAGTTTATTGTATATTTAAAATTTGAAATAATATTTTTATGGTTAGGAAAATGTAAGGCAGGATAATAGATAACCAAACCAATTATAAGTTCCCCATGAATAAAATCTAAAGCCATATACCAGTCACTGGCAGCAACACAAACTACTTTTTTCTTAATGTAAAATCCTGTGCTAGTGAGGAATATAGCAGCAATCTGTATACTAATGATAGCCATTTATTTTGAATCAGGCAGAAAAATAATTCTCCTCTTTAAATAAAAAGCACATACACAGTAAAGACTTGTATTTTCAAGCTCTGTCTTAAAATTTTTGTTGGGTAAGAATAATTTTTAGTGATTATCTTGCCACTTCACTAACCCATATTTCAAACTAATCTTTAAGTAAAAAATAGTAATTTGTGTAATAAATAAAAGCTCTTCATATTTCCATATATTAAATCCATTATTCTAAGGTATAGATATCTTAAAACAATTTATTTATTCTTCAAAACAACTAAACCAGAAAGGCAACACATTCACATATATTAAGGCTAATGATTCCATGAAAATAGGTAAAAGACTGAAGAAAAGTATGGAATACATGTTGATGCCTTGTAAAGAATCCTACAAGCCAAGCGCACATTATTTTTATTACTAAGAAGCTAATCTAGACCAGGCACGGTGGCCTAGGTCTGTAATCCCAACACGTTGGGAGGCCGAGGCGGGCGGATCATGAGGTCAGGAAATCGAGAGCATCCTGGCTAACATGGTGAAATCCCGTCTGTACTAAAAATTAAAAATAAATAAATACATAAATACATAAATAAAACATTAGCCAGGCATGGTGGCGGGCGCCTGTAGTCCCGGCTACTCAGGAGGCTGAGGCAGGAGAATGGCGGGAACCTGGGAGGCGGAGCTTGCAGTGAGCTGAGATCCGGCCACTGCACTCCAGCCTGGGTGAGAGAGCGAGACTCCGTCTCAAAAAATAAATAAATAAATAAAATAAAATAAAATAATAAAAAAAGAAGCTAATCTAAAAGATTTCCATGAGCAAGGTTTAAATAAACACCATTACATATAAGCAGTTCTTTCACAAACTGCAAATATTCTCAACTTTATTACTTTCATTTATGCATAAATGTCACATTTTGTTACTATACACTTTTTTCAAAGGCTGGTGACATGATGATGTGATGCGGTCTTGCAAGAGTTAGCCATAATATATATATCTTATCATCTCATCATCTTTATCTATCATGTCCATTTGTTTATTGTTTACTAAGTATATAAGCATTTTACCACCTCTCCTGCTATATATATGACATACACTTCAGCGTGTGATCAAATATATTTATGTACTCTCCACCAAAACACTGATTTTTAAAATTTATTTATCATCCATTTTAAATTCTGTTAAATCTTCATCATCAAATTTATATCAGGAATCTTAGTCATTATCCTACCATTTTTTGAATAATGTAAGAATAATAATACACACTGCTTGCCTGACCACTGTGTGCAAACACATCTACAAGTCTGTATTTTGTGATCTCTGTAGTTTTATTTTCAGGTTACTCTTTCTGATGAATCAGATTTTCTGATCTGATGTTATATTGTTCCAGCTTTGCAACGCCTGCTACTGTGTAAGGTCCCATGTCCAGCTTCCAAGGAAATTCAAAATAATCACTGAGTAATTGCATATTTTTTAGTCATACTCACATCATTTGTGTTGACCAAAACAAAAGAAAATTATTTAAATAGCAAGTGCTGAATTGTGTTAACATACCATAAACAGAGAACATGTACAAATGTCTTCATTTCCTGAGCAAATATTACAACAATTTAGTGACAATTTAAAGTTTATAATCTTTTTAAAATTATTTATAAAAAGATAAGTAAATAATTTTTAACATCATTGGGGTAATTATGCTATGACTAAATTAAGCATTACTTTCTTATGAAAGCTTACAATAATTAGATACAGTAATCTTTTGGTATGGATAGGGGATTGGCTCCAGAACCATCTTAAATACTGTAATTTGTGTCTGGTCAAGCTTCTGATTTACAATGGTGCAGTACATAAATATAATGCACACCCATCCTCCTGTGCAGTTTACTTTATCTGTACATAATTCATTAATAAAATGTAAATGGTATATAGACAGATATTATACTCTAACAGCTTTTTCATTTGTTACATTTTACTGTAGTATTGTTATTTTTTTTGTTTTCACATATTTAATACATGTTTAGAAAAAATCTGTGTTTGCAGAACCTGTGTATGTAAAAGGTCTCTTATTTGTTGCAAATCAGAAAACATTACTGACACAGACACTGATGGCTGTGTGGTTCCATATAGCCACTACTATCTGTGTTACTTCTCTAATATATTCTGTTATGTGATTAAGCAGAATTTAGTGTGAGTAAACTAAAGATACATAGTATGCTATAAGTGTAGCAGCTAATACTTACAGTGCTTAAAGACTAGGTAATACATTAAGAGCTGCACACATGTTAATAAATTTCGTTGTCACCACCCATTATTTTTGTGTGACAGAGTTTCATGCACTTCACCTAGGCTGCAGTGCAATGGCAGGGTCTTGGCTCCCTCAATCTATGCCTCTCAGATTCAAGCGATTCACCTGTCTCAGCCTCCCCAGCAGCTAGTATTACAGGCATCTGCCACCACACCTGGCTAATTTTTATACTTTCAGTAGAGATGGGGCTTCACCCTGTTGGCAAGGCTGGTCTCTCTGTCTTATAAATAGGTAAAACCTATATATAATTACTTTAAAAGGTGTGGATTAAGAGTAGCAGGTAGGGTGAAAATAAATTTTTCCAAGTCTCAGAGGTATAAATAGCAGCAGAATGATATTAAAAATAAACCACAATTTAAATGACAGGTGCAAAATAATGCAGCCAGCTTGGATGTGAGACATTATGAAGGTCAAGAAAGACATATTATTTAACACATAAGACCTTCAAAGACATTTTATCATTACATCTCCCAATCAAATTTCAAACAAATAAAATTATCTGGTTAGGCCTAAAGAAAGCAATCTGTTTGTGAAACTACAAGTGATTATTAAAATCTGTTGTAACCCCATAAAATTAAAGAAACATTTTGCTTCAAAAGATATCTATAGTAGAAAAAGTGTAAGTCTTTCTTCTATCAACTCTTCAAGATTCAGTCAGTAAATTGCAATTTGTTTTAGAGTAGGGATGAAAAAAAATTCTGGGAGATTCTTTTACATTCCAAATTATTCACCTAAAAGGACTAACTATGTTTTCCTAGTCAGTCACTATATTTTGTCAATAACATTTCCCTTTAATCCAGTTATCATCTTGACTACCTCTCTGATACCACTAAAACAGTAAGGATAAAGCAGAAGTTCATTTTGTGGTTGAGCACAAACACTTCTAATGTCTTTTGGTTCTATTCAATGAGATAATTATTTTTTTCAAAACTGAACAAAACATACTTATTAGCACATTTTACAATGATACGCATATGCACTTTCCATTTGATATACTGTTCCAAAGAATCAAGATTTTAATGACTGTTCATTTGATTTCTCACATTTGCATCAAAAGACATTATTTAAAATAGAGATTATAAAATATATTCTACACATTTTTCCTGTGAAAACTGATTCTTTCTTTGTCACTGAAGCTAAAATGCAGTGGCACAATTCCAGTTCACTGTGGTCTCAAACTCTTTGGCTTGAGCTGGGTTTTCCCCAATCATTATTCCTCTGTGTCTTGTTAATGAACTGGGCTACACATCAGCAGGTGAGCAGTGACCAAGCACAGAAGCTCTATCTCTATTTAAAACACTATGTATGGTTAACATTACTGTGGGAGATCCGCTTTCTGTAAGATCAGTGGCAGCATCAGATTTGTATAGAAGCGAGGGCCCAACTGTAAACTACACATGTGAGAAATTTAGCTCTTGCACTACTTAGAAGAATAAACAAAAAACAAAAAACTGATCACCCGTAAATATCTGCCATCACCCACAGATAGAACCATCTAGCTTCCAGGAAAAGAAGTTCAGGTCTCTCACTGATTCTGCGTTCTCTCACTGATTCTGCGTTATGGTGAGTTGTATAATTATTTCATTAAATATTATAATGTAATAATAACATAAATACAGTGCAAAATCAATGTAGGGCATTCGAATATTTCCAAAACTGTCCCCAAAATCCCAGTTCATGAAAATCTTGTCTTTCACGAAACTTGGCCCTAGTACCAAATGGTTTCAAATGGTCATACATAGGTGCATGAACACATAAATACTTGAGTGAAAGTTCTGAAGACAGAGTTCAAAGTGTTATCATAATTTCAAGGAACAAGAACAGAAGTGTTAACTAGATTGCAGAAAATAAAATGTTTTGAGTAGAGAAACCTAATGATAATAAATTGTTGACACAAAAAATGAGACTGAGGGATATGTGAGGATAGAGAATGGAAATAGGTGAATTAGAATTATATATGCAGATCATATTTATAACGTAGGCTACAGTTTAGCTATGAAATTTCTCAACTTATACTAAAAGATATAATGGGGAATCAGTGCATTACAGGTGCACTACTGACTTTTAAAAGAAATCTAATTGATATGCTAATACACAGAAGGGGAACTGCAATGAGTGAAACAGAAGGCAGCACAGAAACCAGAAGATCCTTTTTTCTTCCTACCTCTGAGCTATCTATGAAGTACCTTCTTGAAAGAACAATAAACTCTTACGAAGGGGTGCAGCTTCTACAAACTAGAAAGAGCGATATACTGGAGTATATAGTGAAAACTTGTGCCTGAGTGTTTTATTACCATATATGTAACAAATTTGGCCTTGAAGAAGAGTGAAACAAAGAAAACAAAATCATGATGTCATTAAGCTATTTTTTTTCTCTCTGTCTCTGTCTCTCTCTCTTTCTCTCTTGTGTGCATGTATAGTTGTGTGTGCATGTGTGGTTGTTTGTGCATGTATGCATGTATGCATGTGTGTGTGTGTGCCTGTGTGTGTGTGTGTGTGTGTGGCATGGCTTCTCTTCAGTTTGAAGAGCAGAAACACAATATCAGCTCAGGTGATGTTTTCACCTCAGTGTCCCAGGTAGATTGGACTACCTGTGCAGACTGTTACGCTCAGCTACTTTATTGCATCTTAGTAAAGACGGGATATCACCATTTTGCTCAGGCTGTTTTTGAATGCCTGAAATCAAGTAATCGGCCTGCCTTGGCTTCCCAAAGTGTTAAGGCTGTCAGTGGGCATGATAGGGTCTGGTCTACCTAACTGAGATTTTTAGATTTTCCAGATCTAAAAACTGACCAAGTGTTATTGGTCACTTTTGTAAGAGGCTCAAAAACTATAAGATTACATTCAGGTTGCAAAAATTATGTATTATATAAAGTTACATATTATATATTTATATATAAGTGTGTATATATATATTTTGAAGGACTACGAAGCAGTACCTTTTTTCAGTGATTAAAATATTCATTCAATAATAAAAAGGTTTGATATGAATAATGTTGATTTTTGAGGTGATTATTATACAAAATCTCAAGAATAAACGCTGCTATGGAAAATAAAACACATCACTGATGCATTAATCTAACTTGAAGAGTAGGATGAAGAAACTGTAAACAAATATCAAAAGTTAGTAAACGGAATGGTATTTTATATTTCCAAGTAGCTGATAATACAGGCTCATATCACCACACCTGAATAATTTTTGCATATATATATATATATATATATATTTTTTTTTTTGTAGAGACAGGGTTTTGCCTCTTCTCCCAAGCTTGTAAAATAATTTGTATTATGTGTGATAACAGTGCCCTAGTCATATATTTTTTAAAAATCTTTAGAGATGCATTAAAATAGCTATACAGCTAAAAATATATACTTGACATTTGCTTCATTCAAGAACTGTTAAATCAAGGAGATGACTTCATTTTTATATTTTGATTATATGTATTATAAATCTTCTTGTAATAAGAAGTTAATTATACCTTAAGAGATGAAATAATATAGTGCCTGTCTTTGCTGTCACAATTTTTACCTTTATCTATTAGGATAATAATAATAAAAGTGACCAAGAAAGACAGCTAGAATATTACTGTTGTTTAAATATTACACATTAAATAAATTATGTATTTTAAAGATATATTAAAAAATTTAGTGTACAGATGATTTTATCAAAACTAGATTGATAAGTCACCTATAATTTACCTGAAACTCTTCTATCCTTTTTTTTTAAATCCCTGTGAACAACAAGATGGTAAGTGTGAGTTTGTGTGTTTCAACCCTGTTTCTGTTACTAATCTTTCAGGTTCACTACTGAGTGGGTCCTGAGTTTTTGACATATATCCAGGGACAGTGAGGTATGTGGATCACAGGAGAATAACCAATGTAAATAGATGCTTTATTGACTGAATGTACAGCTCTTAGGAGACAGAAAGTGGGAAACTCCATTTCAAAAACAGGATATACCTACATTCGTGTAACACTCAGTGATAACAGGACCAAGAGTGACCAGTTTCAGTGGAAAAGTAAGTTGTTAAAACATCTCTGAAGCCCTCAGTGGAGAGAAGTTTCAGAGTGGGTAGCTTCTATCTGCAGGAAGGTTGTTGAGATGTACCTGCAGCGTTAAGTTTGGAGGAGACCTATCTATTTGCATCTGTGTAATGCCAATAAGGGCACAACTCACAGCGGAGAGGTGGCACATGGTTGGTAAATCCACTTTAAGTCAGGCTATTTCAAAATCTGATGCTGGGCATGGCGACTCATGTCTATAATCCTAGCACTTTGTGAGGCCAAGGCAGATGAATCACTTGAGGTTTAAGTTTTGAGACCAGCCTGACAAACATGGAGTAACATCATCTCTTATAATAAAAATACAAAATCACCCAGGTGTGATGGTGCGTTCCTTTAATCCCTGCTACTGGGGAGTGGAGACAAGACAATCGCTTGAACCTGGGAGGTGAAGGTTGCAGTGAGCCGAGGTCACACCATAGTATTCCAGCCATGGCAACAACAGCAAAACATTGTCACCATAAAATAAAATAAATACATAAAAATATAAATATATATGAATGAGTGAAAAGGAAAAAGACATCTAACCCTAAAAATAACACATAATACTAATGCTGAAACACTAACAATAACCGTCAAGGCCAAACCCTAATCCTCACATAAACTCAACCTGAACCATTAACAAAATGTATCACTAACCCTAAATGTAATCCTACCCCTACCCATAACCCTAAAACTATCCCTACACCTACTGTAACCCTAAACCTATGCAAAGCCTAAATCTACCCTAAACCTTAACACTCACCAAAACCCTAACCTAAATATTAAACCAAATCCTAAATCTAAAACTAACTCTAAACAGTGAACCCTAACCTCAGCTCTAAATCTAACCCCTAAAGCTAACTTCAAATGTAACCCTAAAAGTATACTTAACTCTAACCCTAAAACTAAAACTCTAACCTTAAAAATGTAAGCCTAACACCTAACCAATATCCCTAATCCAAAGTTCTACCCCAAACCCTAATTCTAACCAAACCCCTAATCTTAAAACACTGATACTAACACTACTTTAATTGTAACCCACAACCTCAGACACAACCCCAGCCATAACCCTAACTTTAACCCCAATGCCAAATCCAACCCAGACCTTAAGTCGTAACCCTAAACCCAACGCTAACCCGTAACCCTAAACCTGACACTGACACTGATGCTGAACATAACCCTGAGCCAATCTTAACCCAAACAGAAAAATAAACTCAAACCTTAACACAAAAGTCCTAACTCTAATGCTAAACTCTAACCCGGCCACTACCACTACCACTCATCCAAATCCTAACCCTAAAACTAGCCCTATAATTCTAACTGTAACACTATAAAATAACCCAAACACTAAATTTAACCCAAACTCAGAAACCCTAACCTGAATACTAGTAATAAGCCATAATCCTAACCATAATTTACTCCAACCTTACCACAATCCTAACCACAAGGCTACCCCTTAACCATACCCCAACGGTAAATCCTATTCCTAACCTCAACCCGAAAACGTTAACTCTAACCTTAAAGTATCTGCAATGCCAGCCGTAACTCTAAACACTGAAACCAAACACTAACACTAACCCAACCCAAACTCTAACTGTAAATACTAATTTGTAATCTTGACCCTTAACCCAACCCTAATTCTAACGCTAACCCTAAGCTCTAATACTGCCCTTGACTCTAGCTGCAAATACAACACCAATCACAAAGCAAACACCACTAATTGCAAATCCCAAAAGCTAATAAAAACCCTACAGAATAACCCATAACAAAAAACTCTAACCCTAAAGTCTAACTTCTAATGCTAAACCCAGACACTGATCCTAACACGAATTAAAGCCTAAATCTAAGACTAACCCTAACTACTAAGATAAACATAAACTGTATGCCATAACCCTAACCCTCTAACCCTAACCCTAATCGCTAATGATATCCCTAACCCATAACACTAACACTAACCCCAACCCCATCCATACACCAACCTTAACTCAACCCAAAACCTAACACTATCCATAACCAAAACCACTTGCTTAAACAATAAACCTGACCATAATCTTCACATAATCATAACCATAATCCTGAAACTAAAAGTAGGAATTAATGCTAACACAAAACCTAATATTACACCTATCCATACACACTAAACCCTAAACCTAACACTAACAATTAACACTAACCCTAAGGATAAACGTCTACCACTAAACCTAAACCTAAACAGAACCCGAAATGTTAAACCTTCCCCTAATTTTAACAACTACCCATAACCATAAAACAAACACTAATCTGAAACCTAAATGTAACCCCTAATACTAACCTTAACCCCCAAAAAACCCTAACACTAACCCTAACCCAAATAACCCTTAACACTAACCCTAGACCAAACCCTAAACCCTAACACTAAACCACTCAATCTTGATCTTAGCCTATCATAAACCTTAAACCAAACATGTAACCCTAACCCTAATCTTACTCTAACTCTAACACTAAAATCTAAACCCTAACTATAATCCTATACAATAAACCCAATCCCAACTTTAGCCCTAAACTCTGACCCTTAACCTAACCCCACCCTAACATTAGGCAAAACCCTAAACCCTTATCCTAACCATCTACTGACACTAACCCTAAACCTAAATGCTAAACAATAACCCTGAAAAATAATATTGAACCCTAAACACTAACCCTAATGCTAACCTGAAACCCTAACCAGGACCCAAGCCCTAAACCCTAAACCAAATCCTTATTCTTATCCTAACACTAACCCTAAACCCAAACCCTAACACTAATGGACTAACCCTCTTATCCTAACCCTCACTGTCACCTTAACTCTCACCCTTAGTACTAACCCTAACCCTTACCATGACGTTAACCCAGAACCTAACCCTAAACTAACCCCAACCTCTAACTGTAAGACTATTTATTACCATAAAACTAAGCATAACTTGACCCCAAACCTAACATCTAATCTTGATTCTAACTCTAGCCCTAAACATAACTGTAACCTTGACACCTGACTGTAATCCTAATCCTAACAATAACCCTAATCCTACCACAACACTAACCTCTAAGCCAACGCCAGACCTAACCCTCAATCTAACCATTTTTCTGCAATTATAAACCCCTATCCCTAATCCCAATCTTCTCTCTCATTCTTAATATTATCCTATTATCCTACAAAAGAATTTTAAATATATCCTCTATGACTCTAACCTCTAACGCCTAATGCCCGTAAGAGTACACTAAACCTTACCTCTCTTTTACTCCAATTGAAAATTGAATTAAACAGATGATATAACTGGGAAAAAAAAAACACTAAATGTTAAAAAAATCTGATAATTAGGGACATTATAATTTTTAACCAAATAATAGTACCTGGAATTTGCTACATGGGGAAGACCTTACGAACCTCAATGATTAAGTTGATTAAATTCCTTTTTTTAGAAAATTGAGGGTTTTTCAACATTCTGAAGCCATCCCTTTTCAATATAACATGTAAGTTAAATGATGGGAAAACAGTACATGTTTATCTCAACAGTTACAGAAAATACTTCAAGTTAGTCAACATATTTAATGATAACAACATCCAATAAACTGTGCTTCAAATTTCTTTCACCTGGTAAGATGTCTTTATGCAAAATCCACAACAATCAGCATCTGAATTGTTGGGAATCAAAGCTTTAAGGTGAGGATCACAGCATTGATGCTCACTTTCATCATTGTATTCAATATTGTACTAGAAGTTCCATCCAAAACAATTAGGAAAGAAAAATATATACAAAGCTATTTGGATGTGGAAAAATAAAAGTAAAACTATTTTTTTGGATCTCACAGTCTCATACACAGAAAATCATAAGAAACCAAAAAGGAATAACAAATTCTAGTAAACAAATTAAACATACAATAGAAAATATTAATACACTAAAATCTATTTTTATTCATAGCAATAAACCATATGAAAATGAATTTGATACAACAATTTTATTTGTAAAAACAACAAGCTGCCTGTCCTCCAACCTCCCTGGAGCCCACGGGAGCAGGCAGCAGTAACAGTGAAAGCCATTTGGAGTGGCCCAGGTCATTTTACTGAGAAGGAAAGCATTGAGGTCAATTTGAGAGACATCCCTTCACAAGTGCTGCCAAAAGTATGCACATATTGTACCTAAATGTTTCACAACACCTACAGCTCCACAATGATTCCTAAATTCCCATTTCACCTGAAACTGCACCAGAACTGTTGACAGCTGTGAACTTTCTAGATTGTATATAAATACAATTGATTTATAGGATAAAATAAACTATAATATACTGATAATTTGTTCAGTGTTTAAGACCTGTAGTTCAGTTAGTATTTTTTATAGATAACATATTCCCTGTATGCAAGGTAACTAGAAAATCAATTTAAAAAATATTATCTTCTGTTTTTTGCATAAAAGAGTTGAAATTTGTTTGTATTGTGAAGAAATTAAGGCCATTTTCACAAACAGAGAAATAAATAAATATGCTAATTCATAGGTGGTTTTGCCTCATCCCTTGAATATGACTATTAAAATGCATAATGTTGACAAAGGAAATGATGCAAATTAGGCATAAATGAATAAATGCATTATACATATGTTCATAACTTAACTAAAAGATTGATTTTTATGTAACCATAATGTAAATGTTTTCTCAAAGCCTATAATCTCAGCACTTTCAGAGGCCAAGGCAGGCAGATCATGTGAGTTCAGGTGTTTGAGACGTGCCCAGGCAACATGGCAAACCTTTGTCTCTACCAAAAAATATGAAAAGGTGGCTGAGGCTAAGGCGGAGGAACAACTGAACTCAGCAGTCAAGAGGCTGCATTGAGCCACGATGGCATTTCTGCACTCCAGGCTGGGCAACAAAGTGAGACCCTGTCTCAAAAAAAAAGAAAGAAGAGGTGAAATTTTTTATGTCCTTTGATTAACCCGAGTATTGTTTGTTTCTACAATTTAAGAACTTTACTTCAAAACAATTTTGGAAGGTTACTGAGTACAATTTTTGAAGAAGCAACAGAACTATACCCAGATGATCAACGAGTTAACTATATGACTTACAAGCAAAGCATCCTTGGCAACTTTCAAAATAGAAAGAAAAAGAAAATCCGGCAAGGTATTATGGCTTAGGTTTGCTAATATTCTTTTTTTTTTTCTTTTTTTTGATTTAAGAAATCCCATTTATCTCTTAGACTAATTATAATTTATAACAAATTAGTAGGTTATATTTTTATAAATAGAGGTGAAACACTTGTAAAAAAAAATTAACTCTCCCACCCCGCAACCCACCACAGCAATCTGAATGGACCCCTCTTTTTGACTAACGGCATTCTAAAATTTGTTCAAGTCCTGACAGGAAAGAGGGACAAACATGCTGCATTACATGGTCCTCCCTTTTGAACTTTAGTAAAAGTTGACCATCATTAACAGCCAGACATATCTTAAGTCTGATAAGAAATATTTACCTCCTATTCTCTCAAGCCTGTTAAATGGAGGCTTCATCATCATGATAAAACTTTGGTCTCCGCAGCCCTTATTATTTATTGTAACCAAGTCATTCCTATCTATTGATTCCATGTTTTCAGATAATAACAACTCTTTCAGCCAACTGCCAATTAAAACATATTTAAATCTACCTATAACTTGAAAGCGTAGACCTGCACAATCACTATTTTCAAGTCGACCATCCTTTCTGGACCAAACCAATGTACATCTTACATGTGTTTGATGGATGTCTCATGTCTCCCTAAAATGCATAAATGTAGGCTGTGAATACACAACCTAGGGCACATGTTCTCAGGATCTCCTGAGTAGGGCTGTGTAATGGGTAATTTCTCACTCATATTTGGCTCAAAAGTCTTCAATTAGTTTTATGGTGTAATATTAAAGTTTGATATTGTTAGTGTATCTCAGCTAATGTAGGATGTCAATCTATATAAAACACATTTTCATTACCATTACAAATGCACTGTCAATTAAACTGTGACTGTCTCAGGAAAAGAAAAAAGTGTTGCTAACCATCATATATTTAAACTTAAATAATAAAGTTCTAATATGTCTACTTAAAAGTTTTTCTACATTGTTTCAACTGCTTTAGTTCTCTAAGTAAAATGAGTCATTAAAGTGTGAAAAACAGCGTTAATGAGGTTGTGATGTTTCCCCTGGCCTCAGCCTGTCAAGGTGGCTCCACTCAGTGCCTCTCCTTTCTCTGTACCAAAATCTCCCCAGAGAAACAAGCCCAGAAAATCTGCAAACCACGCTTTGGCAATTGTGACAATGCGTCGTCATTGCCTCACTCAAGGAACACTTTAGTAAAAACAGAATTGGAGGACAGGACTGGGAAGTAAGGTACAGAGTAGTGCCCCTACTCAGTTCTGGGTGCTGCAGACAGGGTGACTTTTCCTCACTTGGCCACTAGATGTCTAAATGCCATGTCCTCTCCTGGGAGGGTCCTGAGGAGACATCTTTATTCTCACCCTGGACATAGCACCAGGTATCTTGTAGCAATGGCCAGTCCTGGGCAGGTCCAGAAGAGAAAGAGGCTTCGTCCTCATGGTGGATGTGACCCCAGGTGTCCCAAAGCCACAGCCACTCTTGGGCGGATCCTCAGATGAAGTAGGCTTAGTCTTCAACATAAACGTGGCCATACGTGTCAGCTGCCCTGAAAACATGGCTTCTCCCTGGTGTGTCCTGAGGGAAGGAAGCTCTGTCTGAGGCACTGTGAGGACACCCTACTCCTCAGAGAGTTGGCTTGCGTGCTCAGTGAGTCAGCTCCGTGCATCCCCTGGTGGTAGCCCTGGAAAAGCTGTGAAATTCGGGGTGGGTTAATCCAGGTGGTAATCTCAGGAAGTGGAAGTGAAATAGAGTCAACCTTCCCATACCTTGAATGGAGATAAAAAGAAACAAAGAAGATGGTCAATAGACAAAACTTAATTGATTTTATCTATATCAGCAATAATGAATACAAATAAAAATAATTGGAATTTGAAATATTAAAACACCATATACAATAGTATCAGCAAAACTGAATCCATTAAGTATAAATGTAACAAAATATGCAAAATTAATTCAGAAAACAATCAGTTACCATTGAGAGAAATCAAAAGAAATATTAGTAAATGCAGACAGGCTAGGCACAGTGGAACGTGCATGTAATCCCAGCATTTTGTCACGCTGCACCAGGCAGATCACTTGAGCCCATGAATTGGGGACCAGCCTGGGTAACATAGGATGAAACACCATCTCTACTAAAAATACAAAAGAAAAAAAAAAAAAAAGGCTGAACTTGGCGGTGCATGCCTGTGGTCTCAGGTACTTGGCACATTGAGGTGGGAGAATCTTAGTGAGCTGAGATCGTGCCACTGAACTCCAACCTGGGTGACACAGGGAGACTCTTTCTCAATATATAAATACAGGAAGAGACATTTCTTCTTCTGGAGAAGTGTATTTATTACTATTTCAGCCATATCCCAATCAAATTCCAGGCAAATATATCAACAAACTCTTCCTATACCTAGAATAGATGAAATAATACTGAAGAAGAACAAAGTTAAAGGACTTACACATATGGATATGAATACTTACACTAAAGCTAGCTTAATAAACAAGAGTGTGGCATTGATGATTTAATAGACAAATAGATAAGTGGCACAGAATAGACAGTCCCAAAACAGACCCAGTCAACTGATTTTGTCAAAAATGCAAAGAATATGCTTTGGAAATGATAAGTCTATTCCACAAGTGGCAAGAAAACAGCTGGAAACTATATGGAAACAAATGAACATAGACACAAATTTCATAGCAAAAAAAAAAAAAAGTCAAAAATACCCATACATTTTTCAATGCAAAGTTGTAATTGGAAAATATCTTTGTGGGTTTGGGTTTTGTAATGAGTTATGAGCAAGTCCATGAAAAAAATGGATAATATGGACTTTATTGAAAGCTGAAATGTCTACTCTGTAAAACACCCTGTTACAGTTGGGAATGGCAGTTCAAGCCTGTAATCTCAGCACTTCTGGAGATCGAAGCAAGTGGGTCACCTGAGGTCAGGTGTTCCAGATCAGCCTGGTAAACATGATGAAAATCTACCTCTACTAAAAATGCAAAAAATTAACTAGGAGTTCTGGCATGTGCTTGTAAACTCAGCTGCTCAGGAGCCTCAGGAGAATCCTTTGAACTAGTGAGGCATGGATTGCAGTGATCCTATAAAGCGTCACTGCACTCCAGCCTCAGCAACAGGATGAACCTCCACCTCAAAAAGTAAAAATAAAATAAAATAAATCATAATAAAATAAAATCCAGTTAAGAGAATAAAGAAACCAGCCACAGTTAGAAAAATTTAGTAAACTCATCTAAAAAACTGACTTGTATGCAGAAAATTCACAGAAACTCTGAAACTCAAAAGGATAAGCAACCCAGTTCCAAGATAAAAACCTGAGGAGCCACATTACTAAGGAAGATACAGAGATGGAAAACAGGCAGGCACATCAAACACTGCTTGCATAAAGCCTGCTGCTTCCACTGAACGTTGAGACTCCAAGCCATCCCATAGGCAGTAGCAGTGGCTCCAAAGACCACCCTCAACTACACCACCTTCGCCCCTCCTCCGAGGTCCATGGGTCCCCAGAGGACTGGGCATGATCTCCCAGAAAGAGCTGGAAGCTGGGTACTTTATTTCTCGGCTATTCTTAAAGTTCTGGAGGCTGCCACATATCCTTAGATTGGAAATTTTATTTTTATCCTAAGCACCTTGAGGCACTGGCAAGCATTAGAAGAGCTGGTTTTTATCCCACACCTGTTTTCACAAAGAGATAAAAGAATTGACTCCAATTGCATTTTGATGAATTCTTTTAAAATGTTTGGTACAATGCATTGTTACTTTGCTTTCTTCAAGACACAAAACACAGAAAAAATATTTAGTAAAAACCAAAAAGGGAGTCATCATAAATTCATGGACACTATTTAGTCTGTCATTTATCCTGACTGTTTTTTAAATTACACTTTAAGTTCGAGGATACATGTGCAGAAAGTGCAGATTTGTTACCTAGGTGTACATGTGTCATGGTGTTTTGCTGCACCCATCAACCTATCATCTAAGTTTTTTTGTTTTTTTTTTTTTGTTTTTTTTTTGAGACGGAGTCTGGCTCTGTCGCCCAGCCCAGGCTGGAGTGCAGTGGCGCGATCTCGGCTCACTGCAAGCTCCGCCTCCCGGGTTCACGCCATTCTCCTGCCTCAGCCTCCCGAGTAGCTGGGACTACAGGCGCCCACAACCGCGCCCGGCTAATTTTTTGTATTTTTAGTAGAGACGGGGTTTCACCGTGGTCTCGATCTCCTGACCTTGTGATCCGCCCGCCTCGGCCTCCCAAAGTGCTGGGATTACAGGCGTGAGCCACCGCGCCCGGCCTATCATCTAAGTTTTAAGCCCTGCATGAATTAGGTATTTGTCCTAATGATCTCCTTCCACTTGCCCTCTACTCCCTGACAGGCCCCATTGTGTGATATTTCCCTCCCTGTGTCCTCATTGTTCAATTCCCACTTATGAGTGAGAGCAGGTAGGGTTTGCTTTTTTGTTCCTGTGTTAGCTTGCTGAGAATGCTGGTTTACAGTTTCATTCGTGTCCCTGAAAAAGGACATGAACTTACTCTTTTAAATGGCTGCATAGTATTCCATGGTGTATATGTGCCACATTTTCTTTATCCAGTCTATCATTGATACGCATTTGGGTTTGTTCCATGTCTTTTTTTTGTCTGTGAATAGGGCTGTAATAAACATACATGTACATATTTCCTTAGAGTAGGATGATTTATAACCCTCTGGGTGTGTAATGTGATTCCTGGGTCAAATGGTATTTCTGGTTATAGATCCTTGAGGAATCACCACACTGTCTTTCACAATGATTGAACTAACTTACACGTCCAACAGCAGTATATAGCATTCCTATTTCTCCACATCTTCACCAGCATTTCTTGTTCATTGACTTTTTAATGGTCACCATTCTGAGTGCTGTGAGATGATATCTCATTGTGGTTTTGATGTGCATTTCTCTAATGACCAGTGATGCTGAGCTTTTTTGTCTATGTGTGTTTTCTGATTAAATGTCTTAGTTTTAGAAGTGTCTGTTCATATCTTTTGCACACTTTTCGACAGGGTTTATTTGTTATTTTCTTGTAAATTTTTTAAGTTCCTTGGAGATTTGAGATATCAAACTTTGTCAGATGAATAAGTTGAAAAAATGTTCTCTCATACTATATGTTGCCTGTTCACTCTGACGATAGTTTCTTTTGCTGTGGAGAAAGTCTTTAATTTAGGTAGGTTTCTTTGTCAATTTTAGATTTTGTTGCAGTTTTTTTGGTGTTTATGTCATGAGGTCTTGTCCATGCCTATAGACTGAATAGTATTGTCTAGGTTTTATTCTAGGATTTTTATGGTGTTAGGTTTTACATTTAAGGATTTTAATTCATCTTGAGTTATTTTTTTATGTGCTATAAGAAAGGGTTCCAGTTTCAGCTTTCTGCATGTGACTATCCAGCTTTCCCACTACCAGGGAATCCTTCCCCAGTGCTTGCTTTTGTCAGGCTTGTTGAAGATCAGATCGTTGTAGATGTGTGAATTACTTTAAGTAGTATGGTCATTTTCATGATACTGATTCTTCTTTTCCATGAACATGAATTTTTTTCCATATTTTTGAGTCCTCTCTTATTTCTTTCAGCAGTGGTTTGTAGTTATCCTTAAAGAAGTCCTTCACATGCCTTGTAAGTTGTATTCCTAGTTATATTATTTTCTTTGGAGCAATTGTGAAATTGAGTTTACTCATGATTTGGCTCTCTGTATATCTGTTATTGGTGTATAGAAATGCTTGTAATATTTCCACATTGATTTTGTAGCCTGAGATCGCTGGAGTTCCTTATAAGCTTAAGCAACATAAACAATAGACAAGTTCCTTGTGTATTGTTAAGGAGTATTAGAGCTGAGACAATGGGGTATTCTAAATATACAACTATGTCATCTGCAAACAGGGACAATTTGATTTCCTTTATTTTTATTTGAATACCCTTTCTTTCTTTCTCCTACCTGAGTGTTCTGACCAGAACTTTCAGTATTATGTTCAATATGAGTGGTGAGAGAGGCCATCCTTGTCTTGTGCCTTGTGTTTTAAGTTTTGAAAGGGCATATTTCCAGCTTTTGCCCAATCAGTATAATATTGCCTATGGGTTTGTCACAAATAATTCTTAGTAGTTTCTGATGCATTCCATCAATACCCAGTTTATTGAGTGTTTTTAGCAACAAAGAGATGTTGAATTTTGTCAAAGTCCTTTTCTACATCTATAGAGATAATTATGTGGTTTTTGTCATTGGTTCTCTTTATGTGATGGATTACGTTTATTGCTTCGCATATGTTGATACCAGCCTTGCAATCTAAGGATGGAGCTGACTTGATAGTGATGGATAAGTTTTTGATGTGTTGCTGGATTCAGTTTGCCAGTATTTTATTGTGGATATTCCCACTGATGTTCATCAGGGATATTGGCCTAAATTTTTTTTTGTCGTTCAACCTTGGAGAATCTGACAGTTATATGTCTTGATGGTGCTCTTCCCGAGGAATATCTTAGTGGTGTTGTCTGTATTTCCTGAATTTAAATGTTGGCCTGTCTTGTTCGGTTGGGAAAGTTCTCCTGGATAATGCCTTGATGTGTGTTTTCAAACTTGGTTCCATTATCCCTATCATTTTCAGGTACACTAATGAATTTTAGGTTTGGTCTTTTGACATAGTCCAATATTTCTTGGAGGCTTTGTTTGTTCCTTTTCATTCATTTTTCTCCAATCTTGTCTTCATGCTTTATTTCATTAAGCTGATCTTCAATCTCTGATATCCTTTCTTCCTCTTAATTGATTCAGCTGTTGATATTTGTTTTTGGTTCACAGTTTCTTGTGCTGTGTTTTTCAGCTCCATGAGGTCATATATGTTCTTCTCTAAACTTGTGATTTTAGTCTAGCAGTTCCTGTAATATTGTATCAGGTTCTTAGCTTCCTTGTATTGGGTTAGAACATACTCCTGTAGCTCAGGGAATTTTGTTATTACCAACCTTCTGACGCCTACTTCTGGATTTCATCAACCTCATTCTACATCCATTTTTGTGCCCTTGCTGGAGAGGAGTTGCAGTCTTTTCGAGAAGAAGCATTCTAGTTTTTTGAATTTTCAGCACTTCTGAGCTGGTCATTCCTCATTTTTCATGGATTTATCTACCTGGGATCTTTGATGATGATGGTCTTTGAATTGGGTTTTTGTGTGTCCTTTTTGTTAATGTTGATGTTACTGTTTTCTGTTTGTTAGTTTTTCTTCTAACAGTCATGCATCTCTTCTGCAGGTCTGCTGGAGTTTGCTGGAGGTCTACTTCAGATGCTGTTTGCCTGGGTACCACCATCTGAGGTTGCAGAACAGCAATAATTAGAAGGTTTGTCCCAGGGTGGTACCTTACTGGTGTCAGCGAGAGTGTTTCTGTATGAAGTTTCTGTTAACCCTCACTGGGAGGTGTCTCTTAGTTTGGAGGCACATGGTCAGGGGCACACATGAAAAGGCAGTCTGTTCCTGAGCAGAGCTTGAGCACTCTTCTGGGAAATATACTGCTGTCTTCAGAGCAGGCAGGCAGGAATGTTTAAGTTTGCTGAAGTTGCACTCACAGCCATCCTTTTTCCCAGGTGGTCTGTCCCAGGGAGATGGGAGTTTTACATATAAGCCCCTGACTGGAGTTGCTGCCTTTCTTTCAGAGATGCCCTACTTAGTGAGGAGGAATCTAGACAACCAAGCTGGCCACAGCTGCTTTGCATGCTTCTGTGAGTTCCAAGCAGTCCAAACTTCCTGGCAGCTTTCTTAACGCTGTGAAGGGAAACCCTTATACTCAAGTCTCAGTAATGGTGGTCGACCCTCTCCCCACCAAGCTTGATCATTCCAGGTGGACTTCAGACTTCTATGCTGGTAGAGAAAATTTGAATGCAGTGGATCTCTGCTTGCTGTGTTACATGAGAGTGGGACCTGCTGAGTGAGATGACTTGGCTCCCTAGCTTCAGCCCCCTTTCCAGAAGTATGAATGGTTCTGTCTCACTGGTATCCAGGTGCCACTGGAATACAAAAAAATCTTTCGCAGCTGTCTCAGCATCTGCCTAAAAAGCCACCCAGTTTTGTGCTTGAAACACAGGGCTTTGCTTGTGGAGGCAGTAGGGAATATCCTGGTCTGCGGTTTACAAAAACCATGATAGATATGCTGAATATGGCCTTGATAGCACAGCCCCCGATGGCTTTCTTTGGCAAGGGGAGGAAGTTCCCAGCCCCTTGCACTTCCTTGGTAAGGTAACACCCACCCTGTTTCTGCTGCCTTTTCTGGGCTGCACTCAGTGTCTAACCAGTCCCAATGAGATGAACCAGGTACCTCAGGTGGAAATGCAAAAATCATCGGTATTTTGCGTTGGACTCTCTGTGAGCTGCAGACCAGAGCTGTTCCTTTTCAACCATCTTGCCAGATGACCACACGTCTTAATTCTTATTTAAGGTGTGCACTGTTGAAATTACAAGAAGTTTCACTTGTAATTTCTAACAGCAAAAAGGAAAAGAACAGTGAGAAATATTTTAATAAATTAGTCTCTCTATTCAAATGTCAATCAAAAGCAGTGAAATGTTGTGAAAAGTGAAGAAAACCTAACGGACAAAAACATGTGATTTCACATTTTGGCTCACTTTTGAAAAAGCAGATTTAAGAAGGAGAACCTTTGAGTCCTATCCTGTATCAAGTATAAAGCACTGCAATGTATGTACTGAAAGATAAATCAATGTTTTTTTCAATTCCCATAGAAACTAATTTGTACTCTAAAAATTCCTGTTGCTACTTTGACATCTGTTAGGGTTCAAGTCAGGATGGTGGGAAAATTAACAGATGCAAAACTTCTTTAAATGCCTGGGAGGTTGGCATAAGCTCCAATAATAAACTTGGCTGAAGGCAGCCTTTTCCCTTTAATTAAATACGTTAGAGTAGAAACAAAGGAATGTGTAGTGTTTATGTAACTAGTGTGCTTACACCTGTGGTCTTAAGACTAATCTTTGACTTTCCATGGGTGCCTAATTGCTTTCTAATCGGGAAATCCACATTGTCAATTACCCTTTCATGGTGCTGACTCATGCCTTCATCAATTAATCTTTCCTGAATAAATGCCAGTCTTACTAGCTGGCCAGGGCCACAGTCAAAACTGTTTACAACCCTCAGCCTGGAGTCTGTAAGGAGCCCAGATGCTCAGCTGGACTGGCAAAGCAGAATTATCTGTGTGTCAGTGTACTTTATTCACCCATCATTGGGTCAGGCTCTTGGTACAGACCCCCACAGACATCTGTAAAGGAATCACTTGGTTGAAAGAGATCTCTACATAGTGAAGTATCACACCAATTCAGCACATTGTCTCATTAGCTACAGCTTACTACCTCTTTGTAGAAATCATTAATTTAAAAAGAGGACAAATGCCACAATATGTACTTTTTTTTCTTTTTTCTTTGTTTTTTTGTTTTTGTTTTTGTTTTTGTTTTTACTAAGTAGAGCTCAGAGTACAATTGGTTTTCTGTGGCTCAACACATGCATGCTTCTTTTGGCAGCTCTTATGGAATAATGAGAAAAAAAATAACAAAAAGCACCAGTCTGAAGATATCACATATTCTATGATCACATTTATATGACATTATAGAAAAGTGTGCAAAGAAGGTAAACAGACCTGTGATATACAGTTGTTTGTAGGGGGCTGGGAGTGAGTTGAATAGAGGAATAGGATATTGGAAAGAGGTACAAATGGGTCAGTTAGAATTGGGCTCCCTCTGGTCCAGCAGTGTATAGTAATAGAATGCATAAAAAGTCTCCTACTTGGCCAGGCATGATGGCTCATGCCTGTAATCCCAGCACTTTGGGAGGCCGAGGTGGGTGGATCACCAGGTCAGGAGATAGAGACCATCTTGGTTAACACAGTGAAACCCCGTCTTTACTGAAAAATTCAAAAAAATTAGCCAGACGTGGTGGTGGGCGCCTGTATCACCAGCTACTCAGGAGGCTGAGGCAGGAGAATGGCATGAACCTGGGAGGCGGAGCTTGCAGTGAACTGAGATCGTGCCACTGCACTCCAGGCCAGGTGACAGAGTGAGACTCTATCTCAAGAAGGGGGAAAAAAGGCTCCTACTCACTCTAGAAGAGAAGGGTCTTCTTTCATTACATACGAAACTATTTCAGGACCAGTTCTCAGGAAGCCTTTGTTGTAGGTGGTAAAAGAAACATAACATAAAATTTACCAATCTAAACATTTGTAGGTGTATAGTTAAGTGTCATTAAGTATGTTTATGTTATTGTGCAACCATCACCACCATTTCACGTTCTCACCAGCAATGAAAAGGGTTCCATTTTCTCCACAAACTCCCCAACTCTCCCTTTTTCAAAAAAAAAAAAAAAAAAAAAGGCATTCTAGTGGGTATAAAATAGTAATCTCATTGTGGTTTAGATATTCATTTACCTAACAACTTGTGATGTCGAACATATTTTTATGGGTTTATTGTCATTGAATTTGTCAGCGGTTTCCTGGGTATGACAGACAATGCACAGAAAACAACAACAGAAAAAATAGATAAATTGAAATTTATTAAAACTAAAAACTATCTTACTTCAAAGGACACTATCAGGATAGTCAATAGAATACCAACAGCATTGGACAAAATATTTGCAAGTCATATATAAGAATAAGGGTCTATTATCCAGGATATAGAAGGAATTCTTACAACTCAAGAACAAAAAGACAAACAATAAAAAAAATTAGAGAAATTGAAAATACTTTTCTCAAAAAATACACACACACAAACCACATAAGTGTAGCACAACATCACTCACCTCGGGGAAAGGCAAATCAAAGTCGGAATAAGACACCACTTCACACCCATCATTATTATTATTATTATTATTTAAAAACCATAACAAGAATTGACATGGAAATGGAGAAACGCAAAGGTGAAATAGATCCTCTGCTTTGGAAAATATTTTGGTTTCTACAAAAAGCTAAACATAGAATTATCAAAGAAGCCAGCAAATCCACTCCCAGGTGCATGCACAAAACAGTGGAAAGCAGGAAGTAAAAAAAGTGTACAAATATATTCATAGCAGAATTATTCACAATGACTAAACGTGGAAACAAACCAAATGTCCACCAACAAATAACTGGAAAACAAAATGTAGTATATCCATATAATGGCTTAATATTTATCTGGAAAAAGGATTGAAACACTCATACTACAATGTGAAGATAATGCAAAACCAACGGGTTGAAAGAAGCTAAACAGAAAAATTTCATACTATATGGTTTTATTTATATAAATGTCCAGAATAAATAATTTCATACAGAAAGAAAGAAGATTGATAATTGTCAGGGGTCAGGATGAAGACAGATTGGGTAGTAGCTCCTTAAGAGGTATGGGATTTCCTTTTGTGATGATGAAAATACTTTGAATTAAGAGGTAGTAGAACATGCACATTCCTGTGTCACTGAATTATACATAGAAAAAACACTTAACATTTACGGGAATTATACCTCAATTAAAAAAAAAAAATCCTATACACAGGATTCCAACAGCAGGCTGAACTCTCTTTCCATGGTGTCCCCTTAGCCTGGGGTTCCAGTCCCTCCACAGTTCAGGAGTCCCTGTGACCTGGGCGAGAACATGCTGGATACATACTCCAGCAAGTATTTCCACCAGCTCCTAGACCTGTTACTGGTGGAAGGTATCCGAGTTACTGGCAGCAAATCCATCCAGGTCTTTAGCAATGTCAATTCTTTTGTCCTCAGGTGAAAGAATTCAAGTGATGGGCATAAAGAAGGAAAAACAACAAGAACAACAGAAATGCCAAGGCAAGTTTCACAGCAGAAGTGGACATTTATTAAAAAGCTTTAGAGCAGGAAAGAATGAAAAGTGCACTTGGAAGAGACACAAATGGGTGAACTGAAGAACAAGTTTGGCCATTACCTTTCCTTCTAGGACTTTTTTTTTTTTTTTTTTTTTTTTTTTTTTTTTTTTTTTTTTGAGACGGAGTCTCACTCTGTCGCCCAGGCTGGAGTGCAGTGGCGCGATCTCGGCTCACTGCAAGCTCCGCCTCCTGGGTTCACGCCATTGTCCTGCCTCAGCCTCCGAGTAGCTGGGACTACAGGCGCCGCCACCTCGCCCGGCTAATTTTTTGTATTTTTAATAGAGACGGGGTTTCACCATGTTAGCCAGGGATGGTCTCGATCTCCTGACCTCGTGATCCACCCGCCTCGGTCTCCCAAAGTGCTGGGATTACAGGCTTGAGCCACCGCGCCCGGCCCCTTCTAGGACTTTTTAGACTGGCCTACTTCCAGCATCTGGTGCACACTCCCATGATTCTTCACTTAGTGTGGGCTGCCCACAGGCATAGTGCCCTCCTTACCTTTGGAAAGTGAGCTTAGGAAGTGTGTTTGAGCATTTATATGCATGCCCATCTGACGCTTCCTCCCTTTTATTGGTGGATTGACCCCAGAAAGTCAAACTCTGTCATTTCGTCTCTTAATGTGCAAGCCTGGGTTCACTCACCTAATATCTGAGATTTTATTGGAAGCCCCTTTTCCTTCTCCCTGGAGTGTGAGTTTAATTAACACTTTAATATTACCAGCTATGTATCAGTAGAAATTCATCTATCCCGGGCTCCAGCTGCTAAATTATTATTTTTAGAGAAGCAATATGAAAGCTGTCCAACCATCATCCGACGACCTGACATTACTGGTAGGTGGATGAGGAAAACTCTCTTCTGCCCCACTATGGCCTGTTTAACTACCTGTAAAAGACCCACTGGGCATTTCCAGATCCAGGTCACTTTTTCTCTGCTGTCTTTCCAGACACCCAGTGATCAGTGATGCCTCCTTGGGGCTTACAAGGTCTATATCTTATTCTATTGTAATCCACTACTCAACACATAATATCCATGGGTTGTTCCAGTTCAATAAAGGAAAATTAACATTTTCTGAGCATCACCACGTGCAGGTGTCTTGCTCAGGTGAACTCATTGCAACTCTGCAAGGTATGGGTAGTCCCACATGTAGAGGAAAAGGCCTGGATCAGGTAATTGAGTGACTCGCTTTCAATCACACAGCTTCCAGGTAACTTAATACTTAGGTTCCACCCCATGGCAAGGTTTCCTGTTGTCATTTAGAAAAGGTTCGTGAATCACTTGAACATATGTCCAGGCCACACCCAGTCTTCTTTCTATCAACCAAAATGAGCTCCATAGTCAATGGGTGACAAGACCCACCCAGTCATCTTTCTCCCATTCAGAGCCATTGTAGATATTTGATACTCATCAAGAACAGAATCTTATCCCAAAACGCTCTCATACATGGTGTGTTTCAAAGGGAATGTGTTACACATGGGTCACAGAAGCCAAGTTTAGTGAGGGCATAAGAGTCAGCACTTGGAGAAGGAGCTGGTGACTCCAAGTTTATAGGAAGGGCGGTATGCTAAGAAGTTATTGCCAGGTAGGGTGAAGGAGATAAGAAGTTAATATGACTAAATTAGAGGTAGCAAGAGAGAAACCAGGGAATGAACAAAACACTTAGGACAAGGGTCCATGGTTCCCTAGCAAGGTCAATGTATACCTACCATGTCATGATGTGGCCACTGCACTCCTAGGAATGAACCATGAGAAATGAAGGCAAGTTCACAGGTTGATAAATAAAGAAACATTAACGACATCCTTATGCATAATGGTTCCAAACCAGGAGGCCCCAGATGCCCACACACAGAAGAAGAGTGAACAAGCTGTGGCACATCCACACCATGGCATGTGGCTCAGCATGAAAAGGAATGGACTGTTGATGCACTCAGAACAGAGTGACTCTTAAAGTAGTTATACTGAATAAAAGAAGCCAGATCAGAATGATGCACAAATACCCAAGTACATAGCATATTTACAAGTAATTCTATGAAACACCACTAATTTTTAGTGAATTTTTAGTGAAACAATCTGTGGTCCTAGGGTGGCCAGGGAGAGTTCGTCATTGTTCGGAGGAGGGTACATTTTCATGACCTTCATCACACTTGTGGCCTTGTGGTGAATGGAATACTCACACGGATAAACCAGTGGCTTAGAGATTCCCAGAGGAAATCACCCTCCCCATGTGTAGTCCCCTAGTTTGAAGGCCACTTCCTCTTGTCCAAATGTGAAATTAGCCTGTGACCATCCCCATTTCTGCCTTATTACTAACTGCACAGGCAAACATGAGTATCCCGCAGTTTTTAAAAATGCAAAAAATAAAAGACAAATATGATCAAACAGACAACTTGCTTCCACAGAAACAAGTCTTTAAGTTCCGTCTTCCTTCTGGCTCCATGACTTCTGTTCAAGGAAAGTTCAGAACCCATGCTCCCTACAGTCTCAGAGAAGTATAAAATATTGCATACATAGAAAGTAACAAAATTTAGGAAAATGATAGGAAAATTCAGAGATTAGGAAAGACAGCTTGCAATCTTCTTAAAATGTTTAACTCTCAAGAATATGTAAAACACAATAAAAAAAATTTCAAAAGCACATACAATTAAAAAAATAAACCATAAGAAAAGTGGTTAGCGCTCTCAAAGATTGGTCCCAGAGTTGTAATAGTGAAATCGCATTTGACATGTGAAAACCCAGGGAAGTAGTTATAAAATCTCTAGGAATGAGAGCTCAACCCTAGGCACAGAGAGATGTTGGTTGGATGGAAACAGGAAACAGCAATGTGTTCAGCACTGACTTTTCAGATGGGAAGTTAGACATGCTGGAAGATGCTAAGAATGTGATAAAAGGAGACAATTATTTTTAAAAAGAAAGAAGAAAAGGCCATTAGAAGCTCCAAGAAAACAGAAAGCTAAAGAAAAAGCATGTATTTACCCATAGCATACTAAGAAATGTAGGTGAACTCACAGTGCCAATATATTCCCTACAAGAGGTAAGTCACAAGATTCTGTTGTATTGATTGACAAAATAGATATCTAAATATATATAGTCTACAGTTACTTACAGCTTCAATGGTAACTAAGAAAGAAACTAAAATCATGATATTCCTACAATTGGCTGAGGTTGGAAGAAAGGTAGGGAGTCAAAAAGGTCAGCCTTCCCCTGTTGTACCTGGTGTTATCAGGTAATTGAGGGGACTAGGATGAGGTTCACATGGTGGCAGCTCTTTCTTTGTAACTCTGACCACACTTCTCTATTTTCCAGTCATGTGCATACATTTTATTTTTAAAATATATTATATGAGAAATACTTTGTGGTGTCAGAGGCTAGAAAGAGACTCTATTCCAGCTAAACTGGTTCCAAGTCTAATTAAACACCACATATTACAGCAGAAAATTCTGGCTCTACCCACACTTCCACTCCCTCAAACAAGACCTAAGTAATCACTGCATCCAGCTCAGAAACTCAAGATCTGACCAAAGCAGATCCACATGTAAGCATCAAAAAGAGTATCCATAGATACAGTCACAAGGTTTCTGCACTGTGCATGAGGAAGTCCAGCCTTTAACTGTAGACCAACTGCCTAGTCTGGAAGGAAACTTCTCTGGAGTATGCCAGTGCTAGAGGCATCAGCCATGATTCAGGTGCAGCCATAGAAGTATCCAACATGGTACTGCAAGCAGCCAGAAGGCAGAGAAAAGGGTCAGGACAGATGAGGAAGAGGGTGGCAACATCATGGTTAGGCCCCTACTGGTACATCTTGCCACCCTGCAGTGACCATGGGGACACAGAGAACACTATATTTTGGTGGGCACAGGCTCTCTCAGGCCAGAGCAGTAGGACTTGGAAAGAAACTGAAGCCAAGCTCAGGAATGTGGGTTCCTGTTTCAACTTGGACACTGGTGCTTGTGGGCCCCAGAATATCACAAATTTCAATGCCTTTACCATTTTGTCTCTGGCTGCAAAGACTCGGGGCAGGTTATGATTGACCTGGCACCCTTGAGGCACTTAATAAAGCCTGTTACTGAAAACCCATGATACATAACCACTTTATTTACAATGACCTTCAATGAAGTATTGTTTTCCAGTATTTAAAATAGGAAAACAATTAACAAAAGCGTAATAGTTATGTGAATAAATGATGGTTGATCCTGAAGAACTATAAGACAGCAGTTGATAACAAAGAATTGGTATTTTGTGAATGCTCACTGTGTCTCAATGGTACTCTTAGGCTTTGGATAAGCAGCTCCATATAACCTTGCAACAATCCCCATGGCAGGTCCTGCACCATCTCTATTTTACAGGTGAAAAGTCACATGAACACACCTAGGGTCTTACACTTGGGTAGTACAGGATCTAAATATAAGCAGGCACAAGAGGTGTCAACAAAGATAATAACATCATAATGGTAGGTAGAAAGGAGGAGCAAATGTACGCATGGTGGGAAGGCCAGACAAGACATGGGCCAGCCTACGGGCACAGGGTAGAAGAAGCAAGAAAATCCTGCAATTCAGGTTTTTCAGTAACGCAGGTTTAAATTGTGTTTAATAGAACTATATGTATGAGCACTTAAATCCAAAATTTACCTTGGGCCAGGTGCAGTGGCTCACGACTGTATTCCCAGCATTTTGGGAGGCTGACACGGGTGGATTATGAGGTCAGGAGATTGAGACCATCCTGGTTAACATGGTGAAAACCTGTCTCTACTAAAAATACAAAAAATTAGCTGGGTGTGGTGGCATATGCCTGTAGTTCCTGCTACTTGGGAGGCTGAGGGAGGAGAATGGTGTGAACCCAGGAGGTGGAGCTTGTAGTGAGCCAAAATCACATCACTGCACTCCACCCTGTGGGACAGAATGAGACTCTGTCTCAAAAAAAAAAAAAAATTACCTATAAAAATGCATCCTACCTTTTTTCTGGTGGCATTCCAAGATGGCTGAATAGGAAGAGCACCAGTATGCAACTCCCAGCATGATTGATGCAGAAGATGGGTGATTTCTGCATTTCCAACTGAGGTACCTGTTTCATCTAATTGGGACTCATGGGACAGTGGGTGCAGTCCACAGAGGGTGAGCTGAAGCAGGGCAGCGCATAGCCCCTCCTGGGATGTGCAAGTGGTTGGGAGATTTCCCTTTCCTACCCAAGGGAAGCCATGACAGACTACCTGGAAAAACGGCACTCCCAACCAAATACTACAGTTTTCCCAAGGTCTCAGCAACCAGTCAACAAAATGATTTTCTCCCTTGCCTGACTTGGTGGGTTCCACACCCATGGAGCATTGCTCACTGCTAGCACAACATTCTGACATCAAGCTCTGAGGTGACAGCCTAGCAGAGGGAGGAGCATCCACCATTGCAAAGGGTTGAGTAGGCAAACAAAGCAGTCAGAAGCTCAAACTGGACGGAGCCCACCACAGCTCAACAAGGCCTACTGCCTGTAGACTACACCTCTGTGAGCAGGTCATAGCTGAATTAAAAGGGAACAGACAACTTCTGCAGACTTAAAAGTCCCTGTCTGACAGCTTTGAAGAGAGCAGTGGTTCTTCTAGCATGGCGTTTGAACTCTGAGAACAGACAGACAGCCTCCTTACATGGGTCCCTTACCCCCATGTAGCCTAACTAAGAGACACCTCACAGTACGGGCAGATAGATACCTCATATAGGTGGCTGCCCCTCTGGGATAAAGCTTCCAAAGGAAGGATCAGGCAGCAATATTTACTGTTCTGCAATATTTGCTGTTCTGGAGCCTCCACTTGTAATACCTAGGCAAAGAGAATCTGGAATAGAACTTCACCAAACTCCAACAGATGTGCAGCTGAGGGACCTGAGTGTTAGAAGGAAAACTAACAAACAGAAAGGAATAGCATCAACGTGAATATAAAAGTCATCTGCACCAAAACCCCATCTGTAGGCCACCAACATCAAAGATCAAAGGTAGATAAAAATCACAAAGATGGGAAGAAACCATTACAGAAAAGCTGAAATTCTAAAAATCACAGCACCTCTTCTCCTCCAAAGGATTCCAGTTCCTCATAAGTAATGGAAAAAAACTGGACAGAGAATGACTGACGAGTTGACAGAAGTAGGCTTCAGAACATCTGTAATAACAAACTTATCCGAGCTAAAGAAGCATGTCTGAACCCACTGCAAGGAAGTTAAAAACCTTAAAAAAGATTTGACAAATGGCTAACTAGAATAATCAGTGTAGAGAAGAATTTAAATGACCTGATGGAGCTGAAAACCACAGCACGAGAATTTCCTGACATAGGTTCAAGCTTCAATAGCTGATTCGATCAAGTGGAATAAAAACTATCAATGACTGAAAATCACATCAATAAAATAAAGTGAGAAGACACACTTAGATAAAAAGAGTGAAAATAGACAAACAAAACCTCCAAGAAATACAGGACTAAGTGAAAAGACCAAATCTATGTTTGATTGGTGTACCTGAAAATGATGGAAAGAATGGTACAAAGTTGGAAAACACCCTCAAAATATTACCCAGGAGAACTTACCCAACCTAGCAAGGCATGCCAACATTCAAATTCAGGAAATACAGAGAACACCACAAATATACTCCTCGAGAAGAGCAGCCCCAAGACACATAATTGTCAGGTTCACCAAGGTTAAAATGAAGGAAAAAATATTAATGACACCAGAGAGAAAAGTCGAGTTAACCACGAAGGGAAGCCCATCAGACTAACAACAGATGACTTAGCAGAAACCCTACAAGTCAGATGAGAGTGGGGAAAATATTCCACATTCTTAAAGAAAAGAATTTTCAATCCAGAATCTTATATCCAGCCAAACTAAGCTTTATAATTGACGGATAAATAAAATCCTTTAAAGACAAACAAATGCTGAGAGATTTTGGCACCACCAGGCCTGCTTTACAAGAGCTCCTGAAGGAAGCGCTAAACATGGAAAGAAACAATCAGTATCAGCCACTGAGAAAACATGCCAAATTGTAAAGACCGTCAATGCTATGAAGAAACTGCTTCAATTAACAGGCAAACTACCCAGCGAACATCATAATAACAGGATCAAATTCACACATAACAATATGAACTTTAAATGTAAATGGGCTAAATGCCCCCATGAGAAAGCACAATCGGCAAATTGGATAAAGAATCAAAACCCATCGGGAGATCCATCTCACAAGCAAAGATGCATATAGGCTCCAAATAAAGGGATGGAAGATCTACCAAGCAATTGGAAAGCAAAAAAATAAAAATAAAGCAAGGGTTGCAATCCTAGTCTCTGATAAAGGAGACTTTTAACCAACAAAGAACAAGAGACAAAGAAGGCCATTACATAATAATAAGGGGATAAATTCACCAAGAACAGCTAACTATCCTAAGTATATATATACCCAACATATGAGTACACAGATTCATAAAGCAAGTCCTTACAGACCTACAAAGAGACTTAGATTCCCACACAATAATAATGGGAGACTTTAACACCCCATTGTCAATATTAGACAGATCAATTAGACAGAAAGTTAACAAGGATATCCAGGAATTGAACTCAGCTCTGCAACAAACAACATTGTTCTCAGCACAACATCACACTTATTCTAAAATTGACCACATAATTGAAAGCACTCCTCAGCAAATGTATAAGAACATAAATCACAAAAAACTGTCTCTCAGAACACAATGCAATCAAATTAGCACTCAGGATTAAATCACTCACTCAAAACCACAAAACTACGTGGAAACAGAAGAACTTGCTCCTGAATGACTGCTAGGTAAATAATGAAATGAAAGTAGAAATAAATATGTTCTTTGAAACCAAAGACACAACATGCCAGTATCTCTGGGACACATTTAAAGCGGTGTGTAAACGGAAATTTATAGCACTAAATGTCCACAAGAGAAAGGAGGAAATATCTAAAACTGACACCCTAACATCACATTTAAATGAGCTAGAGAAGCAAGGATAAACAAATTCAAAAGCTAGCAGAAGGCAAAAAATAACTAAGATCAGAGCAGAACTGAAAGAGATAGAGACACAAAAATCTCTTCAAAAAATAAATGAACCCAGGAGTTGTTTTTTTTTAAACATCAGCAACATTGATAGACCACTAGCAAGACTAATAAAGAAGAAGAGAGAGAAGAATCAAATGGATGCAATAAAAATGATAAAGGTGATATCATCACCAATCCCACAGAAATATAAATTAACATCAGAGAATTACACAAACACTTCTACACAAATAAACTAGAAAATCTAGAAAAAGTGGATCAATTTCTGGACACATATACCCCCCTAAAACTAAACCAGAAAGAAGTTGAGTCTCTGAATAGACAAATAACAGGCTCTGAAATTGAGGAAATAATTAATAGCCTACCACCCAAAAAAGTCCAGGACCAGATGGATTCACATTTGAATTCTACCAGATGTACAAAGAGAAGATGGTACCATTCTTTCTGAAATTATTCCAATCAATAAAAAAGAGGGAATTCTCCCTAACTCATTTTATGAGACCAATATCATCCTGATACCAAGGCCTGGCAGAGACACAACAAAAAAAGAGAATTTTAGACTGATATCCCTGATGATCATTGATGCAAAAATCCTCAATAAAATACTGGCAAACTGAATCCAGCAACACATCAAAAAGCTTATCCACCATGATCACATCAGCTCCATCCCTCGGATGCAAGCATGGTTTAACATACTCAAATCAATAAACGTAATACATCAAATAAACAGAACCAATGACAAAAACCACATATTATCTCAATAGATGCAGAAAAGGCTTTTGATAAAATTCAAAAGCCTTTCATGATAAAAGTTTTCAATAAGTTAGGTATTGATGGAACATATCTCAAAATAATAAAACTACTTATGACAAACCCACAGCCAATATCATACTGAGAGGGCAAATACTGAAAGGATTCCCTCTGAAAGCCAACACAAGAAAAGGATGCCCTATCTCACCACTCCTATTCAACATAGTGTTGGAAGTTCTGGCCAGGGCAATCAGGCAAGAAAAAGAAATAAAGTGTATTCAATTAGGAAATGAGGAAGTCAAATTATCTGTGTTTTCCGATGACATGATTATATATTTAGAAAACCCCATTGTCTCAGCCCAAAATCTCGTTAAGGTGATAAGATACTTCAGGAAAGTCTCAGGATACAAAATAAATGGGCAAAAATCACAAGCATTCCTATACACCATTAACAGACAAACAGACAGCCAAATCACGAGTAAACACCCATTCACAATTGCTTCAAAGAGAATAAAATACCTAGGAATTCAACTTACAGGGGATGTGAAGGACCTATTCAAGGAGAACTATAAACCACTACTCAATGAAATAAAACACAAACAAATTGAAGAACAATTCATGTTCATGGATAGGAAGAATTAATATCATGAAAATGGCCATACTGTCCAGGGTAATTTACAGATGCAATGCAATCTTCATTAAGTTACAGAACTACTTTACAGTTCATATGGAACCAAAAAAGAGCCCGCATTGCCAAGACAATCCTAAGCCAAAAGAACAAAGCTGTAGGCATCACGCTACCTGACTTCAAACTATACTACAAGGCTACAGCAACCGAAACAGCATGGTACTGGAACCAAAACAGAGATACAGAATGATGGAACAGAACAGAGCCCCCAAAAATAGTACCACACATCTACAACAATCTGATCTTTGACAAACCTGACAAAAAGAAGAAATGGGGAAAGGATTCCCTATTTAATAAATGGTGCTGGGAAAACTGGCTAGCCATATGTAGAAAGCTGAAACTGGATCCCTTCCTTACACCTTACACAAAAATTAATTCAAGATGGATTAAAGACTTAACTGTTAGACCTGAAACCATAAAACCATAGAAGAAAACCTAGGCAATACCATTTAGGACATAGGCATGGCCAAGGACTTCATGACTAAGACAACAAAAGCAATGACAAGAAAAGCCAAAATAGATAAAAGAAATCTAATTAAACTAAAGAGCTTCTGCATGGCAAAACAAAACAAAACAAAACAAAACAAAAAAACCTACCATCAGAGTAAACAGGCAACCTACAGAATGCGAGACAATTTTTGCAATCTACCCATCTGACAAGGGCTAATATCCAGAATCTACAAAGAACACAAACAAATCAATGTGAAAAAAAAATAATAAAACTTCATCAAAAAGTGGGCAAAGGATATGAACAGACACGTCTCAAAAGAAAACAACTATGCAGCCGACAGATACATGAAAAAATGCTCATGATGTCTGGTCTTCAGAGAAATGCAAATCAAAACCACATGAGCACCATCTCACGCCAGTTAGAATGGCAATCATTAAAACCACAGGAAACAGTAGATGCTGGAGAGCATGTGGAGAAATGGCAACACTTTTACATTGTTGTTGGGAGTGTAAATTAGTTCAACCACTGTGGAAGACAGTGTAGTGATTCTTCAAGGATCTAGAACTAGAACTACCATTTAACTCAGTAATCTCATTACTGGGTGTATACCCAACGGATTATAAATCATGGTACTATAATACACATGCACAGGTATGTTTATTGTGGCACTATTCACTATAGCAAAGACTTGGAACCAACCCAAATGTCCATCAGTGATAGACTGGATTAAAAAAATGTGGCATATACATCTCAGCAAACTATCACAAGGACAGGAAACCAAACACAACCTGTTCTCACTCATAGGTGGGAATTGAACAAGTAGATAACTTGGACACAGTGGGGGAAATATCACATACCGGGGCCTGCTGGGGAGGAGGGGACTAGTGGAGGGACAGTGTTAGGAGAAATACCTAATGTAAATGATGAGTTGATAGGTGCAGCAAACCAACATGGTACATGAACACCTACATATCAAACCTGCACATTGTGCACATATACCCTAGAACTTAAAGTATATTACTAATAAACAAACAAACAAATAAATAAATAAATAAAATGTATCCTATAATGTGCATTGTATGCATATGACATGATGCTATGGGACACATTTTAATATTTCAAAGGCTACTATACTGAAGTAAATTAACATATTTGTAATCTCACATAGTTACAGCTATAGTTTAGATATCTGACTTTTCAAATTTCATGCTGAAATTTGATCACTAGTGTTGGAGGTGAGGTTGAGTGGGAGATGCTTGGGTCATGGGGTGGATCCCTTGTGAAGAGCTTTGTGTCTTCCTTGTGATAAGGAGGGAGTTCTTGTTCTATTAGCTTTTGAGAGCTCATTTTGAAAAAAACATCTGGCACTACCCTCCTTTCTGTTGCATATATGTGAGACTATATAATATTTTTCTTTCTGTGTCTGCTTTATTTCACTTAGCATAATTTCATATGAGCTCCTCCACGTTTTGGCAAGTGGAAAGATTGCATTCTTGTTTAGGGCTAAATAATACTTCATTGTACTGGACAATAAGGTTGTTTCCATATCTTAGCTATTGTTAATAATACTGTAATGAACATTAGAGTGCAGATATCTCTATGAGGCAGTGATTTCCTTTGATAATATGTCTAAAGGAAGAGTCGGTGAGGCTTATGTTCGTTCTATTTTTAATTTTCTGGAAAACTCCATCTCAATTTTTATAATGGCTATACATTACTAACAACATTCTCCAAGAGTTTCATTTTCTCTACATCCTAGCCCACATTTGTGATCTTTTGAGTTTTTGATTATAGCCATCCTGATGTGAGTTACGTAATGTCTCACAATACCTTTGATTTAAATTTTTTGATGATTAAATATGTTTCAAATACCTGTTGCCCATTTTTATGTATTCCTTGGGGAAATGTCAATTCAGAGCTTCTGCTCGTCTTGTAATCAGTTTATTTGTTTTCCTATGAATGAGTTGTACATATTCTTTTTAAATTTTAGATCTTGATCCATAATCAGATATATAGCTTGAAAATTTTGTTGATTGGTTCCATTATTGTGTAAAAGCTTTTTCATTTGATGTAGTCTTGCTCATTTATTTTTGTTTATGTAGACTGAGTTTTTAATATGGTATCCAAAATAATTATTATTAAGACCCACATTCCAGAGCTTTTTCTGTGTTTTCTCCTAGGTGTTTTAGAGTTTGTGGTCTTATATTTAGGATTTTTCAACTCATCTTCTGTATATTTTTGTGTATGATGTAAAATGTGGGTCCTATTTTGTCCTTTGCATGTGGGAACCTAGTTTTCCCAGCACTACTCACAGAAGAGATGATACTATTCTCATGATACCATTTTGCTGCACATTTCAAAGATTAACTGACTATGTAAGCTTGGACTTATTTTTGGACTCTCTGTTATGTTGCTTTGACCATGTTTCTGTGTTCATGCCAGTTTCAAATAAGGTAATATGACTCTCTCTAGTTCATATTTCTTTCTCAATAACTGTTTTGAGCATTTAGGGCCTTCTATATTGCTATACAAATTTTATATTTTGTGCTCTATTTCTTTGAAGAATGTCATTGAAAATTTGATTGGATAGCATTTAATCTGTGTATTGCTTTGGATACTATAAACATTTTATCAATATTAACTCTCCCAATCCATAAGCATGCACCATCTTTCCATATATTTGTGTTTTCTTCAATTGCTTTTATCAAAGTTTCATAGTTTTCAGTGGAGAGATGTTTTATTTTCTGGTTAAATGTTTTCTTAAGAATTCCATTTCTTTGATATGCTTATAAATGAGATGAGTTTCATGATTTTTTTTCAGTTAGGTGATTATGTCCACAATGACTTTACTAAATTCATTTGTTAGTTCTAACAGTTTTTTAAATAGAATGTTTGAATTGTTTTTACATATAAGAGTCTATCATCTGCAAATAGATGTAATTTTACTTCTTGATTCATAATTTGGCCACATTTTTTTTTTCTTGTTGGATTACTCTTGCCAATAGTTTCAGTATTATGTTAAACACAAGTGGAAAGAGTGGGTCTCTTTGTATTATACCATATCTCTTTTGAAAAGCATTCAATTTTTTCTTTTGATGACATTGTTAGTTTTTTTTTTTTGAGACGGAGTCTGGCTCTGTCGCCCAGGCTGGAGTGCAGTGGCGCGATCTCGGCTCACTGCAAGTTCCGCCTCCCGGGTTCACGCCATTCTCCTGCCTCAGCCTCCCGAGTAGCTGGGACTACAGGCGCCCACCACCGCGCCCGGCTAATTTTTTGTATTTTTAGTAGAGACGGGGTTTCACCGTGCTCTCGATCTCCTGACCTTGTGATCCGCCCGCCTCGGCCTCCCAAAGCGCTGGGATTACAGGTGTGAGCCACCGCGCCTGGCCTTTTTTTTATTTCTTAAATGACTTTTGTTACAAAGAATAACGTACTTTCTATACTTAAAATGTTTAGGGTCTCTTAATTAACAAAGGATGTTGGAAATTTGAAACTCTTTTTCCACATTATTTGGGATATGTACATGTTTTTAATCTTCTATTCTGTTAATGTGATGAATCACATTGATTTACTTGTATACATAACCAGCCTTGCATGCCAGATATATATAATCTTGGCCATGCCAGAGAAGTATAATCTTGGCCATGATGTATAATATTTTTGGCCTGTTATTGGATTCACATTGCTAATATTTTATTGAGAATTTTTGTTCAAATATTTATCATAAAGATTGGCATATAGTTCTTGCTTCTCATGATAGTTTTGTTTGCCTTCATATCAACGTGATATAGGGCCTCATAAAAAAAGTTTGGAAGCTTCACATTTGACTCTTTTCTATTTTTGAAAACTTTGAAACACATTAATTTTTTTTTCTGAAAATGTGGTAGAATTCATCCATAAAGCCATCTGTTGTTTAGATTTTCTTTGTTGGAAAGCTCTATAAAACCACTCTTCATTCTTCATTTGTAATTGATTTGTTTAGACTATTTCTTCTTGGTTCAATCTTTGCAGGTTGTATTTTTCTGTTAATATATCCATTTCACTAGGTTTTCCAAAGTTGTTATTATATGTGTTCAGAATTATTCCCCTTGATTCTTTTATATTTCTAACTTGCCAGTGGCAACTTCTATAATTTAATTTTTTATTGTTTTTCAGACTTATTTTTTTCTTAGTCTAGCAAAGGGTTTGTTGATTTTTTCCAAAAAAAAAACTCTGAATTTTACTGATTATTTCTACGATGTTTATATTCCCTATTTGATTTGTGTCTGTTTCAATTATTATTTTATTCATTGTGCTAGTTTTGAATTTAGTTGTTTTTTCTTCTATTTCCTCAGGTACAATGAGATGTTGCTTATTTGGAATCATTATGGTTTTTTAAATATATGCATTTGTTGCTATAATCTTCCATCATAATGCTGCTTCACTGCACAACATAGGTTTAGGTATATAGGGTTTCCACTATCACTTGTCTCAAGATCTTTTTGATTTTTCTTTTTCTTTTTCTTTTCATCAATTGATTATTTAGGAGCAATGTTTTAAAAATGTTCATATATTCATTTTTTTTCAAGATTCCTCCTGTTACTGATTTTTGATTTGCTACCATGATGATCTCAAACAATATTAAATATGCTTTTAGCCATCTTACTTTTCTTAAGATTTGTTTTATGGCCTAACATATGGTATATCTTAGAGAATCTTCCATGTATGTTTCAGCAAAATATGTATTTTGCTGCTACAGGATGAAAAGTTCTGTATATATCTGTTGGGTCAATTTATTTAAAAAGAGAATTCAAATCTGGCATTTCCTTACTAATTTTCTGTCGAGTTTCTCTATTACATTTTTGTAACTGAGGTACTGAAATTTCCTACTGTAATTTCATTGGCTTTTTTTCTTCATTTCAGTTTATCTTTTCTGTAAATATTTAGGTCCTCCAATGTTGAGTGCATATGTGTATACATATAACTGCTATGCCCTTTTGATGAATGGATTGCTTTATTATTAAATGATGATCTTCTCAGTCTTATGACAGGTTTTGACTTGAAATCTCCTTTATCAGACATAAGTATAGCCACCATTAATTTTTTATTATCATTTGCATAGGTTATTTTCTTCTATTTGCTCACTTTCAGCCTGTGTTAGTCCTTAAAGGTTAAGCAGATGTCATAGGTAACATGTAGTTGAATCTCATTTTTCAAAATCCATTCGGTCACTGTATGCCTTTTTTTTTTTTTTTTTTTTTTTTTTTTTTTTTTTTTTTTGAGATGGAGTCTCTCTCTGTCGCCCAGGCTGGAGCGCAGTGGCCGGATCTCAGCTCACTGCAAGCTCCGCCTCCCGGGTTTACGCCATTCTCCTGCCTCAGCCTCCCAAGTAGCTGGGACTACAGGCGCCCGCCACCTTGCCTGGCTAGTTATTTGTATTTTTCAGTAGAGAAGGGGTTTCACCGTGTCAGCCGGGATGGTCTCGATCACCTGACCTCGTGATCCACCCGTCTTGGCCTCCTAAAGTTCTGGGATTACAGGCTTGAGCCACCACGCTGGGCCCACTGTACGTCTTTTAATTGCATAATTTAATTAATTTAAATTCAAGATAAATATTGATAAGTAAGTTTTTACTACTATTATTGAAGGGGTATGGTCTTGACTCACTGTAACCTCCACCTCCCAGGTTCAAGGGATTCTGCTGCCTTAGCCTCCTATCTCAGTTTACAGGTGCACACCACCACACCTGGCTAATTTTTGTGTTTTTAGTAGAAATGCGATTAGTATGGTTTTCAGATTGGTCTTGAATTAGTGATCCACCCAACTCAGACTCCCAAAGTGCCCAACATGCACAGCTTAAACCTGGTTCTTCTTGTAGGCCCAGGTATATCTCTAAAGTTTTCTGCTCTCCCAACACTAACCTCTATTGTATCTCTCATAAATATACACCCTAAAGTATAAATCTTGCTTTATCAGAAACAAGCAAACTTTGCTCTCTTGTCCATTTCCAACCACCTGTAGCGGAGCTTGCTATGAGCAGAGAGGGGCTTATCATAGATTCACTGTTCATAAAAAGAGCTTTGATGTCACATTTAGGCTAAATTGTTAGTTTCACAGTCAACTGTGACCAGAGTAAGGGGACGAGTGAGTCCCTTTTAGTTATTTCTGAGAATCATGGTAGTATAGTAGCCCACACATGGCTATGTATGCAGTAAACAACAAGTTTTATAATTATAGGAACAGCTCTAGTCTACAGCTCCCAGCGTAAGCAACACAGAAGATGGGTGATTTCTGCATTTCCAACTGAGATACTGAGTTCATCTCACTGAGGCATGTCAGACAGTGGGTGCAGAAGAGTTGGTGCAGTGCAACAAGCGAGAGCCAAAGTAGGGTGAGGCATCACCTCACCCAGGAAGTGCAAGGGGTCAGGGAATTCCCTTTCCTAGCCAAGGGAAACCATAGCAGACAGCACTTCTCATTGCTAGCACAGCAGTCTGAGATCAAACTGCAAGCTGGCAGTGAGCCTGGGGGAAGGGCACCCGCCATTACTGAGGCTTAAGTAGGTTAACAAAGCAGCCAGGAAGCTCAAACTGGGTGGAGCCCACCACAGCTCAAGGAGGCTGGCCTGCCTCTGTAGACTCCACCAGTGGGGACAGGGCATAGCTGAACAAAAGGCAGCAGAAACCTCTACAGACTTAAATGTCCCTGTCTGACAGCTTTGAAGAGAGTAGTGGTTCTCCCAGCAAGGAGTTTGAGATCTGAGAACAGACAGACTGCCTCTTCAAGTGGGTCCCTGACCCCTGAGTAGCCTAACTGGGAGTCATCCCCAGTAGGGGCAGATTGACATCTCACATGACCAGGTACCCCTCTGAGAGGAAGATTCCAGAGGAACAATCAGGCAGCAACATTTTCTGTTCAGCAATATTCACTGTTCTGCAGCCTCCGCTGCTGATACCCAGGCAAACAGGGTCTGGAATGGACCTCCAGCAAGCTTCAGCAGACCTGCATCTGAGGGTCCTGACTGTTAGAAGGAAAACTTAACAAACACAAAGGACATTCACACCAAAACCCCATCTGTACGTCATCATCATCAAAGACCAAAGGGAGATAAAACAACAAAGATGGGGAAAAAAACATAGCAGATAATTTGAAAATTCTGAAAATCAGAGTGCCTCTCCCCCTCCAAAGGAGTGTAGCTGCTCATCAGCAATGAAACAAAGCTGGACAGAGAATCACTTTGATGAGTTGAGAGAAGAAGGCTTCAGATGATCAAACTTCTCTAAGATAAAGGAGGAAGTTCACACCCACACAAAGAAGCTAAAAACATTGAAAAAAGAATAGATAAACGGCTAACTAGAATAACCAGTGTAGAGAAGTCCCGAAATGACCTGATGGAGCTGAAAACCATGGCATGAGAACTATGTGATGAATGCACAAGCTTAAGTAACCAACTTGATCAACTAGAAGAAAGAGTATCAGTGATTGAAGATCAAATGAATGAAATGAAGTGAGAACAGAAGTTCAGAGAAAACAGAGTAAAAAGAAATGAACAAAGCCTCCAAGAAATACAGCACTATGTGAAAAGACCAAATCTATCTGTGATTGGTGTACCTAAACGTGATGGGGAGAATAGAACCAAGTTGGAAAACATGGCAGGAGATTATCCAGGAGAACTTCCCCAACCTAGCAAGGGAGGCCAACATTCATATTCAGGAAATACAGAGAATGCCACAAAGATACTCCTCAAGAAGGGCAACCCCAAGATACAAAATTATCAGATTCACCAAAGTTTAAATGAAGGAAAAAATGTTAAGGGCAGACAGAGAGAAAGGTCAGGTTACCCACAAAGGGAAGCCCATCAGACTAACAGCGGATCTCTTGGCAGAAACTCTACAAGCCAGAAGAGAGTGTGGACCAATATTCAACATTCTTAAAGAAAAGATTTTTCAACCCAGAATTTCATATCCAGACAAACGGAGCTTCAGAAGTGAAGGAGAAATGAAATCCTTTAGCAGACAAGCAAATGCTGAGAGATTTTTGTCACTACCAGGCCTGCCTTGCAAGAGCTCCTGAAGGAAGCACTAAACATGAAAAGGAAAAACCAGTACCAGCCACTGTGAAAGTATACCAAAATGTAAAGACCATCAATGCTAGGAAGAACCTGCATGAACTAACAAGCAAAATACCCAGCTAACATCATAATGACAGGATCAAATTCACATATAATAATACTAACCTTAAATGTAAACGGGCTAAATGCTCCAATTACAAGGCACAGACTGCCAAATTGGATAGAGTCAAGACCCATCAGCATACTATACTCAGGAGACCTGTCTCAGGAGCAGAGACACACATAGGATCAAAATAAATGGATGGAGGAAGATCTACCAAGCAAATTGAAACAAAAAGGCAGGAGTTGAAACCCTACTCTCTGATACAATAGACTTTAAACCAACAAAGATCAAACGAGACAAAGAAGGCCATTAAATAATAGTAAGGCGGTCAATTCAACAAGAAGAGCTAACTATCCTGAATATATATACACCCAATACAGGAGCACCCAGATTCATAAAGCAAGTCATTAGAGACCTACAAAGAGACTTAGACTCCCATACAATAATAATGGGAGACATTAACACCCCACTGTCAATATTAGACAGATCTATGAAACAGAAAGTTAACAAGGATATCCAGGAATTAAACTCAGTTCTGCACCAAGTGGATCTAACAGATATCTGCAGAAATCTCCACCCCAAATCAACACCAAATCAACAGAATATACATTCTTCTCAGCACTACATTGCACGTATTACAAAATTGATCACATAGTTGGAAGTAAAGTACTCCTCAGCAAATGTAAAAGAATAGAAATTACAACAGTCTCTCAGACCACAGTGCAATAAAACTAGAACTCAGGATTAAGAAATTAAGTCGAAACTGCTCAAATACATGGAATCTGAACAACCTGCTCCTGAATGACTACTGGGTACGTAATGAAATGAAGGCAGAAATAAAGATGTTCTTTGAAACCAGTGAGAACAAAGATACAACATACCAGAATCTCTGGGACACATTTAAAGCAATGTGTAGGGGAAAATTTATAGCACTAAATGCCACAAGAGAAAGCAGGAGAGATCTATAATTGACACCCTAACATCCTAATTAAAAGAACTAGACAAGCAAGAGCCAACACATTCAAAACCTAGCAGAAGGCAAGAAATAACTAAGATCAGAGCAGAACTAAAGGAGATAGAGACACACACAAAAATCTCTTCAAAAAAATCCATGAATCCAGGAGCTGCTTTTTGACAAGATCAACAAAAATTGATAGACAGCTGGCAAGACTAGAAAAGAAGAAAAGAGAAAAGAATCATATAGATGCAATAAAAAATGATAAAGGAGATATCACCACTGATCCCACAGAAGTATAAACTACCATCAGAGAATACTATAAACACTTCTAAACATATAAACTAGAAAATCTAGAAGAAATGGACAAATTCCTGGACACATACAACCTCCCAAGTCTAAACCAGGAAGAAGTTGAATCCCTAAATAGACAAATAACAGGCTCTGAAATTAAGGCAATAATTAATAGCCTACCAACTAAAAAAACTCCAGGACCAGATGGATTCACAGCCAAATTCTACCAGAGGTACAAGGAGGAGCTGGTACCATTCCTTCTGAAAGTATTCCTATCAATAGAAAAAGAGGAAATTCTCCGTAACTCATTTTATACCTGATATACATTTAACTCCTGATACCAAGTCTGGCAGAGACACAACAGAAAAAGAGAATTTTAGACTAATATCCCTGATGAACATCGATGCAAAAATCCTCAATAAAATACTGGCAAATCAAATCCAGGAGCACATCAAAATGCATATCCACCATGATCAAGTGGGCTTCATCCTTGGGATGCAAGGCTGGTTCAATATATGCAAATCAATAAATGTAATCCAGCATATAAACAGAACCAAAGACAAAAACCACATGATTATCTCAACAGATGCAGAAAAGGCCTTTGACAAAATTCAGCAGCCCTTCATGCTAAAAACGCTCAATAGATTCTGTATTGATGGGACGAATCACAAAATAATAGCTATTTATGACAAACCCACAACCAATATCATACTGAAAGGGCAAAATCTGGAAGCATTCCCTGTGAAAACTGGCACAAAACAGGGATGCTGTCTCTCACCACTCCTATTCAACACAGTGTTGGAAATTCTGGCCAGGGCATTTAGGCAAGAGAAAGAAATAAATGGTATTCGATTAGGAAAAGAGGAAGTCAAATTGTCCCTGTTTGCAGATGCATGGCTGTATATTTAGAAAACCCCATTGTCTCAGCCCAAAATCTCCTTAAGCTGATAAGCAACTTCAGCAAATTCTCAGGATACAAAATCAATGTGCAAAAATCAGAAGCATCCTTACACACAAATAACAGACAAATAGCCAAATCATGAGTTAAGTCCCATTCACAATTGCTTCAAAGAGAATAACATACCTAGGAATCCAACTTACAAGGGATGTGGAGGACCTATTCAAGGAGCAAACCACTGCTCAATGAAATAAAAGAGGACACAAACAAATGGAAGAACATTGCATGCTCATTGATAGGAAGAATCAATATCATGAAAATGGCCATACTGCCCAAAGTAATTTATAGATGCAATGCCATCCCCATTAAGCTACCAATGACTTTCTTCATAGAATTGGAAAAAACTACTTTAAAGTTCATATGGAACCAAAAAAGAGCCCACATTGCCAAGACAATCCGAACTCAAAAGAACAAAGCTGGAGGCATCACGCTACCTCACTTCAAACTATACTACAAGGCTACAGCAACCAAAGCAGCATGGTACTGGAACCCAAACAGGGATATAGACCAATGGAACAGAACAGAGCCCTCAGAAATAATACCACACATCTACAACAATCTGATCTTTGACAAACCTGACAAACAGAAGAAATGGGGAAAGGATTCCCTATTTAATAAATGGTGCTGGGAAAATTGGCTAGCCATATGCAGAAAACCGAAACTGGATCTCTTCCTTATACCTTACACAAAAATTAATTCAAGATGGATTAAATACTTAAATCTTAGACCTAAAACCATAAAAACCCTAGAAGAAAACCTAGGCAATACCATTTAGGACATAGGCATGGGCAAGCACTTCAGGTCTAAGACACCAAAAGCAACAGCAACAAAAGCCAAATTTGAGAAATGTGATCTAATAAAACTAAAGAACTTCTGCAAAGCAAAGGAAACTACCATCAGAGTCAAGAGGCAACCTACAGAATGGGAGAAAATCTTTGCAATCTACTCATCTGACAAGCGCTAATCTCCAGATCCTACAAAGAACTAAAACAAATTTACAAGAAAAAAACAGATAACCCCATCAAAAAGTGGGCAAAGGATATGAACAGACACTTCTCAAAAGAAGACATTTATGCAGCCAACACACACATGAGAAAATGCTCATCATCACTCGCCATCAGACAAATTCAAATCAAAATCACAATGAGATACCATCTCACACCACTTAGAATGGCGATCTTTAAAAAGTCAGGAAACAATAGGTGCTGGAGACGATGTGGAGAAATAGGAACACTTTTACACTGTTGGTGTGAGTGTAAACTAGTTCAACCATTGTGGAAGACAGTGTGGGGATTCCTCAAGGAACCAGAACTAGAAATACCATTTGATCAAGCCATCCCATTACTGGGTATATACCCAAAGATTATAAATCATGCTGCTATAAAGACACATGCACATGTATGTTTATTATGGCATTATTCACAATACCAAAGACTTGGAACCAACCCAAATGTCCATCAATGACAAACTGGATTAAGAAAATGTGGCACATATAAGCCATGGAATACTATGTAGCCATAAAAAAGGATGAGTTCATGTCCTTTGTAGGGACATGGATGAAGCTGGAAACCATCATTCTCAGCAAACTATCGAAGAAACAGAAAACCAGATACTGCATGTTCTCACTCATAGGTGGGAACTGAACAATACGAACACTTGGACACAGGAAGGGGAACATCACACACTGGGGCCTGTCGTGGGTTGGGGTAAGCCGTGAGGGATAGCATTAGGAAATATACCTAATGTAAATGATGAGTTAATGGGTGCAGTACACCAACATGGCCCATATATACATATGTAACAAACCTGAACGTTGTGCACATGTACCCTAGACATTAAAGTATAATAAATTTTTTTTTTTTTTTTAAATCATATGTATAGTTTTGAAATAACATCTCAGTTATGGGTTGAAGTGTATTCTCTCCAAAATCCCTTTGTTGATGTCTGAAGTGGCAGTACCACAGAATGTGGCCTCATTTGGAAAGAGAGGTTACATATAGAGGTGTTCATTGCAGATGATGTCATTTTAGAGTAGGGTGGGCCCCTAAGGGTAGCACACGTATATTTAGAAAAAGGGAACATTTGGAGATGTACACAGGGAGAAAAATGACACAGAAAGAGTGGAGTTACATTGCCACAAGCCAGGGAACTTCCAGAAGCTTGGAGAGAACTGAACAGATCCTTACCTTAGGACCTGAATAGGAAGCATGGCACCACTGACACCTTGATTTCAGACAGTGGCCCTCAGAAGTGAAGCAATAAATTTCTGCTGTCCAAAGCCACTAAATTTTTGGAACTTTGTTACAATAGCCACAGGAAACAGAGACAGCCTCTTTTCCAAGGAAATTGTTCCCAACCCTCGTCTGCAGGAATGTGGACCACTACCCCAAATCCCTTGGACATCTAAAGCATGTTTTACTTAACCCATATTGCCACGACAAACCTAAGTGAATCCTTAGATATATGAATGACTTTGTGTCTCTATCATGTAGTGATTTCTTTTGCAATGATAATCAATCCTGAAAGATCAGGAACAAATTGTGAAAAGTGAATGGTAGCAGAAGAAAGAATTAAAATCAATGTATGCAACAAATTATTTTTATGTGTCCACCACAGGGCCAGTGGAGCACACAGAAATTATATACAACTAGCAGCATCCCAGAAAGCAATACTGCTACAAGTACTCAAAATAAGTTTTAATGAGCAGTGTTCACATAATATGAGAAAATAATGTCGTAATAACACCTGGCACATAATCTTGTCTATCGTATTTTGGTGACAAGTCCTGAGTAGTTGAAAAGTATCAAACACATAAACATTATACATTGCAAGTAATGTACAATATTAATTCCTTAAAGATCATTAAAGCTAACAACGTTGCACGTAATGTACAATATCAATTCCTTAAAGATTATTAAAGATGACTTGGGTGTTTGACAGAAACAGTGCAAACATGCCAGCCATGTATTAGAAATAAATTGGAAAGGACTGGGCTCTTCTCACATCAAAAATCTACGGGCCTGTTTAGTCTGAATGGCAACATGTTCTTGAGCCAAGTCTGGTTTCTGTAAACATTTTTCATAAGAATGTCAGGTGTCATCACCTCTGGTGCTGCTTTTGAGCTTCCTGTGCATTGCCAAGGTGGTCACTGGGGAGCTGCTGAGCATCACTGAGGGTCTTTTATAACCTCATAGACCCTAATGAAAACATGATTCATGAAAACTGCCTGAATTTTAATGGATGAAACCCAGTAGGTCCTGATGAAAAATATGATTCATGAAAACTGCCTGAACATTCTTGGATGACATTTCAAGGCTGCAACTTCCTACGGGTGGACTAGGTTTTTCAGGGCTCAAGCAGCAGCAATTTATGGTGGGTGACATAGTGAACTGAATATCATGGGAAAGTAAGAGGTCATGCTAGCCTGTGCTGAATTAAAGGATAAATAAACAACTCCCAGGATATTCCCTGTCTGGCTTCTATCAGTCTCTGGGACTCCAGAGCAAGTCTCATTTAATTGTGTTGGATTTCATTTACCTCCTCTGTCCAGATCTTCCAGTTCTAAAATCATGTTACACTATATTATTACAATAGAATAAAAATTCTAATGAAATTTAAGCTTCCACATGCACTGTGGATTCTGCCTTCCCAGCTGGCAAAAACTCCATTTCAAAAACTGGGTTATCATGGTGGTCAGTAATTACAAAGTAGAAGCTCCTAGACATGGTCTTCAATATGTGGCTCCTAATGAAGTAAAAAAAATGTACAAAATTTTTAGCAGTCAATATTGAAATTCAAATATGACTAATGGGCAGTGTAAAAGTCTTCTTTTGTTTTGCTTTCTAACTTAAACCTGGAAGATGCCAGTAAGCTCGGCACCGTTTCCCACGTACTGGTGAAGATGCGTGGCTTTTGTAATAAACAAATGATATAACTCTGATATTTCTTGTTGAATCCTATGTACTTCCATAAGGAACCAGAGGACCTCTAACACAAAATCACAAACAACATTCTCATGATCTGAAAGTATGATATTTTCAGCTTAAGGGAACCTGAGTGTCTGATGGAGTAAGCTAGGCTTCACTTGGACTGGAGCAGTTAGCACCAGCACCTACACTTAGAAGATTTAACAGAGGTAGACAGTAAGTTGAGGACCATACAGAATGGTGACAGTACCAAGGAATTAATTAGCTTGCCTTAGAAATTTCCATAAGGCATCTATTGGGGGAAGTTAAAACCTACTCTCCCTCATGTCACCTACCTAGAAAAGAGAGGCAATGTAGCACTTTGTACTCTATTTGTCTTCTTTCTACCTGAACTATATGTGCTATAAATATATGCCCTTGCAAATAAAAGAGACTATGATATGCCTCTTGATACACCAATTTACAAGAAAGAAACTTTTGTATTCTATAAAAGATGGAAGAAATAATTCATAAAGGAAGACATTCTAAAGCACTGAGAGATCTTACAACTAAGTTTAACAGATTGGGGCAGGTGTAATCCCCATTACTTGCCTGTAATGCCAGCATACCTGTAATCCCAGCACTTTGGAGGGATGAGGTAGGCAGCCTGCTTAAGCACAGAAGCATGAGACCAGCCAAGGCAACAGCATGAAAGAAGAAATACATCTCTACAAAAAAAAATACATCTCTACAGAAAAAATAAAACTTTCTAGGTGTGCTGGTGTGTGCCTGTAGTCCCAGATACTCTGGAGGCTGACAGGGGATAATCACCTGACCCCAGCAGGGGTCAAGGAGACAGTAAGCTAAAATACACTGACTCAAAAAAAAAAAATTCAACAGATTCACAAAAGAAATGAACCTATGAGAAACTGGGGAAAAATATAAGTGATTCTATGGCTTCTAGCTCAGATAATTAAAATATAGATGAATGATAGATGGGTGGGAATGTGGATGGATAAACTCAACGGTAATCCCACTGTGTGTATTTTTAAAATAAGGGATTTGAAATCAAACGACTTTAGGTTCTATGTTGCTTTACTACTTACCTGCAATGTGACCACAGGGAGCCCTTAATCTATTGTTTGTTTTTTCCTTTATGGAATAGTGGTAACTTTGTAGCAGCTTATGGTAAAGTACCCAGCACTGTGTCTGACTCACAGGACATACTCAATTAATATTACATAGAATAACATGGAACGCCAAATGCACACTGAGATTTGATGACTAGAAAAATTCTCAACATGGGGTGGAAATCAAGTAAACAAGGAGTTAGTCAAACTCCTGCAAGATTCATCTGAGGTGGGTTAGAAGCCGAGGCTCATGAAGCCTCATAGGCCTTCTGCTGATTCACATACACAAAATGAAATCAGAAGAAACCTGATATGTATGAGCTAATAAATGACACATTTTACAAAGAAAATCAAGGCACAGCTGGGAGTTTAACTTTAACATTGAAGGTTTATGACTGTTTAAGGAAAGTCAGATAGAAGACTCTTGGCATGATGAAGTGGAATTTAAAATACCAAGTGAGGTGGGGGACTATATCCTTGTCCACTTTCTCACTACCATCTGAGTTGCTCTCACCCTTCAATGGCAGAGTTAAGTATCTGCAACCAGTGTATCCCACAGAGCCAACAATATTCACAATCTGGTTTTCCAAAGAAAACCTTTGCCCCTGCTTTAGAAAACAGATGAAAAACAGATTGAGATAGAAAAATTGGATAACAAAGACAAGAAGGAATGATACAAAAGCCGTGAATAACTAGATGAACTGGCAATAATTCTCCAGAGAAGGTGATGGGAGAAAGATGGGGAGTTGAAAATTGAATAAACAATGATATCTTTATTGCTGGCCTAAATTTTAGAGCCAAAATTTGCCAAAAGAAGGACTTGTTACTGTCTTCAGCACAAAAACTGAAGCAGCAGCAGCACCAAAAAAAAAAAAAAAAAAAAAAAAGGTGTGTAGGGGGGAAATGTGGTGTGTGTGTTTGGGTGTGGGTAGTTTGCATGTGTATGTGTGTGTGGGTGTGGGTAGTTTGTATGTAGGTATGGGTGTGGGTGTGTTGGTGTGTATGTAAGGTAGATAACATGCATCCCCCATACTCATCTCTAAATGAAAAGGCCACAAATGGATGAGCAGCAGGTGCTAAGTCAGCAAGGGCAAAGACTGAAAGGAACTCGAAGAGCAATTGCCTAAGGGTACTATTACCAACTACACAGATGGGCAGAACATAAGACAGAGCTTACTTTGTATACATTCCATGCTTGTTGTGAGTTGCCAATTTGATTTTGCTTTTGTAAACAGGTGAAGAATCAAGAAGGCTGTAATTTTTCTTTCAATTTTGGCAAAGGAAAACTGATAGGTGAAGTTGAAGAATTGGAAACCCTGGGCAAAAATGATCCCATTGTCACAGAAGGGGAAGCTGGCAGCTGCAAACAGGGTATTGGGCAAAGGTGAGACACACAGTAGGATTATGCACTGTCCAATCTGTAGAACTTTCTCCAAGGATGCAAATGTACATCTGTGCTAATATGAAAGCCGGTGAGTATTATAAATGTGGCCACTGAAACTCTAGAATGGAATTTTAATTAAACAAGAATAGCCACATATGAATAGTGGCTATGTAATAGAGAAGCACAGATCAAGATCAGATTCCAAGCCAGTAGCATGATCTTGGCTCACCACAAATTCCCCCGCCCAGGTTTAGAAGATTCTTCTGCTGCAGCCTCCTGAGTAGCTGCAGTTAAAGGCATGCACCATCATGCTGGAGTAAATTTTGTAATTTTAGTAGACACAGGGTTTCACCATATTGCCCAAGCTGGTCTTGAACTCCTCACCTCAAGTGATCTGCAGACCTCAGCCTCCCAAAGTGCTGAGATTAGATCATGAGCCATCATGCCCAGTCCAATTTCAACTTTTTTTATATAAAATTTCTGCAACATCCTCCACCTTCCCTTGACACACAAAACAAATACTACTTAGAATTCCAATATATAATACAAATAAAGCAACTGCCATGACCGATATACCTGCACTGGCATGAGTGTGTAGTCATGGTCTGCTTGATTTTTCCATTGCTCTAAGTAGGGGTTTTTGAAGAATCTCCAAGGAACACTGGTCCCAGAGGCCCTGAGGAGGTAATAACACAGAATTAGATAATAGATTAAATTGGGAAATTGAGGACAAGAGGAGAACCTAGGATAATTTACAAATGTCTAGCTGAGGGAAAAAACCAGAATGTGGCCTCTCTTCTAAGATACCCTCATTCCAATCTGTAAAACTTGTGAGTATGTTAGGGCTCATGGCAAAGAGAAATTAAGGTTGCTCATCAGCTGACCTTAAGACAGGAAGATTGCCCAGGATCATCCAGCTTAATCAATGCCATTATAATGGCCTTAAATGTAGAAGACAGAAGCAAAAGAGGAAAGTCAGGGGAAGTGAAGCATGAACGGTAAAAGCAATGTGATGTTGATGGCTTTGGAAACGGAGAAAGGGGCTACAGCTAAGCAATGCAGGAGGTCTCTAGTAGCTAGAAAGTTCAAGGAAACAAATTCTCTATAACCTCCAAGAGGAACACAGTCCTGCGCACACATAGGTTGTAGTCCAACAAGACCTGTGTTGGACCCCTATGCTACTGAAGTGTAAGATGATACACTTGTTTTGTATTAAGCCATTAAATTTGTAATAATTTCTTACAGTGGCAGTAGGAAACTAACATAGGTCAAAGCCAGAAAAACCTGCAGATATGAGAGAAAAGGAAAGAAACACAAAGATTTGTCAGCAAATGAGTAGAAGGCACATTCTATTAACAGACTGGGGACAAATGTAGTTCATCTGCTGTGGGTGTGGGTTTCAAAGCACTGTAGAAAACGTGTTGCCTAGAGGCAATGATGCATCAAGGTGAAGATGTCTGCAGCAATATGGAAATGAAAGTGTGAGGGAAAACAATGGGTCGTTCTTCTACACTGTGTATCCCCACGACTAATATAAAAATTGGTACACAATAAGTGTTCAAAGCTTGCAGAATAGTATTAGAGCAGGGGCAGGAGCATCAGGATAGACAGTGTTGAAAAGCAAGAATGACAGACATGATGAGATTTCAGTGTTAAGTAGACTCAGCCGTACAAAGAACCTTCTGAAACGTCCTGTGCTGAGGCCTCAAGGGTTTCAGAGGCTCCATGATGAAGTTTATGTTCAAGTGTCGAGAGCAACTTTGCAAGACGTTACTGAAGTTTTTCAAATTACCTATGAAGAAATCCTCCAAGAAAAGAAACTCAGCTTAGTGGCTAATAAGAGGGAACCAGAAACCTAATTTGTGATGGAAACAGCAATTGTCCCTGATAGCTAGGGCAACCTGGTTGATAACAGTTAGAAGACTGAAGAAATCTACTTGGTGATACAAAGAGTTCTCTCAATACCTTAAATTTAAGGAGTCTACATACACTAACTAATAATCAACATAAGCATGGGACCAAAAATCATGTACAGATGTATATATACACACATATGTGTGTATATATAGCTATGACACATGTATATATGTATACATATATGTACATATATGTGTGTATATAGGTACCTGCACATATGTATATTCATATATACAAATATATGAACATATATACACGTGTACATATATGTATACATGCACATGCACATATGTATATATACATATGTATATATACATATATTTATATGTATACATGTATGTATATATATATGAATATATATATATATATCAGGATTTGGGGTTCACCTTAACTTAGTCTAGCTCGGCATTTACATCAATAACTCATCACATTCAAAAATAACACCAAGATTTTATTTTTTAGAATTTATTAGAACGCAGAAGTTAGAATTCAAACTGATCTCTGTGGCTAGGAGAGTTCAGTGAAATTAACAAGATAGAAGTTAAGCGAATAGGAAAGAAAGCCCCGTACTTGGGATTAGAAATCAACCATACACCAGTAGGACAAAGGAAACTTAGATTAAGAACAGTTCACTGACATCAAGAAAAGTGTTAACTTACAGCAAGCTCTGTAAGATATAAAAATCTGATAGTTTGGTCAAAAAAACTAATGCAATTCTAGGAGGTATTAAGAGCAACATCGGGGAGAATGTTCAGGTACTCTTTGGGGAAGAAACACAGTTCTGGGAATGAAATCATATCAGCTTTGGGGAAGAAACTCAGTTCTGGAAATGTATTGTAAAATAATCAATAACTCTGACCTGTGTATGTTACAGGTGAGGGGAAGGCAAGATTTATACTAGGGAAAGCTCTAGAAAGAAGACAAAAGCAGCTGAAGGAAAAGGATATTTGAAAGGTGCTGAGAGAACTTTTTGGGGTGGAAAGGGAGCAGGGTACAGCATAGTCCTATCTCTAAATACAATGAACTGTCTAATGGAAAAGGAATTTGGCTTTGAATGTCAATGAGTTTCCTCTCATGAGTGAGATCTAATCAACTGGTATTAACTGCCAAGAACTGGGGCTGAGAAATTTTCTGGGACTAAGTGTGGAAGGAATAGGAAACAATGCTGTGTAGAAAAGAAGGTAGGAAAAGATGCTGTGATCAATTATCTATGTCTCCTTTGGATTTTGGGAAGTGCAGTGCCTACATAAGGGCCAAGTGTTGCTGACTGAACTCAACAAACTTATTTCATAGGTCAAGCCCAGGACTGCTCATTTTGAGTCACTGAAAACTGGACTCTAAGGGATGACTAGAACACCACCAGTGTCAGAGTGGGATGATGCTTAATAAACTTGGATGTCCCTGCTCTTAGTTTAATGTGCAGGAACATGCATGATAAAACTCATGAACTGTCGTTTCAAGGACATCCCTTTTTGTAGCTGGCCTCTGTAGAGCCTCTATAGAAGAGCTTCTAGAAAAACGGCTCTTTCCTCTCAAAAGCAGTGTTTTCAGTCGTCCCATAGACCTGGGGTCACTGGTCTGGCATGGTACATGTCTTTTGCAATAAGCAAAGGCAGGTTGAACACTACTGATAGGTCTCTAATGTGACATTTTTTCTGTTAATATTATAAGCGATTCTCCCACCTTTGGGAGAAGTTATGCTAGTTTTTGAAGAACATTGTAGCTAATTGTATTCATATATTCACCTGTGGGATCAAAGATGGGAGTGTAGTCAGGACTGAGGGGATCTTCAGACACAATCTTTTTGTTTGTTTATTTTTGAGATGGAGTTTTGCTCTTGTTGCCCAACCTGGAGTGGGATGGCGCGATCTCAACTCACTGCAACCTCCACTTTCCTGGATCAAGCGATTCTCCTGCCTCAGACTCCTGGAGAGCTTGGATTACAGATGCGCGCCATGACTCCTAGCTAATTTTTTTGTATTTTCAGTGGACACAGGGTTTCACCATGTTAGCCAGGCTTGTCTGGAACGCCTGACCTCAGGTGATTCTTGCGCCTGGGCCTCCCGAAGTGCTGGGAATACAGGCCACTTCACCCTGCCAATTATTACTATTATTTTTTAAACAGTGCAGTGGTGATACTACCTAACAACTTTTACACTCTATCAGCCTATTTTTGGAACACTGTTTTCATCATTTCATTTTCCCATTCAAAAGCTTTGATGCATCTCAGCTACAGGATCATGTGCTGGTATTCAAAGCAGACTCCCACATTGATCATGTATTTTCTCTGCCCTATTGTTCCACTTCTCCTACAGTTCAGTTGTTTACTTTTTTTTTTTCTTTCCCAAATCCACTTTAACTGTATCCATTTCAGAGCTACTGCTATTTCTCTCATCATGCCTCGAATATTCTCCCTGATTCTGTCTGCAACCACTCCCTATTTCTTAAAATCTCTCTCTTCTTCTTCAATTATTCCCAACAAAAACCTACACATTCTCCACTTCCTAAGTCCTATCACTCATACAGCTTCTTAAAGACTTTTAAGTTTTTCACAGTCCGTGATCAAAACTCGTTGTACACTTCTTCAAAGCTATGTCAAAAATGACACTAATCAAATCCTCAGAGGACTTACTTTATCAATCTTATATTCTCAGCATACAACTCTGGACTCAGGGTAGATTCCTCACTGCTCCAAGAAAGTCCTGGATTTTTGTTTGTTTGTTTATTTCTTATTCCTTTGCTCAATTTTTCCCCTCCCTGCAATGCTCTTCTTTTGGTCCACCACCCAAATCCTATGCATCAAGGCCCTGATGAGTTTACACTTTTTCTGAGAGATGATCTGGACCACTTCCATGTTCAACCACCTCCCCTTTAAACTCTATCCAGTTTATAATGCTATCTTAGCTCTTGCTCAACTCACTGGCTTAATGTTTTCGTTATTGCTTCTGAGGGGTTTTGTTCCATTTCTTTTTAATTACATGTAAGCATCATGAGGTCAGACTCGCCTTTCCTCACAACACACAATGATGGCTACTCAAAAATATTAGCTCTGTGGATCTCAACCCTGAGCCATCTTGCTTCCACGAGGACACCTGGCAATGTCTGGAGATGTTTTTGGTTGTCTCCCTTGGGGGAGAAGGTGCTATTAACAAAATAGAGACCAAGGACACAGCTAAGTCTACAATGCACGGGACAGCCTCCCAAAGCAAAGAATCTGCTGGCTCCAAAAGGCAAGAGTGGCTCCATTAAGAAAACCTGGGTCCCTTGAATGTTTCGCTGTTAACCGCCAAACAAAGCCCCCACGAGTGCTGACACTTGCAGGTGGAAGTGCTCAGTGCATGGTTGAGCCGGTCGGGGCGTGGCAGATCTGACGTGGCTACCCTAGGGAGGAGTGGAGACACAGCACCAGGCTGCACCGTCTGGCAGGGCCAGTGACGTCCCACAGGCACTCAAAACGCCTGTTTCCACTCACTCCGTCCCCTACCTGCAGCGAGAGGCCGAGGAGGGAAAGGCAATCTCAGTCCCGCTATGGACACCCGCGCTCAGGGGTTTCAACCGAGATCCCCAGTTCTTTGGCAGTTCTTTGGCTACCCTGGATGTGTTCTCGCGAGATGTGGGTGGAGCTTGTCTGACTTCCTCCCTCCCTCTCTCCCTCCCTCCCTCCCTCCCTCCCTCCCTCCCTCCCTTCCTTCCTTCCTTCCTTCCTTCCTTCCTTCCTTCCTTCCTTCCTTCCTTCCTTCCTTCCTTCCTTCCTTCCTTCCTTCCGTTTCTTCATTCCTTTCTTCCTTCCTTCTTTCCTTTCTTACTTCGTTTATTTCTTCCTTTCTCTTTTCCTCCCCTTTTCCGTCCCTCTTTTCCTTTCTTCCTTCCTTTCTTCCTTCTTTTCTTTATTAATTTCTTTTCTCCTTTATTTTTTCCTTCCTCCTTTGCAAGACACAAATTCAAAACTAGCTAATTCATGAGTTTGTGCACCCTATGTTGAATGGAGAATTGCAACCTCAGTCCATTTCAGTGCAAGGGAAATCTCTTTTACTATAAGCCTTTAACTCTTTAGTGACTGATCACTAGCAAAGATGTGGCTATGAGTCTTCACTTTGTTTTCTTTCCAGAAATTGGTTTAGCAAAAGAAAAGGTAATGTATTACCTTTCATGTTTTTGAACTTTTTATTAACAGTTTTTTTTTTTTTCTTGGCTGACTGTAATATGCTGCATTACAGCTAATTGCTTTTAAACTAGGTCCATTTCTCATTCCTCTTTGGATTTACGTTTTACCTGCACATAATACATTCATTATGTAACAAGTGGGTACTAAATACGAAATTAATTTCGAAATTAATTTCTTGGTATCGCATTTAGTGTTTTGTAAAATTATGATCTACAGTCTCTACAGTTTAAGAGATAAAACTGACTTATCTATTTTCTGTGTTTAATAAGACCCTGTCCATCTGTTGAATGTCCACTCTGAGGTTGGCACTATGATAGACACACGACAGATGTTTTGTGTATTCCAGATAAGGTTCCAGATTGTGGAGAGGTGAATCAAGTAACTTATGTGATTCTTAAAATCTGTAAAATTTAAAATTCTTAAAAATCTGTAAAATTTCCAAATAAACATACTTTCGTTTTATTTTTAGTACATTTCTAATTATTTTAACTATAATTTCTTCACCATTATTGTTGAACATTTGCCCCCGTTTATTATTTTAAAGGAGATGCAGCAAACTTTCCCTGTGAATGTGTGTGTGTGTATATGTGTGTGTGTGTAAACTTTGTCTTTTAGAGCAGTTTTTTGTTCACCACCAGGTTGATGGAGAAGTACAAAGGATTTCTATACATCCACTGCTCCTACACATGCACAGTCTCTCCCATTGTTAACATCTTGCATCAAGGTGGCACATTTGTTACAATTGATAAACCTACCGTGATGTGTCATTATTGTCAAAGTCTATAGTTTACATTAAATTTCACTCTTGCTTGTGTGTATATGTTTTTATTTTATTTATGTCATCTATACATATCTAACAGTTTCATATTCCAAATTTTAAGGACATAAGGGGCTTAGTATCGTAATTATTTTCTTTGAGATGTAGTATCAGCCTGTTGCTCAGGCTGGAGAGCGGTGGCATGATCTCAGGCTGCAAACCTCAGCTAATGGATTCAAGCTATTCTCCCGCCTCAGCCCGCACGTAGCTGAGATTACAGGTGCTCGCCAAAGCACCTGGCTAATTTTTGTATTTCTAGTAGAAGCAGAGTTTCACCGTGTTGACCAGGTTTGTCTTGAACTCCTGATCTCAAGTGATTCATTTGCCTCGGCCTTCAAATGTGCTGGGATTACAGATGTGAGCCACAATGCCTGGTCTTAGAACAATATTTAAATGAAAATTTTAAATATGCTGAATTTCTTCATAAGTTACCAAATTTTACTTATCAGGTTTATGAATGTATTTATTTACATATTTATTTTTTAGAAGAAGGGTCTTCCTCTGTCACCAAGTTTGAAGGGCAGTGGCATAATCTCAGCTTACTGCAGCATCTGCCTCCTGGGTTCAAGCAATTATACTATTGCAGCGTTTTGAGCAGCTGGAATTACTAGCACACATTCTGGTTTTTGTTTGTTTGTTTGTTTGTTTGTTTGTTTGTTTTTTAGATAGAGACTGGGTTTCTTATGGGTGGGCAGTGTTGCTTTGAATCCTGACCTCATTTCATATGCCTGCGTAGCCTGCCCAAGTGCTGTATTTACAAGTGAGACACTGTGCCTTGTCTGGAATTCATTTTGATGTATCTTTCTAACCACTCTATACTTCTACTTATTGTGTAATTACCAATTGTGTAATTCTTATAATAGGAATTATTCCTACTCAGACAACTTTGTGGTTTCTACTAATATAAAATGCTAATGCAAAATATTTTCTTAAAGGAAATCCAGTTGAAACCATGTGGGTGTTCTCAAAGTAGACATAATTACTGAAATATCCTATAGTAGAAATATATGTAAATAGCTGCCCCACATATCTGTTTAACAGTATTTTAAGTTTACTTTAATCATGATTGTAAGGACAGTGAAAATTTAGTTTATTTACATTGTTAAACAATACTTTTAAAAAATTATAATTGAATAACTTTTGATGTAAAATACATAGAGGTTAATTACATGATCAAGAAAGACACTTTATTATTTTGACCTCAATATGTTTTTGTAAATTATCTAACAGTGTAAGAAAAAACATTAATTTTGCTTTGTTAGCGTAGTCGTAATCTTATTTTTTCTGAAGGATGTTTCTTAATCTCATATTCTTAAATATATTATAATGTCTCATTTAAACACTGGTACAAAACTCTGGCTAATTAGTAAACTTTTATTTTCTTAAGGTATTTACTATGCAGGACTGATTGCACTCAACAAAAATCATCCTACTTCCAGTTTCTATAAATCACTGGTAAGATTATTTAGTTTCTATAATCTACTTCAATTTGTTAATAATAACTGAATAGCTTTATGAAGGTAAAATATTTTCTTTTAACTGCTCTCAGGATTTGACAAAGAAAACCAAAAGGGTAGGAGCCTACATCTTTGTAAACTATAGCAAGATTTTTCTATGTACTTTTCCTTATAAAAGAATAAAGCTAATTTTGAGGGAGAAGAGTTGGAAATTCAATTTGATTTAAATTACATGTTTTTCCTTCCTGACCATATCTTATTTTTTAAACAGTAGTTCACCTGTTCTGCGGGTCATTATTCCCACATTTTCATTTTTTTAAGAACTTGAAATAGTCAAATTAAAACTTCAGATGGGGCCGGGCGCAGTGGCTCAAGCCTGTAATCCCAGCACTTTGGGAGGCCGAGGCGGGTGGATCACGAGGTCAGGAGATCGAGACTATCCTGGCTAACATGGTGAAACCCCGTCTCTACTAAAAATACAAAAAACTAGCCGGGCGTGGTGGCAGGCGCCTGTAGTCTCAGCTACTTGGGAGGCTGAGGCGGGAGAATGGCGTGAACCCGGGAGGCGGAGCTTGCAGTGAGCTGAGATCAGGCCACTGCACTCCAGCCTGGGAGACACAGCGAGACTCCATCTCAAAAAACAAACAAACAAACAAACAAACAAACAAACAAAAAACTTCAGATGGTATCAAGGGTCCTACAGACATACTGAAAGATACTGTTTGTAAAAATCTCCACAGTTGGGAACATTTCTAAGAAAGAAAGAAAGGGAAGGAAAGAAGGAAAGAAAGAAAGAAGGAAGGAAAGAAGGAAAGAAAGAAAGAAAGAAAGAAAGAGAGAGAGGGAGAGACGGAAAGAAAGAGAGAGAGAGAAAAAAGAAAGAAAGAAAGAAAGAAAGAAAGAAAGAAAGAAAGAAAGAAAGAAAAAGAAAGAAAGAGTGAAAGAAAGAAAAGAAAGGAAGGAAGGAAAAGGAAGGAAGAAAAAGAAAGAAAAAGAAAAGAAGGAAAAGAAAGAAAGAGAAAGAAAGAAAGAAAAAGAAAGAAAGAGACTTCAAAAAACTGTCTTTTAGGACAAGTGTCTTCATATACTAGGAATGCCTCTCAAGTACAAGGATTTGAGTATTATATGTATTAATATGTGATTAAAGAAGAAAATATGTGATTAGTAATTTGTAATATAACCTTTGTTATATAAAGTATAATATAACTTGTTATCTATATGTACCATCCAGTGTAACTATTTGTGATGGAGCAAATGTCTGTATCTGTACTGTCTAATGTGGTAGCTGCTAGTCTCATGTGGCTATTGAGCAGCTGAAATGTAGCTAGTGTAATTGAATAACTAAATTTGTAATTTACATTTAGTTAGCTACGTGTACATAGTGACTACCATGATAAATAGCATGATTCTAAGGTATATAACTAGTATATGTTGCTTAATTGTTATTTCAAAAGAAAATGTATGGCTTGAAGAGATATTAAGAAAAAATCTATGGGTCGGCTACAGTGTCTCATGCTTGTAATCCCAGGAGTTTGGGAGGCTGAAGCAGGAAGGTCACTGAAGGTCTGGAGTTTGAAATCAGCCTGGGCAACACTGTGAAATCCCATCTCTACTAAAAATTCAAAAATGTGTAAGTTGTTTTGGCAAGTGCCTTTTATGCCAACTACTCTGGAGACTGAGACATGATAATCACTTTAACCTGGGATGTGAAGTTTGCAGTGAGCTGAGTTCACACTCCTGCACTCCAGCATGGGTGACCTAGCTCAATGCCATTTTACTCCCCACCAAGGGAGGTGGGGGCGGGGTGGGGGGAGAGAGAAAGAGAGAGAAGAAAGAGTGGCACTTCTGACAGTGTGGCACCAACTTTGGGGATCTGTCCCTTGCAGACCCCTGACACTGCAATGGATGAATAAAGTACACTGACAGTTAGACATTCTGCTTTGGCAGTTGAACTAAAGCTGAGTGTCTGAGCCACTTACAGACTCCAGTAGAGTTTTGTAAATAGTTGCAACTGTGGCCCTGACCAGCTAGTGAGACTTGAATTTTTCGGTTATAATTAATCGACAATGACTTGAGTCAACACCACGGGGGTGAAATTGACATTATGGACTTCCCTAAGCACTTAAGCACCGGTGACACCTCAAAGGTTAGTCTTAAGACCGCAAGAGTAAACAAGCTAGCTAGATAACTTCCCCACTTTCCTTTGTTAGTACTTTAATTTGTTTAACTAAAGATAAAGCACATCACCTTCAATAATATCTATTACTGAAGTTCTGCAAACTCTCTGGCCTTCCAAGATGATTTGTGGCTATTACTATAACTATCTTTAATATTTTTCCCACCAGACTGACTGAGCCCCCAATATGAAAGTATCTATATATTTACTATATTATTATATTATGTTATCTTTAAAAATAGTTTTTCCATTTTTACAGTCTCTTTAAATGTGTCTTGTTCAGAAAGTTATCTGGGTGAAAACATTTACCAGCTTTACCTAGCTTCCCAGTAAAATTTCTGGAAGTCAGAAAAATGATGAGTAGCAATCATGTCAGTCATCCTAGTGCCAAAATTTGGATAGAACTCTTAGCTAACAATAAAATAATTTCTGGTAAAATAAACTTATTTTAAAAAGTGGTGCCTTCCAATTAAACAACAGAAAACTTACGGGAATATATAGTGTACTGAACTGTTTTCTGTCCCCTGACTCAGAGACCTGTGATCTTATCCTATTTTAGTATACCAACACTCAGGGAATGCTATGCTGTTGATAGTCATAGTACTTTCCTTCTAGATTTTAGTCACCAACTGTTCTTACTCTTAATATTTCCTTTGAGAGACAAAGATACACAGATAATGATAAGCACAAAATTTGGATGAGAAAAGAAAATTTGGACATTGGCCCTTTGCTTTTTGAAAGTTAAAATTGTTATCTATGGTTGGCTAAAAAATAGATGCATACATCAGTAGGAGCAGAAATAGAGAATATAGAAATATATTCACACAAATATTGTCAATCGAATTTTTTAACAATGGTGCAAAGACAATTCAATAGAGGAAAAACAGTCTTTTCAACATGTGGCTCTGAAACAATTGAATATTCACATGCACGGAAATGAACCATAGACCTAAATGTAAATTGCAAAACTATACAATTTCCAAATAAAAACAGGAGAAAATCTATATGCCCCTGAGTTTCATGATGTGATATAACACCAAAAACAAGATATATAAAAGAAAAAAATAGATGTTAGATTTAATTGAAATTAAAAGCCTTTCTGTGGAAGACGCAGTTAAGAGAATGGAAAGACCCAGTGTCAAAACTCATAAAGCTTTACATCACCAAGAATAAACATTAATGTTTCCAAATTTTGGTCTGCTGATCCCTGGACAGAATGCACTGTGTCAAAACAATCTAACTGTAATCCCCTCACTAAAGAGGATGGGGGTGGGGAGAAGGTGCTGAGTTCACTAATGTTTTTAGTTTCAAGAAACTAAAAAGTTCTTAAATAATTTATGCTTCTCATTTAAAACAAAGTTTCAGACTATTCAAAAGGATATAAAGTGAAAGCAAACTAGCAATTTCTGCCCATGTTGTTTCATCTCACTCTCCACTGATAACTAAAATTTTAGTAATTTTGTTTCTTCGTTATTTTTATAGAATTATTTGAGTTTAAGACTATATGTATTTCTTTTTTTTTTTTTTTTTTTTTTTTGAGACGGAGTCTGCCTCTGTTGTCAGGGCTGGAGTGCAGTGGCCGGATCTCAGATCACTGCAAGCTCCGCCTCCGGATTTACGCCATTCTCCTGCCTCAGCCTCCTGAGTAGCTGGTACTACAGGCGCCCGCCACCTCGCCCGGCTAGTTTTTTGTATTTTTTTAGTAGAGGCGGGGTTTCACCGTGTTAGCCAGGATGGTCTCGATCTCCTGACCTCGTGATCCGCCCGTCTCGGCCTCCCAAAGTGCTGGGATTACAGGCTTGAGCCACCGCGCCCGGCATTTATTTATTATTATACTTTAAGTTCTAGGGTACATGTGCATAACGTGCAGGTTTGTTACATATGTATACTTGTGCCATGTTGGTGTGCTGCACCCATCAACTCGTCATTTACATCAGGTATAACTCCCAGTGCAATCCCTCCCCCCTCCCTCCTCCCCATGATAGGCCCCGGTGTGTGATGTTCCCCTTCCCAAGTCCAAGTGATCTCATTGTTCAGTTCCCACCTATGAGTGAGAATATGCGATGTTTGGTTTTCTGTTCTTGTGATAGTTTGCTAAGAATGATGGTTTCCAGCTGCATCCATGTCCCTACAAAGGACACAAACTCATCCTTTTTGATGGCTGCATAGTATTCCATGGTGTATATGTGCCACATTTTCTTAATCCAATCTGTCACTGATGGACGTTTGGGTTGATTCCAAGACTTTGCTATTGTGAATAGTGCCGCAATAAACATACTTGTGCATGTCTCTTTATAGCAGCATAATTTATAATCCTTTGGGTATATACCTAGTAATGGGATGGCTGGGTCATATGGTACATCTAGTTCTAGATCCTTGAGGAATCGCCATACTGTTTTCCATAATGGTTGAACTAGTTTACAATCCCACCAACAGTGTAAAAGTGTTCCTATTTCTCCACATCCTCTCCAGCACCTGTTGTTTCCTGACTTTTTAATGATCACCATTCTAACTGGTGTGAGATGGTATCTCATTGTGGTTTTGATTTGCATTTCCCTGATGGCCAGTGAGGATGAGCATTTTTTCATGTGTCTGTTGGCTGTATGAATGTCTTCTTTTGAGAAATGTCTGTTCATATCCTTTGCCCACTTTTTGATGGGGTTGTTTGTTTTTTTCTTGTAAATTTGTTTGAGTTCTTTGTAGGTTCTGGATATTAGCCCTTTGTCAGATGAGTAGATTGCAAAAATTTTCTCCCATTCTGTAGGTTGCCTGTTCACTCTGATGGTAGTTTCTTTTGCTGTGCAGAAGCTCTTTAGTTTAATTACATCCCATTTGTCAATTTTGGCTTTTGCTGCTGTTGCTTTTGGTGTTTTAGACATGAAGTCTTTGCCCATGCCTATGTCCTGAATGGTACTACCTAGGTTTTCCTCTAGGATTTTTATGGTATTAGGTCTAACATTTAAGTCTCTAATCCATCTTGAATTAATTTTCGTATAAGGAGTAAGGAAAGGATCCAGTTTCAGCTTTCTACTTATGGCTAGCCAATTTTCCCAGCACCATTTATTAAATAGGGAATCCTTTCCCCATTTCTTGTTTGTCTCAGGTTTGTCAAAGATCAGATGGCTGTAGATGTGTGGTATTATTTCTGAGGGCTCTGTTCTGTTCCATTGGTCTATATCTCTGTTTTGGTACCAGTACCATGCTGCTTTGGTTACTGTAGCCTTGCAGTATAGTTTGAAGTCAGGTAGCGTGATGCCTCCAGCTTTGTTCTTTTGACTTAGGATTGTCTTGGAGATGCGGGCTCTTTTTTGGTTCCATATGAACTTTAAAGCAGTTTTTTCCAATTCTATGAAGAAATTTATTGGTAGCTTGATGGGGATGGCATTGAATCTATAAATTACCTTGGGCAGTATGGCCATTTTCACGATATTGATTCTTCCTATCCATGAGCATGGTATGTTCTTCCATTTGTTTGTGTCCTCTTTTATTTCACTGAGCAGTGGTTTGTAGTTCTCCTTGAAGAGGTCCTTTACATCCCTTGTAAGTTGGATTCCTAGGTATTTTATTCTCTTTGAAGCAATTGTGAATGGAAGTTCATACCTGATTTGGCTCTCTGTTTGTCTGTTACTGGTGTATAATAATGCTTGTGATTTTTGCACATTAATTTTGTATCCTGAGACTTTGCTGAAGTTGCTTATCAGCTTAAGGAGACTTTGGGCTGAGACAATGGGGTTTTCTAAATATACAATCATGTCATCTGCAAACAGGGACAATTTGACTTCTTCTTTTCCTAACTGAATACCCTTGATTTCTTTCTCTTGCCTGATTGCCCTAGCCAGAACTTCCAACACTATGTTGAATAAGAGTGGTGAGAGAGGGCATCCGTGTCTTGTGCCAGTTTTCAAAGGGAATTTTTCCAGTTTTTGCCCATTCAGTATGATATTGGCTGTGGGTTTGTCATAAATAGCTCTTATGATTTTGAGGTACGTTCCATCAATACCGAATTTATTGAGCGTTTTTAGCATGAAGGGTTGTTGAATTTTGTCAAAAGCCTTTTCTGCATCTATAGAGATAATCATGTGGTTCTTGTCTTTGGTTCTGTTTATATGCTGGATTATGTTTATTGATTTGCGAATGTTGAACCAGCCTTGCATCCCGGGGGTGAAGCCCACTTGATCATGGTGGATAAGCTTTTTGATGTGTTGCTGAATCCGGTTTGCCAGTATTTTATTGAGGATTTTTGCATCGATGTTCATCAGGGATATTGGTCTAAAATTCTCTTTTTTTGTTGTGTCTCTGCCAGGCTTTGGTATCAGGATGATGTTGGCCTCATAAAATGAGTTAGGGAGGATTCCCTCTTTTTCTATTGATTGGAATAGTTTCAGAAGGAATGGTACCAACTCCTCCTTGTACCTCTGGTAGAATTCAGCTGTGAATCCATCTGGTCCTGGACTTTTTTTGGTTGGTAGGCTATTAATTATTGCCTCAATTTCAGAGCCTGCTATTGGTCTATTCAAGGATTCAACTTCTTCCTGGTTTAGTCTTGGGAGAGTGTAAGTGTCCAGGAAATTATCCATTTCTTCTAGATTTTCTAGTTTATTTGCGTAGAGGTGTTTATAGTATTCTCTGATGGTAGTTTGTATTTCTGTGGGGTCGGTGGTGATATCCCCTTTATCATTTTTAATTGCGTCGATTTGATTCTTCTCTCTTTTCTTCTTTATTAGTCTTGCTAGGGGTCTGTTAATTTTGATGATCTTTTCAAAAAACCAACTCCTGGATTCATTGATTTTTTGGAGGATTTTTTGTGTCTCTATCTCCTTCAGTTCTGCTCTGATCTTAGTTATTTCTTGCTTTCTGCTAGCTTTCGAATGTGTTTGTTCTTGCTCCTCTAGTTGTTTTAATTGTGATGTTAGAGTGTCAATTTTAGATCTTTCCTGCTTTCTCTTGTGGCATTTAGTGCTATAAATTTCCCTGTACACACTGCTTTAAATGTGTCCCAGAGATTCTGGTATGTTGTATCTTTGTTCTCATTGGTTTCAAAGAACATCTTAATTTCTGCCTTCATTTCGTGATGTACCCAGTAGTCATTCAGGAGCAGGTTGTTCAGTTTCCATGTAGTTGAGCGGTTTTGATTTAGTTTCTTAGTCCTGACTTCTAGTTTGATTGCATTGTGGTCTGAGAGACAGTTTGTTATCATTTCTGTTCTTGTACATTTGCTGAGGAGTGCTTTACTTCCAATTACATGGTCAATTTTGGAGTAAGTACGATGTGGTGCTGAGAAGAATGTATATTCTGTTGATTCTCCACTTGGGGTGGAGAGTTCTATAGATGTCTATTAGGTCTGCTTGCTGCAGAGATGAGTTCAATTCCTGGATATCCTTGTTAACTTTCTGTCTCGTTGGTCTGTCTAATGTTGACAGTGGGGTGTTGAAGTCTCCCATTATTATTGTATGGGAGTCTAAGTCTCTTTGTAAGTCTCTAAGGACTTGCTTTATGAATCTGGGTGCTCCTGTATTGGGTGCATACATATTTAGGATAGTTAGCTCTTCCTTTTCAATTGATCCCTTTACCATTATGTAATGGCCTTCTTTGTCTCTTTTGATCTTTGATGGTTTAAAGTCTGTTTTATCAGAGACTAGTATTGCAACCCCCACTTTTTTTTGTTCTCCATTTGCTTGGTAAATCTTCCTCCATCCCTTTATTTTGAGTCTATGTATGTCTCTGCGTGTGAGATGGGTCTCCTGAATACAGCAGACTGATGGGTCTTGACTCTTTATCCAGTTTGCCAGTCTGTGTCTTTTAATTGGAGCATTTAGTCTATTTACATTTAAGTTTAAGATTGTTATGTGTGAACTTGATCCTGCCATTATGATATTAACTGGTTATTTTGCTCGTTAGTTGATGCAGTTTCTTCCTAGCCTCGGTGGTCTTTACATTTTGGCATGTTTTTGCAATGGCTGGTACCGGTTGTTCCTTTCCATGTTTAGTGCTTCCTTCAGGGTCTCTTGTAAGGCAGGCCTAGTGGTGACAAAATCTCTAAGCATTTGCTTATCTGTAAAGGATTTTATTTCTCCTTCACTTATGAAACTTAGTTTGGCTGGATATGCACTTCTGGGTTTAATATTCTTTAAGGATGTTGAATATTGGCCCCCACTCTCTTCTGGCTTGTAGAGTTTCTGCTGAGAGATCTGCTGTTAGTCTGATGGGCTTCCCTTTGTGGGTAACTCCACCTTTCTCTCTGGCTGCCCTTAAGATTTTTTCCTTCATTTCAACTTTGGTGAATCTGGCAATTATGTGTCTTGGAGTTGCTCTTCTCGAGGAGTATCTTTGTGGCGTTCTCTGTATTTCCTGGATTTGAATGTTGGCCTGCCCTGCTAGGTTGGGGGAGTTCTCCTGGATGATATCCTGAAGAGTGTTTTCCAACTTGGTTCCATTTTCCCCCTCACTTTCAGGCACCCCAATCAGACGTAGATTTGGTCTTTTTACATAATCCCATAATTCTTGCAGGCTTTGTTCATTTCTTTTTCTTCTTTTTTCTTTTGGTTTCTCTTCTCGCTTCATTTCATTCATTTGATCCTCAATCGCTGATACTCTTTCTTCCAGTTGATCGAGTCAGTTACTGAAGCTTGTGCATTTGTCACGTATTTCTCGTGTCACAGTTTTCATCTCTTTCATTTCGTTTAGGACCTTCTCTGCATTAATTACTCTAGCCATCAATTCTTCCACTTTTTTTTTTCAAGATTTTTAGTTTCTTTGCGCTGGGTACGTAATTCCTCCTTTAGCTCTGAGAAATTTGATGGACTGACGCCTTCTTCTCTCATCTCGTCAAAGTCATTCTCCGTCCAGCTTTGATCCGTTGCTGGCGATGAGCTGCGCTCCTTTGCCGGGGGAGATGCGCTCTTATTTTTTGAATTTCCAGCTTTTCTGCCCTGCTTTTTCCCCATCTTTGTGATTTTATCTGCCTCTGGTCTTTGATGATGGTGATGTACTGATGGGGTTTTGTTGTATGTGTCCTTCCTGTTTGATAGTTTTCCTTCTAACAGTCAGGACCCTCAGCTGTAGGTCTGTTGGAGATTGCTTGAGGTCCACTCCAGACCCTGTTTGCCTGGGTATCAGCAGCAGAGGCTGCAGAAGATAGAATATTGCTGAACAGCGAGTGTACCTGTCTGATTCTTGCTTTGGAAGCTTCCTCTCAGGGGTGTACTCCACCCTGTGAGGTGTGGGGTGTCAGACTGCCCCTAGTGGGGGATGTCTCCCAGTTAGGCTACTCAGGGGTCAGGGACCCACCTGAGCAGGGAGTCTGTCCCTTCTCAGATCTCAACCTCCGTGTTGAGAGATCCACTGCTCTCTTCAAAGCTGTCAGACAGAGTCATTTGCGTCTGCAGAGGTTTCTGCTGTTTTTGTTATTGCTTACTCTGCCCTGTCCCCAGAGGTGGAGTCTACAGAGACCCTCAGGTTTCCTTGAGCTGCTGTGAGCTCCACCCAGTTCGAGCTTCCCAGCAGCTTTGTTTACCTACTTAAGCCTCAGCAATGGCGGGCGCCCCTCCCCCAGCCTCGCTGCTGCCTTGCCGGTAGATCACAGACTGCTGTGCTAACACTGAGGGAGGCTCCGTGGGTGTGGGACTCTCCCGGCCAGGTGTGGGATATGATCTCCTGATGTGCCTGTTTGCTTAAAGCGCAGTATTGGGGTGGGAGTTACCCGATTTTCCAGGTGTTGTGTGTATCAGTTCCCCTGGCTAGGAAAAGGGATTCCCTTCCCCCTGCGCTTCCTGGGTGAGGCAATGCCTCGCCCTGCTTCAGCTCTCGCTGGTCGGGCTGCAGCAGCTGACCAGCACCTATCGTCTGGCACTCCCCAGTGAGATGAACCCAGTACCTCAGTTGAAAATCCAGAAATCACCGGTCTTCTCTGTCGCTCGCGCTGGGAGTTGGAGACTGGAGTTGTTGCTATTCGGCCATCTTGCTCCGCCCCGACTATATGTATTTCTAATTAAGACACTCAATCAAATAAAAGTATATTACAGAATCTGTAGGCAATTTGCTTTTTCTATCCACCAATATCTCTATCTGTAGTAGTATATTGAGACTAATTATTTTTAAAGTAAATGTTTAAGCACCTATTGATGGAGATTTAGTTGTCTTATTGTTTGCTTTTATTCCAATAGAGGCAACCAATATGCAGTGTTCACGTTTTGTGTGCTTGTAAAAGTACAGCTGTGTGAATTCATAGAATTGGAATGAGTAGATTAATAGACACTAGCATTTTGAGTATATATAAGTACTGACACATTCCTCTCCCAAGTGAACAAGCATAGCTATACTTCCACTCCATTGCCAACATTAGCATCATCAAAGTTTTAATCTTGATAGTGTTACCGGGAAAATAATGGTATTTTTTGCTTTATTAATTTGCATTTATGATTTTGTTCATGTTTATTCAACATCTGATAATCCTGCTCATCTTTCTTTGATATTTTAATTTTTCTACAATCTGTCCAAATTTTTCCTTATTTTTCAGTTCTGATTTCTTTTTTTTAACTGATTTGTAAGAGTTGTTTAATAATAAAATATCAACACTTTAGTCCTGGTTATGCCTCCATATTATAGAAACTACTTTTCCAGTGTATTATTATTCTTATTTTATGCCACATGTAAACTTTTAACTTTTATATAGTGAGATTTATAAATATATCTCCTTTCTGCTTCCAGGTTTTGTATCATGCTTGGGAAGGACTTCTGCAGATTTATTCTTAAAAGCTATAACCAAAGCTGCTCAGTTTTGTGATCCCAGCATTTTGGGAGGCCCAGGTAGGAGGATCACTTGGATGCCATGAGTTTGCAATCAACGTGGGCAGGCAATGTAGGAAGACCCTGTATCACCAAAAAAAAAAAAAAAAAAAAAAAAAAAAATTAAATTAGCATGGATGGTGGTAAATGCCTGAGCATTTTCTACATATAGAAAAGTTGAAACAATTCTAGTTAACACTTACATACCTACCACTTAAATTTTACTATTATACTTGTATTATATGAGCTTCATCATTTTTAACTGTCCATCTATTCACTATCTTACTTTTTTTTTGTATTTCAAAGTAAATTGCGACACCTATGCTTTCCCCAAAGTATACTCTTTAGTTTTGAACCAGAAGTCTGGCCTTTTGCACACCTGACCATGCTTCTGTGTCCTAATTTGACCTGTTACTTTTTAATAGCTGACAACCTTCAGCTTATTGATGATCAAATGGCAGATGCTTATCCTCAACATACATAGTTTGAGTCTTTTGCAATAAAGCTAAATGAAGATAAGAGAGAAATAGAAAAGCAACTTCTGTCAGAAATGTGTCAAAAGGTAATCCTTGTTACTATTAACAAGAGTCATGTTTCTGTTTGTCATCTAAAGATTTAATCTTAGTTATATTAAATATTCCTGGAACTTTTAATAAAAAATGGAGTACATCCCCTGTTTGCATATCTTTTTTTTTTTTCTGGTGAGACCTGTTTATGCCTTTTGATTCAGCTCTAACAAATACAGTAAATGATACAAAACTATAGATTAAATAAATATAACATATTTGAACAGAGCATTAATGTGGAGCCTAGCTGTGGAGAGAGAATCTGTTGCTCTTCTTATAGTATAATGAATGGAACTTTTATGTTTTATAATCAATTTGCAGTTGAATTTTTTATGCAAGTGACAAGAGAGTATGAGAAGCAATTAGCTGTGTTCTGAAGTTATTTTGAGAAAGCTTGTCAAGTAGAATCTGAAGCCCACATTCTTCTGGAAAAGAGTATCATTGAGAGAAATCAAAAGCACCAAGAGGTGGTATTTACAAATATTTTACTGGGTGCCTGTTTCCTACAGCTTTTACTGGATTGATTCAAGATCCAGGAATGAGATGTTACAATTGAGGGAACAAGGCCCCAGAAGAGCAGTAAAGACTGTGGCAAAGAATGTATAAAAAGAACGATGGACCTTAAAAAGTATACACAGATTTGCGTCCTCTGAGACTAGTGGAAAGGCAAGAATTGCAGAGGTGACCAGTTGAGTTAGAATTATGAGAAACATACCCCCAAAAAACTTCCTCTTCTCAGGTAAAAGAAGGAGATAGATCAAGGGTTTCAGCAGCAGCTTAGAGGTGTAGAGTAGCTCATGTGGTTAAGGTAAGAACAGCTCTTTAAAGGAAAGCTGACTGATTATCTGTACTGAAGGCCTGGCTGTGGTTGGGGTAACCTGGAATTGAGAGAGACAAAACCACATGTTTGTCAGTAAGTTTTCTGTTCTAGCTCTGGGGAGGAATTTTAAGGGTGTCTCTCTGCTGCCCCTTTCAGTGAGGGTGGAAAGATGGAGATGCTCCGGAAGTGGAACTATGCAGAGCATAATTCATTTTCCTTGAGAAATGCAGTCTATTTCATTGGTTTTCTGTGGTTCTCCTGTGTAGTGAAGGTCAGCAGAGGAGAGAGCAGATGGCTGGTAACCTAGGGGGAAAGGCAGAGTTGAGTGGTAGTCTCAATGGTCAAGAACTAGATCTAGAGAGACTGGCAGGTGGAAGAATAAAGATGGTCCAGCAGTGCAGAATTGCAGAGTGAGGTTTCAGGTGGAGAATAGATATCAACGGCGGTGTGCTATCATTGGATGAATCCATGGAAATGAGCAAGAGTAGAGATCCCTGGGGTGAAGGAGTCACCAGGGCCCCAAGGGTCATCCATGTGGCCGTTTGATCTCATCACCAGTAAAGTAACTGGATAGGAGATGAAGAGGATGAGGGGTGACAGAGAGTTTATGTTGGCAAGTGGAATTCTATCTACTTCTTTTTGAAATCTTATTCCTTTTCCAAGTGTGTGTCTTAGACCAGACAGTCTAAGAAATGCAGCAGTATTTCAAACATACATCTAAAACTGCTGCTACTAGATGTTAAAAGTAGGAAGGCTTCCCTAGAGTGCCCACTCTTGCTTGGAGCTTCTAAATGTGACATAGTTGCTTAATGCTAACAGCACCGACTGTAAAATTTTCTACAGCATTTCTGGAAATAGGGCTTGCCTCAGCTGTAAAATTGAAAGTTGGATGCACAGATCTTTGACATGATTAAAGTGTGTTTAGACTAATAACTTCAACTTCAAGCTAGGTGACTGAGTAGATTTCTGTCTCTTCAACTGTGAGTATCTGAAGACTTTGAGGAAGATTGTCATTCTCATTGAAAACACCATGCCTGTATTTCCCCACCTGGAATATCAATCCTCTTCTCCCCCTGATAAAACCATAATGTCATTCATGGCCCAGTTTGTATGTCACCCTTGCAATGCCTTCCCTGACTCCCACTGAGCAACTCATTTATGTCTCATTCCTGCATTCAGTCTTTATTTACCTCAGTTATAAAATTATTCTATCTTAGTGTGATTGTTTCTCACTATACTGTGAGGTCTTCAGAGATGAGGACTATATCTGTCTATACTTTTATATCCAGTTCCCAGTATGCTGCTTGACATATGATAGGTAGTTAATAAATTCGTGCTCTGTGAAGATGTAAGTGGAAGGTTGTCTCATTCATTTAAAAGTTCATACAAGTTTGCTAACTGTGAGTCACAATGATTAATGAACTAAAACATTCAGACAGCACCACCACTAAAAACCATGTGGATTTTACTCTTTGGAGTTCTATTTCTGAATGTACATTTTACTTATTGTTTTCCTGAAGAACTTCACAAATTTTAGTTATGGGGGCCAGGTGTGGTGGCTCATGCCTGTAGTTTTAGCACATTGAGAAGCTGATATGGTGATCTCATTTGAGCCCAGAGGTTCAACACCAGCCTAGGCAGCATGGCAGAACCCCACCTCTACAAAAAAATCAGCTGAACTTGTTGGTGTGTGTTTGTAGTCTCAGCTACTCAGAAGGCTGAAGTAGGAGGAGCCCTTGAATCTGGGAGGCAGAGGTTGCAGTTACCCAAAATCACAACAGTGCACTCAGGCCTGGGCAACAGAGCAGAACCCAGTCTCTCTCTCTGTCTCTCTACACACACACACACACACACACACACACACACACACACACACACAAGGAATGCAGAGATGTTAATTGAGTAGCAAAAATTACACAAGGGATGTTTACAATATATGGAAATATAGTTTAACAGAAATTGAGGGAGTAAATATGCAGCTGGAATAGCTAGATCAGGAAAACATTGAAGTGGATTTTTTTTTTTTTTTTGAAATGAAGTTTTAATCTTTTGCCAAGACTAGAGTGCAATGGCACTGCCTCGGCTCACTGCAAGCTCTGCATTGCAGGTTCAAGTGATTCTCCTGCCTCAGATCCTCAACTAGCTGGGATTAGAGGTGCCCGCTACTGTACCCAGTAATTTTTTGTAATTTTTGTAGGGATGTGGCTTTACCATTTTGGCCAGGTTGGTCTAAACCTTTTGATCACAGATAATCAGCCTGTTTTGGCCTCCCAAAGGGCTTGGATTATAGGAGGAAGTCACCATTGCCAGCTGAGTTGTAATCATATGAAGGTGAAATTGTTATTCTCAATTTCTGTACTTTGGTTTTGGAATTTAGGAAGCAGTATATTTACTTAAATTTGTTATGTTTTCATTAACTTGCGTGCTAAAACTTAATGCCTTTTTAAAACTTATTTTTTGAGACAGAGTCTTGCTCTGTCACCTAGGCTGCAGTGCAGTGGTCTGATCTCTGTTCATTGCAAATTCCACCTGTCAAGTTCAAGCAATTCCCTGTCTACCTTCTGAGTACCTGGGATTACAGGCGCCTGCCACCATGCCCAGCTAACTTTTGTATTTTCAGTAGAGATGGAGTTTTGCCATCTTGCCTGGGCTGATCGTGAACTCCTGACCTCATGACCTACCTGCCTCAGCCTGTCAAAGTGCTGGGATTACAAGCATGAGCCACCACAACCAGCCAAAATTGATGTCAGTTTGAAACAAGAAAGTTTATGATCAAAGTCTTCTTTTACTAAAAGATATGCATTTGTTAAGAGAAAGAAAAACAGGGCTGAAACAGAGAGTTGAAGATTTTGAATTGTGCATATGCATGTTTATTTTGGATATTCAAAATGATGAGACTAAAAAGGATTACTAAATATTCTAATATTTATTGCCAAGTAGAAGTCTTTTTATATAGGTGATATCACCTAGCATTAGAAGTTACACATTTAGAGAAACAAACACTAGGGCTGTGCTTTTGAAATATTAACCGTTAAGATTAAAGGCATAATGAGATGCTATCACCAGGCTACAGTAACATCAAACAGAGAACTTGGAGAAGCTGTTAACGAGTCCTTCAGGTCTGATAGTTTTGTGTATTTATGTACTGTAACTGAATTTCAAATATCCAGGCCTGCGGCTTTTACCAGCTCTGTGCTCATAAAAAGGAAGTATTGTGGTTTGACTTGATTTGTACTGTATGAAACTATTTCTCAATGCTATTCACTTTTCTCTAAGTACTCACAGATGTTTCATCCTTCATGTATTATCTGGGATTGACAGCAAGCTCCCCTGTCTATAGTTTCACAAGAAGCTTCTTTTTCCATTGGGAATGTGCTGTTGATTGACACCCATAGATACTTTAGGGATTTTAGCTCCTTAACAAATTTGTCTCCATCTTATTTAATTTTGTTTTCTCACTTCTATAGGTTTGATTTTTTGTTGCAGCTTGTTGTGTACTTTACTGTCTTTTTGGAAATAATGAAAAGGTAAATTAATCGAGAGAGAGAAAAAAAGAGAAACAACATTTGGGCAGAGAGAGTGCATCACATTTTTTACCTCCATTTTCTCTACTGCTTTTCCCTACCCTCAACATACATACTAAATCAATGTAGTTTACCTCTCCATGGTTTCCAGATTACCAGAAGATGGAGCTAATACCTGGAGCCTTTAAATTTCTTAGACTAGTCGGTGTTTTGCGGTACTCATCAGGTTGACTGGATCTCATCACCTGTGAATCTACTTCCCTGGCTTGGGAATTGGTGCAATGGGTGATTTGAAGTCTCACTACGAAGATCATTCTGTTTTTAAGTATTTGGAAGCCATGAATGACCCATCTATCTGTTACTGTCTCTTTTGGTACTTGATCAGTATTCAATCAATAGTTTTTTGTTTTGTAGGGATTTTTTTGTTGGTGTTGTTTTGGTTTTAAAAAACAGGATCTTGCTATGTTGTTTGTCCAGGCTGATCTGAAACTCTTGGGTTCAAGTGATTCTCCTCCCTCAGTGTTCTGCAAAGCTGGGATTGTAGTTGAAGGTCACCATACTTGGCCAAAGCTGATAGATTATTAAGTGAGAAAAACAAATATTGTACCTTAAATATCTATCATCAGATAATTAAAATCTAGAGTTACAAACAGCATTGTAGAAGATTCAAATATATAAGTACATTTTTTTTTTTTTTTTGAGATGGAGTTTTGCTGTTGTTGCCCAGGCTGGAGTGCAATGGTGCAATCTCTGCTCTCTGCAAACTCTGCCTCCTGGGTTGAAGTGATTCTCCTTCCTCAGCCTCTTGAGTAGCTGGAATTATAGGTATGTGACACTGTGCCTGGCTAATTTTGCATTTTTAGTAGAGATGGGATTTCACCATGTGGGCCAGGCTGATCTGAAACTCCTATACTGAGGTGATCCACCTGCCTTGGCCTCCCAAAGTGCTGGGATTACAGGCATGAGCCACAGCTCCCAGCCCATAAGTGCACTTTTATTACTTTGTAACTAACGGTATTATTCTTTCATCCCAGAAGTGATTGGGACCATTTATCACCTTTAAGTGTTAATTATCTTCTATGAGAAACCAATTCTCTTGAGACTCTCCCACTCCACTCAGTCAGAGACTCTCCCACTCTTCTCAGTCATATGCCACAGCCCCCTGCTTCTGCTAGTTTAAATACACTGTAACTAGGTCAGTTCATGAAATACACTGAGAATTTCTAGCTCTTTCCTTCTACTTCCCAGCAGTAACTGTCATGTAGCAGTTTAAGTCTGCTGAATTAAAACCATGTCATGTGATGTTTTTCCTAAATTTGTTAACTCATCTATTATAAATTATTTACTTTATGTTTTCAGATAATTTCAGAAACCAGCATCTCAAGGAAGAAAAATATAAAAGCATGATTGAGGATTTAGGAGATGAGAGCATAATACAGGGTGTCTTGAGGAGACCTATGACTGAAAGCTGAAAAATAAATTTCTAAAGTAATTGTTTGCCTCATTTGAAGAAGTAATATATTTAAATTTCATTGATAGCAACGTAACAAAAACTAACGAAGTAGTCTATGATTAACATCTTATGGAAACTTTCCTGTTTGAAAAAAACACATATGTTTATCAAAAGTCAATAGTTTCCTGCATTGGAGTTAGGGTAGTTTTTAAAAGATAAGGTATAGAAAAGCACATCCTCTGTTCTTCTTACTCATGGCTTATTGAATTTTTATCAAGGACTCTGGTTTGCTTTAAATTTCATGGCACATTGTGACTTGCTCAGGTTGCATAGTTGATAAGCTGTAGAGTTTGAATTATAGTCACTTTTTGTTACATTTTCCTCTAGCCCACTCATGCTGCCACAAAAATGGGAATATCTAGCAATGTATAAATTATAGTTAATGTTCAGATTGTTTGTCAGTGAACATGTACCTTGTATTCCTTCAAGATTTTGCAAAGCCACAATCAAAAGAAAATAGCTAAAATTAACTATGTGAGGCAAAACTTAATATAGGGAAAGGAAAGTATGGACAAGTATGGTTACTTTGTCTTTCCTTTACTCTGACCTTGTGTATCAGTAATACCTCAGTGCTAGGACATTATGCCCATGTGGTAACTTTTCAGTGGGTTTGAAAACATCTGACACATAAAAAATGCTCAGTTAATATTTGCTGTTAATGTGTCAGGAGGAAATGACACAACTTGGGTGCTCTGGGTATTTATATGGCCTCTTTTTATTGCCTTCCTCTTAATTTATCATCAATATTCTATTACACAAAGGTTTCTTGAGGTTATTCTATAAACAAATTATGTATTTTTAAAAGAACAGTTTTTTAATAGATTCTGAATTACCAATATATTCTCAATATATTTTGATAAATCTGTAGTTGTCAAAAAGTTGAGAGCAGCTTATTGCCTCTGGTACATATTACTGCTAACCATGAGAAATTTTATTTTTTACTTATGAAAATGATATATTTTACCCAATTTTTGTCAGTTTTGTATTAAAATAGCTAACATGAAGTTTCTGTAGTTACTGACTTTTTAGGAATACATGTATTAAACTATGTTTGCTGATCTTATATAGTTATGTAGCTAGTGAACTATTTGGTATCATTGTGACAGCTTCCATGACCTGCACGGTGTCTTTCTGGCTTTGGGAATTCCTGTATGACGTTGGCAAGTGTTGGAGTTTGGTGACTGTTCACCATAGAAATGATTCTTTATCTGTTTGGAATCCAAAGGCAGCTTGTAAAAGCGGCGACAGAAAAGTAAAACTGTGAAAATGTGCCTTTGGGCATTGCTAATTCAGATATAATGCTCTTAGCTCCTAGTTCCCCAGACTGGGCTTTGTCCCTGGGCACTGTCCCTGGGCACAAAAATTCCTTACATTAGTTTGGGCTGGTCAGATAATACAGGTGGGTTGAAAGTGACTGTCTAATTATCATTTGGGATTGAGTCTGTTGTGTGCTGTGTAAATTTAATTTTCTTCCTCACTCTTTGGGTCAGTTGAGACCAACTGGAAGTGATGTTTTTAATAACCTTATGACAACACAACTCTCCATTTTTATGACTGTGTTTTATAACCTCAAGGCAGGGTTTTACTGAACATTTTATGTTTGAAAGTCATTTCGCTGACTTTAGTACTGAGGGACTTTGAAATTCACACAAGGTCGTGCTCAGTTCCCTCAGGTGCACTTGTACCAAAGATAAGCTCCTGCATGTATAACCATCTTGCTGGAAAGGTAACTGAGAAACTTATATTTAGTTGTTCTGATTCTCAGGTATCAACTTGAACTAACGGATAACTACATCATTAGAACTAATTGACTGATTGAAGAAGAAATGAAAAATAAAGGTGATGTTTAAGTGGGGTAAGAAGCCGTAGTGTTCAGTTTTGATACAGGTTATTAGCTTCCCAATTTGGGTCTGTTTTATATTCTTAAAAAGAAAAAAACAAACAAACAAAAAAAACACTTATGCTTCATTGTTCTTCAGTAGTTCATACTTTTTGTAATTTTAATTATGCAAAATTAAAAAAAAACATTATCTTCACTGCCTTTTGAGAAACCATTATTTTTAACATTTTATATAATCAGAAAGGCCAGTGATTTTTTTCTGTATTTTTATTAAACTTTATTTCAATATATTTTGACATCTGTAATTATCAAGAAGTTGGCAGCAACTTATTGTCTCTGGTACATATTACTTGTAACCATGATATAACTTCTTTTTCACTTATGGAAAAATTTTTAACTCTCTGTCTCCTGTGACATACCTTCTTATTTCATTGCCTTCTAATATATGTTTTTACTTTATTTATAACCTCCTGAATTCTTGCATATATTGCCCTTGAGGCTAGAAGGTGAGTAATTTCTCAATTTTCAGATATTTTACATTTCAATATATTTTAAAGAAATTGCCTGTAATGAGAAGTGAAGTTTTGGTGGAATTTTCAAATAGATTCTTGGGAGTACACCAAAGGTGGTTATTTGATGTTGTTCAGATACCCACTGTGTGGCTTTCTCCTTTACTACTATCTTATGGAGACTAACACTTCTTTTATAAATTAGTGCCATCATCTATGTAACAAATTATGCTTTGATAATTTGTCTACATGGATTCAAGTTAAATAAAATGAAAATGACAAACTAATACCTACAATACAATAACAATGTTGTCTTTTGTGATATAGTAACAGATTGATCTTCTTCAAGGAAGTTAAAAGCTCTCTGGTTAGCAGGTGTAGATGGTGGAATTTCACCACATAGATGAAAGTTATAGCTTCACATCACCGATAAGTTAGCAGGGTTCATTTCTTACTTGCCTGTGAAAGTGTTGTCCCCTATACAGGCTCTTTGATATTATGAAATAAGAGTCATTAGGTCTGACACACTGGCTATAAATATTAAATAGCTTTTGTATTCTCTAGGAAAACATTATGGTGTTTGAAGGGCTCTTTCAGGAAAAGCCGTTTACTTGCAAGAGGCGCTTATGGTAATTAATACAAAAAAGGAGGAACTCAATCAATCTGTACATTTTATGTAAGAACTTGAGGGAATTGTTCAGCATATTTTCTGAAATAGAGTTTAAGCAATATATAAAATTTTAGTCATACATAATTTGTTCAAAGTCTTTCTCTTGAGATGTTTAAACTGCCATTTCTATGGTGAAGAGGGGGATGACTAAAGTTAATTCAAAAGTTCTTAATTTCAATCAACACCATATAGGAAAGTGTAGATAGTACTGTGAGTCTTAGAGTCCTCCTTGAATGCTATCTGTGTTTCTTATTGTTTCTGTGCCTTTGGGCAGGTCTTTTGACTGCATATTCCTCAGCTGTAAACTCTAGGATATTTCCACGTTATAGGGTTGTTGAGGGAATTCAGTGAGCTAACTTATGTGCCTAGTTCATAGCAGGTGGTCAATATTATTATTGATGAGTTTCTACATCAACCTATTCTCTCTTTCCATCAGAAGCAGCTAAAAGTTTTTGTCTTTACAGTGTTATCTCACAGATTTAAACAAAATATGTTGTTTTGCATTTATCACATGCCATTGCTCCTTTTCTTTTCTGTTTATTGTGCTTCCTGTCTGATAATGAAGCTGGAAATTTAGGCACTTGAAACATTTTAAATATAAAGTTAATTTTTGCAAGTTTAACTTACATGAGAACTTTGTAGTTCTTCATACTCAAATATGAGATACAGTACACAAATAAAAGAAATATACTACACAATTTTTTGTTTTGTTTTGTTTTTGAGACTGAGTCTCATTCTGTCATTCAGCCTGGAGTACACTAATGTGATCTCAGCTCACTACAATCATCACCTTCCAGGTTCAAGCAACTCTTGTGTCTCCACCTCCCGAGAAGCTGGAATTATAGCCATGCCCCACCACAGCAAGCAAATTATGTATTTCTTTTTTTACTTACTTTCTTTTTTATTTTTAGGATGGAGTCTCATTCTGTTGCTCAGGTTGGAGTGTAATGACGCAAACTGGGCTCACTCCAAACATTGCCTTCAGGTTCAAATGATTCCCCTGCTTCAACCTTATTGACACTGCTACCAAGCTGGGCTAATATTGGTAGTTTTAGTCAAGATGGGGTTTCACCATGTTGGCTAGGCTGGTATCAAATTTTTGACCTCAAGTGATCTGCCCATCATGGTCTCCCACTCTGCTGGGATTACAAGTCTGAGCCACAGTGCCCTGCTGTATTTGTAGTAGAGATGGGGATTTTCCACGTTGCCCAAGGTGGTCTGGAACTTCTGAGCTCAAGCAATCCTCTCATCTTGGCCTCCCAAAGTGCTGGAGTTACAGGTGGGAGCCACCATGCCTGGCCATTTTTACCTTACTTTTTATATTTAAAACAAATCTATATTGCTATGATGAGTGATTATTGTTAGGTTCTTCGTCGCCTCTGAAAAATGAGTTGATAATCTTAGAAGAACTTGCTTCATGGGATTTGGACCATAAAACTTCCTCTGCCTCTGAAAAATGAGGTGATAATCTTAGAAGGACTTGCTTCATGGGATTTTGTCCATAAAACTTCCTCTGCCCCAACTGTAGGGCAGAAGGTAATTTCTGTTACTGTCCTTTGGGTCTTTTTTGCAGAGATTCAGACCTCTGTTTAGTGACCTTAGTTTAATTGTGACACTATGCATAAAGGAGCCTGTCAGCTTTTACTTTGGCAGCACTATAAAGACGTCATTCAAATGTAAGTTTTCCTTTTTAAATTTCAGATTGAGTTAGTGTCTGTCAAAGCACAGTTTTTGGCAATAACAAAACAAATATATGCTGAATGAAAGTGTTCAAGAGATGAGTGACTATTTACTACTACAAGAAGAAAAACTAGAAGAGAATAAAAATGAAAACATGCATCTCCTAAACCATATGTCCACCCCCTAGGTTCAAACAATTCTTCTGCCTCTGCCTCCCAAGTAGCTCAGACTACAGGAATGCACTCCTACACATGGCTAATTTTTGTATACTTAATAGACACAGGGTTTCACCGTGTTTGCCAGATTGGTCTTAATCTTTTGACCAAATAATCCACTAGCCTCTGCCTCACAAACTGCTGGGATTACAGGTGTAAGCCACTGTGCACAGCTTGATTGTTTTAGTGATTCATACTAGATCAGTCTGAATATGTCACTCTTTATTAAAAAATTCTTAGATGACTTTGACTGTACGGCCCATCTGCCTTCTGCCTGGATCCCACACAATAACAGAGAAACAGCCAAAGCAGGAGTAAAACTCCCATTCACAATTGCTAAGACAATATAATACCTTGGAATAAAATTACAAGGGATGTGAAGAACCTATTCAAGGAGAACTTCAAACCACTGCTCAAAGAAATAAGAGAGGACATAAAGAAATGAAAAAAGTCTCCATGCTCATGGATAGGAAGAATCAATATTGTAAAAATGCCCATACTGCCCAAAGTAATTTATTGATTTAGTGTTATTCCCATCAAGCTACCATTTTTCTTCTTCACAAAATTTGGAAAAAACTACTTTGAAGTTCATATGGAACCAAAAAAGAGCCTGCGTAGCCAAGACAAGCTTAAGCAAAAAGAACAAAGCTGGAGGCATCACACTACCTAACTTCAAACTGTATTACAGGCTACAGTAACCAAAACAGCATGGTACTTTTACCAAAACAGATATACAGACCAATGGAACGGAACAGTGGCCTCAAAAATAATACCATACATCTACTACCATCTGATCTTTGACAAACCTGAAACAAGTATAACAATAAATTTTGTTGGGAAAACTGGATAGCCATATGCAGAATACTGAAATTGGACCCCTTCCTTACACATTATGCAAAAATCAATTCAGGATGGATTATTATTGATTATTAAAGAAATGCAAATCAAAAAATCAATGAGATACCATCTCATACCTGTCAGAATGGCTAATACCATAAAGAAAAGTAATAACAGATGCAGGCGAGATTACATAGACCAAAGAACAATTATGCAGTGTTGGTAGCAATATAAATTGCTTTTTGCATAATGTTCCAAATCATTGCTACTGTGAATAATTGCAATAAATACACGTGTTCATGTGTCTTTATGGTAGAATGATTTATAGTCCTTTGGTTATATGTCCAGTAATGCGATTGCAGGGTCAAACGGTATTTCTAGTTCTAGTTCCTTGAAGAATTGCCACAGTCTTCCGCAAGGATTAAATAATTAACACTCCCACTAACCCTGTAAAACTCTTTCTATTTCTCCAAATCCTCTATAGCATCTGCTGTTTTCTGACTTTTTAATGATTGCCATTCTAACTGGCATGAGATGGTATCTCATTGTGGTTTTGATTTGTATTTCTCTAATAATGAATGTTGATGAGCATTTTTTCATGTTTGTTGGCTGTATCAAAGTCTTCTTTGGAGAATTTTCTGTTCATATCCTTTGCCCACTGTTTTATGAGGTTCTTTGTTTTTTTTTGTTTTTTTTTTTTTTGTTTTTTTTCTTGTAAACTTGTTTAAGTTCCTTGTAGATTACGGATATTAGCCATGTTTCCAAATAAAGAGGTTGCAATATTTTTCACTCATTCTGTAGGTTTTCTGTTCACACTGATGATAGTTCATTTTGTTGTGCAGAAGCCCTTTAGTTTAATTAGATCCCATTTGTCAATTTTGGCTTTTATTGTCACTGCTCTTGGTGTTTAAACATGAAGACTTTGCACATGCCTATGTCCTGAATGGTGTAGCCTAGGTTTTCTGATAGGAATTTTATGGCTTTAATTCACAATGTAAATTAGTTCAACTATTGTAGAAAGCAGTAGGGTGATTCCTCAAAGAGTGGAAAGTAGAACTGCTGTTCACCCCACAATCCGCTTACTGGATATGTACCCAGAGAAACATAAATCACTCTACCATAAAGACACATGAATGCAAATGTTCACTGTGGACTGTTCACAGCAGAAGACATGGAATTAACCAAATGCCCATCAATGACAGATTGGATTAAAGAAAATGTGGTACATACCCACAAGAAATACCATGCAGCCATAAAAAAGAATACAATTATGCCTTTTGAGGGAACATGGATGGAGCTGAAGGATATTGAGAAATGTGAGCCTCCAAGTTGGTTTTTGTTTTCAATAACATTTTGGCTATTGAGCATCCCTTGAAATTTATATGAATTTTAGAATTGGCTTGCCCATTTCTACCAAAGGACTTTGGTATTTTAATAGGAATCACAATGAATTTGTAGATTGCTTTGTGCAGTATTGTCACATAAAAGTCATCTTCTAATCCAGAAACATTGAGTGTCTTTACATTTAATTAGGGTTTCTGGAATTTTTTTCAACAGTGTTTTGTAATTTTTCATATCTAATTTTTGCACCTTGGTTAAATTTAGTCTTAAAAACATTATAATCAGCTGGGCGCAGTGGCTCACACCTGTAATCCCAGCACTTTGGGAGGCCGAGGCAGGCGGATCACAAGGTCAGGAGATCGAGACCATCCTGGCTAACACATTGAAACCCCGTCTCTACTAAAAATACAAAAAACTAGCCGGGTGTGGTGGCGGCGCCTGTAGTCCCAGCTACTTGGGAGGCTGAGGCAGGAGAATGGCGTGAACCCGGGAGGTGGAGCTTGCAGTGAGCCGAGATCCGGCCACTGCACTCCAGCCTGGGCGACAGAGCGAGACTCCGTCTCAAAAACAAAACAAAACAAAAACATTATGATCATTGATGTTTTCTTGTTGTTTTGTGAGACAGGGCCTTATTCTGTTGCCCAGGTGGGAATGTGGTTGTACAATCATAGCTAACTGTGGCTTCAAAGAGTTTGGCTTGAGCAATCCTCCCACCTTGGCCTCCCAAAGTACTGGAATTACAGGTGTAAACCACACTCAGCCTGTTGTTTTTTTGTTTGTTTTTGCTTTCTCTTTTGACAGTTAAAAACGGTGATTTTCTTTATAATCAATGAAAATATAGTACATTAAATTGCCCAGAAGGCATAATGTGCAAGAACTGTAAGTTGTATAGTTGACTTATTGACCATCTTGTTGAAGTTCAATTACTTCTTAAGAACTTGTACTTGGTAACCTTCCAAAATCATCTTTTAATAAACTTATTAAATAGTACCAATTAAAAAATGACAAGAAAAGACACATTTAAACAATATTGAAGTTTATCAAAGGACTTAAGAAATTTCAACTCATTTTCTTTCCTACCTTCCTCCCTACCCTACCCTCCCTCCCGCCTTCCCTCCCTCCCTCCCTGCCTTTCTTCCTTCCTTCTTTCCTTCCTTTTTTGAAACAGTGTCTCACTTTTTCTGGAGGGTGGACTGCAGTTGTGTCATCATGGCTCACTGCAGCCTGCAGCCTCTCACTCCCGGGCTCCTTTGATCTTTCTGCCTTAGCTTCAGCCGCAATTACCTGGCTATTTTTTTTTTCCTGTTTTTTTCTTTGTAGAGACAATAGTTTGCCATGTTGCCTGGGCTCATCTCAAACCTCTGGGCTCAAGTGATGTCCCTGCCTTGACTTCCCAAAGTGCTGAGATTACAGGCTTCAAGAAAACATTTATTGTATTAGGGTCAGTAAAAATAAATGAATGTTTTGGCTAAGTTATGAACATACCTCTTATGCAATTATTTCATAACTCTAGCAATGCTTTGGGCAGCAACAAAAAAATGGAATTTAAAAATCCCTGTGGAACCATAGGTGTAGTAAAATATGTAGGTAAAAAATGTGCAGGCTCTTGGCATTACTTAATGAAAGAATTTCTCTCTCTCTCAAATTGACTGCAATGGTTTTCTTCTCAGAAAAATGGCCTGGACCACTCAAGGATGGATTCATTATTGCTGATGTTTGTGCATGTTCTTTTATAAAAAAAAATTATGACTCAAAGGATATATTTTTGACACCTTGGCATTAGGGCTTTCAAAACTGCTAGAGGTTTTCTTTTCTTCATTCAATACACTTTAAAGTAATTCTACTTTGATTTCTCAGAAACTTGAACAGTTTCTGGTTAGCCCCACAGCCACTGCAGCCAGGTCCCAATGTAGCAGTATAGCCTCACCTCCAAGGCTGTCCAGACCCCCAGCTGCCTGTATCTGTGGCTTTCAGGGTACTTGGAAAGATTCCAGCCTCTTTTTTTTTTTTTTTTTTGTTTTGTTTTAGAAACAAAATTGTTGCCTTAATTTCATTTTATACGGTTCATAAACTGTGAAAAGAAATAGCTTTTGTGAATAGAAATAGATTTTGTGAATAGAAATAGATTTTGTGGCCAGGTGCAATGGCTCGTGCCTGTTATCTCAGCACTTTAGGAAGCCAAGGCGGGCACGTCATCTGAAGTCAGGAGTTCAAGACCAGCCTGACTAACATAGAGAAATCCAGTATCTAGTGGAAATACAAAATTAGCTGGGCGTGGTGGGGCATGTCTGAATCCCAGCTACTTAGGAGGCTGTGGCAGGAGAATCGCTCAAACCCAAGAGACAGAGGTTGCTGTGAGCCGAGATTGTGCCATTGCATTAAAGCCTGGGCAACAAGAGCAAAACGCCGTCAAAAAGGAAAAGAAAAAAAAATATTTTTTTGTGTGTTGATATTTTTCCCTATTGTTATACTTGCTTACTAGATTTCATAATTTCTGGTTGGTTCCTTATGGTTTTCTGTGTAGGAGATCTGTGAGTAGTTTTACTTTTCCACCTATGAGTGTTTTTTTTGTGTGTGTGTGTATATTTATGTAAAATATATATTATAGATTATATATATTTATATAAATATAATATATAGATTATATTATATTTATATAAATATATATTAAAAATAGTTCTAATAGCACTTCTAGTACATGATTTAATACATTTTATCATCAATGCTATGTCCTTCATCTTAAAGCTTTGGTTCCCAACAATTTAGGTGATGATTGTTATGGGTTTTGTATAAAGATGTTTTATCACAGGGAAAAAATGGTATCAGAGTTTATTGAATTTTTAATTGTTAAATGTGTTGACTGTCTTTAAGTACTTTCTGTGAAAGTTGAGACAAACCTGGTGTGTTGCAACATTTGATTTACATAATATATTGAAAAGGGATGGCATTAGAATGGTTAAAAAAAACCCTGGATTTTCTCAGAAAGGATCTTAAACCATGTAGTTTATAATGTCTTCACTCATTTGGTTAAATATTGTAGTATCTATAATGATCAGATTTGGTAACATTTAGTTTTTTGTCCTAGTGATATCATATGTTTAATTCAATACTCATTTGGGCTTAGAAAGAGGTATGATTTCTTGTGCTCTTATGGGTGTAAGGGATTAGAGAATATATTTAAATTTTCTTAAGCATAGTGGGGTAACCTTAAGGATAGGATAGAAATGGAGGATTACTCTAGGGTTTACAATTGCAGAACAAGTTCAGGATTACAGTGAGGATTAGAGCTGTGCTTGAGATAAGATTTAGTGTTGGGGTAGGATTAGGGTTCAAGTTAGAGTTAAGAGTAGGGGTATGGGTTAGGCTTAGGTTTGAGTTTAGGGTTAGGGGTCGGAATCAGGATTAGAGGTTAGGTTTGGGATTGGGTTATGCTTAGGTTTAGTGTAAAAAGATAGGCTTACAGTTAGAGGTTAGGAATCAGGGTCATAGCTAGGGTTTGGGTTAGTGTTAAGGGTTAACGTGAGGGTAAGGGTTAAAGCGTTAGTGTTAGGTTTCGGTGTTTGGGTTAGTGTTTGGCATTAGGATGGGGCTTAGGGTTATGTTTAGGGTTAGGGTTCACAGTTCAGGGTTAACTTTTAGGGTTATTGTTAAGGTTAGTGTTCATATTTATAGTTAGATGTTAGTGTTAGTGTTGGGTATACCATTAGGTCTTTGGATTTAGGTTTAGCATTACCGTTAGGGCTGGGTTTGTGTTGAAGTTAAGGTTAGTGGTCAGAATGAGGGTTACACTTAGGGATGGGTTTAGAGTTTAGGATTAGGGTTACAGTTTTGTGTAGTGTTATGGTTAGGGGTTAGCATTTATGTTTAGTGTTAGTATCAAAGTTTTTTTAGAGTTAGGGGCTAAGATTAGGTTAAGTTTAGGGTTTAGGTTTAATAAGGGCCACAGATGTTTGTTTAGGGCTAGGGTTAGTGTTAAGGGTTAGGGTTTATGATTTAGGGTTAAAGTTATGATTAGGTTCAATGTTTAGGGTAACAGTAGGTTTTTACATTTAGTCCCAAAGTTAAGATTATGTTAGAATTATTTTAGTTTTACTGTTAGGATAAGGGTATTTGGGTTAGTGTTTAGTGTGAGTTTTAGAGTTATGGGATGCAGTTAAAGTTACCTTCAGTGTTCTTGGGATTTGGGTTTTATAGTTAGAATTAGGGTTAAGTTTAGTGGTAGTGTGAGGGATCACATTAGGGTTTGTATTAGGGTTAGGTTTAGGATTCAGGATGAGGGTTAAAAGCATTAAGTTTAGTGTTAGGAACATGATTTAAATGTTTGGTTTAGAGTTAAAATTTAAGGTTATGGTTTAGTGTTAGTTTACGGTTTAACATTGGGTGCCTGTTTGTGGTTCAGGTAGATTTAGGATGATGGTTAAAGTGTTTGGATAAAGATTAGGATTAGGGTTAGTGTTAGGGTTAGATTAGGGCTTGATGTTTGTGTTAAAGTTAGGGTTTAGGGTTTTGCTAATGATTAGGTTATGTTTAGGGTTAGTGTTATAATTAGGGTTAGGATTTGGGCTTCAGATTCTCTGTGTAGTATAATGTAAGGTTTATGTTTTTGTTTGGGGTTGTTGTTCATGTAGGGGTAGGGTTAAGTTAACAGTAAAAGGGTGAGGATTAATGGTAAGGGTTAGGTTCAGTGTCAGATTAGAGTTAGGCTTACTGTTAGGGTGTACATTTGGGGTTGGTGTTAGAGTTGAAGTTAGGGTTAGGATTTGGGGTAGGGATTAAGGATAGGTTTTTCGGTTAGTGTTAGGGTTTGGGATTAGTGGTAGGGATTATTGTTTGTCTTAGTGTTAATTTAGGGACTAAGGTTTAGTTTAGCATTTAGGGTTAGGGTGTTGGTTTATGATTAGGGTTACGGGTTACAGTTAGAATTCATCGTTTAAGATTAGGATTATGGTTAGGTTTTAGGTTTTAGGTTTAGAGTTACGGTTTAGGTTTATTTTTAGTGATAGATTTAGAGTTAGGTTAGTTTTACTGTTAAAGATCTGGTTTTATGCTTTTACAGTTAGGATTAGTGTTATTGATAGGGTTATGTGTTGAGCTTATGGTTAGGTTTAGTTTTTCAGAGTTTTATTTTTAGCTTTGGGATTACATTTAAAAATGAGGGATTGGCCTTGGGTTAGGGTTTCAAGGTTAGATTTAGGATTAAGTGTTAGGATTAGTATTTAGGGTAAGGATTAAATTTAGGTTATCAGATAAAGTAAGTTTCACATTTAGAGTAAGAGGGTATGGGTTAACATTAGGGTTAGGGTTATCTTTAGGATATAGAATTAGTGTTAAAAGTTAGTTGTTAGGGTTGGAGTTTAGTGTTAGTGTTCGTGGTTTCATTGAGTTTGTGGTTGTGGGTCTGTTGGTGTTATACATAGGGCATGGTGTTAGAATTAGATTAAGTTTAGAATTATTGTTTAATTTTATTGTTAGGGTTAGGATAGGTGTAGGATAAACTTTAGGGTTATAGTTATGGTTAGTGTTTAAATTTAGATTAAGGGGCTAAGGTTATGTTTAGTATTATGATTACAGTTAGAGATACAATTATTGGTTAGATTATTGATTAGTGTAACAGTCAGTATTAGGGTACAGATTGGGGTAAAACATTAGGGTTAGAGTTAATGTTAGTAGTTAGGCTTAGGGTTAGTGATTAGGGTTAGATGTAGGGTTATGGTTGGGTTAAAGATAATGTTAGGATTAGGGTTTCGGTTTTGTGTAACAGCTAGGTTTAGGTTTGGGATAGGTGTAGAGTTAGGGTTGTTATAATAATTTTAGGGTTTGGGCTCGGGGTTAGTGTTAGACTTAATGTGAATGTTATGTTCATGTTCAGAAAGCAGGTTTAGGAGCTAGAATTTAGGATTAGGTGATAGGGGTTGTGGTTAGTGTTGGGGTAGTATTTTACATTTAACATTAACTTTTAAGGGTTAGAGATAAGGTTTTTTTGTTTATGGTTAGTGTTTTTGTCTTAGGGTTAGGGTTTTAGGCTTAGGGTTTAAGTTCAGGTTTATGTAATGTTGGGTTCCCCTTGTTTTAGGGTTATTATCAAAGTCAGGGTCAAATTCATGTTTAGCTGTAAGAGTTAGAATTTAGAGTTGGGATTTCATTTGCTGTTTTGATTTTAGTGAGGAGTTAGGTACAGGGTTGATGTTGGGGTCAAGTTTGTGTCTTAGGGTTGCTATTAGTGTTAGGGATTCTGATTTAGGATTGGGGTAAGGGATGGGTTAAGGTTAATATTATGATTAAGTTTAGGGTTATGAAAGGCACTGGACAGCTGAGTACTATATTAGGTCATTACTCTCTTTTTCATAAGGGAAGACTGAGCCTTCCACCTAGAACTCTCTAGGTCTGATCTCAGAGCCATCTTAATGCTCGTTGTACAGCCTAGTAGATTTGGAGCAGAAAGGGAGCTGCCCTCTGAGGCCACAGCTTTTCTGTATGTCAACCCAGAGCTGACCAAATCCACAGTAGCTTGTTTTTTAGAGTGACAGGTGTTTTGAAGTAGTCTCTGGAAGGCCCAAAGGAAGGGAAGATAGTGACAGCTTATACCCTAAATACAGTTTGTTAAACCTTAGAGGTAAAAGTGGAAATAATTAAATGCTGGTGGCCAGGCATTCTGTGTACCAGCCACAATTGGGGACTGGAGACTAAGTTGGCACATTCTCCTGCACCAGCAGGAGAAAGCAACCTGCAGACTCTGACTTCAGTCTCTGGTGCAGGGGTGGTGTGAGATCTGGAATGACAGAAGAATTTAAAATCAGCAGAATTCCAAGTTGTTTGGCCTATTAAACCCTGGAAAGGCTATTGAGATTGAGGGTTGTGGCAGTTCCTTTCTCACACACAGAGCCTGAGGGCCATGTGACCCTGGTTCATGTGGCCTGGAATGCCTGGGCTAAATGTTGTGTCCATTTCTATTCTTTACATTCTTTGTTGTAGCACATATGGGCTGTACTCTTCCCTCCAGGCATGTTTCCTTTAGGGGCTAGCAGGATCAGGTTCCCAGGCCATGATGTTCTGTCTGGGAGCTGAGACCAGGTTGACTCCAGACATGTGCTCAGTGAGGACTGAATTATAGGGGACCTATGAGAAGAGGGAGAGCAGTTCCCCAAATCATATGCTCTTCTTGCTTAAACAACTAGATTGTGAGAAAATCCACACTACAAACATGGGCTCGCTTTTCCATTCACTGCTGGAGCTGAGACCGAGCGGAGGTTGCCACAGCCACTGTGTCCCCTGGCGCTTGCCTATCCTCTCCACATGGCTGTCCTGACCCTTTGTTTTGCTCTTGCAACTCATGCCTCCTGCCCATTTTATCCTCAGGGAAATGCAAGTCAAAACTACAGTAAAATACCACTTCACACCCATTATAATTGCAAAAAGCAAACAAACAAAAAAGCTAACAATGGTTGAAATTGAAGTGGGAATATGCAAAAGTAAAATGCTGCAGCTGCTGTGGAAAATAGTTTGGTGGTTTGACAAAAGCTAAATATAAAATTACCGTAGAACCCACAGAATCCACTCCAAGCTATACACACAAAATATAAAACAGGTATTCAAACAAAAACATTTATACATATGTTCATAGCAGCATGCACAGTAACTAAAATCTGGAAACAAACCAAATAAATGTCCATCAACAAAAAATAAGAAGCGAAATACAGTATGTCCATACAGTGGCATAATACTCAGCTGTAAAAAGGAGTACAACACTAATGCTACAATGTGGAGGAACTTCAAAACCATTTTAGTTTAAGAAGCTGAACACAAAAGTCACATACTGTATGATTTTATTTATATAAGTATTTAGAATAAGTAAATCCATAGAGACATAAAACAGATTACTGGTTGCTAGGTGTCATAGTCAGACAGAGGATAGACTGGGTAGCAGCTCCTTAACAGGCAGGGTATTTCTTTCTGGGATAATGAAAATAATTTGGAACTAAGAGGTAGTAGTTGCACACAAATGTGTATGTACTAAAGATCACTAAATAATTCATTAAGAAACAGTTAATTTTATATTATGTGAAGGAATTTCACCTCACCAAAAGACAAAATTTATTCCTCAGCATTCTCTGAGCAATGTGAGCTTTCTTTCCACAGAGTGCTCTTAGCATGAGGTTCTGGTCCATCCACAGTTCAGAACTGCCTGGGGCCAGGCCACCCACATACTAGGCACTAGGACTCCAGCCACACTGTGGAGGTATGAGGTCTCCAGCCACACTGTCCACCAGCTCCTCAACCTGTTACTAGTGGAAGGTATGTGAGTTACTGGCATCAAATCTATCATTGTCTGCACTAACCTGAACTCTCGCCTCCTCAGAAGTAAGAATTTGACTGAGGGGAATAAAGTAGCGAAAGTGACTGAGAAAAGTTTCACCACAAATGTGGATGTTTATTTTAAAAGTTTTAGAGTAAGAAAAAATGGATAGTGCACTTGGAAGAGATCCAAGTGGGTGATTTGAATATATACCATACATATGATTTGCACATATTTTGTCCCATGTTGTTGGTTCTTTCACTGTACTGAGAGTGTCCTTTAATGCACAAAAGTATTTAGTTTTGATGAAGTTAAATTGATCTGTTTTTTGTTGTTTTGTGTTCATTCAGCGATATAGCCAAGAAATCATTTACAAATCCACAACCAATTAGCACGTGAAAAGATGTTCAAAATCTCTAGCCACTTAATATATGAATATCTAAACCACAATGAAATTACAACTTTATCCTCATTGAAATTTTTGTTGTTTCTTTTAGGAAAAGTTTGAGAGTATGTGGAGAAATTGGAACTTTTGCACTTTGCTGGTGAGATCGTGAAATGGTGGTGATGGTTGCACAATGTGAACATGGTTAATGATAGTGAACTATACTCTCAAAAGTTTTTGAAATGGTAAATGTGTTTATGTATATTTTTCCACATACAACAAAAGCTTCCTCAGAAATTGATCTGAAAAATTTTCATATGTGATAAAAGAAGATGCTTCTCTCCTATCATGGATAGAAGCCTGTGTATTTATTCATGCTGGTATACACAGTTCTGGCCCTTCCACACGTGCAGCATGATCTCATCAAGCAGAAAGAGTCCCTTCTCACCCGGCCCGTTTGTGCTTCTTTCCATCATTGCGGTCTCCTATTCAACTCTCTGTCTGGTCACTACAAGCCACTGTAAATTACAGGTCTGTTTACTATCTCTGTAGACATTTATTCTCTGTAATGTAATATAAATGAAATAATACAATATGTCATATCATCAGAATGGCTTTTATCACTTAGCTTTATATATACCTGATGTGTCCATGGCTTTGCATGACTTCATAAATCACTCCTTTTCTTTTGATGAATAGTACTTCATTTTATGAATTTATCTGACTTGGTTAATATTGAAGGGCATCCTGATTCGTTAAAGAATTTGGCCATTGCCAAGAGAGCAGTTATACGTAAATATGTGTGGTTTTTTATTAGATGCAAGTTTTCAAATCAGTTGTCTAAATACCTGTGTGCAATTGTTAGACTATATGATGAGACCATGTTTACCTTTGCAAAAAACTGCCGAACTGTAACAGAAGAAAAAACCATATTTTAAATTGCTGTACAATTATACATTCCATCAGCAATGAATGAGATTTTCTGTTGCAGTTTTGATTATATTTAAAAAGAAATGTAGACATCATATTGTTGTTTAGTGCTCTCACTCTTATTTTATTTTGCATTCCCTGGACAACACGTGTTGTTGAGCATTATTTTGTTGTTATTGTTTGTTCGTTAATCTATGATTGCTTCCAAAAAGCATGCATGTGTTGTGCCACAGAAAATAATTTTTAAAAAAGTACTTTAAGCTCTACTCTGTAAAAACTAAGAAAATTATGCTAGTCCACATAATCATTTATCCTGCTATTTTTTCTAATCTTATGATTACTACAGTGAAATAGTGAACTGTAGCTAATAAGACAATGTGGTATGTTAGTGTGATGCTTCACTCTGTAGAGATCCCTTTCACTCAAGTGATTTCTTTACAAATGTCAAGAAAGCAACAGGAATTTCTAGAGTACAAATTAGTTTCTCTTGGAATTCACAAAAAACTCTGATTTCAATTTCAGTACAATGCTGAATCATTGACAAAGATTAGAACTATGAAAGTTTTGGTTCTTAAATCTGCTTCTACAAAAGTAAGCCAAACTTTGGAATCACATGTGTTTGGTCTTTTAATTTTTTTATCTTTCACAAAACATTCCACTGCAACAGAATGAAATTTGAAGACTGAGATTCGCTTAATAGTAGTTTACTAACTGTTATTTCTTTTGCCCTTTAGATATCACAAGTAAAACATCTGATAATTTCAGCAGTACACATTTTAAATAATAAAAGCCAGAAAGAATGACAGATGAAATTAATTCCACGAATTTGTAATGACTTGCTATTTGGTTTTTACTTACTGCTGCTACTATGTTTTCTGTTTTGAGAATATCAAAATAATAATGCATTGTACCAAGCATTCTAAAATAACTGCCTAAAAAAAGCAATTGAATCCTTTTTTTTTTTTTTGGAGACAGAGTCTCACTCTGTTCCTATGGCTGGAGTGCAATGGCATGATCTCAGCTCTGGTAACTTCAGCCTCCTGGGTTCACTCAATTCTTCTGTCTCAACCTCCTGAGTATCTGGGACTACAGGAGCCTGCCACCACTCATGGCTAATTTTTTATATTTTTAGTAGAGACCTTGTTTCACCGTCTTGACCGGTGGTCTCAAACACCTGACCTAAGGACACCCACCTGGCTCAGTTTCACAAAGTGCTGAGATTATAGCAGTGAGCCACCATGCCTGGGCAAGCCAATTTCTTTTATCTCTTTATGGAGACAATTGTAGGTTGAAAACCATCTTTTCTAATGTTTGTCAATGCCTCAAGATTAAGATAAAAATAAAACTTCCAACCAAAGGATACTTGTTGGCATCCAGAATTTTAAGAAAAGCTGAGAAATAAAACATCTAGCTTCTGGCTTCTTCCTGGAGAGCATGCTCAATGTCTGGGGAACCCTTAAACCCTGGAGGAAGGGTAGAGCTGGAGTAAGTGGGGATGGTCTTTGGAGCCACTGTCACTCTGGCAGCCACTGTTGCTCCTCAAGAAATGGCTTGGAGCCTCAGCCTTCAGCAGAAGTAACAGGGGCTCAGTGTGCAGTATTTCATGTGCCAGGTTTTCCATCTCCATATCCTTTTTGGTGAGATTTCTTTACCTAATAATTGGGTCATCTTATTTCTTTTTTATTTTGCATAAAAGTCACTTTTCAGATGTGTTTTCTAAATTTTTCTCAGCTTGCGACTTCTTTTTTGGTTCTCTTAACCGAATCATATTTTTTGCTTCGTTTGTTTTGTTTTTTGTTTTTTGCTCTTTTTGAGATGGGGTCTCACCCTGTCACCCAAGCTGGGGTGCAAAAGTGTGATTTTGGCCGACTGCAACTTCTGTCTCCTGGGTTCAAGGGATTCTTCTGCTTCAGCTTCCTGACTAGCTTGGGTTACATGTGCCTGCCAACAAGCCCACTTATTTTTTCTTTTTATATTTTTAGTAGAGACAGTGTGGCAGTCAGTTATTATGGGATGAAATGAAAAGGGGTGAATGCAGAAATGAAGGCAAAGACAAAAAAGATCTGTTTTTAAAAAGGGGTCGGGGGCGCATTGCTTCTAGTGAGCAAAGACCTTGAGCTTCTACAGGACTTCATATGTATTATGCAGAATCTACAGGGAGGAAAGGTCATTCCTGGTCAGCTGCTTGATTTATCACAGGCTCACATAATTGCTTTCTTTACACTACAGGCTTCAGATGTTCCTATATATAACAACAAGGAATACTGCACTTGGGGCATGAGTGCCCTCAGCATTACTTCTGGCACCAGACGTGATGTGTCAGTTTGCCAACCTCCTGCTTTCATGAGAAGAGTTTGCTGTCTGCCCATAGACCCTTCAGTGGTATACTGAGTTAGTCACAACCCTCATTCTTTTGGCCTCCAACATGTCTTCCTTTCTGTTTTTACATTAATTGAGTAAAGGTAACTGCAGGCTGTGCAGCTCTCAATTGCCATGTGATGGTCCAACTAATTTTACAGACAATGAACATGAAACAGAAACATAATAACATTATTCTGATAATGACAAAAAAGACATTGAGGTGCTGTTTGGAGGAGGTGGAAAAGTTAAGGATCTCTAAACCTTGCTGGAGTTTACCCAAGTTTTTAAAGATGGCTGAAATGCTTGACTATGCTTATTCAAGATGAGGATTTTACTTTGTAAATCGTTAATATCAAAAGTAACACTGGATGTAAAAGCCTCCTGTAAATGGGCCTTTTCAAGGTTCCATGATATTCAGTTTGGTTTTATTCCAAATTGATTACACAAATATGAGTTTGACTAAAATGACAATGCAATTGCTGCTGCAACTACAAGCTTTGTACTTGTTTTCCTAGCCACAGAACAGCAGTCTTTAGCATTGCTACTTCTGTTTGCATCTCGGTGTTAAGTTTATTTTTAAGCATCCATGCCTGGTCAACTGTACACATCCAGTTTTCTACATATTGACCTGTTTGAATGGAGCTGTGCATTGCTAGCAAGGACACCACAACAAAGGTTATTAATGTACCTAAGGAGACTTTTACAAAAATTATCATGCCTAAGCCTCTACAAGCACAGTGACTAAGCTAAGTAAGAAAAAAGGTGTACAAAATGTAAACCGGAGGTGACCACCCAAGGCTCAGAGAGACTTACGGGAATCCATAACCTGGGATTGCAACCTAGAATTATTTGGGTGAATGTGCTGTATGTTTGTACTGTGCTATGATTAAGGGAATGATACAGTTGACAGGAATCACAAGTCAGTTGGGCATTGTTTACCTGGAGTTTGTCCTTTTTTTGCTGCTAGAAAAACATGTTTTAAAAACACAAATTGTAAATTTAGTAGTACTGTGTTCTACAAAGGTAACATTGAAACTGTATTGAGCACAATTAGTATAATTAAATAGTGTTCTGAAACAAATGCTGCCATTCATAAAGGGGAGTGCTGCATTCCCTATCCACTCCTGAATTGGACCTCTCTTTCCTCGATAATACCATTGACGCAAAGGTGAGCTAAAGCCTGTTCCATGCCAAGCAAGCTGTGATGCAGATGGGGATTGATTCCCAGTGCGATGTAGTGAAGAGATACTAAAGTTTCTTCACCAGTATTAGTGAAGTTTATGCCATGAGGTCAGATTATCATCACTCCCATCTAAATGACCACAGGGACCCAGCCAATAATGTCTCCTATTAGCATGAATTGTTATCTAGCTAGGGGACAAGGTTCATGCTAATGGAGACAAGATACTGGATCCAAGGATGGGGGTAAGAATTATCAAAGGGAGCCTTTTCTGTATAATTAATACAATTTGGGTGATAATATTAATAGCGCTAAGGCCTAATAGGTACATAATTTTTCCATGGTAACTCAACCATGCTTAGGATTAATTTGCAAGGCCACTACAGTTGAGTGATGTACCCTGGGTAAAACATAAAGGAAGTCCCTCCAATGGAGCAGCCTAATTGGTAATCATTGTTCTGAGAGTCGAATTGCTCTGTATCAGGGGGTGTTAGGGGTCCTGGTCCCCACACTCCATGATAGATCCCGGGGGAGTGTCACTCCAAATTACAGGCCATAATATTGGCGAATTGGGAACATATGCCCAATATATTTTTGTCTCTTCACAGGGAAAACATATCGCACAGGATATTACAGGTAGCATGGCTATAAACGTGAAGTCAGGGGTTTTTACCTAACCCTGGTGGTCCAGCAGTTTCAACTGACTCATGGTTTGTAATGGAGGAGCCAGATCCATAGTGGGGATCTATAACTCTCTCCAGTCTCCCATTCCATGGTGCAAACACCTTGAGGGCACCATCACAGTTTATCCATCTCCTGTAAAAACACAGTCTTACCCTTCTCCTTACATCAGTAAACCTACTGAGCCTTCCCATCGTCCTTCTCAGGGGGATTTTCAAACTACATTTGGGTACACTTTTCTTTTTCTTTCTAACATTTACCAATGTCGTTCTTGTTCTGCTGCTGTCTTACTATCTGTGCCAGTAGTCAAAAAATTTAAAGTAAATAAGAAAAAAAAAAAGAAAGAAAGAAAAAGAAAAAAGAAAGTAAAAGTGAATGTAATTTTGTTTGAGGTGGTAACTGGTCTCCTATTTCCCCTTTCTGTTTTTTCAGCACATGTTGTAATATTTGATTTGTCTCCTGTATAATTTCTTGTCCTTGAAGGCTGTAAGGAATTCCTGTTTTTTGAGTGATTGACCATAGCTGTAAAAAATTTCAAAACTGATGACTAACATAAGCTTGTCCATTGTCAGTTTTTAATTGTTTAGGGACCCCCATAAAAGCAAATTATGACAGACAATGTCATTGTACACAAGCTGTCTGACCTGGTTTGCATGTAGCCTGCAGCATATGAAAACACGTATCTATAGTCACATGAACAAAGGACAGCTTGCCAGTGGCAGCTTTATGTGTAACACAGATTTTATTTGATGCTAAATCATGAGTTACAGCCTTCTGTGGGTGTTAATCAGTGACATGCTGGCAAGCAGGACAGGGTTGTATAGGCTGGAGCCTGGCTGTGAGGCAAATGAAATATACTAGTAAAGGCAGATGGATTTTGATGCCGTAATGCATGAGAAGCTTGAGCTTGTTGAAAGGCAGAGCCATTCAATTTATCTGCTCTATTGTTACCTAGAAATAGTGGTGTAGGGAGTTGTGTAGGAGAGCATATATGAGAATATAAAAAGGAGCAGCACAAGAGCAAAGAGCTTGTTGAAGTTTTAAACCAAGTTAAACAGCTCTGCTTCTAGAGTGCTTTTAATAGTGGCAGTCTCAGTGTGACTGGCTACATTTACAACATAGGCTGAATCATAGACAGTGTTAATAGGAGATGAAGCAGTGAGCTGTAAAACCTGAATAACTGCCATTAGTTCTGAGTGTTGAGCTGAAACTCTGTGGTTTTTATTGCTTGAGCATGCTTAGGACCTTAAGTAGCTGTGTGACTTTTGGAAGAGCCATCAGTAAAAGAGGTCTGGCTGCCTGAAATGGGCTTGTAGTGAGTAATCACAGGGAAGATGAAAGGTTGAACTTTTAAAATTGCAAAATTTTGTCTGATAGATAATGTTTATCTATTATTCCTACAAAATCTGCAAGAGCAATTTGCCATGCAGTCAACATTTCCCAGGCTGCAGTCTGTTGTTGGAAATCCAATTTTTTCCTCATACTTTTAGACTGGCTCTAAAAGGGGAAGAGTAATTTTGTCTGGATCATGTACTTTAAGCATTTTTTATCTGTTCCTACCCATTGTTATACATTGAGTAATTAAAGAAGGATAAACTTGCAGAGATATTACTCTCTGATTGAATTTTTAAAAAGTCATTCTATTACAATTACAGATTTTTCTATGAATTGACCTAAAAGTCCTGTTGGAGAATGGGTGGTAGAAAGAATAAAGAGAACCAAAGGCTTTTGTGACTGTAGCCAGGAGGTCTGTGTTTGTGGAAGCATCTGCTCTACAAGCTGTAACTCAGCTTCTGCCTCATTAGTAAGTTGCCAAGGAAAATATAATGAATACTCTCCATGGAGGGTCTGAGTGTTTGAGTTGATAATTAGCAATACCTAGCATTAGGCACAGTCAATTTATATCTCCTAATAATTGTGGGAAATCATTCAAGGTTAGTAATCTGTTGCTATGGAGGACTACTTTCTGAGGTCGAACATTTCTTTCAGTAACAATAATGTCTAAGTATTGGTATGGGGAGGTTGTTTCTACCTTTTCTTGAGCTATTTTGAGATTCCCCCATTTTGTTTCTCTGAACAACTGGTGTAATAACTCCTCCATTGGAGCAGCCAAAATAATGTCATCCATTTAATTAATGATATAGGCAGTAGGAAATATATTCTGAGGCTGCTTTAAGGACTGTCCTACAAAATGCTGACATAGTGTAGGACTGGTAAGCATGCTTGTAAAACTTTCCAGTGGTAATGAAAGACAGGCTCTTTTTGATTGATAGAAGGCATAGAGAAGGCAAATCAAGGCTTATCTTTCTCATGTAAGGGTATAGTAGCCAAACAGTCTTTAAGATCTACTAGTATGAGAGGTGAGTCCTTTGGAATGGCTACCAGGAGAGGCAGACCTCGCTGTAATGCACCCATTGATTTAATCTGTGCATTAATAGCTCTGAAATCATGTAGCACTTTGCTGGCAGAACAGTCTCTTCTTTATATACCAAAATTTGCTGAAACTTTACAATTGTGTTCACGCTAATCTTTTAAATTGTCTGTGTATGCATGTATACACACACATATATGATATTTGTATATATACATATATTTACACATTGCAGAGTGTATATGTATACATACATAAACACTTTATTACATATGTGCATATTACATACATATCACATATAGATATATATGTGTATACATATATGTGTATATACGTGTGTATACGTGTGTATATGTATACATATGTATACGTACATATACACACGTATACACACACATATGTATACACATATGTGTATATATACACACATACATATAAGCATGTGGATATATATAATGTATGTCTGTGTATATGTATATATGCATGCTCTGAGTATTATCTAAAACAATAAAAGATTGCTACATCTTGCTGTATTGGAAACACTACAACATTGTCTGGACATATGACCTGATTTGTGCCTTTTTATTTTTTATTATGTATTGCCTAAAAATTAAATTTATTTCATAATATTTATTCACTCTCAACTGAATCAGAAAATATAAGGTGTGTTTTACTCAAGGCTCTCTCAGTCTTTCCCTAACGGCTGAGTGATTCTCATTAGGTTTTAATCTATTATGGATAGCTTAGAGCAATTAAGGAGTCTGGCATTGTTTGTTTATATGCGTTTCAGTACACACATTAGTATTTTTTTTTCTTTTCGACTCCTCTATGAAGTGACTGGGATTCCAACTAAGATTTCAAAGACCAATGTCTTTCTTCCTGTTGGGAATAAAGATTCTGCTATCTGTTTAACTTACTTTTGTCTTTCACCCTCCCTTTTTCTAGGTTTTTTCCCACCATACTTTTAGAACCACTCTAGTAAATACATTGTTCATCTTCAAATCTTTCTGTTGCCTAAAAAGCTTTCAAGTTTTCTGACAATATAGAATTGTATTGAGGAGTAATGTAGCATCTTTCCACATAATATGAAACACATCTGTTAGATTTTGGAATGCCTCTATGTATCTATCAGAGTAATCAGAGAACTTGACTAGATGTAAATTTATTTTTTAAAAATCAGGCAATAAAAAGGAAATCTGAAGTTTAGTAGTAACATGTTTATTTGACATTTTCTGCAAGATCTATAGTGAAGGTGGTGGTTTATTGGGTGACACAGAGACAAACTGATGATAGGGCTATTGGAAAGCCTGTAAACGAAGGGCAGGTAGGGCATTAAAAGCTGTGTTTAAGGGCTACCCAAGGGTTTGTCTTTCTGATTTTGGGAAATTATCTTCTGTAGCCTTGCTTGACATGACTGCCAAAAGTCCAGAATGAATTTTTCTATGCTTACAAAGATCTGGTTTATCTCCCAAGGTAAAGAAAGCTTGTACATCGGAAACTCATACTAATGGCTCTCTCATCTGAAGAAAAGATCTAATAATTAGATACTGTTAAAGTAAACTTTTATCTCAGAAGTCCAGGGGTTTATGTCTTATAGATGGTGTAATATCCATGCCTTTGTGCAGTATAATATGAGCCATTTTTTTTTCCACATACTTGAGGGCAAAGAAATTCCCGTGTTTCAGAATGCACTGGAGAAAAGTGCAGACTGAAGATAGTTTGTTACCTAACAAAAAATAAGAAAGATAAAATCTGCCTTATTTATCTTTTTTTTGGTCAGATTGATCCCAATGGGGACAAAGATTCAAAGTGTCTTCCTTGTTATTTCTTACCTCCCAACTCCTTTGTGTCAGGTGACCAATATAAGTGCCCATCAGGGATGTCAGTATAAGCTTCACCTGTGTTTTCAGGGAATCTAGCTGACAGGAGTAGTCCTGTTTACCTGTGTAAGGCCCTAGCTCTCCACTGGTGATTCCTTGTTTGTCTCCTAAGAGCATTCAACCCAAAAAACTTCCAGGTACCTTGGAAGCCTAAGAGAGATTATGTAGTAGTTAGATAGAAGCAAGAGTCTTTAATAGAGTTTGTCTTTGTACTATCCCTGGCTTCCCTTACTATGTTCCTAGCAAAACATTGACATCCCCAAGAATAGGATGGATTGACTTTGAAATGCAACGTTCTCTTCTTGTTTAGACATCAATGTAGCTGGATGCAGAACTGGTGCCTCAAAAAATAAAAAGAAAAAGATTCAATGGCTTTCCTTCTTTTATAAAAACATCAGCCCTGAAGTTAGAGTTTGTCTCTCAAGGGAAGCTTCTTTTTGACTGTTGAAAGTGGAGATTTTTTGCTTACAGATGGTACATAGAGGCTTAAAACTATTAGCAAGACAAGGGAGGAAGAGAAAGTTGGAAACTAGAGGTTTTAGGCAAAGGGCTGACAAGGCTCTACACAGAGAAAAATCCCATCTTACTAGGTGGCACTGTAGAATCTGAAATATTAGATGAAAACTCTGATTCCAAACACTTATCTGTCAAAAGTTACAAATGGAGGGTTAGGGCTTGACAAACGTTCCCTACAGCATACCTCTTAGATTAATAAGACAGTGAAGGAGAAAAAAAAAAAAATGCAGAAGAAAATATTCACTAGGGGTAAAATAACTTTTCTTACCAGTGTTATAAAAGTCTACCATTGATTGCCAAAAAGGTTTTTACCAGATTAAAATTTAGATTAAAATCTTGAATTTTGTTTTTTTCCAATACACCACTAAAACAGCAACATTTGAATAATATTCCCGATTACTAAATCACCAACTGAATTCACCCAATAAGATTACATCTCCAGGTTGCAACCTTGTATACAAAGAAGAAATAACAGACATAATTGCCATAAACAGAAAATCAAGAAAATTAAATAGAAAATTCTAAAATTCCTGATGCCACACCTTGATGGGCTGTCATTGACTGGTCTTAGTTCAGAAGGCTTTGGGTAACACTGAGGTGTATCCTTGGCCAGAAACTCTAACTTGCCTCAAGACCACTTGTAAGTCTCTCCATGGATAAGCTGCTTTGTGAAGAAAAATTAGTTGGAACAAAGTCAACATACTCATCAACTGAGGGGGTTGGGGGATTGCCAAAGTTCTCTCCAGCCAGCTTGTCACTTGAATCTTATAATGCTGGAAGCCATCCTATTGATTTGAACTTGCTGACCCTGGCTCAGTGTTGTTTGCTCTTGAGAACAAAAAGTAAAAATACTTAGTACCAAATCCTGAGAAATAAAAGTAAAGCAAAGAATTTGAAGAAGTGCTCCTATACTTATACTCACTTCTAATATATTGCTTTCTCAGATCATGTACTAAGAATGTACCAATTGAAAGTGGGGCTTTGTTCTCTTTTCCACTTTTTTTTTTAAACCATATTTCTTCTTTGCCTGGCTATATGAAACATGCTATTTGTCTCTGAATCTCTCTGTTGCCTGTCGGGCTTCCTGTTGCTCAGCAGTTCTTAATATTTGGCTTAGGAATGACATAAAATGTTGCTATGCAAAATCAAAATTTGGGTAACATTTTAGAAAGCCTCTCTATATTCATCTGGGTTATGAGAATAGTTTTCAAGGTCCCAATCTATTGGTTTAAAGTCATGTGATAAAAAGAGAACCAGGAATTAAGAGGCACCATGTTTATTGGACATTTTCTTTAGGTGTAGCAGTTTAATGGAGGGTTGGTTGGAAGAATTGAAGAAGCTGAGGACAGGAAAGTGACTAGAGGAGTCTCTGGATAGGGTACACAAGAGAAGCTGTAACATCTGGAAGTTTCTTCTGAGGGTCTCTTGGGAGTTCGTTTCTCTGACTTTTCAGAATTGTTCATTATAGACAATTCTGATATGCTAAGAGGGCATGGTCAACATTATAATGCTTACAAATATCTAGGTTGTTTGCAGGACAAAGAAAGCTGGCACATATGCCTTCTCACTTGCAGAAAATATCTAGATGTTGGACAGTATTGAGAGAGAAAGGTTAAGTAGATAGAATGGATTCTTGCTAAAACTACTTGAAACAAATAAACAGACTGAAATACCAGGCTGCAGGCACATTTTTTTTTTTTTTTTTTTTTTTTAAACCGCAAAACCTGCAGCCCACTCATATCAGGAAACAAAGCCTAACAAAGAAACATTTTCGTATTTTTTTTTTGCCAAAAAATGCCTACAGAGAATCTGATAAAAAATGAAAATTCTGCATGAAAACACTTCTCTTCTAGAAAATAGCCTCTCTGTTTCTTTTATCTAGTGGGCGGGTGTTGAGTAATGTTCCGATAAACACTTTTGCAGTCATATGGATGCACTAGTATGTATATCAGTCAGCTATTGTGAGGTGTCATCAGATTTTTTTTTCACTGTAGTGAAGTCAGATTGAAAGCTTAACAAGCAAAAAAAAAAAAAAAAAAAAAAAAAATGACTATTCACTGCACTGATAGGAGACAGAAGGGGTTTCTCACCCATGAGGCAGGTTCTGATATTTTTATGAATTAAGAAAAGGCTATGCTTACTAGTGTTGAGAAAATACTAGTTGAGTTGTCTCAGAACCTTGACCCAGGACTGAAAGGTAGCTGAAGTAAAAATTTGTAGTGGCTCAGCTCACAGTGGAAAACATATCCAGAAAAAAAAGAAAAGAAAAGAAAAGTGCTTATCAAAGCACACTGAAGATCTCTGGGTAAAAAGAATAGATACTATTTTCTGGAAGTATGTGCTTTATTTAAAGAAGAAAAATGTTTTATACAGAATCTTCTTCTTTTATCAGATTATCTGTTGGCATGTTTTAGGCAAAAAATAAATAAATAAATACAAAAGGGTTCATTTGTTAGGCTTTGTTCCTTTATATGAGTGGACTGCAGGTTTGTGCAGGTTTTTTAAGAATCTGCCTGCAGCCTGGTAGTTTAGTCTGTTTCTTTGTTTAAGGTAGTTTTAGCAAGAATCCATCGTAACTTTTCTCTCTTAATACTATCCAACATCTAGATATTTTCTGCAAGTGAGAAGGCAAATTGTCTGAGGTACTTTCTTTGTCCAGCAAACAAAAGCCAGATATTTGTAAGGATTTTAATGTTGACCACACCTTCTTAGCATATCAGACTTTTCTATAGTGAACAATTCTGAAAAGTCAGAGAAACAAACCCCCGGGAAACCCTCAGAAGGAACTTTCAGACTTTTCAGCTTTTCTTCTATCCCCTATCCAGAGAATTCTCGAGTCACTCTACCATCCTCAGCTTCTTCAATACTCTCAGTCAACCTCCCATTAAACCAATTCCCCTAAAGAAAATGCCCAATAAACATGGTGCCTCTAAATTCCTGGTTCTCTTTTTATTTCAAGACTTTAAACAGATAAACTGAGACCTACAAAAGTATTCTGATAGACCAGTTGCATACAGACAGGCTTTCCAAAATGTTACCCAAGTTTTTGGCTTTGCATAGCAACATGTTGTGTCAATCCTAAGCCAAATCTTAAGTACTGCTGAGCAACAGGACTCTCCATAGGCAACAGGGAGATTCAGAGAAAAATGGTATGCTTTATATAGCCAAGCAAAGAAGAAAAACAGTCCAAAAACATTTAAAAAATGATTGGAAAAGAGACAGAAGCCCCATTTCCAATAAGAAGGGAGACATTGCCCCTTAGAAACCCTAACTAAAGGCCTACTGATTTTACGGATGAGTGGAAACAAAAAGACTTTCCGATGTGCATATTAAAAAGCTTTTAAGAAATCAGAATCAAATCTCTCAATTAATCTAAAGTGGCCATATTGAAATAAAAACCAAATCAAAATATTTCAGACTTTATGAAAAGGCTGAGAGTGGATTCTTTGTCTTGTGAAACAATCCTATCTCCTGATTAAGTAAAATACAGATAATCATAAAAAGGCAAGTTTATTAGTCAAACTTTAAATCAAAAGATAACTATAAAAGGAGACCATGGTACTGGATACTACTGTAGAAAAATTGTGAGTGGCATTCTTGGTCTTTTATAAGAGCACCCAGAAAGAGGCCAAGGAAAGGAGGAAAAAGCAGTAGAAGGACAAAGGCACTAGTGACTGAATTACAGGTCTAGAAAATCCAGGAAATTTGAGTTGGACCTTCTAACTGCTACAAGTTTGGCAAGTCAGGACTCGTCAGGAAGCACTGCAGGAAAAAAAAAATTATGCCATCTCAAACTTGTCCAGCTAGTGCTGGCAACCACTGGAAGACGGAATACCTACAGAGACATAGGTTGCATTCCAGGGCCAGATATTAGGTGATCTAGTAAGACTTATGAGTCTCAGGATTCAATTCAGGCTTCAATTATTGTAGTCTCACCAATGCATCACTTATAGCAAATTCTCACTGTGAGATAACACAAAGAGTTATTTATCTTGGGGCCAAAAACTTAAGGAAGGTGCACACAAATTGAAGTTAGAACCGAAGTATAAGAAGGAAATTAAAATAGCTCTCCTCAGTGGAAACCCAATTTGTTTGCCCACTGTGATGCTGGTTTTTGGGGTCCCCATGTACTGGGAAATGGAAAAATGCAATGAGTGATCTTGGAAAAAACGTTACTCAGCTTGGCTTTGGACTTTTGTTTGGGACCAAACAAGTGCTGATGTGAAAGCTTGGCCCATGACCTTGACCCATGACTAATCAGAGGCTGATATGATGATTTATACCGGTTCAGGTTATATTCCAAAGTGTGTCCAGAAAAGAAAAGTGCCCACTTAAATTTATTTTCACCCACCGTGTACTTCCCACACCTGAATAAATTAACTACTTTTTGGAAATCTGTTTCTTATACAAAAGACAAGGTGTTTCAATGCTGTTCTTTTTTACAATCAGTTAGAAGGTTTGTGCAAGTTTACTAATATGTGTCTGTAGCCTATTTTTTTGTAAGCTGGATCTTTGTTTCTAGAAGTTACATCAAGGGCCCCCACTTAACTACCTAAATTTTCTCTGCTGTAAGGGAGAGATATACCCTAACTACCTAACTAACTGCTGTTAGGAAGAATTGATTTTTCTAGCTACTTCCTGCTAGGGAGGGGGTTTGTGCAATGAACTACAACAGCTAGAGCTCCGCCTGAGTTGAGGATAATGTTTCCCAGAAACACGGTGTTTTCATAAGTGATTTCATTTGCAGTACCATTTGGAGTCTGATTTGCTCTATGTAATAACAAAAAATTTGGGTTATCAAAATATATGTGTTAAAATAAATTGAACTGAGAAAATGGACAACTTAAAAAATCTGAGTCTGCTGACATGCCATGATAACTGAGGTCTATAGTTATGCCAGAGAAGCTGTGGGTGCATGGGGGTTGGCTTTGCTTAGCTTCCTTTTTCTTATCCCCACAAACACAAACATCCATTGACTATGAGTGCACTATGTACTCTCATTAGCTGGCAAGATTTGTAGATCATGCCCACAACAAAGATATTGTTACATGCTTTAAAATGTTAATTTTTTTTTTTTTTTTATGTTTTCTACTTATCTGTAGCTGGAGATTTCTGATTGGCTCACAGGAATTAACAGGGATAGTCTAAAATAAAGGTAAATTCTAAAGACAGCTAATGAGAGTAGAAGATAATGGCCCAAGTAAGATTTGAAACAAATTTTTCACTTTTCCTTGTTCACTTCTATAAAAAAATATATATATCTATATATATATATCTATATATATAAAAGGCCTAAGTCGATAGCAAAATAATCTATAATTTAACAGTTAAACTAATTATTTGCATAAACTGCTGGCCAAATAATTATTCTTAAATAGGCTTTCTGCACTGGCTTTGATGAACTAGTCTCATGAGGAACCTCTGATAAGACCCCTTAAAACCAAGCACAACCATGAGTTTTACTTCCAAATACCTACAAGTTGGGTAACTTTTTGCATTCTCAGGTCCAAAAAAATGGAATTGGAATTTCTGGGCATGTTAAAAAGTGGCCTTCTTTGATATTTGGGGTTTTGTAAAGACTGTTACAGAGTCTAAAAAGGGCTTTCTTTTATAGCTTATTTATAATGAGTTCTAGCCCTTTTCTAACTTCTGGCTTTGGGGAATACTGCTTCTGGCTAGAAAAAATAGTGGAATCCATAAGGTAATTATGGATGCACACAGTGGTTGTAGCCAAGCAACTTTTTTCTCAACATCCCACTCCTCTTAATTAATATTGGTTTCCACTTAGGGGAGACAAATAGTTTGTTCTGAAGCCATTCCGATGGAGTCTTCTATATGGGCCAAAATATCTCTACCTAGTAATAAAGTGTGACTTTCAGAAATTATTAAATTGGTATGACTACATAGAAGTTGTTTCAACTCTAACTAATGGGCTGAGAAAATATTGTATGAAGGACTTTGCTGACACATCCATCATTGTCACATTATACGAGGAGAGAAGGCCTAGATTAGAAAGCAGAACAAAGAGACCTGCTCCAGTTTCTAGAAGGAAGTCTCCCTTCCTCCCATCCACCTCCACAATCACCCAAGGCTTTTGAAGAGTATAGGACCCAAAGAGTATGGCAACTGTTAGAGCTGCAGAATTGATCTCTAGGAACTGTCAGTCCTGCTGGACCTTTTTTGAGACTGGTCCTGGACTTAGTGACGTACGTCTCTAAAAGCAGCACTCCCTTCAGTGATCACCACTATAGGTTGGACAGTGTTAAGGTGGCTTCCTATTGTCTCAGCATTTCTGGGTAAAATGTCCTGTCTTGCCACACTGATAGCAGTTAGCAGGTGCTACTTAGGGACCTCGAGTTTTACAAAACTGTGTTGTGTTAGCTAGAGTCTCTGTTCTTTTCTTATCTTTACTGTTCTTCTTTTATGCCTCCTTATGTTTCCTATTGCAAAATCTGAAGTAGCCCCATTCAGGAGGTTCTTTACAGTGTCTTTAGGGTGTTTTTGAGATAAGAAAGCCAACTTGACTTAGGGAGACAGCAAGTAAAGGGTCCCTGGAAACCCCCCAGTCTGCAAATTCATGTCTCATTTACACATAACACATGCATCCTGGAAAAAAAAAAAAAAAAAAAAAGAAAGAAAAAAAGAAACAGGCTGCAGACACCGATGAGATAACAACACAGGGGATTGTATCCTGATTAAGCCTTGGCCAAATTCTTGAGCCAAGCTTTTATGTCAGCTCCTGATAGGTCATGGGGTGAGCTGAGCAACTGCTATAAATTGTGATTACACATTCTGCTTATCTTTAGGCAAGTTTCTTGGGTTAAGCTTTCTAATTATTCTCAGGCCAAGACCTTGGGCCAAGCTGAACCACATGGTCTTCAAAACAGCCCACTGACTAAAAACATTTATTTCTCTTCCTAGTTCGTAGTAACCCTGAACCCCAGCCTCATAGTGGGAAACACATTTGGGCCCTTCTTTTCACTTGCAGAGAGCTTTGTTCTTGTTCTTTTTTTTTTTTCTCTTTAATCTCAACTTTGTTTCTGAACTTCTTAATTTTTTTTGAAGTAAGATGAACTTCTTAATTTTTTTTTGAAGTAAGACAAAGATTTCTGGGTATAATCATGGACAAAGGGATACTGTAACATCTTGTTGCTTTGGTGAGACTAGAACATATATTGGTGCATTGGTGAGACAACAACATAAATTGATGCATGAGCTGAGAAGAAAATAATTCATCAGAAGGGTAAAAATATACTATAGACTTTCACATTCATTTCAAAAATGTCTTATTTGTTTCAAGACTTTTTTTTTTTTTTTTTTTCATAAAGAGCCTGGCAATTACTTGAGATTTAAAGGAGATCCTAGGGAAACTGAAAGTTTCAGCTTGAGCCTACCTCTCAGTGTTACCTCATGGCCCTTAGATGAATTCTGGTCCATGACATGCCACTGTCACAAGGACTTCCCATTTTTATCTATCGAATTAAAAATTTTTTTTTCACAGCTATAATGTCTGTCATTTTTTTTTTAATGCAATACAGTGAGCATTTTAACAGTCTTCGTATATACGTTTGCTTAATACAGTCATTGGGTGTCTTACTAATTAGGAATGTAATTCACAATGGTTTGTTTTTATGATGTCACTGAAACAAGAGTAATTAAATGTTTCAGTGTAAATTTTTACCTATAAAAGGCCTTTTTGTCCCTCAATAATAGACATTCATAGCGCTGGATGGGAGGATATTTGACCTTAATAAATACTCTGTGCTTTATTTGGAAATTTTACAAAGATATTATTTTCCTTCACATAAAACTTACATCAAGAGACATGTTAATTTTTGCCTGTTGGGAGGCATGCAGTGGAGACAGCCCAGCAAACCCCAAATCTCTCTATCTTTTGAATAAAAATAATTTTGAGTTAGAATTTTTAACCTAGGATTTCTAACCTTACATCACCCTTGTGAAATGAGATTTCTTTTCTACCGGGAGACTTGGCAATCCATTGTCCAAAAGTTACAGTTTTCAAATTATTTTCCCATTTACATTCCGCTATCAGTGATTGGGCCCCAGGTCCTATCTGTAAACAGGAGCCTCCACTATTAATTGTAGGGAGAAAGAGAATATTAAAGGTCAGATTTTATCCTTTTTGCTTTCCCCATCTAATGAAGGACCATTCAGCCATTCAGATTCTACAGTTTTGAGCCACCTGTTCTGCATTGCAATAATTTTGCATTTAAAATTCTTGAAAGTCAATCTGTCTCATTCTCTGAGATTCTGATGTTTCAATGGGAACACAGGAAAAATAAAGTTAGTATGAAGACATTTCCTCTATTAAAATATCTTGCACACATTTTACTAATTACATGACATCTCCAAGGCCTCTGGGGTAACTTGCAAGCCTTTGGGGTTAAGTGGGTCTTGGACAAAAGCAGGGCAGAAAACTAGGACCTTGGACAGGTGAGTGTAGCTAGTGCTGCTGACTAGCTCCTCCAGATTTATGAGTAAAGACTATGTTTGCATTTATGAGCAGCACCTATGACAGTTTTTGGGGACACCGATGGTACTGGGCCAAGGTCTCAGACTAAGCTTTCTAATTGGACTAGGATCTAAAACCCCAGGCCAAACTAAGACACATTTTTTTTTTTTTTAAGATAGCCCCCAGACTAAGTCCGTTTCTTACCATTCACAACACACAATAATCCTGAACCCAAGTTTCATATTTGTTAAGCCAATTTGACCACATCACTCCAGGCATCAAGCTTTTTTCTTTTGCGTATTAAACTTTCTATTCAACTGTAGTGCTCTTTAGTCTTCTAAAATGTGTCTGTGATCTTTATTCTTCTAAAACATAGAAAAGAAACCCCCAGTATTACCTTAGATAAGTAGAGACTGTATGTGTTTGTGCACTGGTGAGATGATAACAATAGCAAGACTGTGTTGGGCTTCCTGGGAATGCACCAATGCTCTGCTAAAGCATCTGGCAAAAAATAAATAAAATAAAAAACACTGTTGGGTCTCAAATCTAAAGCTCAACTCTCTCAGACTTCAGTATGGTACCTGGGTCTGGTCTTACAAGAAGACACTAGTGTACAAGGTCAGGAATCAATTAAGCCCACTTTTCTTGAGAGTTAAGAAGATTCTTGGGCATTACTTGATTTTTCATATGGCAGGTACTTTGGTACAGAGAAGCACCTCATTTTTTATACCTCTTCATAAATAAACTAAAGCAGATAAACTTACTGCCTAACTTGAGAACCTAGTACTCAAAACAAATTCAACCAGCTAAACAAACAGTACGTAAAGCACAAGGCCTCAGTTTTTTCATAGTAAAGGCATTTAATCTCCATGTATCAGAAAGAGAGAAAAGAGATCTTCAAATTTTGGATGAAGCTCAAGGTCCAGCTCAACAGCTAGTGGTTTACCTAAGCAAGAAATTTAGCTTGGTTTCTGAAAATGGGTAGCTTACCTCTGAGCAGTTGCATCAGTCACATTGTTGGTGCCAGAAGTCATCAGCCCAACCATGAAAATAACATACCTGTTTGCACACCACACAGTATACCAGGACTGCTGTTTCCTTTAAAAACTCTCTTGTGAACTGACAATCACCTCCTCAAATATCACCCTTTGCTGCTAAAGGAATCCGTAGCCCATTTGAAAGCCTGTCCTTGCCTGAACCCAGCGACTTTCTATCAGGGGAAGTTTGAGAAGATGAACATGATTGTGAACTGGTAGTGGTATAAACCGGTGAAATGAGTAATAGACATTACTGTTGACATTCTCTGTAAAGTTTAATTAATAAAAAACATTGTTAAAAAGCAATCAACTTAATTAAAAGCAGAGATTTATGCTATAGGTATATTGAAAAGGCATTTGTGTTTTTCTCCTCATAAATCTTGTTTTCTTTAAAAAGCTTTTTCTCTCAGTTGACTAAATTACCTTTCTCCACTCTATCTTGACACTTTGGTGCAAGCATAAAAGGTTCTTGGATAAAAGCTGGTGGTCAGGGATTTCTTGAGGCTAACAGAAAAGACATGACAAATTATCTTTTGTGAGAAAACTATATTTCTTGTGTAGCCCTTGGAATTTGAAGTGAATGATACCTCTCAAAAGCTGTCTCTTATATGTCTCTTATTTCCAGATATGCTTTATTTTTATTTATTTATTTATTTTGAGATGGGGTCTCACTCTGTCAGCAGGCTGGAGTACAGTGGTACACACTTGAATCATTGGAACCTCTGCCTGCTGGGTTCAAGTGCTTCTCCTGCCTCAGCCTCCAAAGTAGCTGAGATCAAAAGTGCACACCACCATGCCCAGCTAATTTCTGTATTTTTAGTAGAGATGGGGTTTCACCATGTTGTCCAGGGTTGTCTTTATCTCTTGACCTCTGGATCCCCCAAGCTGGGCCTCATAACTGCTGGAATTACAGGTGTGAGCCCCCATGCCCAGCCTCAGCGAGGCTTTTTTATTAGGCCCCGGAAACTATTCATAGCGCAGTTCTTAAATGGCCTCAGCAAGTGTTCAATAATCCAATTGGAAAATGGGTAAAAGAAAATTGTAAAACTCCTGGAACTTCTGTTTCTCTGTGTGGTTACATATGCATTATGCATATTTAAAAAAAATCAAATTAATTAACAGTGAAGAATAGGTTCTTGAACTAAATATTTTATTTATAAGGAAATAAAGGCTGTTGTACTTTTCAGGTCATGTAATTTTTAGTGATGTTAAACAAAACCTAAGGCCTGAAGATGTGTAAAAATAACCACTCCCTTATCTATACTGTAATAAATCAGACTTTGCACCTACCCCATAATTTTATAAACTCACCAGGTTTTACATTCAAGTTATTAATTGTTAAAAGTTGGATTAAGAAAATATGGCACATATACACCATGGAATACTATGCAGCCATAAAAAAGGATGAGTTTGTGTCCTTTGTAGGGACATCGATGCAGCTGGAAACCATCATTCTTAGCAAACTATCACAAGAACAGAAAACCAAACACCGCATGTTCTCACTCATAGGTGGGAACTGAACAATGAGATCACTTGGACTCAGGAAGGGGGACATCACACACCAGGGCCTATCATGGGGAGCGGGGAGGGGGGAGGGATTGCATTGGGAGTTATACTTGATGTAAATGACAAGTTGATGGGTGCTGACGAGTTGATGGGTGCAGCACAGCAACACGGCACAAGTATACATATGTAACAAACCTGCACGTTATGCACATGTACCCAGAACTTAAAGTATAATAATAATAAAAAAGAAAAAAAAAGAAAAAAAAGAAAAAATAAGAGGTTTTACATAAAAAAAGTTATTATTATAATGTATAATTGATAATACTGAATATAAATATAATTGCCAGGTGTGGTAGAAGAGTAAAATGTGTTTGTAGTAAAAATAAATTACAGAAAGGTATTGATATGTACATTTTACCAAGAGTTAAATGATTTTTTAATTAACTAAAATAAAGCTGAATGTTTACACAAGTTGTGATAAAAACTGTAAAAAAAAAAATCTTGCAAAAGAAAACTCTGAGAACCTACTAACGAGTTTCAAAAGGGTGTTATGTTTTCTTCAATTAAGCATTGAAATGAAAGCACAATAAAAATTTCTTGAAACACTAATCTTATCTTTAGCCAGTTTGTAAAAGGTTGTGAAAATGTTGTAATAAGTTTGGGAAAATCTCACTTCATGGTCAAACTTTCTAAGGTTAAATATAATTTTACATAAGATTTCATTAAGCTTAGGGTTAACACTAGGAGGAGACTAATGCAAGGTAAAATTTGCCTTTCTGAAAGAGATTATTATGTAATAGTGAAGGCTGATAAAATGTTTTTGTCCTTGGCCGGGCGCGGTGGCTCATGCCTGTAATCCCAGCACTTTGGGAGGCTGAGACAGGCAGATCACGAGGTCAGGAGATCGAGACCATCCTGGCTAACACGATGAAACCCCATCTCTACTAAAATACAAAAACAAACAAAAAAAAAACTCTTTTTGTCTTTTCAAACATTTCTACATATTGTATTTTGGCAAAACAAATGACTTATGGAAATCTGGAGATGTATTTCCTAACATTAAGTGTCTTAATCCTCTAACATATTTGACAGTCTTCCCGGAATAAAATTTTAATTTCAAGGACGTATTTTCTGAACCCTATATTTTGGATGCCTTAGAGAGCCCCCGGGGCATGAAAGAAAAAGTTAAACATGATTATAAAACATATTTAAATACATGTGATTTTGATTGTAATATTTTTTTTTTCAGAATATGTTCCAGTAAGCACTATTAACACAGGTCTCAAAACCACATGGGGTTCGTAATGTTCTTAATCTCTGAATATGTGCTATCAATTTTAATTTAAATTATTATGTTAAGCTATTGTAAACCACAGAAATAACCGAATGTTTTTTTTCTATTCTGTTTCTAAGCACCCCAGATATTTTGTCATTTACTGATATTTATAATTAGCTGTAGAACTTTACCAGGTGTTCTCAACTGCAGGTTTTTTATAACAGAAAAATATACAGAACTTAAGAATAGCTAAGATATTTATAAATATCAAGCAGGACAAATGTTAAAATAGACTAACAGAAGAATGAAGCAATCTCTTTACATTTATTTTGAGACATTTCTGCTTCTTGTTTTGTTTTTTAAAGTCAAGAACACTTTCCTTTAAACTAGCTAAAGCTTTTAACAGTGTCAATTGGTATAGTCCTGTTAAAAAAACTTGGAACATGTGGTTTTTTTTTTTTCCCTTTGTGCCTGTTTCCTCTAAAACTCGGAAACTATGTGTGATTATTTTCATTTGTAACTCAGAAAAAGAAAATGTAATAACCACTAGTCTTAAAGAAAGCACTACTCATCTTTTATGGGACCATAAGCCTGGAACTATTAATAGCTTAAGTAATGACTGAGGTTGGCTCAGGAACTTGGGCCTGAGCCACACAAGAGTTAAAGGGAAGCATCGCCCAGGAACTTGGCCTGGGACCAGAGGATCAACATTCTCTAAATGTTGATTTAGAGAAACATGGTTCAGAGTTGGCCGGGCGCGGTGGCTCAAGCCTGTAATCCCAGCACTTTGGGAGGCCGAGACGGGCGGATCACGAGGTCAGGAGATCGAGACCATCCTGGCTAACCCGGTGAAACCCCGTCTCTAGTAAAAAATACAAAAAAATAGCCGGGCGAGGTGGCGGGTGCCTGTAGTCCCAGCTACTCGGGAGGCTGAGGCAGGAGAATGGCGTAAACCCGGGAGGCGGAGCTTGCAGTGAGCCGAGATCCGGCCACTGCACTCCAGTCTCGGCGACAGAGCAAGACTCCGTCTCAAAAAAAAAAAAAAAAAAAAAAGAGAAACATGGTTCAGAGTCTAAAGCATGTTTATTAATCAAAGGTTCCCTTTGTAACACACTGGAATCCAATGTGTACATGTCCAGAAAAAGAGAGAGGCTATTTCCTGGCAGCCCTCTGGTTACACAAAAGACAACATTTTAATGTGCGGTTGTTTATAGATATCTATACCTATATCTATCTATCTATCTATCTATCTATCTATCTATCTATCTATCTATCTATCAATCATCTATCTATCTATCTATCTGAGTAGCTGTGGGCATGTCTTAAGCACATGCACAAAATAGTTGGGCTTTTTTTTTTTTAAATTTATTTGTGTGGGCCACAGGATTGTGCAGGATTCTTAAATTTATGTCTGCAGCCTAATTTTTCAGGCTATTTCTCTGCTTGTTGAGTTGAATACACCACAACTATGTAGTTTTCTTTCTCAATACTACTGAAGAGCTAGATGGTCTCTGAGGAAGGGAAGACATATTGTTTGAAGTTTCCTATGTGCAAAGCTTTTTTGCCCTGTGAAACAAACCAAATCTTTGTAAATACTGTAAAATTGTTCATGCCTTCTTATCAGTCATGTCGGAAAAGCCTACAGTACATAACCCCCAAACGTCAGAGAAACATTCTCTCTGGAAGCTCTTAAAAGCAAATTTTGTTGCCCCAGGTTTTATCATCTTCTTGGTTTAGAGAATCTGTTAGTCACATCATCATCAGTTCCTCCAGTTTTAACCTCCAAACCTCCAAGCACAATACTTCCCCGTAGGAAATGCCCAATGAATGAGGTGCCAGTAAAGTGCAAGATTCGTTCACTTTACAGTACCTTAAACAAATAAAGTAAGACCTGGGGAAATTTTCTGATATGTCAATTAATATATAGAGCCTTTTTAATATCTAGTCCATTTTTGGTCTTACAAGGGAAGATGTTGTGTTATTCCTAAGCCAAAATGTTACTGCTTCTGAGAATCAGACAGGCCTACAGGCAATAGAAAAATACTGGGGCAAAACACATTTCTTCTATAGCCTGTCATGATAAATAAAAGCAGTCAAATAGAGAAAGAGTCATGAAAAGACAAGATCCTAATTTGTAGTAGCAACAGAGAGCCCTTGGAAAACCCTCATTTGAGACCTAGTGATCCTATAGATAAGTTAAAAAGAGAGAGAGAGAGAGAGAGAGAGAGAGAGAGGAGAGAAAGAAAGAAAGAAAGAAAGAAAGAAAGAAAGAAAGAAAGAAAGAAAGAAAGAAAGAAAGAAAGAAAGAAAGAAAGAAAGAAAGAAAAGAAAGAAAGAAAGAAAGAAAGAAAGAAAGAAAGAGAGAGAAAAAGAAAGAGAAAGAAGAAAAAAGAGAAAGGAAAGAAAAAGAAAGAAAAGAAAAGAAAGAAAAAGAAAGAAAGAGAAAGAAAGAAAAAGAAAGAAAGAGAAAGAAAGAAAGAAAGAAAGAAAAGAAAGAAAGAAAGAAAGAAAGAAAGAAAGAAAGAAAGAAAGAAAGAAAGAAAGAAAAACGAGAGAAAGAAAGAAGGGCTTCAGCCCTTAAAAGAACCCAGATGTAAACCTTTCCCAACGCAGGGATGTGATGACATCTTTGGATCTCTTCAGTTTCTGTCATTTCTTTTTTTTTTTTTTTTTTTTTTTGAGACGGAGTCTCGCTCTGTGGCCCAGGCTGGAGTGCAGTGGCCGGATCTCAGCTCACTGCAAGCCCCGCCTCCCGGGTTCACGCCATTCTCCTGCCTCAGCCTCCCGAGTAGCTGGGAGTACAGGCGCCCGCCACCTCGCCCGGCTAATTTTTTTTTGTATTTTAGTAGAGACGGGGTTTCACCGTGTTAGCCAGGATAGTCTGGATCTCCTGACCTCGTGATCCGCCCGTCTCGGCCTCCCAAAGTGCTGGGATTACAAGTTTCTGTCATTTCTACTTATCTGGATGCCACTGCATTCTTCAGTGTCTGCAGAAGAGAAGGCTTGTGGTATGGCTGATTCACTGTAAGATTTGCTGGGAGCTGTAACCTGTACCAGCACCTGACCTGCTTACCTCATCCCAGATAACATATCTAGCTGTGTGCAGTGACTGGACTCAACCATCACTCACTCGTACATCTGTCTCCACTCTGTGCTAGGCACATCCATAGCCAAATGAAACCTAAGCCCATAGTTTGAGCTGAGTGCAGCCTGCAAGATGGGTGTGTAAATTTAGACAAGCAGGCTCAAGAGAAACTTGTGGAAATATGCCATAATCCACAGAGATTCTTGGCTGGTGAAGCGACATCCTAGAGATCCTGTGACAAAGGTGGCATTCATCACCAGTGTCCAGTGGATTACTCAATTATGCCTATGTAACAGAGCCTTCATAGAAATTAACAGGACACGATTCAGAGAGCTTATGGGTAGCTGAACATGTAGAGTGTTCCAGAAATTTGTGGGCATATAAAAACAGACACTGAAAATTTTAAATGTCATACAAAGTGTAGGGGACTTTCTTTGTTTTGAAAGAAGTTTCTGTCTTTAATAATGTGTCCAGAATTTTAACTTATTAACTAGAAAATACTCTAAGTTAACCTAAATCTGCACAATACAAACATTAGAATGTAGATGTTTCCACCAAAATAATTCCATAATTTGCTAATAGGGTGAAACAAGTTTTACTTTAGAGAGATGAAGATTTCTTTTGTTAACTGGGTAAGAACTAGACATTTATAAAAGAGAAGAAAATCAAGTGATATCTCAACATATATTTTAATCATATATTCAGTTTAGGAGAATTATCATAAGTGAATTTTGTGTCAGAAATCTTTATTCTAAAAGATAAATCTTTTAATTTATAACTTTTTGTCTCTGAAGTATTTGTGCCACTATAAAGTCAAAGGAACCATCTCCAATAGTTCTGTGTCTTTCTTTATGGCAGGGAAGCTGCGACTGCCTCATACCCCAGTAGACTCTGCATTCTAGAATACAAAAATGAGAAAAGTAAACATTATTACAGAATTCTCTGTTATTCACATCTAATAAAATGCAATTCTTGTCCTACATATAGTAGTAGTCATAAATACAAATTAGAGCTTACAAGAACAGTCTAGTACCCACCACGCTGCTGTTATATTTGGGCTTATGTGTGCATAAAATAATCACATTTGGGCAAATAAACTGTTTTATTACTTATTTTAAATTTACAGTGTTTTAAAATGCCTTGATCATTTAAATACACAGTTTGGACCTTTCAAGTTCTCTTTCCAAGCCTTAGCTATTGGTGAAATTGTTTTGGACTATGAAGATGAATTAGGACATCTTGCATCTCATGATATATTTGGTTCAGCTTTGTCCTTGTGTCCTCAGCATACAGACTGACAATTAAAACTCATCAGTTTTATTCTGCACATACTTCAACATGGACTCTATCCCTTGGACTGAGCCTCAGATCCCTCAGTACCTCACACTCTCTCTCATTGGCCTGTTTCAACTCCATCTTAATACTACAGGGAACAAGGGTCTAACATTATTCCAGCACCACTTGATTATATGATGCAAGTTCCTTAATTTGAGTCATAACGTCTTGGGTGAAAGTTCTAGCCAAAAACACTTGAGAGACCAGGCCTATGGCACATACCTTTGGTAATGTCAGCTTATGCCCAGCAATTCACATTTCACTGGCAGATGCTTCACCCATCATTTTCTGAAATATAACAGTAGAACAGTCATTTAGACTCGTTGAAAGGTTGTGTAAGGGGTTTGTAACCAAATCTTTTCATTAGCGTACATGAGATCACAAAGAGGCAGTATGGATGCAATAGTCCAATGGCAGGGACATTGACTGATAGAAAAATAGGCTTTTTAAATTGAATAACTATATTCACAATGTCCTTGATGGGGTCCACCATTTCAAAGCTTGCTCTGTTTCTGTAATTCCTTAAATGCATCACAAAGTATCAAGACCACAGCAAAATCAAGACCACAGCAAAAGACACTTCCAGCTGCATGGAACAGCATGAACTTGCTGTCATCTGCAGCAGCCCGATTCAGAGCATTAACCAGTTCTTTAATTACTTCTGTATTCAGTGCACTTTTTTGTGTCAATCTAGTTGATAGCAATATCTGGGTGAATCCATCCTCTTTCTTCACTACAATGTCTCTGTATGTGTCTGCACTTTCTGTTAGGCTTATGGTGAAGTATATATATCTTCTTGATAAAAGGCTGGCCTCTGCCATCATCAGTAACGTTTCTTTGGCCACCATTCACTCTTGAAACTGATGTATGTATGTCTGTTGTTCTTATTGGCTGCTAATGGGTCTATTACATTTTTTTGGTAGCTGAACTTGTGGTCATGGAAGCAGTAAATGAGTCAGACATCTGAGACATTAGTGGCTGTATATGGATCCTGTTCTCCAGTCCAGCCTGTTCTGCACCAGGAGCCGGAAAAGCCTTGATGAGCTTCCCTTCTATCACCTTCAGGACTACCACATCCTGCTTATCTGCTGCAATCAGGTCCAGTTTCTTGAGTTCCTGAAAGTTGCTCACAGTCTTCTTATTGTTAAAGGGGCTGTGAGGTGCAAGTGTGCTGATAGTTGAATTTACTTGCTCTATATTCTTTGTGTCAGAGATAAGTCAAACTGCCTTTGTCTTAATATCGTTGCTGGCAGCAAATGACTGGCTGTTTTTTGATTTGTGGTATTTGCCAGTCACTAGCATTTTAGGAAACTTCTTAGAAAAGTTTGGATTGGTAGATCTGGAAGTTCCTCTTCCAGCATTGTTTGAAAAAATTCTACTTCTTCTGGTCCATGTCATTTTATTCTGTTTTTCAGTCTGTCGTCTGTTAAAATCACATATATATTTTTCACAGTTCAAGAGGTGCTGCTCAGGTTCCCAAGTGTCATCCTGTTTCTCATACTCTTCCCACCAGACCACCACCAAATACTCTGTATTCCCATTTTTGTATTGTCATGTTGTAGTTGCCATGATGACTATATTGAAATTCTAATGTTGTAACATTTTTAAACTTACATTAGCTTATATAAGTAACATACAAAACCTTTACTCGAGTATAACTTAACTCCATTATTTCCCTTACTGAGTTCTCAAAATTATACCTTTATGCATTTTGTGGCAAAAACACAAATTAGTGGTAGCTTTCTTTTATTAAATATATTAGTGTTTTAAGTTATGTGGAGAATAAATTGTGGAGGTGCACATTTTTAAATTTTTTACATTTTATATTTTTTCATGTATTTATCTTTACCTTAATCTTTCTTATTCATACTGCTTTTGAGTGTCTGTTCATCCTACCCTGAAGTACTCCATAAGATATTTCTTAAAGGGTAGGCTTCTGGTAAAAGGTGCCAGCTTTTATCTGAGAATATCATTATTTGTCCCTCACAGTTGATGGACAATTTTTTGGATCATAACATTTAGGTTTGACAGTTTTTTCTGACATCACTTGGAATGTATTAGTCTACTGCTTTCTGTCATCTTAGTTTTCAGATAAGAAATCCACTGGTTATTCACTGGTTATTCAGATAAGAAATCCACTGGTTATTTTTGAGGGTCTCTTTTACATGACTAGCCACTTCCTATTCTTCCCTTGAAAATCCTCAACATTCTCTTTGTATTTGTTTTAGACAGTTTAATTATCAGGCAAGTTTGAGTTTCTTTCTTTGAGTTTCTGTTAGTTGGAGTTTGTTGAGCTTCTTGGGTGCTTATTTATTGTCTTAAATTGTTGCCTTCTTTACGACTGTTTTATTAAATAGTCTTCTTGATTCTTTGTCTCTTTCTTTGAACTTCCAAAATGCATAATTATGACTGTTTGATGGTATCCCTCAGGTTTCTAGATTGTATAAAGCTACCTTGAACCTTTCCAGCCTGTGCTGGTGACCACTACATGGTTGACTGCCCCCAAGGGTGTGTATCACAGTGTGGGGCCAGTTTGTCAGTTGGTCTCTTAAGGCTGATGTGTCCCAGAGCTCACTTCCCAGACTTCAACCATTGTAGTTTCGTTAGTGCACCAAAATGTAGCAATCTCTAATTGTGAGGTATCACACAGGGCTCTTTGTTTCATAGCCAATAAAATTTGGGAGGATGGATTCAAATAGGTTGAAGCAAAGTGTTTTTTTTTTGTTTTTTTTTTGTTTTTTTTTTTTTTTTGAGACGGAGGCTTGCTCTGTCGCCCAGGCTGGAGTGCAGTGGCCGGATCTCAGCTCAGTGCAAGCTCTGCCCACGGGTTCACGCCATTCTCCTGCCTCAGCCTCCCGAGTAGCTGGGACTACAGGTGCCGCCCCCTGGCCTGGCTCATTTTTGTATTTTTAGTAGATATGGCGTTTCACCGTGTTGGCCAGGATGGTCTCGATCTCCTGACCTTGTGATCCGCTCGCCTCGGCCTCCCAAAGTGCTGGGATTACAGGCGTGAGCCACCGTGCCCGTGAAGCAAAGTTTTTATAAGTGAAAGTAAAAATCTCTTCAAAGTGGAGGTGGAATGTGAGTGGTTAACCTACTCTGAGGCTAGGCTTTTTGGTTTCTAAAGGCAGGGAAGTATAGAAATGTGCTAAGTAGGCTTGGAGAAGCATTATTTGGCTTGGCCCTGAACCTTGGCCTTGGATTAATCTGGAGCTGAAGTGATAATTTATAGAAGCTACTAAACTTAGTCTTGGAACTTGGCCCTGGACCACGGAGCTGAAGTGACAGCTTGGCCTGAGACTTTGGCCTGGGACCAATCACAGGCTGAAGTAATGTCTCATGGCCACAATAATTAAGGAGCATGGATAAGTCAAAGTTGAAGTAGGAATAAAATGTTAATAAGCAAAAGAAGAAAGGTCTCCACAGTAAAGAGGGGATTTGCGAGAGTTTCCAACTATAAATCTGGGTCAGGGCTTTTTATGAAAGAATTTTTAAGAATTTTTCCTTAAAATTTTTAGGGAAAGAATGAAATGTTCTGAGGTGTCTGTGGGCTGTCCTGAAGAAAGCACTACTCAGCTAGGTTCAGTACTTGGTCTGGGAAAAATGACAGGCTAAAGTAAAAGCTTTGTCTGGAACACTGGGCTGATGAAAAGCAGAAGTTGAAGGGATCATTCATGAATGCTTTGCTCCCATTCCAAAGCATGTCCAAAATAATAAAAAACAAATATTACATCAGAGCCCACTGGAGTCTATCATGTATCATGTCCACAAAGGGAGGAGTGTGTATTTTCTTGAAATCTGCTAATTATATGAATGACAGAGGCACTTATTCCTTTGGCCTTGTTCCCTTATCTGTGTACCTGTGAATATGTTTTAGGCAAAAATGACAAAGGCATTTTCATATTCTGCCTGCTTTTCTTATTAGTGCAACTATGGTTATATCATTTGGCTATCCTCCTCTTCAACTTTTTTATTGGTGTCTGCAGCCTACATTTTCAGGCTGTTCCTCTGTATAAAAGAGTTTTACCAAAAACCCCTTCTAGCTTCCTCGGTTATCTTTTCTATCACACTTTCATGAAAGTCATTTTGCGTATTTTGTAGACTAAACGACGTCTGTGTTAAGGGCTTTTCTGCGCAATATTCCACTTTTGTCATGGAATCAATCAAAACTCGTATTAGAGCACATTTGAAATTTTTTATCAGCCATATTCAATCTGTATTTTCTTCTTTTAAAATAAAAGTTTTAATAAAGGAATACAGTTTTTCTTCTTAGAATTCAACATTGGAACACTCTAGTCCTGTGGTTTTCTTTTTAGTAGCCATAAGGTTGTAAAATATGTTTGCCATTTGACTGCTTTCTGCCATAGAACTCTAAAATCTTTGGAATCTCCAAAGTGCTCCAACATATCCAACATGATAATGTTGACAGAGAGCTTCATGCTGGGGCTTCTCAATGAAAAGACAAAGCCATGAGGGTAGGATCTCTCATGTTTGCTCTGCATCATTCTAAAATGAGAGAGGTGCTGCAGGTAATGGCAGCAGCAGCCCATTTACAGAGGCTGCTGCAAATATGCTAGGTGCAATGAGGGAGGTGAAGCCAGCCCTGAGCACTCTGTGAAACTTGTGGAAACCAAGAAAAGGCAGAACTCACACTCATATCCATGTTGAATGAGCAGGAGCCCCACCTAATCAGGAGCAGTGGCAGCTGCCCCAACACAGATGCAGATTCAGTCATCCATCTCCTTTCCGAGGCCTCGGAAGCCATCCTTCCAATAAAGGCCCGGAAGTGCCTGCTCCCATTGCCTGGTCTCTTCCAGCTCCCAGTGCCCACTCTGATGTTGTGCAAACGTGCCTTCACCCAAAGAGATTCATAGATGGTGAAGCGACATCCAAGAGATCCTGTGACAATGTCACATTTCGTCAGTGGATTAGTGGATCACCAGTGGTCAGTGGATTATTCAATCAGGCTATGTAATGGACCCTCCATAAAAACCAACAGGAAAGGATTCAGAGAGCTTCTGGATAACTGAACATGTAGAGTGTTCTACAAAATTGTGTGCATATAAATACGGATATCAATAATTTTAAATGTCATACTGAATGTCGGTGTCTTTTCTTCATTTTGAAAGAAGTTTCTGCCTTTAAGAATGTGTCCAGAATTTTAACTTCCTTACTAGAACATACTCTAAGTTAATCTACATCTGCACAGGATAAACATTAAAATGTGGATATTTCCATAAAGATGATCCCATAATTCACTAATACATTGCAACAAGTTTTACTTTAGAGAGATAAAGGTTTCTTTATGTTAACTGAGTAAGAAAGTAGATATTTATAAAAGAAAAGAAAATCAAGTGATATCTCAGCATAAATTCTAACCAGATGTTTAGTTTAGGAGAATGATCATCAGTGAACTTTGTGTCAAAAATATTTATCGTAAAATATAATCTTTTGATTTAGAATTTTGTGTCTCTGAGGTATGTGTGCCACTATAAAGTGAAAGTCACCATCTTTGATAATTCTGTGTGTTTTTTGTGGGAGGGGAGTAGAGGCTGCCTCATACCCCAGTAGACTGCATTCTAGGATAAAAAAATAAGAAAAACAAACATTATTACATAAATCTCTGTCAACCAAATCTAATAAAACACAATTCTGGTCTTATATATCATAGTAGACATAGATAAAACATAGATCTTGCAAGAACAGTGTAGTACTCACCAATCTGCTTTTATATCTGGGCTTGTGTGTGCACAAAATAATCACATTTAGGCAAAGAAGCTGTTGTATTACTTATTTTAAAGTTGCAGTGCTTAAAAATGCCTTGATAATTTCTTTTTTTTTTTTTTTTTTTTTTTTTTGAGACAGAGTCTGCTCTGTCACCCGAGCTGGAGTACAGTGGCCGGATCTCAGCTCACTGCAAGCTCCGCCTCCCGGGTTTACGCCATTCTCCTGCCTCAGCCTCCCAAGTAGCTGGGACTACAGGCGCCCGCCACCTCGCCCGGCTAGTTTTTTGTATTTTTTAGTAGAGACGGGGTTTCACCGTGTTAGCCAGGATGGTCTCGATCTCCTGACCTCGTGATCCGCCCGTCTCGGCCTCCCAAAGTGCTGGGATTACAGGCTTGAGCCACCGCGCCCGGCCGATAATTTCAATACATAGCTTGGACATTTCCAGTTCTGCTTTCAGGCTTTAGATATGGCTGAAATTGTTTTGGGCTATGAAGATGGATTAGGGCATCTCACAACTTATGATGTATCTGGTTCAGCTCAGTTCTTGTGTCCTGAGCAGACAGACTGACAATTAAAACTCATCAATTTTATTTTGCACATATTTTAACGTGGATTTGATCCTTTGGACTGAGCCTCAGATTTTCTTCACCTCTTCACACTCTCTCTGTTTGGCCTGTGCCAACTTATCTTAATATTACAGCATACAAGGGCCTTACATTTCTCCAGCACAACTCTATTACATGAGGCAGACTCCTTCATTTGTATCATAACCTATTGGGTGAACTTGGAAAGAGATCTGAGTGACCAGGTCTTTGACACATGCCTCCTGTGCTATCAGCTTTCACCCAGCAATTAACTGGCAGATGCTTCACCCATCAGCTTAGGAAATGTAACAGTAGAACAATCATCTGGATTGTGTTGAAAGGTCATATAAAGAGTTTGGAACCAAGCCTTTTCATTAGCTCACACGAAATCACAATGAGGCAGTATGGATGCACCTAGTCCAAAAGATGGTCTGCTCCCTGATACAACAATAGGCCTTTTAAATATTTTGAAATTATTCCCAAAGTTCTTGATGATGCCCACCATTTCAAGGCTTGCTCTGTTTCTGTCATTCCTTAAATGCTTCACAAAGTACCCAAAATCAAGACGACAGCAAAAGACACTTCCAGCTGCACCAAACAGTATGAGCTTGCTGTGATCTGCAGCAGCCCTGTTCAGAGCATTAACCATTTCTTTAATTAATTCTATATTCAGTGCATTTTTTTCTGTTGATCTAGTTGATAGCAGTATCTGGATGAATCCATCCTCTTTCCTCACGACAATGTCTCTGTACATACTGGCACTTTCTGTTAACCTTGTGATGAAGTACATCTTCTTGATAAAAGGCTGGTTTCTTCCACCATCAGTAATATTTCTTTGTCCACCTTTCACTCTTGAAACTGATGTAGGCATACTTGTTGTTCCATTGGCTGTTATCGGGCCCATTAATACCACTATACTTTTTTTGGTAGCTAAACCTGCAGTCATGGAAGCAGTAAATAAGCCAGACATCTGAGAAAATGGGTGAATTTGGATCCTCTTCTCTATTCCACACTTTCCTGCCCTGGGATCTGATAATGCCCTGAGGAGCTTCCCTTCTGCCTCCTTGAAGACCACTGTATCCTGGTGATCTGCTGCAATAGGGTCCAGTTTCTTCAGTTCCTGAATGCCACTCGCCGTATTCTTGTTCTGAAAGGGACTGTGAGGAGCAAGTGCCTTTCTTCATAGTTGAATTTACTGGCTCCATATTCTTTGGGTCAGAGGGAGGTGACACTGCTTTTCTGCTAATATTCTGACTGGCAGCACATAACTGGCTGCATTTGAATTTGTGGTGTTTGCCAGTCACTAGCGTTTTAGGAGAGTTCCTTAGAAAAGTTGGGGTTGGTAGATCTGGAAGTTCTTCTTCTGGCATTGTTTGAAAAAGATCTACTTGTTCTGGCCCATGCCATTTTTTTTTCAGTCTTTCGACTATTAAAGTTTGAGGTTGAAAGTATTGTTGAAAAAAGATAAGACAAAAGTGGGAAGACAGAGACCAGGTGCAGGGGCTTACACCTGTAATCCCAGCACTTTGAAAGGCTTAGGAGAAGCAGGATGACACTTGAGAACACAAGTGTGTAGTGCAAGTTGGGCCTTAAATTATCCACACTTACTACCTGGTGTGACAACTTGGACATTGTCTCATGGTGTCATGATAGCTGACTCAATAGCCTCAGGTGAGAGTAGCTAAATCCACAGCTCCTACTCTGTGGTGTAGTACAGATAGCTTTCTACCTCCCTGTTACTCTTTTTCTTTTTTTTTTTTTGTCATTGATATTATGATTACATTGAATACACTAAAGTTATTTCACTTTTAAAGTTATGCTAGTTTACCTTCAATAACATACAAATCCCTTATTTCTCTGTAACTTCACCCCCATTATTTCACTTATTGAGTTCTCAAAATCAGACCTTTATTCATTGTATGTCAAAAACACAAGTTTGTGATAGTATTTTTCTAAAACATATTAGTGTTTTAAATTATATGGGAAACAAATTGTGGAGGTGCACATTGTTAATTTTTTAATGTTTTATAATTGTTCATGTATTTATCTTTACTGTAATATATATTAATTCATACTGCTGTTTAACGTCTGTTCATTTTACCATGAAGCACCCCATAGGGCATTTTAAAAGAGGCAGTCTACTGGTAAAAGGTCCCTGCTTTTATCTGAAAATATTATAATTTTTCCCTCACTTATGATGGACAACTTTTTGAACATATGATTTCTGTTCAAAAGTTTTTTCTTAACATCATTTGGAATATGTTAGTTTATTGTTTTCTGTCTCCTGAATTTTCAGATTAGAAATCTGGTGATTATTTTTGAGGGTTCTTTGAATATGAATAGTCACATCTCTTGCTGCTTTCAAGATTTTCTCTTTCTTTTAGAGAGTTTAATTATCATATAATTTGAGTTCGTTTCTCTGAATTTCTCTTACAGGAGTTTTTTGATCTTGACATTCTTTACCACTATTGTTTCTAAATAGTCTTCCTGATTCTTTGTCTCATCCTTTGAACTTCCAATATGCATAAGTATGGGTGCTTGATAGTGTCCCACAGCATCACAGGCTGTGTTCTCATTTCTTTCTTCTTTTTTCTTTCCTTTCACAACTTAATAATGTCAACTGCCCTTTCTTTGGTTTGCTATTTTGTTGTTCCACCTGCTCATGTCTGCTTTTAAATACTTGTAGTGAATTTTTACTTTCTTTTATTTACTTTTTATCTCTAGTTTTAGGTTTTAAAATAATTTTACTCTTTTTATTAATAATTTTTGCTCATATTTTTGTGCTTCCTTTTCGTCCACAAACATCTAATCTTTTAAGAGAAAAAGAAGAACAGTTAGGAAAAAATGTTCTGGCTTTTAAAATCTTCTGAAAGTTGATTGTGCAGAACGAAAAAGAGGCTGCATAATGTTTGGGAAATAAAACAATGACTATTCACCTCTGCCGGGACCTCCACAAACAGAAAGAGCAATCCGCGAACAAGTCCTCCTGAGATTTGGAAGACAGAGTACTTTTTTTTATACCATGGCTCTTGTAAGCTACTCCAGAAATATGTGCAAGGCAGCATCCCACAGTGGTGTTTAATAAACAATAAGTAGCTGCTGTTGATCTGTGACATAAAATTGATAAAATTTAATTTTTGTTTACTATACCAATCTTTTTTTGGAAGCTGTAAGCCTTCAGATAGACTTTCAACTCTATAGCAATTGCATCATAATCCTGCCACTGCACCTATTGTATAGTTGAAGAGATGGGTATACAAAACTTGGTAGGGCATTGCACCACTTTCTCAGAATCTACTATAGGTTTACTTTGGCCTATTTTTCTTTGCCCCTAAAGTATGCCTTGCATAGAAGGCACAGAAGTGACTCCTTCATTTAAGGGTACACAGGCACCAGTGTGTGCCTTTTTAAGCGAAAGTTCAATTTAAAATTGTTACAATTGAAATATTACATACTCTGGCATTGACTTAACTTGCTTCCCATATGTTCTTTCTCTTATTTGATCCTCAATTTCTTCTTTTGCTTATTTAAAAATTTTGATTAATTTTTAAAAACTTTTTGTTGTATTTTTTATATTACAAGTAGGTATATTTAGGACTTCAATTATTGAAAACTTAAAATAGCCTACTATAAACAATACTCACTTGTGTAATTAATGTTTAAGGTCAACAATATAAAAATATGCTGCATTAATAGTTAAGTCTGCCAGGTTTGTAATAGTAACGGCATTTTTCTGTTAGAGAAGCATTAGTCACAATTTCCTTTAGCTTTTGTTTATCTAGATATTTTTCCTTGAGTATCATTTTACTCAGGTTTTATCGCATTTTTTTTCTATTAAAACTTGGATATCCCACCAGCTTCTGATTTCTGGGGTTTCTGCTCAACAGTCGTCTGTTAATTTTAATTGAGACCTTCTTATGCATAGCAAGTTGCTCTTCCCTTTCTGTATTACAATTTTTCTGCATTACAATTCTGTATACAATTTTCTTTGTATTGGCTCTTGATTGACTATAATGTTTTCTCATGTGGCTATATTCTAGTTAAAAAAATTTTGTTCTCTTTCAGCTCTTAAATTCAGATTTTTAAGTTCAGGAAATGTTCAGCCATTTTTGCCCTAAATTCTTTTTGGCCTCTGTTTTCTTCATTTATAAGGTGTCCATATTGCATGTACTGGTATACCTCATGGTGTTCTATTTTCTCTTTAGGTTTTTTTTCACTTATTTTTTGTTTTATTTTACCTCTCAGACTGGGTTATTTCAGTTTTTATTGTTTCGGATTGACTGAATATTTGCCTGCTCAAATCTGCTGTTAAACTTCTTTACTGTAGATGTTATTTCAGTCTTCATCTCCGTTTTTTTTTTTTTTTTTTTTTTTTGGCTTCTTTAATAATTTGTCTCACTGATGCACTGATGTTGTTCTTTCATCATTTGTCGGTCATTTTTCTTTAGCCCTACTTAAATCTGTTGTTGTAAATTCTTTGTCTACAAAATTTGGGACACATTTAATTCCTGCATTTAGCTTACGTTGGTCATAATTTTATCTGTTTGTGTTTTTCCTTTTCTGAAAACTATATTTGAAATGTCATTATGTGCTAACATTGAATGCTAACTTTATATTTAAAATGCCATAACATGATAACTGAATGCTTTTATTTCTGAAATGCAACATGTTTTCTTAGTTATTAAAAGCTTAGCTTTCATTCCATTGGCACTATGAATAAAAAAATATAAAAACTATCACTTTTAAATACTAAAAGGTTTGTATTAATACTCTCCTTGGATTTTTGATAATTCTGTCTTAACCTTCACTTCTTCTCACTCTAAAGTTATAAACATATATTGTTTTACATTTTTTAGAATGTTTCCATCATCAGCCTATGCATGATTTTCTCAGCACTTCAGTATATTAAATTGATTTTGAATATTCAGATTTTTGCAAATACAGATCTCTCCAACTTTTGCTCCTGTTTATACTTTGCCTATTCTATAACATAACTGTATTTTTTGTTCCAGCAACTTAAATGTTTGTGACCAATTCCTGGCCCTTCCAACCAACAGTGACTTCTGCGTTAAGCAAAAGAGAAATAAATGTTTATTTTATCAAATTTTCATATATCCTGTAGAAAGACTAGAAAAAAACCACAATAATTTAGCACATAATGACTTCTTTGCATTTCCCAGAAGTGTGAATCATGTCCTCATTTTGGGAGTGCGGATTTCAATTCTGAAGGCTTCATCTGTGATTAGGAGGTGATACGGCAATCCACAAAGGAAAACAACAACAACAACAACAAAGAAATTGCCATTTTATAATTGTCTTTCTTGATTAAATGTTTACTTGGTTCATATAAACTATTGATTTTCAGGGTCCAGGCTGTTGTTTTGATGGTTTGAGGTTTTTCTTGGGAATGGTTTGAAACTGTCAGCCATACAGTTTTGGTTTCATTTTTATCCATGAAGCACTGAGTGTTTTCTAATTTCAGAGTTTATTTTTATTTATGAGATTTATGTTCTTTGGTCTCTTGTTTAATAAACTAAAGTTGAATGTTACACTTCCAATTTAGAATCCCAGATGTCAGGTTTTTCTTTCAGTGGTTATATTTTAAAGTTTTTGTTTTTTTTAAATTAATTAAAATGATCAATTTCTATGAAATGTGTGCGGCAAGATTCTCTGTTATAAAGCAATTTTGGTTTTGTGTAAAACAAATATACACTAAGTTGCTTACAAAGTGACTTTCAAGTAAATATCTAAATAAAATAGTAAGAAAATAATGTAAGCATGCAGGAAGGTCAATAAGTATGATGATTCCTGGTGGAAACCTGTTTAAATTGTTTTTAAAAGCCAGCTAACTGTGGCTGCAGCAGACTGTAGAAGGGGAAAAATTATAGTAGATGAGCTTATAAAGATAATAGACAGTCCATGTTATTGTCTAGGGTTTTTATAGGTCTGTAGATTTTACTTTAGATTTCACTCTGAGTCTGGTTCATGACTGGAAATGGAATTGTTAAGGCTGTTACTAGCATCAATTGCTGAGAGATTAGAAATGCTGCTAAATATCCTCAAATCTTGAGTCTCAGGCACCTTTGAGAAATTAACAGTGTTGAACCATTTCTCAAGAAAACTGTTTTTAAAAACACAGATTTAGAACTCTTTGATATTATATTTTGAAGATCTCTTAATCCCAACTTCGGTTGCCATTAAAGCAGAAGGATTTAAAAAGGTATGTAAAGTTCATAGGATAAGCATTAGAAAAGTAAGGTCAGTTCACTTTATCAGTGATAAGAAGCTAAACAATACATTTTCTGTTTCTCTGCTTTTCCTTCCTATTAATTTTTCAATATTTTTGTATAACAATATCAAAAAATAAAACCCTAGGCAGCCTCTGTTTTGGAGATATCAAGGGAGAAAATTCAGTCAATGGCATTTGGAATAGAGCTAATCTTGGCTACAGTTGAAAGGCATAAATAATACACATGCACATATGTGCATTGGCACAATATATTATAGATACACATTGTGCATTCAGAATGTCTTATGACTTGAAAGTTCCTAGAATATTACAATAAGTAAGCCAAATGAAAACCAAGTTTTCAAGGATTATAGCCGGGGTTAGAGGATTTTCACTTTTGCTAAATTTTGTTGAGTAGAACTAATGCTCAAGTTTCTTCAACTATTTAAAAAATTATTTGATAGAAGTTTGCATAATGGTATTATTTGATCAGAATTATTTGTGCTTTGCCTTGTTCCAACATAATAAAAAATGTATTCACAAAAATACATATTAGACAATAAGAAAATAAAGATGAATGCATGAGGAAATTGATGGAATAGGAAAAATTTCTGAAAATGTTAAGACAAATCCAAAAGGAGGTGAATTTCTACAATGTAAAATCTTTTTCATTTGAATCAAAACTTTGTTTCAGAATGTTAGCAAGTAGCAGCAACATGGTAGTTATCCACATTTACACTGCTTACTTAGTTCCCACTTAGTGCCTGACCTGTAGGCTCTGTTCTTGATACTAGAGCCTTCTCCACAAGGCAGAACTCCTAACCGTGTAGGGCTTGCTTTTTCTCCAAGATTAATAAAATGCCATTGAAGGCTTAGATAATGAAAAGGCAAGATTAATTTTTTGCTTAATATACTAAGGGAGAGCTCTGCTATTTAGACACATTCTGGGAACAATGCAGAGAGTGTGAAATCAAGGCATTGGCAGATATTAAGTGGTGTACAGAAGCTGGAATTATTTGTAGAAACAAAGTTGTTCAGGCCAAGATTGCAGGGAAAGAGGAATATTAATTGAAGTCTGTGAATGACATCCTAATTTTTCAAAGGGCTGGCACTGTTTTATTATTATTTCTATTATTATTATTACTTGTAAAAGCTTTTTCACTGAGGTAGTTAGGCTTTATAGATTACTTAAATTTAAACCTGATTCTAATGGTTACATTTTACATTGATTATAGAGCTAGTATTTACTAAATCTCTTGGAAAGCTTAAATTATTATTTTCTAAGAAGACATAATATACTTTTATTTTTAAAGAAATAAAGAGTATTTACTAATTGGTAACCATTTATTAAGTAACTCCTCTGATGTAGGTTCTAGAGCCTCGGCAGTAAATAAATAGAAAAATAAGTATTTTAAAAGTGTTTTACAGAGATCCATATGGACCACTGACACACACACGCATATGTATGTGTGTGTGTGTGTATATATATGTGTCAGAAATTTTTATATGGAATTAGTTTACAATATCACCATCAAATAAGCTGAGTTAGTAAAAGAAGGTTTAAAGTTTTAGTATTTATTCAAATAATATTTTGAGAATACTTACAAACTGTTTAATTTGCAATCCCTCTACATATATGTGTGTGTGTGCGTGCGCACGTATATATCTGTGTGTATATGTGTGTGTGTGTGTGTGTGTATGTGTGTGTGTGTATAAATATGTAGGGAGGCTAAGAAAATACATACATGACCACAATAGACTGACTGAAAACTGAGGAAGAAGGAAAACAAGTCCGAATACCAAAACTGAAGAACTTGGAGTCTGGTGTCTGAGAGCAAGAAGTATCCAAAATGGGAGACAGATATATGTTTGGAAGCGAGGCCCATCTCACTTTTTGACATTTTTCTGTCTGCTTGATATTTGCTAGAAGCTTATTAGATTGTGCCCACCAGATTAATGTAGATCTTCCCATTGACTTAAATGTTAATCTTTTTTTGGGAAACAACCAAGAAACACACCCATTATTAACACTCTGTATACCTCATTCCAATGAGTTGGACAACTCAGTATTAACCATCATAGGTTCACGCATTATCAACTTGAATCAATACACATCTCCTTCTATAATAATCTTAAAATGCAGACAAAAATGAGGTCATAATTATACCTAACCTAAGTATCCTCTTACAACCAGGAATGCAGCAATCCTCAATCCAAACACTATTTCCTGAAGTTTACAATACGCAGATGTTGATAAGAACACAATAAATCTTATGTAACATGATAAAGGAACACAAAAGATGAAGGTATTTTCTTAGTACATGTGTGTACATGAACAAATTTTTTTTTAACAAAAGAAGGAGGAAATGCTTAAGACAATTAACATCCTCATTTCTGCAGCTGGTCATGTGTTTAAAGCAGGTATGGATGACTAACTGCTTCTACTACCCATTCTCTGTTGCCTTTGCCTTCAGCAAGCACCTCAGCAGGTTGCAGTTTTTATTCTTTGCTTTTGTTGTTGTTGTTACCCTTATGAGTGACCCAAACCTAATACCTGAAGGGTTTGACCCAACTGCTGTCCTGTCAAGATTGGGCTGTTGTAGTTTTCCATTGATCTTAATCACACGTCATGCATTAAGACACATCCTAATGCATGTTCTCTATTTTATGCGTACTCTTCCTTCCCTCCATTGTGGAGTAGTAGGCTGATTTCATCTTGATAGTTCAGGTCAATTACCCCAGTCAACACTGTAACTGCCTTCTTAGAATGTTGACATAAAGGTAGCAGGAGGTCAAAGTGTCCAGGTGGTAGTCTTAACGTCTGGTTTAATGGAATCATTGTTTCTTCCATTGGCAGCATTTTCCTCAAGGAATTAAGACTTCTAAGCCAGCAGAACATAATGTCACAAAAAAACAAGAAACAAAAGTGTTGCTAGTGGATCACTAGGAGTGACAGTGACTGTTGAAATTTCTACTTCCATCACTTGATTCATGGACCCAAGAATTTTGGCCATGGGAGAAAAAATACCATATATTGGGTGCTGATTCAGAGAATCTATTTAGATGTGTTTGTATGCATGTTTTAACATGTTTTCTACACATGATATTTTCACATCTCTGGATGGCAATGCTAAATTAATTTCTAAAATTATTCAGTGTGCTTTATTCTAAATAGGCTTGGAAAAAAAATAAGCACTGGTAAGTTACATATTTATCAAACAGTCCAAACAGATAGAAACTTATCCAAATGTTTTTCAAATCAAATTATTTAGATAAATCTTAGGTAATTTTAATACTGTTGGCTTAATAAAACAAGTATGTCTTCAAAATTAAATACAAAACAGACATACATTTTTTCTTCCATTTGGTTACCAGTGAAACAAACTGATATATTTACTAGATATTTAAATGTTAAAAGCCTATAGTTTGATTCTAATTAAATTATAATTCTTCTGACCAATATTATTGTAATAATAATTATGTTTTACATAAAATCTGTATAAAATTAATTGATAAAATATTTCTGGAAATAAGCAACCTTAAATATATGCTAAACAGAAGATATTTGTTAAATATCTAGATCATTTATAAACAAAATAAAATACTATAATCTTAATTACTAAACATAAAATGAACTTTATATACCTGTAGCTTCTTATTTTTACCAAGAAACTAAAGATATTTTTATCTATTTAAAAACAACATTTCTACAATATTGAGATATTGCACTATGAGGAAAACTATGCCTTTAAAAATTATGACATGGTGTATTCAAAAATTATTTAATCCACCATGGAATACTAGTATATGACAGACAGTTTTAAAAAAAACAGCATACAAATAAACCCAAAATAAAAGAGGCTTAATTTTTCCATGGTTGTATTTCTATTAATAAACTGTTATCTTTTTGGAAACTGTATGAATTTCCTTTAACTTTGTGAATGATCTCATTATCCATTATATACCCTAGTATATCATGAGTCATAATTCAAGTCATTATTTTACATGTTGTGTACCACAGAATAAAACAGAATTCCTTATCAATTGTTATATGATGAGCTCTCATTACATTTTTAACCATGGTCACCTTATACCTTTTGTAATTTACTTGTAGGTATTATTTCAATATCATGATTTCCTGAAAGCTTCCCCATCTGCATTGCTTACAGGTCAGAATGTTTGTCTCCAACAAAGAACTGCCTCTGAGACCCAAGGAAAAAACTATGGTGGATCCTCTGGGTACAAGCATCTGATGTCAATGTTTAAATAACTTTAAGATTATACCATGGAATTGGGTAATGACTTCCATAACTCTAGTTGAGAAAATGATGGGCTCATGAAACTGCTAACCCCAAATCAAGCAAGACTGGAATTGATTACATGGCACTAAATGAACTGATGAAGAATAAAAATTTTAAGGCTCTCTCTCTCAGTCTTTTTTTCCAGTTTGGCACATTTCTGTATGTTCAATGTTCTATTTTTCTGGATTTAAGAAATCTCTTCTTTTCTCTTAGCCTAACTATATCTCATAACTGTTTAATAGATTATACATTTTTAGTAAAGAGAAGTAAAATACTTGTAATTGAAAAACAAAATTTTAAGCTCCCTCCCACATACCCAACACAGCCATCTAAATGGACCCCTCCTTTTGTCCAAGAACATTACAAAATTGGCTTAGGTCCTGAAAAGAAAGAGGGCCAGATATGCTTCATTACACACTCCTCCCTTTTGAAATTTAGAAAAAGTTGAATACCATTAACAGCAACACATACTTTAAGTCAGATAGACATATTTACCATTTATTCTCTCTGAAGTCTGCAACATGGAGGCTTCATTATCATGATAAAACTTTGGTCTTTATATTCCTTATTATGAATTGTAACCCAGTCATTCCTAGACAGGAATGACTAGATTTCTACATAGGTGTTATTGATTCCAGATCTTTAAATAATAACTCTTTCAACCAACTGCCAATCAGAACATATTTAAGTCTACCTATAACTTAAAAGTCCAGCCCCACACCACCGCCATTTTTATATTGTCCCCCTTTCTGGACCAAACCAATGTGCATCTTACATGTATTTGATTGGTGTCTCATGTCTCCCTAAAATGCATACATGTAGGTTGTGTCCATACCACCTGGGGCACATGTTCTCAGGATCTCCTGAGAAGGATTGTGTCATGGGTGATTTGTCACTCATATTTGGCTCAGAATAAATCTCTTTCAAGATTTTACAGAGTTTGACTCTTTTCATCAGCACATTTATCTTTTTTTCTCCCTGTCTATTCTTCCAGAATTTAGAATCTCTTAAAAGATGTTATTTTATTAGCCAATATTGTTATTTGTAAAGGTTCAATAAATGTCCGTTCACTGTGAAACAGGACATACTTGGTAAACTGGTTTATATTACCAAAGCTTTCACTGGAAGTTACATTTGAACCATACAAGCTCACAGCTAAGCACTAAGTCACTTTTAATAGGCTCTAATTTTATTTAAAATCAGGAACAATGAGAGAAGAGTGGGGCAACTTTCTTCAGTTAATTTTGTGGTATAATATCACAATTTGATTTAGTTAATGTAGGATGTCAGTCTTTACTAAACAGACATGATTTTCAGTACCATTACAAATGCACTCCCAATTCAACTCTGTCTCAATAAAAGAAGAAAATGTTGCTAACAAGGCATATACCATATATTTAAACTTAAACAATGATTCAAGTTCTAATATGCCTACTTAAAAATTTTTCTATATTGTTTCAACTACTTTAGTGCTGCATGAAAAATGAGTCATTAAAGCAAGCATAAAAGTTTTGATGGAGGGTGTGATATCTCTCCTGGCCTCGGCCTGTTATGCTGGCACTACTCAACGCTTCTCCTTTGTCTGTCCTAGGATCTCCCCCAGAAACAAACCCAGATCATCTGCACACCACACTTTGGTAGCTGTGACTATAGGTCATCACTACCTCACTCAAGGGACCCTTTTGTAAAGTCAGCGTTGAAGGCCAGGGCTGGGAAGTAAGGCTCAGGGCAGCTCCCTTCCCCACTACGGGGTGCTGCAAACATGGTGTCTTTTGTTCACATTTCCTCACCTGGCCATCAGGTGTCCTAATGCCACGGCCTCTCCTAGGCGGGTTTGGAGGATAAGGCTCACCACGTGTCCCTTAGAGACGTCCTCTCCTGGGCTGGTCCTGAAGAGAAGGAGGCTTCCTCCTCATTGTGGACCTCACCCCAGTGTCCAGAAGCCACAACCTCTTCTGGGCGTGTCCTGGGGAGAAGCAGGCTTAGTCCTCACCATGGACACGTGGTCCCAGGTGTCCTCAGGAGACCGAGAGGTCCCCTGAAGCCACGGCCTACCCCTGGGTGCGTCTTGAAGAGAAAGAAGCTTCGTCAGAGGCACTGGGAGGCTGCCTTGCTCCTCAGAGAGGCGGTTTGCGGGCTGGGAGCTGACGCTCTACTATGCCCTCTTGCGGTTGACCTGGAGACTCTCTGGAATTGAGGCTGGATTAATCCCAGCAGTAATCTCAGGAAGTAGAAGACAAAGAGAGCCCATCTCCCAATACTTTGATGAAAATGGAGATAAGAAGAAGCAAAGAGTATCAAAAGACAAAACTCAATTGATTTTCTCTACATTGGCAATAATGAATAGAAATAATTGGAATTGGAAATATTAAAACACCATTCACTGAGTACCCCCAAAATTGAATCCATTAACTACAAATGTAACAAAATATGCAAAATTCATTCCGAAAACAATGAGTCGCCATTGAGAGAAGTCAAAACAAATATCAGCAAATGCAGACAGCCCAGATACAGTGAAACACACCTATAATTCCAGCATTTGGGGAGGCTGCGCAGGGAGATCGCTTGAGCCCATGAGTTGGAGACTAGTCTGGGGAACATGGTGAAACCTCATCTTTACCAAAAATACAAAAAATTAGCCAAGAGTGGTTGTGCACGCCTGTAATCCCAGCATTGGGCATTGAAATGGGAGAATCTCAGTGAGTTGAGATCGTGCTACTCTACTCCAACCCGAGTGACACGAGTCTCTTTCTCAATAAATAAGTACAGGCAGAGAAGTTTCTTGTGTGGCAGAAGTACACTCATTATTTCAGCCAATGAAATGGGGATTGGTGGGAGAAAGCTGACAGCACAGCACCTATATGCCAAAGGCCTGGTCTCTTAAGTATGTTGGACTGAAACTGTCATTCAAGAGGTTATGATCCAGATTAAAGAGCTTTCCCCTTGTAATCTAGTTGTGCTGGAGCAATGTAAGGCCCTCATTCGCTTTGCCACCCACGCTGGACTGCAGTGGCGGTCTCTGCTCACTGCAACCTCCAACTCCGTGGTTCACGCCATTCTCCTGCCTTAGCCTCCCAAGTAGCTGGGACAACAGGTGTCTGTCACCATGCCTGGCTCTTTTTTATCTATTTTTACCGGAGACAACATTTCTCCCTGTTAGTTAAATGATCTCGATCTCCTGACCCCCAAAGTGCTGAGATTACAGGCGGGAGCCACCGCACCTGGCAGAGTTCTAAATTTTATCTATGGCTACTACTATATAAAAGACCAGAATTGCTTTTTATTAGATTTGGACCACCAGAAAGTCTGTAATAATTTTTTTAAGTATACTAGAATGCAGATTCTAATGGGGTATGAGGCAGTCTCTGCTGCCTCCCTTAAATAGACACACAAAAACACCTGAGATGGTGATTTGAATTTACCATATCACAAACACCTCAGAGACACAAAATTCTAAACTGAAAATATGGTTAGAATTTTTGTTGATATATCAAATGATTTTTTTTTTTTTTGCATAAATCTCTAGATCTTACACCATTAACATGAATAGACTGCTGCCTCTTTAAACTAAACCTTGGGAAGAATTAGTAGATCATGGAATCATTTAGGTAGAAATATATCAGTTTTAAAAGTTATAAAGTGTGCTTTTAGGTTAACTTAGATTATATTCTATTTAATAAGCAAAAATTCTGGACACACGATTAAATGCAGAAAATTTCAAAGCAAAGGAGAAACACATATATTCTTAGATGTTTAAAATTATTAATGTCTGGTTTTATGTGCACACAATTTTCTAGGATACTCTATAAATTCAGCTTTCCAGAAGCTCTATGAAGTTCCTTTTGGGTTACTATGCGGGCCCCATTACATGTGCATAACTGAATAATCTACTGGTCCCTGGTGATCAATGTGACTTTTGTGACAGGATCTATAGACTGTCACTTCCCTAGCCAAAAATCTCAGTGGATGGTGGCACTTTTGACAAAATTTCTCTTGAGCCTGCTTGGCTAACTTCACCACTCATTTTGATAGGTTGCAATTAGCTCAAACAATGTGCTCAGATTCTATTTTTGCTATGGGTGAGACAGGCCCAGAGTAGGGAGAGGTACCTGAGTGAGCGACTGTTGAGTCCAGGCACTTCATACAGATAGGTATGTTGGCTATGATTAGGTGAGAAAGTCCAGTTGACAGCACAGTTGCCAGCTCCCTGCAAGCCTTTGGCTGAATCAGGCATAGCAAAAACTTTTTTTCCACATCACTTGGGAAGACAGTGGCACCCAGAAACTTAAAAATGCCAGAAACTGCAAAGCTCCCAAAATGGTGTCACAGCCCTGACTTTGAAAAGGCTTAACTCTGGGTTCCAACAAGGATTGAACCTCTTCTATCCTTTTTTTTTTTTTTTTTCATTCTTATTTTTTAAATCCCAGTAACCAAAACTGTGGTAATTGGGGGTTTGTGTGTTTCAGACCCATTTTTGTTACTAATCTTACAGTTTTGCCCTTAAGTGGTTCCTGAGTTCTTGTCCAATGTTCAGGAAGAATAAGGTTTGTGGGCAGCTGGAGAATAAGGTAAATAGAAGCTTTACTGAGTGAAGGTTCAGCTCTCAGGAGATAGAAAGGGGGTAACTCAATTCAAAAACAGGACATACCTGCAACTGTGCAACACTCAGTTAAGAGAAGTGCTAGAGCGACCAAGTGCAGTTTCCTGGCAGGTTGTTACAATATCTCTGAAACCCTCAGTGGAGAGGAAATTCAGAGTGTGTAGCTTCTATATGCAAGAAAGTTGTTGAAATGTGTCCTTAGCTTTAGGTTGAGAGAAGACAAATCTACCTGCAGACATGCAGTCCAAATAAGTGTACAACTCTCAGTGAAGAGAGGCTATGCAGGTGGCTAAGGTAGGATAATCACTTGAACATGGGAGGCGGAGGTTGAAGTGAGCTGAGATCACACCACTAAATTTCAGGCTGGTGATAGAGTGAAACTCCATGAAAGTAATACTAATAATTATTAATATTATAACTAGTTAAGAGAAGAGCAAAAATGCTCTGATGGAGCTAAAAAACACAGGGCAAGAACTTTGTTCAGCATACACAAGGATCAATAGTTGAATTGGTCAAGCAGAAGGAAGCGTATGACAGATTGAAGATCAACTTAATGAAATAAAGCATGAAGACAAGATTAGAGAAAAAGAATGAAAAGGAACAAAACTTCCCAGAAATGTGGGACTATGTGAGAAGACCAAACCTGTGATTGATTTGTGTACCCAAAAGTGACTAGGAGAATTGATCCAACTTGAAAAGAAACTTCAGACTATTATGCAGGAGAACTTCCCCAACCTACAAAGACTAATCAGCATGCAAATTCAGGAAATACAGAGAACACCACTCAGATACCTCATGAGAAGAACAACTCCAAGACACATAATTGATAGATTATCCAAGATAGAAAAAAAAAAAAGGAAAAAAAAATGTTAAGGACAAACAGAGAGAAAGATCAGGTTACCTACAAAGGGAACACTTTTGACTAACAGCAGATATCTCTGCAGAAACACTACAAGTCATGAGAGAGGGGGCAGATATTCATCAATCTTAAAGCAAAGAATTGTCAAACCAGAATTTTATATCCATCTAAACTAAACTTTATAACCAAAGGAGAAATAAAATATTTACAGACAAGCAAATGTAGAAAAGTGTTGTCACCACCATTTGTGCATTACAAGAGGTCCTAAAAGGATCATTAAATATGGAAAGGGACATCTGGAAACAGCTACTGCAAAAAATATCAAGTATGAAGACCAACAGCACTATACCAGCTAGCATCACTAAGCCAACATCAAATTGACACATAACAATATTAACCTTAAAGATAAATGAGTTAAATTTTCCAATTAAAAGACATAGAATGGAAACTTTGATACAGTCAAGACCCATCAGTGTATTTATTCTGGTGACTCTGACGTGCCAAGGCACACATAGGCTCAAAATAAAAAGATGGAAGAATATTTAGGAAACATGAAACAAGGAGAAACCAAAAAAATAAGTTGCAATCCTAGTCTCTGATAAGACAGACTTTAAACCAACAAAGATCAAGATAGACAAAGAAGAGCATTATATAATGGTAAAGAAAACAATGCAACAAGAAGAGCTAACTTTCCTAGATATATATGCACACAATAGAGGAGGAGCACACAGATTTATAAAGCAAGTTCTTGCAGACTTACAATAACTTAGACTCCTCCACAATAATAGTGAAAGATTTTAACACTCCACAGTCTACATCAGACAGATCAATGAGACATAAAAATAACAAGAATTCTCAGGACATGAACTCAGCTCTTGACCAAGTGGACCTAATGGACATCTACATAACTCTCCACCCTAAATAAAAAAAAGAAATACATATCTCTCAGCACCACATATCACTTATTCTAAAATTGATCCCATAGTTAAAAGTAAAACATTCCTCAGCAAATGCAATATAACAGAAATCATAACAAAAAGTCTCTCAGACCACAGCACAATCAAATTAGAATTCAAGATTGAGAAACTCAATGAAAACCCGCACAACTGCATGCAAACTAATCAGCCTGATTCTGAATGATTACTAGGTAAATAACAAAATTAAGAAAGAAAGAAACAAGTTCATTGAAATCAACGAGAAAAAAAGACACAACCTAACAGAATCTCTTGAATACAGCTAAAGCAGTGTTAGGAGGGAAATTTGAAATGCTACATGCCCACATAAGAAAATGAGAAAGATCTAAAATAAACACTCTGACATCCTAATGAAAAACCCCAGCACTTTGGGAGGTGGAGGCAGACAGATGCCTGAGTTTAAGAGTTTAAGAGTTCAAGACCAGCCTGGCCAGCCAACATGGTAAAACATTGTCTCTGCTAAAAATATAGAAAATAGCAGGGCATAGTGGTGCACACCTGTAATTCCAGCTACTTGGGAGACTGAGGTGGGAGAATCTATTGAGCCCAAACATATTCATTTCAAATGCTAGCAAAAGACAAATAGTAACTGTGATCAGAGCATAACTGAGTGTGAGAGACACAGAAAAACAAACAAACAAACAAAACAAACAAACAAACAAAAAACAACAAAAAAAAACCTCTTCAAAAAATCACTTAATCCAGCAGTATTTTTTTTCAAAAGATTAACAACATAGACTGCTAGCCAGAATAATAAATAATAAAAGACAGAAGAATCAAATAGTTGTAACAAAAAAAGTGATGTCACCAATGATCACACAGAAATGCAAACTACCATGAAATAATGCTGTAAACACCCATATGCAAATATAATGGAAAATCCTAAAGACATTAATAAATTATGGTACATGTGCACCTTTCCAAGACTAAACCAAGAAAAGTTGAATCACTGAATAGACCAACAAGAAGTTCTGAAACTGAGGCATTAAGCTTTGGACCAGACAGATTCACACCTGAATTCTACCAGAAATACAAAGAGTAGCTGCTACAATTCTTTCTGAAAACATTTCAGGAAATAGAAAATGAGAGTCCTCTCTAACTCATTTTATGAGGCCAGCATCATCATGATACCAAAACCCATCAGAGACACAGTAACAAAAAAATAAAATTTCAGGCCAATATCCATGATCAACATCATTGTGAATATCCACAATAAGATACTGACAAATCAAAATTAGTAGCACACCAAAATCTTATCCAACATGATCAAGTTGACTCCAATCTTGGGATGCCAGGCTGGCTCAATATATGTAAATCAGTAAATGTAGTCCATCACATAAACAAAACCAATGACAAAAAAAAAAACATGATGATTACTATAGATGCAGAAAACCCCCTTGATAAAATTCAACATCTATTTATGGTAAAAGCACTAAGTAAACTATTTATTAATGGAACATATCACAAAATAATGTGAGCCATTTATGCAAATTCATAAGCAGTATCATACTGAACGGGTAAAAGCTGGAAGCATTCCCTTTGAAATCTGGCACAAGACAAGTGTGCCTTCTCTAACCACTCCTCTTCAACATAGTGCTGGAAGTTCTGGCTAGGGAAATGAGGCAAGAGAAAAAAATAAAGGATATTCAAATAGCAAGGGAAGAAATCAAATGGCCCCGGTTTGCAGATGACATGATTGTATAGTTCGAACACTGCATCATCTCAGTTCAAAAACTACTTAAGCTGAAAAGCAACTCCAGCCATTTCAGACTACAAAATTAATGTCCAAAAATCACAAGTATTTCTATACACCAATAAGGAGAGCCAAATCATGAATGATTTCAATTCACAATATCTATAAAGAAAATAAAATAACTAGGAATACAACTTATAAGGGATGTAAAAGACTTCTTCAAGGAGAACTACAAACCACTGCTCAAGGAGATAAGAGAGGACACAAACAAATGGAAAATAATTCCATGCTCAGGTATAAAAAAGTTAATATTGTGAAAATGTCCATACTGCCCAAAGTAATTTTATAAAGTCAATGCTATTCCCAGTAAGCTACCGTTGACTTTCTTCCAAGAACTAAAAAAAAAAAAAAAAAAAAGCTACCTGACATTTTATATGGAGGGAAAAATTGCTTATACAGTCAAGACAATCCTAAGCAAAAAGAAAAGAAGCTAGATACATTGGGTACAGTAACCAAAACATACCAAAGCAGATATATAGACCAACGAAACAGAATAGATACCTCAGAAATAATGCCACACATCTACAGCCATCTGATCTTTGACAAACATGAAAAAAAGGGCGATCTGGTAAGGATTACCTATTTAATAAATGGTACTGGGAACACTGGCTACTCATATACAGAAACCTGAAACTGGACCCCTTTCTAAGAACCATAAAAATATTAACTCAAGATAAATTAAAGACTTAAACGTAATACCTAAAACCATAAAAAACCAAGAAGAAATCTAAGACAATACCATTCAGGACATGGGCATGGGCAATGGCATTTTAACTAAAACACCAAAAACAATCGCCACAAAAGTCAAAATTGACAAATAGTATCTAATTAAACTAAAAATCCTCTACACAGCAAAATAATCTATCATCAGAGTTAACAGGCAACCTACGGAATGGAAGAAATTTTTTTCTATCTATTCATCTGACAAAGGTCTAATACCCAAAATCTACAAGACACTTAAACATGTTTACGAGACAAAAACAAACAAACCCCATCAAAAGAGAGCAAATGATATAAACAGACACTTCTTAAAATAAGACACTTATGCAACCAACAAATATATGAAAAAAGCGCAGTATCACTTGTCATTAGAGTAATGCACTTCAAAACCACAATGAGAAATCATTTCACTCCAGTCAGAATGGCGATCATTAAAAAGTCAGGAAATGACAGATGCTGGTGAGGATGTGGAGAAACAGGAATGCTAATACACTGTTAATGGGAGTGTAAAGTAGGTCAATTATTGTGAAACACAGTGTAGAAATTCCTCAAGGATCTAGAAGCAGAAATACTATTTGATCCAGCAATCCCATTACTGGGTACACACCCATAGAATTCGTTCTACTATAAAGACATATGCACATGTATATTTATTGCAGTACTATCCACTCTAGCAAGGAGTTGGAACAAACTCAAATGTTCATATATGATATAATGGATAAAGAAAATGTGGTCCATATAGAGCATGAAATGCTATACAGCCATAAAAAAGGAGTTCATATTCTTTGCAGGTACATAGATTAAGTGTGAAAGCATCATTTTCAGCAAAGTAACACAGGAACAGAAAACCAAATACCACCTGTTTTCACTTATAAGTGAGAATTGAACTAGGAGAACACATCGACACAGGGAGGGGAACATCACACACTGGGTACTGTCAGAGAGTGAGGGGCAAGGGCAGGGAGATAATTAGGAAAGTACTATATGCATGAGGGTTAAAGCTTAGATGATGGGTTGATGGATGCAGAAAACCACCATGATACATGTATAGCTATGTAACAAATCTGCACGTTTTAAAAAATGTATCCTAGAACTTAAGTTATAATTTAAAATTTTTTTTAAAAGCCAGGTAAAATAACAAAGTAAATAGTATCCATAAATTTATGATGACTCCCTATTTGGTTTTTACTTGATAATTTGTCTGTGTTTTGTATCTTGAGGAAAGCAAAATAACAATGCATTGTACCACACATTTTAAAAGAACTTACTAAAAGTAATGGGAGCCAATTCTTTTATCTCTTTTTGAAGATAAGTTTGGATTGAAAACTAACTCTCCTAATACTTGTCGGTGCCTCAAACTGCTTAGAACAAAAACTAAGTTTCCAACCTAAAGACACACGGAAGCCTCTAGAGCGTTAAGAAAAGCTGAAAAATGCTGCTCTGGCAGCCACTGTTGCTCTCCATGGGACGGTGTGGGGTCTCAACCTTCAGCAGAAAAAGCAAAGTTTCAGCAGCAGTGTTTGCTGTACTTGTTTCTCATCTCTATATGTTCCTTGGTGAGGTATCTATTCAGCTTTTTTATCTTCGAATTGAGTTATCTCTTTCAGTTTTAGAGTTTCTGTGTATATTGTGCTTACAAGTAACTTTTCAGATGAGTTTACTATTTTTTTTTCTATCTGTGCCTTGTTTTTTTATTCTCCTAACAGAGTTTGCGATTAGAGGCTTTCACCACCACACCCAGTATATGTGTGTGTGTGCGTGTGTGTGTGTGTGTGTGTGTGTATGTATTAGTAAAGACAGGATTTTGCCATGTTGACCATGCTGATCTGGAAGTCCCAACCTCATGTGATACAGCTGTTTGGCCTCCAAAAGTGCTGAGATTACAGGCTTGAACTGCCATGCCTGATGTTAACATGATGTTTTACAGAGTAAGATTTCAACTTTCAATGAAGTTTACATTATTATTTTATTTTATTCCATGGACTTGATAATAACTCATTACCAAACCAAGGCCATGAAGATATTCTTCTCTTACCATTTTACATTGGAAACTTTTAAGGAATGGATATTTTTGACTAATAATTTGTTTGTAAAACTATGAAGTATATTTATATATTTAGTTTTATATATATAGTTATGTATAAATATATATAAATACATATATACATATACATATAGACATGTGTGTATACATACACATATATATGTGAGTATGTGTGTGTATATATATAGTTTCCAGTTGTTCTGTTGCCACATGTGGAACAGGCTTATGATTTTAAAGAACAGTCTTTGTGTCTTTGACAAAATAAGTTGACTTGTGTCTGTTTTGAGTCTATCTATTCTGTTCCACTTACCTACTTGTCTATCAAATCATCAAAGACACACTCTATTACACTTGCTTTAGCATAAGTATTCATGTTCAAATGTGTAAGTCCTTTAGTTTTGTTTTTCTTCAGTCTTATTTCATCTATTCACCCATCATCTTGGGAAATGTAATGATAGAACAGCCACCTGGACTCTGTCCAAAGGTCATAAAAGAGGTTTCAAACCAAGGCTTTCTGTTAGCCCCAAAGCAAATCACAAAGAGGCAGTATGGGTGCATCTAGTCAAATTGTTGGGCTGTTACCTGATGCAACGGTAGGTTTCTTAAACTGAATGAAACTTCCCACAAGGTCTTTGTGGTGTCCAGCATTTCAATTCTTACTCTCTTATTGTCACTCCTTAAGAGAATGCAAAATCAAGACCACAGCAAAGTACACTGCCGGCTGCACTGAGCAGGCAGCACAAATTTGCTGTCTTCTGAAGCAGTCATACTCAGGGCATTCTCAATTTCTTTCGTTACCTCTGTATGTAGGGAGTTATTCTCTGTCAATCTAGTTGATAGCAATTTCTGGGTAACACCATTCTCTTTCCTCAACACAATGTCTCTGAATCTGTTCGCATTTTCTGTTAACCTTAGGATAAAATACATCCTTTTGATAAAAGGCTGTTTTTTTCCAATCATCAAAAATCTTTCTTTTCCCTCCTCTCACTCTTGAAACAGGTGTATACAGGTATTTTCGTTCCACTGGCTATTAATGGATTCGTTAAGGTACCAATATACCTTCCTTGTTAGCTGAGCCTGTACCCATGGAAGCGGTAATCAAGCCAGACATCTGAGACATTAGTGGGTTTTTCTGGGGCCTATTCTTTCTTCCAGCCTGTACTGCACTGGGATCTAATACATCTCTGACAGGTTTCTTTGCTGCCATTTTGCACATTGCCCTGACCTGACGATCTGGCAAAACTGGATCCAGTTTCTCATGTTCCTGAAAGCCAGTAACTGAGTTCTTGCTGTTAAAGAGACTCTGAGATGCAAGTGTGTTGAGAGGTTAACTTCCTAGCTTCATATTATTTGGATCAAGGAGAGGTAAAGCCGCATTTATCCTTACATTGTGGCTAGCAGTATACATCTGGCTGTGTTTTGATTTGTGGTGTTTGCCTGTCATTAGCATTTTAGAAACTTTCTTAGAAAAGTAGGTGTAGGTAGATCTTGCAGTTCCTTTTCTGACATTGTTTGAAAAAGTTATAGGATTACAGGTGCATGCCACCATGACCAGCAATTTTTTGTATTTTTAGTAGAGACTGGGATTCACCATGTTGGTCAGGCTGATCTCGAACTCATAACCTCATAATGTGCCTACCTCAACCACCCAAAATTCTGCAATTATTGGCATCAGCCACCATGCCCAGTCCCATGTCCTTTGTTTCAGTCTGTTGTCTATTAAATAATATGTCTTACAATTGATGAGGTGCCATTCTGGTTACCAGGTGTCATCCTGTCTGTGATTGCCTTTCCACTGAATGAAATACTATGTCTTTCTGTTTTTGTGTTGTCTTTTGTCAACAATAGTTTGAACCTGAAACTTTTGGGAAGCCATGAAAAAAGAGCCAGGATTGGAGCAGTTGCTGTGTCATTTTACTTCAGTTGAGTATCTACATAGTCACTGCTTTTTGCCTCCAGTGCTTCAGCAGCCCCTGGGGATGGATAAGCTTCTTCCACTTTATGGACTATGGTGTAGTGAAAGTTGTGTGAAGAAGCAACTATGCCATGTCCCTTAGGCTCTCCACATTTACTCCATGATTAGATGGCTCAGGCTTCTGTTCAGCATGCCAAGATGACTGGCAATGTAGTCTCAGGAAAGAGCAGCTGAATCCACAACTCTTAACATCCTACTCCAGTGCAGAAAGTTTATACCATCTTGGTACCCTTTACTTTGTGGTTTTTCTAATGATTAAATTGAACATTCTCAAGTTAAAACACTTCTAACTTGGTGTTTGTTTACTCTCACTAACATACAAACCCACTACTCCTTTATAGCATGACACTCTCTACTTCACAGATTGAGTTCAAAAAATTATATCTTTAGGCACCTTATGCCAAAAACACAGGCCAGGGAATTTTTAAGAAATATAATAGTGATTTAATTATGTGGAAAACAAATTGTGGAGTTGCACATTTTTTTGTTTTTTTTTTTTTCTTGGTTTTTTTTTAATTGTTTATATGTTTATCTTTACCTTAATCTTTACTTATTCACAATACTGTTTCATGTCTGTTCATTTTATCCCAATATACTCCGTAAAGGATTTCTTAAAGGAGATTCTAATGGTAAAAGACTGCAGCTTTGATGTGGGAATTCAATAATATCTCTCTCACTTTTGATGAGCACTTAGTTTAAACATAAGATTTCTGTTTAAGAGCTTTTTCTTACAGCATTTGGAAAATATTAGAAACATATATTACATTCTGGCCTCTGCATTTTCAAAAGAGAAATCCGCTGATTACTCATGAGGGTTCTTTTTACATGGCCAGTCCTTTTTCTTGATGCTTTCAAGATTCTCTTTCTTTTTGTTTTAGACAGGTTAATTATACAGTAAGTTTGAGTGTGTTTGAGTTTATGTTGCTTGGAGTTTGTTGAGCTTCTTGGATATTTATTTACTTCCTCAAATGTGTGACCTTCTTGACCACCACTGATTTAGTCTCCCTTAGTAGGTCTGCTTGATGGTGTCCCACTGGTTTCCAGGTAGTTTTCAGGTTTATTTATTTTTTTCCTTCTTGACTTAACCATTTAAACTACCCTTTTCTTAGATTTGCTGATATTTTGTTCTTCTATCTGTTCAAGTGTCTTTTTAAAACTCTGTAGTAATTTCTTTCTTTCATTTCATTTCTTCTTTTTTTTTTTTTTTTTTTGGATGGTATTTCAGTCTGTCACCTGGATGGAGTTCAGTGAAGCAATCTTGGCTCACTGCAACCTCGTCCTACTGATTTCAAGCAATTAACCTGCCTCAGCCTCTCGTGTATCTGGGACTATAGGATCGTGCCATCACACCCTGCTAAATATTTTATTTTTATTAAAGACAGGGTTTCACCATGTAGGCAAGGATAGTCTTCATCACTTGACCTCATGATCTAACAGACTTGGCCTCCAAAGTGCCAATATTGCAGGCATGAGCCACTGCACCCAGCCTGTAGTAAAATTTAATGTCAGTTGTTTAACTTTTTGGCTCCAAATGTATATACATATATGCATATATACATATATATATGTGTATATACACATACATGCTTTTCTTCGTTCTATTAGCTTCCTAAAACATTAATTTTAAAAATTATTTTTTATTTTGCCTGCCATTTGGGCCTCCTGGGAAAATCTTCTGTTAGTGATTTTTTTTTCTTCTTAGGTTGAGCCCTACTTTCACTTTATGCTTTGTGATTCTGTTGGTGTTGAAAAGGGGCATTTATGTTTTTAAGTGCTGTACTTTTGAAAATCAGATTTTCTCCCTCTGTAGCTTGCTACAGGTTGGTTTATTCATCATTTGGCTGTTTCTGTTGTGGCAATTAGTCTTACTGATTTTGTAGGGGGATTTTCTTGAGGCTACATTTTTGGAGCACACATGATTAACAACATATTTTATTCTACATTATCACTTACATATGATATATTTTGAATGCTTTTGTCTATCATTCACTGACCACTTAAGATAAAAAGAAAAAGAAAAGTTAGGAAAGAAAGGCTCTGTTTTTTAAATCTTCTGAAAGTTACTTGAGTAGGAGGAGAGAAAGCCTGCGATAGGTTTGGAAAACGAAACAATAACTGTTCACCACTGTCAGGACCTCCGTAAAAGAAACAGCAATCTGTTCACAAGTTCTCCTGAGATTTGGAGGATAAGGTCATTTTTATTTATTTACGGCTATTGCAAGCTGCTCCTGAAGTATTTGTAAGGCTGCACACCACTGCAGTAGTTGCAAGAATAAATAACTCCTGCTGATCAATGCTATAAAATTCATACAATTTAATTGTTGTTTACAAATCATCTTTTAAAAGCCTTAAACCTTCAAACAGCCTCTAGTGTTCCCAACTAATTGGATCATAATGATTCTGCCACTGCACATATTGAATTGTTGGGGTCCGTGTGTTTCCTAAACAAAGGAATGAACACACAAGACAAGACAAACATGGCGGCCGTCTCGAATGGCGCACTCTGCTTTATTTTATACAGTCATTTGTGGAATGTTGCCAAGTCACAAGACACGTTGTTCTTTTTCTGACCTTTCCCTGACTTTCTGGATTTTCAAGATGTTTACACATAAACAAGCCCCCAGGGTCTGCTGTCAGCAGCTGTCTCCTTTGTTCTCCCTTTTTGCAGGGAAGGAATGCCCTGCTTAGTTTGCAAGAGCAGGACTTATCGGGAACGTCTTGTTTGCGAGTACGTAGTCCTCTACATTTCCCCTTTCCTTATTTACAAGTTTGAATTGCTTTTAAAACCATCATTACATGTTGGGCTCGCTGGGATTCGGTGTTTGCCCTTTGGTACCATCTCCAGCAGACTGTGAAAATGACAAAGGCAAGAATAACCATCAATACATTACTAGAAACAGAGGTCAGCAAAGTTTTTACAGGGCTCATAGGGTTCAAAGATGTCAAAATTTGTGCAATACCAGCCATCAAATCTGCCCCAGTCAGCAACAGTAACTGATTGTGAAATGTTTCAGAAATGTTCTGTGTTAATTCTTATATTTCTAGGGAAAGATTATTATGACCAATTAAAAGTCTCTTTATCTCAGTCCAATTATGTACAGTGCTGTTAAAAGGAACAGGAGTAATACAAAATTGAGTAGTATTCCAATCACATTTCAACAAAGCTTGGGTATTCAACACCATTAGCTGATCTCCCAACCAAGAAACCACTTGCTCCAGATTATCCACTCGTTCAGTCAAATGAGCATCTATGTCTCATTGCTGCTGCCACAACAAATGTGATTGTTCATGTCATTGTTGCACAAATTCTGCATTTTCTATACTCTGGTGTAGAGCTAATCCAGCAACAGTGGTGGTGGAAGCAACTGCTACAAGTCCTATCACCGCGGTCACTACGATTCCAACCATCCTCCAACTGCAGTGGACAAGATCTTGCATAACCTTGTAAATTTGAGTAACCCCAGCAGATTCACTCCAAGTATGTGTTAAGTTTACCAGTAGCCAGGTTTCTTTTCTGGCTCTTAGTATATATAAATCCGAATGAGACTCATTCCAATTATTATTCCACCAAGTAGTATTGATACAACTTAAGAATGTACAATTGTTTGTATAGTTAATTACTCCTGTATTATTATCCCATTTAAAAATTCCTGTCAACAACAAGTAAGGCTTTCTTACACATGCAATAACATATCTAGAACTATTTTGATGCAAAGATATATGGAAAGGGTTAGTAATATTAGTATGATTTAAGGACATGTTTCCTGTGAAAGTGAACATTGGTTTACCAGCAGCTAGCAACTTCCAAATATGACCTTATATTTGTGAAGTATTAGCCAAATGTGGCATGGAGGTGATAGACCACCATCATGCTAAATGATAGTTTCATTGCCATCTGCAGAAATGCTTTGATTGCCTTTATGCTGACGCAGTTTGACATGGCTGAATTTAGTTTGAAAATCTCCATATACACTCCAATCTGTAACAAGGTATTTATGACTCTTCCCTTTTACTTCTAACAACAATTGTGGCCCACTACCTCTACATCTAGTCCACTCTAGTTTGGAAACACCTCCGGACACATCGGGGATGGGGCATAAAGATAATGTACTTGGCAGAGTTTCATTAAGTACTGCAGTATGATTATACTTAAAACTTTGAGCCACAATAATCATAGTAAAGGCAGAGATATGACTATGGTTATAGCGAACACCCCAAGCCTCATGAGAAAGATGCAGACAATGTGGACTACCCCAAGACATATAGGTAACCCTTCAACCCCAAATTGATATGAACTATTTACTATGCCAGTGTCTAATTCAGGATCCTGGTTTAAAAAAGGCGATGGCATCCAAGTAGTATCATTAGTAAATACTGGGACTTCTCTGTCTCCCCAGGCCACACCTTGACATAAGGGTGGAAAAGGAATATAAGCCCAGTATGTAAATTCTCCAGCTGTTACCTGACAATTTACCATGGCCAGCATAGCCAGGAGTAAAGTCAGTGGGGTTTTGGGCTGCCCAGCTTGTTGAACAACCCCTTCAGCTTCTTGAGTTAATTTTTTCAGTTGTCCCCATGTCGGAGGCTCCACACGTCAAGTTCCGAAGGTGAATGTTCTCTGAGCACTCAGATTTAGCTCCTGGAATTCCGTCAGGAACTCTTCGGATCGTCTCCTCTTCACCATGGCACTGTTTCAACCGTTGAGATGGAAACCACTCGTCTCCGGCACCTGTACGGACAAGAACATAGCCTCGGCCGCATCGTAAAACTTTTCATTTTAAATATTTCCCTTTTAATGAAGGATAATACACCCACATATTACTGTTTTGCAGCTTTTCTAAAGGTTGTTGAAAATGTTTCACCGCTGCAGACTGCTGTAATTGGTGCCAATGGTTGAGAAAATTTAAAGTAAAAAGGGCTTTCAGAATTTGATGTTTTGGGGAATCTCGCCCGTCTCCCCCTTTTTGTTTTAAAAGTTGTAATTTTAAGGTAGCTTTGGCTCTTTCAGTAATTGCTAGACCTTGACTGTTAAATGGAATACCAGTGGAATGATGAATATGGTATAAAGATAGGAAGGCAGCCAATTTCCGAGAGCAATAAGCAGGGGAATTATCAGTTTTTAATTCAGCAGGGACTCCCATAACTGCAAAGCAAGTAAGTAAATGAGTAATAACAGAGCCACCCTTTTCAGAGGGTAATGGCGTAGCCCACTGGAAATGTGACCACGTATCAATAGTATGATGAACATATTTTAAACGACCAAAGGAAGGAACATAAGTTACATCCATTTGTCAAATGTGATTTTGTTGAATGCCTCGAGGATTAATACCTGGACTTAAAAAAGATGCGATAATAGGAGCACAAGATGGGCAGGCTCTGACAATAGCTCAGGCTTGATGGCGTGTTATAGAAAATCACCGTTGTAATCCTAAACTATTAATATGATGTAGTTGGTGCTCATCCTGAGCCCACTGGACACTGCCAGTAAGTAAAGAATCAATCTGACTATTGCCAAAAGATAAAGGTCCTGGCAAAGCTGAATGAGAGCGAATATGAGTGATAAAAAGGGGGACAGTGTGGGAAGTTAGAGTTACAAACAATAAAGAAAATAAGTTTTGTAAAGGAGTTTGAGGAAATAATGGTAAAGAAGTCTGAGAAATATATTTAGTTACATATACAGCATGTTGGGAATCAGTAACTATATTACAAGGGGTTTGAGGCCAGTCTTGTAGAACCATAAGAATGGCAAAAAGTTCTCCTTGTTGTACTGATTCGAATGGATAGTGAGAAATTTTTGAATTGTCTGAAGTCCAGTATCTAGCCTTTCCATTGCTTGAAGCATCAGTAAAAAAGGTGGGACCTTTAACTGGAGTGTAAGAGATAGGATTATATGGCAGTAAAGAATATTGTTGCAGAAAAGCAAATAATTTATTACTAGGATAATGCTGAGAAAAAGATCCAGTATACTCAGTGCAAGCCACTTGCCAACCCTCATGAGTTTCCAACAGAGATTCAATGTATTGATTAGATAATCGGGTAACAATTTTTATAGGGTCAGCACCAAGCAACTGAGGAGCTCGATGTCGTCCTTTAATAATTAATTTAGCCAATTTATCAATCTATAGGTGAATTTTCTTAATGGCTTTCTTAGCCAAAAACAGCCACTCCAGAATATTATTATCTTGGTATAAAACAACCGTGGCAAATGGGGAGTATGAAAAAGACACAACGAAAGTGGAAGATTGGGTGCAATATAATCAAGGTGAGCTTCACTAATTCTATTTTCTACAAATGACAATTCTTCTTCTGCTACTGGGGATAAAGTCTCCATAGGTTGAATACAAGTATTTACAGCTCTAAGATCAGTTAATAAGTGCCATTTTCCACTTTTCTTTTTAATGACAAACACAGGGGAATTCTATGCAGAAGTACTTGGTTCAATATGCCCCTCAGCCAATTGTTCCTTCACTAAATTCTTTAAAGCCTTAAAGTTTTCTTTAGATAATGGCCACTGTTCCACCTAAACAGGAGTTGTAGTTTTCCACTTCAATTGTAAAGCTTGTGGCTTGTGGACAGTGGCTAAGAGTTTAAAGGATTGTAGCCCATTTTGAACATCATATTTTTGGCAGCCGAAGAAATATGAGGAATGCTTAAAAAGGCACCAAATTGTTGTAAAATATCATGACCCCAAAGGTTAATATTAATGAGAACAATATAAAAGAACACTTTTCCTTGTTGTCCTTCAGGTCCTACACAGCTCAGGGGCTCGACACTTTGGTAGACTATAGAAGCAGTACCTAGGCCGGATAGAGTAACCGATACTTGTTTAGTTTTCCAATGATCAGGCCATTGAGCCAAACATATAATAGATACATCCGCTCCTGTGTCGACTAATCCCTCAAAAAGTATCCCATTAATTTGCAATGAACATAAAGGTTTTTGAATAGAAACTAAATTTTCCCAGAAAACAGTTTTCCCAGTACTACTGAAACCTCCTTGACAAGACACATCTCTAGATAAGAATGGAAAAAAAGGCAATAAAAGCAATTGTGCAATATGTTCGCTTGTCTCTAGGCACATAAATTGTGAGACTTGTACCATAATAAGGATTTCCTCAGTAAAATCAGGATCAGTAATTCCTGGGACCACCATTAACAACTGCATAGTGCTGCTGCTTCAACCTAGTAAAAGTCCTACATGTCCCTGTGGCAAAGGACTACACACTCCAGTAGCCAACTTATATATTCCTCCATTAGGAGATGAAGTATAAGGTTGGACAATAGCTAGGTCAGCAGCGGCACTCTGCTTAGTGGCAGCATAAAGCTGAGAAACTGGGGTAGGGTAAGAAGTCATTAAGGAGAACTCGAGGTCATTCCTTGATGTTGTAAGCCGCTGCTCACTGGGTACTGGGGTAGGCCTGCATTGTAGTTTTTGGGGCCCCAAGCCTGCGAGCCCTGGCTCCCATTTCCTGAGAGGGGTGACAGTACATTCCAACTTTTATCAGTTTTTGATCGGCATTTATTGGTCCAATGTTGACTCTTGCCACATCATTTACACATATCAGATGGTAACCATTTTTCTTTTAGAACAGAAGAGTCTAATTTTTTCTGGCATTCCTTTTTAAAATGACCAGGTTTCCCACATTGATAGCATATACCTTGTTTAGAATTGCCTTTTAAAGCCTTAGAAAGTGCCGCAGCAAACAATTGAGCATTGTAAATAACCCCTCCAACACCTGCACAAGTCCAAATGTATTAATCTAAATCAGCTCCACTAGCTTTTAGAGAATGCAGCAATTTTTGGCGCTTGGGATTAGCACTCTCAAGAGCCAGAGTATCCAAAAGAATTTTAGCAGCAGAGCTTGAACCTACAGTCTTTAATACAGCATCTTGAAGACGGGCTACAAAAGTGGATACGGCTCAGTGGCTCCTTGTAGGATCTTTACAAAAGAGAAAGAAGTTTTACCCACTATTTCAACCTTAGTACACGCTTTTATAAACAAGGCTTTAATCTGAGTGACAGCAATATCATCTAGGCCTGCCTGAGCATAAGAGTGGTGTATTGTCCTGAACCCATAAGCGGCTCTTCAGTAGGTCCTGGGGGATTTCGGGTAGCATTTTTTCTAGCTAGTACTCTTGCTTCCTCCCACCACCAACATTTTAATTGAAGCCATTGCAAACAATCAAGGACAGCCTGTCCCAGCGTTTTCCAGTCAATAGGAATCATCCATATATATGTTCTGAAGAGAAGGAATTGTGAACAAGCCACCAGGGTCTGCTGTCAGCAGCTGGCTCCTTTGTCCTCCCTGTTTGCAGGGAAGGAAGGCCCTGCTTCGTTTGCAAGAGCAGGAATTATCGGGAATGTCTCGTTTGTGAGCATGTAGTCCTCTACATTGAATAGTTGAAGGGAAAGATACATAGTGCCCTGTAGTACATTGTCATGCTTTTCCAAGAACCTGTATCATTTTATTTTCAATCTCTCTTTCTTTTCAACAAAAGTAACACTTGTAGGAAAATCACACATGTGAAACCTTCTTTTTAAGGTGCACTTGCACCATTCTGTGACTTTTTATGCAAGAGCTCACATTTAAAGTTATGACACGTAAAAATCTATTCACTCTGACACTTAATTTATTGCCCTCCATATGTCCTTTATCTTATTTGACTGTTTAATTTCTTCTTTGATCTTTGAGAAAGAATTTGTTAATTTCTCAAAACTTTCTTTTTCTGTACATTTTAATATCATAATTAGTTACATTTGAGACCTCAATAAATATTCAAAACTTAAAATAGCCTATTTTGTATAATATTAACTTGTTTAAATAATCTAAGCTCAACAATATAAAACTACTCTGCTCCTGTACTTTCTATTCATCTCAATGTATATTATTGTCTCAGATTATGTTTCTACACACTGAGTGCCCATTAAATTAGATGTGTGTATTTTTTTATGTAATAGCTGCCTACAATAAGTGTAATAGTAATAATTACGTTTGCTAGGTAATAGTAATAGCTTTGTTTTTTCAGGGGAGGGTTAGAAACACATTTCTTTAGCTTCTTTTTATCTAGATGTTTTTTGTTTGTGTATTATTTTAAAAGTTGTAACTTCTCTTCATTTCTTCAAGCCGTTTTCTTCATTATTGATAGCTTAGTATCGTTTCATTAACGTTTTGTATAACAGCAATATACAAGCTAGTATTAGAAAAATACTGAATATGTATTAACAGATTGTCAATTATAAGATATAACTGCATTGTTTTCTCTCAGTAACTTAAATATTTGTGACCCATTCCTGGCATTTTCAACCAAGAGTGACTTCTGAGTTTGGCAAAACAGAAATAAATATGATTACTCAATTCATCGTTTATCCTCTAGAAAGACTATAATAAACACAATAAATTTAGCACATAATGGCTGTTTTACTCCTTCCAGAATCAAGAATCAGGTCCTCAAACTGTACACGTGGATTTCAGTTTTGAAGGCTTCACCTGTTTGGGAGGCAGTATGGCAATCCAAACAATTTACAATCATAAAGTTGTCTCTCTTGATTAAGTGTTCTTGGATGATGTGAAAGATTATTTTCCTGGCTGTAGACAATTTTTGATTGGTTTGAGGTTTCTTTGAATGGTTTGACCCTGCCTGCTGTGCAATTTTGGTGTCAGTTTTGTTTGTGAAGCACTATTTTTTTTTCTGATCTCAGAGTTTACTTTTATTTAGGAGATCTACAATTTTGTCCCATGAAAATGTAGTTTCAAATGCTGATGTTAAATGTTACATTTTTAATTGGGGTTTCTAGACATTACCTTTTTTTTGTTTTAGTGGTTATACTATAAAGTTTTTTGTTTTCTTTGCATTAATTGATACTGTAAATTTCATATATAATGCATGAGGCAAAATTCTCTATTGTGAGTATTTCTTGGTTTTAAGTGAAACAAGCATACAAGAATTTGTCTCCAAAGTGACTTTGAAGTAAATATCTAAATAAAACAATAAGGGAATAATCATGTAAGCATGCATCAAGATCGACAAGTGTGATGACCCTCACCAGAAGCGTGCTCCAATTCTTTGAAAAACAGCCAGGTTACTATGGCTAGAGCAGAGTGTGGAAGGGAAAGTTGTAGACAATGAGCTCATAGAGGTAACAGAGAGTCCATGTGACTGGCTGGGCTTTCTATAGGTCAGTAGATTTTACCTAACTTTACCCTGGGCCTTGTTCATGACTGGAAGTGGAATTGATAAGGTTGTTACTAGCATCTAGCCCAAAGAGGCTAGAAACGCTGCTAAATATCTAAAAATCTAGAGTCTCAGTCTTCTCTTTGAGAAATTAACAGTGATAAACCATCTTTCCAGAAAAAAAGGTAAAAAAAAAAAAAAAAAAAAGCACAGTTTGATTTTATATTTTCAATATTACTTAAGTCAATCTTTGGTTTCTGTAAATCAGAAGAATTCTAAGAACATTTTGTAAAGTTCAGTTGACTCAAGTTATGGTGTGTGTTAGTAAAGTGAAGTTAGTTCAGTTAATTTGTGATTAGAAAGTAATCGATACATTTCTTTTTCTCTCCTATTCTTTCCCATTACTGTTTCAATATTTCCATAAAACAGTAATATAGCAAAATAAAGCCCTAGGCAGCCTCTATTTTTGGGGTGCCAATAAAGAAAACGCAATGAATGGCTTTTGGAATAGAACTAAGTTTGACTACAGCTGGAAGACATATGGAAAAGACAAGCACACATGTGGATTGATGCACTATATTATGCATGCACATTGGGCATAATATTTGGCGTAAGGCAAACATTAAATGTGTCTTATGACATAAAATTTGCTAAGGCATTTTAATAACCAAGTTAAATGAAAATAAAGATTTCAAGGATTACAGTCGGTGTTAGAGAAGTCTTGCTTTTGCTAAAGTTGTTGAATAGAATTAATACTCAAGTATCTTCTACGGTTTTAAAATTTTGATAGAAGACTTTTATAGTGGGAATCTTTGATCACAATTACTGATACTCTGTCATGTTCTAAATTAACCAGAAATAAACACTTTCACAAAAGTTTACATTAGCCAGTAAGAGAAAATAAAACAAGTGAATGAGGAAGTAGCTATAATAGAAAAAGGTATGTGGAAATGTTAAGATAAATCCAAAAAGAAGGGTAATTCATACAATGCAAAATCTTTCATATTTGATTTAAAAATTCGTTTGTCAATTTGAGCAGCTAGCAGCTACATGATATTTAACATTGGCTTGGAGGCTAGGCCCATCTCACCAATTTACATTTTTCTGCCTGATTTATATTTGCTGAAAAGCTAATTAGATTGTGCCCACCAGATTAAGGTGAATCTGCCTTCCCCAGCTTACTGATTCAAAGATTAATTGTTTTGGGGAAAATATCCAACAGATGCACACAGGGTTAATACCATGTATACTTCAATCAAATGAAGTTGACACTCAGTATTAACCATCACAAATCCACCCTTTGACAATTTGAACCCATACACATCTCCTAAGATCATACCTAATCTTCAAGTAAAGACAATGATAACATCATAATTACAACTAACATAATACAACTATCTTTACTACAACCAGGAATTCACCAATCCAATATCCAAACACTATTATGTGAAGTTAGCAATATTTAAATGCTGATTTGTCATCAATAAATCTTATGTCAAATGGTAAGGTGACTGTAGCTGGTGTTGTTGTCTACCTTCTTCTACCAAGCTTTATGTGTTCTCTTTACTTTCAGCAAGTGCCTCAGCAGGGATTCCTTAATCCCTTTCCTTCCTTCCCTCCCTCCCTCCCTTCCTTCCTTCCTTCCTTCCTTCCTTCCTTCCTTCCTTCCTTCCTTCCTTCCTTCCTTCCTTCCTTCCTTCCTTTCCTTTCCTTTCCTTCTCTTTTCTGTTCTTTTCTTTTCCTCTTTTCTTCCTTTCCTCCTCTCTCTTTTCATTCTTTTCTTTTCATTTCTTTCTACTCTTTTCTTTTCTTCTTTCATTCCTTCTTTTATTCCTCTCTCATTTTTCTTTCCTTTTATTTTCTTTCTGTTCTGTTCTTTACTTTCCTTCTTTCCTTCGTTCCTCTCTCTTTTACTTTCTTTCCTTTTCTTTCCTTCTCATTTCTGTTATTTCCTTTTCTTCTTCCCTTCCTTCCTTCTATTCTTCCTCTCTCTTTTCTTTCCTTTTCTTTTCTTTCTGTTCTTTTATTTTTTCTTAGCTTCGTCACTCTCTCTTTTCTCTTCTCCTCTCTTCTCTTCTCTCCTGTCCTTTCCTTTGCTTTCTTTTCTTTCTGTTCTTTTCTCTTCCTCCCTCCTTCCCTCTCTCACTCCGTCCCTCCCTCCTTCATTCCTTTCTTCCTTTCTATCTCTCTTTCTTTCTTTCTTTCTTTCTTTTCTTTCTTTCTTTCTTTCTTTCTTTCTTTCTTTCTTTCTTTCTTTCTTTCTTTCTTTCTTTCTTCTTTCTTTCTTTCTTTCTTTCTTCTTTCTTTCTTTCTGTATGTCTTTCTTTCTTTTCTCTCTTTCTCTCTCTCTCTTTCTTTCTTTCTTTCTTTCTTTCTTTCTTTTCTCTCTCTTTCTTTCTTTCTTTCTTGCTTGCTTGCTTGCTTGATTGCTTGCTTTCCATTCTTTCCCTTCTTTCCCTTTCCTTCCTTCCTTCCTTCCTTTTTTTTTTTTTTTTTTTTTTTTTTTCCTGGTGCAGCAACCCAAAACATATCCTGAAGAGTCTGGATAATTTACAGTCCTGCCAAATTAGGCTGTTATAGTTTTCCACTGACCTTAATCTCAGGGCATTTAAGTACTGTCAGGCACCCTAATTGGTCTCCTGTGTTCTATGCCTACTCTTCCATACCTCCATTTTGGAGTAGTAGACTGATTTTATCCTGATAATCCAGGTGAATCACCACAGCAAACATTCTCACACCCCTCTTAGTCTATTGACTGAATGGTAGGAGTACCCCAAAATGCCAGGGGGCAATTTGCACTGTCAATTTAATCAAATTATCATTGTGTCTCATGGTGGCAGCATTTCTCCCTCTGGAACTAAGAACTCTAAGCCAGGGGAACATAATGTCATGTAAAGATGAAGCAAACATTTTGCTAGTGAATCACTAGGGGTAATGATGAGTGAGGACATTTTCACTTCTACCACTTGATTTCTGTACCCATTATTTCCAACTATGGGAGAAAGCACTAAATGTTAGACACAGACTCAGAACATACATTACCTTCTGGAGAACTTTGCCCCAGCTTTACAAAGTCTTGTCACATAATTGGTATTGTAATTGTAACTTTAAAAGGCCATTTCACCATTCTATTGATCTAGCTGCTTTAGGATGATGGGTAACATGATAAGACCAGTGAATTCCATAAGTAGGTGCCCACTGCCACACTTCTCTATCCATAAGGTGAGAGCCTTGGTCAGAGGGAATGCTGTGTTGAATGCTATGATAGTGGATGAGGCATTAGAGAGTCTACAGATGATTGTCTTGGCAGAAGCATTGCATGCAGAATAGGCAAACACATATCCAGGGTAAGCGCCCTGAGAAATAGTGCCATAACGATAGATCAGTGTTGGTCTCTGTTGCTGGCAAATTGGGCACTCAGCAGTGGGCATAGCCAGGTCAGCCTTGGTGAGTAAAAGTCTATTTCACTGAAGCCATGCATAATATGCATCCCTGCCATCGTGGCCACTTTGATTATGGGTCCACTGGGCGATGAGAGGAGTGGCTTGGGAGAGAGGCTGACTGGTATCCAGAGGATGGTTTATTCTATCCATTTGCTTATTGAATTTCTCTTCCTCTGGGGTCACCATTGTTGAGCACTCACAAGAAACATAAATATCCTCACAGTTTTTAAATATTAAGAGAGGCCCATCTACATAATTCTCTCTCAAACTATTTTGCCACCTCTTTACTGATAATGGTTCTTCCGAGTTCCTAATCATCCAGCCAAACCACTGACTATGGGCCATGGACAAGTATATCATTGCAGGTCTGGCCATTTCCCCTTGAAGTTCCGTCTACTGGGAAGATGTGCCTTCAACACTGTTCTTCAGGGATATCTCAGAAAAAAAGCTGTAGTACTGCAGTCGTTCATTTTTGGGTGGTGGGTGCATATATTGTTCAGAGCCATCTGGAGCCAGGCCATAGACTTCTCTTATTCTGCCAGTTGATCATAGGGAACTATCCGAAAGACCATCAGTGCAGGTTGGAGGGGAGAAGGCAGGGTGGCAGGATTGGAGACCATGGGCCCTTGAGCCCTTTACACATGTAACATACTTGTGCCTTCAGGACAAGCTTGAGACTGGAAACATACATTCCACTTCCATTTGATGATGAACTACTGCTATGGATAACCCACTTTATGGCTAGATGGGTCAGAAAGCACCCAGTTCATGATAGACATATTTCAGTTCACTTGGTGACTTGATGACCTACTGACAAGTGTTCAGTTTCTACCAAACTCAGTAACAGGTCAAGACCTGTCTCTCAAATGGAGACTGGCTATCTGCAGAAGACAGCAGGGACTTGCTTCAAAATCCTAGAGAGCTATGCTGTGATTCACCTGGGGGAACCTGGCATTAGACTCCAAAGAGCACCCCTATCTACCACTGACACCTGAATCACCATTAGATCTTCTGAGTCATATGGCCCAAGTGTCAGAAAAGCTTGCCTGGACCTGCTGCAGAACTCTCTCATGTTCTGGACACTACTGAAATCTGGTAGCCTCTTAAGTCACTCAATAAATGGGGGAGAGTAAAAACCCCGCCTAAGGACTGTGTTTTCTCCAACACCCAAAGAAACCCACTAGACATTGTCGCCCATTTTTTTGTTTGTATGAGGGGCCAAATACAGCAAATTATTCTTTACCTTAAAAGGAATATGTCAACAAGCTCTATACCACTGAACCCCAAGAAATTTTACTGAGGTAGAAGGTCGCTGAATCTTAGCCAGATTTCTTTCCTATAATGTGGTATAAACGTGCCTCACCAAGAAGTCCAGTGGGTTTGCTGCTTCTTGCTCACTGGAGCAAATCTGCATAATATCATCAATGCAATGGACAATGGACAAGTGTGATATCTTGCAGCAGCCAAAAGCGATCAAGGTCTCTCTGAATAATTTTAACACACAAAGGTAGAGAGTTGGCATACCCCTGAGGTAGGAGAGTAAAGGCATATTGCCAGTATAGTCAGGTGAAGGCAAATTGCCTCTGGTGGGTCTCATGGACAGGAATGAAGAAAAAGGCATTCGCCAAGTCAACGGCTGCATACCAGATACCAGGAGAGATATTAATTTGCTCAAGCAATAAAACCACATTTGGTACAGCAGCTGCAATTCGAGTCACCACACGGTCAAGCTTACGAAAATCTCCTGTCATTCTCCAAGATCCACTTGTCTTCTGCACAGATTAAATAGGAGAGTTGCATTCAGATGTGCTGGCAATGACCAACTCTGTGTCTTTCAAGTCCTTAGCGGTGGTACTAATCATTGCAATCTCTCCGGGGCTGTGATATTGTTTTTGATCTACTATATTTCCAGGTAGAGGCAGCTCAAATGGCTTCCATTTGACTTTTCCCATTATAGTAACTTCATCCTACGGGTCAGGAAGCAAATGTGGGGTTCTGGGAGCAGCTATGTGTGTCTATGGCAATAATGCATTCTGGCACTGGGAAAGGACCTTAGGATGAGTCTATGTACACACTGGATTCTTTGTGAGTCTGACCAAAGTGAAAACTTTATTAATTTCTTGACCTTCATAAAATTCTACTTTCACTGTAAAACCACAATGATGATTTGGGTCTCCTGGAATGAATATCAGCTCAGATCCAGTGTCTTGTAGCCCAAAAAGTCTGATCATTTCTCTTTCTTCAATGCACTGTTACCCTGACTAAAGGCCAGATAATTACTTCAGGAAAGATGGGAGAAAGATTCACTGCATAAATTGTTGGTAATGGAGTAGGGTCTTCCCTCAAGGGGACCCAGCCTCCCCTTCACTCAAGTGTTTCTGTGTTTTTAAATTGACTGTAGTCTGGAAATAGAGTGAAAAGCTGTGGTTGTCTGTTTTTATAAATTAGAAGAGTTCTTCATCCATTTGACACCAAAGTTTTCTGTTTCTATAACTTAAGCAGGAATGCAGTAGACTTTCCATCAGTTTCACTTCCTGGAACACCTTGGTTAATTAGCCAGTGCCACAGCCCTACTGATTGCTGTGTTGCCTCTGCTGTCCATTATGGTACCTACGTCCACCTTGCCTTTTATGGTCGTGTGCTGTCACTTGGTTCCTGACTCCTTGGGATTCAATGATCCCTAGTGTATTAAAATTTTGTAGTTTAGTGACTGCAGTCCCAATCTTAGATCTGACACACAGAGAAGAGTAATTACAGAGCTGTTCGAAGATGCAGGTGCTGCTCTCACAAATCTATCTCACAAAGCATTGATCAAGAGTATATCCTCTGGACTCTGTCAGCTGGGATGAGTAGGTCTAAAGTGAACTGATCCACTTCACCATTCTAATCTCCCAAAGCCTTTGGATTTCTTTTTTTACATTAAACCAATGGAGGGCAGACATTTACAGAGCTGACTCACAATGGGCCATCTTTGAATCCATATTTTAGCTAAGCAAGCAGATAAACTATTAGAACTTTTTAGCTCCCTGGGCTGCAACTTTAAATGCAGTGTCCCTACTAAGTCAGCCGTTGTCAATAAATTCAGCCTGATACAACCCTGTGTTCCCTCCACTATTATCCCACACCCTTAACATCCATTTGCATGCCTGTTCTCCAGCCTCCTGGAGACAGTTCTATAATATATATTATAGAACTCAAAACAGTTGTTTTTGAGTTTACCACAGCTTCTCACGGAATGTACTCCCAACATCACCTCAAAGATGCTGCCAGAACTTTAGTTTAGTTATAGGCTTAAAACCAAACAGAGATCTTGGAGGTGGCTTCTGAGGAGAATCAACAATATCATGTCTGGCAACTGACTCAGGGGAGGCTATCACTGTGGCCTCAGCCAGGGCACAGTTTCTCTCTACAGATAGAGACAGAAAGGCTGAAGGCAGCATGTACCTCTTCCTTCCTGAATGCAGAATAACATTTCAGATCGATGTAATGGAAGTGCCGAAAGACCTGTAACACAACTGTGGATAAAACTTGCCCCGTGCTTATTGTCAAAACACAAAAGTAAGAGGACAGCTGTAGCCCTTCAGGGTGCACAGATCTGGGGGCTCTCAATACCATGACTGTGACACCCACTTTCAGGCTTTGCATTTTCTGTAATCTCCAAGCTTCTGGGCCCCACTACATTTCCCAGTGTCAGCTGTGGACGCTGCCTGCGGTATGCCTGGCCCAGCTGCTAATTCTCAGTGAGATGGCACTTCTGTTGGCACCTGAAAATTCTTGCTTTGCCATAGCTGGCATGACTGGCTGAGTTTATGTTTGGAGCCCACACTTGCTCATATGCCACTTGCCACTCAGCTATGCTTGCCCTTGGCAGGTAAAAAGTCCTGGCTCATAATGGATGCTGAGTGCAGCATGTCAGGCATAGTGAGTAGAACAAACGTAGCAGGCCTGAGAAAAACTCGAGCAAAGGCACCACTGGCCACAGACGTTTTCATCTGGCAAAGTGACTCCCCTAAAATTCTGTAACCAAAGAGGCACAGTTAGTTGTGTTTCAATGCCTTACTTCTCTTAAATCTTGAGATACTGATAATTCAGTGTCCAACATTTTAGTATTTTTAATCTTATTCAGAAAGTATTATATTTCAACATTATTTAGAAATAAAATTTGAATAATTGGCATTTGCATTGAACCACCTGAATCCCAAGGAAATATTTGCATGGAACCACCTGATCACCTGATTCTCATAATATATATTACTGAAATGTAGGCACTGGGCTTCAGATTAGCACTCTAGCACTCTTTTAGTAGACTACAAAACTTACCAATGGAATACAATTTCTAACCCCTGGGCATTGAGATTTTGTTCTCATATACATTTTTGGGCAGAGGCACTGTTTTTGTTTTGTTTTGTTTTGTTTTGCTGTGCACTGTAAGAGGATGGACAGCATTTCTGGCCCTTTCCACTAAGTTCAATAGTAACATCCTTTTTCCATGGTTGAAATCCCCAAATATCTTTGTTTCTTGTGGAAGCTAAATTGTTGACATAGACTATTCTAGAGAGTTATAAAGAATGAATAAAAAACCACTTTTAACAATTTTGCAGAGGCCATGCAGGATGGTTCACACCTGTAATCCCAGCCCTTTGAGAGGCCAAGTCGGGCGAATCGCCCTCGGTCAGGAGTTCAAGACCAGCCTGGCCAACATGGAGTAATCCTATCTCTACTAAAAATATAATAAATAAATAAATAAACAAACAAATAAAGATGAATAAATAAATAAAATTACCTGGGTAAGCTGACAGTTGCCTCTAATCTCAGTTACCCAGGAGGTTAAGGAAGGAGAATCAATTGAAACTGGGAGGTGAGAATGAGCCAAGATCATGCCACTGCACTCCAGCCTGCATGACAATAGCGAAATTCTGTCTCAAAAGAAAACAAATACACAAATTGTATATGATATCTTATTTTCTCTAACTTTCTGTTTTTCTAATATCCTGTCACTTGTGAAATGAACCAACATGTCCTGCATGTACCCTGGAACTTAATATACAACAAAATTAAACATATTAAATAAAACTAGAAAGGCTTTCTTTTCTTAGAGGTAAGGATATAGTAACTGAAATGTGTGCCACACTTTATTTAAAACTTTTTGTAATTACAAATCAGAGTTGTAACATACTGCACTGAAAAGCAAATAAGTAGTGTAACTCAATTCTTAGTTGATTGAATTTATTTTCTTTTGCTTTTAGAATGGAATCCCACACTGTCTCTCTGGATGAAGTGCAGTGGTGCCATCTTACCACACTGCAGCACCTTGCTTTCCAAGTTCAAGTGTTTAGTCTTCCTCACCTTCTTGAATAGCTGAAATTACAGGTGTGCACCACCACACTTGATGGGTTTTCATAATATTGGCTACCCTTGTCTCAAACTGCTGGCCTCAAGTACTCTGCCTGTCTTGGCCTTTAAAAGTGCTGGAATTATAGGTAGGAACCACCAAGCCTGGCTGGCCCTCGACTAAATTTCCAGTTGAGAAGAACATTCATTTTGCAAAACCTGATTTTTTAATACCATATTTTTGATGATTTTCTTTATATGTCTCATAATTAAAAAAATATATATGTACATTGTCTATATTGAAATAAATTTATTACCATTAATACACAATTTAAAGTGTAGATTTATTTAGAAAGTTGTTTTTCTGTGGTGGAGAGTTCTCGGGTCTTAGAAATGCTTTAAATACCTCATTTGGAGAACTCATTGCATTTATTGATTCCACTCGGGATTTTTTCTTTCGATTTTCTTTTGTAAGAATATTCAAAATTGTTTCAGGATACAATGAAATGTTTAATTATGTCAAATACACTTAAAGGTATTTTCTTTGAAAGACAACTTTTTTCATAAGCTGTATTTTCTATTAATAATGTGTGATCACTTTTTCTAACTTACTAGGAATCAATTGATGTTTAAATCTTCCCAGCATCAAAAGTTCACCTGCAATATCTAAGAAATAAGGAACTGCTAGCAGAGCAGGCTTTTCTGATCTGTAGCTCACCCACTACTATCACCTCTGATTTTGAGCTATCTGAAGCACCAGCTATTGGCTGGGTAAAGAATCTCAAAAAGATACCAGACTGTTTGACTGAAATGTATTATACAGACAAACAAATAACTATTGAGTGTTAAAATTAAAAAGAGGTTCTTTTCATTAATAATAGTTTTGTTTGAAATTCTATTTTTACAGTTAGTAAAAATTAACTCATGCTTTTTGTTTTGTTTTGTTTTTGATCAACTAGCTTAACATTTTGTAGCCATCAGGTATATAATCAAAACCATTTATGTCAGAGAATATTCATTTTTTAAATAAGATGTGTTTCTTAAATGTTCTCTTATAGCTGTTTTTGCTAATTTACCACACTGGGGTTCATTTAATCACATGGGAAAAATTGTAAGACATTAGAGTAACTAGAAATTAATTTAATGGTACAAAAGTTTATATTTAAAATGTATGCACTAAAAAGATTTTTCTAACTCAAACATTGAAGTTGCTTAATGTTGTTTTAGTTAAATTCCAAGAGAAGTATTATTTTAAAAATAAAAATGTGAAAAGAGGTCATCTGAGTGCACGTTATTACTTTTCAATATGTACATCAATTAAACAAAATGGGTAGCAATGTTCAAATCTTACAAAGAACTGAAACTCATAATGAGAGGTAGTGTAAGTAAATAAAAAAACAATAACACAAAATTTCATTCATTTCAAGAGAAATCAGAGAGTTATGAATGTAATTAACAACAGTATTCTGTACAGATATTTAATTGAAAAATGTGAATTTGTATTAGTTTATGTTTTTCTCTCTGGGAGTATATTTTTTGGCACATTGCTGTAGTTTCTAGCTAAACTCACTGTCTGAAAGGTGAGATCTTTATTGGTCCTGTGGCATTTATTTAGAGAGGAGAGTTTCCTTTTTAGAAACACATATTTTTATTAGTTTATTTAACTATTGTATTGGCAAAGTGAATATATATTTTGAAATGATTTTTTAAGACAAATGCTACTGTTACAAAACATTTAGCCAATCTTTTCTGTGGTTAATATACATTTGTAAATATACAAGAGGGCAGGTAATAAAAATTTTTAACTTGCCACCAATATTGTATTTCTGGTCCAGAGATATTTTTTGAAGTATGTGCTGCTGCTCTTCTTCTTCCTCTTCTTCTTCTTCTTCTTCTTCTTCTTCTTCTTCTTCTTCTTCTTCTTCTTCTTCTTCTTCTTCTTCTTTCTCTTCTTTCTTCTTCCTCTTCTCCTTTTTCTTCTTCTTCTTCAACTTCTTCGTCTTCTTCATCTTCTTCATGGTTGGTTGTTTTTACTTAGTCACAGACCCATCAATATATGGAGATCTGTTTATTTCTGTTTTTTTTTTTTTCAGCTACATAACAGTTCAATGTGCTCTAATTTATGCCATCCACATCTAAGATGGATGGATGTGTCAGCTGTATTCAGTTTCACAAAATAGAGAAGCATTTCCAGTTCTAACAGGTATTTTAAATACACTCCCTAAGTAACTTTGTCTCACAATTAAATGAATATAAAGCGATCATCACTATTTAATGAGAAAAAAAGATATTTATGTGAAGATGATAGTTGTTAGGTTTCAGAACAATATTTCTTATAAACTGCTCAATTTAAACTGAGAAAACGCTAATGTTCTATTTATATAAATTTCTGATGACCGTGTATCTAATACACTTATTTTAAGTACAAAGGTTTTTTAATCAGTAAACTCACAATGGTTAAAGTTAAGTGTATGCTAGCCCATGAAAATTTAATACTTTACCATATTATATAACTTTTTCAAAGAATACTGTTACAGAAGCAATGTCATTAAAATTGCAGACTTAAGATATCACTAGTTAATGACCTGTATATTGGATCACATTGCTGATGATATAAAAGTTTAAAGTGCTATTTCAAAATTGCTGTGTTGGCCTGATAAAATGAATTTCCCAGGCTGATTAGAAGCACAATGGACAGAATCATCGTTTTTGTAGCATAAGTATATTTCTTCTTCTCTCAGGTTAAGAAACAGTCAGTTACTAAGAATATCTGCCCCAATTGGATTCTGCCCACACAAAAAAACTTGTGGGACTCAAAGAAGCTACCCATACTAGTCACATAAATTGTGTGATCGAGGAACTATATACATAATCTCAGTTATCAGAAACAGTATTTCTAACAACTGAAAACACACGTGGTGAGGTAGACAATGATTGCTCAAAGATGAGAAACAAAAGTGTGAGGTAACTTTTAATTATTTATTTGTTTTTAATATTCTGATACCAGGTACTCTTTCTCTTCCTGACATTACAGTACTTTCATGAGATTTTGTCAGGACTGCATTTCGATGATATGGTTAGAATGTCTGAAATATTATGACTGGCACATTTGTTGTGCTCACTATCTAATAACTTGAAATTTTACTTGACAATGTTTACTATTTTTTCTTTGCTTTCAAAGCACAATTGATAAAATCACATTTGTATGACATGGTAAATGCAATTCAGAATTTCAAGAGTAAAAAAATATTTATTTTTAATAAGTGTACTCTCATCTTGTGTGTAAAGTATGCTATTTTTTTTAACTTTTATCCTATCTGCGTTATACAAGTTGTGTTTATTTTTAGGATTATCTGGGTATTTTTCTCAAATTAGTTATTTTTCTATTAAAAAAATTGTTTTTCAAGTAATGCGACATGGACTTGTTATCTACATTATTTCACAGTTACAATAAGTCTGCTAAAGTTATAAAATCACCTGCTCGAAAATAAAAAGTGTTTGGTTCATAATAAGACAGCAAAATGTTAGGCTTTATTGGAAGATCACATATTAAATATGGAACAATTAAGTAAGCGAATATACAAAACTTCAATTCTGGAAAATATTTGTAGTCAAACTGTTTATCATTCCTTTTTTTGCATAGGTATTGATAGATACTAAATAAATAAATTAGAATATTTTAATTGTAGTAAACAGTTCTAAAATTTCTACATTTCTTTTCCTCAGTGGTCAGAAATAATTTGGCTTTCAAACAGCATCTTGGCACCTATCATATATAGACATATAGACCTATTCCTCCTCCTCCTCCTCCTTCTTCCTCTTCTTCTTTCTTCTTCCTTCTACCTTCCTTCCCCTTCCTCTTCCCCTTCCCTTGCCCTTCCCCTTCCCCTCCTCCTCATCCTCCTCCTCCTCTTCTTTCTTCTTCTTCTTCTTCTTCTTCTTCTTCTTCTTCTTCTTCTTCTTCTTCTTCTTCTTCTTCTTCTTCTTCTTCTTCTTCTTCTTCTTGTTCTTGTTCTTCTTCTTGTTCTTGTTCTTCTTCTTCTTCTTCTTCTTCTTCTTCTTCTTCTTCTTCTTCTTCTTCTTCTTCTTCTTCTTCTTCTTCTTCTTCTTCTTCTTCTCCTCCTCCTCCTCCTCCTTCTCCTTCTTCTTCTTCCTTCTTCTTCTGCCTTTCTAGATCTGGTAGATCACACTATGCAGGCATTACAATCTGGGTAGAGTTCCTTTTACTAGAATCTCCTTATGGGATATCCACTCTTGGCTTGGATGTCCAGTAGTGGTTTGGTTAAAAGCCACTACTAGACCAAAAGCTAGAATTTAAGTCCTCATCCTGTAGCTGTTTTTTCCCCTAGGGTTTGGAACTTAAAACAGATAGAGATGGAGGATGGTACTGGCAAGAAGCGAATGAGGTAAACAGAATATAACATTCCAATAAAGTTCCCACCATTATGCTTTGTTGCTTGTGCTTTATGTTGTCTCCGTCGTTCACTGTGGCATACATGTCTGCCTAGTTACTTTTTCTATGGGTGAACGTCGTTAGGACAGGAAGCAGATATTTTTTATTTCTGTATCAAAAACCTCAGATGCAAACCAAAGCATAGAGACATGTTGCATATGCATAAAACAACTGTATTTTGCTTTGTAGCTATAAGGAATTTGTGACATTTGGAGCTTCTGTGTATGCTCTCAATCCTTCAAAAGCTACTCTTAATAGCCATATTTATTGATTGGTAATAATTCTCAATACATCACATAATTATATCATATAAACTGCAAAAATGCATTATACAGACAAGAAGACATTGAATTCTATCAGAGCAAATGAATTAGTTCTCGTACGGTATTTACGGAAGAGGACTGATTTCTTTCTTATCTTATCTACTTGACAAGATTGTAGTCTATTTTATTACCTGTGATGTATATTATTGTTTTTTTATTTCTAGTGATAACTTTTCTGTGTCCTCTTCCTGTGAAATAAACACTAACGCTAAACATTAAAAACAACAAGTTCTTTGAAAACACTATAAAATTGCATATTATTTTATTAACTCAGTTTTGGCATAAATTTCATTCAACTACATTCATCATGCTTGTAAAGTTGGATGAGTGCATCACTGCCTTTTTTTTTTTTTTCACTTATATGTGGCATTTTATTTTATTTTTTTTTCCTTTTTTGTTTTTATTTTTCTTTTTTCTTTTTTTATTTTTTATTATTATTATACTTTAAGTTCTAGGGTACATGTGCATAACGTGCATGTTTGTTACATATGTATACTTGTGCCATGTTGGTGTGCTGCACCCATCAACTCGTCAGCATCCATCAACTCATCATTTACATCAGGTATAACTCCCAATGCAATCCCTCCGCCCTCCCCCCTCCCCATGATAGGCCCCGGTGTGTGATGTCCCCCTTCCCGAGTCCAAGTGATCTCATTGTTGAGTTCCCACCTATGAGTGAGAACATGCGGTGTTTGGTTTTCTGTTCTTGTGATAGTTTGCTAAGAATGATGGTTTCCAGCTGCATCCATGTCCCTACAAAGGACACAAACTCATCCTTTTTGATGGCTGCATAGTATTCCATGGTGTATATGTGCCACATTTTCTTAATCCAGTCTGTCACTGATGGACATTTGGGTTGATTCCAAGTCTTTGCTATTGTGAATAGTGCTGCAATAAACATACGTGTGCATGTGTCTTTATAGCAGCATGATTTATAATCCTTTGGATATATACCCAGTAATGGGATGGCTGGGTCATATGGTACTTCTAGTTCTAGATCCTTGAGGAATCGCCATACTGTTTTCCATAATGGTTGGACTAGTTTACAGTCCCACCAACAGTGTAAAAGTGTTCCTATTTCTCCACATCCTCTCCAGCGCCTGTTGTTTTCTGACTTTTTAATGATCGCCGTTCTAACTGGTGTGAGATGATATCTCATTGTGGTTTTGATTTGCATTTCTCTGATGGCCAGCATGGCCTCTAGAGTAAAGCTCGTCCTCACGATGATGTATTTTCGTATTATCATAAATTTGAAGACAAACTAGCATCAAACAAGACAGAAGATTGAAAAGAGTATACTTATGGAATACTAAGACAACTTCGCGTCATCTTTTTGATTTAGCTGCTTTCTGACTAAAGTTCTATGTGCCGAAAATGTTTTGGAAAACTGTTCAGGTAAGTTATGGGTGAATTATCATTTCATTTTCATAAAATCATCTCTACACAAACTAAAAATTTTAAATATATCTTAAAATCCATAATGTATTTGATGTTAAATATTTAAACAATAGTAATATTATAGTGGTCTTTCCTGTTAATTTCTACTATTCTTATCCCAATAGAAAGAGGTTAAAATTGTCCCAGCAAAGACAGGCCATGTATTCTTTCATCTCTTAAGGTATAATTAACTTCTTATTATAAGAAGATTTATACTCTCTGTATAAACAGAACTTTAAAATATAGTCATCTTTTTGATTTAACAGTTCTCTAATGAAGCAAATCTCAAGCATATCATTTTATTTGTATAAACGTTTCAATGTATCTCTAAACCTTTTCCTTAAAAAGTTGACTATGGTGCTGTCATCACACATAATAAAAATCACTGTAGAAGCTTGGGCAACATGACAAAACCATGTCTCCACAAATAATGCAAAACAATATTCAAGTGTGGTGGTTTGAGCCTGTAGTGTCAGCCACTTGCTAAGGTAAAATGCCATTTCATTCACTGACTTTCGGTATTCACGTAAAGTTCCTTCATTAGAGTTTTCAAATTAGATTACTGCATCAATGATGTCTTTTAGTTTCTAGAGTAATATTTTCCGTGAGATTATGTATAATATAATCATCGCAAAGATCAGCGTTACTCATCATCAGATAAGCATTTTTTCTTGTCAAATGAACATTTTCATCACTGACAAGAAAGTACCCCTTTCTAGCCCTGAAAGAAAAAATATATATGATATACTCATAGATACATATATAGTATATAACTTTATATATGTGTATATGTATACATATGCATATATACGTGTGTGTATATATATTTTATATATCTGTACATTTTCAAACTTGTAATCATATAGCTATTCAGCCTCATACAAAAGTCACCAGCCACACTGGGTCTTTCTTTAGATTTGAAACATTCAGTTAGGCCGGGCAATGTCCTTCACACTGGTAGTGTTAGCACTTTGGGGAGCCAAGGCAGGCAGAGTACTTGATTTCAGGAGTTCAAAACCAGCCTGAGCAACTTGGTGATAATCTATTAAGATACACAAAGTTAGCTGAGTGTAATGATCTGCACCAGTAGTCCCTGCTACCTGGGACACTGAGGTGAAAACATCTCCTGAGCTGTGATTGTGTTGCTGTACCCCAACCTTAGCAGTGAAGAGAAGCGCTGCCCCTCCCCACCCTTACACACACACACATCTTGATTTTTTAGCTTTGTTATATTCATTTTATCAAAGCCTAATTTGTGGCATGCATGAAAATAAAACACTGTCACACAACTTTTTACTATATACTGTAGTATGTAACTCTTTCTAGTTCCGAAAACAAGCTGCACCCCCTCAGAAGAGTTTACTGTTCTTTCAAGGAGGTGCTTCTTAGATATCTCAGAGGTAGAAGGAACAAGGGATCTTCTGATTTATGGGCTGCCTTGCGTTTCACTCATAGCAGCTCCCTTCCCTGTATTAGCATATCACTTAGATTTCTTTTAAATGTCTGTAGTGCACCTGTAATGCGGTGACTCCCCATTATATCTCTCAGTACAAGTTTCCAGATTCCATAGCTAAACTGTAAACCTAGGCTTGTAAATGTAACTTGTTTATGTAATTCTTATTTACCTATTTCAGTTCCATAGCCTTACGGGTGACTAACGCTCCTTTAACCTTGGTCAACAAGATAATTTCATTTCCCTGATCTACTCAAAACAATTTTTTTTTTTCTGAAATCTAGTCAACATTTCTGTTCTTGTTCATTCAAATTATTATAACACTATGAGTTTCTGTCTTTGAATCTTTCACTCAATAATTCAAGTGCTCATGCATCTGTGTGTGATTGCTTCCCAACTATTGGCACCAGGGACCATGTTTGTGAAAGACAATTGTCTATTGTCTTCACAGGAAAACAAAACAAAGCAAAACAAAAATGTAAGGAATATATGTTTATAATCTGTTTCTTTAATAATCCCTTTTGGTACAAATGTGAAAAATCTGTTAATACTTTAAATGTGGACCCTAACAAGCATCAAAATCTTCTTGGTTCTTTGGAACAGTATATCCAATGAAAGGGACAAATCCACATTGCTGTAAAATGTGATAGAATGTATGCTTTGTTCAGTTTTCAGAGAAAAAAGATGTCATGGAACAGAACCAGAAGACATTAGAGTTGTTTGTGCTCATCCACAAAATGAACTTCTGGTTTCTGTTTCCCGTTTTAGTGGTAACAGACAGGTAGTCCAGATGATAACTGGTTTAAAGGAAAATAATATTGAGAAAATACAGTGACTGACTTGAAGAAAAATGATTCTTGTTAAATGAATAATTCTGGATATAAAATATCTCACAGATTGTTTTCATCTCTCATCTAAAATAAATTTCAATTTAATGACTGAATATTGAAGAGTTGATAGAAGAAAACCTTATACGTTTTCTACTGTAGATACCTCTTGAAGGAAAAAGTGCCTTCCTCTTTTGTGGCTACAACAGATTTTAACAACCATGTATAGTTTCACAAACAGATTTCATTCTTTAGGCCTAACCATTCTATTCTGTCTCTTTGGAACTTGTTTGGGAGATGGAATGATAAAATATCTTTGAAGATGTTGTATGTTAACTAACATGGATGTCTTCCTTGGCCTTCGTAACTTCTCACCTTCAAGCTGCCTGTATTGTTGTGCACCTTGCTGCCATTTAGATTATGGTTTATTTAGAACATCATACTGTCTGCTATTGACATCTCTCAGAATTGGAATAATTTCTTTTCACCCTTTCTCTCACTCTTAACACACACGTCTTAAAGTAACTACACATAGATCTTAACATTTTTCATAAGACACTGAGACTGGCCTGGTCAAAAGGGTGAAACACGATCTCTACTAAAAATATAAAAATTAGCCAGGCCTTGTGCCAGGTGCCTGTAAAATTAGCTGCTGGGGAGGCTGAGACAGTTGAATTCCTTGAATCTGGGAGGCAGAGGTTACAGTGAGCAGAGATCCTGCCATTGCACTGCAGCTTAGGGAAGGGCATGAAACTCCATGTCAAAAAATAAACAAATAAAAACATGTGAGAATTAAACTTACTAGTATCTGTGCGTCTTTTAGTCTATTGACTCTTCTTTAAGTGCAATAAGTATCAGCTGCTGTTATTATTGCTTATCATATATCTTCAATTTACCCACCCCAAACTCTGCTTAATAGTATAAAAGAAAACATCAGAGCAGTAACACAGTCAGACAGTAGTGTCTATATGGAACCACATGAGCATCAGCGTCAGCATCAGTAATGTTTTCTAATTTACAAGAATTAAGTGACCTTTTACACCCACAGATTCTGCAAACACAGATTTCTCAAAATGGAAACCCTACCTAGTGTAAGCATTTACATTTGCTTCTAATGACAAGTAATTTGTGTTTGGCTTGTAGGATTTCTTTTTAGAAGGTGTCAAATGTGTTTAACCTCTTTCTTCAGTCTTCCTCCTTTTTTTGTAAAATCATTAGCTCTAATTTATATGAATGTGTTGCCTTTTTGGTTTAGTTATTTCAAGGTAAAATATGTATGATATCTGTACCTTAGAATATGGTTTTTAATATATGGAAATGTAGAAGAGCATTTATTTATTATATTAATTATTATTTTTCATTCATGCAGTTTGAAATATGAGTTAGTGAAGTGATGAGATAATCACAAAGATTTAGTCTTAACTGACGTACACTTTATTAAGAACTTGAAAATAAAAATGTTTTTGATTGCATATGTAATTTCTATTTGAAGAGTAGAATTATTTTTCTGCCTGAAAGAACATAATTTACTATGATTAGTATACAAATTGCCTCTATATTCCTGATTACCACTGGAATTTACACCAAAAAAAAAGTCTGTGTTCCTGCCAGTGACAGGGAAATGGCTTTGGATTTCATTCGTAGTTACTTACAATTGGTTTGGTTGTCTTTTTTTTTTTTTTTTTTTTTTTAATATTATACTTTATGTTCTAGGGTACATGTGCACTACATGCAGGTTTGTTACATATGTATACATGAACAATGTTGGTGTGCTGCACCCATTAATTCATCATTTACATCAGGTATATCTCCTAATGCACTCCCTCCCCCCTCCCCCCTCCCCACAATAGGACCCAGTGTGTGATGTCCCCCTTCCTGTGTCCAAGTGATCTCATTGTTCAGTTCCCACCTATGAGTGAGAACATGCGGTGTTTGGTTTTCTGTTCTTGTGATAGTTTGCTGAGAATGATGGTTTCCAGCTGTATCCATGTCCCTACAAAGGACACAAACTCATCCTTTTTTATGGCTGCATAGTATTCCATGGTGTATGTATGCCACATTTTCTTAATCCAGTCTGTCAGTGATGGACGTTTGGGTTGATTCCAAGTCTTTGTTATTGTGAATGGTGCTGCAATAAACAAACGTGTGCATGTGTCTTTATAGCAGCGTGATTTATAATTCTTTGGGTACATCCCCAATAAACAAACGTGTGCATGTGTCTTTATAGCAGCGTGATTCATAATTCTTTGGGTACATCCCCAGTAATGGGATGGCTGGGTCGAATGGTTTTTCTAGATCTAGATCCTTGAGGAATCACCACACTGTTTTCCACAATGTGAACTAGTTTACAGTCCCATCAACAATGTAAAAGTGTTCCTATTTCTCCATATCCTCTCCAGCACCTGTTATTTCCTGATTTTTTAATTTTTGAGACCGAGTCTTGCTCTGTCCCCCAGCCTGGAGTGTAGTGGTGTGATCTCGGCTCACTGCCAGCTCTACCTCCAAGTTTCACGCTAGTCTCCTGTCTCAGCCTCCCCAATACCTTGGATTACAGGCGCTTTCTGTCAGGCCCAGCTTTTTTTTTTTTTTTTTTTTTTTTCTCCAGGATGATCTCCATCTCCTGACCTCGTAGTCCACCTTCCTCAGCCTCCCAGAGTGCTGGGATTACAGGCATGAGCCACCGTGCCTGTCTGGTTTGTTGTCTATTATATTGCTTTATACTTTCCTAATTGGAAAAACATTATTTCAATTTCAAATATACAAAAAATATTTTGGCAGTAATTGTGTGAAAATTCTGGTGAAACATAAAGTTCTCTAATCTAAATATGCATTTATTATTTAAAAATTGGCTCTCACTCCAATAATTTTTTTATTATTCTACCTTATCATTCAGCATTAAGCTTTATCTATTCTAAACAAAATCTTACCTTAAAATTGAAAACCTGGATCATTTTTTACACCAGATTTTGTTTCTCATATTGATAATTCCAATAATTGGGAAGGCCAAGGGAAAAAGAACACTTGAGGCCAGGAATTTGGAACGCAGTTTGGCAAAATATGAAACACCGTCCTAACAAAAAGTTTGTAAAAATTAGAAGGATGTGGTAGCTCAACATCCTAAAGTGCTACCATAAAGTGGTAGCACTTTATGAGGCCAAGTTGGATGTATCACTGTAGTCCTAGAATTTGAGGCCAGCCTGAGTAACATGGCAAGATTCTGTGTCTATGAAAAAGTTAAAATATAAATAAGTTATCAGTTGAGCCTACTGGGCTTTTGGTCTAGAGGCAGCTAATTGGGAGATTGAGGAAGCAGGATGACATGAGTCCAGCAGTTAGAAGCTGCAGTTAGCGATGATGGCACCACTGAATTCATTCTGGCTAGAGCGTTATAGAGTCTGTCTCTTAAAAGGAAAAGTAAAATGACTAGTACTTAAGTTAGTACTAATTGTAAAAGCATAGAATACATTGCAATAACCTGACTTCGCAGCTCTTTCAGCATTGCTTATATTAAAATACGTTAAGATAATGTTATTGAACTAAAAAGTGTTTGATATAAATTTTCAGAGACCTACACACATTTGCATTTTACTTACTTCTTAACTTGACTGTGAAACTAAAGTCGCAGAGCTGTACTAATCAATCTCATATTTGTACTATTTTAGTCAATTTTCATGCACTTATAAAGATGTATGCTAGACTGGGCAATTTATAAGAGGAAGAGGGGTTTATTGACTTAGAGATTTATATGCCCGGCAAGGCAAAGAGGAGCAAGTCACAGCTTACACAGTTGGCAGCAAGCAAAGAGAGAGCTTGTGCAGGGAAACGCTGATGTTTAAAGCCATCAGATGTAATGAGACTTATTCACTGTCACAAGAACAGCACACACAAAAAACAAAACACCTGCCCCCATAATCCGATTACTCCCTATCTCATCCCCCCACCACCACATGTGAAAATTCAAGATAAAATTTGGGTGGGGACACAGTCAAATCATATCATTCCAACCTGGCCCCTCTAAAATCTCAAATCCTCACATTTCAAAACCAGTCATGCTTTTCCAATAGTACTTCAATGTCTTAGCTCGTTCAAGCATTAACTCGATAGTCTATAGTCTGATAGTTTATGTGAGACAAGGCAAGTTTTTTCTGCATATGAACCTGTAAAATATAAAGCAAGTTAGTTACTTCCCAGATACCGGTAGGTAGTGGAATTGGGAAAATATAGGCATTCCAACTGTGATAAATTGACCAGAATAAAGGGGTTATGGGCCCTAAGTACGTCTCATATCCAACGAGGCATGAAAAACCTAAGGCTCCAGGATGACCTTCTTTAACTTAATGTCTCATATCCAGGTCATGCTGATGCAAGAGGTGGGTTTCCATGGTCTTGTGCAGCTCCTCTCATGAGACTTTACAGGGCACAGCCTTTCTCCCAACTGCTTTTAGCAGCCTGACTTTGAGTGTCTCTGGGATTTTCTGGGCACCCTTCAAGTTGTCAGTGGATCTATCGTTCTGAGGTCTGGAGGATGAAAACCCTCTTTTCCCAGCCCCACAATCATCATCTATGTCACTACTTGTGTTTTCAGTGCTAGAAATACGGTTGCTGATGACAGGGATCAGGTACAGGTGTCGGATCACCGAATGTATTTGAGAAGCAGCACCAGCGTCTTTGAGCCCCACAAATCTTTTCCTTGACTGGGGTCCAAGAGGGGCAGAAATTCCCACTCAGTAAGTGTTTCACAAGCTCAGATAAGAAAGAAAAACCACTTTCCTTAAAATAGTTACAGAATATAGTATAGTATTAAATTTTCATGTGTTAATCGCAGGCTTAGCTTTAATCATTATGGGTTTACTCATTAAAAACTTCTGCATTTAAAATGAGTGTTTCAATTGATTGCCATTAGAAGTTTGTATAAACAAAACATTAGAGATTTCCCAGTTTTAATTGAGATTGTTCTGACTCATAAAAACTATAACCTTCACGTAAATATCTGCTTTCTTTCCTCAGTAAAGAATGACAATTGCTTTGTCTGTACTCAGAGTTATGTGTGAGATGAAGTCAATGAGACGGTGTGTTTAAAATCATGGCAGAAGTATAAATTCTTCTTTACTTAGTGTAAAACTGAACACCACTTAACACATCAATCCACCTTAGAGGTGGATTGCACGAATGAGAGCACATTGAACTGCAAGTTACGTAGCTACAAACAGAATTAAGCGATTCTTCATCAACTGACACATATGTGACTAAGTACAAAACAAAGTTAACAATATAGTCTATTGTGTGTACTCGTTTGCGTAAAAATAAACAAATACTATATGGATGGATTACTGCAAGGCCAGAGATAACTCTGGAACAGGAATATACAATTAGTGGTCAGTTAATAATTGCTAGGTCATATTCTCTTATGTATTTGAAAATATACGTTAGCCATGAAAAACGGTTAGCTAAAGTGTTTAACAACAGCAGTGCTATTTAAAAAATCTCTTTGCAAATAATATTTACTATGTCAATACAGTCATTAAATAAATTAACCAAAAAGTATATTTAAGAAGCAAACTTTTCCCTCTACATAGATCTCACAACACAAATAAAGACTTGATCCTTTAAGCAGTGAGTTTATCTGGGTACTCCAACAATATGCTAGAAAAAAATACACAGAAAGAAATATATAAATATAATTTCATATTTACGAATTAAAGGTCTCTACAGAATATGTTTGTGATTTATATACTTAACCCTCACATTTCTCTTGAAATACACTAAATTTTATGTTATTAAGTGTTAATTTGCTTACATGACCTCCCACTTTGAGTTTCAGTTCCGTGTAAGCTTGAAACATTGCTACCCTTTTTGTGGAACGTATCTGGACAGTTAGAAGTAATAAAATGCACTCAAAGTTTCCCTTTCTATATCATGATTTTCAAAACCATATCCTTATTAGAGTTTAACTAAAGTAACATGAAGTAACTTCAATTTGGGGGTTATGAAATTCTTTTTAATGTATGTATTTTAAATATTAACTTTTTATAGCATTCAATTTGGCTCCTCGTTAATGTAACATTTCAGTATTTTTTTTCACGTGTGATTAAAACAACTCACTGTGTTAAGCTGCCAAAAACAACAACAACAGGATAGCACTAAAGAAATGCATCTTCTTCAAAAAGTTTATATTCTCTCACTAAAACTCTTCTAATTACATACCTGATGGCTACAAAATGTTGGGCTAGTTGTCCAAAAACAAAGGAAAAAATCATGAATAACTTCCTTTTCTAAATGAAAAGAAAGAAAGAAAGAAAAAAAAAAACATTTTTAAACCAAACTAAATGAATATTAATGAATACAAGTGGCTTTATAATTTAAGCTTCTCATTAGTTACTGCTTTGTCTATGTCATATGTTACAGTCAAAGAGCCTACTCTGTTTTTTAGATTTTTTACACAGTCTATAGCTGGTGCCACAAGTAGATCAACACCAGGATTCACTGTATTGGGTGAGCTATAGATTGGAACCACCTGCTCTGCTGGCAGTTCTTACTTCTCATACATTGCAAGTGAACTTTTGATGCAGGGAAGATGACAATATCAATTAATTTTAGGAAGTGAGAGAAAGTAATCACAATATTATTTGTGGAAAACCTAGGTTAAGAAACACCTGTCTTTTCAAAGAAAATACCTTTAAATTTACTTGACATAATTAAACATCGCATTGTATCCTGAAAGAATATAGAATTTTCTTACAAGAAAGACCCTTAGAAAACACCCATTTATATCAAAAAATGTAATCAGTTTCCAAAGTTATATTTTTAAAGAAATTTCAAAAACCTGAGAGTTTTACACAAAAGAAAAATGACATTCTAAATAGAATAACTTTTTAATTACACACTAATGGAAATACAAACATTTCCAATGAAAACAATGCATTAAAATTATATTATTTTTCTTGACTTATGAGACATATGAAGAAACTCATAAAACTACGGCATAGAGAATAAAGCTTTGCAAGATGGATATATTTCTCAGCTAGGAATTCAATCAAGGGCCAGGCACACTGGCTCACACTTATAATCCCAGGACTTTCAGATAATGGGGCAGGAAGATTACTTGACATCAGCAGTCTGAGACTAGTCTGGCCAACATGGTGAAACCCCATCAGCTGTGTTGGTGCACAGGTGCAATCTCAGCTAATCAAAAGGCTAAGGCAGATTAATCCCTTGAAGCTGGGAGGCAGGGGGTTGCAACATGCCAAGATTGCACCACTGCACTCCAGCTGAAGAGACTATGTAAGATTCCATCCTCAAAGTGAAAGGCAAGAAATTCAATCAACCGCAAATTGAAATATACTACTTTCCTACTTATTTACTTTTCAGTAGTTTGTGAAAACTCTGATTTGTAGTTATTTTACAAAATGTCTTAAATAAGGTGTGACACACTTTGCAAAGTTAATATAACCGCTACAAAAAGGAATGTTTTTAATTTTTACTTTATTTAACTGTATTTCATATTAATTTCAAGATATATATGTAGGACATGCGTGTTTACTTCACAGGGAAACGTGTGCCGTGGTTGTTCACTGAACCCATCAACCCATCACCTTGGTATTTAGCCCTGTCTAAATTAGCTATTTGTCCTGAACCTGTTTTTATCCCTGCCCCCTGATAAACCCAGATGTGCGTGGTTCCCCTCCCTGCGTCCATGTGTCTTAGATGTTCAGTTCCCACTCATGAGTGTGAACGTGCTGCGTTTGTTCTTTTGTTTCTGTTTTAGTTTGCTGAAGATGATGGCTAACAGGTTCATTCATGTCTCTTCACGGAACATGATTTTGGTTTTTTTTATGGCTTCATATGATTTTGTGGTGTATTGTGTACCACACTTTCTTCATCCAGTCTGTCACTGAGGGACCTTTGGGTTAACTCCATGTATTTGATAATGTGACTAGAGCCGTAATACACATACGCATGCATGCGTCCTTGTAATGGAATGACTTTTTTTTTGGGGGGGGGGGTAGGGGATCTGTACACCCAGTAATGAAATTGCTGAGTCCAGTGGTATTTCTCATTCTAGATACTCTAGAATTGCCGCACACTTTTCCACATTGCCTGTACTAATTTACATTGCGAACAACAGTGTAAAAACATTCCTATAATTTCACTACCATCTGTTGTTTCATGGGTTTTTCATAAACACCATTTTTACTGGCCCACGATGGTGTCTCATTGCAATTCAGATTTCTATTTCCTTCATATTTAGTGATGTTGAGCTTTTTGAGATGAAGATGGAAGACCCGTAACTCTTTTCTTACCCCAATTCGGCCTTTTTATACCGACTCTTAAACGCCCATTTCACCTGTGTTTTTACACTATCCTGCAAAAAGGAAAAGCATTATGGGCTTAATCTATATGATAGAGATAGTCATCAATTTTGCTTCCACAAGACACAAACATATTTGGGTATTTCTTCTGTGTAAAAAGGAGATACAATTCCACTTAATGGAAGAGGTCTGAAATGCTGCTCATCATCCTACAATGCCCAGTCAAAGCTTCTCAGAAAAAGAAATTATATGAGTATAAAATGTCAAAATCCAGGGATCAGAAATTTTGTTCCATGAGTAAGCTTTATAATCTACTGGAAGAGCGCTAACTTGAAGCCCAGTGTCATGAATTACAGAAGCATATTCTCATAGACTATATGTCTATGTAACTAAGAGAGATAGGGTGGTTCAATGAAAATACCAGTCTTTCAACTTTAATTATTAAAAGATTTTGAAATATAATGATTTTCAAATAAGGTTTAAAAGTTTCCAAATTGTAGGAGACTGAATTATAAGTATTTCAAGATCCAATAGAAGAAAAGCATTTAAACTCAACTAGCTATGCTCCTTTTGTCATGGGACTTTGGGGGAGTCACCTGGAAAGTTGAAAAAATGTGTGACCAGTGGTGCCTTTGCGTGAGTTTTACTCAGCCCTGCTAAGCTTGCTCTACCCACTCTTTCTGGGAGGCTGCACTCAGGTTGCCTTATGGGCCAGGATTTAACACCTAGCAGGGGCAAACGTGAGGTAGAGTATCAAGTGGTGCATCAGCAAGTGTGAGGCCCAGCCGCTGTGCACGGCGAGGCCTTCCAGCTGTGGCAAAGCAGGAAATTTTAGGTGCCAACAGAAGTGCCATCTCTCTGAGAAGCAGCAATTGGACCAGGCATACTGGAAGCAACTTCCACAGCTGATACTGGGAATGCACTGGTTCCCAGAAGTTTGGGGATTCCAGAAATAGCAAAGCCCTAAAGAGGGTGTCACAGCCCTGGCTTTCAGAGACCCTAGGTCTATGCACCCTTATGGGCCACAGCTATCCTCTTATTTTTGCTTTCACAATGTGATGGGCAACAGACAACTTTTTATCCCTGTGGATGTCACAGTTCTTTCAGCTCCAACATTCAGTGATTCTCAAATAGCTGTTCTCCATCCAGGAACATGCAGACAGACGGACAAGTGGAGAATGAGAAACGTATAGATAAGATTCACTGAGGGACAGAACTCAAATGAGATCCCCATTGGGGGATATTCTGCACTCCACAGGCTGGATGTTCTGATGAGTGTCCAGCTCTCAGCAGAGAGATGACTTTACAGTGGGCAGCTCCTCTACAGGCAAGCTGTCAAGGGTTAGTGTCCAACTCTCAGTAGGAAAGAAATCCTGGACTTGGTAGCTTCTCTATCTAGCTGATCATCTTCTGAGATGTTAAGCTCTCCACAGAGAGAAGACCCTGGAGTGGGTAGGGTAGGTCCTCTTCACACCTAGAGGCCCCAACATCAGCTAAAACTTCAGAAAGAAAAGACCCTCATGTTGGTAGCTCTTCACTCTTGCTGGCCATATGGTTACCTCCCCAGCTTTCAACAGAGGCTCCAGCCCACTGCTGATAGTCCTGACGTCTCCTCAGCTCACAGCAGAGAGATGGCCCTTGAGAGGGGAGCTCCTCTCCACAGCTGGTCATCTGAAAAGTCCTCAAATCTGGTTGAGTCCAGGAATATGATGTGCTTCAAAGGAAAGAAAGTGCTTGCTGAATGGATTATTTGGCAACAACAGGTGCCTTTCAGAAAAGCACCACTGGTTTCCATTCTTGACCAGCAGCCTAGGACCCAGACTTCAGGCTGTCACCAGCTTGAAGGTGGAGCCTTAGTGGGGACCAGCAAATTTATCGCCACGAGCCTGTGATGGGTAACACTGAGTGTCAACTTAACTGCATTGAGTGATACAGAGTATTAGTTTGGCATGTGTCTGTATGAATGTTGCCTAAAAGAGATAAACACTTGAGTCAGTGGGCTGGGGAAGGCAGAAGCACGCCTAATCTGGTGGGCGCAATATGTTAACTTCCAGGGAATATAAAACAGGCAGAAAAACGTGACTAAGTGAGATGGGTTTAGCCCCGCATCCTACCTCTTTGCCCTGTGCTAGATGCTCCCTGCCCTCACATGTTGGACTCCTATTTGTTCAGTTTTAGAACTCAGACTGGTTCTTGTTGCTCTTTAACTTGCCAAGAGCCTATTATCTGACATTGCAATGGTGTACTTTAGTACTTAATACACTGTGCTAAAGTACTGTGCCTGTAAGAGAACCCTGAGTAATAGAGATTTTGGAACCAGAAGTGGTTCTAGAAAAACAGAATATTAAAAAGGAAGTTCTTTTATTGGTTTTGGAGTTTCTGTGGTTGGCTGATAATTTAATTTGATGTATCAATGCTAAGGACTCTACTCCTAATAATATGGAGAACACTGATAATCCTTGGTGGACACTGTGTATAGAGTTATGCAAAGTAAATGCATTTGAGACTCCTGAGTCATCGATTGTGAGAGGCAAGGAGTTTAGTTACTCTCTTCATAATACCTCTGACCCTAGGTGGAGAACTAAGGATCAAAATAAAGCTGCTTTGTAGCTCTTAAGTCCATGGGCAAAATGATAAGAGGTAATGATGAATTCAGAAATTCTGTCTCCCAGATTTAGAAGCAGGTACCGAGTCCCAAGTCTGCTAATTTTGCCGTGAGTGATAGTCTTATCACCTGTAGGGAAAGAGCCAAATTTCCAGACTCTTATCATGTAAGTGACTGACCTTCAGTGAAAGATGCATGCACATCCTCAAAAGGTGTCTACACTTACAGTGAGGGCATTGATTAAATACAATGGGACCCTGCAACTTGGAATGAGGGTGTGTAGGAGGACGCTGACGAAGCAGAGGATACTGAGTGTTTAAACTCTGATGAAGCTTTTTTTGCCAAAAACAACAGCTTTCTTATCTCTGAAAAGGCCAACATCGTCTTTCTGATCCATGCTGTCATCAGTCTATCCAACTCAGTCTTAAGAGATAAACCCTGCACTGGGTGAGGCAACAGATACGGCCTTCCCTGAGGCAGTTGCCAGGCAAGATAATATTGATTCTTCTCAGAAGCCATCCTGAACACCTCCGTTTGATTCTAGACCGGGCTAGAATGCTGTGGTGGGCTCCTAGAGGTAATACAGAGAGCATGACGTATGAGGTGGTGTGCTACACAGACACACACACCGCACACACAAAAAAGTTCGAGTTACCTCATTTATATGAACATCAATCTGGAGAACAGGCATGGGAATAGATATTATGTGTATGGGATTATGTTATGTGAAAGGAACATAGAGCTTATCAGGCTGAATTTACTGATTAGGGCCCATGAGGTAGTGACTGTGTGTTTAATGAGGCAGCTTAGGGATTTACAAAAAATAAAAATAGACGTTCTAATAGTTAATTTGCTTAATTAGTTGAAATGTGGATTAAAAGATGGCCCTCTGTGAGTGAGCTGGAAATGCCTGGCCTACATTAGCTAAATGGAGAGGAGGAGATACAAAAGCATAGGGAGATTGGGATGCTGAAGTAAACTCATCCTTTAGACTTACTCATCCACTCTGGTAGGGTCCAGAACACATACCCTCATCCAATGCCTTGTGATATAGATTTGGGAGGTCAGCACCTGCATGTTTGAATATTCCTATAATTACTTTTCTCTGGAAACCACAGTAACTCAACTCCAAAATTTAAATACTATGAGAAAAGTTGCATCCCTATGTGACAGGGGCCAAGTGGCAGCATTAAACCATCCAAGGCAATGTGGGCACAGCTAAGGGATAGTGGCAGTCCGAATAATGTGACTTGTGTAGAGCTCTGTTGTTGATTATTTAATCATGTTGTTCATGGAAGTGAAATTGATGGAAAGCCTACTGCATTCACACTTGGAATATACATACAGAAATCCCTGGGTCATAGGGAAAAAGACAATTTTGAATGATGAAAACAGTGAAGTACAGACCCCCCATCAATTTCCAGGCTAGAGCCAGATTAAAGACCCAGAACCTGCTGAATGAAAGGCAGGCTGGGTTCCCTTGACCAAGAAACCCATTAGGTAAATGACGATTTATGCAGTGAATTTTTACATCATCTTTCCCCAAGGAGACCAGGCTTTTTCCCAAGGTAACTGTGCATTAGGGAAAGCGAAATAATCAGACTTTTCAGAAACTACTGGACTCTAGCTCTGTGCTGATGTGGGTTCCAGGGGACCGAAGATGTTATCGTGGTCCTACAGTTAAAGTAGGAGCTCAGGGAGGTCAGGTAATTAATACAGCTTTAGCTTAGTACGTCAGATTTACAGAGTGTCCAGTGAGTCCCTGGAGTCATCCTGTGGTCATTTTCCCAATGCTGAAATGATAACTGGTATAGATATACTGAGCAGCTGTCAGAATCCCACATTTCCCTGACTTGCAGGGTGAGGGCTGTGACAAGAAGGGAGGTCAAATGAAAGCCACTAGAGCTGCCCCTACCTAGAAAAATAGTAAATAAGAAACAATATCAAAACTCTGAGAAGATTGCAAAGATGGGTGCCACCATCAAATATTTCAAAGATGCCGGGTGGTAATTACTGGCACATCCTCATTCTACTCTCCCATTTAGCCTGCGCAGAAGACAGATGGATCTTGGAGAATGACATTGGAGAATTATAACAAGGAAACTGTGAATGAACTTGCAGCTGGTGTACTAGATGTGGTTTATTGTTTGAGCAAATGAGCACATCTACTGGTATGTGGTATGTAGCCATTCACTTGGCCAATGGCTTTTCTTTATTCCTGTCTATATGGACCACCAGAGGCAATCTGCCTTCAGCTGGCAAGGCCAGCAACATTCATTCATTATCCTTCCTCTGGGGTATAACAGCTCTCTTGTCTCCTGTCATAATCTTATTCAGAGAGACCTGGATTGTTTTCGCTTCTGTAAGATAGCACATTGGTCCATCACACTGATGCAGTTAGACTGATTAGATGAGTGAGCAAGAAGTAGCAAGCACACTTTGAATTATTGGTGGGATTTTTATGTACCAGAGGATGGGAAATACATCTAAAATTTAGACACCTTGTACCTCGGTAATGTTCCTAGCGGTCCAGTGTTTTGAATCCTTTCAAAATATCTTTTCCAGTGTAAAGAACAAGTTGTTGTATGAGACCCTCTTCTAACCAAGAAAGAGGCACAATGCCAACTTGTCCTATTCAGATTTTTGAGGAAGCACATTTTTCATTTGAATATGTTCCCCTGGCCCACGTACTGAGTGACCCAAAGGGCTGCTTGCTTTCAGGGGCATCCAGATTAGGAAAAGACCCTGCAACTACTGCAGACTCCGGTGCAAACCCCTCTACCTCTTGGGCCATGTGAACTAGCAGATTCAATGCTGCTTGAGGTTTCAGTGGCAGACAGGGATGCTGTTTGGAGACCAGAGCTACAGAACTGTGGCAGCGGTGTCCTGCTTATTAAATCTACTAGTCTTACCATGTTTCCAATTGTGCTGAAGCAGCTGGGTTAATAGAACAGTGAAATGGCTTTTTGAAGTTTCAATTACAATACCAAATATGTGACAATACTTGCCAGTGCTCCCACAGGTGAATCACAGCATACGCCTTTAGGATATTTAAGCAAGACACTGTCATCTTCTGCAGATAACTACTATTCTTTGGAGACACAGCTCTTGACCCATTGCTGGGCTTAGCTAGAAACTGAACATTTGACTATTGGTCATCATGTCATCATGTGAACTACACTGCCTATCATGACCTTGGTGCTTTCTGAAACAACAATGAGTCATAAAGTACGTTGTGGACAGCAGCATTTCATCATCAAATGGATGTGGTATATACATTACCAGGCTTGAGCGGGTCCTAAGGCACAACGAAGTTACATGAGGAAGTGGGTCAAATGCCCACAATTTCTACTCCGGCCACCACACCCTCTCTCTTTCAGCCTGTACCGATGGCCTCATGGGAAGTTCCCTATGATCAGTTGACAGAGGAAGAGAAGACAGAGTCCTGGTTCACAGATGGCTCTGCACGATATGCAGCCACTACCCAAAATAGGACAACTGAAGCACTAGAGCCCCTTTCTAGGACACCCCTAGAGGACAGTGGTGAGGAGAAATCTTCCCAGCGGGCAGAATTTTGAGCAGTGAACCTGGTCGCACACCTTTCATTGGAGGAGAAATGGCCAGATTTCTGACTATATACTGATTCTTGATCCAAAGCCAATGGTTTGGCTGGATGTCAGGCATAACTTATGAGATGCATAACTAGAATATTGGAGAGAAATAAATTTGGGAAAGAGGTAGGTGGACGGATATTTGTGAGTGGTCAAAAGCTGTGAAAATATTTGTATTCCATGTGAGTGCTCACCAACAAGAGAACTCAGTGGATAAAGAGTTTAATAATCAAGTGGATAGAAACACTCGTTGCGGGGATACCCTCTGTCTCTTTCCTCACACACCCCTGTTATCGCCCGATGGGTCCATGAACAAAGTGGCCGTGGTGGCAGGAATTGAGATTACACATGTGCTCAGCAACGTGGACTTCCACTCACACAGGCTGACCTAGCTGTGTATGGCCACTGCTGAGTGTACGGTTTGCCAGCAGCAGAGATGAAAACTGAGCCCTCAGTGTGACCCAGTTTCTCAGGATGATCAGCCAGCTACCTGGTGAGAGATTAATTATATTGGACCTCTTTCATCAACGAAATGTCAGAGACTTGTCCTCACGGGAATAGACACCTACTGTGGAAATGGGTTTCCCCATTCTGCACGCAATGCTTCTGACAAGACTCACATTCGCAGACTCACAAAATGCCCTATTCACCATTATGGTATGCAACACAACATTGCCTCTGACCAGTGCACTCATACTGCAAATGAAGGACAGCCATGGGCTCCCACTCATTAAATCTACTGGTCTTACCATGTTTCTCATTTCCCTGAAACAGCTAAATAAATAGAAAGGTGAAGTGGCCTTTTGACGTTATAATTGCAATGCCAACTATGTGACAATACTTTTGGAGGACTGTGCCAAAGTTCTCCAGAAGACCATGTATTCACTGAATCAGCATCCAGTATATATCATTGTTTCTTCCGTAGCCAAATTCATAGGTCCAGGAATCAAGCGACGGAAATAGAAATTTCACCACTCACTATCATTCCTGGTGTTCCACAAGCAACATTTTTATTTCTTTTCTTTTTTTCTTTGTTTTTTTTTTTATGACATTATGATCTGCTGGCCTAGAGGACTTAGTTCCCTGAGGGAAAATGCTGCCTCTGGAAGAAACAATAATGGTATCATTAAACTGGAATTTAAGATTGCCACCTGGAGGCTTTGGTCTGCTTCTACCTTCATCAACATTCTAAGGAGGCAGTTACAGTATTGACTGGGGTGATTGACCTGACCCATCAAGATGAAATCAGCCTACTTCTCTGCAATGGAGGGAAGGAAGAGCAAGCATGAAATACAGAAGATGCATTAGGACGTGTCTTAGAATTACCATGACATATGATTAAGGTCAAGGGGAAACTACAACAGCCCTATCCTGAGAGGACTACAGTTGGATCAGACTATTCAGGTAGTAAGGTTTGGGTCACTCTCCAGGATAACAACAACAACAACAAAACAATAAAAACTACAACCTGCTGAAGTGCCTACTGCAGGCAAAGGGAACAGAGAATGGTTAGTAGAAGTTAGTCATCCATACCTGCTCGAAACACGTGACCAGCTGCAGAAATGAGGACATTAATTGTCTTAAGTATTTCCTCCTTCTTCTGTGAAAAAAAAAGTTTGTGCACGTATACACATGTATAAGAAAATATCTTTTTGTTTTCCTTTATCATGTTACATAAGATTTAATGAGTTCTTATCAACATTTGTGTATTGTAAACTTTGTGAAATAGTGTTTGGATTGGGGTTGTAAGAAGATAATTTTATTATGTTAGGTACAATTATGACCTCATTTTTGTCTGTATTTGAAGATTATGTGTTCTAGCAGGAGATTTACATTGATTCAAGTTGAGAAGGGGTAGACTTCTGATGGTTAATACTGAGTGTCTATTTCATTGGATTGAGGATACAGAGAGTATTAATTCCGGATATGATTCTTGAGTGTTTCCAAAAAAAAATATTAACATTTGAGTCTACGGGAAGATCTACATTAATCTGTTGAGTAGAACTAATAAGCTTCTAGCAAATATGAAGCAGACAGAAACACATCAAAAAGTGAGATGAGTCTAGCTTCCAAAGCTTGTATCTCTCTCCTATGCTGGATACTTCTTCCTGTCTGACACTGGACTCCAAGTTCTTCAGTTTTGGGACTCTGACTTGCTCTCCTTGTTCTTCAACTTGAAGGCAGCCTGCTGTGGTCGTATACATAAGTACTTATAACCTCCCCTACGTACATATATATATATGTACACACACACACGTGTATATATAAAAATATATAAAGGGATGACAAATTAAACAGTTTGTAAGTGTTCTCCAAAAGCATTATTTGAATAAATACTAAAACTGTAAACCTTCTTTTAATAAGTCAGCTTTTTTGATGGTGGTATCGTAATTCCATACAAAAATTTCTGATATACACACACACACACACACACACACACATACATACACATACATGTGCATATATGTTTCAGTGGTCCGAATGCATGTCGGTAAAATATACACTTCCAAAGTAATTTTTTAAAGTTATTTACACTTTTTATTTTTTACTTATATTTTTATTTTTTATTATACTTTAAGTTCTAGGGTCCATGTGCATAACGTGCAGGTTTGTTACATATGTATACTTGTGCCATGTTGGTGTGCTGCACCCATCAACTCGTCAGCACCCATCAACTCGTCATTTACATCAGGTATAACTCCCAATGCCATCCCTCCCCCCTCCCCACTCCCCGTCATAGGCCCCGGTGTGTGATGTTCCCCTTCCCGAGTCCAGATGATCTCATTGTTCAGTTCCCACCTATGAGTGAGAACATGCGGTGTTTGGTTTTCCATTCTCGCAATAGTTTGCTGAGAATGATGGTTTCCAGCTGCATCCATGTCCCTACAAAGGACACAAACTCATCCTTTTTGATGGCTGCATAGTATTCCATGGTGTATATGTGCCACATTTTCTTAATCCAGACTGTCACTGATGGACATTTGGGTTGATTCCAAGTCTTTGCTATTGTGAATAGTGCTGCAATAAACATACGTGTGCATGTGTCTTTATAGCAGCATGATTTATAATCCTTTGGGTATATGCCCAGTAATGGGATGGCTGGGTCATATGGTACTTCTAGTTCTAAGATCCTTGAGGAATTGCCATACTGTTTTCCATAATGGTTGGACTAGTTTACAATCCCACCAACAGTGTAAAAGTGTTCCTATTTCTCCACGTCCTCTCCAGCACCTGTTATTTCCTGACTTTTGAATGATTGCCATTCTAACTGGTGTGAGATGGTATCTCATTGTGGTTTTGATTTGCATTTCTCTGATGGCCAGTGATGATGAGCATTTGTTCTTGTGTCTGTTGGCTGTATGAATGTCTTCTTCTGAGAAATGTCTGTTCATATCCTTTGCCCACTTTTTGATGGGGTTGTTTGTTTTTTTCTTGTAAATTTGTTTGAGTTCTTTGTAGGTTCTGGATATTAGCCCTTTGTCAGATGAGTAGATTGCAAAAATTTTCTCGCATTCTGTAGGTTGCCTGTTCACTCTGATGGTAGTTTCTTTTGCTGTGCAGAAGCTCTTTAGTTTAATGAGATCCCATTTGTCAATTTTGGCTTTTGTTGCCGTTGCTTTTGGTGTTTTAGACATGAAGTCCTTGCTGATGCCTATGTCCTGAATGGTATTACCTAGGTTTTCTTCTAGGGTTTTTTATGGTATTAGGTCTAACATTTAAGTCTCTAATCCATCTTGAATTAATTTTCGTATAAGGAGTAAGGAAAGGATCCCGTTTCAGCTTTCTACTTATGGCTAGCCAATTTCCCCAGCTAGCCGATTTCCCTATTAAATAGGGAATCCTTTCCCCATTTCTTGTTTTTCTGAGGTTTGTCAAAGATCAGATGGCTGTAGATGTGTGGTATTATTTCTGAGGACTCTGTTCTGTTCCATTGGTCTATATCTCTGTTTTGGTACCAGGACCATACTGTTTTGGTTACTGGAGCCTTGTAGTATAGTTTGAAGTCAGGTAGCATGATGCCTCCAGCTTTGTTCTTTTGACTTAGGATTGTCTTGGAGATGCGGGCTCTTTTTCAGTTCCATATGAACTTGAAAGCAGTTTTTTCCAATTCTGTGAGAAAACTCATTGGTAGCTTGATGGGGATGGCATTGAATCTATGAATTACCTTGGGCAGTATGGCCATTTTCACGATATTGATTCTCCCTGTCCATGAGCATGGTATGTTCTTCCATTTGTTTATGTCCTCTTTTATTTCACTGAGCAGTGGTTTGTAGTTCTCCTTGAAGAGGTCCTTTACATATCTTGTAAGTTGGATTCCCAGGTATTTTATTCTCTTTGAAGCGATTGTGAATGGAAGTTCGTTCATGATTTGGCTCTGTGTTTGTCTGTTACTGGTGTATAAGAATGCTTGTGATTTTTGCACATTTTTTTTGTATCCTGAGAATTTGCTGAAGTTGCTTATCAGCTAAAGGAGATTTTGGGCTGAGACAATGGGGTTTTCTAAATATACAATCATGTCATCTGCAAACAGGGACAATTTGACTTCTTCTTTTCCTAACTGAATACCCTTGATTTCTTTTTCTTGCCTGATTGCCCTAGCCAGAATTTCCAACACTATGTTGAATAGGAGTGGTGAGAGAGGGCATCCCTGTCTTGTGCCGGTTTTCAAAGGGAATTTTTCCAGTTTTTGCCCATTCAGTATGATATTGGCTGTGGGTTTGTCATAAATAGCTCTTATGATTTTGAGATACGTTCCATCAATACCGAATTTATTGAGAGATTTTAGCATGAAGCGCTGTTGAATTTTGTCAAAGGCGTTTTCTGCATCTATTGAGATAATCATGTGGTTTTTGTCTTTGGTTCTGTTTATATGATGGATTACGTTTATTGATTTGCGTATGTTGAACCAGCCTTGCATCCCAGGGAGGAAGCCCACTTGATCATGGTGGATACGCTTTTTGATGTGCTGCTGGATCCGGTTTGCCAGTATTTTAGTGAGGATTTTTGCATCTATGTTCGTCAGGGATATTGGTCTAAAATTCTCTTTTTTGGTTGTGTCTCTGCCAGGCTTCGGTATCAGGATGATGTTGGCCTCATAAAATGAGTTAGGGAGGATTCCCTCTTTTTCTATTGATTGGACTAGTTTCAGAAAGAATGTTACCAGCTCCTCCTTGTACCTCTGGTAGAATTCAGCTGTGAATCCATCTGGTCCTGCACTTTTTTTCGTTGGTAGGCTATTAATTATTGCCTCAGTTTCAGAGCCTGCTATTGGTCTATTCAGGGATTCAGCTTCTTCCTGGTTTAGTCTTGGGAGAGTGTAAGTGTCCAGGAAATTATCCATTTCTTCTAGATTTTCTAGTTTATTTGCGTAGAGGTGTTTATAGTATTCTCTGTTGGTAGTTTGTATTTCTGTGGGGTTGGTGGTGACCTCTCCTTTATCATTTTTTATTGCATCTATTTGATTCTTCTCTCTTTTCTTCTTTATTAGTCTTGCTAGCAGTCTACCAATTTTGTTGATCTTTTCAAAAAACCAACTCCTGGATTCATTGATTTTTTGGAGGGTTTTTTGTGTCTCTATCTCCTTCAGTTCCGCTCTGATCCTAGTTATTTCTTGCCTTCTGCTAGCTTTCGAATGTGTTTGCTCTTGCTTCTCTAGTTCTTTTAATTGTGATGTTAGAGTGTCAATTTTAGATCTTTCCAGCTTTCTCTTGTGGGCATTTAGTACCATAAATTTCCCTCTACACACTGCTTTAAATGTGTCCCAGAGATTCTGGTATGTTGTATCTTTGTTCTCATTGGTTTCAAAGAACATCTTTATTTCTGCCTTCATTTCGTGATGTACCCAGTAGTCATTCAGGAGCAGGTTGTTCAGTTTCCATGTAGTTGAGCGGTTTTGATTGAGTTTCTCAGTCCTGAGTTCTAGTTTGATTGCACTGCGGTCTGAGAGACAGTTTGTTATCATTTCTGTTCTTGTACATTTGCTGAGGAGTGCTTTACTTCCAATTACGTGGTCAATTTTGGAATAAGTGTGATGTGGTGTTGAGTAGAATGTATATTCTGTTGATTTGGGGTGGAGAGTTCTGTAAATGTCTGTTAGGTCTGCTTGCTGCAGAGATGAGTTCAATTCCTGGATATCCTAGTTAACTTTCTGTCTCGTTGATCTGTCTAATGTTGACAGTGGGGTGTTGAAGTCTCCCATTATTATTGTATGGGAGTCTAAGTCTCTTTGTAAGTCTCTAAGGACTTGCTCTATGAATCTGGGTACTCCTGTATTAGGTGCATATATATTTAGGATAGTTAACTCTTCCTGTTGAATTGATCCCTTTACCATTATGTAATGATCTTCTTTGTCTCTTTTGACCTTTGATGGTTTAAAGTCTTTTTATCAGAGACTAGTATTGCAACCCCTGCTTTTTTTGTTCTCCATTTGCTTGGTAGATCTTCCTCCATCCCTTTATTTTGAGCCTATGTATGTCTCTGCATGTGAGATGGGTCTCCTGAATACAGCCGACTGATGGGTCTTGACTCTTTATCCAGTTTGCCAGTCTGTGTCTTTTAATCGGAGAATTTAGTCCATTTACATTTAAGGTTAATATTGCTATGTGTGTACTTGATCCTGCCATTATGATAATAACTGGTTATTTTGCTCGTTAGTTGATGCAGTTTCTTCCTAGCCTCGGTGGTCTTTACATTTTGGCATGTTTTTGCAATGGCTGGTACCGGTTGTTCCTTTCCATGTTTAGTGCTTCCTTCAGGGTCTCTTGTAAGGCAGGCCTGGTGGTGACAAGATCTCTAAGCATTTGCTTGTCTGTAAAGGATTTTATTTCTCCTTCACTTATGAAACTTAGTTTGGCTGGATATGAAATTCTGGGTTTAAAATTCTTTTCTTTAAGAATGTTGAATATTGGCCCCCACTCTCTTCTGGCTTGGAGAGTTTCTGCCGAGAGATCTGCTGTTAGTCTGATGGGCTTCCCTTTGTGGGTAACCCCACCTTTCTCTCTGGCTGCCCTTAAGATTTTTTCCTTCATTTCAACTTTGGTGAATCTGGCAATTATGTGTCTTGGAGTTGCTCTTCTCGAGAAGTATCTTTGTGGCGTTCTCTGTATTTCCTGGATTTGAATGTTGGCCTGCCCTACTTGGTTGGGGAAGTTCTCCTGGATGATATCCTGAAGAGTGTTTTCCAACTTGGTTCCATTTCCCCCCTCACTTTCAGGAACCCCAATCAGATGTAGATTTGGTCTTTTTACATAATCCCATACTTCTTGCAGGCTTTGTTCATTTCTTTTTCTTCTTTTTTCTTTAGATTTCTCTTCTTGCTTCATTTCATTCATTTGACCCTCAATCGCTGATACTCTTTCTTCCAGTTGATCGAGTCGGTTACTGAAGCTTGTGCATTTGTCACTTATTGCTCGTGTCACGGTTTTCATCTCTGTCTGTTCGTTTATGGCTTTCTCTGCCTTAATTATTCTGGTTATCAATTCTTCCACTCTTTTTTCAAGATTTTTAGTTTCTTTGCCCTAGGTACGTAATTCCTCCTTTAGCTCTGAGAAGTTTGATGGACTGAAGCCTTCCTCTCTCATCTCGTCAAAGTCATTCTCCGTCCAGCTTTGATCCGTTGCTGGCGATGAGCTGCGTTCCTTTGGAGGGGGAGATGTGCTCTGATTTTTGGAATTTCCAGCTTTTCTGCACTGCTTTTTCCCCATCTTTGTGGTTTTATCTGCTTCTGGTCTTTGATGATGGTGACGTACTGATGGGGTTTTGGTGTGGGTGTCCTTCCTGTTTGTTAGTTTTCCTTCTAACAGTCAGGACCCTCAGCTGTAGGTCTGTTGGAGATTGCTTGAGGTCCACTCCAGACCCTGTTTGCCGGGGTGTCAGCAGCAGAGGCTGCAGAAGATAGAATACTGCTGAACAGCGAGTGTACCTGTCTGATTCTTGCTTTGGAAGCTTCCTCTCAGGGGTGTACTCCACCGTGTGAGGTGTGAGGTGTCGGTCTGCCCCTAGTGGAGGATGTCTCCCAGTTAGGCTACTCAGGGGTGAGGGACCCACTTGAGCAGGCAGTCTGTCCGTTCTCAGATCTCAACCTCCGTTTTGGGAGATCCACCGCTCTCTTCAAAGCTGTCAGACAGAGTTGCTTGCATCCCCAGAGGTTTCTGCTGCTTTTCGTTGTTGTTTGCTGTTGTTGTTGTTGTTTAGCTGTGCCCTGTCCCCAGAGGTGGAGTCTACAGATACTGGCAGGCCTCCTTGAGCTGCTGTGAGCTCCACCCAGTTCGATCTTCCCAGGGCTTTGTTTACCTACTTAAGCCTCAGCAATGGCGGGCGCCCCTCCCCCAGCCTCGCTGCTGCCTTGCCGTTAGATCGCAGACTGCTGTGCTAGCAATGAGGAAGGCTCCGTGGGCATGGGACCCTTCCGGACAGATGTGGGATATAATCTCCTGGTGTGCCCGTTTGCTTAAAGCGCAGTATTGGGGTGGGAGTTACCCGATTTTCCAGGTGATGGTGTGTCTCTGTTCCCCTGGCTAGGAAAAGGGATTCCCTTCCCCCTTGCGCTTCCCAGGTGAGGCGATGCCTTGCCCTGCTTCAGCTCTCGCTGGTCGGGCTGCAACAGCTGACCAGCACCGACTGTCCGGCACTCCCCAGTGAGATGAACCCAGTACCTCAGTTGATAATGCAGAAATCACCTGTCTTCTGTGTCGCTGGCGCTGGGAGCTGGAGACTGGAGCTGTTCCTATTCAGCCATCTTGCTCCGCCCTTCAAAGTAATTATTTTTCTATTTACTTACTGCCAAGTCTCTAGAACCTATATCAGGGGAACTATTTAATATATGGTTACAATTAGTAAATAATCTTCATTTCTTTAAAAACAAAGGGTGTATTATGTCTTCTTAGAAAATGACAATTTAAATTTCACAAAGATTTAGTAAATACTGATTCTGTAATCACTGTAAAATGTAGCCATTAAAATCAGGTTTAAATTTAAGTAACCTATAAAGCTTAACTACCTCAATGAAAAAGCTTTTATAAGTAATGATAGTAATAGTAATAACACTAAAACAGTGCCAGCACTTTGAAAAATTAGGAGGTCAGTCACAGACTTCAATAAATCTTCCTCTTTCACTACAAGCTTGACTTGAACAACTTTGTTTCTACAAAGAAAGCCAGCTTCTGTACACAACTTAATATCTGCCAGTGCCTTGATTTCATACTCTCCGCATTGTTCCAAGAATGTGTCTAAACAGCAGAGCTCTCCCTTAGTATATTAAGAAAAACAAACAAACAAACAAACAAAAAAAAACTTGTCTTTTCATTTTAGGTATTGAATGACATTTTATTAACCTTGGAACAAAGCTAGCCCTATATGGGTGGGAAGAGTTCTGCCTTGTGGAGAAGGCTCTAGCATCAAGAACAGAGTCCACAGGTCAGGGGCTAAGTGGGAACTGAAGAAGCAGTGTAAATGTGGATAATTACCGTGTTGTTGCTACCTGCAAAAGTTCCGATACAAATTTTTATTCAAACAAAAACAATTGTACCTTGCAGAAATTCACCTTCTTTTGGATTCATATTAACATTTTCAGATATTTTTCCTGTTACATCAATTTCCTCATTCATTGGTGTTTATTTTCTCTTATTATCTACTATGCATTTTTTGAATGTATTTTTTTTTTATTATGTTGGAACAAGGTAGAGCACAGAGAATTCTGATCAAAGATGCCCCAACTATGCAAACTTCTATCAAATACTTTTTTAAACAGTAGAAGATACTTGAGCGTTAGTTCTAGAAAACAACTTTAGCAAAATCGAAAATCCTCTAACCCCGGCTATAAGCCTTGAAAACTTGATTTTCATTTGACTCACTTATTGTGATATCCTAGGATCATTCATATCATAAGACTTTCTGAATATACCATGTGTATCCATAATATGGTGTGCCAACGCACATGTAGTCATGTCTATTATTTATTCCTTTCAACTGTAGTCAAGATTAGCTCTATCCCAAATGCCACTGATTGAGTTTTCTCCCTTGGTTCCTCCAAAACGGAGGCTGACTGGGGTTTTATTTTTTGCCATTAATGTTTTACAAAAATATTTAAAAATAATGCGAAGGAAAAGCAGAGAAGCAGAAAATATATCATTTTGTTTCTAATCATTGATTAACTGAACTGATCTTGCATTACTGATGCTTACCGTAAGTTGAATCAATTGAACCTACATAAGGTTTTTCAAATCCTTCTGCTTTATAGAAACCAAATTTGGTGCTAAAAAAAATCTTGCAAATACAGTATCAAAGAGTTCTAAATGTGTATTTTTAAAAATAATTTTCTCAAGAGATGATTCAACATTGTTAATTTCTCAAAGGTGCCTGAGACTCAAGATCTTAGGATATTTAGAAGCATTTCTAACCTCTTAGCAATAGAGGCTAGTAACAGTCTTACCAATTCCACTTCCAGTCACGAACCAGGCTTACAGTGAAATCTAAAGTAAAATCTACAGAACTATTAAAGCCCTATTCAATTAGATGAGCTCTATGAGATCATCCTCTATAATTTTTCCCCTTCTACAGTCTCCTGCAGCCACAGTTAGCTGGCTTTTTTTTTTTTTAAACAATTTAAACAGGCTTCCACCAGGAATCATCGAACTTCTTGATCTTGCTGCATGCTCACATTATTTTCATATTATTTTACTTAGATATTTCTTTGAAAGTCACTTTGTAAGCCACTTATTGTATAGTTGTTTTACATAAAACCAAAATGTACTTTATAACAGAGATTCTTGTCTCATATATTTTACATTAAACTGATTATTTCAATTAACAAAAAGCAACCACAAACTTTATAACATAAACACTGAAACAAAAATCTAACATCTGGGATTCCAAATTGCAAGTATAACATTCAGTTTTAGTATTTTAAACAATAGACAAAACATAAACCTCCTAAATAACAACAAACTCTGAAATTAGAAAACACTCAGTGTTTCATAGCTAAAAATAAAAGCAAAACTGCAGGGCTGGAAGTTTCAAAAAAAAATCAGACCACGAAACACAGTCTGGATCCTGAAAATCAGTAGTTTATATCAACCAAGTAAACATTTAATCAAGAAAGACAATTATAAAATGGTAAAGTTTTCTTTGGTTTTGTTTTTTTCTTTGTTGATTTCCGTATCACCTCCTAGTCACAGATGAAGCCTTCAAAATTAAAATCCACATTGTCAAAGTGAGGACATGAGTTCTGCTTCTGTAAAAAACAAAGAAGGCCTTATGTGCTAAATTACTGTGTTTCTTTTTTCCAGTATTTCGAGAGGATATATGAAAATTTGGTTAAATAATCATTTGTTTCTCTTTTGTCTAACTCAGAAGTCACTCTCAGATAAAAATGCCAGCAATTGGTCACAAACGTTTAAGCTGTTGAGAAAAAAAATTACACTAGTTTTATACATTAGGCCAACTATAAACAAGAGCAAAGGTTGGAGAGATTTGCCATTGCAAAATATGAATATTAAAAGGCAGTTTAATCTTTAACCACAATACAGTCAATCATAGCCACATCAGAAAATATTATAGTCAATCCAGAACCAATACAAAGAAAGTTGTAAAAACAGAAAGGAAACAACAACTTGCTATGTACAAGAAAGTCTTGATTGAAAGTAACAGGTGACTGTTCAGCAGAAACCACAGAAGTCAGAAGGTGTTGAGATATCCAAGTTTTAACAGAAAAGAATGCTATCAAACCTGAAATTTTTAACTGGTTAATTGATGCTCAAGCAAAAATATCTCAATAAAGAAAAGCTAAAGGGAATTGTGACTAATGCTTCTCTAAAAGAAAAATGCTATTACTATTACAACCCTGGCAAACTTAACTATTAGTGAACACTCTGTGTACTCAGATAGAATGAGAAACAATAATATAAATTGGGAAAGATGCAACACTACAAGATCTGCGTATTTTTATACTGTTGACCTTAAACATTAGATTATTCACACGTTAGTACTGTTCACAGTAGACTATTTTAAGTTTTCAACATTAATTGAAGTCCCAAATATACCTCACTGTGATATAAAAAATACAACAAAAGGTTTTTAAAAATTAACCAAATTTTTAAAATGAGAACAAAACCAATTGAGGATCAAGTAAGAAGAATATATGGAAAACAAGTCAATGCCAGAATATGTAATATTTTACTTATAACAAATCTAAATGTGGGCTTGAGAGGTGACAATGTGCTAGCAGCCCTCACTGTCAGCGCCTCCTCGGCCTCCAGCCTCGGTGTCCACTCTGGCGGCGCTTGAGGAGCCCTTTAGCCGGCCAGGGCACCGTGGGAGCCCCTCTCTGGGGTGGCTGAGGACGGCGCCTCCTCCCTCTGCTTGCCCAGAGGTGAGGAAGGGTAGGCGCCGGCGGGAACCAGGGCTGCCCTTGCCGGCCAGTGTGAGTTCCAGCGGGCGCGGGCTCGGCTGGCCCTGCACCAGGAGCGGCCAGCGGACGCCGCCAGCCCAGGGCAGTGAGGGGCTTAGCACGCAGGCCAGCAGCTGCAGCAGTTGCGTCGGGTCTCCCAGCAGTGCCGGCCCGCCGGGGCGGTAATCAAATTCTCGCTGGGCCTTAGCTGCCTCCCAGCGGGGCAGGGCTTGGGACCTGCAGCCCACCATGTCTGAGCTACCCTCCTGTGGTGGGCTGCAGCGCAGCCTGAGCCTCCTCAACGGGCACCGCCCCCTGCTTGGTGGCGCCAGGACCCATCCACAGCCGAAGGGCTGAGTGCAGGTGTGGCTCCCGACTGGCAGGCAGCTCCGCCTGCAGCCGCAGTGCGGGATCCACTGGGTGAAGCCAGCTGGGCTCCTGAACTGGATGGGGACTTGGAGAACTTTTATATCTAGCAGGAGGATCCTATGTGCACCAATCAGCTGTCTGTATCTAGCTAACCTAGTGGGGACTTGGAAAAACTTTCCGTCTAGCACTCTGTGTCTAGCTCAAGGATTGTAAATGCCCCAATCAGCACGCTGTATCTAGCTCAGGTTTGTAAATACATCAATCAGCACTCTGTGTCTAGCTCAGGGTTTGTGAATACACCAACTGGTACTCTGTATCTAGCTAACCTAGTGGAGACTTGGAGGACTAGCACTCTGTGACTCTGTGTCTAGTTCAAGGATTGTAAATGCACCAATCAGTACTCTGTCTAGTGCAAGGTTTGTAAATACACCAGTCAGTACTCTGAGTCTAGTTAACTCTGGGTCTAGCTAACTAGCATTCTGTGACTCTGTCTAGCTCAAGGATTGTAAACGCACCAATCAGCACTCTGTCAAAAGGGACCAATCAGCTCTCTGTAAAATAGACCGCTTAGCAGGATGTGGGTTGGGGTCAGATAAGGGAATAAAAGCAAGGTGGGGCAGTCAGCCGGGGACAACCTGCTGGGGTCGCCTTCCTGGCTGTGGAAGCTTTGTTCTTTCCCTCTTTGCAGTAAGTCTTGCTGCTGCTTGCTCTTTGGGTCCAGGCTGCCTTTATGAACAGGAACATTCACTGCAAAGGTCTGCAGCTTCACTCCTGAAGCCAATGAGACCGCGAAACCGCTGGAAAAATGGAACAACTCCAGAGGCACTGCCTTTAAGAGCTGTAACACTCACCATGAAGGTCTGCAGCTTCACTCTTGACAGCGAAACCCACCAAAAGGAAGAAGCTCCTCTCCATCTCAACCTCTACAGGAACAAACTCTGGACACACCGTCTTTCAGAACTGCAACACTCACCGCGAGGGTTTGCGGCTTCATTCTTGAAGTCAGTGAGACCAAGAACCCAGCAATTCTGGACACAAGCTCTTTCTTAAAAAGGCACACACAGGTGTAAGTGTACTCTTCAATGAGGGATTCACTTTTGTGACTTCTGTGCAAGGCATGCTTTAGCTGCAAAGACAAATAAACCAAAGCAAACTGATCGTAGATTCAGGGAAAGTGCTGCAATGTACTGCGGAGCACTGCATACCTGTCTCTTAAACTATACAATAGGTGCAGTGGCAGGATTAGTATGAGGCAAATATTATAGATTACCGGAGTCTAACTGAAGTTTTACAGCTTCCAAACAAGTTTGTATAATAAACCAAAACTAAAATTTATCAATTCTATAGCACAGATCAAGAGCAGCTACTTATGCTTTATTAACCACAACTGTGGGTTACTGCCTTGCAAATAATTCTGAAATGGCTTACAAGAGCCATGATGAACAAAAAGGACCCTGTCCTCCAGATCTCAGGAGGAATTGTTCACTGATGGCTGCTTCTGCTTTATGGAGGTCCCGACAGAGGTGAACAGTCGTTCTTTAATTCCCCAAACATCATGCAGGCTCTTTGTCCTTCTGCGCAACCGTCCGAAGATTTAAAAAGCCGGAACGTTTTTTCCTTATTGTTCTTTTTCTCTTAAGAGGTTAGACATTTGTGGACAAAGACATTGAAAACTAAACACACAAACACACACACGAATATAACACAGACACACAAATGTGTGTGTGTGTGTGTGTGTCTGTATATATATATGTGGAACAAATTGTATTTTTAGCGATATGCACCCCAAAACAATGCGGCTCAAATAAGATCCAAGAAGAAGTCCAGTAAGACTGATTTACAGCACAGAAAGAGCTGTAAAATGAATAAACAAAACCCTATCAATCCACAGAATAAGAAAACCTTGTTTTCAAATTACAGCATTTTAAATTTAAATGCCCTTTTACAGCACCAGCATAATCATAAATCAGAGAGTGAAATAGAGAAATATGGCTCACTTTAAGAACTGAAAAAAAATTATGTTCCGAAACATTTTTTAGACAGTCCAAATGGCAGTCTTATTAAAACATAATATTTAAAATTAAGCTTCATAATAAGCTAATAGAATAAACAAAAGAAGCACAAAATATATGAACAAACATTATTAATACAAAGAGTAAAATTGTTTTGAAACCTAAAAATGTCTATATATATATAAAATACATATTTATTTATTACAGATATTTAAAAGCAGGCTTGATCCGGGGGAAGAACAAAATATGAGCAAATCAAAGAAAGGGTAGTTGACACTATTAAGTTAGGAAATGATAGAAAAAAAAAAAAAAAAAGGAATGAGAACGCAGCCTAAAATGCTGTGGGACGCTATGAAGCAGCCATATTACACATACTGGAAGTTGAAAGGATGAGACAAAGAATCAGGAAGACTATTTAGAAACAGTAGTGTTAAATAATATCAAGCTCAATAAACTCCAAGTAGAAGAAACTCAAAGAAACAAATGCAAATTATATGATAAACTCTTTAAGAGAAAGACAGAGAAAATCTTGAAAGCAGCAAGAGAAGTGGCTACTTGTGTTCAGAGAACCCTCAAAAATAATCAGCAGATACCTGAAAACTCAGAGGACAGAATGCAATAGACGAACATATTCCAAATGCTGTAAGAAAAACATTTGAACAGAACTCTTATGTTCAAAAAGTTGTCCATCATGAGTGAGGGAAAAATTATAACATTTTCAGATAAAAGCGGGGACCTTTTACCAGTAGACTACCTTTTTAAAAATGCCCTATGGGGTACTTCGTGGTAAAACGAACAGACACTGAAGAACAGTATGAGTGAATATATATTAAGATAAATACATGAGCAATTATAGAACATAAAAAATTAACAATGTACAACTCCACAATTTATTTCCCCTGTAATTAAAAACACTACTATACATAATAAAAATACTATCACTAACTTGTGTTTTTGACGTACATTTCATAAAGGTAAGATTTTGAGAACTCAATAAGTGAAATAATGAGGGTGAAGCTATACAGGTGTAAGGGATTTGTATGTTATTGAAGGTAAGCTACCATATCTCTAAAAGTGGAATAACTTTAGAATATTCAGTGCAATCATAATAGCAATCACAATTAAAGAAACAAAAAGAAAAGAAAAGAAAAAAAGAGTAACAGGCAGGTAAAAGCTTTCTGTAGTACACCAGAGTGTAGGAGCTGTGGATTTAGCTACCCTCACCTGAGGCTACTGAGCCAGCTATAATGTACCATGAGACAAAGCCCAAGCTGTCTCACCAGGGAGTAAGTGTGGAAAGCCTAAGGCCACATAGCTTAGCTGCTATTTCCCACAATTTTCACTACACCATTGGTGATGAAGCAGAATAGACTCATCCATACGAAGAATGTGGTGAAGCCCCGGAGGCAGAAAGAAGTGAGGTTGTGGAGATGCAACTGAAACAAGTTGATGCAGCAACTGCTTCAATCCTGTGTCTTTCTTCGTGGCTTCCCAGGTGTTTGAGGTTGAAATATTGTTGACAAAAGACAGGACAAATGTGGGAGGACAGAGGTCAAGCACAGTGGCTCACGCCTGTAATACCAGAACTTTGAAAGGGAGAGGCGTCCAGATCACGAGTTCAGGAGAGCCAGACAATCCAGGCTAATACAACGAAAACCCGTTTCTACTAAAAATACATAAAATTAGCTGGGTGTGGTGGCAGGCACATGTAATCTCAGCTACTTGGGAGCCTGAGGCAGGAGAATCACATGAATCCTGGAGGTGGAGGTTGCAGTGAGGCAGATTGCCCAACTGTGCCACTGTACTCCTGCCCAGTGATAGAGCAACACTCTGTTTAAAAAAAGAAAAGAAAAGAGAAAAAAAAAGAAGAGAAAGGTCGGGCGCGGTGGCTCTTGCCTGTAATCCCAGCACTTTGGGAGGTCAAGGCGGGTGGATCACGAGGTCAGTAGATAAGACCATCCTGACTAACACGGTGAAGCAAGATACAAAAAATTAGCCGGGCGGTGGTGGCAGACGCCCCGTAGTCCCAGCGACTCGGGAGGCTGAGGTAGGAGAATGGCGTGAACCCAGGAGGCGGAGTTTGCAGAGTCAAGATTGTGCCACTGCACTCCAGCCTGGGAGACAGAGCAAGACTCCGTCTCAAAAGAAAAAAGTATTTAATATTGGAAAGGTTAGGAGAAACGGGATGATACCTGGGAACCAGAGCAGCACAGGTGAAAAAGGTATATATGACTTTAACAAACAACAGACTGAAAAACAGAAAAGAAAAAAAAAAAAAAATGGCACAGATCAGAAAAAGCAGAACTTTTTCAAACAATGCCAGAAGAGGAATTTCTAGATCTACCAACCCCAAGTTTTCTAAGAATGCTCCTGTAATGCTAGTTACTGGCAAACACCACAAATTCAAAAGCAGCCAGTTATGTGCTGCCAGCCAGAAAGTCAGCAGAAACCCAGTGTCACCTCTCTTCAGCCCAAAGCATATGGAGCTAGTAAATCCAAATATCGAGAAAGACACTTGCCCTCACAGCCCCTTTAACAAGAAGAAAACAGTGAGTGGCATTCAGGAACTGGACCCTATTGGACCCTATTGAGAGAGATCAGCAGGATATAGTGGTCTTCAAGGAGGCAGAAGGGAAGGTCGTCAGGTTTTTATCAGACCGCAGGACAGAACAGTGTGGAATACAGAAAAGACCCAGATTCACCCCTATTTTCTCAGATGTCTGGCTCAGACTGAGAGCCAGACTTCCATGACTTCCATGACTGCAGACGCAGGCACCAAAAAAGGTATAGTGGTCTTAATGGGCCCATTAGCAGCCAATGGAACAAGAGACGTGCATACATTAGTTCCAAGCATGAAAGGTGGGCAAAGAAATGCTACTGATAATGGCAGAGTCCAGCCTTTTGTCAAGAGGATATACTTCACCATAAGGCTAACAGAAAGTGCCAGCACAAACAGAGACATAGTAGTGAAGAAAGAGGACGAATTCACCCAGATATTGCTATCAACTTGATCAACAGAAAAAAAATGCTCTGAATACAGCAGTAATTAAGAAATGGCGAATGCTCTGAATAGGGCTGCTGTGGGTAACAGCCATCTCATGATGTTCAGTGCAGCTGGAAGTGTCTTTTGCTGTGGTCTGTATTTTGGTACTTTGTGAAGGACTTAAGGAATGACAGAAACAGAACAAGCCTTGAAATGTTGCACACCATCAAGAACTTGGTGAATATTTTCAATCAATTTTAAAAGCCTTTTGTTTTACCAGTCAGTGGCACATCCTTTGGAATAGGTGTATTCACACTGCCTCTCTGTGCTTTCATGTGACCTAATGAAAAGGCTTGGTTTCAAATCCTTGCATGACTTTTGGACAGAGTGCAGATGGCTGCTCTACAGTTACATTTCCCAAGCAGATTGGTGAAGCGTCTGCCAATGAAATGTTAATTGCTGGGTGAAAACTGACAGAAGAGGAGGCATGTGTCACAGGTCTGGTCTCTAAGGTTTCTTTGCAAGTTTCACCCCATAGGTTATGATACAAATGAAGGACTCTGCCTCATGTAATCGAGTTGTGCTGGAGACATGTAAGGCCCTTGTATGCAGTAATATTAAGATGACATTGGAACAAGCCAAAGAGACAGAGTGTGAGTTACTAAAGGAAATCTGGGACTCAGACAAAGGGAACAATTCCATGTTAATGTATGTGGAAAATACAATTGATGAGTTTTAATTGTCAGTCTGTCTTCTCAGGACACAAGAACTGAGCTGAACCAAATACATCATAAGTTGCAAGATACCCTAATCCATCTTCATAACCCAAAACAATTTCAGCCATAGCTGAGGCCTGAAAGGAGAACTGAAAATGTCCAAGCTATGTATTTAAATTATCAAGGAATGTTTAAGCACTGCAACTTTAAAATAAGTAATAAAAAAATCTTCTTTGCCTTATTGTGATTATTTTATGCAAACACAAGCCCAAATATAAAAGCAGACTGGTGAGTAATAGACTGTTTTAGCAAAATCTAAGTTCTATCTATGTCTTCTACTATATATAAGACCATAATTGTTTTTATGAGATTTAGATGACAGAGATTTATGAAATAATTTTTTTTTTTATATCCGAGAATGCAGAGATATCCTGGGTATCAGGCAGCCTCCACTCCCCTCCCACACACAAAAAAAACACACAGAATTATCAGAGATGGTGCCTTTGACTTTAGAGTGGCACACGTATCTCAGAGACACAAAATTCTGGATTGAAAGCCTTATCTTTTAGGATAAATATTTCAGACACAAAATTCACTGATGATCATTCTCCTAAACCAAACATACGATTGGAATTTGTGCTGAGATACCACTTGATTTTTTTTTCTTTTGTAAATGTCTAGTTCTTACTCAGTTAACAAAAATAAACCTTTATCTCTCTAAAGTAAACTTCTTGCACCATATTAGTGAATTATGGAACAATCCTTGTGGAAATTTCCACGTTTTAATGTTTATCCTGTGCAGATGACATTTAAAATTATTGTTGTCTGTTTTTATGTGCACACAGTTTTCTGGAACTCTCTACATTTTCAGCTATCCAGAAGCTCTCTGAATCCTTTCCTGTTGGTTTCTATGGAGGCTCCATTATATAGCCTGATTGAATAATCCACTGGCCACTTGTGATGAACATGACATTTGTCACAGGATCGCTAGGGTGTCACTTCAGCAGGCAAGAATCTCTGTGGATGACAGCACATTTGCACAATGTCATAGTGGGCATGGGAGCTGGGAGAGGCCAGGCAATGGGAACAGGCACTTCGGGGCCATTGTTGGAAAAATGGCTTGCCAGGTCTCAGAAAGCTGAGGGATGCCTGAGTCTGCATCTGTGGTGGGGCAACTGCCACTGCTCCTGAGTAGGTGGGGCTCCTGTTAATTGAACTTGGGTGTGAGTGTGGTTTCTGCCTTTTCTCAGTTTCCAGCAGTTTCACGGAGTGCACAGCCCTGGCTTCGCCTCCCTCATTGCACCTGGTATCTTTGAAGCAGCCCCTCTAAATGGGCTGCTGCTGCCATTATCTGCAGCACCTGTGTCATTTTGGAATGATGCAGAGTGAACCCTATAATCCCTACCCTCAAATAATGCCTTTGTGTTTTCACTGACAAACCCCAGCATGTAGCTCTGAATCATCATTATCATATTAAAAGGCAGCATTTGGAGATTGCAAAGATTTTTAGAGTTCTATGGCAGAAAGCAGACAAATGTCAAACATCTTTTACAACCTTACAGCTATGAAAAAGAGACCCCTAGTACTAGACTGTTCAAATGTTGAATTCTAAGAATTAAAACAATATATTCCTGTATTAGAAACCTTTATTTTAAAAGAAGAAAGTACAGATTGAACATAGCTAATACAAAAATTTCACATGTGCTCTAAAGTGAACCTTGATTCCATGTCAAAAGTGGAAAACTGTACAGAAAAGCCCTTAACACAATCTTTATTTTATCTACAAAACACACAAAATTACCTTCATGAAAGCGTAAGAGAAAAAACAATGAGGAATCTAGAAGTGGTTCTTGATTAACTTTTTTATACCCAGGAACAGCCTGAAAACTCAGGCTGCAGACACCGATTAAAAAAAGTTGAACATGAGGATATCCTAAAGGTATAACCACAGCTGCACTAATAAGAAAACAAGGTAGAACATGAAAATGCCTTTGTCATTTTTTCCTAAAACATAATCACACCTCCAGAGATAAGAGGACAAGGCCAAAGGAATAAGTGCCTCTGTCATTCACATAATCAGCAGACTTCAAGAAAATACACACTCCTCCCATTGTGGGCATGATACACAGTAGGCTCCAGTGGGCTCTGATGAAATATTTTTCTTTTCTATTTTGGACATGCTTTGAAGGCAAGCAAAGCATTTATGAATTATCCCTTCAGCTTCTGCTTTTCCCCAGCCCAGTGATCCAGACAAAGCTTTTACTTTAGCCTCTCATTTCTCCCAGGCCAGGTTCTGAACCTAGCTGAAGTAGTGCTTTCTTCAAGGCAGCCCACAGACACCTCAGAACATTTCATTCTTTCCAGTTCCTAAAAAGTAATGACCCAGCTTTATAATTGGAAACCCTCGAAATCCCCTCTTTACTGTGGAGAGTTTTCTTCTTTTGCTTATTAACCTTTTCTTCCTACTTGAAATTTGCATCATCCAGCCTCCTTAATTATTGTGGCCATGAGACATTACTTCAGCCTGTGATTGGTCCCAGGCCAAGGTCTCAGGTCAAGCTGTCACTTCAGCTCCTTCTTGGTCCAGGGCCAGGTTGCAATGCTGAGCTTAGTAGCTTCTATAAATCATCACTTCATTTGCAGATTAATCTAAGTCCAAGGTTCAGGGCCAACCCGAAAAATGCTTACTCCAAGACCACTAAGCACATTTCTTTACTTCTCTGCCTTTAGAAACCGTAAGCCTCAGTCTCAGAGTAGGTAAACCACTTGTATTCCACCTCCACAGTGAAGAGGTTTTTACTTTCACTTATAAAAGTTTTGCTTCAAACGATTTGCATCCATCTCCTTAATTTTCTTGGCCATGAGACCAAGAGCTCCGTGTGCCTCACAATTAGAGATTGCTACATTGTGGTGCACTAATGAGACTGCAATAATTGAAGTCTAGGAATCGAAATCTGGGATGCATCAGCCTTGCGAGACCAACTGACAAACTTGCCCCACACTGTGATACACACCCTTAGGGGCAGTCAAACACATAGTGGTCACCAACACAGGCTGGAAAGGTTCAAGGTAGCTTTACACAGCCTAGAAACCTGAGGGACACCATGAAGCCACCATACATGTGCATTTGGGGCTTTCAAAGGGAGAGATATATAATCAAGGAGACTATTTAACAAAATAATAATAAAGAACATAACAATTTAAGACAACAAATAAATACCCAATAAGTTCAACAATTGCCAAATAAAAGAAACAACAACCACCAAAAACAAAACAAACAAACAAACAAAAAAACCACTCAAGCTTATCTGATAATTAAACTGTCTAAAACATATACAAAGATAATTTTGCGGATTTTCAAGGAAAGCAAAATAACCAGTAGATTTCTTATCTGAATAACCACTGAATAACCAGTGGATTTCTTATCTGAAAACTAAGATGGTAGAAAGCTGTAGACAAATATATTCCAAGTGAAGTCAGAAAAAAACTGTCAAACCTAAACATTATGATCAAACAAATTGTTCATCAAATGTGAGGGATAAATTATGATATTCCCAGATAAAAATGGACACCTTTTACCAGTAGACCACCCTTTAATAAAGGTTTTGTGGAGTACTTCAGGGTAGAATGAACAGACACTCAAAAGCAGTATGAATAAGTAAAGATTAAGGTAAAGATAAATGCATGAAAAATATAAAAGATAAAAAATTAACAATGTGCACCTCCATAATTTGTTCTCAACACAACTTAAAACAATAATATATTTAATAAAAAATACCACTAACTGATGTTTTTGACATACAATGCATAATTTTGAGAAGTGAAATAATGGAGTTAAGTTACACAGTAAGTGAATTAAGGGAGTTAAGTTACACAGGAATAAGGATTTTTATGTTACTGAATGTAAGCTAGGGTAACTTTAAAAATGGAATAACATTATAGTGTTCAATATAATCATCATAGCAACCACAATTAAACAAAGAAACACAAAAGAACATCAGGCAGGAAGAAAGCTTTCTGCACTACAGCTGAGAGTAGGAGCTGTGGACTTAGTTACTCCTACATGAGGCTACTGAGCAAGCTATCATGCACCATGAGACAAAGCCCAAGCTGTCCCACCAGAGACTAAAGGTGGAGAGCCTAAGGCACAGGGAATAGCTGCTATTTCACACAATTTTCATAAACCAGTGGTGACGGAATAGAAGTGGCTCATCCATACGCAGAACCTGGTGAAGCACTGGAGGCAGAAAGAAGTGGCTATGTGGAGACACAACTGAAACAAAGATGGCACAGCAACTGCTCCAATCCTGAGTCTCCCTTCATATCTTGCCAGGAGTTAGAGGTTGAAACTATTGTTGACAAAAGACAAGACAAAAATGGAAAGAAAATGTATTTGGTTCATGGAAAAGTTTCAACAAACAGGATGACACTTGGGAGCCAGAGCAGCACCTCATGAGCTGTGAAAAATGTATAAATGAGTTTAACAGACAACAGATAGAAAACAGAAAAAAACTGGCATGTACCAGAACAAGTAGAATGTTTTCAAACAATACCAGAGGAAGAACTTCCAGATCTACCAATGTGAACTATTCTAAGAGCTCTCCTAGAACATCGGTGACTGTCAAACACCACAGATCCAAAACCAGCCTGTTATTTGCTGCCAGCAAGAACATCAGGAGAAAGGCAGATTCACTTCTCTCTCACACAAAGAATATGGATCTAGTAAATTCAACTATCAAGACACTTGTTAACAACAAGAAAACTGTGAGCGGCTTTCAGGTACTCGAGAAACTGGACCCTATTATGGTAGATGAGCAGGACATGGTGGACTTCAAGGTGACAGAAGGGAAACCTGTCAGGGACCCTTTGTCAGGTCCCAGTGCAGAACACACTGGAATAGAAAACAGGACCCTGCTACACCCACTAATGTCTCAGATGTCTGGCTCAGTTACTGCTTCCACGGACATAGGCTCAGCTCCCCAAAAAGCTATAGTGGTATTAATAGACCCATTAGCAGCCATTGCAACAGACATACACACATCAGTTCCAAGACTGAAAGGTAGCCCAAGAAATGTTACTCATGACGACAGAGAGCAATCTTTTTTCAAGAAGACGTAATTCACCATAAAGCTAACAGAAAGTGTCAGCACATACAGAGACATTGTAGTGAAGAAAGAGGATGGATTCACCCAGATATTGCTATCAACTAGATCGACAGACAAAAAACGCACTGAATACAGAAGCAATTAAAGAAATGGTGAATGCTCTGAATAGGGCTGCTGCAGATGACAGCAGGCTTGCGTTACTCAGTGCATCTGGAAGTGTCTTTTATTGTGGTCTTGATTTTGGGTACTTTGTGAAACATTTAAGGAATGACAGAAAGTGAACAAGGCTTGAAATGGTGGACACCTTCAAGAAATTTGTGAATACTTTTATTCAATTTAAAAAGCCTATTGTTGTATCAGTCAATGGCCGTGCCAATGGACTAGCTGAATCCATACTGCTCCTTTGTGATCTTGTGTGGGCTAAAGAAAAGGATTTGTTCCAAACCCCTTATACGAGCTTGGGACAGTCCAGATGGCTGTTCTACTGTTACATTTCTGAAAATGATGGGTGACGCATCTGCCAATGAAATGTTAATTACTGGGCAAAAAGTGACAGCACTGGGGGCATGTGCCAAAGGCCTGGTCTCTCAGGTGTTTTTGACTGGAACTTTCACCCAAGAGGTTATGATTCAAATTAGGAAACTTGCCTCATATAACCTAGTTGTGCTGGAAGAATGTAAGGCCCTTGTTCGCTGTAATATTAAGATGGAGTTGAAACAGGCCAATGAGAGACAGTGTGAGGTGCTGAGAAAGATCTGGGGCTCAACCCAAGGGATATAATCCATGTTAAAGTATGATTGATGGGTTTTAATTGTCAGTCTATCTGCACAGGACACAAGAACTAAGCTGAACGAAATGTATCATGAGTTGCAAGATGCCCTATTCCATCTTCCTAGTGCAAAACAATTTCACCCATTGTGAAATCTTGGAAAGAGATTTGGAAATGTCCAAGGTATGTATTGAAACTATCATGGCATTTTTAAGCACTGTATCTTTAAAATAATTAATAAAACATTTTTTTACCCAAGTGTGATTATTTTATGCACACATAAGTCCAAATATAAAGCAGACTGGTGGATACTAGGCTGTTCTTGCAAGCTCTAAATTGTATCTGTGGCTACTACTATATTTCAGACCAGAATTGTGTTTTATTAGATGTGGATGACAGAGAATTCTGTAATGACTTTTATTTTTCTTATTTTTATATACTATAATACAGAGTCTACTGAGTTATGAGGCAGCCTCAGCTTCCCTCCCACAAAGAAAGACAAAGAACTGTCAGTGATGGTGTGCTTGACATTATAGTGGCACAAATACTTCAGAGGCACAGAATTATAAATTAAAAGACTTTTCCTTTAGAATAAATATTTCTGACACAAACTCACTGATGGTCATTCTCCCAAACTGAACATATGATTAGAATTTTTGCTGAGATATAACTTGATTTTTTTCTCTTTTATAAATGTCCAGTTCTTGTGCAGTTAACAAAAGAAAACTTTATCTCTCCAAAGTAATACTTGTTAAACCCTATTAGTCAACTATAGAATCATTTTAGTGGAAATATCCGTGTTCTAATGTTTGCAATGTGCAGATTTAGGTTACTTTAGAGTATGTTATAGTTAATAAGTTAAAATTATGGACACATTACTAAAGGACTAAACTTCTTCCAAAACGAAGAAAAGACCCTTACACTCTGCATGTCATTTAAAATTGTCAGTGTCTGTTTTTATGTGCACAAAATTTTCTGGAACACTCTACTTGTTCAGTTACCTGGAGACTCTCTGAATCCTGTCCTGTTGGTTTTTACAGAGGCTACGTTTCATAGGCATAATTCAATAATCCACTGGCCACTGGTGATGAATGTTACCTTTGTCCCAGGATCTCTAGGGTGTTGCTTCACCATCCAAGAATCTCTGTATGTGATGGCACATTTCCACAAGTTTCTCTTGAGCCTATTTGTCTAAATTTACACACTCACCTTGCAGGCAGACTGCACTCAGCTCAAACTATGGGTACCGGTGACAGCTTCCTGCAAATATTTAGGTGTTTAGGCATACCACAAGCTTTCCTTTCTGCAGGCACAGAAGAATGCAGTGGCATCAAGAAAAGTAGAAATGCCAGAAACTGCAGAGATACAAATATGTTGTCACAGCACTGGCTTGGAAAAGGTTTAGATCTGGGCTCTTTTAAAGGCCAAAGTCCTGCTTTCATTTTTTTCTTTCTTTCTTTCTTTTTAATTATCTATGGCATCAGTATGGCTTAAATTAGGGTTTTCAAAGGGCTCTGTCTCTTTTGCTACTAGAAAATAGGATCTTGTCTTTTCTTCACTCTTCCTCTCTTTGATTGTGTTTTATTTATTATGACATGCTGTATTAAGAAATGTGGTTTGGTGCAACATCTTTCTGTTGCTTGAAGGTCTATATCTCAGAAGCAGTAAGATTGTGGCTTAGGAATAACACAACATCTTCTCATGTAAGACCAAAAACACGAGTGAGAATTAGAAAGGCTCTATATATGTATTGATGTATCAGAAACTTCCCCAGGTCTTTATTTCTTTAAGGTACTGTAATGAAAAGGAAACTTGCACTTTACTGGCACCTCATTCATTGGGTATTTCCTACAGGGGTAGTAATGAACTTGGAGGGTTGGATATTAACACTGGAAAACCTGATGATAATGTGACTAAAAGAGTCTGTAGATCAAGAAGATGAGAAAAGCTGGGACAACAAAATTTGGTTTTGATTTTTTCCAGGGAGAATGTCACTGTGACGTTTGGGAGTTGTTTACTGTGGGGTTTTCTGATATGACTGCCAAGAAGCCATGGACAATTTTACAATATCCACAAAGATTTGGGTTGTTTCACATTGCAGAGAAGTCTTGCACATAGGAAACTTCAAACAATGTGCCTTCCCACCCTCAAAAACCATCTGCCTCTTCAATAGTGTTGACAAAGAAAAGTGACATAGTTGTGGTGAATCATTGATAAAATTTGACAAACAGAGAAACAGCCTGAAAAATCAGGCTATGGACACACATTTACAATCCTGCACACCATGTGGCCGAGGCAAATAATTTTTTGTTAAAAAAGCCCAACTTCTTTGGGTGAGTTTGCTTAAGACTTGCCCACAGCTACTCAGATTAAAAACAAGAAAAAAAGACCCCACATTAAAATATTATGTCTTTTGTGTGACCAGAGAGATTCCAAGAAATAGCTTCTCTCTTTTTCTGAACCCACGTACATATTGGACTCCAGTGTATTACAAAGGGCTCATTGTATTACTAAACATGCTTTAGAATCCAAGCCAAATTTCTGTAAATTATCATTTTAGCCTCTGGTCCCAGTCCAATGTCCCAGGCCATGCTTACTTTAACTCTTACGTGGCTAAGAGCCAAATTCCTGAGCCAAGCTGAGTCATTACTTCAGCTGTTAATAGTTCCAGGTGCAAAGTCCCAGAAAAGATGAGTAGCGCTTTCTTGAAGACTAGTTAGCACATTTTCCTTCTTCAGAATCTATAAAAATATCAGACTCTTCCTCAAAGTGAGCAAGATACTCTACTCCGCCAGAAGTTAACTTATTAAACGTGTGCTATAATCTCACCTTTTGCATTCCTAATTTTTAATTTTCTTGAGATTAAGAAAATCTGTGTGACACCTCAAAATGAGAGACTGATACATTGTGGCGCACTGGGGGACTCAAGGTTTGTTTTTGGTGCACGGATTTGGAGAGGATTTAATTAAAAATGTCAGTAGGGGCTGAGCACAGTGACTCATGCCTGTAATTGCAGCATTTTTGGAGACCAATGCGGGTAGATCACAAGAAGATCATCCTGGCTAACATGGTGAAACCCATGTCTACTAAAAACACAAAAAATTACCCAGTGTGGTGGTGGGCACCTGTAGTCCCAGCTACTTGATACACTAAGGAAGAAAAGAATGGCATAAAACACAGAGGAGCTTGCAGTTAACCAAGGTTGTGCCACTGCACTCCAGCCTAAGCGACCGAGCAAGAATCCATAAAAAAAAAAAAAAAAATTGAGTAGGAGTGCACTTCTAACTGTTAACATTCACAGCATGCAGCTTGTCCTGTATTTATATTCATATCTGCAGCTTGTTCTCAGTTTTTCTTTTGTTTTGTTTTGTTTTGTTTCAATTTCTCAAGAACAACAAAGCTCTGGGCCAGTGTCAGATAAAATCCAATAGATTGGCTGCCATCCTTACAAAGGTTAGGAGAAAGGGATGCTACACATTGGTAGTCTCCTTTCACGCTCCACTGTTGAAAAGCTTGCCTCTGTCCCAACTGTTTTCTTTAACAGAGGATCTAGCCATAACATGAGATTGAAAGAGTATCTAAGTTAAATGAAGTTTTCTGGTTAAGACCACCACCAGTTATGTGTTATGTGAAGTGTTATGTGAAGTGTGATGTGAAGATCACAAAACTAACTCCAGTTTCTGACAGCCCATCAGAGTGTTGCCACCAAAATTCCAGACTTTTCCGTTGCTTTTTTTTTTTTTTTTTTTTGGTCATCATGTGGCTACTCTGCCTCCTATTTCTCCTCTGCATGCAATTTTGTAACCTGGAGAAATAATCTTACTTGTAAAAGTCAGTAATTAGAATGTAATTAAAAGAGTTACTATTTTGTGATTTTTTTTTTTTTTTCAAAGCAGTAAGAATTCAAACTTGTAATCTAAAAACTTTTACTTAATAAGGGTCTTTTTGTCCACCTGTAACAGATATTTATGGCCTGGTATGGAATGGTATACATTCAAATAAAATTTCTCTTTTGGGGTAGTTATTTCTCTTTAAAAGGCTCAGCACTGCCATATATAGCTAAACCGTTTCTTTGTGAGACACATCTTTTTTTCTGCAGAGACACATGCTGTGGGGACAAGTGATAGAGCATTAACTTTCTTTTTCTAACTCTTGACTATATAAACCTGGGATTCAGCATGTTCATGGAACATTTTAGATCTTAAAATGCAACCTAGTGAGATGAGATTTCTCTGTGTGGGAAACCTTGTCAGTACTTTGCACAAAACAATTGGCTTTTTAACTCCTTTCTCTCCTATGTCTCTCTAACAATAAGACTCTATGCCCTATCTATAAACACAAAATTTCCAGTTTCAATAATTGGAAAGAAGGTGCCTTTGAGAGACATATTCTAACTAAGTGTTGTCTTATGACAGCCAGCCATGTAAGCTTTACATGTTTTGAGGTACACATTCTTCATCAAGCAGCACTGACATTTAAACTAAAAGGGAATTTTATGTTTCAAAGTCAATAGCTCTTATTTCCTGGAATTTCAGTGTTTCTCTAGTCTATAGCAAGGGAAGCCAGAAATGGTATTAAAATTCTTACTCTATACAAGTGTCTTTCTCAAGTCCAAAGACTATATTATCATTTTTTAGGTTTCCAAGTTACTTGGGGAATCTTCCTGGTTCAGTAGGCTGAACTGGTTCAACAAAGAATCACCAGTGTAGAGCAAAAGTCTGCGCAGGTAAACATTACTTGTCCTGCTGTCTAGCTCCTCTGGAACTGTGGGTAAAAGTTTGACTTGCAACCATTGGGGAAACCTATGTCAGTTACCAGACTCAGAAAAGACAAGAGGAATGCAAAAACAAGGAACATGCTTTCTGTCTTTTTATTCAGTCAGGGCTACTTCAAAAGGGAGAAAAATAGTATGGGATGCTTTCTCTCTCTATTTCTTTAGAAAGTTCACAAACAATCTGCAGTGTGCACCTCTCTAGATTACATTCTGAAACACAGAAATTTAATTGGCTCTGTGACTCTGAAAAAGAAAGTGGCTTATTTATTTATTTATTTATTTATTTATTTATTTATTGCTCAAAGGCATGACAATCTTACCAGCTCCAAGACAGACATTCTTGGCTTTCTGCGGGAAGTGTTCAGTTTACTACTGTTCAACAGGTACATCTTTTCTTCAGATGGCAAAGAAAAGAGTTTTTTGTTTTGCTTTGTTTTGTTTTCTGTTTTGTTTTATAGAAACTTACGTTGACTTGGGAGACAACCCAGCTCTTTCTAAGCACTGTAAAACAGACTCTGCTCTCTTGGCCAGTTTCAAAGCAAGTGTCAAAGAGATAATTCATTAAAATCAGAGACAATCCCCTAAGGAACACTCAAATGTAACTTCTAAATGCCATACCTGCCACCCTCATTTAGCACCACCAGCAGCCATTTCATCAGCTTGTCTTGGTGTGCAACTAAAGAAACCCCCAACTTCACTGTTGCCCCTGTAGGAAATATCTGATAGACTTAATACTATTAGAGTACAAGTTTTCTTCTCATTGCATGTATTTAGACAAATAATGAAAAACAAATAAGAATCCTCTGATGACTTTGGTGGATATACAGAGGCATTTCAAAATCTAACTCAAATGTTTAAACATACCTGAATACATGATCCATTATTTCTAAACTAAACACCAACTGTTGTCCTAAAGCAGGCAGCTTTACAAATAGAAGAGTTATCCATGGTGAACCACAAGTCTTCTATAAAACCTTGAAAAAGGGAAGATGAAAGGAAAAAAAAAAAGTTGCATGACAACAGAATTATTATTCCTAATAGGAAAGAATTCAGTGCTGAAAACACGATTGGAATCCTAGTGATCCTATAGATGAGTGAAAAAAAATTATCTAATGAGCATATTGGAAGGCATATGAGGGAAGAGAACAAAATATCTTAATTACTCTAAACTACTTATAATAGATTAAAACCACATAAAAATATGGAGACTTTTAAAATCCTGAGAGAGGCTTTAATGAAGTACATTTTTCTATCTCTCTGTTGAGTCAAGAGAGAGTTAATCTTAAGAGAAAAGTTTATTACTCAAGCACACCCTGACATCAAAAGAAGGCTGCAAATATATGTCATAGGTTCAGGTGATATTGTAATTATATGTAATTTCTCCCTCAAACATATACTCTTACTAGATTGGTGAGAGGAGCTTAAGGCCTGGTAATTGCAAAATGAAAAAGAAAAAGAAAAAATTTGAGAAGAATTTTGAAAATAAACATGCATACTTACCATTCAAAAGTTTCAACCTTCTGCTTTAACACTGCTTCTCTTCCTCTTAGCTAACCAATGGGTTTTTACTTAAAGTAGCCTTTGTCCATAAATTTCTTTTATTTAAATCTACACTGAAAATCATCAATTTTTAGCAAGAAAACTGATGAAAGCCAAACTGATGTAAATGAATATACTGTTTCCTAAATTCTACAATCAACAATTTCGCCTTCAGAAGGTACAACTTTGCTGGTTACTGTGGCTCATAACCATAATCTTAGTGCTTTGGGAGGCCAACGCAGTCAGGTCACCTGAGGTCAGAAAGTTGAGCCCAACCTGGTTAACGCTGTAAAACCACATCTCTAACAAAATGCAAAAATTAGCCGGGCATCATGGCAGGCACCTGTAGTTTCTGCTACTCAGGAGGCTCACGCACGAGAAACACCTGAACCTGAGAGGCAAGGGTTGTGGTGAGCTGATAATTACCACTGCACTCCAGCCCCAGTGACAGGGAGAGACTCCATCTAAAAATAAAAACAAAAATAAAAATAAAATAAAAGTAAAAATCCAGGCTTGAATATTTTCAACTTATTGGAAAACAAAGTTTCAAACTTATTCAATATATTATAGCTGCATACAAACTGACTCTCCTAGTTACTACTAAACTGTATTTTCACATCTTCCTAACATCCCTAATGTAATATATACTACTTAGTTCTTAAACACCTATCAGTCTTTTATATTAAAAAAATAAAAAATAAAAAAGACAGGGTCCTGCCCCATTGCCTAGGCTGTAGCGCACTGGTGTGGTCTCGACTCACTGCAAACTCTGCCTCCTGTGCTCAAGGGATCCTCCTACATCAGTCTCCCAGTTAGCTGGGACTACAAGCACACACCACTGACTCTGACTAATTCTTTTGTATTTTTTTGTAGAGATGGGGTTTTGTCATGCTGCTCAGACCGCTCTTGAACCTCTGGGTTCAGATGCTATGCCCACCTCGGCTTCTCAAAGTGCTGTGACTAGAGGCATAAGTCACCACACCTGTTCCTGTTAACTAAAAGTTGATAAGATCTTCAGGAAGAACTGTTGAACAATATGCACATTCAGCAATAAAACTCTAAAAGAATACAATCCTTCAGTTTAGTGGTTGTGCTGTCTGAATGTTGCAGTCAGCAATGACCCACAGAATAATTCAGAAAATTATTCAGTTTCTTTAATTATTTTAATTTTGTTTTAGAGACAGAATATTGCTATGTTGTTCAGGCTTGCCTCAAATTATAGGCCTGAAGTGATCCACCCTTCTAGATTTCTAGATCGCTAAGGTTACCGGTGTGAGCCACCATATATTCCTAATTTTTAAAAAATTTTGTAGAGATGTAAAAAGACTTTTTTCACTGTGTTTCAATATGTTTCTCTGTGGGTCATTCTGACTCACATTTCACAGGCTCATATGAACTTCTAAATGAATGGGCCATCCTTCCATTTATGTTTTCACAGAGAAAGCAGTTACTAACTACCTAACATATATCAAGCAGCATACTGGGAAACAGATATACAAATGTAGACCGATACAGCCCCCATCTGTTAAGACTTCACAATTTATTCAGAGAGAAATAATCACAATAAGGTATGATAATTTCATAACTGAGGTAAATAAAGACTGCATGCAGGAAAGAGACCTATATGATTCACTCAGTAGGAGTCAGGGAAGATATCACAGGGGTGACAGTCCAGCTGTGTCTTGAAAGAAAGTATGGTTTCATCAGGATGAGAAATGGATTGACATCAGATACTCACAGTTAAATAAACAGGAATTCAGTCAGTCACCTATCTTGAAGATGAAATTATTAGTCTAAACACAATCCAAACATCTCAAAGATCTGTGCTTCCATTATTCATTTTTATAGCTGGAGCAAGCTCAATTCCCAGGAACCCTGTACAAAATTGTAGAGGGTGTGACTTTAGCATTAAACAACTAAGTCTCATTGAGGAGCCCCAAGCAAGACTGGATGCTAGGGTGAAGTCTTGCTACTTTTAACATCTGGCAGCAGCAGTTATCAATATAGGCCAAAAATACATCTGTAAATTCAGTGTCATCCAGGACATACCCTTAGAAACAGAATAATTTCTTTAAAAATAAAATACACTCAATCCCACTTGCCAATATAGACTCCCAGCCACTCTTCATCCTGACTTTCTCTTGTCCAGTTACTTCCCGGATGACCAGATCAAATGGCCACATGAATGACCTTTGCAGCCCTGGTACCTCCTTTACCTCACAGACCTTCAACTTTGCTCATTGTCATGGCCCCATTCAAGCCAGCACAGTGCATTTTGTTTCCAGTCTCCACCTGAAACATAGTCTTGCAATTCTATACTTTTGGACAATCATTATAATTCCACCTGCCACATTCTCCAGATCTAGTCCTTGATCCCTAAGACTGCTATTCAACTGCTATTCCCTCTGGGTTAGCAGCCACTTACCCTCTCCTCTGCTTCCCTTTAGAGAGTCTTCAGTTAAATAGGCTACCATTCTTACTTATAATATGGTAGGCTATCCAAAGCTCCAGTCCTTAAACATCTCCATCTTTCCACCCTAATTGAAAGGGGCAGAAAAAACAGATGCTTACAGTTCATCCCGAGAACTACCAAAACATAAAAATAAAAAACAAACTCATGTACAAGCACGTGGTTTGGCCTCACTTTATTTCAAGCTCCCTCAACTACAGCTGGGCCCTCAATATAGGTGATCAGTGCAAAGCAATACTGATCAGCTATATAAGGTGGAGCTTATTTAGGGTGTGTTTCTCGTAATCCCAACTTGACTGTTCACCTCTGACATTCTTCTTTGTCCACTTTTCCCACAGGAAGTGAATCTGTATATACGTTTCAAGTCCCACCCTTCTTTTACTTTGTACTCTTGACCCCAGTCCCTATTGCTCTTCCGTGGCCTTGTTATCTCAATTATATCATCTCATTCCTGGAACATGAGCCAACCTACTAATAGCTGCAGGAAATTGTTACACAGCAAAATATTTGTAAATGCCACCTCTTGGTGGTTTTGAAGTCTCTCAAGTATATGCTTTTCCCAAAACAGTGATGGCTTCAGACTCTGATTGACAAGCCTTCTCAAAACATTTCCAGAACACAGCTAATTTCTTCTCATACTTTCTTTTGGCTTTCATTTTAATTTTTGCAATCTCAGCATCTTTACAAAACTATAACTGCAAATTGATCACAAAAAAGCTAAAAATTTTATCTATTATACTATAAGAAGAGTAACAAACACTCTCTGCACGTCTAGAATCAGCATTAATTTCTGCCCAAATATACTACATTCATCTTCAGTTTTATCTCACTCACTGCATTTGTGGGACTCACTCAAAAGACATGAACAAATGTCAACAGAAATAAAAATGATGTGCACAATAGTAGAGTATTCCATTCTTTATTAAAATTTAAAATTCCTAGATTCTTTTTATTTTGTATACCTAAGATTAAGACTTTAGAAGACTGTTGGAGAAACCAGCCCCACACCACCCAGAGGGTATCCTGAGTCTGGCGGGATCAAAGGAGTAAGAAAGACACAGAATAATTGTTTAAAAGATGGGTCTAGGGGACTGGAGGGTTGCAGGCTTTCTCAGGGCCCAGAGTTCTCGGACTCCACCCAATTTCTTGCTTTATAAGCTCTTTTAACTTTGGACAGGTAGGAGGGGTAGGAAGTGATGAGGGAAAGGATTAATCAGTGAAGGAGAACTCATGGGTCATTCAATAAGATTGATAGCAGTGGCGGTTTCTGTGAATTTCCTTGAGCAAAGGCGTGTGTCTAAACTACTTACGATCTTTAACTTATTGGAACTGAAACAGGTGGGAGTGCGTTTCAGGAGGAGCATAAATACATAAAGGCAATAAACACTGTATTATATATATGTATACATACATATATTATATATAACATATATATTAACATATATATTAATGAACGCCATTGCTATTAAGGCTTGTTCATGGTGTCTGGGTACTATCTCAAGGAGCCATCTGCATCTCTCGACTAAAAACCAAGAGCATAAGCAGACATAAACCAAATAAAATTTGCAATTATTGATCCACTTATGGTTTTAATCAACTTTAAAGGAATGATATTAGAATGGCCATCAGTGGTTCCAGCACGAATATCAGCTGCAGACAACAGAATGAAAGAAGCCTGAGATGTCCCCAAAACTTGTATTTTTTTTTTTTAGTTTAGCAATATCTAGTGTTAAATTATCTTGTTTTCCTTGTAGATGATGTCTAATCATCTCCCAATGATATTCAGTAGGTCTATAAGTGCTAGGAGTAATACAAAAATCAGAAGTATTCCAATCACATTGCATTTGAATTCTGTGCTCCAAGCTCCTATCCCTCCCATCTGTCCATCCAAATTAGTGTCTGATGGAGATCATTAATTTGATTTGCCAATTTTTGATCTATTTGGCTTTGGGAATTCCAAAGTTTACAAGAATTTTTCTGTGAACTATTCACAAAGACCAATTTGAATAGAAGAGTGCAAAGCAACACCAACAGCAGCAGCAGGAGCTGTGACAGCTATAAGACCCATAACCATATCTATTAAAGTAAATATGAATCTCTTTGATCTATTAAGTATTCCTTTTAGTACTTCAGTGATAAAATTTATGGAGCGAGAAGCCTCCTGAGGTCTATTGAGGGAAATGAGTATCCAAACTCCTTCTCAGGTCCTAACTAGTAAAAATGTTATTAGCTTTATTTAATGCAGTTAAAAAGAGACAGTTAAGGCATGTTATGGTGTGACAGTCAGGTAGGATATTAGTTTTCCCCACTGCCAACATAAAAGGAGGTTTAACACAACTCTGCGATGGGACCATCTGATTATAGGTCATGGCTACAACAAATAAAAGTGTTTCACTGTGGGTCTCTCTTTTATATTCTCCTTTCCAAATCCAAATTGGGATTGAGCCGTAATTAACTTCCACAATTCTGGATGTTCTGGTCTTATAATTTGATTAATCATTTTTGGGCTTGGAGGAGACATACCATTCTCTTCCTACCTAATACAATAATTTGTTTCAATTCTTCTATGTAATTTTGGTGCATTATCTGCATAGTTGTTTACAAAAGGAGTCCCTCCACAGTCTTCTTGCTGTCCAGTACAATTCACTGCAAAGTGTCCCCTAGGGATCCAATCAATGATGATTTTATAAGAATTCTTTCCAGTACAGCAGTGCTGTTTGCAATACAATCTTTCCAGGTTAGCACGTCTAGCTTTTCAGACATTTAATGACCTGCCTAGGGCAGGGCTTCTATTAGGTTTAAATTTATTACTCTGAAAATGTGTCATAACATAGCTGTGCTCAAGGTATTTAATAGTGTTGAAAGTTTAAAATGTTCCTCCACTGATTGCATGAATAGAGGTTTGTTATCCATTGTGTGTAGGGACATAAACCATCCAACTTTGCTTTCGTAATGTAAACATCCTGCTGTCAGCCCCAGGCCAATGGGAGGAAAGTGATAACCAATGGAAACATTCATTAACATTCCTGCCTCCTCTGGATGAGTGGGACCTTGGTTATCTGTTGGTCCAGGCATCCAGATCCTATCATTAATATAAACGCCCACCAGGGGTTCTAACTATATAACAGGCCTAATCAGTGGTGGGAGTGGAATGTAGGCCCAGTAAGGGTAACTTTGATCTGACTCTCCCTTAATAGGTCTAATTGCTGCCTGACGTTCTGTATTAGTATTTTCATAAGCAAGCAGCTGAACAATCACTTTCCTGGCATGAGAATCCCAAATAGCCTCTTGGGCTGCATCTTGCAAAGGAGTGATCAAATCTGGATAAGGCTCCCTTGGAACCTGTGGAACTGAGTTAAAAGAAGGCTATGTAGCACCAGGGTAGTGAGTTGTTTCCCGAGCTCTTAGGCATAAAATTCTGAGCTGATCAATAGCCTCATCACCCATTACCATCTGTTGATTTACAGTACCCAATACCTGTCTGATTCCAAGCAATTGATCAGATGTGATATTAATGGCAGGTTGGGCTTGGGCATTTCTGTGTGCCCGATTTGTTGCTTCATCCATCCACTGGGTTTTAAATTGGAGAAATTCAGAGGGGAACAGGGTGGATCAGGCTAATAACTCCCAATCCATAGGTATTAAATGGCGGTTATAAGCCACAAGTTGTAACAAGGAATGAACATAAGGAAAATTTGTCCTATATTGTGCAATTGCTTGCTTTAAGTCTTCTACCTTTTTAATAAGAAATGGCTCCTAGCATACTTGAGCATGTTCTCCAGGCTCCTCAGCTGGCAAAATAATTAACAGAAACTGTCAAGTAACCAAATCCCCTATTACTCCTGCCTGGTGAATAGATGCCTGGATTGTCTCTGCACCATAATTTGTATTTGGACTGGCTCACAGCATTCCTTTACCATAATTAACAGGTGTATTGCAGGATCTGGACAGCAGTCCGCGATGCAATGGGGATCTTTATTTGTTCCCCGGTGGATCGGCAGATCAAGAAATAATAGACACACAAAAGATAGTGAAAGGTGGGTCTGGGGTATCACCACCTGCTGATCCTGTGATGCTGCCATTGCACTGGGTATGCCAGCATTTATTATTAAGTTTAGTGAGGGCGGGCATAGGATAGTGAGGGATTTAGGATCATTTGATTATGAGGTGAGATGGTCACATGGGAATGAAGTAATTCTTTAACATAACATCAGTATGCAGAAGTACAGTATACAGAGACAAGAATTTAAAATATAGTGTGTGCATCAGCAATTTCTAATGCTGCCTTAAAACCATTAGAAACCACAGTCTTTCCATAACCTATGTCTTTTGATCTGACTCTCCCTTAATAGGTCTAATTGCTGCCTGACATTCTGTATTAGCATTTTCATTTTGTAAGCAAGCAGCTGAACAGTCACTTTACAGGGATGAGAATCTCTAGTAGCCTTTTGAGCTGTATCTTGCAAACGAGTGATAAAATCTGGATAAATCTCCCTTGGAACCTGTGGAACTGAGTTAAAAGAAGGCTAAGTAGTACCTGTGTCTTCTAGACTTAGGTTATGTGTAGCCATGGCAAGAGGAGGGCATTTATAGCCCTATCTTATCCATATAAACCGGAGCCCCTCATGCATCCATTTGTAGGTTCTCCACAAGGGCCACATTCCATTCCCAGAGCTATGAACATCTGCTTTTCTGGGAAAGGAATCTCAGTGATGTGAAACCTCCCTGCTGCACGTCCGTTCAAGGCACTCTGCAAGGGGAAGCACACCATGCACTGTTGGCTCATTGTGGTAGCCCAACCTGGTATTCTCTTTACACAATCCTGCATGCAATTTTGTATTTACAATAATCAGGAGCCTTTCATCTTTTATTCCATTGCAATAGTTTCAGGGGGTCTTCCTCCATCTCCCCCTTTTCTCTGATTTAAATGAACCGTAGCAATCATAGCTTGGCATCGATCACGATTGGATTGAAGAATATTTTTTCCAATGTTACACATGAACAATAAACCAATAACATAAATTTTACACGGAACAAAATTAATGATAGTGGATCCTACCAAGGATTTTACCCACTGAATATGGTTGAGATTAGATAACCCCTCAGAAATACCATCTAAAACTTCAGCAACAGGTAAAGCAGTTACGTGTGCCTGAGAGACCTCAAATATCTGTTCTTTTAGCTTGCTTATGTCTAAATATAAATTATCTTCACTTCCTTGAAAATGGCGTTTTACTGATTCCCTATTGTGAACAGACTCATTATATTGGAACGGAGGTATACAAAAATTAGAGGTACTCCAAACACATTGCATTCGTAATCTATGTTCTAGACCCATAATTCTATTTCCCATCCATATAACAGTTTGTCTTAGGTCACTAACTTGATTGGCCAGTTTTTGATCAATATCTGACTGAAAATTCCCCATCAAAGTAGAATTTTTTTGCCGTTTATCAACAAAATGAACAGTTTGAATAGACTGACATAATTCAACTCCAGCAGTAGCAGCATTTGCAGTAACAGCAGTCACAGTAACAGCAATGAAGTCCATTATTACTGAAATTAATGGAAAATTAAATCACTTACTCCTTTTAAGAATTCTCTGTAGGATATTATTAACAACATGGATAGAAGGGGAAGATTCCCAAGGACTATGTAAAACTACGGGGAGCCAAATACCTTCTCTTCTCTGGCTCTGACTATTAGAATACTGTAATATTGATTAAAGGATGAATATCAAGTATGCAAGGTAACAATTAACACAGGTTTTTATGTTGGTTTTTGAACTAATATTCATCTTTCCTACTAATAGCATATATGGTGGTTAACACAACTTTTAAGTGCTACAGTTTTGTTGGACTCCATAGTATATATGTTTTGGGATGTTACTCTTTTTTGTGAAGGTAGGGTGGGGGTAATAGCTTGTATGAGAGGGGTGGGGGGACATTAGCAATGGGAAGGGGTATAATTCCTCATTACCTTTACTATCCCATCTTTGAATTGACATTTTGATGCTTGCCATACTGATATTTTTGGCTGTGTGGAAATAGTACTGTAAATCAATCTGTTGTTTTTGTGTTCGAGGTGACAAGGTGGATTTACTTGTAACACTTTCTCCAGCCGAAATTCTCATACCATTCATAGCTATGGTTAATCTCCATAGGTCTGAATGTTCAGGGCCTAAGTGAGGCGCAATAAGCCTTTACTTCGGAGGGGCAACCCCTGCCCCTTTCCACTTAAAAGGAAAAAAGGAGTTAAATCTATGATTATAATAAGGATGTGTTGTCACTACTTTCTTGATAAGTAATATTATAGAGAAAATGTGGACAATCTCTGTGACCTTGAGGGCAACCATTTGTAATATGACATTTGGGAGCCCAATCAGCAATAGTGTAGTGAGAAGAATTAAATAACGCAGTTCCTTCTGAACTAACACAATCCTTCCATATTAATTTGCCAGTATTTGAAGACAAGTTGAGAGGACACGCAGGTCCTAAATGCTTACATTGGGATGTATGAATATAATCAGCGATTTATATTTTGATCTGCCTTAGGGGTTTTAATGAGAGCCCTGTTACCAAGTGTCCTAAAGGAGGGACAGAGTGACCAGATGGTAGTGTGACTGCCTACATCTGAATATCTAATGAGAGACATCCATTAGTTGGTCCTAGCCACAAAGGTGGATACCTAAAACCTAAAGTGGTACTGAAAGGTGTTCATTCTGAACGGTTGGGCAGTACAACGATCATCTACAGAACCAGGCATCCAAAGAGTATCATTAACATAGACCTCGATAGGATTGTTCATCCATGTCATGGCTCTAATAAGATAAGGAAAAGGAGTATAGACCTAATATGTATAGTTTTTAACAATCTGTGGAGTGACAGAGGGTAGAAGGATCAGTGTCATCAGGAGGAGGCAGAAGCTGAGCTGGACCTTGATAGCTGGAGACAAGTTGTTCAGGATGATTGACTGGATTGTCTGTTGTAAAGGAGTTAGCATGTTTTTTTATTTTTTAATTTTTTTCCCACTTTGATGGTTGCATGTGTTAGTTGTTTCCTGCTGTGGCATTTCCTCAGGAAATTTCTCCATCTTGTTTTTGCATGCATCTTCAGGACGCAATTTCAGGTGTGTAGTAGGAATCCAAACAGGAGATTGATGTTCACCTGGGGGAACACAAGCATAGCCTCTTCCTCACATTAAAACAGAAACTTTTGATTATATATTAGACTGAACATCTTTCCACCATACTTCCCTTCCTTGGTTTACCATGGGACAGTTACCAGAGAAATGTTTTTGGCAGCAATAGCAGAGCTAGGTTTAGGAATATCAAGAAAATTTAACATGAACAAAGTCAAGTTTAGTTGTTTGTGATGGGTAGACAACTCCTTATACCCCTCTTTTTGTTTAACTAATTGTAATTTTAAAGTTCTGTTACTTCTTTCTACAATAGCTTGGCCTTGTGGGTTATAAGGAATATGAGTAATATGTTTAATACGCCACTGATCAAGAACACTTTTAAAAGCTTTAATGCAATAGACTGGACTATTGCCTGTTTTGAGCTCACTAGGAATTCCCATAACCACGAAATATGAAAACATATATATTTTTTTTAATGTGAGAAGTGGCTTCTCTAGTTTGACAGGTAGCCCAGATGAAATTGGGAAAAGTGTCACTTGTGACACACACACAAGCTAATTTTCCAAAAGAAGGAATATGAGTAACATCCATTTGCCAGATAAAATTAGGAGAAAGACCTCAGGGATTAACTCCAGGAAATTGTGTGGGTAAGAGAAGAACCTGCCATTGAGAACAGTATTGTACAATTTGTTTAGCTTGTTTCCAATTTAGATAATATTTATGTTGAAGACCTCAGGCATTAGTATGAATGAGTTGATAACATTGTTCTGCATCTGTAATGGCTAGAGAAACTAGCATATCAACTTTATGATTACCACTAGATGAAGATCCAGGCAAATTAGTATGAGAACGAATATGAGTAATGAAAAATGGGTGGTTTTGGTTTCTGACAGTTTTTTGTAACAAAGAGAAAAAGGAAAACAGGTTAGTGTCACCAATGTTGTGATGGTAGCTGTTTCTATGGCCTTAGTGGCATGGACTACATAAGCTGAGTCAGAGACAATATAAAGAGGCTGATCAAAATCTTGTAATGCAAAGATAACAGCAAACAACATGGCTTTTTGAGCAGAAGTGTATGGAGTAGAAATTACTTTATCTTTTGGTCCTATATACTATGCATTTCCATTACTGGATCCATCAGTAAAAATGGTAATGGCTGCCTCTAGTGGTGATGGATGAGTAAGTTTTGGTAGAATTCAGGAAGTATTTCATAGAAATTGAAAGAATTTTGACTTAGGCAAATGATTATCAATATTGCCAGTGAAGTCAGGGAGATTTGTCTGCCAGCATAAAGTTGTAGAAAAGGCATTTTTAACTTTTTTTTTTTTTTTTTTTTTTTGGACAAAGCAACCACAATGACATTTGGATCAAAGCCAGAAATTTTAATGATACATTGACATCCCAACCCAATTAAAGTGGCCATTTGATCAAGATATATTGAAGGAGTTTTAGAGGCTGAATTAGGAAGTAATACCCATTCAACTAGAGAATCATTTTGTACTGTAAGTCCCATAGGAGAGCGGATGGAAGGAAAAACTAAAAATTGTAAAGGCAAATTTTGGTCAATATGAGAGACTTGGACCTCTCTCACTCTTTGTTCTACAAAAGGCAACTCTTGCTTTGCTGGTTCAGATAGAGAGCGAGGACGGTTTAAATCTGTATCTCCTGATAATGTAGCAAATAGATGAGATAATGCATAAATAGGGAATTCTAGGTTTGGTCTGAGATAATGGATGTCACCTAGTAATTTTTGAAAATCATTTAAGGTGTTTAAATTGTCAGTATGAAGTTAGACTTTTGGGGGCTTAATGGAGCAAGTTTCTAGCTGCATTCCTAAGTACAGAAAAGGAGTGGCTTGTTGAATTTTATCAGGAGCAATGTAGAGTTCTGCCTTGGCAACAGTTAATTTTGAAGGGGTAAAACATTGAATTTATTCATCTTTACTAGGAGTAGCAATCAGTATGTCATCTATATAAGTAAGAATGTAATTATTTTTAAAAATCTGTCGGATGTAACACAGTACCGACAAACAACTGACAAATAGTAGGACTGTTAATCATCCTTGAGGTGAAACTTTCCATTGATATCTAGTTGTGGGAGCTGAATTGTTAAAGGAAGGTATAGTGAAAGCAAATTTTTCACACTCCCACTTGTCTAAAGGAATATGAAAAAAGCAGACTTTAAGGTCAATGATTATAAAGACCATTCCTTAGAAATCATGAACGGGGAGGGCATACTGGGTTGTAACACCCCATAGGTTTAATGACTGAATTAACAGCTCTTAAGTCTGTTACAATCCTCCATTTTCCAGACTTTTTTCATATAACAAACACAGGCGAGTTCCATGGAGACAAGGAGAACTGAATAGTGTTTGTGTGTAGTAAATCATTAACAATTTCAATTAAAGCCTCCAATTTGTGTTTGAAAAGCGGCAACTGCTCTACCCAAACTGGTGACTCACACATCCATTGAGTAGGGGCAGAGGAAGAGAAGGAGAGTGAGGGTGCTGAGATGCTGACAGGGGGAAGCAGGATTGCAAGCCTCTGAAAGAAGAGGTCCGGGAGTGTCAAAAGAAACAGTAGGCTTAGAAAAGGAGAGAGGTCCAAAAGGATGAGAGGAATGAGAAACAGACCATTCTGATGGATGCCACATAGCCTCCTCTGGCAGAGAGGTAATTGGCTTAGTAGAGGAAGAGTTAACATATACAGGTTCTGAGATAGGAGACAGACAGAGGGGATCATGACCATATTCCTCCTGTTGGGGAGAAAAGAAGGAGAGATTGAATTCCTCCTCATGATTAGAAGGAGGACTAGTAGGTGACCAGGTACCCGAGGTAAAGGCTGCAGCTCACCATCCACGTTAACTTGTGGCAGTTGAAGAGGATCACTAAACGGAAAAGGAAGTAAAGCAACACGAATAAGAGCCCAGTCAGTTCAAACAGGAATAGGAAGTAAAACATTACCTTTCATGAGTTGTCAGAGAGTGGCACCAACTCTATCACCGTCTAACAGGTCCATAGAACTTTTGTCAGGGAACAAAGGATAATGTTTTTCAATAGTCTGAAATAAGATAATAAGATTATTGGAATCAGCCTTGATTCCACCATGTTTCAGAATAACTTTAATAAAAGACAGATAAGCTTGGTGTTTAGACTGTGACTGCCCAAAATAACCCTGGAATAATACCAGCCAACAAACCCGAAAAGCGAGTAGAGTTGGAAAACATGTACCCAGAGACCTTACCATCAAGAATGAGGACTAGTCGTCATGAACCTGCACTTGGAGTGCACTGAGCCGAAGAACAAAGACCAGGCTGGGCACCAGATATTGCAGGATCTAGCCAGCAGCACACAATGCAATGGGACTCTTTCTCTGTTCCCAGGCAGATCAGCAGGTTGATAGATAATAGACACACACAAGATAGTGAAAGCTGGGTCTAGAGGGGGTCACCACCTTCTGGTCCTGCAATGCCATCAATGCACTGGATATACCAGCATTTACTATTAAATTAGTGAGGGTGGGGACAGGTTAGTGGAAACTGTTAAAGTGTATGAATGTGATAAGTTTCTGCTATAATAATTATATGAATAATTATTACACAATATGCAAAGTAAAAAGTAGTGGAAAAGTTAGAGAAATATGTATCAAAATGAATTCCAGACCAAGCACAGTGGCTCACAGCTGTAATGCCAGCACTCTGAGAGGCCGTGGTGGGCAGATATCCTGGGATTAGAATTGGGGCCAAGCCTGGCAAACATCGTGAAACCCCATCTCTACTAAAAATACAAAATTTAGCCAGGCTTGATGGTGTATACCTGTAATCACAGCTACTTCAGAGGCTGAAGCAAGATACTTGCTTGAACCCAGAAGGCGGTGGTTGCAGTGAGCCAAGATCATGCCTTAGAACTCCAGCCAGGGTGACAGAGCCAGACCCTGTCTCTAAAAAATAAATAAGTAAATATATTCCTAATGTTGTTAAATTAAATTTGGATGCTCATGAAGAAATCCAGCGTATCTAACACAAGATCAGGAAACCAAACTCTGCATTTTCTCACTCTAAGTTGGAGCTGAAAAATAACACAAGAAAACCAGGAAGGAAACATCACACACATGGGTCTGTTGGGGTTTGGGGGGCTATGGTAGGGATAACATTAGGTGAAATGCCTAATGTAGATGAGAAGTTGATGGGTGCAGTAAACCACAATGGCAAGTGTATACCTTTGTAACAAGCCTGCATATTCTGCCTATGTATCCCAGAACTGAAAGTATAAAACAAAAAAGTTTTCTTTCAAATATCGTTCTAATACCCATTGCAGTGGCTCATTCCTGGAATCCTAGCACTTTGGGAGGCCAAGGCAAGGGGATCACATGAGGTCAAGAGCTTAAGACTAACCTAGACAACATGGTGAAACAGTGACTCCACTAATAATACAAAAATTAGCTAGGTGTTGGGGTGGGTGCCTGTGATCCCAGACTACCAGTAGGGGAAAGAGGCCAAAAACAGTTATAGTAGGCAGCACTTTAAAAAAGGAAATTAAGCTACTACAATCTTAAAAAAAAATCCTTTAAGGAATCAAGGGTAGGTATCACGACTCAAACCTGTGAATCCACCAATTTGAGAGGTTGAGACAGGTGGATCACCTGAGCTCAGGAGTTCAATAACATCCTGACCAATAGAGTAAAACCCCGTCTCTGCCAAAAATACAAAATGTTAGGGAGGTGTTGGGGAGTGCTCCTGTAGTCAAACTACTCCTCAGGAGGCTGAAGCAGAATTGTTGAAGCCAGGAAGCAGAGGTTGCAGTGAGGCAAGATGATGCCACTACACTCCATTTTGGGTGACAGAGAGAGACTTCATTTCCAAACAAAAACAAAACAAAAGAAAACAAAATTATTGTGCTAAGTTTCTTGTGTCCTTAAAACTTTGAAACATAAAACTTTGGAATAATTACAGACAAAATATAGAAAATAAAAACATATGAACAACACCGAAAGTGAAATCTTACATAAACTATTGAGTCTGAGTGATAATGTCACGTCAGGTTAGGATTATGCATTGTAGAACATGTACCACTTTGATGCAAGATGTTGACAGTGGGGGAGGTTGTGCATGTTTAGGAGCAGTGGGTGTATGTGAATGCCCTGCACTTCTCACTCAACTTTGCTGTTAACTCATAACCGCTCTAAAAAATAAAGTCTACTGAACACACACACACACACACACACACACACACACACACACACACACCCCCAAAGGGAATGTTTGCTGCAATTGTCTTTAAAATAATAAAGTGAGACTAATGTTCACAGTAATAGTGAAGAAATTAAAAGAATTAAAAATGTACTAAAAATAAAAGGAAAGTCTTTTTAATATTTGAGAACATTACATAAGTTTTTAAAGTACATATTTCTCACATATAATTACAAAGAAGAGAAACATATGAAAAGAGTAGGGAAAAAAAAAGGACAATTTAGAGAACTGGGTTTACCCTCCTGCACTGTCACCTAAAAAGTATATGATTCACTGCTCCAGACTCTGGTTCCTCATCTCTAACACACAGAACATCTACAGTGTGCCTATCACAGTGCCTACCTCACAGCAGACATTCAGCAGATTAGCCCAGGTCTTATTAGACAACATAAAAGAGAGAGAGATCAATTTTAGATGTGAAACATTTAGAGATTCTATATCACAATTTTATAAAAGACTAAATCAGAGGCCAACAAATTAATTTCAAATTTAGTACCCACTTGTTATATAACAAATATATTATGTGCAGTACAATATGAATGAAAAGAGGATAAATAGACATTGTCAATAAATACTTAGGTATAATTCAGCATTTTACAGTCAGCTGAGGAAGACACTGTTAAGAAATAATTCAAAAACGGACAAGGAAAGACTTTATCCTTTCTTTTGCTAAGCCACTTTCTACAAAAAAAAAAAAAAAAAAATTGTTAAAGTGAATAGTCGTAGCCACATCTTTGTAAGTGATGGGCCACTAAGGAGTTAGAGCCACCTAGTAAGAGGCAGTTCCTTTCCACTGATGTTAACTGAGGATGCAGTTCTCTATTCAATACAGGGCTCATCAACACATGAATTAGCTGGTTTTGAAGTTGTGTCTAGCAAATAAAGAAGAGAAAAGAAAGACAAGGGGATGAAATTTCAGCAGGATTATCTCAATAGAGATACAGACAGTGATGTTACATTCACTGGAAACCTGCCTTTTATTTTCATAACCCTTCCAGATCCATGGCCAGAAGTTAGAAACCTTCTCTTGCACAGGTGTTATCCCATGAGAGAAGCAACCCAATGGGCTCTAGAAAAAGCTGTCTTTCCCCAGCTTCCAAGTGAAACTGGTGGTTAGACCGACCCACTTTCAGACTCATAATTTTGATTTCCTAGAAGCCCATTTCAGCAGCTTATAATTGGCATATGAAGCATAGAAAAAAATTCTGCCAGTTTATCACACCTCTGAGGATTGTTGGAGAAAGGAACCAAAATGTTAAACAAAAAGGAACTGCTACATATATTACAACAATATCCAAACACAAGCCTGTTGAAAGTGAAAATGAGGATTACAAGAAACCTTTAAGGAAACAGGGTAATGCTCAAACCATAACACTGAAATTAAAAAATGATATGTACACAGGATGTATCTACATATTTTAAATGTAAAATATGCTTTTGAAATGTATATTGCAATAAAAACAAGTGGTGCTAAACCTACACCTGGCTGTTAATCCAAATACAAAGTATACTGACAGATATTTGCTGGCCAAATTAAATATTCAGACATTTCAATACATTTAAGGATAAAATTGTTCAGTCCCAAGACTATTACCAAACAGTACAGTGGTATTTTCTATGTGATGTTTAGGAACCTGTTAGCCAGATTTAGAAAACAAGCCTAACCTTATTAAAAGGTTTTCATTATATCAATGCTTCCTGCTTTTATTTTAATGTCACTTTAATTAATTATTTGAACATGCCTCTTTCAGTTGACTCAAACTCACATTTTCTCAATCTTTTTATCTTTTTTTTTTTTTTTTTTTTTTTTCCTGAGACAGGGTCTCATTCTCTCCCTTAGGCCAGAGTGCAGTGGTGGCATATGAGCTAACTGCCGCCTTGACCCCAACTGGCCTCAGGTGATTGTCTGCCATGAGCCTCCAGACTAGCTGGGAATACAGGCACACACCACCACAGCCAGCTAATTTTTGTATTTCTTTGTACAGATATATTTCTTATTTCCCCCTGTTACCTAGGCTGGTCTCAAACTCCTGGGCTCAAGCAGCTGTCTGCCTCAGCCCTCCAAACTGCTGCTATTACAGGCATGAGTCACTATGCCCGGTGTTAAACTTAGGCGCCAAATCTCTCGGTGCCTCAGAGTGCCTTTCCTTACAGATTATATCTTTCATCTTTTCCAGAATACAAAACTTCCTTTCTTATAAACTGGTGTTTCAAGAGGCATATCATAGTCCCTTGCACTTGTAAAAACTTATATTTATAGCACACATACTTCAGGTAGAAGTCTGTGGTCTACAGATCCTTGCTACAGTGTCTCTCTTTTCTAGGTAAGTGATATGAGGTCAAACTGGTTTTAGCTTTCCCCGACAGATGCCTCCTGGAAATTTCTACGGCAATCTCATTACGTCCTTTTTCTTCTCGCCACGCTGTATTGTCCTTAACTTACTGCCAACCTTTGTGAAATCTTCTAGGTGTCTGCTGGTGCTATCTGGTCCAGTCCAAGGCAAGTACAACTTACTCCACGAGACACTCAGGGTCCCTTGAGCTGAATGTGACATACTTTCAGATAAAGAGAATGTTGTCTTTGTGATTTCATGTTAGCGATTTGATAGTTTTCTTATGAAAATATACTGGATTGTATAAGAAATATGATAGTTACATAATTTGTTTATTCCAGAAGCCACATATCTTCACTAGTGTGTGGTTAACAGTGCCAAGCTTCCTGGCATCTTCCTCTACAATGTCAGGTTTCAGTTAGAAAACAAAACAAAAGAAGATTTCTATACTTCTTGTTCTTCATTTTTGACTCTCAATATTGAATGCTAAAAATATGTACAATTTTACACTTAATTAGGAGTCATGTATTGAAGAACATGCCTGAGAGGTTCTAATTTGTAATTGTTGGCCACCATGATAATACAGTTATTAAAGTGATTTTTTTTTCCAGCTGGGAAGGTAGAATCCAAAGTGCATGTGAAACCTTAAATTTCGTAAGAATTTTCATGCCATTAAAGCAATATGATATAATATGATTTTAGAACTGAAAAATATGGATAGATGAGGTAAATGAAATCCACCATAATTAAATAAGGCTTGTTCAGGAATCCCAGAGATGTATAGAAGCCAGCCAGGGAATATCCTTGGAGTTGTTCATCCTTCAATTCAGCATAGACTATTATGACCTCTGGCATTCCCATGATATTCAGTTGTCTATTTCACCCACCATGAATTGCTGCTGCTTAAGATCTTAAACATATAGTTCACCTGTAGCACGTTGCTGCCTTGAAATGCCACCCATGGAAGTCCAGGCAGTTTTAATGAATCATGTTTTTCATCAGGACCTACTGGGTTAGAAAAAAAAAAGACCCTCAGTTACCTTCAGCAGCACTTCCTTGTTGGGTTGTGCTTGCATTCTTCCCTCCCTAGTGACACCTTGGCAATGGACAGGAAGATCAAAAGCCGCATCAGAGGTGATGACACTCGCCTTTCTCATCAAGAATGGTTCAAAAACCAAGCCTGGCCCGAGAACATGCTGCCATTCAGAGTAAACAGAACTTTAGAGGTTTCACCAGAGAAGAGCCCAGCAATTCCAATTTATGTTTATAATAAATGGAGGATTTGTTTGCTTTGTTTCTCTCAATGCCTCAGCTGGGCTTTGATGCCCTTTAAGCAGTTAATAGTTTAAGTTAATTGTAATGTATAATGTTCACTATGTAATACTTTTCAACTTTGCAGGTCTTGTCACCAAAATATGATAGGATAATCTGCCAGGTGTTGCTGTGACATTATTTTCTCATACGTTGGGAACACTACTCATTAAAACTTGTTTTGGGTGCTTGTAGCACTATTGCTTTCTGGGATGCAGTTACTTATATACTATTTCTGTGCACTCCACTGGCCTTGTGGTGGACAAAGGAGCACATTTAAAAATACATTGCTGCATAACTTGATTTCAGTTCTTTCTCCTGCCACCACTCATCTTGTTAAGGCATTTTCCCAATTTGCTCCTAATCCTTCAGGATTGATCATCATTGTAAAGGAAAACACTGCTGTGAGCCAGAAGGAAAAACATACTCTCCTCTAAGGATACACTTAGGTTTTTCATGGCAACATGAGTGAAGTGAAACATGATTTAACTGTGCAAGGGATTTCAATTCAACAAACCACCCTAATCCACCCCGGGAATGGGAACAGCCTCCTTAGCAAGGAAGTTTCTTGTGGCTACTGTAACTCAATACCAGAAATGGAGGGGCTTTGAATAGCAGAAATTTATTGTCTTACTTCTGAGGGCCATTGTCTGAAATCAAGGTGTCAGTGGGGCCATGTTCCCTATGCATGCACCAAAACCAGAATCGGTTCAGCCTCTCTCCCAGCTTCTGGAAGTTCCTTGGTTTCTGGCAACATAATTCCAGTCTTCTTGTGTCACTTTTCTTCTTGTGTGCATCTCCAAATTCTCCCTTTTTCTAAATACACTAGTGGTTGGATTAGAGGCCCACCCTATTGCACTATAAACTCAATAACCCCATCTACGATGACCCTCTTTCCAAACAAGGTCACATTCTGAGGTACTGTCACTTAGAACTTCAACAACAACAACAACAACAAATTTCAGAGGACATACTTCAAACCGTAATTGAAGTGTCCTTCAAAAAAATCTTATTTCAATCTTACATGGGAGTAAGATTGCATTCCAAGCTGTGAATTCCTTCTTCACATGATAGTCAGACAGTCCGACCTTCTGTTCACTTTAGCCATTTCAGCAAAGGAAAAGGGAACTCCTAGCTCTGACAGAACTGTGACCTGTCATTGACACACAACTACTTACAGCTGGGGCTGAGCATCATTGCTAGCTACTCCCAAGACCCACTTCCATGTAAGCTCCATGCACTGGAAAGAGACCTCTTGTAGCCATTACAAGTGCCATTTCAATGGTCTCTACTGCTTACATGGTGCTACTTTTCCAAAAGCCCAGCTTTCTCAGCTTCCTCCTAGATATTGAGGACTGCTATGAATAGCACCTTTTCTTCACAGGATATATATGTATACACACATTTTGTTTATTAATTGACTGTTTCTATTCTTTGAGATTTAGATTACAAATTTCAAAATAAAATAGAATATGAAAACAGATCTCTTATGTTTTTCTAGAAAGCAGCAACAAATGAGAAGCAAAACTTTCTTCCCCCCCCACAAGAAAAACACCTATACAACTACAGAATGGAATGCCAGAATTCTTTATGCCATACAAAAATGTTAATCTATTGTTTTTCACACTGTCATCTAGTACAACAATCATGATCTGAACAAGTTTATAGCTCATGTCGCTCTTGACCTCATAGATGAGAACATGTGGCTGTTGAACAACATGTACTTAAAACTGTGGACAAGTTCAAAGAGTAGTTTGTGTCAGCATTCAACACTGCAGACCATATCTGTACATGTTTAGTATAGATAAACAAAGTTTGGGTTCACAAACTAGAAGAACATAGAACAACACTGCAGACCATATCCATACATGTTTAGTATAGATAAACAAAGTTTGGGTTCACAAACTAGAAGAACATGGAACACAGATGCTATGCTCTGAGTCTGCAGACTTTGCAGTCAGGCATAAGTGTAAAAGTTTTCATTTATGGGGCTGCATTTCTCTTATTGGGGGAGGGGACATATTATAAGACAGTTAATTATAAAACTAAGTTTTATACACACAAAAAAGTTTATCTGAATCATATCAGCAGTTATTTTACTTTACTGTATAGTTATTTTCTCACTTTAAAAGCTTATGTGCTCTTTACGATAAAACTAAGCTAATTTTAAACTCAGTTTTGTATTCAGTACTTCCATGATGAATATACTGCATGTTTCTAATTTGAAGACTATTGCATCAAGGAACTTTTATCACTCTACACTACACCACAAGACCAGTGGAGGGCACAGAAATTATATATAAGTAATTGCATCCCAGAAAGTAATACTGCTAAAAGTACTCAAAACAAGTTTTAATGAGTAGTGTTCTCAACATATAAGAAAATAATGTTGAAGCAACACCTGGCAGGTAATCCTGACTATCACATTTGGTGACAAGACTTGAATGTGTATCCTATTCAAGGCCCATCGTTCTTTATTTGCACCCTTGGCCACAGTCCCTACTGCTCTTCTGGGGCCTTGTTCCATCAATTAACATCTCATTTCTGGGATCTTGGGTCAATCCAGTAATAACTGTAGGAAATAGCCACCCAGGAGAATACTTGTAAATGCCACCTCTTGGAGCTTCTGATTTCTCTTAAGGATACTCTTTTTCTGAAAAATGAGGGCTTCAGATTCTTCTTGATAAGCTGTCTCAAAATCATTTCAGAGCATAGCTAATTCCATCTTATACTCTCTTATAACTTCCCCAAAAAACTTCAACTGCAAATTTATTTAGAAAAATAAGAGTTCCAGTCATTATACTATAAGAACAGTAACAGAGTCTCTCTCCACAGCTGGGCTCCACATTAATGATCTGTCCAAATATATTTTATTATTTTCATCTACAGTTTTATAACATTTACTGTATTTGTATAACTCAATCAAAAGGCATAAACAAATCTCATTAGAAAAATATTGCTATGCACTATGGTAAAATATCGAGTTTTTATTAAATGTTCCAGGTATTTTTTTAAATATACCTAAGATTAAATCTTTAGATGACAAACAAAAACATGACTCTTGTTATCTGTAACAAGATAAAGATTACCTTTTGACACATCTCTGCCAGAAGTTGCTTTTCTATTTCTCTCTTATATTCATTTAGCTTTATTTTTTTTTTTTAAGTTTTAAATTTTTTTTTTTTTTTTTTTTTTTTTTTTTTTTTTTTTGAGACAGAGTCTCGCTCTGTCGCCCAGGCTGGAGTGCAGTGACCGGATCTCAGCTCGCTGCAAGCTCCGCCTCCCGCGTTCCCGCCATTCTCCTGCCTCAGCCTCCCGAGTAGCTGGGACTACAGGTGCCCGCCACCTCGCCTGGCTAGGTTTTTGTATTTTTTAGTAGAGACGGGGTTTCACCATGTTAGCCAGGATGGTCTCCATCTCCTGACCTGTGATCCGCCCGTCTCGGCCTCCCAAAGTGCTGGGATTACAGGCTTGAGCCACCGCGCCCAGCCATTTAGCTTTATTTCTAAAGACTCAAAGTTTATATACTGAGGATAAGCATCTGCCAACTGATCATCATCAGTAAGTAGAAAGTTGTCAGCTATTAAAAAGTAACAGGTCAAATTAGAACACAGAAGCATCATGAGGTACATAAGAGCCCAGACTTCTCATTCAAAAGTAAAGAGTATACTTAGGGGAAAGCATAGGTGTCTCCAATTTACTTTGAAATACAAAAAAACAAAACAAAACAAAACAAAAAACACTGTAAGATAGATGAATGAATATGTGGACAGATTAAAATGATGAAGCATATATAATAGACAGATATTTCACTGAAATATCGGTGGTAGGTATCTAAGTGTTGACTAGAATTGTTTCAACTTTCCTATATGTTGAAAATGCTCAGGCATTTACCACCATCCACCATGCCCAGCTTATTATTTATTTATTTATTTATTGGAGAGACAGAGTCTTCCTATGTTGCCTGCCCAGGCTGATCTCAAACTCATGGCCTCACGTGATCCTACTGTCTAGGCCTTCCAAAGTGCTGAGATCACAAGAATGAGTCACTTTGTTTAGTTATAGCTTTTAAGAATAAATCTGAAAAATGTCCTTCCCAAGCATGTTACAAAACCTGGAAGGAATAAGGAGGAATATTTATCAATCTCACTACATAAAAATTAAAAGTTTACATATGGCATAAAATAAAGAAAAATAATACACTGGAAAAAATACTTGCAATAATATGGAGGCATAGCCAGGACTAAAATGATGACCTTTTAATATTGTTAAGCAGCTCTTACAAATTAGTTAAAGCAAAAGAGAACAAAACTGAAAAATGGGGGAAAACATGCACAGATTAGAGAAGAAAATAAAATGTCAAACAAATATGAGCAAGATTATCAGATGTTGAATAAACATGAACAAAATCATAAATGCAAAATAATGAAACAAAGAAATCATTATTTTGCCTATATAACACCGTTAAGATTAAAACTTTGATAACGCTAATGTTGGCGATGGAGTGGAAGTATAGCTATGCTCATTCACTTGGTAGAGGAATGTGTCAGTGCTTATATATATTTAAAATGCAAGTGTGTTTTAATCTACTCATTCCAAATCTGTCAATTCACACAGTCATACTTTTGCAATAACACAAAGGGTGCACGCTGCATATTGGCTGCCTCTATTGGAAAGGAGCAGACAATAAGACAACTAAATCTCCATCAATAGGGGAACAAATATTTACTTTAAAAAATAATTAGTGTCAATATACTGCTACAGACAGATATATTGGTGGATAGAAAAAGCCAAACAACAACAACAACAAAAAAAAAACTTCACTTCCCTAGAAGCGCATTTCAGCAGCTTATTCTTGGGATATGAAGTATAGGAACAAATTCTGCCAATTCATCACACCTCTGTGGACTGTTGGAAAATATAACCAAAATATTAAACAACAAAAGACTGCTTTTATGTTACAAACATATCCAAAGGTAAGCCTGTTGCCACTAAAAATGACGATTTCAAGAAACTTTTAAGGAAGCAGAGAAATGTTCACACCATATAACTTAAATTTTAAGAGGATATATACATAGGATATATCTACACAATTTAAATGTAAAATATGCTCTTGAAATGCATATTGCAATGAAAACACATTGAGTAATCCTATTGCTAGCTGTTAATCCAAATATAAAGTATGCCTACAGATGTTTGCTGCTCAAATTAAATATTCAGGCATATCAATATACTTTAAAGATGAAAGTGTTCATTGCCCAAACTATTAAAAAGACACACTAGTGTTTTCTATAAGATGTCAAGGTCCCTCATCCAAATGTATTACAAACCCACTTGCTAGTTTAAGAACCTGTAAGCCAGATTTATAAAATGGGCCTAATCTTACTAAAATGTGTTCATTATATAAATGCTTTCTGCTCCTGTGTTTATGTCAGTTCAATTTGAACGTACTCCATTAAGTCAACTCAAACACAACATATTCTCAATGGTTTCAAAGACACTGTAATGTTTCAGGATTGAGTCTTGAAACCCAAACATTGGATGAATTTAAATGTGAACTACTTGTTACAGGTTACACTTTTAAAATTATGGAACAGATAAAGCTAATTCTGATACTTCGAGTGTGCCAAGTCCCCCCACATCCTTCAACGTTTGGTGTACCTTTTCTCCTGCTCATCTTGACTCAACATGTCACACACAGGGAGCAAGTTGGACTAGAAGACAAAATGGTTACAGGTTACCCTGCGGGTAGAGGGAAGATTACCTGGCGGGTAGTTTCGGTGAACTACAGAAAAAAGCCGCTGGGGAAGCCCTGAGAGGCTTAGCAGTGAAACGGGTTTTAAGGAACATCAAGGAGACTTCATTTCCACCTGTCCCCAATGAGGTGCAGTTGTGTATTCCTAAGTCATCAGGCACCAGCCTTCTCCCATCAACAGCTTCCTCCCAAACCTCCTCCTTCCCCCAGTCACGGCCTGAGTTGAATGCCCAGCGCACAATGGACAAGATGAGGAAAATCTCTGCCCTCAGAGCCTTGCCTCTGTCTCAGGGGAGTAACATACTCACAAGTTTTGGAGATTGGAATGAGGGCATCTTAGAAGAGAGGCCACATTCTGTTTGTTCCCCACAGCTAGACATTTGGAAACGATCCTAGGTTCCCCTGTTGTCCTTAATTTCCCAATTTAATCTACTATCTAGTTCTGTGTAGCTACCTCCTCAGGGCCTCTGGTACAAGTGTTGCTTAGAGATTCTTCAAAGACCCCTGTTTAAAGCAATGAAAAAATCAAGCAGACCATGAACACACACTCATGCCAATACAGGTATATCCGTCATGACAGTTGCTTTATTTTCATTACATATTGGAATCCTAAGTAATACTTGTTCTGTGGGTGAAGGGAAGGTGGCAGTTGTCACAGACATTTTATTAAAAAATATTGAAATTGGGCTGGGCACGGTGGCTCATGACTCTAAATCTCAGTATTTTCAGAGGCTGAGGTCCACAGATGACTTGAGGCCAGGAGTTCAAGCCCAGCTTGGGCTGTAGGGTGAAACCCTGTCTATACTAAAGTTACAAAACTTACCCTGGCATGATTGTTTGTGACTTTAATCTCAGCTACTCAGCAGTCTGAGGCAGGAGAATCTCCTGATCCTGGGGCGTTGAATTTGCAGTGAGTCAAGGTTGTGCCACTGGCTTGGAATCTTGGATCTAGACCTGTGCTGTCTATTGCATAGCCACTATCCACTTGTGCCTACGCTGGTTTAATTAAAATTCAGTTCTACAGTTACAGTAGCCACATTTTTAATACGCACTCACTGGCTTTCATATTGGACAGCACAGATGTACAACATTTGCATCCTTGGAGAAAGTTCCACAGATTGGACAGTGCAGAATCTCACCTTTGCCCAATACCCTCAAGTCTTTGCTAAGTGATTGCAGCTATTCCCTTCCCTTCCTGTGACAATGGGGTCATTTTCTCCCAGGATGTCCCACTCTTCCACTTCACCTGTCAGTTTTCTTTGCCAAAATTGAACAAAAAATTACAGCCTTCTTGCTACTTCAGCTGTTTACAAAAGCAAAATCAAATTAACAACACACAACAAGCACGGACTGTGTATGAAGTAAGCTCTGTCTTCTACCCATCTGTGTAGTTGGAAACAGTACTCCAGTGCAATTGTTTTTTGAGTTCCCTTCTGTCCGTCCTCCTGCTGACTTAGCACCATGTTGCTCACCCATTTGTGGCTTCTTAAATAGGGATGAGTGTGTGGATGCATGTTATCTCCCTTACACACTGACACACCCACACTCACACCCACACACACATACAAACCACACACACCCAAACACATACAAATACACACTTGCCCCTCCTTTTTTTTGGCACTGCTGCTTCAATGTTTGTGCTGAAGAAAGTAACAAGCACTTCCTTTGGCAAACTTCACCTCTAAAATTTAGCCCAACAATAATTCATAATATCATTGTTTACTTTCTTCAGTTTTGAACTCCCCATCCTTTCTCACATCACATTCTTTGGAGAATTATTACTAGTTCTTCTAGTTTTTCATAGCTGTTATGTCATGTCATTCCTGCTTATCTTTATTATCCCATTTTTCTATATCAATCTGTTTTTCATCTATTTTCTAAAGCAGGGGCAAAGGTTTTCTTTGGAAGACCAGATGGTGAATATTATTGGCTCTGTGGGATACCCTGGTTGCAGATAAAAACTTAACTCTGTCATTGAAGGGTGATAGTAGCTTAGATGGCAGTGGGAAAGTTGACAAGGCATAGTCCCCCACCTCACATGGTAGTTCTGGTCACATTGCAAGGAAGTAAGAGCTAGATAGAACCTAACTTCGTTGGATTTCAAATCCCTTGTGTCAGAAATACAGAGAGTGGGCCTGGCTTGTAGCTCAGGCCTGTAATCCCAGCACTTTGGGAGGCAGAGGCGGGTGGATCACGAGGTCAGTTGATCGAGACCATCCTGGCTCACACGGTGAAACCCCGTCTCTACTAAAAGCGCAAAAAATTATCCAGGTGTGGTGGAGGGTGCCTGTGGTCCCACCTTCTAGTGAGGCTGAGGCAGGAGAATGTCATGAACCCAGGAGGCGGAGCTTGCAATGAGCCAAGATCCCGCCACTGCACTCCAGCCTGGGTGACAGAGCGAGACTCTCAACGTCTCAAAACAAAACAAAACAAACAAACAAACAAAAAGATACATACAGTGGTGTTACCATTGAGTATAACCATCCATGTTCCCACCCATCCATCGTTCACCTATATTTTAATATTTTATTTATCTGTTCTAGAAGCTGTGGAATTGCTTATATTTTTCCCCAGTTTCTCATAGATTTATTTCTTTTGCAAATCTGCTGAAGTTTTTTTTTTCTTTTTTCTCTTTTCTTTCTCTTCCTTTCTTTCTTTCTTTCTTTTTTTTTTTTTTTTTTTTTTTGAATCAAGGTATTTTAGCTTACTGCCACCTTGACCCCTGCTGTGGTTATGTGATTCCTCCCCGTCAGCCTCCAGAGTAGCAGGAACTATAGGCACACACCACCACACCCATAAGTTTCAGTATATCTATAAAGATGTATTTTTTGTAGAGATGAATTTCTTCTTTTATGTTGTTGCTTTGGCTGTTCTCAAACTCCTGGGCTCAAGCAGTCTGCCTGCGTTAGCCCCCCAAAGTACTGGGATTACAGGCATAAACTATTACACCCACCCCAATCTGTTAAACTTAGTTGTAAGATCTCTCAGTGCCTCAGAATTTCTTCCTTTATGGATTATTTCTTCCATCCTTTATAGAATACAAAACTTTCTTCTTTATAAATTGGTGTATCAAGTGACATATAATGGTCTCTTTTATTTGCAAGGACATATATGTGTAGCACAGAGAGTTTAGGTAGAAAGAAGACAAATAGAGCAGAAAGTGCTACATTGCCTCTCTTTTCTAGGTAAGTGACATGAGGGAGAGTTGGTTTTAGCTTCCCCTAATGGATGTCATATGGAAAATTCTAAGGCAAGCTAATTAATTCCTTGGTCTTCTCACCACTTTGTATGGTCCTTAACTTACCATCTACCTCTGTTAAATTTTGTGTCAGTGCTGGTGCTAACACTTCTCCAGTCCAAGTGAAGTCTCGCTTACTCCATCAGACACTCAGGGTCCCTTGAGCTGAATGTGCCATACTTTCAGATCATGAGAATGTTGTCTGTGATTTTATGTTAGAAGTCTTCTAGTTTTCTTATGGAAATACATAGGATTCTACAGAAATATCACAGCTTTATCATTTGTTTATTAGAGATGCCATGCCACTTCACTAGTATGTGGGAAATGGTGACCAGCTTAGTGGTATCTTCCAGGTTTAAATTAGAAAGCAAAACAAAAGAAGAATTGTACACTTCCCTTTAGTCAGCTTTGAATTTCAATACTAACTGCTAAAAATATGTACTATTATTTACTTCATTAGGAGCCACATATTGACTACCATGTCTAGGAGCTTCCACTTTGTAATTATTGGCCACTATTATAATCCAGCTGTTGGCATGGAGTCTTTGCCAGCTGGGCCGGCAGAATCCAAACTGCATATGGAGTCTTAAATTTCATAAGAAATTTTATCATATTGTAATAATACAGTGTAATGTGATTTTAGAATTGGATCTGGTCTGAGGAGGTAAATGGAATCTAACAAAATTAAATGAGGTTTGCTGTGGGGTCCCAGAGACTGAAGGAAGCAAGCTAGGGAATATCCTGGGAGTTGTTTATGTTTACTTAAATTCAGCACAGACTACCAAGACCTCTGACTTTCCCATGATATTCGATTCACTATGTCACCCATTGTGAATTGCTGCCGCTTTCGCACTTAGAAACCTAGTCCACCTGTAGCAAGCTGTGGCCTTGAAATGTCATCCATGAGTATGTAGGCAGTTTTCATGAATCATATTTTTCATCAGGACCTACTGGGGTTCATCCATTAAAATTCAGGCAGTTTTCAGGAATCATATTTTTTCCTCAGGACCTACAGGGTTAAAAAAGAACCTCAGTGACCCTCAGTGGCACTTCCTTTCTGGGTCATACATGCATGCTTTCCTCTGAGTGAGCACCTAGGCCATGCACAGGAAGCTGAAAAGCAGCACCAGAAGTGATGACACCTGACTTTCTTCTCAAGAATGTTTCCGGAAACCAGGCTTGGTATGAGAACATGCTGCCATTCATAGTAAATAGGCCATAGATTTTTGATATGAGAAGAGTCCAATTTATGTTCCCAATACATTGCTGACATGTTTGCACTGTTTCTCTCAAGCACACAAGTCAGCTTTAATGACCTTTAAGGAATTGATATTGTAAGTAACTTACAATGTATAATGTTTCTGTGTGTGATATTTTTCAACTATTCAGGACTTGCTCCCGAAATATGAGAGACAGAATTATGTGCCAGGTGTTGTTGTGATGTTATTTTCTCTTATTATGGAAACCCTACTCATTAAAACGTGTTTTCAGTACTTGCAGCAGTATTGACTTCCGGGATGTAGCTATAATTTCTATGCACTCCGCTGGCCCTTTGGTGGACAAAGCAGCACTCCTAAAAATAATTTGTTGCATATGTTGATTTTAATTCTTTCTCCTGCTACCATTCACCTTGTTAAGGCATTTTCACAATTTGCTCCTAATCTTTCAGGATTAATCATCATTGTAAAAGAAACCACTGCGTGATCGAATCTCAAAAACATCCATTTATCCAAGGATTCACTCAGGTTTGTCGTGACAGCGCGAGTGAAGGAAAACATGCTTTAGATGTCCGAGGGTTTTGGGGGCAATTGGCTACCCTCCTCCAGTCCAGGATTGGGAACAGCTTCCTTGGCAAGGAGACTGTCTCTCTTTCTTGTGACTGTTGTAACAAAGTACCAAAAATTTAGTCACTTTGGACAGTAGAAATTTATTGCCTCATGTCTGAGGGCCACGGTCTCAAATCAAGGTGTCAATGTTGCCATGCTTCCTATGCAGGTCCTAAGGTAAGGGTCTGTTCAGTTTCTCTCCCAGCTTCTGAAAGTTCCCTGGCTTGTGGTATTGTAAGTCCAGTCTTCCTGTGTCATTTTCCCGCTCTGTGCATCTCCAAATGTTCCCTTTTTCTAAATACGCTAGTGATTTTCTTAGGGGCCCACCCTACTCTAAAATTACCTCATCTGAAATAACCACATCTACATGTAAACTGTCTTTCCAAGTGAGGATATATTCTGTGATACTGTGACTTAGAACATCAACAAAGGAATTTTGGAGAGAATCCACTTCATCTCCTAACTGGGGTGTTATTTTAAAACTATATTTTTTAAAGAAAGAATTACATTGGTGTAAGATTGCATTCCAAGTTGTGAATATCTTCTTCATATTATCTTCAGAGGGTTCCACCTTCTGTTCACTTTAGCCATTTGAGCCCAGAAAAAGGACACTCCCAGCTCTAACAGAACATTTTTTACTTTTGTTGACACAGATCACTGCTCATAGTGGGGGCCAAGTATCATCTCCAACTATTCCCAGGACCTGCTGCCATGTAAACTCCATGCACTAAATAAAGGCCTCTGTAGCCCATCCAAATGCCATTCCAACTGTCTCTACTGCTTACCTGGTGCTACTTCGTGCTAATTTGCATAAACCCCAGCCCTGTCAGCTTCCTCTCAGACCTTGAGACCTGTTATGAGTGGCACCAGCTGTCCACAGGATTTATGTGTGTGTGTATATGTATCATTTATTAATTGGCACTTTCTGGTCTTTGAGGTTTAGATATGAAGTTTAAGAATAGAATAGAATGTGAAAACAGATCTCTTGTATGTCTCTTGATGATAACAAAGCAAAATCAAACATTTTTTTTTTCCGCACAAGAAAACCACCTATAGAATTTACAGAATGAAATGTCAGCATTCTTCATTCCATAGCAATATATTAATCTGCTGTTTCTTGCATTGTCATTTATGACAACCATTGTCATGTGCACCAGTTCATAGCTCATGCTGCTCTCGACCTCATAGATGAGAACATGTGGATTTTAAATAACATGTACTTGAAAAGTGTGGACAAGTCCAACAAGTGGTTTGTGTGAGCATTCATTACTGCAGGGCATACCTTTACCTTTTTAGTAAAGATAATTACTAAAGTTTGGGTTCACAAACTAGAAGAATATGGAAAACAGATGCCAGGCTCTGAGACCATATGCTTCACAATTTGTATGAATGTAAAAATTTCCATTTATGAGGCTACTTTTGTTTTATTAGGGAAGAAAATATTTTGTTGAACAGCCAATTTTTAAACTAAGTCTCATACACACCAAAAAGTTTATCTGAATCATATCAAGGATGATGTTACTTTATTTTATAGTTATTTTTTCACTTATAATACTTGTGTTCCCTTTCTGATAAAACCAAGCTAATTTTAAACCCAGTTAAAGTATTCAACTCTTCCATCACAAATTCATGGTGTGCAACTAATTTGAATAATATTGTATCAATTAACTGGTGGCTTTTTGTTTTTTTTATTTCTAAGGAAAGTATTGCTTAGTTTTGTCACATATGAGATTTATTATGCTTCATAGCCTAAGGCAAGAAGATGAAATAAATAACTTCTTTACTGATGTTTATGATTTACATATAAAAGTCAGATGTGTTCTCTAGTTTTTAAAATTTGATGATTGGACAAAAGATTTGATCTGGCCTTTTGAAGGAACTCCCTTAGGCTGCACAGCTTACCTTCCAGATGGCCTTTTCTCACCAGAACTATCTCTGTCAACTCCCTTTGCAAGCAAGTCTTCACAGCCAGTCGGGTAGGTATTTAGGAACACAACTTAGGACAGCTATTTGTAGAATATTGCAAAGGCAATTTGTTTTTATGTTTTACCTTTTATTGTTCATAGCTGATTTTATAAGGGAACCCCAAAGAGAGCAAGCAAGTAGACTGTATAAGAGATAACTAATTCAAAATGTAATCTGAAATGTTTCCATCTACTTTCAAATAAATTGCTGTGCTATTAATAGAGACCATGAACTGGCAAGAATTGAGTTTTCTACGCTCAAATAATTATTCAAGAAGAATGGTGCCACTTGTTTATTTGGTTTGTTTACTTTTGATTTTGTTATTGCTGTTTTTTGTTGTTGTTGTGATGAAGTCTTGCTCTATTGCACAAGCTGGAGTGCAACAGCATGATCTTGGCTCATGGCAACATTTGTCTCCCAGCTTCAAGTGACTCTCCTGCCTCAGTCTCTGGAGTGGCTGGGACTACAGGTTCCAACACCACGTGCGCTGAATTTTTGTATTTTCAGTAGAGACAGGATTTCACCATGTTAGCCAGAGTGGTCTCCAACTCCTGACCTCAGGTGATTTACCCACCTCTGCTTTTCCAAAGCCCCGAGAGTACATGCATGAGCCCTGGAGACTGTCCCAGGTAGTACATTTTAATGTAACAATCCAAAAGTAAATGTCAGAGTCAAGATTTGGTAGATAGATTTAAAACTAACATATTCTGCAGTTGGGAATGAAATGTGATAGCATATACATTCACATTAATTCATTTATAAATGTAGATATGTTATAAAAATGTATAGACAGTCTACACAGCAGTGCTCAAGAACCCGAGGAAACACATGTGCAGTGCTAACTGTCGCATTTATGCTTCTGCCGGTGGCTAGGAATAGTGGTCCTGCTGATTATTTCCTTTCCCTCAGAGAGTAAACCATTGATATTCATAGATGAAAAAAGGTGTAAGGCAGTTTTTAGGAGTGTTGTCAAAGAAAAGCCAGGATTACAATAACATTTGTACTCAGCCTTTTAGATATGTCAAAGATGTCTATTTAAGCCAAGGAAAAGAAATCGAGCAGATATACACTCATATCAATGTAGGTACTTTGGTCACAGCAGTTGCTTTACTTTTATTATATACTGGAATTCTCAGTAATGCTTGTTTTGTGGGTGAAGAGAAGGTGGAGGAAGTCGCAGAACTTTCATAAAACTTTTGGAATTGGCCTGGGCATGGTGGCTCATGCCTGTAATCTTAGCATTTTTGGAGGCTGAGATGATACACCAAGGAGTCTGGGAACGCTCTCTTTGTTTCTATAATAAGATCTTACTGTAAAACAGGTAATGTTCATTGAAAATGAGGTTATACAACCTGTGCTAATGGTGAGCATTTGAACAATTTTGTTACATTCTGAATTAACTTTAAGAAAGTCCTTCTAAGTTTTGTCTTGTGTCCTTGTGTGAAATTGCTCCCATCATTTTTACCCCATTTATTTGATTTTTAACACAGAGATGTTTGTTCCAGATTGTGGTACTTTAATATTCATTTTTAAAGTGCAGACTGGGTGTGGTGGCTCACACCTATAATCCCAACACTTTGGGAGGCTGAAGCAGGTGGATCACGAGGTCCAGAGATCGAGATCATGGTGAAACCCTGTCTCTACTAAAAAAAAAAAAAAAAAAATTAGATGGGCACGGTGGCAGGCGCCTGTAGTCCCAGTTACTTGGGAGGCTGAGGCAGGAGAATGGCCTGAACCCGGGATGTGGAGCTTGCAGGGAGCCAAGATTGTACCACTGCACTCCAGCCTGGGTGACAGAGTGAAATTCTGTCTCAAAAAAAAAAAAAGAAAAAAAAAAAAAAAAAGGCTGTCCATCACAGCTGTTTTTGTTCTATTTCCCCTACTGGTAATGTCCAAACTAGGATGATGTCTTAACCTGTTATACAGCACTCATATTGAAATAAAATAAATGTCAGAGCTAAGGGTGCAGAAAAAGGCAAGACTCTTCTAGAAATCTGGGAGTAATTTCAGCAAACACGTATATTTTAATACAGTTGTTCCTGCCCTCAATGAGTATCTAATACAGAGGTTTCTGATGAAATCCAGACAAGAGCATCAGGGTGAGTGACAGCAGGAAGACATACCTCAGCTGTTTACAGTGGCACACTGAAAATAGCATTTTTCCTTGCTAATGAAGGTGAGATAGCATACTGGGTGTATATTAGTAAAGTTAAGTGCCAAATTTCATGTGTGACTAATTCTTCGAAGGAGCTGGAAGGAGCATTATGCCAGACCCCTAATGTGGGCTGCAGAGAAAACTATTGCAGGTGTGAAGGTGTGAATGAGAGCACTGGGGCACAGGTGTAGAGCTGTCAGCTGATAGATACAAGATGATCATGAGGAAAGATAAGCTGGCAAAGCTTCGATCGGGTAGGTGATGTCCCTTGCAGGCTCTCTAACATAAGAGCAATGAAATGAAATTAGTCTTAAAATCAGGCTCCCCTTAGCACATGTATGTTGCACTAAGTTGGTTATCTGCTTTAGTGCTCCAGAAGTGATCCAGAAGACAAGTGCATACAGAGTTTTGTCCTCCCGTTATAGCTGGAAACTTCCTAAGATACTTCCTTTGGCATAGACATACATACTCTCAATCTCTGTTTTGTCCATGCTGTACTTGTGATCTTTAACAATTCAGTCACTTCAATCACTTCCCAATTGTCAGTCCAGAGTTTCAGAAAGCACTGACTGTCCACACAACCTATCACTGGGTACCACACAGATGCTTTTCTCTACTTATCATTTTACTAGTCCACATGACATGTTTATTTGAGAAAACTTACATGCTGGTATCATAATATAAAAGTGAAAGCTTAGGTTTATCCAGAAACATAGTTTTCTTTTAAGACAAGAAACAGTAGGAATGTTTTATCTTCAACTAGGAAACTTTCCCCAAGCGTGAAAATTAACAAAACTATTTATTTGAATGGAATGGAACTGTAATTTTGTATCCTCTACTCAGCACATTTTAATTGATACGTAAGTTATTAAATGCACATTTGTCTATTCATCAAGTTCTGTAGTTAGCCTTTTTCTGTAAACTGAGCTCTCTCTATGGAAAAGCTTTGCATTCGTAGCTTGAATCTAGCTGGATATATAACAGACTGTATGAAGCAACCTCTGTACCACTGGGAATCACCCTTCCTTCAAACGATGGAGCATCATCTATGGTTCTGTCCAGGGTGGCTCTGCAGCTGCTTCTCACTGCTCCTGCTGCCATACTTACCACCTGCTTTGTTCTGCTACCATTTCCTATCATATATTTTATAAAACGCTTCCAGATGAAATACTGCATGAAACCAGGAAGATAAATGTTTTGATGTAATTTTTAAAAACTCTGCTCCCTATATGAGAGCCACCACCCTCACCCAGCATGTCCTTTGATATCCCCATCGCTCCCCAGTTGCGGGTCTCATCCACATTCAGTCCAAGCTTCCTTTGGCTTTCATAGAATCAGATAGTCATCAACTGCACAGAATATGAACATCCACAAGAGGCCACAATTTGCTTTATCAAGTCTCATCATTGCAGGAAGGAGTTTTTTGAAACAAACACAAAAATCCTTGAAAGCAAGTCACTCAACAATGTTCAGTAACAGAGAAGACAGTAAGTAAATACATGGCCTAATAAAAATGTCTTATTTACCCTCTGACAAAGTACAATCCTTCTTAGTATTTCCCCTGAGAGTGATAAATTCAGCTTGTGTCTTTGTTAAAAAGGAGTTGCTTAACTTCAACTAGGAGACTTTCCAAAAGGTTGAACAATGTCAGAGAAATATTAACTATCCCATTACTAGAATTGTAATTTTGTATCCTCCACACACACATTGTCACTGTTAAATCAGTTATCAAATGCAAATTTGTCTTTTCTCCAAGCGCAGTAGTTCGCCTTTTTTCTTAAAAGTGAACTCTGTCAATGGAAAGGCTTTTTATTCACGGACAGCTCGAATTTAGCTGGATGTGTGACAGACTGTATGAAGCAACTCTTGTACTACTTTTGGCCGTCCCTCCTCCTGGGGCTGTGAAATATGATCTATTTTGGTAGAAGTTCATTAATGGTAAACGAATGATGAGTAATTACTAGAGTAAATCTAATGATATGTAGAATGAAAACTAAGAAAAAGGTTAAGCCATTTTGAAAAGAATAAAGAAGTAAAGTAAATAAGAATGCATTGCAAATACATTAGATTCTAACCTTTCATATCTAACATTATAGCTTTAGGAAATCATTTTATTTCATGAAGAATATGAAGATAATTGCATAAAAATCCTGTACATATAAAAATTAGTTTCCCATTTTTTTCCAGGAAAAAAATCCAAATATAAATTCTAGAGTAGTTTCATTTTAATTATAATTAAAGTGTTGGTCATCTCATTTATAAGATTTCTAATTTGCATATGTAAATCAAAGAAACATTTTTAGACAACCATTACAATTTATAAATGTAAGGTGCCTTTATTGAGAAAATATATTCCTCTATGAGTGGATGTGTCCCTTCTCCCACCAACTAATGACACAGCAATATACACTCATTGAATTTTATTAGTAAGTAACACACTGCTACAAACAATAATTCTCTTCTCCATGTCCGTGATTTTGTGTACATGTGTGAGTTGGTTAGAATGCATCTGCCTTATCTCTAACATTCAAGAGCAAGATGAGCTAGGCTTGGGTTTTCGGTGAAGGTTGACCATGCCTTTGTGCATCAAGTGATCTGACATATCCTCAGATGCAAGAATTTTTGAACCCCTTCCTCAAAGGCTGTGGCCATATTTGTGGCATCTTTTGCACTTGTTACGATGTAAGGATAGTCGCTATTCTCCCTGCATAAGCTTCGTTTCTTCTATAAACACCTGCAAAAGGAAAGCTCTCGGGTTCTTCCACATCTGCGTAATAGATGAACTCCTTCTTCCAGTTACTTAAGTTCTGGAAGCTTTGTGAATCGTTGATATAAAAGTAAACAGACAACTGTCAGAATCTCTGTAAAATGACATCCTCAGTCTTTGGAATCTCTCCTGACCTGCCGTGTCACAAACCTTCATGGTAGCAAAATGTCCATCCCTTTCAAATCTTGTTAAAAATTCCACATCTATTGCATGGAACAGCTGAGTATCAAACGTATTAGTTACATGTCTGTTCATAAACGAACTCCTCCCAATCCCACTATCTCCAAAGAGAATTACTTTTAAAAATGATGAATTTCCTGACACTGTTCATCTCAAGAACTTCAAGAACCCTGAAAAATAAAAAGTCAACATAACATTCCTTTTTACCTACTTATTCTTCTGTATGAGACTATGAATATCCACATTTAGTTGAAATAAAACACAGTCCCAGGGAAAAAGTTATAAGACTGGTTGTTTACTGAACACATAGCCATGTGTGGGCTACTATACTTACCATCATTCTCTAAAAAAACTAAAAAGGGCTCACTCTTCTCCTTTCTCACACCACAGCTGTCTGTGAAGTTGGCACTTTAGCCTAAATGTGACATAAAAGCTCTTGTTATGAACAGTGAATCTATGATAAGCCCCTCTCTGCTCGCAGTAAGTCAACTTCAATTGATTAGAGCTGGATAAGAGATGAAAGACTGTGTGTTTCTGATAGAGCAAGATTTATACTTTAGGGAGAATGTTGATGACAAATGTAATGGAAGTTAGTGTTGAGAGAGCAGGAAACTTTATAGTTGTATCTGGGCCAAAAAGAAGAGCCAGATTTTTGCTGTGCATGTTGGTTGACACCTGTAATCCCAGCACTTTGGGAGGCCAAGATGGGTGGATCAAGAAGTCAGGAGTTCTAGACAAACATGAAAAACATTCTGAAACACTGTTTCTACTAAAAACACAAAAAATAGTCAGATGTGGTGCTGTGTGATTGTAAACCCAGCTACTTAGGAAGCTGAGGCAAAAGAATCCCTTGTCCCGGGGAAGAGGAGGTTGCAGTGAGCCGAGATCGCACCCCTGCACTCCAGCTTGGGCTACACAGTGAGACTCCATCTCAAACCAACAAACAAAGCAGGTTTAATCTTTTCACGTTATCCCATAGTCCTTGGAGACTTTCTTTGTTCCTGTTTACTCCTTTTTCTCTAACCTTTTCTTCATGTTTTATCTCATTAAGTTGACCTTCAGTGGCTGATATCCTTTCTTCCACTTAATCGATTTGGCTATTGATAATTGTGTATGCTTCATGCAGTCTTTGTAGTGTGTGTTTTTCAGCTACGTTATGTTATTTATGTTTTTTTTTAATTTATTTATTATTATTATACTTTAAGTTGTAGGGTACATGTGCATAACGTGCAGGTTTGTTACATATGTATACTTGTGCCATGTTGGTGTGCTGCACCCATCAACTCATCATTTACATCAGGTATAACTCCCAGTGCAATCCCTCCCCCCTCCCCCCTCCCCATGATAGGCCCCGGTGTGTGATGTTCCCCTTCCTGAGTCCAAGCGATCTCATTGTTCAGTTCCCACCTATGAGTAAGAACATGCGGTGTTTGGTTTTCTGTTCTTGTGTTTGCTAAGAATGATGGTTTCCAGCTGCATCCATGTCCCTACAAAGGATGCAAACTCATCCTTTTTGATGGCTGCATAGTATTCCATGGTGTATATGTGCCACATTTTCTTAATCCAATCTGTCACTGATGGACATTTGGGTTGATTCCAAGTCTTTGCTATTGTGAATAGTGCTGCAATAAACATACGTGTGCATGTGTCTTTATAGCAGCATGATTTATAATCCTTTGGGTATATACCCAGTAATGGGATGGCTGGGTCATATGGTACTTCTAGTTCTAAGATCCTTGAGGAATCGCCATACTGTTTTCCATAATGGTTGAACTAGTTTACAATCCCACCAACAGTGTAAAAGTGTTCCTATTTCTCCACGTCCTCTCCAGCACCTGTTATTTCCTGACTTTTGAATGATCGCCATTCTAACTGGTGTGAGATGGTATCTCATTGTGGTTTTGATTTGCATTTCTCTGATGGCCAGTGATGATGAGCATTTGTTCTTGTGTCTGTTGGCTGTATGAATGTCTTCTTCTGAGAAATGTCTGTTCATATCCTTTGCCCACTTTTTGATGGGGTTGTTTGTTTTTTTCTTGTAAATTTGTTTGAGTTCTTTGTAGGTTCTGGATATTAGCCCTTTGCCAGATGAGTAGATTGCAAAAATTTTCTCCGATTCTATAGGTTGCCTGTTCACTCTGATGGTAGTTTCTTTTGCTGTGCAGAAGCTCTTTAATTTAATGAGATCCCATTTGTCAATTTTGGCTTTTGCTGTCGTTGCTTTTGGTGTTTTAGACATGAAGTCTTTGCCCATGCCTATGTCCTGAATGGTACTACCTAGGTTTTCCTCTAGGATTTTTATGGTATTAGGTCTAACATTTAAGTCTCTAATCCATCTTGAATTAATTTTCGTATAAGGAGTAAGGAAAGGATCCAGTTTCAGCTTTCTGCTTATGGCTAGCCAATTTTCCCAGCACCATTTATTAAATAGGGAATCCTTTCCCCATTTCTTGTTTTTCTGAGGTTTGTCAAAGATCAGATGGCTGTAGATGTGTGGTATTATTTCTGAGGACTCTGTTCTGTTCCATTGGTCTATATCTCTGTTTTGGTACCAGTACCATACTGTTTTGGTTACTGTAGCCTTGTAGTATAGTTTGAAGTCAGGTAACGTGATGCCTCTAGCTTTGTTCTTTTGACTTAGGATTGTCTTGGAGATGCGGGCTCTTTTTTGGTTCCATATGAACTTTAAAGCAGTTTTTTTCCAATTCTGTGAAGAAACTCATTGGTAGCTTGATGGGGATGGCATTGAATCTATAAATTACCTTGGGCAGTATGGCCATTTTCACAATATTGATTCTTCCTATCCATGAACATGGTATGTTCTTCCATTTGTTTGTGTCCTCTTTTATTTCTCTGTGCAGTGGTTTGTAGTTCTCCTTGAAGAGGTCCTTTACATCCCTTGTAAGTTGGATTCCTAGGTATTTTATTCTCTTTGAAGCAATTGTGAATGGAAGTTCATTCCTGATTTGGCTCTCTGTTTGTCTGTTACTGGTGTATAAGAATGCTTGTGATTTTTGCACATTAATTTTGTATCCTGAGACTTTGCTGAAGTTGCTTATCAGCTTAAGGAGATTTTGGGCTGAGACAATGGGGTTTTCTAAATATACAATCATGTCATCTGCAAACAGGGACAGTTTGACTTCTTCTTTTCCTAACTGAATACGCTTGATTTCTTTTTCTTGCCTGATTGCCGTAGCCAGAACTTCCAACACTATGTTGAATAGGAGTGGTGAGAGAGGGCATCCCTGTCTTGTGCCAGTTTTCAAAGGGAATTTTTCCAGTTTTTGCCCATTCAGTATGATATTGGCTGTGGGTTTGTCATAAATAGCTGTTATTATTTTGAGGTATGTTCCATCAATACCGAATTTATTGAGCGTTTTTAGCATGAAGCGCTGTTGAATTTTGTCAAAAGCCTTTTCTGCATATATTGAGATAATCATGTGGTTCTTTTCTTTGGTTCTGTTTATATGCTGGATTATGTTTATTGATTTGCGAATGTTGAACCAGCCTTGCATCCCAGGGATGAAGCCCACTTGATCATGGTGGATACGCTTTTTGATGTGTTGCTGAATCCGGTTTGCCAGTATTTTATTGAGGATTTTTGCATCGATGTTCATCAGGGATATTGGTCTAAAATTCTCTTTTTTTGTTGTGTCTCTGCCAGGCTTCGGTATCAGGATGATGTTGGCCTCATAAAATGAGTTAGGGAGGATTCCCTCTTTTTCTATTGATTGGAATAGTTTCAGAAGGAATGGTACCAACTCCTCCTTGTACCTCTGGTAGAATTCAGCTGTGAATCCATCTGGTCCTGGATGTTTTTTGGTTGGTAGGCTATTAATTATTGCCTCAATTTCAGAGCCTGCTATTGGTCTATTCAGGGATTCACCTTCTTCCTGGTTTAGTCTTGGAAGAGTGTAAGTGTCCAGGAAATTATCCATTTCTTCTAGATTTTCCAGTTTATTTGCATAGAGGTGTTTATAGTATTCTCTGATGGTAGTTTGTATTTCTGTGGGGTCGGTGGTGATATCCCCTTTATCATTTTTAATTGCGTCGATTTGATTCTTCTCTCTTTTCTTCTTTATTAGTCTCGCTAGCGGTCTGTCAATATTGTTGATCTTTTCAAAAAACCAACTCCTGGATTCATTGATTTTTTGGAGAGGTTTTTGTGTCTCTATCTCCTTCAGTTCTGCTCTGATCTTAGTTATTTCTAGACTTCTGCTAGCTTTCGAATGTGTTTGCTCTTGCTTCTCTAGTTCTTTTAATTGTGATGTTAGAGTGTCAATTTTAGATCTTTCCAGCTTTCTCTTGTGGGCATTTAGTGCTATAAATTTCCCTCTACACACTGCTTTAAATGTGTCCCAGAGATTCTGGTATGTTGTATCTTTGTTCTCATTGGTTTCAAAGAACATCTTTATTTCTGCCTTCATTTCGTGATGTACCCAGTAGTCATTCAGGAGCAGGTTGTTCAGTTTCCATGTAGTTGAGCGGTTTTGATTGAGTTTCTCAGTCCTGAGTTCTAGTTTGATTGCACTGTGGTCTGAGAGACAGTTTGTTATAATTTCTGTTCTTGTACATTTGCTGAAGAGTGCTTTACTTCCAATTATGTGGTCGATTTTGGAGTAAGTACGATGTGGTGCTGAGAAGAATGTATATTCTGTTGATTTGGGGTGGAGAGTTCTATAGATGTCTATTAGGTCTGGTTGCTGCAGAGATGAGTTCAATTCCTGGATATCCTTGTTAAGTTTCTGTCTCGTTGATCTGTCTAATGTTGACAGTGGAGTGTTGAAGTCTCCCATTATTATTGTATGGGAGTCTAAGTCTCTTTGTAAGTCTCTAAGGACTTGCTTTATGAATCTGGGTGCTCCTGTATTGGGTGCATATATATTTATGATAGTTAGCTCTTCTTGTTGAATTGATCCCTTTACCATTATGTAATGGCCTTCTTTGTCTCTTTTGATCTTTGATGATTTAAAGTCTGTTTTATCAGAGACTAGTATTGCAACCCCCGCTTTTTTTTTGTTCTCCATTTGCTTGGTAAATCTTCCTCCATCCCTTTATTTTGAGCCTATGTATGTCTCTGCGTGTGAGATGGGTCTCCTGAATACAGCAGACTGATGGGTCTTGACTTTTATCCAGTTTGCCAGTCTGTGTCTTTTAATTGGAGCATTTAGTCCATTTACATTTAAGGTTAAGATTGTTATGTGTGAACTTGGCCGGGCGCGGTGGCTCAAGCCTGTAATCCCAGCACTTTGGGAGGCTGAGACGGGCAGATCACGAGGTCAGGAGATCGAGACTATCCTGGCTAACATGGTGAAACCCCGTCGCTAATAAAAATTACAAAAAAAAAACTAGCCGGGCGAGGTGGCGGGTGCCTGTAGTCCCAGCTACTCGGGAGGCTGAGGCAGGAGAATGGCGTGAACCCGGGAGGCGGAGCTTGCAGTGAGCCGAGAGCTGGCCATTGCACACCAGCCTGGGTGACACAGCAAGACTCCGTCTCAAAAAAAAAAAAAAAAAAAGATTTTTATGTGTGAACTTGATCCTGCCATTATGATATTAACTGGTTATTTTGCTCGTTAGTTTATGCAGTTTCTTCCTAGCCTCGATGGTCTTTACATTTTGGCATGTTTTTGCAAAGGCTGGTACCGGTTGTTCCCTTCCATGTTGAGTGCTTCCTTCAGGGTCTCTTGTAAGGCAGGCCTAGTGGTGACAAAATCTCTAAGCATTTGCTTATCTGTAAAGGATTTTATTTCTCCTTCACTTATGAAACTTAGTTTGGCTGGATATGAAATTCTGGGTTGAAAATTCTTTTCTTTAAGAATGTTGAATATTGGCCCCCACTCTCTTCTGGCTTGGAGAGTTTCTGCCGAGAGATCTGCTGTTAGTCTGATGGGCTTCCCTTTGTGGGTAACCCCACCTTTCTCTCTGGCTGCCCTTAAGATTTTTTCCTTCATTTCAACTTTGGTGAATCTGGCAATTATGTGTCTTGGAGTTGCTCTTCTCGAGGAGTATCTTTGTGGTGTTCTCTGTATTTCCTGGATTTGAATGTTGGCCTGCCCTACTAGGTTGGGGAAGTTCTCCTGGATGATATCCTGAAGAGTGTTTTCCAACTTGGTTCCATTTTCCCCCTCACTTTCAGGCACCCCAATCAGACGTAGATTTGGTCTTTTTACATAATCCCATACTTCTTGCAGGCTTTGTTCATTTCTTTTTCTTCTTTTTTCTTTTGGTTTCTCTTCTCGCTTCATTTCATTCATTTGATCCTCAATCGCTGATACTCTTTCTTCCAGTTGATCGAGTCGGTTACCAAAGCTTGTGCATTTGTCACGTATTTCTCGTGTCATGGTCTTCATCTCTTTCATTTCGTTTATGACCTTCTCTGCATTAATTACTCTAGCCATCAATTCTTCCACTTTTTTTTCAAGATTTTTAATTTCTTTGCGCTGGGTACGTCATTCCTCCTTTAGCTCTGAGAAATTTGATGGACTGAAGCCTTCTTCTCTCATCTCATCAAAGTCATTCTCCGTCCAGCTTTGATCCGTTGCTGGTGATGAGCTGCGCTCCTTTGCCGGGGGAGATGCGCTCTTATTTTTTGAATTTCCAGCTTTTCTGCCCTACTTTTTCCCCATCTTTGTGGTTTTCTCTGCCTCTGGTCTTTGATGATGGTGATGTACTGATGGGGTTTTGGTGTAGGTGTCCTTCCTGTTTGATAGTTTTCCTTCTAACAGTCAGGACCCTCAGCTGTAGGTCTGTTGGAGATTGCTTGAGGTCCACTCCAGACCCTGTTTGCCTGGGTATCAGCAGCAGAGGCTGCAGAAGATAGAATACTGCTGAACAGCGAGTGTACCTGTCTGATTCTTGCTTTGGAAGCTTCCTCTCAGGGGTGTACTCCACCCTGTGAGGTGTGGGGTGTCAGACTGCCCCTAGTGGGGGATGTCTCCTAGTTAGGCTACTCAGGGGTCAGGGACCCACTTGAGCAGGGAGTCTGTCCCTTCTCAGATCTCAACCTCCGTGTTGGGAGATCCACTGCTCTCTTCAAAGCTGTCAGACAGAGTCGTTTGCTTCTGCAGAGGTTTAGGCTGTGTTTGTTATTGCCCTGTCCCCAGAGGTGGAGTCTACAGAGACAGGCAGGTTTCCTTGAGCTGCTGTGAGCTCCACCCAGTTCGAGCTTCCCAGCAGCTTTGTTTACCTACTTAAGCCTCAGCAATGGCGGGCGCCCCTTCCCCAGCCTCCCTGCTGCCTTGCCGGTAGTTCACAGACTGCTGTGCTAGCAATGAGGGAGGTTCTGTGGGTGTGGGATCCTCCCGGCCAGGTGTGGGATATGATCTCCTGGTGTGCCTGTTTGCTTAAAGCGCAGTATTGGGGTGGGAGTTACCCGATTTTCCAGGTGTTGCGTGTCTCAGTCCCCCTGGCTAGGAAAAGGGATTCCCTTCCCTCTTGCGCTTCCCAGGTGAGGCAATGCCTGGCCCTGCTTCAGCTCTCGCTGGTCGGGCTGCAGCAGCTGACCAGCACCGATCGTCCGGCACTCCCCAGTGAGATGAACCCAGTACCTCAGTTGAAAATGCAGAAATCACCGGTCTTCTGTGTCGCTTGCGCTGGGAGTTGGAGACTGGAGCTGTTCGTATTCGGCCATCTTTCCTGTTATTTATGTTTATCTCTTAACTCATTATTCCAGTTAGCAATTTCCCTGACCTTTTTTTGAGGTTCTTAGGTTCCTGGCATTGGGTTACAACATTCTTCTTTAGCTCAGAAGAGTTTGTTATTACCCAACTTCTGAGGCCTACTTCTGCCAATTCCTCAAACTTATTCTCTATTCAATTTTGTTTTTTTGCTGGCGAGGAGTTGTGGTCTTTTGGAGGGGAAGAGGCATTCTTGTTTTTGGAATTTTCAGCTATTTTTGTCCTTTGTGCATTTTTTAGACCTTTGATCTTTGATGTTGGTGACCTTTAATTAGGTTTTTGTTTTGTTTTGTTTTTGTTTTTGTTTTTGGAAATCCTTTTAGTAGATGTTGATACTATGCTACTATGCCTTTCTGTTATTAGTTTTCTTTCTATCAGTCAGGCCCCTTTGTTGCAGGTGTGCTGGACTTTGTTGGGGGTCCACTTCTGACAGTTTTTGCCTGAGTATCACTATCAGAGGATGCAGAAAAGCAAAGATTGCTCCCTGTTGTTTCCTCTGAAAGCTTCATCCCCCAGAGGCACCCACCAGGTGCCAGCCAGGGCACTCCTGTATGAGGTGTCTGTCAGTCCCTGGGGAGAGGAGTCTCCCAGTCAAGAGGCATGGGATTCACGGACCCACTTGATGAAGCAGTCTGTTGGAGATCTTCAGCTCTCTTCAGAACTGCAGGCAGGAAGGTTTAAGTCTGCTGAATCTGTGCCTACAGCCGCCCTTTGCCAAAGGTGCTCTGATTCAGGGAGATGGGAGTTTTATCTATAATCCCCTAACTGGGGCTGCTGCCATTCCTTCAGAGATGCCCTGACAAGGGAGGAGGAATCTAGGGAGGCAGTCTGGCTACAGCAGCTTTGATGAGCTGTGGTGAATTCCTAGTGACTTTATTTATACTGTGAAGGGAAAGTCACCTACTCAAGCCTCAGTATTGGTGGACACCCCTGTCCCCACCAATCTCAAGCATCCCAGGTTAGCTTCAGACTACTGGCTGGCAGCAATAATTTCAAGGTAGTGGATTTTAGCTTGCTGGGCTCCATGGGGGTGACGTCCACTGAGCTAGACTGCTTGGCTCCCTGGCTTCACCCCCTTTTAAGGGAGTGAACGGTGCTGCCTTTCTGACATTTCAGGTGTCACTGGGGCATGGAAACAAACAAACAAACAAAAAACTCTTCAAGGTAGGTCAGTATCTGCCCAAACAAATTTTTAGTTTGTATTAAAATGTACATTTTTATGTCTTCTTACAATTTTTAACTTTTTACTGTTTTTATATACCTTGCATGAAAATTTATGTTTAGCACTTTCAATTACATGGTATAATGTAACTTTTAGCCATTTTAACTTCAATGCAAAATGTGTTAAGTTTTTGTTTGTTTCTTTGTTTGCTTTTTCTGTAAATGGCAGTAACACTAAACCTTTCTCATGGGTACAAGTGAATGATATATTTACAAATTCACATACTTAACAATTAGCACTTCCGGGAAGCTGGATTTGCTATAAAGATATTTTGAAAAATGTCTGTTTTGTTCTAGATGTCCCCAGACAATAGACAGAAATTTGGAATCCTCTTTATGAAAGAAGAGTTATGCTGAGAAAGCCCTGTTCATCCCCAGCGTTTCCTCTAGCTTAGTCCCATTGGTCCTTAGACAGCAGGCCAGACTTTCTCCAGTTCCAGGAGAAAGCCAGGAAAAGGTAGATCTTACCAGATGGCTGAATTAATGTTGTATGTTGGATATTCTAGTTGGAATTGGCGGAGGGACTGCCAGAATGGAGCTACATGAGGAAGAGAGAGCAAGAGAATGAGAGAGATAGAGATTGACAGAGAGAGAGAGAGTGAGAGAGAGAGAGAAGAGGGAGCCAGTGGTAGGAAGTGAAATACCTAATGCTGGTGGTCAGAGGTGGATTCCTGAAACTTGAGGGTTTTAGAGCCCTCACCTGAGCCTTCCAGTTCCCTTCAGGTCTGTTGTCCCTCTCACAACACTCTCTTGATGGGTAAAATGAGAGAAAAGAGATAGGGCAGGTGGCCAGAGACTCTCAGGATCTAGGAGTTAACTTAGGATAAACTGCCATGGCCCACAGCTTCCTGGGATGCAAGGGAGCTTGTGCTCCCAACACCAGTCCCAGTTTTCAGCATCAAATGTAAGAATTAAAAAAGAGGAGAGAAACCTGAAGGATGGCTTGACAGTCAACAGAGAGGTTTATTTTGAGTCAAACGGAGAGAGGTGGCTGGCCAGGTTTAGTCAGAGCCACACTCTGTTAGCAGACTAAGAGTTTTTCACAATTCAGTCTCAGAGAGTTTATCAGAGGCTTGGACTGCCTCTTTTTCTCTTTTGTTGTGGTTATCTGACAAAGAGAGTTGTGTTTCTGTTTTCATACATCTTTCTGGAGTTGCAGGCATGTCCTCCATGTCTGCTTCTAGATTCCCTATCTTAGTGCACCTGAAGGCAAAGGAATGTACTTCTTATTGGTAGTCAGAAGGGAAGTGATTTCCTTGAAATTCATGAGGCTGAAAAGAGAGCTGGAAGTTAAAGTGGCACTGTTTGTTCAGGATGAAGGTGCACCTGCTCTATCACTTTGTAGTCAGGTAGGTGCACAGCTACTAGTTTTGTTGTGTTTTTTGGAGCAGTTATATACCTAGAAGTAAATTTTGTTGTCTGCAGATGCAAATCAGAGAGCTTGTATGACTCTATCTGATGTATTTGCCATACACAAATGCAGGCTTACACACATTATAACACCCGTGATTTTTAAAAATTATTTTATGGTAATTAATAGTGATTACTTGGCACTCTGAAAAACAAGAGTAAATATTATTGTGTATTGAATATTCACATTTTTAAAGGAATTTCCTAAGGTTTATATTTTTAAAATTTACTTTTCTAATGTTAAAATGAATGGTATTTTATTAAAAATAAAACTCTGTCATAAAATTAAAATTACTGATAATATAAATAACTAAATGGCTTAAATTATTCTCCTGAATTTGTGGAAGTGTTGTTGTTGTTTTAATTAGAGCAGCGTATAAAATCTACAATAACATTTAACACAGCTCTTTATTTTCTCTCTCAAAAAGGAATTGTATTTAATAATTTTCTTTCTGAGATGTTTGCTCTTTATGAGAACAGAATTCGTTTTATACAAATAGAAGCTGTTTTGTAATCTTGATTCTATTACACCAGTGAATGCTTATTTTTTTCACAGAAATATAACAACTTGAGCAAGAGTGATCAGATATTAAGAGGAGTATTGAATCTCCAGAGAAGAGAAGATTCAGGGCATAGGGATTAGATTTACAGAAATATAGTTTGTTGTTTGTAATGTATGCCAGTTCAGGTAAGATATTTTAATAATTTTATATCAATGATGTTTTTATTTTTAAAAACTAAATGAGGAGCACATTTTTATAAAGCTATAAAATGAAAAGTGTCCTAAAGTACAATCAATATTCCATATATATATACACATATTAAAATGTACTGCCAATGTGTGCAACTTTAATGTATTTCATATATTCTCAGGTTATTTATGCACTTGTTTCATTTTTCTGGTAATCCTTAAGAATAGATATTGTGTCTGATTGATATTATCTTTCTCCCTCTCTCTCTCTCTTTTTTTTTTTTTTAGATGGAGTGGCCAGGTGGAGTGCAGGGGCAATATTTCGACTAAACGCAAACTCTGCCTCCTGTGTTCAAGTGATTCCTCAGCCATGGCCTCCGAAGAAGCTGGGACTGTGTATATATTCGTTCTTTTGTAGAGACTGGGTTTCACCATGTTGGTCAAGATGGTCTCGATCTCCTGACCTTGTGACCTGCACACCTCGGCCTTCCAAAGTGCTATGATTACAGACTTCAGTCACTGTGCCCAGCTGATGTTATCTCTTAATGTTGCTTTTTGAAAAGTACTGGCTTCCAGGTCATGTCTCACACTATCTAAACCAGAATTTCTAGAACTTGGAAAGGAATCCATATCCTTAAGGGATCCCAATTGTTTGTTTTTCTTGCTAGGTTTAAAAATGACTTTCATGAGAAACTTAGCATGTATGTATGTTTTGTTTCATTTAAGTAAAGTAAAAGATATTTAGCGATAATGTAAATAATTCACTTAAATTTTTTGGTGATATTAGCATAAATTAAGAAATGCAATTTTAAGTAAATCTCTCTTAGGGTAGCCTGATTTTTCTTACATCAACCTATTGCACAGTAGTACTAAAGACATGGATATATTGTCAGAAACACACAACAAAAATATCTGTAGTGTTTTCAGTGTTATTTATATTGATTTTATGAGTTAAAATGAGGGCAAATTTATTACAGATGCTGTTATCCAATTAGAACATCTGTAATTCGCGGTGTTAGTGCAACATTTCAAAATTACTAATTTATGGATATAGTTAAAATTTAATTACTAGTTAATATCTCAGTGATGTTGATAAATATTAGGTCACATTTATGTTAATGATCGACTCAGAAAATTAGCCGATCGTTTTAAGTAACTTGTTAAATCTTTTACTAACAAATATTTTACTAACAAACTAAGTTCTATGGTCACACATTCCTGTAATGAAAATGTTATTTGTATTATTAATATTTACCTTCAAGTGGAAATAAATTGTCCCTTTACTCTTCCTCCTCTGACCATATCTGTGCTTTGCTTTTCTCAGCCTTGTCTCACTACATCTGAGATGCTGGGATACTTTTAATAGAGAAGGAGCATATATTATACAAACATAAATACAATATTTATTTTACATTTAAAAGGATCATACTTAGAACTCACAAAACTTTTGTTTTGCAAACTTTAACTTGAGATTTTAGCTACTTATACACAACACATGATTGGTTTATAATATAACCTGTTTAATTTTAATTAACAAGGTTCAGTATACATTTAGATATCTTAAGGCATTAGACAGTGTGTTTTAGGGTTTAGGAATTTTTGAATTTGAGGAAACTGAGTCAACACACTTGCATCACATTGTGTACCATTCCTTGTAAGTCCCCCAAAGTACCCAAGGATCAAATATACTAATGTTTCTGTGAAGAGAAATGAAAATTCCCTTTAAGGTGAAGGGTACATGAATGCAGACTTAAATAGCTTCTCTCAATTAAGTATATATTACATCAGAAACTGAGTTACCTACCAAACTTATTATAAAAAGTCTTACTTAATTGAGCTTTTTGAATTTCAGATAAATTATTTTGAATCTGCCTTAATTATGATTTTGAAAATGCAGTACGGAATAAACAGCCCAGGTGAGATACAAAGCATCATAATAGACAGTAAAAATACAAACAGTTCTGCTGTCAATTGTAGGGACTATGTGACTTAGATTTGGAGAGTAAATAGCATCTTGCAGTAGATAACGGTTGCTTTGTTAAGTTTAAAAAAAAAAAAGGTAGTCAGTGGTTACAGATTTAATGTTGGCATAACTTGGCATTTTAGCAATTATGTGAGATATTCAGTGTGACTTGATAAACCATTAGAGGACCACAAATGACATAAATTAGTAACATCTCATTGGCTATAGCATAGAAAATTTCACAATAGACCACAGTAAGGAAGTATTCAAAATTACCTGTAGAAAAAGATGTGCATGCTCTATATTAGAAAAACTGGCAATGTAGAACATATGTGTTGATAGAATTACAAGCTCTTTATAAGTTACAATAGGCAGGTATTGGTACTTGGATATTTGAGGGAGTTGAGCAGTTAAGAGATGTTAACACTATGTCCCGGGTATGATTTGATAAGTTGAGGGAATAGTAATGCAATATACTGATAGAAAAAAGAGAACCTATTTGAGTGGATTGCATTTTAGAAGCATATGGGACACCAAATAAAAAATTGTAATGGGGAGTTGGATACACATGTCCAAACTTTGGACTCACCTAAAAGGATCCATGTGTTACTACAGATGTAACAATGAAAAAAAGTCATAGAAAGGAATGTCCTAGAATGGAAAATTTTTAAAAAAGTGTTAATGTTAAGAAGGTAGATAATATTAAGTTACCCCAAAACAATCCATAGCCTCTAAATAGTTAGTTTAATTGGCATATAAGAAGAAGAGTTTTGTGTGTGTATGTGTGTATTTTGTTTTGTTTTGTTTTTTTGAGAGAGTCTTGCTCTGTCGACCAGGCTGGAGGGCAGGAGTGCAATCTCAGCTCACTGAAATCTCCACCTCCTGGGTTCAAGCAATTCTGTGCATCAGCCTCCTGAGTAGCTGGGATTACAAGGGCCCGTCACCATGCCTGGCCAGACTGGTTTTGAGAAAAATGATAATTTTAAAAAAACTGTGGTTATGATAAAAACAGATTTTTAGCCTTCATCTAGAATTCTTACTTGTGTCATCTGCAGTAAAATAAGCCTAAGAATTGCACCACAATTAGTTGCCCAAGTATGCCAGGAGACTTAAAGTTTTATTGTTGTAGGATTTTAGGAACAAATCATACTATGTATCTGCAAACTCTATACACACATGCTCACACACACACACACACAAACACACAATTTTCACTCAATAGACATTATAATAAGCTCATTGAAAACCTGATGATAAATGAAAGTTATTATAAATCTGTAGAACAAAATGATTAAAGGTTAGTGATAAACTTAAATTTTAAACAACTGAAAATATTAGGTTTTAACAATTAAAATTTTCTAATTGTTCTTTGGTCCACCATCATAAATTTCAAGCAGGTCAATTAATGTTGTACAATTGACATTAAGAGTTCTTATCAATGAGATTTAATTCATGCCACATCTCATCCAAGGAAGTGATTACAGTAAAGTTATACATGTTGGGTTAGTGTGAAAAATAGCGGCTGTGGATTAATGTGGGTTTTATGTATGAATTTATTATTCTCCTTAAGATAAGCATGAAATGTTTCACGTAATTAATATTTAATCTATTCAATAGGCAGCATTAAACAGATATATATCAACATCTGCTCTGTACCAAGCACTGTTCGAGGCAGCAGATAACAATATAGGCAAAGGTAATACTAATCCAAATTGCACATAAAAATATTTGATACTATTGATAATGTGGCAAATGACATGATTTTCACTTTATTATAATTTTTTTCCTTTTTTTCTGTGTATTTTTTTAATTATACTTGAAGTTCTAGGGTACACATTTTAATTATACTTGAAGTTCTAGCACAACACACGGGTTTGTTACATACGTATACGTGTGTTATGTTGCTGTGCTGCATCCATCAACTCATCATTGACATTAGGTATATCTCCTAATGCTATCCCTCTCCACTCCCCAATCTCGGTGTGTGATGTTCCCCTTCCTGTGTCCAAGTGTTCTCATTGTTCAATCCCTACCTACAGGTGAGAACAGTTGGTGTTTGGCTCTTTGTCCTTGCGGTAGTTTGCAGAGAATGATGGTTTCCAGCTGCATCCATGTCCCTACAAATGACATGAACTCATCCTTTTATATGACTGCATAGTATTCCATGGTTTATATGTGCAACATTTTTTTAAATCCAGTCAATCACTGATGGACATTTGGGTTGGTTCCAAGTCTTTGCTATTGTGAATAGTGCCGAAATAAACATATGTGTGCACGTATCTTTACAGCAGCGTGATTTATAATCCTTTGCGTATATACCCAGTAATGGGATGGCTGGGTCAATTGGTATTTCTAGTTCTAGATCCTGGAAGAATTACCACACTGTCTTCCACAATGGTTGAACTAATTTACAGTCCCACCAACAGTGTAAAAGTGTTCCTATTTCTCCATCTCCTCTCCAGCACCTGTTGTTTCCTGGCTTTTTAATGATCACCATTGTAACTGGTGTGAGATGGTATTTCATTGTTGTTTTGATTTGCATTTCTCTGATGGCCAGTGGTAATGAATATTTTTTCACGTGTCTGTGGGCTGCATAAAAGTCTTCTTTTGAGAATGTCTTCTCATACTGTTCATCCACTTTTTAATGGGGATTTTTTTTTTCTTGTAAATTTGTTTTAGTTCTTTGTGGGTTCTGGGTATTAGCCCTTTGTCAGATGAGTAGACTGCAAAAATTTTCCCCCATTCTGTAGCTTGCCTGTTCACTTGGATGGTAGTTTCTTTTGCTGTGCAGAAGCTCTTTAGTTTAATTAGATCCCATTTGTCAATTTTGGCTTTTGTCGACATTGCTTTTGGTGTTTTAGACATGAAGTCCTTGCCTATGCCTATGTCCTGAATGGTATTACCTAGGTTTCTTCTAGGGTTTTTATGGATTTATGTCTAACATTTAAGTCTTTAATCAATCTTGAATTAACATTTGTATAAGATGTAAGGAAGGGATCCAGTTTCAGCTTTCTACATACGGCTAGCCTCTTTACCCAACACCATTTTTAAATAGGAAATCCTTTCCCCATTTCTTGTTTTTATCAGGTTTGTAAAGATCAGATGGTTGTAGATGTGTGGTATTATTTCTGAGGGCTCTGTTCTGTTGCATTGGTCTATATCTCTGTTTTGGTACTAGCACTATGCTATTTTGGTACTGTAGCCTTGCAGTATAGTTTGAAGTCAGGTAGCATGATGCCTCTGTCTTTGTTCCTTTGGCTTAGGATTATCTTGGCAATGTGGGCACTTTTTCGGTTTCCATATGAACTTTAAAGTGGTTTCTTCCAATTTCTGTGGAGAAAGTCATTGGTAGCTTGATGGCATCGAGGTATTTATGACAAACCCACAGCCAATTTCATACTGAATGGGCAAAATCTGGGAGCATTCCCTTTGAAAACTGGCACAAGACAGGGATGCCCTCTCTCATCACTCCTATTCAACATAGCTTTGGAAGTTCTGGCAAGGGCAATCAGGCAGAAGAAAGAAATAAAGGTACTTAATTAGGAAAAGAGGAAGTCAAATTGTCCCTGTTTGCAGATGACATGATTGTATATTTAGAAAACCCCATCGTCTCAGCCCAGAATCTCCTTAAGCTGATAAGCAACTTCAGCAAAGTCCCAGGATACAAAGTCAATGTGCAAAAATCACAATCACTCCTATACACCAATAACAGACAAACAGAGAGGCAAATCATGAGTGAACTCCCATTTACAATTGCTTCAAGAGAATAAAATACCTAGGAATTCACCTTACAAGGGATGTGAAGGACCTCTTTGAAGAGAACTACAAACTACAGCTCAAGGAAATAAAAGAAGACACAAACAAATGGAAGACCATTCCCTGCTCATGGATAGGGAGAATAGACATCGTGAAAATGGCCATACTGCCCAGAGTAATTTATAGATTCATTTTATTGTAATTTTTAAGAGAGTAAGATAATGAAATATGTACTATAATTGTTACAACAAGCCTACCCATATTATTCTTTACCTGAAATAATTAGATTATAAAAATTACTTTTTTCAAATGAAATTCATATTATAAATGCTTCTATAGTAAAAACAAAAATCCTGGCTTCTAAATTGGAGTATAATATGATTATATTCAGTAAGATACATGGTATAGGGAAAAAACTATTTTATTTATCTGTCATTGTAATGAAAAAAGACAGAAGTCATTTTTGCAATTTTTAATATTGACTCCTAAGAACAGTAAACAGTTGGCAGTCTAAATTTGTTGCACTGCAGTCAGCACTGAAAGAAAATGACTGATCATTAGCAAATCAGGAAAATTTTATTGTTGCCATTGAAAACTGCTTTACCAATCATATGTGTGCCTGTACTATTAGAATTTAAATCAATTTTGTACTGCCAATTTATACCATTGTTTTATAATCACGGGATCCTTGCTTTACATTCTAAACTGTTGTTTCTGAAAAATGAGTGAACAACAAGTTTTTTTTTTCTTAAAACAGGTAGTCTTCAAAGGATTCTCTTCTTTAGTAAAAATAAAGAGGAGAGTTGGACATGGTGGTACACTTCTGTAGTCCCAAGCATTTGGAAGGCTGAGGCAGGAGTATTCCTTGAATCTTGGAGTGTGAGGCCTCATTGAGATATCAGCTCTCATCATGCCACTGTAGTCCAGCCTCGGCCACAGAGCATATTCCTAGGTATAGAATAAAAGACAGAACGATGAAAAGTAATATAGCATTACTGTATTTAATTCACTTGTAGTAATGCGTGGATAGTATATTTAGCCAAAACATTTTAAATTTGTAATATGCCAAGAGGGCAGATATTTGAGTCAGATTGCTAGCTACCTCCTCAAATGGCTAAATCTGTAATATTTTGCAAAGTATTTCTCCTAACTGTAATTGATTTTTTATTTGTTAAATGGATTTCCTAATGCTACGCGCTTAGGTAACTAACTCAAGTATTAGTTATATTAACTCAAAAACTTGTTATGAATGGCACATATTAGGCAGTAAAATATAAGCTACTACTAGATATTACAAATTTTTTTTATCTGCTTATTTTTAAAGCTCATAGTGCACATAATAAAATTCCAGAAGACCTAGAATGGCTGTTAAATACAATAGAACGCTCTAAGAGTCAAAACCAAAAATGAGCATATCAGTGCATAAAATGTATGGTAGCTTTATTTAGTAGTTGTTTCATTGTTTACCATAGTGTTTTTCTCACAATTTTGTAGAAGCCTGTGTCAGAATTAAGAAATTTTTTATAAGAGAGTAATCATGGATGATTGAAATTAACATTTTAAGCTGATACTGAAATTTTTAAAAAATTCTATCACATTTATAGTTGTAGTTGTATTTTCGTTCTAAGGAAAATCGAAGTCATAAAAAGAAAATGGATACTTCCCTGCCAGAGGAGATATCATAATCACGATGGTGGCTTTCCCAGGACAAGGCAGATCTATTGAACTCTGGATGTGCTGACCCCTGCGGTTTACCCAAATGTGGGAAATGCAGCTGCATAATTTGTGGAAGTGAAGGACTGTATTTGCATTTTCCCGTGGAAAAATAAAAGAAAAGAAAGAAAAGAAAAGAAAAGAAAGAAATTTGACTCATTTAGTGGATATAGAAACTTGAAAGAAGACCATGTATTGGAAACAATTCAGTGTGCCTACAAATATTGGTCTCCTCCAGTAGAAAAGAATAAGACATCAAATGGCTATTTCTTAGAAAGATCAAACAGTGCTAGGATGACAGTTACAAATGCTTGAGAACTTTATCTAGCTAAGGGGATGGGGGAAAACCCCAAAGGGCAGCAGATAAATCTGGGAGAAAGAGAAGTAATTTTTAAATGTGTGAGCCTATGTTTATGTATTAATATTGCCCTTAAAATATGTATTTTATTAAATGGTTAGCATTGGTTTTCTTGGTCTTGAAAAGTCAATTTCCTTTTGGAAATGACTTGTGTGAAATGGACTAGAAACTATGTAGCTAAAACAACTCAGATTTTTCCTTGAATAATAAATCATTTGCAGGAGTTGTGAAGATGTTAAAGATGCCAGCTTGTCTGCATTTATTAAAAGTGTATTCTAAATGAAGAAAATTAAATAGAAGGTATAAAGTTACTTTTATAATCAAATTATCAATATTTTAAAATATGTATAATCTGCAGCCAGATGACCAAGGTGCCTTAGATGAGCGTAAGTCCTCTCCAACAGAAGATGCTCCATTATATCCTCATCCAACAGGCTTTATGTATCAACAGGTAAAATAAATAAATAAAGTTTTATTTTTATTTTTCAAACTAATTTCCATCTTTACTTATATGGTATTCAATTATTATTTTCTTATATATTTTGTAACATATTAGCTGTGACTGCAAATTTTTAAAAAATTATCTACGACAGCTTTGACAAGAGGATTACAGGAAGAATACTTTAAGTAGGGTCATGTTTTATTTTACCTTTGTTATATTTTCTTTGTAATTAGGTACTGCCTTGTCCTAGTTCATAAAAATGTTTGATATTTCAATAAGAGCATAAAGTGACTTATTTAGTCTTTCTCAAAATACACGGGCAGTAAAAATTAACAATTTTATGGGCTTTAATATGTAGTTTACAAAAAAAAATAGTGACCAAAAATATAAATAATAACCATTTATGAGCACTTCTAAGTTAAAACAAATATTTTTGTTAAAATATTCTGGGAAGATTAGCCACTACGTGTGTAATGGAATTTTCTTTATTTCTCTCTCTTTTCTTTTCCTTTTCTTTTCTTTTTTCTTTTCCTATCTTTCATCCCTCTCTCCCTCCCTCCCTCCCTCCCTCTCTCTCTTTCTCTCTTCCTTTCCTCCTTTCTTTCTTTCTGTCTTTTTTTTTTTTCCAATGGAGTTTTGCTCTTGTTGCCAGGGCTGGAATGCAGTGGTTTCAAACTTGGCCCACTACAACTCTCACTGCTGCGTGTTCAAGCAATTCTCCTGCCTCAGCCTCCCAAGTAGCTGGCATTATGCGTATGTGCTATCACACGTGGCTAATTTTATATTTTTGGTAGAGAAAGGGTTTCACATTGTTATCCAGGGTGGTATGGATCTCCTGACCTTGTGATCCACCTGCCTCAGCCTCTCAAAGTGCTGGGATTACAGGTGGTGAACTATGGCACCCAGCCAGCTTAATCACTTGAAACCTTTTCTTGTGCTGTAACAGTTAGTATGACTTCTCACCAAGTTCACATAGCCAAGGGATGGAATTACCTAAATTACAACAGTTGCCCAGAGTAAAAGCTGTATTGCTCAGAAACCTTATTTTTTTATAATCAGAAAAATATAAAACAGGGGAAAAATATATTTTAAAAAAGCTGATCTTTATTCTATGAGTTCTTCATCTTTAATGTTTGATAGTTTTATTTATTTTGAGATAAAGAACATTGAAATATTTTTAATAGAAATTCTAAAATATTAAAAGTAATATGCACAATTTTCATATGTCACAATGTGTGACATGGTAGATTGTAATTTTTGTGCTGGGGGCACTTTTGTGGTAGAATTTAGGTGACACTTCTAAAACTTGGCTACATCTAATTCCAGTTAAGTGCATATTATCAGAATGCACAGTACTTGGAAGTACCATTGAACCAAGATTTCTGAGTGCTTTGGTAGCCAGTCACAATTTTCCTTGAGAGCAGTAGGTCCCCTGGTTTATTTCCATATTATCTTAAAGCTTTTATTGTTAGATATATGGTTTGCTGAAGATATAAGTGCATTCTGATTTTAAATAATTCATATAATTTTTTTTCATTCGATGTAATATCTCTCTGTCCATTGTTGGAAAAAATGGGATATGAAATGTGGTGCATAGCATGAGGGACAGCAATTCGTTTGTTCAAACTGGTTACAATATACTATGTATTTATCTTTTTAGAGTATATAAACATTAGCATCGACCACTATGAATGCAAAAATTCAGTCTACGTTAGTCAAGAACTACAAAGACACTATCAGGGCTACTGGTATTGATACCTTGTAATCCAACTATGTTATGGGCCTTCCTATTTGGCCTATTGTTATTTGCAGTCTGTGTTTCTCTTCTGGCCTAGACTTAGATTTTGGAATTTCTGTTCCTTAGAGAGTACAAGAGAAATAAGTGTAGATTATCTTATCTCTGCATTACTGCTGCACCTCTACAAGGTCGCCACTTCAAGTGAATACATCATAATGTCCTGTTTCTAATCACCTCCCAATCATCCTCGAGAAGATTCTTCAAATGAGAATCAACATGTCCTTCTTTCATGTACTCCTTAAACTTTCACTATAATGTAGATGCCAGGATGTGACTCAGTCCATTGAAAGTCCATGTGTCACATACTGACATCTGTTTGAAAGTCTAGTTTTCTGTTGTTCACATGGCCAGGACATTGATTACTACTTACTACTCATAAATTCAAACAATTGCCTTTATAAAATAATAGTTTAATGTTTTTAATCCTTAATTTAAAGAAGAGCAGGCAGTTCAATCATAGAGCTAATTTGCTCCTTCCATCTTTAATTGTTTTTTTCATTTCACAGGTCTCTGTGAAAGCCTGCCAACAGGACATTGTTCATCCACCTTGAAACTGCCATTCGTCAACCAAGCAGGTTGTTATTGTCATTAGAGAGCTCTTCAAAGGGCACTGCCCATGTGATAGTGTGATCCAGTAATTCCTGAGATGGTTCCAAACTCGATGCTAGAAAATACCAGGCGACCTGCTCTTGAACAGGATGAGTATTTCCTTGCAATTCCCTGGTAACATTTTCCACTATACAGCCATTTTTTAAATGTTATTTCAGAAGTTTTCTGAGCACTTATCTTTAGGCTGTTTCCCTAGTTTGCCCAACACATTGGAGGTGTTGCAAGTTTTACAATTATTTTACGGTCTTCAGTCAAAGAAGCAGTCTCAACGCCAAAGCAAGATAGGCTAATAATTATCTTTCCAATGGCCCATATTTATCGTGGCATCCAGGCGTGCCCTGGACCACAATTTCCAACTAATGCTGAAAAGGGGCATGCGGGGGTTTTCTGCCACGGCCTCATTCTGCCAATGAACATGTTGCAAGTACTTCTAAAATCAGAATTTCAATCACAAAGGCCCATTGTGTAGAGAGAAAGAGCCTTTTCCCATTCAAAAATGGCCAGCTTTAGTGAAATTTCTTATTTAAATACACTACCATTTATTGTTATTTTAAATTGATGCATTATAATTTTACATATTTACAAAGTAGAAGTATTATTTTGATACATGCATCCAATGAGCAATGACCGCATTTTTAAATGGCATATTGGTAATTGGTATATTAATCATTTCAGTTGTATATGCCATATTTGTTTAAACAACTTTCCAAATCTAAACTTCTAGTTATTTTGAAATTTATAATAAATTATTCATACCTGTAATCTCCCTTCTACACAATCAAACTTTAGAACCTATTCCTTTTCACCATATTTTTTACCCATTAACTAATGGACATATTTGTTTACTCAATGTCTTTCACAGCCTATAATAATCTGTCATTCTATTCTCTACCTCTATAAGATCAACTTTGTTAATTCTCACATATAAGTAAGAACTTGCAATCCTTGTCCTTTATATTTCCTGGCAATTTCACTTAATATAATGTCCCTTAAATGAAGCCTTTCTTTTCTGAATTGTGTTGAGTTGATGTATTGAGGTTTTTATACAACTGAAATAATCACTCACCTATAATTTACCTTAACTGTTACCAAAATTCTTTAGGTACATATGATTGTAGTATGAAAACTGCTAAATGAACAAAGATGTCTTGAAGGCTTCCTAGGACATTAATACTGTATCCTTTTCTATCTCCTGTCTTACTTAAATCTGGTTTGTCTTCAAATAAATAAAAATATTGTAGTAAATAATCTTTGAGATCAACATTAAAAACCAATAAAAATCAGTAATGCACAATTTAAGTTTATAAATGTAAGCAAATAAGTTGAAACAATTACCAAAAGCTACTGAATAAAATGATATATATATATTTTATACTCCTAATTTTCAAAGTACTCAATTTACTATTTAATTCTTACTATGATTGCTTATTTCAAACATGGGCTATTATAACTGAGTTCACAGAAAAGTTATCAGAATAGAGAAGTAAAATAATAACATACACTAGAGGCTATGTAATATAGTAAAGTTTGATCAAGTAAACAGGAGTAAAGACAAATGAGTCCTCTGCCACAAGTAACTCTGTGGAATAAGTTACTTAGACTTTGTAGGATTCAGTATCTTCTTTTGAGAATAATGCTTTTTCCAAATTATGTAAGGTTATTTACATGATGAAATCAGAATTATTAACACTCAATAAATATACCTGTTAAATCTAATTGTGGAAAGAAGGGGAGTATAGTCAGACTCTCCAAAAGTCAAAACATGATTGTAGACATAGAGCAAAATACAGTTGGTTTACAAGTACCTAAGAGGTTTCTGTATGATTTTCCTTGTGTCTTAAGTTTGTGAGGAAGAAATAAACAACACCCAGTTCCTGCCCTGGAGAAGCTCATTGCATAGAAAAAGGAAAAAGGCAGATATGCATGCCACAGTACAGTGCTGAGACAACATAAAGCACAAGCAACCAACTACAAAGGTAAGGTACCTAATTTGAAATTTTATATTCTGTCTGTTTCATTTGCTTCTTGCTGTTGCGATTAACCATGTCTATATGTGTTAAATTCAACACCCTAGGTGTAACATGGGCTATAGTATCAGAACTCCCATTCCAATTTTTCTTCCAATAGTGGCTGTTAACCAAACATTGGTGAACATTCCGTATGAAGACTCTACTAAAAATAAAGCTACCCCAACTGTAATGTTTGTATGATATAATTTACTGGATCTAGGAAACAGAATCACAGAAAGTGTGATTTGTAATTTCTATAAATGATAAACGCTGAGACACTAGTAGCTGAAAGACAAACTATTTCTGCCTGCTGAAAAGAAAAAAATGAAGAAATTGCAGGAAAACCGTTTACTACAGTTAAACTATTCTGATTTTTAAATTTAGTTTCTATCAATATCTATAGAAAAAAGTAAAATAATAATAATAATAATAATAATGAGCTGGAGTATAAAGAACACCAAAATTTAGGAATTTCATATTCACCATTTGGAGGTAAATCCTAAATTGGGGATCTATCACTATAAGCTAACATTTTTACTGCTTTATTTTCAAATGAATACTTTTCATAGGCAGTGTGATGATAATTCTTAACTAATATTTTTTTACAAGTTCATTCAGCTTAATTTGAAGAACAATTTGTTTCTTTAGCAGAAAAAGCTCTCATTTGAGAAAAATACATAGAGATTTTTTTTAAAAGCATAGCTATGAAACACAGATAATATAAATGTCATAGTATCTCAGAGATTTTAGTCATATTATGAAAATGTACTTCCAGAATAATTCTTTTAAAGTACAAAAATTTCAGAGAGAAAACCAGTAGCTGCTCAACAGTAGAATCCTAAAACAAAGTAATACTAATTAATAATTAGAATTTACCTCACTGTTCTGCATCTCATCTTTGAAAAACCATTGTCTATATTTTTTCCTATGCATTCAATTGCAAGAATACTATTTCCGGTGGAAAAAAATATATATATAAAATATATTTATGTACATTATATTTTATATAAGTATATAGTATATAATATGATATACTATATATTCTTATATGATATATGATATAATAATTTATTATATAATATATAACATAAATAACTGCTGGATCACAGAATTCATATGATAAGTTGCACCAGCATTTGTGAGTCCCACAAATCTTTCTGGTGGGTGAGATCTAACAGGCAGCAGATATTCCCACTCAAAAAGTGCTTCACAACCTGAAATGAAAATTTAAAAAATGCTTGTACTATGAAAATAATAATTCTGCCCACTCTTCTTTCCATCAAGTGACAAATTAATATTAACAATTCATTTATCAACACAGCCACTTTGAAAGAGTACTAAAGTTGTTAATTTTCATATTAACAACAAATCGAGTGATCATTACAGATTCTTAACTACAGAACCATTAGGTCCATAATTTAATGACATTGCATCTGTTTGTTTTTTAAAAAAGTGTTTGTTTAAAGAAATCTCTTTTGAATATACATATATACTATGTCAATTCTATTGTTAATTAAATTAACATACAAGATGTTTTTGAAAAGGAAACTCTTCTCTCTACATAGATCACAGAAATCCAATAAATATCTGACCTTTTTAGCAGTGAGTTTAGCTAGAAACCCCTACAATGTGCTAGAGAATATATTCAAACAGAGAAAAACATAAACAAATATAATTTCACGTTTATCAATTAAAGATCTGTACAGAATGCTGTTGATAATTGTATTCTCAACCCTCAGGTTTCTGTCGAAATTAACTAAATTTTGTTACCTTTTAATTTACTTACATCACCTCCCGCCCCGAGTTGCAGTTCCGTGTCAAGATTTGAACACTGCTGCTTACTTTGTTGGACTGGCAAGAACATTTGGAAGTAATAAAATGCACTCAAAAATTCTCTTCTCATATTAAGATTTTTAAAGCCATACCTCTCTTAGAATTTAACTAAAATAACGTTAAGCAACTTCAAAGTTTGGGTTATAAAAAGTTTTTAAATGCATACATTTTAAATATAAACTTATTGTACCATTTAACTTGGCTTCTGGTTATTCTGAGTTTTCAGTATTTTTTACATGTGATTCAATAAAACCCACTTTGTTTACCAACAGCAAGTATAGGTGAGCACTTAAGAAATATATAGTTTTTTGAAATTTAATATTGTCTGATGTAAATGGTTTTAAATGTATACCTGATGGCTACAAAATGTTAAACTAGTTATTCAAAAACAAACAAAAAACATAAGCTATTTTTTTCTAAATGAAAAAATAGGTTTTCAAAGTAAACTATTACTAATGAACAAAAACAGCCTTATGATTTAAAAACTCACTAGATATTGCTTTGTCGATGTAATATATTGCATTCAACAAATCTACTATCTTTTTGAGTTTCTTTACCCAGCCAATAGCTGGTGCTACAAGTACATCAAAACAAGGATTGATGGTAATGAGAGAGCTACAGACTGGAAGAGCTGGCGTGGCTTGCAGTTCTTTACTTCTTATATGTTACAGTTAAACTTTTGATGCATGGAAGATAACAACATCAATTTATTTCTAGTAACTTAGAAAAAGAAATCATGGCCGGGCGCGGTGGCTCAAGCCTGTAATCCCAGCACTTTGGGAGGCCGAGGCGGGCGGATCACAAGGTCAGGAGATCGAGACCACAGTGAAACCCCGTCTCTACTAAAAATACAAAAAAATTAGCTGGGCACGGTGGCGGGCGCCTGTAGTCCCAGCTACTCAGGAGGCTGAGGCAGGAGAATGGCGTGAACCCAGGAGGCGGAGCTTGCAGTGGGCTGAGATCGCGCCACTGCACTCCAGCCTGGGCCACAGCGTGAGACTCCGTCTCAAAAAAAAAAAAAAAAAAAAGAAAAAAGAAAAAGAAATCACATATTATTAGTAGAAAACCTATGGTGAGAAATATAGGTCTTTTCAAGAAAATACTTTTTATGTTTATTTGACACAATTAAACATCTCATCATATCTTAAACAGTTTTGAATATTGATCCAAAGAAAAATCAGTAAAAAACCCAAGAACAATCGATCTATGTAATTCATCTCCAAAATTAGATATTTGAAGAAATCTCTAAGACCCAAGAACTTTACCCAAAAGAAAAGTAACATTCTATACAACCTACTCTTTTAATTATATATTAATGGAAATAATCTTTTTCCAATAAAAAGAAAATGCATTAAAATTATGTTAATTTTCTTGAATTATGAGACATATACAGAAACTCATCAAAAATATGATATAAAAATAAGGTTTTGCAAGATGGATGTTTTCTTAATTAGAAATTCAATCAAAGGCCAGGCATGGTGGCTCACACATATAATTCCAACAGTTTTGGAAGTTAAGGCAGGCAGCAAAATTGAAGACAGGAACTTGAGACAGTCCTGGCCAATATGGTGAAACCCCATCAGGTGTGGTGTTGCTCACTTGTAATCTCAGCTAATCAAGAAGCTGAGGCAGAATAATCACTTGAAACCAGGAAGTAGGTGATTGCAGTGTTCCAAGATTGCACTGCTGTACTCCAGCCAAAGAGACAATGTGAGATTACTTTATAAACATAAAATGAAATAAATTCAATCAACTAGAAAATGAGGAATACTACTTATTTATTTTCAAGGCAGTTTATGCCAACTCTGAATTGTTATTACGAAAAAAGTCTTAAATAAAGTGCAGCATAAACTTCAAAGTTGCTATAACCTCACTTCTCCAAAAGAAAGCTTTTTATTTTTATTTAATGTATTCAATTTTGTTTTATATTAAGTTCCAGGGTGCATATGCAGGACACACTAGTTTATTTCATAGGTAAACTTGTTTTGTGATTGTTCACTGCATCTGTCAACCCATCACCTATGTATTCAGCCCCACCTAAATTAGCTATTTATTCTGACACTCTTTTTTTACCTGCACCCTGACAGACCAAGTTGAATGCTATTCCTCTCCCTGTGTCTATGTGCCTTTAATGTTCATTGTGAACATCTAATGATTGTGAACATGCAGTGCTCGTTTTTTTGTTTCTGTATTATTTTGCTGAGGATAATGGTTTTCAGCTTCATCCATCTCCCTTCAGAGAACATGTTTACCTTCATTTTTAATGGCTACATACTATTTCATGATGTATATGTGCCATGCTTCCTTTAAGCAGTCTGTTACTGATGGGCATTTGACTTAATTTCATGTCTTTGCTACTGTGATTGGTGCCATAATAAACATACACGTGCATGTATTCTTAAAATAGAATGACTTATTTTGAAGCAGAGCTATATATCAAGTAATGAAATTGCTGAGTTCAGGGTATTTCTTGTTCTCAATATCTGATGAATTACTACACACTTTTCCACAATGTCTGCTGATTTACACTGCAAACGACAGGTAAAAATGTTCCTATGACTGCATTAACTCACTGTCATCTGTTGTGTCCTGGGTTTTTACTAATCTCCATTTTCACTGGCCTCAGATGATATCTCATTGTGGTTTTGGTTTGCATTTCCCTAAAAATTAGTGATGTTGACCTCTTTGATGGATGGTCAAAGAGGTTTCTGAAATGAAAGACCCATAACTCTTTTCTTACCCCAATTGGCCTCTTTATATCTGCTAATCAGCATGTATTTCACGTGTGTTTTAACACTACCCTGCAAAAGAAAATGTATTATAGGCTCAACTTATTAGATAGAGAAAATGACAGGATGTTAGAACAGCAGAAAGTTAGAGAAAAATGAGATATCATATGAAATTTCTGCAATTTTTCTTTTGAGACAGACTTTCACTCTTGCCATGCAAACTGCAGTGCAATGGTGCAATCTCGACTGACTGCAACCCCTACCTCCTGGGTTCAAGCAATTCTACCACCTCAGTCTCCCAAATAGCTGAGATTACAGAGGCCCACCACCATGCCTTGTCGACTTTTTTATTATTGTCACATCAAATCTAGAGCTAAGCATATGAAAAGCTAATTAGGTATCAGAAAAATGAAAATCCGACCACAATGACATACAAATTTATATTGAATAGAATGGCCTGTAATCATAAAGAAATGACAGATGTTAGTGAATGTATGGAAAATTTGGGAACCTCATCCAATTGTTAACAGGAAGATAAAAGAGGGAGTTTATTTAGAAAACAGTCTAGTAGTTTCACAAATAATTGGATGTACATTCAGCATATTTCCCCAAAATTAAGGAATATTTACACCAATTTGTGTAAGAATGTTTGTAGTAGCATTATTCACAATATAAATGTTTCCATTAACTCCTGATGTGCAGGTGGACCTAGACAAATGCTACCCTTGCAATGCATTTGCATCATACATTCACTTTCTATATATCTGATATAATTGATGTAAATCCACATATTCTATAATGAAAACACCAAGATAAAGAGTTTGGACAAAATACTGAAACTTTTTTACCTCAGTATGCTTGACTTAAAAATAAGAATAGCAAGCCTGTTGCAGAAATCTCAAGCTTAGGAAACCCCAGCGTTTTAAAGAGAGTGTGTACTTTAAAATGACTAGTGTGATAGTTTATGAGTTTTCTCTCAAGATGTCTCAATGCCATGTCCTCTTCTGGGAGGGTCCTGAGGTCAGTTCTTTATTCTCACCCTGGATGTAGCACCAGGTGTCCTGTAGCAACAGCCACTCCTTGGCAGGTCCAGAAAAGGAGTCTTCATCCTCATAGTGGACGCGACTCCAGTTGTCCCAAAGCCACTGCCACTCTTGGGCGGGTCCTGAGATGAAGTAGGCTTTGTCTTCCCCATAAATGTGGCCACAGGTGTCACGAGGTACCCTGAAAACATGGCCTCTCCCAGGTGTGTCCTGAGGAGAAGGAAGCTCTATCCAAGGCACTGTGAGGAGACCCTGCTCCTCAGACAGTTGGTTTGTGAAATCAGTGCGTCGGCTCCGTACAACCGCTGGTGGTAGCCATGGAAAATCTCTGAAATTTGGGGTGTATTAATCCAAGTGATAATTTCAGGAAGTGGAAGTGAAATAGAGCCAACCTTCCCATACCTTGAATAGAGATAAAGAGAAGCAAAGAGGAGGTCAATAGACAAAACTCAATTGATTTTTTCTGTATCAGCAATAATGCACAGAAATAATAGGAATTTGAAATATTAAAACATCATTTACAATACTACCCACAAAATTGAATCCATTAAGTATAAGGGTAACAAAATATGCAAAATTCTTTCAGAACACAATGAGTCACCATTGAGAGAAATCAAAAGATATATGAGTATTTGCAGACAGGCTAGGCACAGTGGAAATTGGTTGTAATCCCAGCAGTTTGGGAGGCTTTGGCAGGCAGGTCACTTGAGCCCATGAGTTGGAGACCAGCCTGGGGAACATGGTGAAACCCCATCTCTACCAAAAATACAGAAACAATAAGCTGGGGTTGGTGGTACATCCCTGTGGTCCCAGCTACTTGGGGCATTGAAGTGGAAGAATCTCAGTGAGCTGAGATCATGCCTTGGCACTCCAACATGAGTGAAAAAGCGAGATCTTTCTCAATAGATAATTACAGGAAGAGACATTTCTTGTTCTTGAGAAGTACATTTATTATTATTTCAGCCATATCCCAATCAAATTCAAGGCAAATAAATCAACAAACTCTTCCTAAACCTAGAATAGATGAAATAAGCCTGAAGAAGAAAAAAGCTAAAGGACTTCCACACATAGATATGAATACTTACACTAAAGCTAGCTCAATAAACAAGAATGTGGAATTGATGATGTAATAGACAATTAGATACGTGGAACAGAATAGACAGTCCCAAAACAGACCCAAGTCGACTGATTTTGTCAAAAATGCAAAGAATATTCTTTGGAAATGATAAGCCTGTTCCACAATTCGCAAGAGAGCTGCTGGAAACCATATGGAAACAGGTGAACATAGACACAAATTTCATTAAGAAAAAAGTGGTCAAAATACCCATACATTAAATTTTTTCAATGCAAAGTTGTAATTGGAAAATATCTTCATGGGCTTGGGTTTGGTAATGAGTTATTAGCAAGTTCATGAAACAAACAAACAAAAAGAGGATAATATGGACTTTATTGAAAGTTGAAATGTCTACTCTGTAAAACATCCTGTTACAGTTGGGCATGGCCATTCAACCCTGTAATCTCAGCACTTTTGAAGGTCGAAGTAGCCAGATCACCTGAGGTCAGGAGTTCCAGGTCAGCATGGTAAACATAGTGACACCCGATCTCTACTAAAAATCCAAAAATTTAACTGGGAGTTCTGGCATGTGCCTATAATCCCAGCTGCTCAGGAGTCTGAACCAGGAGAATCCCTTGAACTTGGGAGGTGGGGACTGCAGTGAGTCTAGATCGGGTCATTGCACTCCAGCCTTGGTGACAGAATGAAACTCTGCCTCAAAAAGAAAAAAAAAAAAAAAGAAATCTGGCAAGAGATCTAAACTACCAGCCACAGATAGAAAAATTTAGCAAACTCATCTGAAAAGTAACTTGTATGCACAACATACACAGAAACTCTAAAACTCAAAAAGACAAGCAACCCAATTCCAAGGTAAAAACCTGAGTAGATACATCACTGAGGAAGGTATAGTGATGGAAAACAGGCAGGTTTGGTCTTTTGACATAGTCTTATATTTCTTGGAAGTTTTGTTTGTACCTTTTTATTCATTTTTCTCTATTGTTGTCTTCATGCTTTATTTCATTAAGTTAATCTTCAATCCCTGATATCCTTTCTTTCTCTTCATCAGTTCACCTATTGATACTGGGTTTTGCCTCACAGAGATTCTCGCACAGTGTTTTTCAGCTCCATGTGGTCATATATGTTCTTCTCCAAACTGGTTATTTTAGTTACGAGTTCCTGTAATGTTTTATCAAGGTTCTTAGCTTCCTTGCTTTGGATTAAAACATACTCTTTTGCCTCAGAGAATTTTGTTATTACCGACCTTCTGAAGACTACTTCTGCAATCCATCAACTTCATCCTCCATCCACTTTTGTGCCCTTGCTGGAGAGGAGTTGGAATCATTTGCCGGAGAGGAGACATACTAGTTTTTTGAATTTTCAGCACTTCTGTGCTGGTTATTCCTCATTTTTTTTGTGGATTTATCTACTTAGGATCTTTGATGCTGATGGCCTTTGGATTGGGTTTTTTTTGTGTGTGTTCTTTCTGTTGATGTTGATGTGACTGTTTTCTGTTCGTTCGTTTTTCATCTAAAAGTCAGGCGTCTGTTCTGTAGGTCTGCTGGAGTTTACTGGAGGTCTCCTTCAGATGCTGTTTTGCCTGGGTATCACCATCTGAGATGGCGAAACAGCAATAATTGTAAGATTTTTCCCACAGTGGTAGCTGACTTTTTCCAGCCAGAGCTCTTCTGTGTGAAGTTACTATTGACCCCTGCTGGCAGGTGACTCCTAGTCATAAGGGACAGGGGTCAGGGGCACACTTGAAAAGGCAGTCTGTCCCTAAGCAGAGCTTGAGCACTGTTCTAGCAGATACACTGCTCTCTTCAGAGCAGGCAGGCAGGAATGTTTAAGTTTGCTGAAGTTGCACTCACAGCCATACCTTTTCCCAGGTGGTCTGTCCCAGGGAGATGGGAGTTTTATGTATAAGCCCTAGACTGGGGCTGCTGCCTTTCTTTCAGAGATGCCCTACTTAGTGAGGAGGAATCTAGAGTCAATCTGGCCACAGATAGTTTTCATACTTCTGTGAGTTCCATGCAGTCCAAACTTCCTGGCAGCTTTCTTAACACTGTGAGGGGAAACCCTTATACTTAAGTCTCAGTAATGGTTGTCGACCCTCTCCCCAGCAAGCTTGATCATTTCAAGTTGACTTCAGAATTCTCTGCAGGTAGTGAGAATTTGAATCTCTGGATCTGTGCTTGCTGTGCTCCTTGGGAGTGGGACCTGATGAGTGACACCACTTGACTCCCTGGCTTCAGACCTCTTTCCACGGGTGTGAATGGTTCTTTGTCACTGGAGTTCCACACGCCACTGGGGTACAAAACCTTTTTTTTGTAGCCAGCTCAGCATCTGCAGGCTGTGGGTGTGTAGGCACACTAGGCAATCTCCCAGTGTGTGGGTTGCAAAAACCGTGGGAAATGTGTAGGAAGTGGGCTTGATAGCACAGCTCCTGATGGCTTTCCTTGGCTAGGGGTGAGGGGGTGGGGGAATTTCACAACCTCTTGCACTTCCTTGGTGAAGCAACACTCACCAACCTGCTTCTGCTTACCTGTTGTAGGCTGCACTCAATGTCTAACCTGTCCCAGGTGGAAATGCAGAAATCACCGGTCTTTTGTGTTGGTCTCTGGGAGCTGCATACCAGAGCTGTTCTTTTTCAGCCATCTTGCCAGATGCCCACCATCTTTTATTCTTATTTAGAGGGCACGTTAAAATTACCAGAAGTTTCACTTGCGAAGTCTAAAAGGAAAAACGAAACTAACAGTGAGAAATATTTTAATAAATTAGTCTCTTCGAATGTCAATCAAATGCAGTGCCGTGTGAAAGATGAAGAAAAACTAGCAGACCAAAAACATGTGATTTCACATTTTTGCTCACTTTTGTAAAAGCGGATTTCAGGAGGAAAACCTCTAGAGTTCTATTCTGTATTAAGTATTAAGCATTGCAAAATATGTACTGAAATTGAAATCAAGGCTTTTTTTTTTCAATTCCCACAGAAACTATTTTGTACTCTAGAATTTCCTCTTGCTGCTTTTACATCTGTAGGGGTTCAGTCAGGATGGTGGGGAAAATTATCAGATGCAAACCTTCTTGGAACTCCTGGGGGATTGGCATAAGCCCCAGTAATAAACTTGACTGAAGGCAGACATTTCCCTTTAGTTAAATAAGTTAGAGTGCAAACAAAGGATATGGGGTGTTTACCTAACTAGCATGCGCATTCCTGTGGTCCTAAGACTAACATCTGACTTTCCACAGATGCTTAATTGCTTTCTAATCGGGAAGTCTACACTGTCAATTACACCTTACTGGTGTTGACTCAAGCCTTTGTATATTAATCTTTACTGAATAAATGCAAGTCTCACTAGCTGCTCAGGGCCACAGTCAAAACTGTTTACTACACTCTGCTGGAGTCTGTAAGCAGCCCAGATGCTAAGCTGGACTGGCAAAGCAGAATATCTGTGTGTCAGTGTATTTTATTCATCCATCAATGAGTCAGGGTCTGCAGGACCGAAACCCTTAGATATCTGTAAAGGAATCACTGGGTTGAAAGTGATCTCTACGTAGTGAAGTATCACACTAATTCAGCACATTGTCTCATTAGCTACAGCTTACTATCTCATTTTATAAATTTTTAATTAAAAAAAGGATAAATGGAACATATGTATTAGCATAATTTTTTTTTTAATTTTTACTAGAGTTCAGATTATGATCGGTTTTCTGTGGCACAACGCGTGCATACTTCTTTTGGCAGCAATTATGGAATAATGAGAAAATAGTAATAACAAAAAGTGCCAGTCTGAAGATATCACTACTGTACAATTGCATTTCTATGACATTGTAGAAAAGACTACAGAGAAGGTAAACAGACTTGAGATGTATAGTGGTTTGTAGGGGGCAGGGATTGAGTTGAATAGGAAAATAGGATGTTGGAAAGAGGTAAAAATGGGCCTGTTAGAATTGGGCTCCCTCTGGTTGATGAGGTTGTGCTATGTCTTTGGTAGAACGAAGAGTGTATAGTACCAGCATGAATAAAAAGGCCCCTACTCAGCCAGTTGCGATGTCTCATGCCTGTAATCCCAGCACTTTTGGAGGCCAAGGTGGGCGGATCACTAGGGCAGGAGATAGAGACCATCTTGCTTAACACAGTGGAACCCTGTCTCTACTAAAAAAATACAAAAACAAATTAGCCAGGTGTGGTGGTGGGCGCCTGTAGTCCCAGTTACTCAGGAGGCTGTGGCAAGAGAATGGTGTGATCCCAGGAGGCAGAACTTGCAGTGAGAAGAGACCGCGCTACTACACTCCAGGATAGGTGACAGAGCAGGATGCCATCTCAAAAAAAAAAAAAAAAAAAAAAAGATGGGGGGGGCTCCTACTCACTCTAGAAGACTAAGATCTTCTTTCATTATACATGAAACTATTTCAGAACCAGTTCTCAAGAAGCCTTTGTTGTACGTGATAAAAGAAACATAACATAAAATTTACCAATTTAAACATTTGTAAGCATACAGGTAAGTGGCATTAAGTATGTTTATGTTACTGTGCAACCATCACCAGCATTTCACATTCTCACCAGCAATGCACAAGTGTTTATTCCATTTTCTCCACATACCCTCCAACTCTCCCTTTTTCAAAAACAAAAACAAAAACAAAAAAAAAACAAGGCATTCTAGTGCATATAAATTGGTAATCTCATTGTGGTTTAGATATTCATTTACTTAATAGCTAGTGATGTTGAACATATTTTTATGTGCTTCTATGCATTTAACTTGTCAATGGTTTCCTGAGAGTGAGAGGGAATGCACAGAAAACATAAGAAAAAAATAGATAAATTGAGTTTCATTAAAACAAATCTGTCATGCTTCAAAGGACACTATCGTGATAGTCAATAGAAAATCAACAGCATAAGACAAAATATTTTCAAGTCACATATAACAATAACGGTATAGTATCCAGGATATAGAAGGAATTCTTACAACTCAAGAGCAAAAACAAAAACAATCCAATTAGAAAAATAAATAGACAAATTCAAAATACTTTTTTCCAAAGACACACAAAAACATGTAAAAAGCTCAACATCACTCACCTCGGGGAAATGCAAATCAAAGCCACAATAAGACACACCTGCACACCAATTATAATTATCATTATTTAAAAACCATAAACTGACAAGGTTTGACACAGAAAAGGAGAAACAAAAAAGGTAAAACAGTTCAACTGCTGTGGAAAATAGTTTGGTTTTTCTGCAAAAACTAAACAGAATTATTATATAAACCAGCAAATCCAATCCCAGGTACATACACAAAACAATGTAAAGCAGGTATTCAAAAAAAGTGTACACATATATTAATAGCAGAATTATGTATAATGACTTAAACGTAGAAGCAAACCAAATGACTAACAACAAATAACAGGAAAACAAAATGTAGTATATCCATACAAAGGCCTAATATTTAGCCATAAAAAGGATTGAGACACTCATACTACAATGTGAAGATACTACAAAACCATTGTGATTAAAGAAGGTAAACACAAAATTCACATACTGTATGATTTTATTTATATAAATATCCAGAATAAATAATTTCTTGGAGAAAGAGAGTGGATTGCTAATTGTTGGGGGTCAGAAAGAGGACAGATTGGGTTCCTTAATAGGTATGGATTTTCTTTTTGGGATGATGAAAATAATTTGGAATTAAGAGGTGGTAGAACATGCACATTCCTATGTCACTGAATTATCCATTAAAAAACAGATAACATATTATGGGAATTATACCTCAATAAAAAATATCCTATCCCCACTATTCCATCAGCAGGCTGAACTCTCTTTCCGTGGCGTCCCATTAGTCTGGGGTTCATGTCCCTCCACAGTTCAGAACAGCCTGGGGCCTGGGCAGGAACATTCTGGACACATACTCCAGCCATTGTGTTCTCCAGCTCCCAGACCAGTTACCAGTAGAAGGTAGTTGAGTTACTGGCAGCAAATATATATGGGTCTTTAGCAATGTGAATTCTTGCCTCCTCAGGTGAAATAATTCAACTCATGGGCATAAAGAAGAAAAATAATGCCGGCCCAAGTTTCACAGCAGGAGTGGACATTTATTAAAAAGCTTTAGAGCAGGAAAGAATGAAAAGAGCACTGGGATGAGATCCCAGTGGGTGACTTGAAGAACAAGTGTGGCCGTTAACCTTCATTCTGGGACTTTATATGCTGGTCTACCTTCAGCATCTGGTGCACACATTTCCATGATTCCTCCCTTAGCGTGGGCTGCCCATAGGCAGAGTGCCCTCCTTACCCTTTGGAAGTGAGAATAGGAAATGTGTTTAAGCATATATATGGGTAGCTATCTGAAGCTTCCTCCCTTTTTTTGGTGGAGTGACCCCAGAATGTCACACTCTGTTATTTAGTCTCTTAATGTGCACACCTGGGCTCACTCACCCAATAGCTGAGGTTTTATTGGAAACCCTTTTTCCTCCTCCCTGGAATGTGAGCTTAATTAACACGTTAATGTTACTAGCTGTGTATCAGTAGACACTTGTCTATATCTGGCTCCAGCTGCTAAATTATTATTTTTAGAGAAGCAATATGATAACTGTCCAACCAACATCCAATGTCCCGACATTCCTGGTATGTGGATGGGGAAAACCCTCTTCTGCCCTACTCATGCCTGTTTAACTACCCATAACCGACCCACTGGCCATTTCTACCTCCAGCTCACTCTTTCTCTGCTGCCTTTCTAGTGATCAGTGATGTCTCCTCAGGGTTTACAAGGTGTTCTGTATCTTGCTCTATTGTAATTCACACCTCAGCACATAATATCCATGGGTTGTTCCATTTCAATAAAGGGAAATTAACATTTTCTGAGCACCACCATGTACAGGTGTCTTGCTCAAGTGAACTCACAGCAACCCTGCAAGGTATGGGTAGTCACACATGTAGAGAAAAAGGCCAGGATCAGGTGATTGAGTGGCTCACTTTCAATCACACAGCTTCCAAGTAACTTCATCCTCAGGTTCCAGCCCATGGCCAGGTCTCCAGTTGTCACTTTAAAAAGTTCATGAGTCACTTGAACATATGTCCAGGCCACAACCAGTCTTCTTTTTATCGTTTCAAGGGGAATGTGTTGTACATGGGTCACAGAAGCCAACTTTAGTGAGGGCATCAGAGCCAGCACATGGTGATTCCAAGTGTAGAGGAAGACTGGTGTGCTAAGAAGTTATTGCCCTGAAGGGTGAAGGAGACAAGAGGTTAGTATGACTAAACAGGGGGAGCAAGAGAGAAAGCAGGGAATGGACCAAACACTTAGGACAAGAGTCAATGTTTCCTTAGCATAGTCAATGCATACCTAGCATGACATGATGTGGCTGCTGCACTCCTAGGAATGAACCATGAGAAACAAAGGTAAGTTCACAGGCTACATACATAAAGAAACATTAACAACATCCTTATGCATAGTGGTTCTAAACCAGGAGTCCCCAAATGCCCATACACAGAAGAAGGGTAAACAAGCTATGGCACATCCACCCCATGGCATGTGGTTCAGCGTGAAAAGGAATGGACTATTGATGCACACAGAACAGAGTGACTCTTAAAGTAGTTTCACTGAATAAAATAAGCCAGATCAGAACAATGCACAAAGACCCAAATGCATACTGTATTTACATGTAATTCCATAAAACACCACTATTTTTTAGTGAAACAGATCTGTGATCCCAGGGTGGCCAGGGAGAGGTCGTCGTTGCTGGGAGGAGGGTACCTTTCTTTGAACTTCATCACACTTGTGGCCTTGCAGTGAATGGAACACTCACATGGAAAAAAAAACAGTTATTCTACCTACACATGTACAATTTACCATAGGCCAATCACACATCAATGAAGCTGTTTTTAAATATGGAATAATGATCCTACATAAGAATAAGGATTGGCAGGAGGCATAAACGTTAGAGGAGCAAGAGGAAGGATTAGGACCACCATGTGGAGAGACTTAGCAAGTCTCAGAGGTCATGTTGTCTGTGGCAGCCTCTGTCCTGTCACAGTTTCAGTGGTGAATGGAAATGTGAGCCTATCTGCATGGTGTGGGTTATGTCGCAATGTAACTGTTTCAGCAAGCAGAGCATGTGAATTCCGGGACTGCTTGCTCTCCTCTTATATGTCCCCTATAATTATAGTTTCACTGAGCACCTCACTTCAGGCAACTTTGTCTCAGCTGTCAGAAAAGGTAGACCCCCATACCCTGGCTACCTGGTTCTGGGTGCCTCTAATGAAGACAGGACTTCAGGGAGGCATGGAAAGTCAAACGCAATGGAACCCATGTGTGGCACAACCAAGACTGCAAAGTACAGAAGTAGACACAGGATTCAGCCCAGACATCCCAGGCCATGTGAACCAGGCTCACAGACCTCAGTCTCCCTTTGTGAGAACAGAACCATCACAAACATCAGTATAAACAGATTTCCCAGGCTTTCAGAGACCAAAGGAAATTTGAATTCTGCTGACTTCAAATTGTGCTTTCATTCCGGACCTCCAGTGCCAGAGACTGTAGTCAGAGTCTGCAGCTCGCTTCCACAGCCTCTGTGTGTGGGAGGATGTGTAACACATGACCTCAGTCTTCACTTGTGTCTGGTTCACAGAGAGCTTGGCAACCCGCCCTTAATGATCACCACTTTTACTTCTAATTAAGGTTTACCAAGATGTCTCTGTGGTGTAAGCTGCCTTATTGCGTTTGACTTTCCAGAGACAATCTCAGGAGACCTGTCCCTTTTAAAGACAAGCTACTGTTGATGTGCCCAGCTCTGGGTTGACATTTTGGAAAGCTGTGGCCTGAGAAGGCAGGTTCTTTTCTTTTACTAATCTGTGAGGCTGTATAATGTTAATTAAATTGGCCTGAGCTCAGACACAAAACAGGCCTGAGGGAAAGGCTCACACAAAAGAATGGTCACCTAACACAGTACCCAGCTGCCCCTCTGGACATTTATAGGTCAAAGTGACTTTCCTGTCCATGTGTCTGTTTTCTACTATATCCTCTTTCATGCAGAAGCTTACCTGCCCTGTGATGCAGAGGAAATAATATTCAAGAGGACACATTCTGGTTCCATCATAGTAGAGAAATGGGTTGCATCTTCTCTCTTCAAGACAGAAGGGAAAAGTCCATGAGCACAATGTCTACAGTTGTGTGGTCACGTTGCAAGTGGAGGAAGAGCATCGCCATACTAAGGTGGCAGCAGGGCAACCGAAGGTGAAGGTTTCTGCAGAGGAAACAAGGAAGCTTAGAGATTCCTAGAGGAAATCACCTTTCCCACGTGTAGGCCCCGGCATAAAGGCCAGATCCTCTTGTCCCAGTGTGGAATGATCCTGTGACCAACCCCATTTCAGCCGTACTACTAATTGCACAGGCAAACATAAGTGTCCAACAGTTCAAAAAAATGTAAACAATAAAAGACAATTATGATGAAACAGACAACTTACCACCAGAGAAATGAGTTTTTAAGTTCCTTACTCCTTCTGGCACTATAAACTCTGTGTAAGGAAATTTCTGAACCCATGCTCACTACAATCCCAGAGAAAAATAAAATACTGCATGGATAGAAAGTAACAAAATTTAGGAAGATGATAGGAAAATTCAGAGATTAGGAAAGAGAGCTTGAAATTTTCTTAAAATGTTTAACTCTCAAAAAATGGAAGACAGAATCTAAAAAATATTTCAAAACTGCAAACAATTAAAAAATTTAACCATAAGAAAAGTGGATAGTGCTTTCGGAGACTGGTCTCAGACTTGTAGTAGTGAAATAGCATTTACTACTAGTGAAAACCCAGGGAGGCAATTATAAAAAATATGGGAATGACAGTTCCACTCCAGACCTAGAGAGATGTCGATTGCATAGGAACAGGAAGAAGAAAGGTATCCAGCAGTGACTTTTCAGATGGGAAGTTAGAAATGCTGGAAGATTTTAAGAATGTGATAAAAGGAGATAATTATTTTTAAATAGAAAGAATGAAGAAAAGGCAATTAGAAACTCCAAGAAAACAGAAAGCTAAAGAAAAAATATGTATGTATACACCCATAGAATACTAAGAAATGTAGGTGAATTCACAGTGCCAATATATTCCCTACAAGAGGAAACTCACAATATATTCTGCTGTATTGGTTCAAAAAAATATGTATCTAAATATATACACTCTACAGCTACTTACAGCTTCAATGATAACTAAGAATAAACTAAAATCATGATATGGCTACTATTGGCAGAGGGTGGAGGAAAGATGGAGAGTTGAAGAAGGTAAGACTTCCTCTGTTGCACCTGGTGTTAACAGGTAATTCAGGCGACGAGGGTGAGGTGTACATGGTGGCAACTCTTTCTATGTCACTCTTGCCGCACTTCTGTATTTTTCAGTCATGTACATATGTTTTATTTTCAAAATATTTTATTTAATTTATTTATTTTATTTAGAAAATAAAATATATGCAAAATAATCTGTGGTATCAGAGACTCTAGGAAGAGTCTCTTTTCCAGATATACTGGTCCCAAGTCTAAGTAAACATCACAGATTCCAGCAGAAAATCCTGGCTCTACCCGCACTTCCACTCCTTCTAACAATACCCAAGTAATCACTGCATCCAGCTCAGAAACTCGATCTGTCCAAAGCAGATCCACCTGTAGGCATCACCAAGGATATCAATAGACAGAGACACAGTGGTGTCTGCAGTGTCCATCATGAAGTCCAGTCCCTAAATGTGGACCAACCTGCAAGTCTGGAAGGAACCTTCTTTGTAGAATGGTAGTGCTAGGGGCATCAGCCACAATTCAGGTTCAGCCATAGAGGGGTCCAGAGTGTTACTGCAAGCAGCCAGAAGTCAGAGGAAAGGGCCAGAAAAGATGAGGAGGAGGGTGGAAACATCATGGCCAGGCCCCTACTGGTACATTTTGCCATCTTGCAGTGACCAGAGGGACTCAGAGAACACCATATTTTGGTAGGCAGAGACTCTCTCAGGCCAGAGTAGTAGGACCTGGGAAGAAACAGAAGCCAAGCTTAGGAATGTGGATTCCTATTTCAGTTTGGCCACTGGTAGCTCTGGGCCCCAGGATATCACAAATTGCAATGGCTTTACCATTTTTCCTGTGGCTGTAAAGACTTGGGTCAGGCTCTGATTGACTTGGCCCCCTTGAGGCACTTAATAAAGCCAGTTACTAGTAACACATAATACATTAGCAGTTTATTTACAATGACCTTCAATGAAGTATTGTTGTCCTGTATTAAAAATAAGAAAACCATGAACAAGAGCACAATGGTTATGTGAATAAATGATGATTGATCCGGAAGAACTGTCAGGCAGCAATTGACAACAAATATCGGTATTTCATGAATGCTCACTGTGTCTCAATGGTACTCTTAGGCTTTGGATAAGCACCCCCACTTAACCTTTGCAACAATCCCCATGGCAGGTCCTGGCACCATCTGTTTTATAGGTGAGAGGTCACGTAAATGTACCTAGGGTCACACACCTGGGCAGTGCATGATCTAAATATAAGCAGGCACAAGAGGTGTCAAGAAAGATGCTAATGTCATAATGCTAAGTGGAAAGGAGGAATAAATGCACACATGCTGTGAAGGCCTGATAAGAAGTAGGTCAGCCCAACAAGGAGACCAGATCCACAGTTGGCCAGCTGCACTTTTTTTAATCCTTAAAGGATCCACCTCATGAAAGGAGGATCACAGAATACAGGGAGAGTGCTCAAAAAAGCCCTGTACCAGAAGCATGATAAAAGCAAATCAAATAAAATAATAAAAATAAATACACGACAATGACAGCTGGGTTTGTCTTTAGGGGCAGGCCTGTGTGTCTTTTTCTAAGTCTGTTGTCTCTATTCTCCAAAATAGACACAAATTCACGTGATGACTCAGGCTACAGGAGCAAGTGTATGGTCAGAGGAAGCTGCTCCCCAAACCTCTCCCTTGATGTGGGCTCCTTGCTGGTGGCTTCCCTATCCCTGGGGTATGACCTGATCCCAGTGACAGGGGCCTGTCAGCCCTATACCCATTCAATGCCCTAGTCCCCACTAGAGGGTAGAGGGGAACCGAACAGGTGAGATAGTCCCATGGCCCATGGGATGATAGTACCTGGCAGTCAGTGACTTTCAAATGGTCTTGTCTCTAGGAAAGTCCAAGGCCAAGCCCAGTGGCTCCCATGGTCCTTGAAGGTTCTCTTGGGAGGCCCATTTTATTCATGTCCTTCTAAAAGAGATAAAATGGGGGGGAGGTTATGCAGGACTCTGAGGCCCAGAATTCTTCCCAGCAGGAAAAAACAGGCCTACTGGCCGAAAAATGCTGACATCACAGGGCCACCCCAATATTCTTTGTCTATCTCTTGTACTCTCTTTGATCTGAACCAACAGCCCATAATTACTAACCCAGTTCATTCCAAATCTTGGTGCCTGAGCTGTCTCTCAAATCAACTCACCAAGCACTCGTCTGACGACACAAAGCCATTTTCTTTAGACAAAGTCCTGACCCTGCCACCCAGTGACCTTGAAATGCAGAGGGGCAGACACAACTCCAGTTGGACCAGTCCTGATCCTCACACCTCCATTTTCAGTGACCCACTGCCAGCTGATTGAAAGGGATAGGGAAGGGACTGGAGAACGAAAGAAATCCGTGCAATTCAGGTTTGTCTGTAATAGAGGTTTAAATTATATGTTTAATAAAACTAGATGTGTGAGTGAGTACTCAAATAGAAAATTTACTGCGCACCAGGTGCAGTGGCCTGTAATCCCAGCACTTTAGGAGGTTGACACTACCATATCACGAGTTCAGGATATCGAGACCGTGCTGTCTAACACTGAAACCCTGTCTCTATTAAAATACAAAAAAAAAAAAAAAAAAAAAATAGCCGGGTGTGGTGATATGCACCTGTAGTTCCAGCTACTTGGGAGGCTGAGGCAGTAGAATGGCATGAACCAGGAGGTGGAGCTTGTGTTGAGCCAAAAGCACACCGCTGAACTCCACCCTGGGCAACAGAACAAGACTGTCTCAAAACAAAACAAAACAAAACAAAACAAAACCAAAAATATATATATATACCTTTAAAAATTAATACAATTTTTTTCTGGGGCTGTTCCAAGATGGCTGAATGGAACAGCTCTGGTCTTCAGCTCCCAGCGTGATTGAGGCAGAAGATGAGTGAGTCCTGCAGTACTGAGTACTAAAGTACCTGGTTCATCTTACCGGGACTGGTTGGATAGTGGGTGCAATCCATGGAGGGCAAGCTGAAGCAGGGCAGGGCGCCACACCTCCTGGGAAGTTCAAGTGGTTGGGGGATTTCCCTTTATTAGCCACGGGAAACCATGGTAGAATACCTGGAAAAACAGGGCACTCCCACCCAAATACTGCACTTTTCCCAAGGTCTTAGCAGTCGGTAAACAAGGTGATTTTCTCCCATGCCTGGCTCAGCAGGTTCCGTGCCCACAGAGCCTTGCTCATTGCTAGTGCAGCAGTCTGAGATGAACCTCCAAGGTCGCATCCTGGCTGGGGAAGTGGTGTTCACCACTGCAAAGTCTTCAGTAGGAAAAGAAAGCATCCAGGAAGCTCAAACTCGGTGGAGACCACCACAACTCAACAAGGGTTACTACCTCTAGACTATATCTCTGTGAGCAGGGTATGGCTGAAAAAAAGGTAGTAGACAACTTCTGCCGACTTAAATGTCCCTGTCTTAAAAGTCTTAAATGTCTTTTTCTTGCCAAAGAAAATTCTGTGAACCTAGTAACTAGATTCAAAATAGTATGATGTTGATTTCTTCAATTAAGCCTTGAAGTGAAAGCACAATAAAAATTTCTTGAAACACTAATCTTCTCATTAGCAAATTTCTAAAAGATTGTTAAGGTGCTATAATAAGTTTATGAAAACCTTACTTCATGTTCAAACTCCTTGAGGTTAAATATAATTTTACATAAGGTTTCTGTCAGGCCTCTAAGCTAAAGCCAAGCAATCGCATGCCCTGTGACTTGCACGTATATGCCCAGATGGCATGAAGTAACTGAAGAATCATAAAAGAAGTGAAAATGCCCTACCCCACCTTAATCGATGACATTCCCCCACAAAAGAAGTGAAAGTGGCCAGTTCCTGCCTTAAATGACGACATTGAATTGTGAAAGTTATTTTCCTGGCTTTCCTGGCTCATCTTGGCTCAAAGAACTCCCCCACTGAGCACCTTGTGACCCCATCTCCTGCCCACCACAGAATAATTCCCCTTTGACTGTAATTTTCCTTTACCTACCCAAATCCTATAAAATGGCCCCACCCTTATCTCCTTTCACTGACTCTCTTTTCAGGCTCAGCCCGCCTGCCTCCAGGTGATTAAAAAGCTTTATTGCTCACACAAAGCCTGTTTGGTGGTCTCTTCACACGGACATGCATGACATTTTGGTGCCCTTACTTGGATCAAGTGACCTCCCTTGGGAGATCAATCCCCTGTCCTCCTGCTCTTTGCTCTGAGAGAAAGATCCACCTACCACCTCGGGTCCTCAGATCCAGCAGCCCAAGGAAAAACTTGCAAACATCTCACCAATTTTAAATCAGGTAAGCGGCCTCTTTTCACTTTATTCTCCAACCTCTCAGTATTCCTCAACCTCTTTTTTCTTTCCATCTTGGCGCCACCCTTCAATCTCTCCCTTCCCTTAATTTCAATTCCTTTCATTTTCTGGTAGAGACAAATGAGACACGTTTTATCCATGGACCCAAAACTCTGGCACTGGTCACGGAGTTGGGAAGGCATTGCAGGGATGTTTAATCATTGCAGGGATGCCTCTCTGATTACTCACCCGCATTTCAGAGGTGTCTAACCACGCTGCATGGACTTCTGTCTTGGTCCTTCACCCTTAGCAGCAAGTCCCACTTTTCTGGGGGAGGGGCAAGAACCCAGACCCCTTCCTTGTCTCTACCCTTTCTCAGCTCTTCTGGGGGGCCAGAACCGCCTGAGCCCTTATTTCTGTGTCCTAACCGCTTATTTTTGCACCCCAACCCCTTATTTCCATGGCCTGACCCCTTTCCCACTTTTCTGGCAGGAAAGAACCGCCAAACTCCTTCTCTCCATGTCTCTACTCTCTCTTTTCTCTGGGCTTGCCTCCTTCACTATGGGCAACTTTCCACCCTCCATTCCTCCTTCTTCTCCCTTAACCTGTGTTCTCAAGAACTTAAAACCTCTTCAACTCACACCTGACCTAAAACCTAAATGCCTTATTTTCTTCTACAATGCCGCTTGACCACAATACAAATTCGACAGTAGTTCCAAATAGCCAGAAAATGGTACTTTCAATTTTTCCATCCTGCAGGATCTAAATAATTCTTGTCATAAAATGGGCAAACCGTCTGTGGTGCCTGACATCCAGGCATTCTTTTACATATCGGTCCCTCCCTAGTCTCTGTTCCCAATGCAACTTTTCCCAAATCTTCCTTCTTTCCCTCCTGCCTGTCCCTTCAGTCCCAACCACTAACGTCGCTGAGTCTTTCCAGTCTTCCTTTTCTACAGACCCATCTGACCTCTCCCCTCCTCACCAGGCCAAGCTAGGTTCCAATTTTTCCTCAGCTTCTACTCCCCAACCCTGTAATCCTTTTATCGCCTCCCCTCCTCACACCTGGTCTGGCTTACAGTTTCATTCCTTGACTAGCTCTCCCCCAACTGCCCAGCAATTTCCACTTAAAAAGGTGGTTGGAGCTAAAGGTATAGTCAAGGTTAATGTTCCTTTTCCTTTAATCTACCTCTCCCAAATCAGTTAGTATTTAGGCTCTTTTTCATCAAATATGAAAAAACCAGCCCAGTTCATGGCCCATTTAGCAGCAACCCTGAGAGGCTTTACAGCCCTAGACCCTAAAAGGTCAAAAGGCCATCTTATTCTCATACACATTTTATTACCCAATCCACTCCTGATATTAAATAAAACCCCCCAAATTAAATTCTGGTCCTCAAACCCCACAACAGGACTTACTGAACCTCACCTTCAAGGTGTGTAATAATAGAGTAGAGGCAGCCAAGTAGCACTTATTTCTGAGTTGCAATTCCTTGCCTCCACTGTGAGACAAACCCCAACCACAACTCCAGCACACAACTCCAAACACCTGCACCACAACTGCCAGGGGTTCCTCCAGAACCTCCTCCCCCAGAAGCTTGCTACAAATGCTGGAAGTATGGCCACTGGGCCAAGGAATGTCCACAGTCCAGGATTCCTCCTAAGCCTTGTCCCATCTCTGTGGGACCCCTCTGGAAATTGGACTGTCTAACTCACCTGGCAGCCACTCCCAGAGCCTGTGGAGCTCTGGTCCGAGGTTCATTGACTTACTCCTTCCCAGACCTATTAGGCTTAGCAGCTGAAGACTGACACTGCTCCATCACCTTGGAAGCTTCCTGGACCATCACAGACACTTTGAGTAACTCTTTGGGTAAGTCCGTCCCCTTCTGAATCAATACAGTGGCTTCCCACTCCACATTACCTGTTTCCCTTGCCTCTGTAACTGTTGTGGATATTGAGAGCCAGGCTTCTAAAACTCTTAAAGCTCCCCAAATCTGGTGCCAACTTGGACAACATTCTTTTATACACTCCTTTTTAGTTATCCCCACCTGCCCAGTTCCCTTATTAGGCCAAGATATTTTAACTGCATTATCTGCTTCCCTGACTATTCCTAGGCTAGAGACACACCTCATTGCCACCTTTTCCCCCAATTCAAAGCTTCCTTTACATCCTCCCCTTGTATCCCCCCAACTTAACCCACAAGTATAAGATACCTCTACTCCCTCCTTGGTGACTGATCATGCACCCCTTACCATCTCATTAAAATCCAATCCATACACTCTTTTATCCTCAATACACCCCGTGGTGCCCAATCCATACACTCTTTTATCCTCAATACCTTCCTCCACAAATCACTACTCTGTTCTTGATCTTAAAGATGCCTTTTTCACTATTCCCCTGCACCCCTCGTCCCAGCCTCTCTTTGCTTTCACCTGGACTGACCCTGACACCCATTAGTCCCAGCAGCTTATCTGGGCTGTGCTGCCACAAGGTTTCAGGGACAACTCTCATTACTTCAGTCAAGTTCTTACCCATGATTTACTTTCTTTGACCCTTCCACTTCTCACCTTATTCAACGTATTGATGACCTTCTTCTTTGTAGCCCCTCCTTTAATCTTCTCAACAAGACACACTTCTGCTCCTTCAGCATTTATTCTCCAAAGGATATTGGGTATCCCCTTCAAAAGCTCAAATTTCTTCACTATCCATTACCTACCTCAGCATAATTCTTCATAAAAACACGTTCTCTCCCTGCCAATCGTGTCCTATTGATCTCTTAAGCCCCAACCCCTTCTACAAAACAACAATTCCTTTCCTTCCTGGGCATGGTTGGGTACTTTTGCCTTTGGATACCTGGTTTTGCCATCCTAACAAAACTGTTATATAAACTCACAAAAGGAAACCTAGCTAACCCCATAGATCCTAAATCTTTCCCCACTCCTCTTTCCATTCCTTGAAGACAGCTTTAGAGACTGCCCCCACCCTAGCTCACCCTGACTCATCCCAATCCTTTTCATTACACACAGCCAAAGTGCAGGACTGTGCAGTCGGAATTCTTACACAAGGACCAGGATCCTGGGATCGCATCTTGTAGCTTTTTTGTGCAAACAACTTAATCTTACTGTTTTAGGCTGGACATGATGCCTCCATGCAGTGGCTGCTGTCACCCTATTACTTTAGAGGTCCTCAAAATCACAAACTATGCTCAACTCACTTTCTACAGCTCTCATGATTTCCAAAATCTATTTTCTTCCTCACACCTGATGCATATACTTTCTGCTCACCAGCTCCTTCAGCTATACTCACTCTTTGTTGAGTCTCTCATGGTTAACATTATTACTGATCCAGACTTCAATCTGGCCTCCAACATTATTCCATACACCACACCTGACCCTCATGACTGCATCTCTCTGATCCACCTGACCTTCACCCCATTTCCCCACATTTCCTTCTTCCCTGTTTCGCACCCTGATCACACTTGGTTTATTGATGGCAGTTCCACAAGGCCTAATTGCCACTCACCTGCAAAGGCAGGCTATGCAATAGTATCTTGCACATCTGTCATTGAGGCTACTGCTCTGTCCCCCCCTCCCCCGACTACCTCTCAGCAAGCCAAACTAGTTGCCTTAACTCAGGCCCTCACCCTTGCAAAGGGACTACATGTCAATATTTATACTAACTGTAAATATATCTTCCATAATCTGCACCACCATGTGGTCATATGGGCTGAAAGGCGTTTCCTCGCTACACAAGGGTCCTCCATCATTAATACCTCTTTAAAAAAAGCTCTGCTCGAGGACACTTTACTTCCAAAGGAAGCTGGAGTCATTCACTGCAAGGGACATCAAAAGGTGTCAGATCCCATTTCTCTAGGCAACGCTTATGCTGATAAGGTGGTTAGACAAGTAGCTAGCTCTCCAACTTCTGTCCTTCATGGCCAGTTTTTCTCCTTCATATCGGCCACCCCTACCTACTCCCCCACTGAAACTTCCAGCTATCAGTCTCTTCCCACACAAGGCAAATGGTTCTTAGACCAAGGAAAATATCTTCTTGCAGCCTCACAGGCCCATTCTATTCTGTCATCATTTCATAACCTCTTCCGTGTAGATTACAAGATGCTACCCTGCCTCTTAGAACCTCTCATTTCTTTTCCATCACGGAAATCTATCTTCAAGGAAATCACTTCTCAGTGTTCCATCTGCTCTTCTACTACCCCCCAGGGAATGTTCAGGCCTCCTCCCTTTCCTACACATCAAGCTTGGGATTTGGCCCAGCGCAGGACTGGCAAATTGTCTTTACTCACATGTCAGAAAACTAAAATATCTCTTAGTCTATGTAGACACTTTCACTGGATGGGTAGAGACCTTTCTCACCAGCTCTGAGAAGGCCACCACGGTCATTTCTTCCCTTCTGTCAGACATAATTTCTCAGTTTGGCCTTCCCACTTCTATACAATCCAATAACAGACCAGCCTTTAATAGTCAAATCACCCAAGCAGTTTTTCGGGCTCTTGGTATTCAGTGAAACTTTATATCCTTTACCATCCTCAATCTTCAGGAAAGGTAGAATGGACTTTTAAAAACACCCCTCACCAAGCTCAGTCACACACTTAAAAAGGACTAGACAATACTTTTACCACTTTCCTTTCTCAGAATTCAGGCCTGTCCTCGGAATGCTACAGGTTACTGCCCATTTGAGGTCCTGTGTGGGTACTCCTTTTTATTAAGCCCCAGTCTCATTCCAGACACCAGAACAACTTGAACTGCACCCCAAAAACTTACAACCTAAAAACTCACCAACAAAGCAAGTAATTATGCTGAACCCCCTCAAGTTCTCTCTAATTAGATGTCCTAGTTCCTCCCAATTCTTAGTCCTTTAATACCTGCTTTTTCTCCTTCTCTACCTTGTGTCTTCCATTTAGTTTTTAAATTCATACAAAACCTCATCCAGGCCATCACCAATAATTCTATATGACAACTGTTTCTTCTAACGACCCCACAATATCACGCCTTACCACAGAATCTTCCTTCAGCTTAATCTCTCCCACTCTAGGTTTTCACACCACCCCTAATCCCGCTTGAGGCAGCCCTGAGAAACATCGCCCATTTTCTCTCCATACCACCCTCCAAAAATTTTTTCTGCCCCAACACTTCAACACTATTTTATTTTTCTTCTTAATATAAGAAGGCAGGAATGTCAGGCTTCTGAGCACAAGCCAAGCCAAACCATTGCACCCCCTGTGACTTGCCCACATGGCCTGAAGTATCTAAAGAATCAAAAAAGAAGTGAAAATGTCCTGCCCCATCTTAACTGATGACATTCCACCACAAAAGAAGTGAAAATGGCTGGTCCTTGATCTTAAGTGATGACATTACCTTGTGAAAGTTCTTTTCCTGGCTCTTTCTGGCTCAAGGAGCTCCCCCAATGAGCACCTTTTGACCCCCACTCCTGCCCACCAGAGAACAACCCCCCTTTGACTATAATTTTCCTTTACCTACCCTAATCCTATAAAACAGCCCCACCCTTATCTCCCTTCCTTAACTCTCTTTTCAGACTCAGCCCACCTGCACCCAGGTGACTGAAAACCTTTGTTGTTTACACAAAGCCTGTTTGGTGGTCTCTTCACACGGATGCGCATGACAGTTTCATTAAGCTTAGGATAAACATTAGGAAGAGACAAATGCAAAGGTAAATTTGTCTTTCTGAAAGACATTATTATGTAATTGTGAAGGCTGATAAAATATTTCTGCCCTTTTCAAACATTTCTACCCATTACATTTTGGCAAAACAAATTATTTATAGAAATTTGGAACTGGATTTCATAATATTAAGTGTCTCAATCCTCTAAACTACTTGGCAGGCTTCACAGAAGAGACGTTTAATTTCAAGGATGTATTTTCTGAACCCTATATTTTGGATGTCTTAGAGAGACCCTGGGGGATAAAAGAAAAAGTTAAACAGGATTATGAAGTGTATTTAAATACATGTGATTTCGATGGTGATATTTTATTTTTTCAGAATATATTTTAGTGAGTAATATTAAAGGAGGTCTCAAGAAAACATGTGTTTTTAATGTTCTGAATCTATGAATTTGTGCTTTCACATTTAATTAAAATTGTAATGTTATGCTCTTGTAAACCACAGAAATTACCAAATGCCTTTGTCAATTCTGTTTATAACCACCCTAGATATTTTCTCATTTACAGATCTTTAATCTTCCTCAAGAATAATGGCTTGTAATTAACTGTAGAACCTTACCAGATGTACTCAAATGTAGGTTTTTCATAGCAGAAAAAAACACATAACTTAAGAATAGTTAAATATTTTTAAATATCAAGCAGGACAAATATTAAAACAGACTAAACTAAGAGAAGAATGAAGCAATCTCTTTACCTTTATTTTGCAACATTTCTAATTCTTGTTTTGTTTTTTAATTCAAGTACACTTTGGAAAAAAAAAAAAAAAAAAAAAAAAAAAACTAGCTACAGTTTTTAACACTGTGGATTGCTATACTATATCTCCTAATGCTACCCTGCCTCCCACCCTCCCCACAACAGGACCCAGTGTGTGATGATCCCCTTCCTGTGTCCAAGAGATCTCATTGTTCAATTCCCACCTATGAGTGAGAACATTCAGTAGTTAGTTTTCTGTTCTTGTGATAGTTTGCTGAGAATGATAGTTTCCAGCTGCATCCATGTCCCTACAAAGGACACAAACTCATCCTTTTCTATGACTGTACAGTGTTCCATGGTGTATATGTGCCACATTTTCTTAATCTAGTCTGTCACTGATGGACATTTGGGTTAATTCCAAGTCTTTGCTATTGTGAATAGTGCCGCAATAAACATACGTGTTCATGTGTCTTTATAGCACCATGACTTGTAATCCTTTGGGTATATCCCTAGTAATGGGATGGCTGCGTCAAATGGTATTTCTAGTTCTAGATCCTTGAGGAATTGTCACACTGTTTTCCACAATGGTTGAACTACTTTACAGTCCCACCAGCAGTGTAAAAGTTTTCCTGTTTCTCCACATCCACCCCAGCACCTGCTGTTTCCTGATTTTTTAATGATTGTCATTCTAACTGGGGTGAGATGGTATCTCATTGTGGTTTTGATTTGCACTTCTCTGATGGCAAGTGATGATGAGCATTTTCTCATGTGTCTGTTGGGTGTATGAATGTCTTCTTTTGAGAAGTGTCTGTTCATATCCTTTACCTACTTTTTGATGAGAGTGTTTGTTTTTTTATTGTAAATTTGATTGAGTTATTAATAGGTTCTGGATATTAGCCCTGATCAGATGGGTAGATTGCAAAAATTTTCTCCCATTCTGTAGGTTGTCTGTTTACTCTGATGGTAGTTTCTTTTGCTGTGGAGATGCTCTTTAATTTAATTTGATCCCATTTGACAATTTTGGCATTGAATTAATTTCCATATACGGAGTAAGGAAAGGATCCAATTTCAGCTTTCTACTTATGGCTAGCCAATTTCCCCAGCACCATTTATTAAATAGGGTATCCTTTCACCATTTCTTGTTTTTCTCAGGTTTGTCAAAGAACAGATAGCTGTAGATGTGTGGTCTTATTTTTGAGGGTTCTGTTCTGTTCCATTGGTCTATATCTCTGTTTTGGTATCAGTACCATGCTATTTTGGTTACTGTAGACTTTTAGTATAGTTTGAGGTCAGGTAGCTTGATGCCTCCAGCTTTGTTCTGTTGGCTTAAGATTGTCTTGGCAATGTGGTATCTTTTTTGGTTCCATATGAACTTTAAAGCAGATTTTTCCAATTCTGTGAAGAAACTCATTGGTAGCTTGATGGGGATGGCATTGAATCTATAAATTACGTTGGGCAATATGGCCATTTTCACAATATTGATTCTTCCTATCCATGAGTATCGTATGTTGTTCCATTTGTTTGTGTCCTCTTTTATTTCACTGAGCAGTGGTTTGTAGTTCTCCTTGAAGAGGTCCTTTACATCCCTTGTAAGTCGGATTCCTAGGTATTTCATTCTCTGTGAAGCTATTGAGAATGGGAGTTCATTCATGATTTGGCTCTCTGTCTGTTACTGGTGTATAAGAATGCTTGTGATTTTTGCACATTGATTTTGTATCCTGAGACTTTGCTGAAGTTGCTTATCAGCTTAACGAGATTTTGGCTGAGACAATGGGATTTTGTAAATATACAATCATGTCATCTGCAAACAGGGACAATTTGACTTCTTCTTTTCCTAACTGAATACCTATATTTCTTTCTCCTGCCTGATTGCCCTAGCCAGAACTTCCAACACTGTGTTGAATAGGGGTGGTGAGAGAGGGCATCCCTGTCTTTTGCCAGTTTTTAAAGGGAATGCTTCCAGTTTTTGCCCATTCAGTATGATATTGGCTGTGGGTTTGTCATAAATAGCTCTTATTATTTTGAAATGCATTCCATCAATACCGAATTTATTGAGAGATTTTAGCATGAAGGACTGTTGAATTTTGTCAAAGGCCTTTTCTGCATCTATTGAGATAGTCATGTGGTTTTTGTCTTTGATTCTGTTTATATGCTGGATTACATTTATTGATTTGCATATGTTGAACCAGGCTTGCATCCCAGGGATGATGCCCATTTGATCATGGTGCATGAGGTTTTTGATGTGCTGCTGGGTTCGGATTGCCAGTATTTTATTGAGGATTTTTGCATCGATGTTCATCAGTTATATTTGTCTAAAATTCTGGGGTTTGTTTTGTTTTGTTTTTTGTTTTGTTTTTTGGTTGTTGTTATATCTCTGTCAGACTTTGGTATCAGGATGATGTTGGCCTCATAAAATGAGTTAGGGAGGATTCCCTCTTTTTCTATTGATTGTAAAAGTTTCAGAAGGAGTGGTACCAACTCCTCCTTTTACCTCTGGTAGAATTCAGCTGTGAATCCGTTTAGTCGTGGACTTTGTTTGCTTGTTAGGCTGTTAATTATTGCCTTAATTTCAGAGCCTACTACTGCTTTATTCAGGGATTCAACTTCTTCCTGTTTTAGTCTTGGGAGTGTAAGTGTCCAGGAAATTATCCATTTCTTCTGGGTTTTCTAGTTTATTTGTGGACAGGTGTTTATAATATTCTCTGATGGTAGTTTGTATTTTCGTGGGGTCGGTGGTGATATCCCCTTTATCATTTTTTATTCTATTTGATTCTTCTCTCTTTTCTTCTTTATTAGTCTTTCTAGCAGTCTATCAATTTTGCTGAACTTTTCAAAAAATGAGCTCCTGGATTCATTGATTTTTTGGAGTGTTTTTGTGTGTCTGTCTCCTTTCATTCTGCTCTAATCTTAGTTATTTCTTGCCTTCTGCTAGCTTTTGAATGTGTTTGCTCTTGCTTCTCTAGTTCTCTTAATTGTGATGTTAGGGTGTCAATTTTAGATCTTTCCTGCTTTCTCTTGTGGTCATTTAGTGCTATAAATTTCCCTCTACACACTGCTTTAAATGTGTCCCAGAGATTCTGGTATGTTATCTTTGTTCTCATTGGTTTCAAAGAACATCTTTATTTCTGCCTTCATTTCGTGATGTACCCAGTAGTCATTCAGGAGCAGGTTGTTCAGTTTCCATGTAGTTGAGCGGTTTTGATTGAGTTTCTTAGTCCTGAGTTCTAGTTTGATTGCACTGCAGTCTGAGAGACAGTTTGTTATAATTTCTGTTCTTGTACATTTGCTGAGGAGTGCTTTACTTCCAATTACGTGGTCAATTTTGGAATAAGTGTGATGTGGTGTTGAGTAGAATGTATATTCCGTTGATTTGGGGTGGAGAGTTCTGTAAATGTCTGTTAGGTCTGCTTGCTGCAGAGATGAGTTCAATTCCTGGATATCCTTGTTAACTTTCTGTCTCGTTGACCTGTCTAATGTTGACAGTGGGGTGTTAAAGTTTCCCATTATTATTGTATGGGAGTCTAAGTCTCTTTATAAGTCTCTAAGGACTTGCTTTATGAATCTGGGTGCTCCTGTGTTGGGTACATATATATTAAGGATAGTTAGCTCTTCCTGATGAATTGATCACTTTACCATTATGTAATGGCCTTCTTTGTCTTTTTTGATAGTTGATGGTTTAAAGTCTGTTTTATCAGAGACTAGGATTGCAACCCTGTTTTTTTGTTTTCCATTTGCTTGGTAGATTTTCCTCCATCCCTTTATTTTGAGGCTTTGTGTGTCTCTGCATGTGAGACAGGTCTCCTGAATACAGCAAATGGGTGGGTCTTGACTCTTTATCCAATTTGCCAGTCTGTGTCTTTTAATTGGACCATTTAGTCCATTTACATTTAAGGTTAATATTGTTATGTGTGAACTTGCTCCTGTCATTATGATATTAGCTGGTGTTTTGCTTGCTAATTGATGCAGTTTCTTGCTAGCATCAATGGACTTTACATTTTGACATGTTTTTGCAATGGCTGGTGCCTGTTGTTCTTTTCCATGGTTAGTGCTTCCTTCAGGATCGCTTTTAGGGCAAGCCTGATGGTAACAAAATCTCTAAGCATTTGCTTGTCTGTAAAGGATTTTATTTCTCTTTCACATATGAAACTTAGTTTGGCTGGATATGAAATTCTGGGTTAAAAATTCTCTTTTTTAAGAATGTTGAATATTGGCCCCCACTCTCTTCTGGGTTGTAGAGTGTCTGCCGAGAGATCTGCTGTTAGTCTGATGGGCTTCCCTTTGTGGGTAACCCGACCTTTCTCTCTGGCTGCCCTTAACATTTTTTTTTTGCCTCATTTCAACTTTGATGAATCTGACAATTATGTGTCTTGGACTTGTTCTTCTCAAGGAGTATCTTTGTGGCATTCTCTGTATTTCCTGAATTTGAATGTTGGCCTGCCTTGCTAGGTTTGGGAAGTTCTCCTGGATGATATCCTGCAGAGTGTTTTCCAATATGGTTCCATTTTCCCCATCACTTTCAGGCACACCAATCAGATGCAGATTTGGTCTTTTCGCATAATCCCATACTTCTTGGAAGCTTTGTTCATTTCTTTTTACTTTTTTCTCCACACTTCTCTTCTTGCTTCATTTCATTCATTTGATCTTCAATCACTGATACTCTTTCTTCCAGTTGATCAAGTTGGTTACCAAAGTTTGTGCATTTGTCATGTATTTCTTGTGTTATGGTTTTCATCTCTATCAGTTCTTTTAAGATCTTCTCTGCATTGATTATTCTGGTTATCCATTCATCCATTCTTTTTTCAAGGTTTTTAGTTTCTTTGTGCTGGTTACATAGTTCCTTCTTTAGCTCTGAGAAGTTTGATTGACTGAAGCCTTCTTCTCTCAACTCGTCAAAGTCATTCTCCATCCAGGTTTGTTCCGTTGCTGGCGATGAGCTGCGTTCCTTTGGAGGGGGAGATGTGCTCTGATTTTTGGAATTTCCAGCTTTTCTGCACCGCTTTTTCCCCATCTTTCTGGTTTTATCTGCCTTTGGTCTTGATGATGGTGACGTACTGATGGGGTTTTTGTGTGGGTGTGCTTTCTGTTTGTTAGTTTTCCTTCTAACAGTCAGGACCCTCAGCTGTAGGTCTGTTGGAGATTGCTTGAGGTCCACTCCAGACCCTGTTTGCCTGGGTATCAGCAGCGGAGGCTGCAGAAGATAGAATACTGCTGAACAGCGAGTGTTGCTGTCTGATTCTTGCTCTAGAGGCTTCATCTCAGGGATGTACTGCACCATATGAGGTGTGAGGTGTTGGTCTGTACTTCAGTTGAAAATGCAGAAATCAGCCATCATCTGTGTTACTCACACTGGGAGCTGGAGGCTGGAAATGTTCCTATACAGCCATCTTGGGTGCACCCCAATTATTCTTAACTTACAATAATATAATTGTTTGAATCAGCGCAACAAAAATGTATTTTAATTTGCAACACAACCCAATAGAAAATGCTGGTTGATTTTCTACAGCTTTCACTGGAAAAGTGTGTCTTCTTTAATGAATTAAATTTGACTTTTAAAACCAATAAAAAGCCCCCTGAGAAACCTGTCCTTGTACTTTGTTTATCCAGTATGAACACATGTTTCCCAACCTGTGGTAAGTAAAAATAATAAACAAACAAATAAAAATAAAAATAAAAGCCTTTTTCTATCAGGCCCAGGAATCTCATACTCTTGGAACTTCAAAATATAGAGGAGTTTACCCAAATAATAGGTATCTAAGGGAACAAACCTATGGCTGGACTCAGCTTTATAATGTCCTATTTAAGATTCCTTGTAGAATAGAGTTTCATAAAAGCCAATGAGGAAAGCACATGTAAAAATGTTTCTTGCAGTACTGTACAAAATTGTCTGGGTAAGTTTAAGATAAGTCTGTTTTGTAAGCTACTCACTGTTATCATGATTCATTCTTAAAGAAAATTAGGATTAAAATAAGATATATGTCTCACAGCCTATCACAACTCTATCATTAACTCTTAAAAGTTGTTTTTAAGGTTTTTCCTACAATTTTAATTAACCTTTTGTTTGTTCATTTGTTTGTTTTGTTTCTTTCTGTGAGCCAACTGGTGATGTCCAGCTACAGTCCTGGATAAACAGAAAGATAGAAGTAATATATAAATCTAGGATAATATTCCAATTCTGGACAAGCATTTCAAAATATTTTCTGGTAATAAAAGAACATAGGATTCCTCTAACAGAATTTTTGCTTTGAGGGCTCAAACCAAGAAAGCTAAGTAAACGCGAGTCTCATGTAACCAAAACTTAACAAGTATAAATATAGCCAGTTAATCAGGCACTTCAGGAGCCTTGAAGTATTTAAACTGTTCTTACTTTCCTTGACTAGTTTTGATATACTTTTTCCAATAATCTAAAATTTTTTTTTTTTGGCCTAAAGTCTATCATGCTTTGAAATGTAATGAAATGAAACCATGCGTTAACATGCCTTTCCTCTACAAGCACTTAAATCAACCCTCAGTAGAATCCTACCTACTGTGTTCTACCGAACATTCTTCTCCAGCAGAAAGTGTACAGAAAGACCAATGCCCAACCTCCTAAGAGCAGTTAGAGTGTTCATTTATGAGGGAGGACAATGAAAGATTAGCTAGCTTTCCTTATGTTAACAGCAACTAAAGGGTCCCTGGAAGACCCCCAGTCCACAAGGAAGGGCCTGGTTCCAAGGTAATGTAATAATGAAACCAAAAATAAAAGTGTGGGCACCAGTAAGAGCTCTAACATAAAAGATTGTGCCTAATAACACAGCTGCAGTGAAACAGATGGTAGACATTGCAGTCCATTCAGATAAAAGCTTGCACAAACCTCCCACTCACTCAGATGGGGAAGCAATGCCTGGCATAGAAATGCTGTTTTCTGTTTCTGTAAACTCAGAAGCCTTCCAGAAAATAAAGGTTATTTTTATTTTTTTCCTGTTGGCTTAAACTCAGTGGGATCTTGGGGGTACTGGCTGGGATCTTCCTTTTTGTTTTTTACTGTTGACTCAACCCATATGAATCATCACTTCACTACCTGATTGGTCCTGAGACAACAACCGAGGTCAAGATTTTACTTTAGCTCCTGATAGGTCCTGGGCCAAACTAAGCATTCTTTGCAAATTATCACATCAGACTTCTCCCATTCAAAGTTTCTGGGCAAGTTGTCTAACAGGTCCTGGGCCTGTGCAAAGCTAAGTTAGACATTCTTCAAGACAGGTTGCAAACTAAGCATATATCTTTATTTTTTAGAGCATAAAAATGATAAACCCCAGTGGATAACTTATTCAGGCTTCTATGTCTGCTGGCAGGGAGCTTATTTTGCCACTTATTTAAACTTTTGTTTCAAACACTTTCCTGTGTCTACAGTCCCTGGTCTTCTTAAATGTAAAATTTAAACTCACAGTGTTACTTCAAATGAAAGAAAGGCTGTTACATCTTTGTAGATTGTTTAAAACTACAATATCACCTGAACCTATGACATATATTTGCAGCCTTCTTTTGATATCAGGGTCTGCTTGAGTAATACACCTTTCTCTTAAGATTAACTCTCTCTTAACTCAATAGGGAGATAGAAAAATGTATTTCATTAAAGCCTCTCTCAGGATTTTAAAAAAGTCTCCATAATTTTAGTGGTTTTAATCTATTATAAGTAGTTTAGAGTAATTAAGATGTTTTGTTCTCTTCCCTCATATGCCTTCCAGTATGCTCACTAGATAATTTTTTTCACTCATCTATAGGATCACTAGGATTCCAATCATGTTTTCAGCACTGAATTCTTTCCTATTAGGAATAATAATTCTGTTGTCATGCAACTTTTTTTTTCCTTTCATCTTCCCTTTTTCAAGGTTTTATAGAAGACTTGTGGTTCACCATGGATAACTCTTCTATTTGTAAAGCTGCCTGCTTTAGGACAACAGTTGGTGTTTAGTTTAGAAATAATGGATCATGTATTCAGGTATGTTTAAACATTTGAGTTAGATTTTGAAATGCCTCTGTATATCCACCAAAGTCATCAGAGGATTCTTATTTGTTTTTCATTATTTGTCTAAATACATGCAATGAGAAGAAAACTTGTACTCTAATAGTATTAAGTCTATCAGATATTTCCTACAGGGGCAACAGTGAAGTTGGGGGTTTCTTTAGTTGCACACCAAGACAAGCTGATGAAATGGCTGCTGGTGGTGCTAAATGAGGGTGGCAGGTATGGCATTTAGAAGTTACATTTGAGTGTTCCTTAGGGGATTGTCTCTGATTTTAATGAATTATCTCTTTGACACTTGCTTTGAAACTGGCCAAGAGAGCAGAGTCTGTTTTACAGTGCTTAGAAAGAGCTGGGTTGTCTCCCAAGTCAACGTAAGTTTCTATAAAACAAAACAGAAAACAAAACAAAGCAAAACAAAAAACTCTTTTCTTTGCCATCTGAAGAAAAGATGTACCTGTTGAACAGTAGTAAACTGAACACTTCCCGCAGAAAGCCAAGAATGTCTGTCTTGGAGCTGGTAAGATTGTCATGCCTTTGAGCAATAAATAAATAAATAAATAAATAAATAAATAAATAAGCCACTTTCTTTTTCAGAGTCACAGAGCCAATTAAATTTCTGTGTTTCAGAATGTAATCTAGAGAGGTGCACACTGCAGATTGTTTGTGAACTTTCTAAAGAAATAGAGAGAGAAAGCATCCCATACTATTTTTCTCCCTTTTGAAGTAGCCCTGACTGAATAAAAAGACAGAAAGCATGTTCCTTGTTTTTGCATTCCTCTTGTCTTTTCTGAGTCTGGTAACTGACATAGGTTTCCCCAATGGTTGCAAGTCAAACTTTTACCCACAGTTCCAGAGGAGCTAGACAGCAGGACAAGTAATGTTTACCTGCGCAGACTTTTGCTCTACACTGGTGATTCTTTGTTGAACCAGTTCAGCCTACTGAACCAGGAAGATTCCCCAAGTAACTTGGAAACCTAAAAAATGATAATATAGTCTTTGGACTTGAGAAAGACACTTGTATAGAGTAAGAATTTTAATACCATTTCTGGCTTCCCTTGCTATAGACTAGAGAAACACTGAAATTCCAGGAAATAAGAGCTATTGACTTTGAAACATAAAATTCCCTTTTAGTTTAAATGTCAGTGCTGCTTGATGAAGAATGTGTACCTCAAAACATGTAAAGCTTACATGGCTGGCTGTCATAAGACAACACTTAGTTAGAATATGTCTCTCAAAGGCACCTTCTTTCCAATTATTGAAACTGGAAATTTTGTGTTTATAGATAGGGCATAGAGTCTTATTGTTAGAGAGACATAGGAGAGAAAGGAGTTAAAAAGCCAATTGTTTTGTGCAAAGTACTGACAAGGTTTCCCACACAGAGAAATCTCATCTCACTAGGTTGCATTTTAAGATCTAAAATGTTCCATGAACATGCTGAATCCCAGGTTTATATAGTCAAGAGTTAGAAAAAGAAAGTTAATGCTCTATCACTTGTCCCCACAGCATGTGTCTCTGCAGAAAAAAAGATGTGTCTCACAAAGAAACGGTTTAGCTATATATGGCAGTGCTGAGCCTTTTAAAGAGAAATAACTACCCCAAAAGAGAAATTTTATTTGAATGTATACCATTCCATACCAGGCCATAAATATCTGTTACAGGTGGACAAAAAGACCCTTATTAAGTAAAAGTTTTTAGATTACAAGTTTGAATTCTTACTGCTTTGAAAAAAAAAAAAAATCACAAAATAGTAACTCTTTTAATTACATTCTAATTACTGACTTTTACAAGTAAGATTATTTCTCCAGGTTACAAAATTGCATGCAGAGGAGAAATAGGAGGCAGAGTAGCCACATGATGACCAAAAAAAAAAAAAAAAAAAAGCAACGGAAAAGTCTGGAATTTTGGTGGCAACACTCTGATGGGCTGTCAGAAACTGGAGTTAGTTTTGTGATCTTCACATCACACTTCACATAACACTTCACATAACACATAACTGGTGGTGGTCTTAACCAGAAAACTTCATTTAACTTAGATACTCTTTCAATCTCATGTTATGGCTAGATCCTCTGTTAAAGAAAACAGTTGGGACAGAGGCAAGCTTTTCAACAGTGGAGCGTGAAAGGAGACTACCAATGTGTAGCATCCCTTTCTCCTAACCTTTGTAAGGATGGCAGCCAATCTATTGGATTTTATCTGACACTGGCCCAGAGCTTTGTTGTTCTTGAGAAATTGAAACAAAACAAAACAAAACAAAAGAAAAACTGAGAACAAGCTGCAGATATGAATATAAATACAGGACAAGCTGCATGCTGTGAATGTTAACAGTTAGAAGTGCACTCCTACTCAATTTTTTTTTTTTTTTTTATGGATTCTTGCTCGGTCGCTTAGGCTGGAGTGCAGTGGCACAACCTTGGTTAACTGCAAGCTCCTCTGTGTTTTATGCCATTCTTTTCTTCCTTAGTGTATCAAGTAGCTGGGACTACAGGTGCCCACCACCACACTGGGTAATTTTTTGTGTTTTTAGTAGACATGGGTTTCACCATGTTAGCCAGGATGATCTTCTTGTGATCTACCCGCATTGGTCTCCAAAAATGCTGCAATTACAGGCATGAGTCACTGTGCTCAGCCCCTACTGACATTTTTAATTAAATCCTCTCCAAATCCGTGCACCAAAAACAAACCTTGAGTCCCCCAGTGCGCCACAATGTATCAGTCTCTCATTTTGAGGTGTCACACAGATTTTCTTAATCTCAAGAAAATTAAAAATTAGGAATGCAAAAGGTGAGATTATAGCACACGTTTAATAAGTTAACTTCTGGCGGAGTAGAGTATCTTGCTCACTTTGAGGAAGAGTCTGATATTTTTATAGATTCTGAAGAAGGAAAATGTGCTAACTAGTCTTCAAGAAAGCGCTACTCATCTTTTCTGGGACTTTGCACCTGGAACTATTAACAGCTGAAGTAATGACTCAGCTTGGCTCAGGAATTTGGCTCTTAGCCACGTAAGAGTTAAAGTAAGCATGGCCTGGGACATTGGACTGGGACCAGAGGCTAAAATGATAATTTACAGAAATTTGGCTTGGATTCTAAAGCATGTTTAGTAATACAATGAGCCCTTTGTAATACACTGGAGTCCAATATGTACGTGGGTTCAGAAAAAGAGAGAAGCTATTTCTTGGAATCTCTCTGGTCACACAAAAGACATAATATTTTAATGTGGGGTCTTTTTTTCTTGTTTTTAATCTGAGTAGCTGTGGGCAAGTCTTAAGCAAACTCACCCAAAGAAGTTGGGCTTTTTTAACAAAAAATTATTTGCCTCGGCCACATGGTGTGCAGGATTGTAAATGTGTGTCCATAGCCTGATTTTTCAGGCTGTTTCTCTGTTTGTCAAATTTTATCAATGATTCACCACAACTATGTCACTTTTCTTTGTCAACACTATTGAAGAGGCAGATGGTTTTTGAGGGTGGGAAGGCACATTGTTTGAAGTTTCCTATGTGCAAGACTTCTCTGCAATGTGAAACAACCCAAATCTTTGTGGATATTGTAAAATTGTCCATGGCTTCTTGGCAGTCATATCAGAAAACCCCACAGTAAACAACTCCCAAACGTCACAGTGACATTCTCCCTGGAAAAAATCAAAACCAAATTTTGTTGTCCCAGCTTTTCTCATCTTCTTGATCTACAGACTCTTTTAGTCACATTATCATCAGGTTTTCCAGTGTTAATATCCAACCCTCCAAGTTCATTACTACCCCTGTAGGAAATACCCAATGAATGAGGTGCCAGTAAAGTGCAAGTTTCCTTTTCATTACAGTACCTTAAAGAAATAAAGACCTGGGGAAGTTTCTGATACATCAATACATATATAGAGCCTTTCTAATTCTCACTCGTGTTTTTGGTCTTACATGAGAAGATGTTGTGTTATTCCTAAGCCACAATCTTACTGCTTCTGAGATATAGACCTTCAAGCAACAGAAAGATGTTGCACCAAACCACATTTCTTAATACAGCATGTCATAATAAATAAAACACAATCAAAGAGAGGAAGAGTGAAGAAAAGACAAGATCCTATTTTCTAGTAGCAAAAGAGACAGAGCCCTTTGAAAACCCTAATTTAAGCCATACTGATGCCATAGATAATTAAAAAGAAAGAAAGAAAGAAAAAAATGAAAGCAGGACTTTGGCCTTTAAAAGAGCCCAGATCTAAACCTTTTCCAAGCCAGTGCTGTGACAACATATTTGTATCTCTGCAGTTTCTGGCATTTCTACTTTTCTTGATGCCACTGCATTCTTCTGTGCCTGCAGAAAGGAAAGCTTGTGGTATGCCTAAACACCTAAATATTTGCAGGAAGCTGTCACCGGTACCCATAGTTTGAGCTGAGTGCAGTCTGCCTGCAAGGTGAGTGTGTAAATTTAGACAAATAGGCTCAAGAGAAACTTGTGGAAATGTGCCATCACATACAGAGATTCTTGGATGGTGAAGCAACACCCTAGAGATCCTGGGACAAAGGTAACATTCATCACCAGTGGCCAGTGGATTATTGAATTATGCCTATGAAACGTAGCCTCTGTAAAAACCAACAGGACAGGATTCAGAGAGTCTCCAGGTAACTGAACAAGTAGAGTGTTCCAGAAAATTTTGTGCACATAAAAACAGACACTGACAATTTTAAATGACATGCAGAGTGTAAGGGTCTTTTCTTCGTTTTGGAAGAAGTTTAGTCCTTTAGTAATGTGTCCATAATTTTAACTTATTAACTATAACATACTCTAAAGTAACCTAAATCTGCACATTGCAAACATTAGAACACGGATATTTCCACTAAAATGATTCTATAGTTGACTAATAGGGTTTAACAAGTATTACTTTGGAGAGATAAAGTTTTCTTTTGTTAACTGCACAAGAACTGGACATTTATAAAAGAGAAAAAAATCAAGTTATATCTCAGCAAAAATTCTAATCATATGTTCAGTTTGGGAGAATGACCATCAGTGAGTTTGTGTCAGAAATATTTATTCTAAAGGAAAAGTCTTTTAATTTATAATTCTGTGCCTCTGAAGTATTTGTGCCACTATAATGTCAAGCACACCATCACTGACAGTTCTTTGTCTTTCTTTGTGGGAGGGAAGCTGAGGCTGCCTCATAACTCAGTAGACTCTGTATTATAGTATATAAAAATAAGAAAAATAAAAGTCATTACAGAATTCTCTGTCATCCACATCTAATAAAACACAATTCTGGTCTGAAATATAGTAGTAGCCACAGATACAATTTAGAGCTTGCAAGAACAGCCTAGTATCCACCAGTCTGCTTTATATTTGGACTTATGTGTGCATAAAATAATCACACTTGGGTAAAAAAATGTTTTATTAATTATTTTAAAGATACAGTGCTTAAAAATGCCATGATAGTTTCAATACATACCTTGGACATTTCCAAATCTCTTTCCAAGATTTCACAATGGGTGAAATTGTTTTGCACTAGGAAGATGGAATAGGGCATCTTGCAACTCATGATACATTTCGTTCAGCTTAGTTCTTGTGTCCTGTGCAGATAGACTGACAATTAAAACCCATCAATCATACTTTAACATGGATTATATCCCTTGGGTTGAGCCCCAGATCTTTCTCAGCACCTCACACTGTCTCTCATTGGCCTGTTTCAACTCCATCTTAATATTACAGCGAACAAGGGCCTTACATTCTTCCAGCACAACTAGGTTATATGAGGCAAGTTTCCTAATTTGAATCATAACCTCTTGGGTGAAAGTTCCAGTCAAAAACACCTGAGAGACCAGGCCTTTGGCACATGCCCCCAGTGCTGTCACTTTTTGCCCAGTAATTAACATTTCATTGGCAGATGCGTCACCCATCATTTTCAGAAATGTAACAGTAGAACAGCCATCTGGACTGTCCCAAGCTCGTATAAGGGGTTTGGAACAAATCCTTTTCTTTAGCCCACACAAGATCACAAAGGAGCAGTATGGATTCAGCTAGTCCATTGGCACGGCCATTGACTGATACAACAATAGGCTTTTTAAATTGAATAAAAGTATTCACAAATTTCTTGAAGGTGTCCACCATTTCAAGCCTTGTTCACTTTCTGTCATTCCTTAAATGTTTCACAAAGTACCCAAAATCAAGACCACAATAAAAGACACTTCCAGATGCACTGAGTAACGCAAGCCTGCTGTCATCTGCAGCAGCCCTATTCAGAGCATTCACCATTTCTTTAATTGCTTCTGTATTCAGTGCGTTTTTTGTCTGTCGATCTAGTTGATAGCAATATCTGGGTGAATCCATCCTCTTTCTTCACTACAATGTCTCTGTATGTGCTGACACTTTCTGTTAGCTTTATGGTGAATTACGTCTTCTTGAAAAAAGATTGCTCTCTGTCGTCATGAGTAACATTTCTTGGGCTACCTTTCAGTCTTGGAACTGATGTGTGTATGTCTGTTGCAATGGCTGCTAATGGGTCTATTAATACCACTATAGCTTTTTGGGGAGCTGAGCCTATGTCCGTGGAAGCAGTAACTGAGCCAGACATCTGAGACATTAGTGGGTGTAGCAGGGTCCTGTTTTCTATTCCAGTGTGTTCTGCACTGGGACCTGACAAAGGGTCCCTGACAGGTTTCCCTTCTGTCACCTTGAAGTCCACCATGTCCTGCTCATCTACCATAATAGGGTCCAGTTTCTCGAGTACCTGAAAGCCGCTCACAGTTTTCTTGTTGTTAACAAGTGTCTTGATAGTTGAATTTACTAGATCCATATTCTTTGTGTGAGAGAGAAGTGAATCTGCCTTTCTCCTGATGTTCTTGCTGGCAGCAAATAACAGGCTGGTTTTGGATCTGTGGTGTTTGACAGTCACCGATGTTCTAGGAGAGCTCTTAGAATAGTTCACATTGGTAGATCTGGAAGTTCTTCCTCTGGTATTGTTTGAAAACATTCTACTTGTTCTGGTACATGCCAGTTTTTTTCTGTTTTCTATCTGTTGTCTGTTAAACTCATTTATACATTTTTCACAGCTCATGAGGTGCTGCTCTGGCTCCCAAGTGTCATCCTGTTTGTTGAAACTTTTCCATGAACCAAATACATTTTCTTTCCATTTTTGTCTTGTCTTTTGTCAACAATAGTTTCAACCTCTAACTCCTGGCAAGATATGAAGGGAGACTCAGGATTGGAGCAGTTGCTGTGCCATCTTTGTTTCAGTTGTGTCTCCACATAGCCACTTCTTTCTGCCTCCAGTGCTTCACCAGGTTCTGCGTATGGATGAGCCACTTCTATTCCGTCACCACTGGTTTATGAAAATTGTGTGAAATAGCAGCTATTCCCTGTGCCTTAGGCTCTCCACCTTTAGTCTCTGGTGGGACAGCTTGGGCTTTGTCTCATGGTGCATGATAGCTTGCTCAGTAGCCTCATGTAGGAGTAACTAAGTCCACAGCTCCTACTCTCAGCTGTAGTGCAGAAAGCTTTCTTCCTGCCTGATGTTCTTTTGTGTTTCTTTGTTTAATTGTGGTTGCTATGATGATTATATTGAACACTATAATGTTATTCCATTTTTAAAGTTACCCTAGCTTACATTCAGTAACATAAAAATCCTTATTCCTGTGTAACTTAACTCCCTTAATTCACTTACTGTGTAACTTAACTCCATTATTTCACTTCTCAAAATTATGCATTGTATGTCAAAAACATCAGTTAGTGGTATTTTTTATTAAATATATTATTGTTTTAAGTTGTGTTGAGAACAAATTATGGAGGTGCACATTGTTAATTTTTTATCTTTTATATTTTTCATGCATTTATCTTTACCTTAATCTTTACTTATTCATACTGCTTTTGAGTGTCTGTTCATTCTACCCTGAAGTACTCCACAAAACCTTTATTAAAGGGTGGTCTACTGGTAAAAGGTGTCCATTTTTATCTGGGAATATCATAATTTATCCCTCACATTTGATGAACAATTTGTTTGATCATAATGTTTAGGTTTGACAGTTTTTTTCTGACTTCACTTGGAATATATTTGTCTACAGCTTTCTACCATCTTAGTTTTCAGATAAGAAATCCACTGGTTATTCAGTGGTTATTCAGATAAGAAATCTACTGGTTATTTTGCTTTCCTTGAAAATCCGCAAAATTATCTTTGTATATGTTTTAGACAGTTTAATTATCAGATAAGCTTGAGTGGTTTTTTTGTTTGTTTGTTTGTTTTGTTTTTGGTGGTTGTTGTTTCTTTTATTTGGCAATTGTTGAACTTATTGGGTATTTATTTGTTGTCTTAAATTGTTATGTTCTTTATTATTATTTTGTTAAATAGTCTCCTTGATTATATATCTCTCCCTTTGAAAGCCCCAAATGCACATGTATGGTGGCTTCATGGTGTCCCTCAGGTTTCTAGGCTGTGTAAAGCTACCTTGAACCTTTCCAGCCTGTGTTGGTGACCACTATGTGTTTGACTGCCCCTAAGGGTGTGTATCACAGTGTGGGGCAAGTTTGTCAGTTGGTCTCGCAAGGCTGATGCATCCCAGATTTCGATTCCTAGACTTCAATTATTGCAGTCTCATTAGTGCACCACAATGTAGCAATCTCTAATTGTGAGGCACACGGAGCTCTTGGTCTCATGGCCAAGAAAATTAAGGAGATGGATGCAAATCGTTTGAAGCAAAACTTTTATAAGTGAAAGTAAAAACCTCTTCACTGTGGAGGTGGAATACAAGTGGTTTACCTACTCTGAGACTGAGGCTTACGGTTTCTAAAGGCAGAGAAGTAAAGAAATGTGCTTAGTGGTCTTGGAGTAAGCATTTTTCGGGTTGGCCCTGAACCTTGGACTTAGATTAATCTGCAAATGAAGTGATGATTTATAGAAGCTACTAAGCTCAGCATTGCAACCTGGCCCTGGACCAAGAAGGAGCTGAAGTGACAGCTTGACCTGAGACCTTGGCCTGGGACCAATCACAGGCTGAAGTAATGTCTCATGGCCACAATAATTAAGGAGGCTGGATGATGCAAATTTCAAGTAGGAAGAAAAGGTTAATAAGCAAAAGAAGAAAACTCTCCACAGTAAAGAGGGGATTTCGAGGGTTTCCAATTATAAAGCTGGGTCATTACTTTTTAGGAACTGGAAAGAATGAAATGTTCTGAGGTGTCTGTGGGCTGCCTTGAAGAAAGCACTACTTCAGCTAGGTTCAGAACCTGGCCTGGGAGAAATGAGAGGCTAAAGTAAAAGCTTTGTCTGGATCACTGGGCTGGGGAAAAGCAGAAGCTGAAGGGATAATTCATAAATGCTTTGCTTGCCTTCAAAGCATGTCCAAAATAGAAAAGAAAAATATTTCATCAGAGCCCACTGGAGCCTACTGTGTATCATGCCCACAATGGGAGGAGTGTGTATTTTCTTGAAGTCTGCTGATTATGTGAATGACAGAGGCACTTATTCCTTTGGCCTTGTCCTCTTATCTCTGGAGGTGTGATTATGTTTTAGGAAAAAATGACAAAGGCATTTTCATGTTCTACCTTGTTTTCTTATTAGTGCAGCTGTGGTTATACCTTTAGGATATCCTCATGTTCAACTTTTTTTAATCGGTGTCTGCAGCCTGAGTTTTCAGGCTGTTCCTGGGTATAAAAAAGTTAATCAAGAACCACTTCTAGATTCCTCATTGTTTTTTCTCTTACGCTTTCATGAAGGTAATTTTGTGTGTTTTGTAGATAAAATAAAGATTGTGTTAAGGGCTTTTCTGTACAGTTTTCCACTTTTGACATGGAATCAAGGTTCACTTTAGAGCACATGTGAAATTTTTGTATTAGCTATGTTCAATCTGTACTTTCTTCTTTTAAAATAAAGGTTTCTAATACAGGAATATATTGTTTTAATTCTTAGAATTCAACATTTGAACAGTCTAGTACTAGGGGTCTCTTTTTCATAGCTGTAAGGTTGTAAAAGATGTTTGACATTTGTCTGCTTTCTGCCATAGAACTCTAAAAATCTTTGCAATCTCCAAATGCTGCCTTTTAATATGATAATGATGATTCAGAGCTACATGCTGGGGTTTGTCAGTGAAAACACAAAGGCATTATTTGAGGGTAGGGATTATAGGGTTCACTCTGCATCATTCCAAAATGACACAGGTGCTGCAGATAATGGCAGCAGCAGCCCATTTAGAGGGGCTGCTTCAAAGATACCAGGTGCAATGAGGGAGGCGAAGCCAGGGCTGTGCACTCCGTGAAACTGCTGGAAACTGAGAAAAGGCAGAAACCACACTCACACCCAAGTTCAATTAACAGGAGCCCCACCTACTCAGGAGCAGTGGCAGTTGCCCCACCACAGATGCAGACTCAGGCATCCCTCAGCTTTCTGAGACCTGGCAAGCCATTTTTCCAACAATGGCCCCGAAGTGCCTGTTCCCATTGCCTGGCCTCTCCCAGCTCCCATGCCCACTATGACATTGTGCAAATGTGCTGTCATCCACAGAGATTCTTGCCTGCTGAAGTGACACCCTAGCGATCCTGTGACAAATGTCATGTTCATCACAAGTGGCCAGTGGATTATTCAATCAGGCTATATAATGGAGCCTCCATAGAAACCAACAGGAAAGGATTCAGAGAGCTTCTGGATAGCTGAAAATGTAGAGAGTTCCAGAAAACTGTGTGCACATAAAAACAGACAACAATAATTTTAAATGTCATCTGCACAGGATAAACATTAAAACGTGGAAATTTCCACAAGGATTGTTCCATAATTCACTAATATGGTGCAAGAAGTTTACTTTAGAGAGATAAAGGTTTATTTTTGTTAACTGAGTAAGAACTAGACATTTACAAAAGAAAAAAAAATCAAGTGGTATCTCAGCACAAATTCCAATCGTATGTTTGGTTTAGGAGAATGATCATCAGTGAATTTTGTGTCTGAAATATTTATCCTAAAAGATAAGGCTTTCAATCCAGAATTTTGTGTCTCTGAGATACGTGTGCCACTCTAAAGTCAAAGGCACCATCTCTGATAATTCTGTGTGTTTTTTTTGTGTGTGGGAGGGGAGTGGAGGCTGCCTGATACCCAGGATATCTCTGCATTCTCGGATATAAAAAAAAAAATTATTTCATAAATCTCTGTCATCTAAATCTCATAAAAACAATTATGGTCTTATATATAGTAGAAGACATAGATAGAACTTAGATTTTGCTAAAACAGTCTATTACTCACCAGTCTGCTTTTATATTTGGGCTTGTGTTTGCATAAAATAATCACAATAAGGCAAAGAAGATTTTTTTATTACTTATTTTAAAGTTGCAGTGCTTAAACATTCCTTGATAATTTAAATACATAGCTTGGACATTTTCAGTTCTCCTTTCAGGCCTCAGCTATGGCTGAAATTGTTTTGGGTTATGAAGATGGATTAGGGTATCTTGCAACTTATGATGTATTTGGTTCAGCTCAGTTCTTGTGTCCTGAGAAGACAGACTGACAATTAAAACTCATCAATTGTATTTTCCACATACATTAACATGGAATTGTTCCCTTTGTCTGAGTCCCAGATTTCCTTTAGTAACTCACACTCTGTCTCTTTGGCTTGTTCCAATGTCATCTTAATATTACTGCATACAAGGGCCTTACATGTCTCCAGCACAACTCGATTACATGAGGCAGAGTCCTTCATTTGTATCATAACCTATGGGGTGAAACTTGCAAAGAAACCTTAGAGACCAGACCTGTGACACATGCCTCCTCTTCTGTCAGTTTTCACCCAGCAATTAACATTTCATTGGCAGACGCTTCACCAATCTGCTTGGGAAATGTAACTGTAGAGCAGCCATCTGCACTCTGTCCAAAAGTCATGCAAGGATTTGAAACCAAGCCTTTTCATTAGGTCACATGAAAGCACAGAGAGGCAGTGTGAATACACCTATTCCAAAGGATGTGCCACTGACTGGTAAAACAAAAGGCTTTTAAAATTGATTGAAAATATTCACCAAGTTCTTGATGGTGTGCAACATTTCAAGGCTTGTTCTGTTTCTGTCATTCCTTAAGTCCTTCACAAAGTACCAAAATACAGACCACAGCAAAAGACACTTCCAGCTGCACTGAACATCATGAGATGGCTGTTACCCACAGCAGCCCTATTCAGAGCATTCGCCATTTCTTAATTACTGCTGTATTCAGAGCATTTTTTTTCTGTTGATCAAGTTGATAGCAATATCTGGGTGAATTCGTCCTCTTTCTTCACTACTATGTCTCTGTTTGTGCTGGCACTTTCTGTTAGCCTTATGGTGAAGTATATCCTCTTGACAAAAGGCTGGACTCTGCCATTATCAGTAGCATTTCTTTGCCCACCTTTCATGCTTGGAACTAATGTATGCACGTCTCTTGTTCCATTGGCTGCTAATGGGCCCATTAAGACCACTATACCTTTTTTGGTGCCTGCGTCTGCAGTCATGGAAGTCATGGAAGTCTGGCTCTCAGTCTGAGCCAGACATCTGAGAAAATAGGGGTGAATCTGGGTCTTTTCTGTATTCCACACTGTTCTGTCCTGCGGTCTGATAAAAACCTGACGACCTTCCCTTCTGCCTCCTTGAAGACCACTATATCCTGCTGATCTCTCTCAATAGGGTCCAATAGGGTCCAGTTCCTGAATGCCACTCACTGTTTTCTTCTTGTTAAAGGGGCTGTGAGGGCAAGTGTCTTTCTCGATATTTGGATTTACTAGCTCCATATGCTTTGGGCTGAAGAGAGGTGACACTGGGTTTCTGCTGACTTTCTGGCTGGCAGCACATAACTGGCTGCTTTTGAATTTGTGGTGTTTGCCAGTAACTAGCATTACAGGAGCATTCTTAGAAAACTTGGGGTTGGTAGATCTAGAAATTCCTCTTCTGGCATTGTTTGAAAAAGTTCTGCTTTTTCTGATCTGTGCCATTTTTTTTTTTTTTTCTTTTCTGTTTTTCAGTCTGTTGTTTGTTAAAGTCATATATACCTTTTTCACCTGTGCTGCTCTGGTTCCCAGGTATCATCCCGTTTCTCCTAACCTTTCCAATATTAAATACTTTTTTCTTTTGAGACGGAGTCTTGCTCTGTCTCCCAGGCTGGAGTGCAGTGGCACAATCTTGACTCTGCAAACTCCGCCTCCTGGGTTCACGCCATTCTCCTACCTCAGCCTCCCGAGTCGCTGGGACTACGGGGCGTCTGCCACCACCGCCCGGCTAATTTTTTGTATCTTGCTTCACCGTGTTAGTCAGGATGGTCTTATCTACTGACCTCGTGATCCACCCGCCTTGACCTCCCAAAGTGCTGGGATTACAGGCAAGAGCCACCGCGCCCGACCTTTCTCTTCTTTTTTTTTCTCTTTTCTTTTCTTTTTTTAAACAGAGTGTTGCTCTATCACTGGGCAGGAGTACAGTGGCACAGTTGGGCAATCTGCCTCACTGCAACCTCCACCTCCAGGATTCATGTGATTCTCCTGCCTCAGGCTCCCAAGTAGCTGAGATTACATGTGCCTGCCACCACACCCAGCTAATTTTATGTATTTTTAGTAGAAACGGGTTTTCGTTGTATTAGCCTGGATTGTCTGGCTCTCCTGAACTCGTGATCTGGACGCCTCTCCCTTTCAAAGTTCTGGTATTACAGGCGTGAGCCACTGTGCTTGACCTCTGTCCTCCCACATTTGTCCTGTCTTTTGTCAACAATATTTCAACCTCAAACACCTGGGAAGCCACGAAGAAAGACACAGGATTGAAGCAGTTGCTGCATCAACTTGTTTCAGTTGCATCTCCACAACCTCACTTCTTTCTGCCTCCGGGGCTTCACCACATTCTTCGTATGGATGAGTCTATTCTGCTTCATCACCAATGGTGTAGTGAAAATTGTGGGAAATAGCAGCTAAGCTATGTGGCCTTAGGCTTTCCACACTTACTCCCTGGTGAGACAGCTTGGGCTTTGTCTCATGGTACATTATAGCTGGCTCAGTAGCCTCAGGTGAGGGTAGCTAAATCCACAGCTCCTACACTCTGGTGTACTACAGAAAGCTTTTACCTGCCTGTTACTCTTTTTTTCTTTTCTTTTCTTTTTGTTTCTTTAATTGTGATTGCTATTATGATTGCACTGAATATTCTAAAGTTATTCCACTTTTAGAGATATGGTAGCTTACCTTCAATAACATACAAATCCCTTACACCTGTATAGCTTCACCCTCATTATTTCACTTATTGAGTTCTCAAAATCTTACCTTTATGAAATGTACGTCAAAAACACAAGTTAGTGATAGTATTTTTATTATGTATAGTAGTGTTTTTAATTACAGGGGAAATAAATTGTGGAGTTGTACATTGTTAATTTTTTATGTTCTATAATTGCTCATGTATTTATCTTAATATATATTCACTCATACTGTTCTTCAGTGTCTGTTCGTTTTACCACGAAGTACCCCATAGGGCATTTTTAAAAAGGTAGTCTACTGGTAAAAGGTCCCCGCTTTTATCTGAAAATGTTATAATTTTTCCCTCACTCATGATGGACAACTTTTTGAACATAAGAGTTCTGTTCAAATGTTTTTCTTACAGCATTTGGAATATGTTCGTCTATTGCATTCTGTCCTCTGAGTTTTCAGGTATCTGCTGATTATTTTTGAGGGTTCTCTGAACACAAGTAGCCACTTCTCTTGCTGCTTTCAAGATTTTCTCTGTCTTTCTCTTAAAGAGTTTATCATATAATTTGCATTTGTTTCTTTGAGTTTCTTCTACTTGGAGTTTATTGAGCTTGATATTATTTAACACTACTGTTTCTAAATAGTCTTCCTGATTCTTTGTCTCATCCTTTCAACTTCCAGTATGTGTAATATGGCTGCTTCATAGCGTCCCACAGCATTTTAGGCTGCGTTCTCATTCCTTTTTTTTTTTTTTTTTCTATCATTTCCTAACTTAATAGTGTCAACTACCCTTTCTTTGATTTGCTCATATTTTGTTCTTCCCCCGGATCAAGCCTGCTTTTAAATATCTGTAATAAATAAATATGTATTTTATATATATATAGACATTTTTAGGTTTCAAAACAATTTTACTCTTTGTATTAATAATGTTTGTTCATATATTTTGTGCTTCTTTTGTTTATTCTATTAGCTTATTATGAAGCTTAATTTTAAATATTATGTTTTAATAAGACTGCCATTTGGACTGTCTAAAAAATGTTTCGGAACATAATTTTTTTTCAGTTCTTAAAGTGAGCCATATTTCTCTATTTCACTCTCTGATTTATGATTATGCTGGTGCTGTAAAAGGGCATTTAAATTTAAAATGCTGTAATTTGAAAACAAGGTTTTCTTATTCTGTGGATTGATAGGGTTTTGTTTATTCATTTTACAGCTCTTTCTGTGCTGTAAATCAGTCTTACTGGACTTCTTCTTGGATCTTATTTGAGCCGCATTGTTTTGGGGTGCATATCGCTAAAAATACAATTTGTTCCACATATATATATACAGACACACACACACACACACACATTTGTGTGTCTGTGTTATATTCGTGTGTGTGTTTGTGTGTTTAGTTTTCAATGTCTTTGTCCACAAATGTCTAACCTCTTAAGAGAAAAAGAACAATAAGGAAAAAACGTTCCGGCTTTTTAAATCTTCGGACGGTTGCGCAGAAGGACAAAGAGCCTGCATGATGTTTGGGGAATTAAAGAACGACTGTTCACCTCTGTCGGGACCTCCATAAAGCAGAAGCAGCCATCAGTGAACAATTCCTCCTGAGATCTGGAGGACAGGGTCCTTTTTGTTCATCATGGCTCTTGTAAGCCATTTCAGAATTATTTGCAAGGCAGTAACCCACAGTTGTGGTTAATAAAGCATAAGTAGCTGCTCTTGATCTGTGCTATAGAATTGATAAATTTTAGTTTTGGTTTATTATACAAACTTGTTTGGAAGCTGTAAAACTTCAGTTAGACTCCGGTAATCTATAATATTTGCCTCATACTAATCCTGCCACTGCACCTATTGTATAGTTTAAGAGACAGGTATGCAGTGCTCCGCAGTACATTGCAGCACTTTCCCTGAATCTACGATCAGTTTGCTTTGGTTTATTTGTCTTTGCAGCTAAAGCATGCCTTGCACAGAAGTCACAAAAGTGAATCCCTCATTGAAGAGTACACTTACACCTGTGTGTGCCTTTTTAAGAAAGAGCTTGTGTCCAGAATTGCTGGGTTCTTGGTCTCACTGACTTCAAGAATGAAGCCGCAAACCCTCGCGGTGAGTGTTGCAGTTCTGAAAGACGGTGTGTCCAGAGTTTGTTCCTGTAGAGGTTGAGATGGAGAGGAGCTTCTTCCTTTTGGTGGGTTTCGCTGTCAAGAGTGAAGCTGCAGACCTTCATGGTGAGTGTTACAGCTCTTAAAGGCAGTGCCTCTGGAGTTGTTCCATTTTTCCAGCGGTTTCGCGGTCTCATTGGCTTCAGGAGTGAAGCTGCAGACCTTTGCAGTGAATGTTCCTGTTCATAAAGGCAGCCTGGACCCAAAGAGCAAGCAGCAGCAAGACTTACTGCAAAGAGGGAAAGAACAAAGCTTCCACAGCCAGGAAGGCGACCCCAGCAGGTTGTCCCCGGCTGACTGCCCCACCTTGCTTTTATTCCCTTATCTGACCCCAACCCACATCCTGCTAAGCGGTCTATTTTACAGAGAGCTGATTGGTCCCTTTTGACAGAGTGCTGATTGGTGCGTTTACAATCCTTGAGCTAGACAGAGTCACAGAATGCTAGTTAGCTAGACCCAGAGTTAACTAGACTCAGAGTACTGACTGGTGTATTTACAAACCTTGCACTAGACAGAGTACTGATTGGTGCATTTACAATCCTTGAACTAGACACAGAGTCACAGAGTGCTAGTCCTCCAAGTCTCCACTAGGTTAGCTAGATACAGAGTACCAGTTGGTGTATTCACAAACCCTGAGCTAGACACAGAGTGCTGATTGATGTATTTACAAACCTGAGCTAGATACAGCGTGCTGATTGGGGCATTTACAATCCTTGAGCTAGACACAGAGTGCTAGACGGAAAGTTTTTCCAAGTCCCCACTAGGTTAGCTAGATACAGACAGCTGATTGGTGCACATAGGATCCTCCTGCTAGATATAAAAGTTCTCCAAGTCCCCATCCAGTTCAGGAGCCCAGCTGGCTTCACCCAGTGGATCCCGCACTGCGGCTGCAGGCGGAGCTGCCTGCCAGTCGGGAGCCACACCTGCACTCAGCCCTTCGGCTGTGGATGGGTCCTGGCGCCACCAAGCAGGGGGCGGTGCCCGTTGAGGAGGCTCAGGCTGCGCTGCAGCCCACCACAGGAGGGTAGCTCAGACATGGTGGGCTGCAGGTCCCAAGCCCTGCCCCGCTGGGAGGCAGCTAAGGCCCAGCGAGAATTTGATTACCGCCCCGGCGGGCCGGCACTGCTGGGAGACCCGACGCAACTGCTGCAGCTGCTGGCCTGCGTGCTAAGCCCCTCACTGCCCTGGGCTGGCGGCGTCCGCTGGCCGCTCCTGGTGCAGGGCCAGCCGAGCCCGCGCCCGCTGGAACTCACACTGGCCGGCAAGGGCAGCCCTGGTTCCCGCCGGCGCCTACCCTTCCTCACCTCTGGGCAAGCAGAGGGAGGAGGCGCCGTCCTCAGCCACCCCAGAGAGGGGCTCCCACGGTGCCCTGGCCGGCTAAAGGGCTCCTCAAGCGCCGCCAGAGTGGACACCGAGGCTGGAGGCCGAGGAGGCGCTGACAGTGAGGGCTGCTAGCACATTGTCACCTCTCAAGCCCACATTTAGATTTGTTATAAGTAAAATATTACATATTCTGGCATTGACTTGTTTTCCATATATTCTTCTTACTTGATCCTCAATTGGTTTTGTTCTCATTTTAAAAATTTGGTTAATTTTTAAAAACCTTTTGTTGTATTTTTTATATCACAGTGAGGTATATTTGGGACTTCAATTAATGTTGAAAACTTAAAATAGTCTACTGTGAACAGTACTAACGTGTGAATAATCTAATGTTTAAGGTCAACAGTATAAAAATACGCAGATCTTGTAGTGTTGCATCTTTCCCAATTTATATTATTGTATCTCATTCTATCTGAGTACACAGAGTGTTCACTAATAGTTAAGTTTGCCAGGGTTGTAATAGTAATAGCATTTTTCTTTTAGAGAAGCATTAGTCACAATTCCCTTTAGCTTTTCTTTATCGAGATATTTTTGCTTGAGCATCAATTAACCAGTTAAAAATTTCAGGTTTGATAGCATTCTTTTCTGTTAAAACTTGGATATCTCAACACCTTCTGACTTCTGTGGTTTCTGCTGAACAGTCACCTGTTACTTTCAATCAAGACTTTCTTGTACATAGCAAGTTGTTGTTTCCTTTCTGTTTTTACAACTTTCTTTGTATTGGTTCTGGATTGACTATAATATTTTCTGATGTGGCTATGATTGACTGTATTGTGGTTAAAGATTAAACTGCCTTTTAATATTCATATTTTGCAATGGCAAATCTCTCCAACCTTTGCTCTTGTTTATAGTTGGCCTAATGTATAAAACTAGTGTAATTTTTTTTCTCAACAGCTTAAACGTTTGTGACCAATTGCTGGCATTTTTATCTGAGAGTGACTTCTGAGTTAGACAAAAGAGAAACAAATGATTATTTAACCAAATTTTCATATATCCTCTCGAAATACTGGAAAAAAGAAACACAGTAATTTAGCACATAAGGCCTTCTTTGTTTTTTACAGAAGCAGAACTCATGTCCTCACTTTGACAATGTGGATTTTAATTTTGAAGGCTTCATCTGTGACTAGGAGGTGATACGGAAATCAACAAAGAAAAAAACAAAACCAAAGAAAACTTTACCATTTTATAATTGTCTTTCTTGATTAAATGTTTACTTGGTTGATATAAACTACTGATTTTCAGGATCCAGACTGTGTTTCGTGGTCTGATTTTTTTTTGAAACTTCCAGCCCTGCAGTTTTGCTTTTATTTTTAGCTATGAAACACTGAGTGTTTTCTAATTTCAGAGTTTGTTGTTATTTAGGAGGTTTATGTTTTGTCTATTGTTTAAAATACTAAAACTGAATGTTATACTTGCAATTTGGAATCCCAGATGTTAGATTTTTGTTTCAGTGTTTATGTTATAAAGTTTGTGGTTGCTTTTTGTTAATTGAAATAATCAGTTTAATGTAAAATATATGAGACAAGAATCTCTGTTATAAAGTACATTTTGGTTTTATGTAAAACAACTATACAATAAGTGGCTTACAAAGTGACTTTCAAAGAAATATCTAAGTAAAATAATATGAAAATAATGTGAGCATGCAGCAAGATCAAGAAGTTCGATGATTCCTGGTGGAAGCCTGTTTAAATTGTTTAAAAAAAAAAAAAGCCAGCTAACTGTGGCTGCAGGAGACTGTAGAAGGGGAAAAATTATAGAGGATGATCTCATAGAGCTCATCTAATTGAATAGGGCTTTAATAGTTCTGTAGATTTTACTTTAGATTTCACTGTAAGCCTGGTTCGTGACTGGAAGTGGAATTGGTAAGACTGTTACTAGCCTCTATTGCTAAGAGGTTAGAAATGCTTCTAAATATCCTAAGATCTTGAGTCTCAGGCACCTTTGAGAAATTAACAATGTTGAATCATCTCTTGAGAAAATTATTTTTAAAAATACACATTTAGAACTCTTTGATACTGTATTTGCAAGATTTTTTTTAGCACCAAATTTGGTTTCTATAAAGCAGAAGGATTTGAAAAACCTTATGTAGGTTCAATTGATTCAACTTACGGTAAGCATCAGTAATGCAAGATCAGTTCAGTTAATCAATGATTAGAAACAAAATGATATATTTTCTGCTTCTCTGCTTTTCCTTCGCATTATTTTTAAATATTTTTGTAAAACATTAATGGCAAAAAATAAAACCCCAGTCAGCCTCCGTTTTGGAGGAACCAAGGGAGAAAACTCAATCAGTGGCATTTGGGATAGAGCTAATCTTGACTACAGTTGAAAGGAATAAATAATAGACATGACTACATGTGCGTTGGCACACCATATTATGGATACACATGGTATATTCAGAAAGTCTTATGATATGAATGATCCTAGGATATCACAATAAGTGAGTCAAATGAAAATCAAGTTTTCAAGGCTTATAGCCGGGGTTAGAGGATTTTCGATTTTGCTAAAGTTGTTTTCTAGAACTAACGCTCAAGTATCTTCTACTGTTTAAAAAAGTATTTGATAGAAGTTTGCATAGTTGGGGCATCTTTGATCAGAATTCTCTGTGCTCTACCTTGTTCCAACATAATAAAAAAAAAATACATTCAAAAAATGCATAGTAGATAATAAGAGAAAATAAACACCAATGAATGAGGAAATTGATGTAACAGGAAAAATATCTGAAAATGTTAATATGAATCCAAAAGAAGGTGAATTTCTGCAAGGTACAATTGTTTTTGTTTGAATAAAAATTTGTATCGGAACTTTTGCAGGTAGCAACAACACGGTAATTATCCACATTTACACTGCTTCTTCAGTTCCCACTTAGCCCCTGACCTGTGGACTCTGTTCTTGATGCTAGAGCCTTCTCCACAAGGCAGAACTCTTCCCACCCATATAGGGCTAGCTTTGTTCCAAGGTTAATAAAATGTCATTCAATACCTAAAATGAAAAGACAAGTTTTTTTTTGTTTGTTTGTTTGTTTGTTTTTCTTAATATACTAAGGGAGAGCTCTGCTGTTTAGACACATTCTTGGAACAATGCGGAGAGTATGAAATCAAGGCACTGGCAGATATTAAGTTGTGTACAGAAGCTGGCTTTCTTTGTAGAAACAAAGTTGTTCAAGTCAAGCTTGTAGTGAAAGAGGAAGATTTATTGAAGTCTGTGACTGACCTCCTAATTTTTCAAAGTGCTGGCACTGTTTTAGTGTTATTACTATTACTATCATTACTTATAAAAGCTTTTTCATTGAGGTAGTTAAGCTTTATAGGTTACTTAAATTTAAACCTGATTTTAATGGCTACATTTTACAGTGATTACAGAATCAGTATTTACTAAATCTTTGTGAAATTTAAATTGTCATTTTCTAAGAAGACATAATACACCCTTTGTTTTTAAAGAAATGAAGATTATTTACTAATTGTAACCATATATTAAATAGTTCCCCTGATATAGGTTCTAGAGACTTGGCAGTAAGTAAATAGAAAAATAATTACTTTGAAGGGCGGAGCAAGATGGATGAATAGGAACAGCTCCAGTCTCCAGCTCCCAGCGCCAGCGACACAGAAGACAGGTGATTTCTGCATTATCAACTGAGGTACTGGGTTCATCTCACTGGGGAGTGCCGGACAGTCGGTGCTGGTCAGCTGTTGCAGCCCGACCAGCGAGAGCTGAAGCAGGGCAAGGCATCGCCTCACCTGGGAAGCGCAAGGGGGAAGGGAATCCCTTTTCCTAGCCAGGGGAACAGAGACACACCATCACCTGGAAAATCGGGTAACTCCCACCCCAATACTGCGCTTTAAGCAAACGGGCACACCAGGAGATTATATCCCACATCTGTCCGGAAGGGTCCCATGCCCACGGAGCCTTCCTCATTGCTAGCACAGCAGTCTGCGATCTAACGGCAAGGCAGCAGCGAGGCTGGGGGAGGGGCGCCCGCCATTGCTGAGGCTTAAGTAGGTAAACAAAGCCCTGGGAAGATCGAACTGGGTGGAGCTCACAGCAGCTCAAGGAGGCCTGCCAGTATCTGTAGACTCCACCTCTGGGGACAGGGCACAGCTAAACAACAACAACAACAGCAAACAACAACGAAAAGCAGCAGAAACCTCTGGAGATGCAAGCAACTCTGTCTGACAGCTTTGAAGAGAGCGGTGGATCTCCCAAAACGGAGGTTGAGATCTGAGAACGGACAGACTGCCTGCTCAAGTGGGTCCCTCACCCCTGAGTAGCCTAACTGGGAGACATCCTCCACTAGGGGCAGACCGACACCTCACACCTCACACGGTGGAGTACACCCCTGAGAGGAAGCTTCCAAAGCAAGAATCAGACAGGTACACTCGCTGTTCAGCAGTATTCTATCTTCTGCAGCCTCTGCTGCTGACACCCCGGCAAACAGGGTCTGGAGTGGACCTCAAGCAATCTCCAACAGACCTACAGCTGAGGGTCCTGACTGTTAGAAGGAAAACTAACAAACAGGAAGGACACCCACACCAAAACCCCATCAGTACGTCACCATCATCAAAGACCAGAAGCAGATAAAACCACAAAGATGGGGAAAAAGCAGTGCAGAAAAGCTGGAAATTCCAAAAATCAGAGCACATCTCCCCCTCCAAAGGAACGCAGCTCATCGCCAGCAACGGATCAAAGCTGGACGGAGAATGACTTTGACGAGATGAGAGAGGAAGGCTTCAGTCCATCAAACTTCTCAGAGCTAAAGGAGGAATTACGTACCTAGGGCAAAGAAACTAAAAATCTTGAAAAAAGAGTGGAAGAATTGATAACCAGAATAATTAAGGCAGAGAAAGCCATAAACGAACAGACAGAGATGAAAACCGTGACACGAGCAATAAGTGACAAATGCACAAGCTTCAGTAACCGACTCGATCAACTGGAAGAAAGAGTATCAGCGATTGAGGGTCAAATGAATGAAATGAAGCAAGAAGAGAAATCTAAAGAAAAAAGAAGAAAAAGAAATGAACAAAGCCTGCAAGAAGTATGGGATTATGTAAAAAGACCAAATCTACATCTGATTGGGGTTCCTGAAAGTGAGGGGGGAAATGGAACCAAGTTGGAAAACACTCTTCAGGATATCATCCAGGAGAACTTCCCCAACCAAGTAGGGCAGGCCAACATTCAAATCCAGGAAATACAGAGAACGCCACAAAGATACTTCTCGAGAACAGCAACTCCAAGACACATAATTGCCAGATTCACCAAAGTTGAAATGAAGGAAAAAATCTTAAGGGCAGCCAGAGAGAAAGGTGGGGTTACCCACAAAGGGAAGCCCATCAGACTAACAGCAGATCTCTCGGCAGAAACTCTCCAAGCCAGAAGAGAGTGGGGGCCAATATTCAACATTCTTAAAGAAAAGAATTTTAAACCCAGAATTTCATATCCAGCCAAACTAAGTTTCATAAGTGAAGGAGAAATAAAATCCTTTACAGACAAGCAAATGCTTAGAGATCTTGTCACCACCAGGCCTGCCTTACAAGAGACCCTGAAGGAAGCACTAAACATGGAAAGGAACAACCGGTACCAGCCATTGCAAAAACATGCCAAAATGTAAAGACCACCGAGGCTAGGAAGAAACTGCATCAACTAACGAGCAAAATAACCAGTTATTATCATAATGGCAGGATCAAGTACACACATAGCAATATTAACCTTAAATGTAAATGGACTAAATTCTCCGATTAAAAGACACAGACTGGCAAACTGGATAAAGAGTCAAGACCCATCAGTCGGCTGTATTCAGGAGACCCATCTCACATGCAGAGACATACATAGGCTCAAAATAAAGGGATGGAGGAAGATCTACCAAGCAAATGGAGAACAAAAAAAGCAGGGGTTGCAATACTAGTCTCTGATAAAAAGACTTTAAACCATCAAAGGTCAAAAGAGACAAAGAAGATCATTACATAATGGTAAAGGGATCAATTCAACAGGAAGAGTTAACTATCCTAAATATATATGCACCTAATACAGGAGTACCCAGATTCATAGAGCAAGTCCTTAGAGACTTACAAAGAGACTTAGACTCCCATACAATAATAATGGGAGACTTCAACACCCCACTGTCAACATTAGACAGATCAACGAGACAGAAAGTTAACTAGGATATCCAGGAATTGAACTCATCTCTGCAGCAAGCAGACCTAACAGACATTTACAGAACTCTCCACCCCAAATCAACAGAATATACATTCTACTCAACACCACATCACACTTATTCCAAAATTGACCACGTAATTGGAAGTAAAGCACTCCTCAGCAAATGTACAAGAACAGAAATGATAACAAACTGTCTCTCAGACCGCAGTGCAATCAAACTAGAACTCAGGACTGAGAAACTCAATCAAAACCGCTCAACTACATGGAAACTGAACAACCTGCTCCTGAATGACTACTGGGTACATCACGAAATGAAGGCAGAAATAAAGATGTTCTTTGAAACCAATGAGAACAAAGATACAACATACCAGAATCTCTGGGACACATTTAAAGCAGTGTGTAGAGGGAAATTTATGGTACTAAATGCCCACAAGAGAAAGCTGGAAAGATCTAAAATTGACACTCTAACATCACAATTAAAAGAACTAGAGAAGCAAGAGCAAACACATTCGAAAGCTAGCAGAAGGCAAGAAATAACTAGGATCAGAGCGGAACTGAAGGAGATAGAGACACAAAAAACCCTCCAAAAAATCAATGAATCCAGGAGTTGGTTTTTTGAAAAGATCAACAAAATTGGTAGACTGCTAGCAAGACTAATAAAGAAGAAAAGAGAGAAGAATCAAATAGATGCAATAAAAAATGATAAAGGAGAGGTCACCACCAACCCCACAGAAATACAAACTACCAACAGAGAATACTATAAACACCTCTACGCAAATAAACTAGAAAATCTAGAAGAAATGGATAATTTCCTGGACACTTACACTCTCCCAAGACTAAACCAGGAAGAAGCTGAATCCCTGAATAGACCAATAGCAGGCTCTGAAACTGAGGCAATAATTAATAGCCTACCAACGAAAAAAAGTGCAGGACCAGATGGATTCACAGCTGAATTCTACCAGAGGTACAAGGAGGAGCTGGTAACATTCTTTCTGAAACTAGTCCAATCAATAGAAAAAGAGGGAATCCTCCCTAACTCATTTTATGAGGCCAACATCATCCTGATACCGAAGCCTGGCAGAGACACAACCAAAAAAGAGAATTTTAGACCAATATCCCTGACGAACATAGATGCAAAAATCCTCACTAAAATACTGGCAAACCGGATCCAGCAGCACATCAAAAAGCGTATCCACCATGATCAAGTGGGCTTCCTCCCTGGGATGCAAGGCTGGTTCAACATACGCAAATCAATAAACGTAATCCATCATATAAACAGAACCAAAGACAAAAACCACATGATTATCTCAATAGATGCAGAAAACGCCTTTGACAAAATTCAACAGCGCTTCATGCTAAAATCTCTCAATAAATTCGGTATTGATGGAACGTATCTCAAAATCATAAGAGCTATTTATGACAAACCCACAGCCAATATCATACTGAATGGGCAAAAACTGGAAAAATTCCCTTTGAAAACCGGCACAAGACAGGGATGCCCTCTCTCACCACTCCTATTCAACATAGTGTTGGAAATTCTGGCTAGGGCAATCAGGCAAGAAAAAGAAATCAAGGGTATTCAGTTAGGAAAAGAAGAAGTCAAATTGTCCCTGTTTGCAGATGACATGATTGTATATTTAGAAAACCCCATTGTCTCAGCCCAAAATCTCCTTTAGCTGATAAGCAACTTCAGCAAATTCTCAGGATACAAAAAAAATGTGCAAAAATCACAAGCATTCTTATACACCAGTAACAGACAAACACAGAGCCAAATCATGAACGAACTTCCATTCACAATCGCTTCAAAGAGAATAAAATACCTGGGAATCCAACTTACAAGATATGTAAAGGACCTCTTCAAGGAGAACTACAAACCACTGCTCAGTGAAATAAAAGAGGACATAAACAAATGGAAGAACATACCATGCTCATGGACAGGGAGAATCAATATCGTGAAAATGGCCATACTGCCCAAGGTAATTCATAGATTCAATGCCATCCCCATCAAGCTACCAATGAGTTTTCTCACAGAATTGGAAAAAACTGCTTTCAAGTTCATATGGAACTGAAAAAGAGCCCGCATCTCCAAGACAATCCTAAGTCAAAAGAACAAAGCTGGAGGCATCATGCTACCTGACTTCAAACTATACTACAAGGCTCCAGTAACCAAAACAGTATGGTCCTGGTACCAAAACAGAGATATAGACCAATGGAACAGAACAGAGTCCTCAGAAATAATACCACACATCTACAGCCATCTGATCTTTGACAAACCTCAGAAAAACAAGAAATGGGGAAAGGATTCCCTATTTAATAGGGAAATCGGCTAGCTGGGAAAATTGGCTAGCCATAAGTAGAAAGCTGAAACGGGATCCTTTCCTTACTCCTTATACGAAAATTAATTCAAGATGGATTAGAGACTTAAATGTTAGACCTAATACCATAAAAAACCCTAGAAGAAAACCTAGGTAATACCATTCAGGACATAGGCATCAGCAAGGACTTCATGTCTAAAACACCAAAAGCAATGGCAACAAAAGCCAAAATTGACAAATGGGATCTCATTAAACTAAAGAGCTTCTGCACAGCAAAAGAAACTACCATCAGAGTGAACAGGCAACCTACAGAATGCGAGAAAATTTTTGCAATCTACTCATCTGACAAAGGGCTAATATCCAGAACCTACAAAGAACTCAAACAAATTTACAAGAAAAAAACAAACAACCCCATCAAAAAGTGGGCAAAGGATATGAACAGACATTTCTCAGAAGAAGACATTCATACAGCCAACAGACACAAGAACAAATGCTCATCATCACTGGCCATCAGAGAAATGCAAATCAAAACCACAATGAGATACCATCTCACACCAGTTAGAATGGCAATCATTCAAAAGTCAGGAAATAACAGGTGCTGGAGAGGACGTGGAGAAATAGGAACACTTTTACACTGTTGGTGGGATTGTAAACTAGTCCAACCATTATGGAAAACAGTATGGCAATTCCTCAAGGATCTTAGAACTAGAAGTACCATATGACCCAGCCATCCCATTACTGGGCATATACCCAAAGGATTATAAATCATGCTGCTATAAAGACACATGCACACGTATGTTTATTGCAGCACTATTCACAATAGCAAAGACTTGGAATCAACCCAAATGTCCATCAGTGACAGTCTGGATTAAGAAAATGTGGCACATATACACCATGGAATACTATGCAGCCATCAAAAAGGATGAGTTTGTGTCCTTTGTAGGGACATGGATGCAGCTGGAAACCATCATTCTCAGCAAACTATTGCGAGAATGGAAAACCAAACACCGCATGTTCTCACTCATAGGTGGGAACTGAACAATGAGATCATCTGGACTCGGGAAGGGGAACATCACACACCGGGGCCTATGACGGGGAGTGGGGAGGGGGGAGGGATGGCATTGGGAGTTATACCTGATGTAAATGACGAGTTGATGGGTGCTGACGAGTTGATGGGTGCAGCACACCAACATGGCACAAGTATACATATGTAACAAACCTGCACGTTATGCACATGGACCCTAGAACTTAAAGTATAATAAAAAATAAAAATATAAGTAAAAAATAAAAAGTGTAAATAACTTTAAAAAATTACTTTGGAAGTGTATATTTTACCGACATGCATTCGGACCACTGAAACATATATGCACATGTATGTGTATGTATGTGTGTGTGTGTGTGTGTGTGTGTGTATATCAGAAATTTTTGTATGGAATTACGATACCACCATCAAAAAAGCTGACTTATTAAAAGAAGGTTTACAGTTTTAGTATTTATTCAAATAATGCTTTTGGAGAACACTTACAAACTGTTTAATTTGTCATCCCTTTATATATTTTTATATATACACGTGTGTGTGTGTACATATATATATATGTACGTAGGGGAGGTTATAAGTACTTATGTATACGACCACAGCAGGCTGCCTTCAAGTTGAAGAACAAGGAGAGCAAGTCAGAGTCCCAAAACTGAAGAACTTGGAGTCCAGTGTCAGACAGGAAGAAGTATCCAGCATAGGAGAGAGATACAAGCTTTGGAAGCTAGACTCATCTCACTTTTTGATGTGTTTCTGTCTGCTTCATATTTGCTAGAAGCTTATTAGTTCTACTCAACAGATTAATGTAGATCTTCCCGTAGACTCAAATGTTAATATTTTTTTTTGGAAACACTCAAGAATCATATCCGGAATTAATACTCTCTGTATCCTCAATCCAATGAAATAGACACTCAGTATTAACCATCAGAAGTCTACCCCTTCTCAACTTGAATCAATGTAAATCTCCTGCTAGAACACATAATCTTCAAATACAGACAAAAATGAGGTCATAATTGTACCTAACATAATAAAATTATCTTCTTACAACCCCAATCCAAACACTATTTCACAAAGTTTACAATACACAAATGTTGATAAGAACTCATTAAATCTTATGTAACATGATAAAGGAAAACAAAAAGATATTTTCTTATACATGTGTATACGTGCACAAACTTTTTTTTTCACAGAAGAAGGAGGAAATACTTAAGACAATTAATGTCCTCATTTCTGCAGCTGGTCACGTGTTTCGAGCAGGTATGGATGACTAACTTCTACTAACCATTCTCTGTTCCCTTTGCCTGCAGTAGGCACTTCAGCAGGTTGTAGTTTTTATTGTTTTGTTGTTGTTGTTGTTATCCTGGAGAGTGACCCAAACCTTACTACCTGAATAGTCTGATCCAACTGTAGTCCTCTCAGGATAGGGCTGTTGTAGTTTCCCCTTGACCTTAATCATATGTCATGGTAATTCTAAGACACGTCCTAATGCATCTTCTGTATTTCATGCTTGCTCTTCCTTCCCTCCATTGCAGAGAAGTAGGCTGATTTCATCTTGATGGGTCAGGTCAATCACCCCAGTCAATACTGTAACTGCCTCCTTAGAATGTTGATGAAGGTAGAAGCAGACCAAAGCCTCCAGGTGGCAATCTTAAATTCCAGTTTAATGATACCATTATTGTTTCTTCCAGAGGCAGCATTTTCCCTCAGGGAACTAAGTCCTCTAGGCCAGCAGATCATAATGTCATAAAAAAAAAAAACAAAGAAAAAAAGAAAAGAAATAAAAATGTTGCTTGTGGAACACCAGGAATGATAGTGAGTGGTGAAATTTCTATTTCCGTCGCTTGATTCCTGGACCTATGAATTTGGCTACGGAAGAAACAATGATATATACTGGATGCTGATTCAGTGAATACATGGTCTTCTGGAGAACTTTGGCACAGTCCTCCAAAAGTATTGTCACATAGTTGGCATTGCAATTATAACGTCAAAAGGCCACTTCACCTTTCTATTTATTTAGCTGTTTCAGGGAAATGAGAAACATGGTAAGACCAGTAGATTTAATGAGTGGGAGCCCATGGCTGTCCTTCATTTGCAGTATGAGTGCACTGGTCAGAGGCAATGTTGTGTTGCATACCATAATGGTGAATAGGGCATTTTGTGAGTCTGCGAATGTGAGTCTTGTCAGAAGCATTGCGTGCAGAATGGGGAAACCCATTTCCACAGTAGGTGTCTATTCCCGTGAGGACAAGTCTCTGACATTTCGTTGATGAAAGAGGTCCAATATAATTAATCTCTCACCAGGTAGCTGGCTGATCATCCTGAGAAACTGGGTCACACTGAGGGCTCAGTTTTCATCTCTGCTGCTGGCAAACCGTACACTCAGCAGTGGCCATACACAGCTAGGTCAGCCTGTGTGAGTGGAAGTCCACGTTGCTGAGCACATGTGTAATCTCAATTCCTGCCACCACGGCCACTTTGTTCATGGACCCATCGGGCGATAACAGGGGTGTGTGAGGAAAGAGACAGAGGGTATCCCCGCAACGAGTGTTTCTATCCACTTGATTATTAAACTCTTTATCCACTGAGTTCTCTTGTTGGTGAGCACTCACATGGAATACAAATATTTTCACAGCTTTTGACCACTCACAAATATCCGTCCACCTACCTCTTTCCCAAATTTATTTCTCTCCAATATTCTAGTTATGCATCTCATAAGTTATGCCTGACATCCAGCCAAACCATTGGCTTTGGATCAAGAATCAGTATATAGTCAGAAATCTGGCCATTTCTCCTCCAATGAAAGGTGTGCGACCAGGTTCACTGCTCAAAATTCTGCCCGCTGGGAAGATTTCTCCTCACCACTGTCCTCTAGGGGTGTCCTAGAAAGGGGCTCTAGTGCTTCAGTTGTCCTATTTTGGGTAGTGGCTGCATATCGTGCAGAGCCATCTGTGAACCAGGACTCTGTCTTCTCTTCCTCTGTCAACTGATCATAGGGAACTTCCCATGAGGCCATCGGTACAGGCTGAAAGAGAGAGGGTGTGGTGGCCGGAGTAGAAATTGTGGGCATTTGACCCACTTCCTCATGTAACTTCGTTGTGCCTTAGGACCCGCTCAAGCCTGGTAATGTATATACCACATCCATTTGATGATGAAATGCTGCTGTCCACAACGTACTTTATGACTCATTGTTGTTTCAGAAAGCACCAAGGTCATGATAGGCAGTGTAGTTCACATGATGACATGATGACCAATAGTCAAATGTTCAGTTTCTAGCTAAGCCCAGCAATGGGTCAAGAGCTGTGTCTCCAAAGAATAGTAGTTATCTGCAGAAGATGACAGTGTCTTGCTTAAATATCCTAAAGGCGTATGCTGTGATTCACCTGTGGGAGCACTGGCAAGTATTGTCACATATTTGGTATTGTAATTGAAACTTCAAAAAGCCATTTCACTGTTCTATTAACCCAGCTGCTTCAGCACAATTGGAAACATGGTAAGACTAGTAGATTTAATAAGCAGGACACCGCTGCCACAGTTCTGTAGCTCTGGTCTCCAAACAGCATCCCTGTCTGCCACTGAAACCTCAAGCAGCATTGAATCTGCTAGTTCACATGGCCCAAGAGGTAGAGGGGTTTGCACCGGAGTCTGCAGTAGTTGCAGGGTCTTTTCCTAATCTGGATGCCCCTGAAAGCAAGCAGCCCTTTGGGTCACTCAGTACGTGGGCCAGGGGAACATATTCAAATGAAAAATGTGCTTCCTCAAAAATCTGAATAGGACAAGTTGGCATTGTGCCTCTTTCTTGGTTAGAAGAGGGTCTCATACAACAACTTGTTCTTTACACTGGAAAAGATATTTTGAAAGGATTCAAAACACTGGACCGCTAGGAACATTACCGAGGTACAAGGTGTCTAAATTTTAGATGTATTTCCCATCCTCTGGTACATAAAAATCCCACCAATAATTCAAAGTGTGCTTGCTACTTCTTGCTCACTCATCTAATCAGTCTAACTGCATCAGTGTGATGGACCAATGTGCTATCTTACAGAAGCGAAAACAATCCAGGTCTCTCTGAATAAGATTATGACAGGAGACAAGAGAGCTGTTATACCCCAGAGGAAGGATAATGAATGAATGTTGCTGGCCTTGCCAGCTGAAGGCAGATTGCCTCTGGTGGTCCATATAGACAGGAATAAAGAAAAGCCATTGGCCAAGTGAATGGCTACATACCACATACCAGTAGATGTGCTCATTTGCTCAAACAATAAACCACATCTAGTACACCAGCTGCAAGTTCATTCACAGTTTCCTTGTTATAATTCTCCAATGTCATTCTCCAAGATCCATCTGTCTTCTGCGCAGGCTAAATGGGAGAGTAGAATGAGGATGTGCCAGTAATTACCACCCGGCATCTTTGAAATATTTGATGGTGGCACCCATCTTTGCAATCTTCTCAGAGTTTTGATATTGTTTCTTATTTACTATTTTTCTAGGTAGGGGCAGCTCTAGTGGCTTTCATTTGACCTCCCTTCTTGTCACAGCCCTCACCCTGCAAGTCAGGGAAATGTGGGATTCTGACAGCTGCTCAGTATATCTATACCAGTTATCATTTCAGCATTGGGAAAATGACCACAGGATGACTCCAGGGACTCACTGGACACTCTGTAAATCTGACGTACTAAGCTAAAGCTGTATTAATTACCTGACCTCCCTGAGCTCCTACTTTAACTGTAGGACCACGATAACATCTTCGGTCCCCTGGAACCCACATCAGCACAGAGCTAGAGTCCAGTAGTTTCTGAAAAGTCTGATTATTTCGCTTTCCCTAATGCACAGTTACCTTGGGAAAAAGCCTGGTCTCCTTGGGGAAAGATGATGTAAAAATTCACTGCATAAATCGTCATTTACCTAATGGGTTTCTTGGTCAAGGGAACCCAGCCTGCCTTTCATTCAGCAGGTTCTGGGTCTTTAATCTGGCTCTAGCCTGGAAATTGATGGGGGGTCTGTACTTCACTGTTTTCATCATTCAAAATTGTCTTTTTCCCTATGACCCAGGGATTTCTGTATGTATATTCCAAGTGTGAATGCAGTAGGCTTTCCATCAATTTCACTTCCATGAACAACATGATTAAATAATCAACAACAGAGCTCTACACAAGTCACATTATTCGGACTGCCACTATCCCTTAGCTGTGCCCACATTGCCTTGGATGGTTTAATGCTGCCACTTGGCCCCTGTCACATAGGGATGCAACTTTTCTCATAGTATTTAAATTTTGGAGTTGAGTTACTGTGGTTTCCAGAGAAAAGTAATTATAGGAATATTCAAACATGCAGGTGCTGACCTCCCAAATCTATATCACAAGGCATTGGATGAGGGTATGTGTTCTGGACCCTACCAGAGTGGATGAGTAAGTCTAAAGGATGAGTTTACTTCAGCATCCCAATCTCCCTATGCTTTTGTATCTCCTCCTCTCCATTTAGCTAATGTAGGCCAGGCATTTCCAGCTCACTCACAGAGGGCCATCTTTTAATCCACATTTCAACTAATTAAGCAAATTAACTATTAGAACGTCTATTTTTATTTTTTGTAAATCCCTAAGCTGCCTCATTAAACACACAGTCACTACCTCATGGGCCCTAATCAGTAAATTCAGCCTGATAAGCTCTATGTTCCTTTCACATAACATAATCCCATACACATAATATCTATTCCCATGCCTGTTCTCCAGATTGATGTTCATATAAATGAGGTAACTCGAACTTTTTTGTGTGTGCGGTGTGTGTGTCTGTGTAGCACACCACCTCATACGTCATGCTCTCTGTATTACCTCTAGGAGCCCACCACAGCATTCTAGCCCGGTCTAGAATCAAACGGAGGTGTTCAGGATGGCTTCTGAGAAGAATCAATATTATCTTGCCTGGCAACTGCCTCAGGGAAGGCCGTATCTGTTGCCTCACCCAGTGCAGGGTTTATCTCTTAAGACTGAGTTGGATAGACTGATGACAGCATGGATCAGAAAGACGATGTTGGCCTTTTCAGAGATAAGAAAGCTGTTGTTTTTGGCAAAAAAAGCTTCATCAGAGTTTAAACACTCAGTATCCTCTGCTTCGTCAGCGTCCTCCTACACACCCTCATTCCAAGTTGCAGGGTCCCATTGTATTTAATCAATGCCCTCACTGTAAGTGTAGACACCTTTTGAGGATGTGCATGCATCTTTCACTGAAGGTCAGTCACTTACATGATAAGAGTCTGGAAATTTGGCTCTTTCCCTACAGGTGATAAGACTATCACTCACGGCAAAATTAGCAGACTTGGGACTCGGTACCTGCTTCTAAATCTGGGAGACAGAATTTCTGAATTCATCATTACCTCTTATCATTTTGCCCATGGACTTAAGAGCTACAAAGCAGCTTTATTTTGATCCTTAGTTCTCCACCTAGGGTCAGAGGTATTATGAAGAGAGTAACTAAACTCCTTGCCTCTCACAATCGATGACTCAGGAGTCTCAAATGCATTTACTTTGCATAACTCTATACACAGTGTCCACCAAGGATTATCAGTGTTCTCCATATTATTAGGAGTAGAGTCCTTAGCATTGATACATCAAATTAAATTATCAGCCAACCACAGAAACTCCAAAACCAATAAAAGAACTTCCTTTTTAATATTCTGTTTTTCTAGAACCACTTCTGGTTCCAAAATCTCTATTACTCAGGGTTCTCTTACAGGCACAGTACTTTAGCACAGTGTATTAAGTACTAAAGTACACCATTGCAATGTCAGATAATAGGCTCTTGGCAAGTTAAAGAGCAACAAGAACCAGTCTGAGTTCTAAAACTGAACAAATAGGAGTCCAACATGTGAGGGCAGGGAGCATCTAGCACAGGGCAAAGAGGTAGGATGCGGGGCTAAACCCATCTCACTTAGTCACGTTTTTCTGCCTGTTTTATATTCCCTGGAAGTTAACATATTGCGCCCACCAGATTAGGCGTGCTTCTGCCTTCCCCAGCCCACTGACTCAAGTGTTTATCTCTTTTAGGCAACATTCATACAGACACATGCCAAACTAATACTCTGTATCACTCAATGCAGTTAAGTTGACACTCAGTGTTACCCATCACAGGCTCGTGGCGATAAATTTGCTGGTCCCCACTAAGGCTCCACCTTCAAGCTGGTGACAGCCTGAAGTCTGGGTCCTAGGCTGCTGGTCAAGAATGGAAACCAGTGGTGCTTTTCTGAAAGGCACCTGTTGTTGCCAAATAATCCATTCAGCAAGCACTTTCTTTCCTTTGAAGCACATCATATTCCTGGACTCAACCAGATTTGAGGACTTTTCAGATGACCAGCTGTGGAGAGGAGCTCCCCTCTCAAGGGCCATCTCTCTGCTGTGAGCTGAGGAGACGTCAGGACTATCAGCAGTGGGCTGGAGCCTCTGTTGAAAGCTGGGGAGGTAACCATATGGCCAGCAAGAGTGAAGAGCTACCAACATGAGGGTCTTTTCTTTCTGAAGTTTTAGCTGATGTTGGGGCCTCTAGGTGTGAAGAGGACCTACCCTACCCACTCCAGGGTCTTCTCTCTGTGGAGAGCTTAACATCTCAGAAGATGATCAGCTAGATAGAGAAGCTACCAAGTCCAGGATTTCTTTCCTACTGAGAGTTGGACACTAACCCTTGACAGCTTGCCTGTAGAGGAGCTGCCCACTGTAAAGTCATCTCTCTGCTGAGAGCTGGACACTCATCAGAACATCCAGCCTGTGGAGTGCAGAATATCCCCCAATGGGGATCTCATTTGAGTTCTGTCCCTCAGTGAATCTTATCTATACGTTTCTCATTCTCCACTTGTCCGTCTGTCTGCATGTTCCTGGATGGAGAACAGCTATTTGAGAATCACTGAATGTTGGAGCTGAAAGAACTGTGACATCCACAGGGATAAAAAGTTGTCTGTTGCCCATCACATTGTGAAAGCAAAAATAAGAGGATAGCTGTGGCCCATAAGGGTGCATAGACCTAGGGTCTCTGAAAGCCAGGGCTGTGACACCCTCTTTAGGGCTTTGCTATTTCTGGAATCCCCAAACTTCTGGGAACCAGTGCATTCCCAGTATCAGCTGTGGAAGTTGCTTCCAGTATGCCTGGTCCAATTGCTGCTTCTCAGAGAGATGGCACTTCTGTTGGCACCTAAAATTTCCTGCTTTGCCACAGCTGGAAGGCCTCGCCGTGCACAGCGGCTGGGCCTCACACTTGCTGATGCACCACTTGATACTCTACCTCACGTTTGCCCCTGCTAGGTGTTAAATCCTGGCCCATAAGGCAACCTGAGTGCAGCCTCCCAGAAAGAGTGGGTAGAGCAAGCTTAGCAGGGCTGAGTAAAACTCATGCAAAGGCACCACTGGTCACACATTTTTTCAACTTTCCAGGTGACTCCCCCAAAGTCCCATGACAAAAGGAGCATAGCTAGTTGAGTTTAAATGCTTTTCTTCTATTGGATCTTGAAATACTTATAATTCAGTCTCCTACAATTTGGAAACTTTTAAACCTTATTTGAAAATCATTATATTTCAAAATCTTTTAATAATTAAAGTTGAAAGACTGGTATTTTCATTGAACCACCCTATCTCTCTTAGTTACATAGACATATAGTCTATGAGAATATGCTTCTGTAATTCATGACACTGGGCTTCAAGTTAGCGCTCTTCCAGTAGATTATAAAGCTTACTCATGGAACAAAATTTCTGATCCCTGGATTTTGACATTTTATACTCATATAATTTCTTTTTCTGAGAAGCTTTGACTGGGCATTGTAGGATGATGAGCAGCATTTCAGACCTCTTCCATTAAGTGGAATTGTATCTCCTTTTTACACAGAAGAAATACCCAAATATGTTTGTGTCTTGTGGAAGCAAAATTGATGACTATCTCTATCATATAGATTAAGCCCATAATGCTTTTCCTTTTTGCAGGATAGTGTAAAAACACAGGTGAAATGGGCGTTTAAGAGTCGGTATAAAAAGGCCAAATTGGGGTAAGAAAAGAGTTACGGGTCTTCCATCTTCATCTCAAAAAGCTCAACATCACTAAATATGAAGGAAATAGAAATCTGAATTGCAATGAGACACCATCGTGGGCCAGTAAAAATGGTGTTTATGAAAAACCCATGAAACAACAGATGGTAGTGAAATTATAGGAATGTTTTTACACTGTTGTTCGCAATGTAAATTAGTACAGGCAATGTGGAAAAGTGTGCGGCAATTCATCAAGTATCTAGAATGAGAAATACCACTGGACTCAGCAATTTCATTACTGGGTGTACAGACCCCCTACCCCCCCCCCCAAAAAAAAAGTCATTCCATTACAAGGACGCATGCATGCGTATGTGTATTACGGCTCTAGTCACATTATCAAATACATGGAGTTAACCCAAAGGTCCCTCAGTGACAGACTGGATGAAGAAAGTGTGGTACACAATACACCACAAAATCATATGAAGCCATAAAAAAAACCAAAATCATGTTCCGTGAAGAGACATGAATGAACCTGTTAGCCATCATCTTCAGCAAACTAAAACAGAAACAAAAGAACAAACGCAGCACGTTCACACTCATGAGTGGGAACTGAACATCTAAGACACATGGACGCAGGGAGGGGAACCACGCACATCTGGGTTTATCAGGGGGCAGGGATAAAAACAGGTTCAGGACAAATAGCTAATTTAGACAGGGCTAAATACCAAGGTGATGGGTTGATGGGTTCAGTGAACAACCACGGCACACGTTTCCCTGTGAAGTAAACACGCATGTCCTACATATATATCTTGAAATTAATATGAAATACAGTTAAATAAAGTAAAAATTAAAAACATTCCTTTTTGTAGCGGTTATATTAACTTTGCAAAGTGTGTCACACCTTATTTAAGACATTTTGTAAAATAACTACAAATCAGAGTTTTCACAAACTACTGAAAAGTAAATAAGTAGGAAAGTAGTATATTTCAATTTGGGGTTGATTGAATTTCTTGCCTTTCACTTTGAGGATGGAATCTTACATAGTCTCTTCAGCTGGAGTGCAGTGGTGCAATCTTGGCATGTTGCAATCCCCTGCCTCCCAGCTTCAAGGGATTAATCTGCCTTAGCCTTTTGATTAGCTGAGATTGCACCTGTGCACCAACACAGCTGATGGGGTTTCACCATGTTGGCCAGACTAGTCTCAGACTGCTGATGTCAAGTAATCTTCCTGCCCCATTATCTGAAAGTCCTGGGATTATAAGTGTGAGCCAGTGTGCCTGGCCCTTGATTGAATTCCTAGCTGAGAAATATATCCATCTTGCAAAGCTTTATTCTCTATGCCGTAGTTTTATGAGTTTCTTCATATGTCTCATAAGTCAAGAAAAATAATATAATTTTAATGCATTGTTTTCATTGGAAATGTTTGTATTTCCATTAGTGTGTAATTAAAAAGTTATTCTATTTAGAATGTCATTTTTCTTTTGTGTAAAACTCTCAGGTTTTTGAAATTTCTTTAAAAATATAACTTTGGAAACTGATTACATTTTTTGATATAAATGGGTGTTTTCTAAGGGTCTTTCTTGTAAGAAAATTCTATATTCTTTCAGGATACAATGCGATGTTTAATTATGTCAAGTAAATTTAAAGGTATTTTCTTTGAAAAGACAGGTGTTTCTTAACCTAGGTTTTCCACAAATAATATTGTGATTATTTTCTCTCACTTCCTAAAATTAATTGATATTGTCATCTTCCCTGCATCAAAAGTTCACTTGCAATGTATGAGAAGTAAGAACTGCCAGCAGAGCAGGTGGTTCCAATCTATAGCTCACCCAATACAGTGAATCCTGGTGTTGAGCTACTTGTGGCACCAGCTATAGACTGTGTAAAAAATCTAAAAAACAGAGTAGGCTCTTTGACTGTAACATATGACATAGACAAAGCAGTAACTAATGAGAAGCTTAAATTATAAAGCCACTTGTATTCATTAATATTCATTTAGTTTGGTTTAAAAATGTTTTTTTTTTCTTTCTTTCTTTCTTTTCATTTAGAAAAGGAAGTTATTCATGATTTTTTCCTTTGTTTTTGGACAACTAGCCCAACATTTTGTAGCCATCAGGTATGTAATTAGAAGAGTTTTAGTGAGAGAATATAAACTTTTTGAAGAAGATGCATTTCTTTAGTGCTATCCTGTTGTTGTTGTTTTTGGCAGCTTAACACAGTGAGTTGTTTTAATCACACGTGAAAAAAAATACTGAAATGTTACATTAACGAGGAGCCAAATTGAATGCTATAAAAAGTTAATATTTAAAATACATACATTAAAAAGAATTTCATAACCCCCAAATTGAAGTTACTTCATGTTACTTTAGTTAAACTCTAATAAGGATATGGTTTTGAAAATCATGATATAGAAAGGGAAACTTTGAGTGCATTTTATTACTTCTAACTGTCCAGATACGTTCCACAAAAAGGGTAGCAATGTTTCAAGCTTACACGGAACTGAAACTCAAAGTGGGAGGTCATGTAAGCAAATTAACACTTAATAACATAAAATTTAGTGTATTTCAAGAGAAATGTGAGGGTTAAGTATATAAATCACAAACATATTCTGTAGAGACCTTTAATTCGTAAATATGAAATTATATTTATATATTTCTTTCTGTGTATTTTTTTCTAGCATATTGTTGGAGTACCCAGATAAACTCACTGCTTAAAGGATCAAGTCTTTATTTGTGTTGTGAGATCTATGTAGAGGGAAAAGTTTGCTTCTTAAATATACTTTTTGGTTAATTTATTTAATGACTGTATTGACATAGTAAATATTATTTGCAAAGAGATTTTTTAAATAGCACTGCTGTTGTTAAACACTTTAGCTAACCGTTTTTCATGGCTAACGTATATTTTCAAATACATAAGAGAATATGACCTAGCAATTATTAACTGACCACTAATTGTATATTCCTGTTCCAGAGTTATCTCTGGCCTTGCAGTAATCCATCCATATAGTATTTGTTTATTTTTACGCAAACGAGTACACACAATAGACTATATTGTTAACTTTGTTTTGTACTTAGTCACATATGTGTCAGTTGATGAAGAATCGCTTAATTCTGTTTGTAGCTACGTAACTTGCAGTTCAATGTGCTCTCATTCGTGCAATCCACCTCTAAGGTGGATTGATGTGTTAAGTGGTGTTCAGTTTTACACTAAGTAAAGAAGAATTTATACTTCTGCCATGATTTTAAACACACCGTCTCATTGACTTCATCTCACACATAACTCTGAGTACAGACAAAGCAATTGTCATTCTTTACTGAGGAAAGAAAGCAGATATTTACGTGAAGGTTATAGTTTTTATGAGTCAGAACAATCTCAATTAAAACTGGGAAATCTCTAATGTTTTGTTTATACAAACTTCTAATGGCAATCAATTGAAACACTCATTTTAAATGCAGAAGTTTTTAATGAGTAAACCCATAATGATTAAAGCTAAGCCTGCGATTAACACATGAAAATTTAATACTATACTATATTCTGTAACTATTTTAAGGAAAGTGGTTTTTCTTTCTTATCTGAGCTTGTGAAACACTTACTGAGTGGGAATTTCTGCCCCTCTTGGACCCCAGTCAAGGAAAAGATTTGTGGGGCTCAAAGACGCTGGTGCTGCTTCTCAAATACATTCGGTGATCCGACACCTGTACCTGATCCCTGTCATCAGCAACCGTATTTCTAGCACTGAAAACACAAGTAGTGACATAGATGATGATTGTGGGGCTGGGAAAAGAGGGTTTTCATCCTCCAGACCTCAGAACGATAGATCCACTGACAACTTGAAGGGTGCCCAGAAAATCCCAGAGACACTCAAAGTCAGGCTGCTAAAAGCAGTTGGGAGAAAGGCTGTGCCCTGTAAAGTCTCATGAGAGGAGCTGCACAAGACCATGGAAACCCACCTCTTGCATCAGCATGACCTGGATATGAGACATTAAGTTAAAGAAGGTCATCCTGGAGCCTTAGGTTTTTCATGCCTCGTTGGATATGAGACGTACTTAGGGCCCATAACCCCTTTATTCTGGTCAATTTATCACAGTTGGAATGCCTATATTTTCCCAATTCCACTACCTACCGGTATCTGGGAAGTAACTAACTTGCTTTATATTTTACAGGTTCATATGCAGAAAAAACTTGCCTTGTCTCACATAAACTATCAGACTATAGACTATCGAGTTAATGCTTGAACGAGCTAAGACATTGAAGTACTATTGGAAAAGCATGACTGGTTTTGAAATGTGAGGATTTGAGATTTTAGAGGGGCCAGGTTGGAATGATATGATTTGACTGTGTCCCCACCCAAATTTTATCTTGAATTTTCACATGTGGTGGTGGGGGGATGAGATAGGGAGTAATCGGATTATGGGGGCAGGTGTTTTGTTTTTTGTGTGTGCTGTTCTTGTGACAGTGAATAAGTCTCATTACATCTGATGGCTTTAAACATCAGCGTTTCCCTGCACAAGCTCTCTCTTTGCTTGCTGCCAACTGTGTAAGCTGTGACTTGCTCCTCTTTGCCTTGCCGGGCATATAAATCTCTAAGTCAATAAACCCCTCTTCCTCTTATAAATTGCCCAGTCTAGCATACATCTTTATAAGTGCATGAAAATTGACTAAAATAGTACAAATATGAGATTGATTAGTACAGCTCTGCGACTTTAGTTTCACAGTCAAGTTAAGAAGTAAGTAAAATGCAAATGTGTGTAGGTCTCTGAAAATTTATATCAAACACTTTTTAGTTCAATAACATTATCTTAACGTATTTTAATATAAGCAATGCTGAAAGAGCTGCGAAGTCAGGTTATTGCAATGTATTCTATGCTTTTACAATTAGTACTAACTTAAGTACTAGTCATTTTACTTTTCCTTTTAAGAGACAGACTCTATAACGCTCTAGCCAGAATGAATTCAGTGGTGCCATCATCGCTAACTGCAGCTTCTAACTGCTGGACTCATGTCATCCTGCTTCCTCAATCTCCCAATTAGCTGCCTCTAGACCAAAAGCCCAGTAGGCTCAACTGATAACTTATTTATATTTTAACTTTTTCATAGACACAGAATCTTGCCATGTTACTCAGGCTGGCCTCAAATTCTAGGACTACAGTGATACATCCAACTTGGCCTCATAAAGTGCTACCACTTTATGGTAGCACTTTAGGATGTTGAGCTACCACATCCTTCTAATTTTTACAAACTTTTTGTTAGGACGGTGTTTCATATTTTGCCAAACTGCGTTCCAAATTCCTGGCCTCAAGTGTTCTTTTTCCCTTGGCCTTCCCAATTATTGGAATTATCAATATGAGAAACAAAATCTGGTGTAAAAAATGATCCAGGTTTTCAATTTTAAGGTAAGATTTTGTTTAGAATAGATAAAGCTTAATGCTGAATGATAAGGTAGAATAATAAAAAAATTATTGGAGTGAGAGCCAATTTTTAAATAATAAATGCATATTTAGATTAGAGAACTTTATGTTTCACCAGAATTTTCACACAATTACTGCCAAAATATTTTTTGTATATTTGAAATTGAAATAATGTTTTTCCAATTAGGAAAGTATAAAGCAATATAATAGACAACAAACCAGACAGGCACGGTGGCTCATGCCTGTAATCCCAGCACTCTGGGAGGCTGAGGAAGGTGGACTACGAGGTCAGGAGATGGAGATCATCCTGGAGAAAAAAAAAAAAAAAAAAAAAAAGCTGGGCCTGACAGAAAGCGCCTGTAATCCAAGGTATTGGGGAGGCTGAGACAGGAGACTAGCGTGAAACTTGGAGGTAGAGCTGGCAGTGAGCCGAGATCACACCACTACACTCCAGGCTGGGGGACAGAGCAAGACTCGGTCTCAAAAATTAAAAAATCAGGAAATAACAGGTGCTGGAGAGGATATGGAGAAATAGGAACACTTTTACATTGTTGATGGGACTGTAAACTAGTTCACATTGTGGAAAACAGTGTGGTGATTCCTCAAGGATCTAGATCTAGAAAAACCATTCGACCCAGCCATCCCATTACTGGGGATGTACCCAAAGAATTATGAATCACGCTGCTATAAAGACACATGCACACGTTTGTTTATTGGGGATGTACCCAAAGAATTATAAATCACGCTGCTATAAAGACACATGCACACGTTTGTTTATTGCAGCACCATTCACAATAACAAAGACTTGGAATCAACCCAAACGTCCATCACTGACAGACTGGATTAAGAAAATGTGGCATACATACACCATGGAATACTATGCAGCCATAAAAAAGGATGAGTTTGTGTCCTTTGTAGGGACATGGATACAGCTGGAAACCATCATTCTCAGCAAACTATCACAAGAACAGAAAACCAAACACCGCATGTTCTCACTCATAGGTGGGAACTGAACAATGAGATCACTTGGACACAGGAAGGGGGACATCACACACTGGGTCCTATTGTGGGGAGGGGGGAGGGGGGAGGGAGTGCATTAGGAGATATACCTGATGTAAATGATGAATTAATGGGTGCAGCACACCAACATTGTTCATGTATACATATGTAACAAACCTGCATGTAGTGCACATGTACCCTAGAACATAAAGTATAATATTAAAAAAAAAAAAAAAAAAAAAAAAGACAACCAAACCAATTGTAAGTAACTACGAATGAAATCCAAAGCCATTTCCCTGTCACTGGCAGGAACACAGACTTTTTTTTTGGTGTAAATTCCAGTGGTAATCAGGAATATAGAGGCAATTTGTATACTAATCATAGTAAATTATGTTCTTTCAGGCAGAAAAATAATTCTACTCTTCAAATAGAAATTACATATGCAATCAAAAACATTTTTATTTTCAAGTTCTTAATAAAGTGTACGTCAGTTAAGACTAAATCTTTGTGATTATCTCATCACTTCACTAACTCATATTTCAAACTGCATGAATGAAAAATAATAATTAATATAATAAATAAATGCTCTTCTACATTTCCATATATTAAAAACCATATTCTAAGGTACAGATATCATACATATTTTACCTTGAAATAACTAAACCAAAAAGGCAACACATTCATATAAATTAGAGCTAATGATTTTACAAAAAAAGGAGGAAGACTGAAGAAAGAGGTTAAACACATTTGACACCTTCTAAAAAGAAATCCTACAAGCCAAACACAAATTACTTGTCATTAGAAGCAAATGTAAATGCTTACACTAGGTAGGGTTTCCATTTTGAGAAATCTGTGTTTGCAGAATCTGTGGGTGTAAAAGGTCACTTAATTCTTGTAAATTAGAAAACATTACTGATGCTGACGCTGATGCTCATGTGGTTCCATATAGACACTACTGTCTGACTGTGTTACTGCTCTGATGTTTTCTTTTATACTATTAAGCAGAGTTTGGGGTGGGTAAATTGAAGATATATGATAAGCAATAATAACAGCAGCTGATACTTATTGCACTTAAAGAAGAGTCAATAGACTAAAAGACGCACAGATACTAGTAAGTTTAATTCTCACATGTTTTTATTTGTTTATTTTTTGACATGGAGTTTCATGCCCTTCCCTAAGCTGCAGTGCAATGGCAGGATCTCTGCTCACTGTAACCTCTGCCTCCCAGATTCAAGGAATTCAACTGTCTCAGCCTCCCCAGCAGCTAATTTTACAGGCACCTGGCACAAGGCCTGGCTAATTTTTATATTTTTAGTAGAGATCGTGTTTCACCCTTTTGACCAGGCCAGTCTCAGTGTCTTATGAAAAATGTTAAGATCTATGTGTAGTTACTTTAAGACGTGTGTGTTAAGAGTGAGAGAAAGGGTGAAAAGAAATTATTCCAATTCTGAGAGATGTCAATAGCAGACAGTATGATGTTCTAAATAAACCATAATCTAAATGGCAGCAAGGTGCACAACAATACAGGCAGCTTGAAGGTGAGAAGTTACGAAGGCCAAGGAAGACATCCATGTTAGTTAACATACAACATCTTCAAAGATATTTTATCATTCCATCTCCCAAACAAGTTCCAAAGAGACAGAATAGAATGGTTAGGCCTAAAGAATGAAATCTGTTTGTGAAACTATACATGGTTGTTAAAATCTGTTGTAGCCACAAAAGAGGAAGGCACTTTTTCCTTCAAGAGGTATCTACAGTAGAAAACGTATAAGGTTTTCTTCTATCAACTCTTCAATATTCAGTCATTAAATTGAAATTTATTTTAGATGAGAGATGAAAACAATCTGTGAGATATTTTATATCCAGAATTATTCATTTAACAAGAATCATTTTTCTTCAAGTCAGTCACTGTATTTTCTCAATATTATTTTCCTTTAAACCAGTTATCATCTGGACTACCTGTCTGTTACCACTAAAACGGGAAACAGAAACCAGAAGTTCATTTTGTGGATGAGCACAAACAACTCTAATGTCTTCTGGTTCTGTTCCATGACATCTTTTTTCTCTGAAAACTGAACAAAGCATACATTCTATCACATTTTACAGCAATGTGGATTTGTCCCTTTCATTGGATATACTGTTCCAAAGAACCAAGAAGATTTTGATGCTTGTTAGGGTCCACATTTAAAGTATTAACAGATTTTTCACATTTGTACCAAAAGGGATTATTAAAGAAACAGATTATAAACATATATTCCTTACATTTTTGTTTTGCTTTGTTTTGTTTTCCTGTGAAGACAATAGACAATTGTCTTTCACAAACATGGTCCCTGGTGCCAATAGTTGGGAAGCAATCACACACAGATGCATGAGCACTTGAATTATTGAGTGAAAGATTCAAAGACAGAAACTCATAGTGTTATAATAATTTGAATGAACAAGAACAGAAATGTTGACTAGATTTCAGAAAAAAAAAAATTGTTTTGAGTAGATCAGGGAAATGAAATTATCTTGTTGACCAAGGTTAAAGGAGCGTTAGTCACCCGTAAGGCTATGGAACTGAAATAGGTAAATAAGAATTACATAAACAAGTTACATTTACAAGCCTAGGTTTACAGTTTAGCTATGGAATCTGGAAACTTGTACTGAGAGATATAATGGGGAGTCACCGCATTACAGGTGCACTACAGACATTTAAAAGAAATCTAAGTGATATGCTAATACAGGGAAGGGAGCTGCTATGAGTGAAACGCAAGGCAGCCCATAAATCAGAAGATCCCTTGTTCCTTCTACCTCTGAGATATCTAAGAAGCACCTCCTTGAAAGAACGGTAAACTCTTCTGAGGGGGTGCAGCTTGTTTTCGGAACTAGAAAGAGTTACATACTACAGTATATAGTAAAAAGTTGTGTGACAGTGTTTTATTTTCATGCATGCCACAAATTAGGCTTTGATAAAATGAATATAACAAAGCTAAAAAATCAAGATGTGTGTGTGTGTAAGGGTGGGGAGGGGCAGCGCTTCTCTTCACTGCTAAGGTTGGGGTACAGCAACACAATCACAGCTCAGGAGATGTTTTCACCTCAGTGTCCCAGGTAGCAGGGACTACTGGTGCAGATCATTACACTCAGCTAACTTTGTGTATCTTAATAGATTATCACCAAGTTGCTCAGGCTGGTTTTGAACTCCTGAAATCAAGTACTCTGCCTGCCTTGGCTCCCCAAAGTGCTAACACTACCAGTGTGAAGGACATTGCCCGGCCTAACTGAATGTTTCAAATCTAAAGAAAGACCCAGTGTGGCTGGTGACTTTTGTATGAGGCTGAATAGCTATATGATTACAAGTTTGAAAATGTACAGATATATAAAATATATATACACACACGTATATATGCATATGTATACATATACACATATATAAAGTTATATACTATATATGTATCTATGAGTATATCATATATATTTTTTCTTTCAGGGCTAGAAAGGGGTACTTTCTTGTCAGTGATGAAAATGTTCATTTGACAAGAAAAAATGCTTATCTGATGATGAGTAACGCTGATCTTTGCGATGATTATATTATACATAATCTCACGGAAAATATTACTCTAGAAACTAAAAGACATCATTGATGCAGTAATCTAATTTGAAAACTCTAATGAAGGAACTTTACGTGAATACCGAAAGTCAGTGAATGAAATGGCATTTTACCTTAGCAAGTGGCTGACACTACAGGCTCAAACCACCACACTTGAATATTGTTTTGCATTATTTGTGGAGACATGGTTTTGTCATGTTGCCCAAGCTTCTACAGTGATTTTTATTATGTGTGATGACAGCACCATAGTCAACTTTTTAAGGAAAAGGTTTAGAGATACATTGAAACGTTTATACAAATAAAATGATATGCTTGAGATTTGCTTCATTAGAGAACTGTTAAATCAAAAAGATGACTATATTTTAAAGTTCTGTTTATACAGAGAGTATAAATCTTCTTATAATAAGAAGTTAATTATACCTTAAGAGATGAAAGAATACATGGCCTGTCTTTGCTGGGACAATTTTAACCTCTTTCTATTGGGATAAGAATAGTAGAAATTAACAGGAAAGACCACTATAATATTACTATTGTTTAAATATTTATAATTTATTTGTTCTCATAGAATTCAGTGTCTTCTTGTCTGTATAATGCATTTTTGCGGTTTACATGATATAATTATGTGATGTATTGAGAATTATTACCAATCAATAAATATGGCTATTAAGAGTAGCTGTTGAAGGATTGAGAGCGTACACAGAAGCTCCAAATGTCACAATTTCCTTGTAGCTACAGAGCAAAATATAGTTGTTTTATGCATATGCAATGTGTCTCTATGCTTTGGTTTGCATCTGAGGTTTTTGATACAGAAATAAAAAATATCTGCTTCCTGTCCTGACAAAGTTCACCCATAGAAAAAGTAACTAGGCAGACATGTATGCCACAGTGAACGGCGGAGACAACATAAAGCACAAGCAGCAAAGCATAATGGTGGGGTCTTAATTGGAATGTTATATTCTGTCTTCCTCATTCGCTTCTTGCCAGTACCATCCTCCATCTCTATCTGTTTTAAGTTCCAAACCCTAGGGGAAAAAACAGCTACAGGATGAGGACTTAAATTCTAGCTTTTGGTCTAGTAGTGGCTTTTAACCAAACCACTACTGGACATCCAAGCCAAGAGTGGATATCCCATAAGGAGATTCTAGTAAAAGGAACTCTACCCAGATTGTAATGCCTGCATAGTGTGATCTACCAGATCTAGAAAGGCAGAAGAAGAAGGAAGAAGAAGAAGGAGGAGGAAAAGATGAAGAAGAAGAAGAAGAAGAAGAAGAAGAAGAAGAAGAAGAAGAAGAAGAAGAAGAAGAAGAAGAAGGAGAAGGAGAAGGAGAAGGAGAAGGAGAAGGAGAAGGAGAAGGAGAAGGAGAAGGAGAAGGAGAAGGAGAAGGAGAAGGAGAAGGAGGAGGAGGAGGAGGAGGAGGAGGAGGAGGAGGAGGAGGAGGAGGAGGAGGAGGAGGAGGAGGAAGAAGAAGAAGAAGAAGAAGAAGAAGAAGAAGAAGAAGAAGAAGAAGAAGAAGAAGAAGAGGAGGAGGAGGAGGAGGAGGAGGAAGAGGAACAGGAGAAGGAAGGAAGAAGGAAGGAAAAAGGAGAAGAAGGGGAGGAGGAGGAGGAGAAAGAGTAGTAGGGAGGAGGAGGAGGAAGAAGAGGAGGAGGAGGGTGGAGGAGGAGGGAGGAGGAGGGAGGAGGAGGAGGAGGGGAAGAAGGAATAAGTCTATATATGATAGGTGCTGAGATGCTGTTTGAAAGCCAAATTATTCCTGACCACTGAGGAAAAGAAATGTAGAAATTTTAGAACTGTTTACTACAATTAAAATATTCTAATTTCCTTCTTTAGTATGTATCAATATCTATGCAAAAAAGTAAAGGAAGGATAAACAGTTTCACTACAAACATTTTGCAAAATTCAAGTTTTCTATATTCACTTACTTAATTGCTACATCTTTAATATGTGATCTGCCAATAAAGCCTAAGATTTTGCTGTCTTATTATCAACCAAACACATTTTATTTTTGACCAGGTGATTTTATAACTTTAGCAGACTTATTGTAACTGTGAAATAGTGTAGATAACAGGTGCATGTCCCATTATCTGAAAACAATTTTTTTCTTGAACAGAACAATATTAATTTGAGATAAATACCCAGATAATCCTAAAAATAAACACAACTTGTATAACACAGATAGGATAACAGCTTAAAAAAATAGCATATTTTACATACAAGATGAGAACACACTCATTAAAAATAAATATTTTTTACTCTTGAAATTCTGAATTGCATTTACCATGTCATACAAATGTGATTTTATCAATTGTGCTTTGAAAGCAAAGAAAAAATAGTAAACATTGTCAAGTGAAATTTCAAGTTATTAGATAGTGAGCACGACAAATGTGCCAGTCATAGTATCTCAGACATTCTAATCACATCATCGAAATGCAGTCCTGACAAAATCTCGTGAAAGTACTGTAATGTCAGGAAGAGAAACAGTACCTGGTATCAGAATATTAAAAACAAATAAATAATTAAAAGTTACCTCACACTTTTGTTTCTCATCTTTGAACAATCATGGTCTACCTCACCACGTGTGTTTTCAGTTGTTAGAAATACTGTTTCTGATGACTGAGATTATGTACAGTTGTTCGATCACACAATTTATGTGATTAGTAGTGCCAGCTTCTTTGGGTCCCCAGGTCATTTTTGTGGGCAGAGTCCAATTGGGGGCAGATATTCCTAGTAACTGACTGTTTGTCAACCTGAGAGAAGAAGAAATATACTTATGCTACAAAAATGATGATTCTGTCCATTGTGCTTCTAATCAGGCTGGGAAGTTCATTTTATCAGGCTAACACAGCAATTTTGAAATAACACTTTAAACTTTCATATCATCAGCAACGTGATCCAATATACCAGTCATTAACTAGAGATATCTTAAGTCCGTGTTTTTAATGGCATTGCTTCTGTAACAGTTTTCTTTGAAAAATGTTATATACTATGGTAAAGTATTAAATTTTCATAGGCTAACACACACTTAACTTTAACCATTGTGAGTTTACTGATTAAAAAACCTTTGTACTTAAAATAAGTGTATTCAATACACGGTCATCAGAAATTTACATGAATAGAAGAACATTAGCGTTTTCTCAGTGTAAATTGAGCACTTCATAAGAAATATTGTTCTGAAACCTAGTAACTATAAGCTTCACATAAATATCTTTTTCTCATTAAATAGTGATGATTGCTTTATATTTCTTTAATTGTGAGATTAAGTCACTTAGGGAGTATATTTAAAATACCTGTGAGAACTGGAAATGCTTCTCTATTTTGTGAAACCGAATACAGCTTACACATCAATCCATCTTATATGTGGATGGCACAAATTACAGCACATCGAACTGTTATGCAGCTGAAAAAAAAACAGAAATGACAGATCTCCATATATTGATGGGTGTGTGACTAAGTAAAAACAAACAATCAAGAAGAAGAAGAAGGAGGAGGAGGAGGGGAGGAGGAGGAGGAGGAGGTGGAGGAGGAGGAGGAGGAGGAGGAGGAGGAGGAGGAGGAGGAGGAGAAGGAGGAGGAGAAAGATTCAAAAAATATCTCTGGACCAGAAATACAATATTGGTGGCAAGTTAAAGTCATTTTCTCAGTGCCAGAATACGTTATTGACATAGACACAGGTAGGTCTGGCAGAACTGCACATTTGCTTCCTGACCCGTAGGATGAAGTTACTATAATGGGAAAAGTCAAATGGAAGCCATTTGAGCTGCCTCTACCTGGAAATATAGTAGATCAAAAACAATATCACAGCCCCGGAGAGATTGCAATGATTAGTACCACCGCTAAGGACTTGAAAGACACAGAGTTGGTCATTGCCAGCACATCTGAATGCAACTCTCCTATTTAATCTGTGCAGAAGACAAGTGGATCTTGGAGAATGACAGGAGATTTTCGTAAGCTTGACCGTGTGGTGACTCGAATTGCAGCTGCTGTACCAAATGTGGTTTTATTGCTTGAGCAAATTAATATCTCTCCTGGTATCTGGTATGCAGCCGTTGACTTGGCGAATGCCTTTTTCTTCATTCCTGTCCATGAGACCCACCAGAGGCAATTTGCCTTCACCTGACTATACTGGCAATATGCCTTTACTCTCCTACCTCAGGGGTATGCCAACTCTCTACCTTTGTGTGTTAAAATTATTCAGAGAGACCTTGATCGCTTTTGGCTGCTGCAAGATATCACACTTGTCCATTGTCCATTGCATTGATGATATTATGCAGATTTGCTCCAGTGAGCAAGAAGCAGGAAACCCACTGGACTTCTTGGTGAGGCACGTTTATACCACATTATAGGAAAGAAATCTGGCTAAGATTCAGCGACCTTCTACCTGAGTAAAATTTCTTGGGGTTCAGCCTGTTGACATATTCCTTCTAAGGTAAAGAAAAATTTGCTGTATTTGGCCCCTCATACAAACAAAAAAGTGGGCAACAACGTCTAGTGGGTTTCTTTGGGTGTTGGAGAAAACACAGTCCTTAGGCGGGGTTTTTACTCTCCCCCATTTATTGAGTGACTTAAGAGGCTACCAGATTTCAGTAGTGTCCAGAACATGAGAGAGTTCTGCAGCAGGTCCAGGCAAGCTTTTCTGACACTTGGGCCATATGACTCAGAAGATCTAATGGTGATTGAGGTGTCAGTGGTAGATAGGGGTGCTCTTTGGAGTCTAATGCCAGGTTCCCCCAGGTGAATCACAGCATAGCTCTCTAGGATTTTGAAGCAATGCTCTGCCAGCTTCTGCAGATAAGCACTCCCCATTTGAGAGAGGGCTCTTGGCCTGTTACTGGGTTTGGTGTTAACTGAACGCTTGTCTGTAGGTCATGAAGTCACCAAGTGAACTGAAATACCTATCACAAACTGGGTGCTTTCTGACCCACCTAGCCATGAAGTGGGTTGTCCATAGCAGTAGTTCATCATCAAATGGAAGTGGTATATATGTGTCCAGTCTCAAGCCATTCCTGAAGGCACAAGTACGTTACATGTGTAAGTGGCTCAAGTGCCCATGGTCTCCAGTCCTGCCACCCTGCCTTCTCTCGTCCAACCTGCACAGATGGTCTTTTGGATAGTTCTTTATGATCAGCTGACAGAATTAGAGAAGTCTATGGCCTGGCTGCAGATGGCTCTGAACAATATATGCAGCCACCACCCAAAAATGAATGGCTGCAATACTACAGCTTTTTTCTGAGATATCCCTGAAGGACACTGGTGAAGGGACATCTTCTCAGTGGACAGAACTTCAAGGGGAAATGTCAAGACATGCGATGATATACTTGTTCATGGGCCATAGCCAGTGGTTTGGCTGAATGATCAGGAACTCAGAAGAAGCATTATCAATAAATAGGTGGCAAAGTAGTTTGAGAGAGACTCATATACATGGGTCTCTCTGAGTGGTCAAAAACTGCGAGGATATTTATATTTCCTGGGAGTGCTCAACAATGGTGACCCCAGAAGAGGAGAAATTCAATAAGCAAATGGGTAGAATAAACCATCCTCTGGATACCACGCAGTCTCTCTCCCGAGCCACTCCTGTCATCGATGGCCCAGTGGACCCATAATCAAAGTGGCCATGATGGCAGGGATGCATATTATGCATGACTTCAGTGAAATGGACTTTTACTCACCAAGGCTGACCTGGCTATGCCCACTGCTGACTGCCCAATTTGCCAGCAACAGAGACCAACACTGATCTATCGTTATGGCACCATTTCTCAGGGCGCTTACCCTGGATATGGGTTCACCTATTCTGCATGCAATGCTTCTGCCAAGACTAATCATCTGTGGACTCACTAAATGCCTCATCCACCATCAGAGCATTCCACACAGCATTCCCTCAGACCAAAGCACTCACCTTATGGATACAGAAGTGTGGCAGTGGGCACCTGCTTATGGAATTTACTGGTCTTATCATGTTTCCCATCATCCTAAAGCAGCTGGATTAATAGAATGGTGAAATGGCCTTTTAAAGTTACAATTACAATACCATCTATGTGACAAGACTTTGCAAACCTGGGACAAAGTTCTCCAGAAGGTAACGTATGTTCTGAATCAATGTCCGTCATATAGTGCTTTCTGCCGTAGCCGGAATTAATGGGTACAGAAATCAAGGGGTAGAAGTGAAAATGTCCTCACCCATCATTACCCCTAGTGATCCATTAGCAAAATGTTTGCTTCCTGTTTCCATGACATTATGTTCCCCTGGCTTAGAGGTCTTAGTTTCAGAGGGAGAAATGCTGCCACCAGGAGACACAATGACAATTCCATTAAAGTGACAGTGAAGATTGCCCCCTTGGCATTTTGGGGTACTCCTACCATTCAGGCAATAGGCTAAGAAGGGGGTGTGAGTGTTGGCTGTGGTGATTCACCTGGGTTATCAAGATAAAATCAGACTACTACTCCAAAACGGAGGTATGGAAGAGTAAGCATAGAACACAGGAGATCCATTAGGGTTCCTGACAGTTCTTAAATGCCCTGAGATTAAGGTCAGTGGAAAACTATAACAGCCTAATTTGGCAGGACTGTAAATTATCCAGACTCTTCAGGAATTAAGTTTTGGGTTACACCTCCAGAAAAAAAAAGGAGGAAGGAAGGAAAGAAGGAAGGAAGGAAGGAAGGAAGGAAGGAAGGAAGGAAGGAAGGAAGGAGGCAGGGAGGGAGGGAGGGAGGGAGAGAAGGAAGGAAAGGGAAAGGGAGAGAGAGATAGAGAAAGAAAGAAAGGAAGAAGGAAAGAAGGAAAGAAAGAAAGGAAAGAAAGAAAGAAAGAAAGAAAGAAAGAAAGAAAGAAAGAAAGAAAGAAAGAAAGAAAGAAAGAGAAAGGAAGGAAGGAAGGAAGGAGGGAGGAAGGGAGTGGCAAAAGAAAATAACTGAAAGGAAAGAAAAGAAAGGAAAGGAAAGTAGAGAAGAGAAAGGAAAAGAAAAGAGCGTGAGGAAGGAAAGAAAAAAGAAAAGAACAGAAAGAAAAGGAAAGAAAACAGAGGAAGAATAGAAGGAAGAAAGGATAGAAGAAAATGAAAGAACAGAAGTGAGAAGGAAAGAAAAGGAAAGAAAGTAAAAGAGAGAGGAACAAAGGAAGGAAAGAAAAAAGAAAAGAACAGAATAGAAAGAAAAGAGAAGGAAAGAAAATAAATGAGAGAGGAATAAAGGAAGTAATGAAAGAAGAAAAGAGAAATCAAAAGGAAAGAAAGAAAAGAGGAACAAAGGAAAGAAAGAGGAGAAATAAGAATAGAAAGAAAAGAGAAGGAAAGAAAAAAAAAGAAATGAAAAAGAAAGGAATGGAAAGAAAAGAGGAAGGAAGGAAGGAAAGAAGGAAGGAAGGAGGGAAGGAAGGAAAGAGATTAAGGAATCCCTACTGAAGTGCTTGCTGAAAGCAAAGAGAACACATAAAGCTTGGTAGAAGAAGGTAGACATCAACACCAGTTACAACCACGTGACCAGCTACAGAAATGAGGACTTTAATTGTCTTAAGTAGTTCCTACTTTTGTGAAAAAAATAGTTTGTATGTGTATACACATGTAATAATATCTTCATCCTTTTTCTTTTTCTTTATCATGTGACATAAGATTTGTTGATGACAAATCAGCATTTGAGTATTGTTAACTTCACATAATAGTGTTTGGCTTTCGGATTGGTGAATTACTGATTGTAGTAAAGATAGTTGTATTGTGTTAGGTGTAATTATGATGTTATCATTGTATTTACTTGAGATTAGGTATGATCTTAGGAGATGTGTATGGGTTGAAGTTGTCAAGGGGTGGATTTGTGATGGTTAATACTGAGTGTCGACTTCATTTGATTGAAGTATACATGGTATTAACCGTGGGTGCGTCTGTTGGATATTTTCCCCAAAACAATTAATCTTTCAAGCAGTGACCTGGGGAAGGCAGATTCACCTTAATCTGGTGGGCACAATCTAATCAGCTTTTAGCAAATATAAATCAGGCAGAAAAGTGTAAATTGGTGAGATGGGCCTAGCCTCCAAGCCAATGTTAACTACCATGTAGTTGCTAGCTGCTAAAGTTCACAAATGAATTTTTAAATCAAATATGAAAGATTTTACACTGTATGAATTCCCTCCTTTTTGGATTCATCTTAACATTTCCACATACATTTTTCTATTACAGCTGTTTCCTCATTCACTTGCTTTATTTTCTCTTAGTGGCTAATGTAAATTTTTGTGAATGTATTTATTTCTGGTTAATTTAGAACATGACAGAGCATCAGTAATTCTGATCAAAGATTCCCACTATAAAAGTCTTCTATCAAATACAATTTTAAAACAGTAGAAGATACTTGAGTATTAATTCTACTCAAAAAGAAAAGAGAAGAGAGAGTGAGGAAGGAAAGAAAAAAGAAAAGAACAGAAAGAAAAGACAAGGAAAGAAAACAGAAAAAAGAAAACTTTAACAAATCAAGACTTCTCTAACACCGACTATATTCCTTGAAATCTTTATTTTCATTTGGCTTGGTTATTAAAATGCCTTAGCAAATTTTATGTCATAAGACACATCTAATATTTGCCTTAGGACAAATATTATGCCCAATGTGTATGCATAATGTAGGGCATCAATCTGCATGTGTGCATGTCTTTTCTATATGCCTTCCTGCTGTAGTCAAGCTTAGTTCTATTCCAAAAGCCATTCATTGCGTTTTCTTTATTGGCACCCCGAAAATAGAGGCTGCCTAGGGTTTTATTTTGTTATATTACTGTTTCATGGAAATATTTAAAAAGTAATGAGAAAGAATAGGGGAGAAAAAGAAATGTATGGTTTACTTTCTAATCATAAATTAACTGAACTGACTTCACTTTATTAACACACACCATAACTTGAATCAACTGAACTTCACAAAATGTTCTTAAAACTCTTCTGATTTACAGAAACCAAAGACTGACTTAAGTAATATTGAAAATATGAAATCACAATAGCAAAGACTTGGAATCAACCCGAATGTCCATCAGTGACAGACTGGATTTAGAAAATGTGGTACATACACACCATGGAATACTATGCAGCCATAAAAAAGGATGAGTTCATGTCCTTTGTAGGGACATGGATGCAACTGGAAACCATCATTTTCAGCAAACTATCCCAAGAACAGAAAACCAAACACCGCATGTTCTCACTCATAGGTGGGAATTGAACAATGAGATCACTTGGACTCTGGAAGGGGGACATCACACACCAGGGCCTATTATGGGGAGGGGGGAGAGGGGAGGGGTGGCATTGGGAGTTATACCTGATGTAAATGACGAGTTGATGGGTGCTGACGAGTTGATGGGTGCAGCACACCAACATGGCACAAGTATACATATGTAACAAACCTGCACGTTGTGCACATGTATACTAGAACTTAAAGTATGATAATAACAAAAAAGAAGAAGAAGAAAATATAAAATCAAAGTGTGTGTGTTTTTTTTTTAATTTTTTTCTGGAAAGATGGTTTAGCACTGTTAATTTCTCAAAGAGAGGACTGAGACTCTAGATTTTAAGATATTTAGCAGCATTTCTAGCCTCTCCGGGCTAGATGCTAGTAAGAGCCTTACCAATTCCACTTCCAGTCATGAACAAGGCCCAGGGTAAAGTTAGGCAAAATCTACTGACCTATAGAAAGCCTAGCCAGTCACATGGACTGTCTGTTACCTCTATGAACTCATTGTCTACAACTGTTTCCCTTCCCACATTCTGCTCTAGCCACAGTAACCTGGCTGTTTTTCAAACAATTTGAGCAGGCTTCTGGTGGGGGTCATTACACTTGTCGAACTTGATGCATGCTTACATGATTATTCCCATACTGTTTTATTTAGATATTTACTTCAAAGTCACTTTGGAGACAAATTATTGTATGCTTCTTTCACTTGAAACCAAGATGTACTCACAATAGAGAATTTTGCCTCATGCGTTTTATATGAAATTGACTGTATCAATTAATACAAAGAAAACAAAAAACTTTATGGTATAACCACTAAAGCAAAAAAAAATAGTAATGTCTATAAACCGAAATTAAAAATGTAACATTTAATGTCAGCATTTGAAACAACATTTTCATGGGACAAAAATGTAGATCTTGTAAATAAAAGCAAACTCTGAGATTAGAAAAAAAATATTTTTTTATTTTTATTTATTTTATTTTATTTTTGGATGATTTATTTTTATTTCTTTATTTTATTTTATTTATTATTATTATTATTATACTTTAAGTTGTAGGGTACAAATAGCGCTTCACAAATAAAACTGACACCAAAACTACAGAGCAGGCAGGGTCAAACCATTCAGAGAAACCTCAAGCCAATCAAAAACTCTCTACAGCCAGGAAAATAATATTTCACATCAACCAAGCAAACACTTAATCAAGAGAGACAACTTTATAATTGCAAATTGTCTGGATTGCCATACTGCCTCCTGGACACAGTATCAATGCCAAGGAGTTAGGATTTTAATACGTCAGCTTTCAACCATGAACACACAAAAAAGTTTACTGTAAATGGGGCGTGGTTATTTTGCTCAATACTAAAATTACTTCATAAATTCAAGTCCTGTTTGATGATGATACCATTATTTGCAGGACAGAAAGATTACTCCTTACGAAATCTTTTTCTAAAATAGAGATTTGGCCCGTGGAGCCAAATACATGTAATTTCCTGCTTAGACACACATACATGTTTACTTTTCTTTAAATATTTGCTTGTTGTTACTATTTTTATTTTTATTTTTTATCTTTTTACATCTCTCACTCTTTGGGTTCTCTTTACAAGGAAATCACGTGTGTTTAAAATCTCTTTCATCATTACCTTTTGTCAGATAGTTACAGACATTCCAAATAAAGTCATTTTTTATTTTTCTGATATGACTGAAAAAATGTTTTGAAGAGATATGCATATAAATAACTTCTTATTCTGAAACATAATCAGTTAGTTTTATTCAATTTTTTTCCTTAATTTTTCAAGGTAAGTTTCACATAATATAAAATTACATTTCAGTATACAATTCAATGGAAGTTAATCTGTTTATGATGTTGTACAATCATCATCTATCTCTAGTTCCTAAATATTTCTATCACATAACACGAAACACCGTACCTACTGAAGAGTTCTTTTAATTTCCCAGCCCCTGACAACCAGTGGCCATGACTTTTTACCACATGGGTTTTGCACTGCATCAGTTTTCAATCCAACATGCCAAAGTGATAGAAGTTTTAAAATCGTTCATTGTTCTTTTTCTTTTTCATTTTGCAATTACCAGGCCTTAATCTCCTCTCACCAGTCTAGTAAGAGTGTGTGTGTGAGGGAGAAAATTACATTTATTTCAGGGATTGAGGATATTATTTTCTTATTTATTTATATGCTGTTGCAGAGATGAGATTTTTGCATCTTACACTGTGTACGTGAGCAGTCTAGATTTTATTTTCACTGGTTACATTTCTCAGACTGGGAAGGAAACATTTTGGGCCAGATTTTTGTTGGTTGCTAGGAGACCAAAGCCCTCTTGTGATGTCATTGCTACTCAGCTTGGGAACCATGGTGATGGTCTAGATTATTTTACCTGCCTAGGACTCCTGAAGTAGCATTTGAAGCTGCAATCTCAAAAACCATGCAGGCTGGAACAGCGGCTAAAGAAATATTTATTTGAGATGGAACATGGTTCTTCAGAAACTCAAGGTTTTTCTCCCAAAGATGAATTAACTGTTTCAGAAGCCTCCACTAGGTCTCCATTGTGTGAGCACACATTCTCTGGGGACTCAGACTTAAGGTCAATGATTGAAGAAAATGCTTTTCAGGTTTTGTCGCAAGGATTCTTGTTAAAAAGGCCATGTTACACAGTTTGTGTCTCTGAGCCAGATAAAGATAATGATTTTTTTTCTCTGACCTTTCCCAGGAAACTTTGGAAAATAGTTGAAAGTGACCAATTCAAGTCTGTTTCATGGGATGAGAATGGAACTTGCATAATGATTAATGAAGAACTCTTCAAGAAAGAAATTTTGGAAAGAAAGCATCCTTACAGAATATTTCAAACTGACAGTATCAGAAGCTTTGTTCGACAGCTCAACATTTATGGATTTAGTAAAATTCGACAGAATTTTCAAAGATCTGCCTTTCTACCCACCTTTCTGGCTGAAGAGAAAGAATCCTCTGTCTTAACCAAGGTACTTAACATATTTCAGTTACCAATTTACATAGAGTATATAGGTAATTTTACTTTGTACATCAGTAAATACGTTAATACATGCAGTATGACAAGATTTTGAAAATTATGTAAAATATTAATGTAAAAATTATTTAATTTTTTTTAAATTATTGAGTTTCGCTTGAGCATTAAACTTTCAAGGTTTTAAGAAATGTTGGTAACAATTTTGAATCTTACCACTGAACTCCAAATAAATGTACCAAAGCCACTTAATGAAATGTTGCTATTAATATATAACATGTTTTCCCTTGAGGGCTTAACAGCTTGAGTGCTTTTTTCCAAAAAGCACATTTGTAAAAATAGTAAACAATGTTCATGAATTATTTGATGACAGTAAGTTTGTGTGATGAAGCAGAAATCTGAAATTTATTGCGTTACGTTTGTTATTGTCACTTGTCCCTTGGTTTAAAGTGGCACTGAATTACATTTTTCTTTTGTTTTAGTTAAAGTGCTATTATAATCCACATTTCAAACGTGGCTGTCCCCAACTTTTAGTAAGAGTGAAAAGAAGAATTGATGTTAAAAATGCTTCACTTACACCTACTTTATTCCATGAAGATTTCAACCAGAAGCATTTTAGAGCAGGGGCTAACATGGAGAATCATAATCCTGCCTTAGCTGCCGAAGTTAGTGAAGAAAGTTTATTTGCAACCTCTACAAATTTAAATATGTCTCTAACAAGGGAATCTTCTGTCGGAAAGATAATTGCTAGTTCATCTGACCCAATTATAAGTGGTTTCCTTCCTCCTTCACGTTCAACCTCAATTGGACCATCAGAGCAAAGTGCAACAGATCAACGTGCCATTTTAAATCAATTGAGCACTATTCATATGCACTCTCATAGCACATACATGCAAGCAAGGGGCCGCATTGTGAATTTTATTACAACCACAACTTCTCAATACCACATAATATCTCCCTTTCAAAACTGTTTTTTGGGGCTGACACTAGAATCACCTGCTGTTCCAACAAGATATCCTGTGGTATCAGTCAATCAGGCTCCACATCCTAACCTGCTACCAGCAGGCAACCGGTGGTTGCAAATGTCTACGATAGCTGATATATCATCTAGCCCTCTTTCCAGGCCAGCTACTCAACCATCACCACTGGACAAATATCACACTAATTACAACTGATCTTCCATTAAAACTGTACCAAATTATGCGTGACAACAGAGACTAACATTTACATTGACCAAAAACATAATAATAATAATAAAGATTTCCGCAATTATCTTATTGAGCAATAAAATTGCATGTTTACTTTTATGTTTGCTTTTTTTATTTATGAAAGTATAGTTAAGAGTAAAATGGTGTTTTGTTTCAGTGGCAGGCTATTGTACTACTTTTTATAAATATATATATGGATCATTTGAAAGGAAATGTTTGATGTGTCTTTGTAAGTTCCCTAGTTTAGTTCTCTGAAGAGGAAGAAACAATAGTCTTTGGGTTCATTTGCTGTTGAAACAACACAATACCACTGCCTGGGTAATTTGTCAAAAGACTTATTTTGCTTATGGTTCTGGAGGCAGGGAAGTCCAAAGGGCTGCATCTGATGAGATCTTCTTTGTATGTTACAACATGGCAGGATGGCCCCATACGATGAAGGACATGCAATGAACAGAAATTCGGGGTAAAACTCATCCTTTGACCCAAAGCCCACCCACACAACACCTAACTTATGCTCCAGATAATACTCTCTGTCATGAGGTTGCACCCAAATGGCTAAGCACCTCTTAAAAGTCCCACCTGTCAACACTATCACAATGGACACAGAATTTCAACCTGAAAATTGGAGGGACATACCAAACGATGACAGCAGGCAAGGGAAGAGAAGTAACTGGAGTTGGGAAAAAGAATAAGTGACTTCTCAATTAATCTGGCATAAATAAAATGAAGGCATAAATTTGGATGGCACAAAGGGAATAAACGCTCACATAAACACACAAAGACACATACATACAGACAGAAAATTTAGAGAAAGGTTAACACACACTATATACTTCAGTATTTTCTCAATTACATTTCACCAGTTATTTTAAAGTCGAATTTTAGTTGGCAAAGATTTTCGTCATTGCAGTTCATACCTAGTGAGCTCAGTGACCACGATCACAATTATTTGTGTCATCACTCAAACAATAAATTTTATATCATATTATGCTCTCGGATTGCATCATTGTCAGCACATGGTGGAATTTCACAGCTGGCAGTAACCGTTAACCTTTCTGATCTTACATTAAAGCATTCCAACATGTTTGTGTCTTTAATTATCTCCTGTTAGAGTCCACCTTTCATGTTTTCTAACACACATTTTCTTGCTGCTGCTGCTGCTGCTGCTGCTGCTGCCTCTCCTTCTCCTTCTCCTTCTCGTTCTCCTTCTCCTTCTCCTTCTCCTTCTTCTTCTTCTTTCTTCTCTGAGAACACCTCACTATGTTACCCTGACTGGAGAGCAGTGACATTATTTCAGCTCACTGCAACCTCAACCTCAGCGTTCAAGGAATTCTTATGCCTCAGCCTTTTGAGTAGGTAAAATTACATATGCCCATCATTCTGGACTAATTTTTATGTTTTTAGTAGAAATGGGGTTTCACCTTGTTGGCAGGATGGTCTTAATTCCTGGCCTCACGTGATCCACCCACCTTGGCCCACAAGAGTGCTGGGATTACAAGCTTGAACTACCAAACTCCACCTCTCATTTTCATCACGTTGTCTGATGCTCCATGCAAAATCAGATTTAATTGCTTTTGTCAGGATTTAATATCTTTTAGATTCTGGGTCCATATCCTCAACATGGCTGAACAAATCCCTTCCAGATCTGATATGTTTTTCCTTTCATCTTCATATCTTTCTGTTTCACCACAGTCAGACATTCAGACAGCTCCACTCTCAGACATGACCTTATCCATCTGGTACCTTTGGTCCTATCTTTTTCTTGGAGATAAAAGTCTCCCTATTTGCCTACTTAAGATTCCTACAGCACAGACATCACTCCTTCCAGGAGGTGTTTCTTATCTATCACATTAGTCTTCTTGTCTGCCTGTCTGTCTGTCTTGGATACCCAGCACTGATGTAACACAGTACGTGATAAATATATATATCTGTGTGTGTGTGTATGTGTGTGTGTATATACATTCCTCTGAATATATGTGTATGTGTACATGTGTGTGTGTATGTGTGTGTGTGTGTGTGCGTGTGTGTGTGTGTGTGTATACACCAGCACTTTGGGAGGCCGAGGCGACTGGATCACCTGAGGTCAGGAGTTTCAGACCAGCCTGACCAACATGGAGAATCCCTTCTCTACTAAAAATACAAAATTAATCCAGTATGGAGGCACATTCCTGAAATCCAAGTTACTCGGGAGGCTGAGGCGGGGCAATCCCTTCAATCCAAGATGTGAAGCTTGCAGTGAGCTGAGATAGCATAGCATTGCACTCCAGCCTGGGTAACAAAAGAGAAGCTTCATCTCAAAAAAAGAAAAGAAAAAAAAGAAAAGAAAAGGAGAAAGAAGAAGAGATGAGAAGAGAAGAGAAAATAAAATAAAATAAATGATTTTCTGCCTACTTTGGCTTTATGGGGAATCAGAGCATCACTGACCTCTAATAAGAGAAGATTGGCTCCACACATGGCTTCACAGAAGTGGTAACACAAGTTTTGTTGTTGTTGTTGTTGTTTGTTTGTTTGTTTTTTCTGGTGTGTTTGTGTGGAGTAGCTTGGCTATTACCCCTTGAAGTGTTTTGTGTGATTGTGTGTGGTTAGGTCATCTTCTCTGCATCCTTTGTCTGAGAGAAAACAATTTTTTCTTGGGGTCCTTTTTATCTGTGCCTATTGGAGATTCTGGATTGGAAACTTCTACAGTCTGTCATTGGCAACATATGGAAGAGAATAAGAAAACTCAGTAAAGTGACCACATTATCACTCTTCAAGTCCTGAAGTCCCTAAAGAAAGTGTCTTCCCTTTCTGCCTTTCAGAACCTGTCCTTGTGTTTTGTCATAGTATCTGTGGTGTTTTAGATGTTCACAGGAAACACTGGGTTATTGCATTATAACTGGAAATCCTAGGAAGTGAAACTTTGAGGACAGCTTTAAAAGTACCATGCAAACTAAATCTCATGATGCAAAACATCAGAAGATATGATTACAGAGAATGACATGGTGTGATTTACCTACAATAAAGTGATTTTTATGAAATAAAGTCTTCACCCAAATTAAATAATCTCAAAGAAGTCTTCTGAGACCAGTTCGGTTGTGGAGACCCTAATTCAGTGGCGTTAGAGGAATTAAAGACCTCCACACAGATATATAAAGTGCAGAGTGTTAATCAACGGACCGAAAGCCTTCAGAGATGAGAGCCATGAACACAGTTTTACCCACATATTTGTTGGCAGCAAGCCAGTGATACGCATTGTTTCTATAGGCTGTAGATTCACAAAAGTGTGAGACAAAAGGAAGGATACTCACCAGTTATCTGCAGCAGGTACATGTCCTTGAGGCACAGATCACTCATGATATTGTTTATGGTTCAGGAATGCCTTAAGCAGTTTTCTCCCCTGGGTGGGCCAGTGGTTCCTTGGCCTCATTCCAGTAAACCCACAACCATCAGCCTGGGCATCATAGCCATCACGGGCATGTCAGAGTGCTTCAGAGATTTTGTGTATAGCCGGTTTGGGGGCCTATTGCCAGATTTGGGGGCGGGTTCCCAACATGTTCCCCTATTTTGTTTTTCCAAGGAGATAAAAGCAAAGGTGGCTTTCTTCTTCTTCTTCTTTTTCTTCTTCTTCTTCTTCTTCTTCTTCTTCTTCTTCTTCTTCTTCTTCTTCTTCTTCTTCTTCTTCTTCTTCTTCTTCTTCTTCTTCTCCTTCTCCTTCTCCTTCTCCTTCTCCTTCTCCTTCTCGTTCTCCTTCTCCTTCTTCTTCTTCTTTTTCTTCTTCTTCTTCTTCTTTTTAATACGGTGAGCTACTTCTCACAGGAGTCAGGATCTGTATCTGCAGACTATACAAAGACAAACAACACAGATTAAAAGCACAATCATCATTGAAACCACAGAGCCTCCAAGTGTTTTATCCATGTTAATGGGTTAGTAGCTATTAATCCTTCTGCAGCTCCATCAAGCATCCATGTTCCTGGCATTAAGATCAATTGTGCCTGGGATACTTTAAATATTTGTTCTTTTTAATTTTGTAATACCCAAAGACATGTTTGTAGAGTGTCCATCTAGAGGCTTTTTTATTCTTTCCCACATTTTGATCTTGTTAAGAGTCATTAATGGTTTCCCAATTGCTTCTGTTTAGCTCCTAGAGCAGGCCATATCATCTGATGTTGAGGTGCCATTATACCGCCATGCTTCCAGAGGAACTCTTGTCATATTTCTTACCATTTCTAACATCTGAACATTTTGTTCAGACCAGTTGAACATAGTGGCTTTGGCAGGCAGACTGTGAGGTGAAATGTCAGCTAAACATCCCCTTAGAGGACAAATCAAACGTGATGCCATAGGAATCGTTGCACAGCACCTCTGCCTGTTCTGCAGTTCAATTTTACCAAACAAGTAAGTTCATTGTTTCTGGCCCTGTCCAATTCTGTTTGCAAATAGGTTTTTGGGGGTGGTGTGCCTCAATTATAGTAGATTTATTATCATAAATACTGAGACGTGTAACTGTGTCATCGCTGCTAGAAGAATACTCATTGCATTAGTGATCACCACTGTCATAGCTCTCATTAAATTACTCATCATGACTGGATGTTCCACTTTCCTCAGGTTTTCTTCCACCATCTGTGACAGCTTCTTGATCTGTCCCCAGGTAGGTGGCCATGTTCAATGGGTGTTGCTCGTGATAATTGCAGTACTCCTCAGCATCAACTTAGACAACCCTGCCACCGATGGTTCTTTGGGATCCTCTCAAAACCTCTTCCTGGGTGTCTCGCTCATAGTGGAGCCTTAGATGTCTCAATGGTGCCCACGTTGGGAGTTGACTCTCTCCTGGAGAAACACAAGCATAACCTCTACCCCATGTTATTATTTTACCTACTTCACAAATTTCTGTCACTGGATCTCTCCACCAAATCAGTTTTTCTGCTTCTGTCTTTGCAACTGGCTTCTGTAAATGCTGTTCAGCTGCTGATAGCACCTGGCCTCTAGACAGGCTCAAAAAATTTAAAGTCAATAATGCTAGATTCAATTGCATATGTGGTGTCCAGTAGTCCCTGTTTTCCCCTTTTGCTTTTGCAACCACTGTTTCAGGGAGAGATTCATTCTTTCCACTATGGCTTGTCCTTGAAAATTATGTGAGATACCAGCAATGGGTTCAATATTCCGTATAGAGAAAAATATAGCTGGGGCCGGGTGCGGTAGCTCAAGCCTGTAATCCCAGCACTTTGGGAGGCCGAGACGGGCGGATCACGAGGTCAGGAGATCGAGACCATCCTGGCTAACCTGGTGAAACCCCGTCTCTACTAAAAAAAAATACAAAATACTAGCCGGGCGAGGTGGCGGGCGCCTGTAGTCCCAGCTACTCGGGAGGCTGAGGCAGGAGAATGGCGTGAACCCGGGAGGCAGAGCTTGCAGTGAGCTGAGATCCAGCCACTGCACTCCAGCCTGGGCAACAGAGCGAGACTCCGTCTCAAAAAAAAAAAAAAAAAAATATATATATATATATATATGGAGCTTCACTAGTATAGCCTGAGATAATGTCTATTTTGATAGAGGCCAGAATGCCCATGAAGACAAAACACTGCAAAAGGTGACATTTAACACAGGCAGAAGACTCTCCTGATTGGCATGTAGCCCAAAGTGAGAAAAGGTGTTTACACACACAGGTACATAAACTAATCTTCCAAATGAGGGAACATGTGTGACATCCACTTGCCAAAGAGAATTAGGTTCCAATCCTCGAGGGTTAACTCCTCCTGTAGAAGACGAGGAATGCACGATTTGACAAGTTGGGTATCACTGGATAATAGCTTTAGCTTTTCTCCAGGTAATGTTGTGTCTTTGTTTGAGACGAAAGACATTCACATGGGTTAAATTGTGAAAGTGTTTGGCATTAGATATTGTAGCAGCAACTAGGCGATCAGACATTTGATTCCCCACAGTCGAAGGTCCTAGAAGAGGTGTATGAGCTCTTCTATGAGTAATGTGAAAAGAGTGCATTCTACCCCTAGCTGCTGTTTGTACTTGGGTAAATAAAGTCATCAGTTGCTCATCAGTGTGGAATCATAGCTGAGCATTTTCAAGTAACTGTGTAAAGTGAACCACATGTGAAGAATCAGAAGTCACATTTAGAGGCATATTAAAAGAAGTTCCTACCTCAATTATAGCTGCAAGCTCCGCCTTTTGAGCTGAAGTATAGGGCATCCAGAAAACTTTACCTTGTGCCAAATAAGAAGCTTTACCATTAGTAGACCCATCTGTGAATATATTTTTAGCATTTCAATGGGTTTACATTTAGTTATTTTAGGGAGAATCCAAATACTTAATTTCAAAAATTGAAATAATTTTGTTTTTGGAAAATAGTTATCAAGAATACCTATAAAGTCAGCTAAATGGGTTTGTCAAGTAAGACTATTTATAAAAGCCTTCTGTGTTTGTGCCTTTGTACGGGGGAAAATAATTTTTCCAGGATCATATCCATGTAATTTAACCATCTGAGTTCTCCCATTTCCTATCATAGTAGCAATTTGATCAAAATAAGTAGTCAAAGTCCATGAATTAGTATGTGGAGGAAAAATCCATTCTACAAGAGATTTCCCTTGAACAACCAACACCAGTAAGTGAATGCTGAGTTGAAAAAATTAACAAATCTAGAACCAGAGCGCACACTTGTCCCATTGTTACCCTGACGCTTCCGAACTCCCCTTCTTGCTCACCATGGGGATTGCTTAAGAGCACCCAGGTGTCCTCCAGTGTGGTTCCACATTCTCCAACCATCACTCTGGCGACCCTTTGAACTGGGTTTGAGCCACCTATGTGGTCACCACTTGCCGAGGCGAGCTCGGTCGTGCAGACAGTAACCCAGTGGTGCTAGTTGCCTTAAAGACCCACACACAGAAAGATAGAGTGTGGAGTGGCAACTGGGGACTGAAAGTCTCTAGAGCTGAGAGCCACGAACAGAGTTTTACACACATATTTATTGACAGCAAGCCAGTGATAAGCATTGTTTCTACAGATAAAACAGGAGACAAAGGATGGGCTCTGGCTAGCTGTCTGCAGCAGGAATATGTCCCTGAGGCCACAGATCGCTCATCCTACTGTCGCCCGGAGTGTGCCAGGTGTTCCCTGCCCTCATTCTGGTAAACCAACAACCTTTAGCATGGGCATCATAACAATCACAAGCATGTCACAGTGCTGCAGAGATACTGTTTATAGCCAGTTTTGGGGACAGTCTATAGCCAGATTTTTGGGTCTGTTCCCAACAAAGTCTTTATAATATATGTAAAATAGTCAATGATTTATAGAATATTAATAATATAGGTCAACGGAAAAGTAATAAAACACCTGTCCTACACTTGGAAATAAAATAAAGCTGGCAAGGCTTCCAGAATATAAAAGCAAAAATATGTTCTTCCTCAATTGCAGAAGGGTTATAGTAAAAATACCTATATTAGCGGTTTTATTTGTTAAGTGACAAATATTTAATAGAAGTCAAGCACTTATTTCTAATTCACTGAAGCAAAGTTAAAAGTTGCCAAAGCAACTGTTGTGAAAGCCAGAGATTGTAAGTGTAAGACAAATTTAAAAAAAAATCACACTGACTATCAAGAAAAAAAAAAAAATCACTGAGGTTTGGGCTCCAACAATATTAGCTTGAGATTAAACTTGGTAGTTCATTGAAACAGTCAACGAGGAGTAAATTTAGATATATTCGCAGGAAAGGGACCATTTCTGTGTTCGATGGGGTTGGGCTCCCTGCCTAAATAATTGGTGAAAGAAAGTGTGGTTCAGGCATTTAGGTAAAATATTTAAGTCAGTACAGAAAGTCATGTCCCACAGATATTAGGAACTAACACAGAGTGAGGTTTTTAATGAAATCCAAAGAGAAAAGATTTTTATCTCAACCTCGATTGTGTGGAATATTCAAGACTGAGGATAGATTTTTCCTGTTACCCACAAAATAAAACTACCCCCAAAGCAGAAACTGGCATAAAATACTAGGTTAAACAATTAAGTTCCTAAACATCTGAAAAGAGTAACATAGAACTGCCTCCCTAAGAATCATTTAACACCCAAGAACTAAAGATTGCTTTACCACTCCACAGACAACATTAAGAATTCACTGATGGATGTTCCATGTCCTAAGGGGTAGCCAAGGAAGACTTGGCTTAAGGCTCATACTCAAGCAGAAAAAGTTGAATCAAAATAAGTCTTCATCCACAAGTAGGTTTAGGTGTTCTCTCAGCGGAAGAAATGGAGTCTAAAGGCAAAAACCCGTGGGTAGGAGGACAAAAATAATTGTTTTAAATAGACAATTATACATTTTTGAAAAATGAAACACATACTACAGGAACTAAAATAATTATTTTCATTTGTTTGTTTCTTATGCAGTACATTCTGCACAAGTAAAGCAAGAATAAATTCTTTCCTAAGTATATCTGTAAGTAAGTTTGCCAGGTGCAGGGGGATAATGATAAAGTTGAAATGCCACATTTCAACTAAAATTTTGGTTACCTGTTGACATACAACAAAAAAATTGGTTTTCAGTATGAGCCTGTCCTATGTGATATTGAAAATATTACTAAATTGATAGAATATTGAGAGTTATACTAAAACGTTATTTGTTGATTATTTAAAAAGAAAATGTAACTGGTAATCCTGTATTACATCTGGTGACCACAGATGAAACAGGAGTTAGGAAAGTTGAACTCTGTGGTGGAAGATTTTATATACATTTGCAAGAAATAACAGAAGACAAAAATACATAGAAAGGAAAACACACAGATTACGAAAATAATCTCTACACAAAATAGGTATCCACATAAGTTATCATTTACTCAAAACACATTTTTTAACTCACAAAGATTATGTCAATATTAAAGACTTATCAAAAGACCAAGGCAAAGAAACACAAGGCTAGTTTATTTTACCAAAGAGGAAAGTAAATCTCAAAATAAAAGAGGTATGCAGGAAGATTTTATGTGTGTGTCTTTTTTGTTTGTTTTCTGAACAGGGCTGGAAATATGTTTTCCTTTATTTAAAAAACGCCAACCAATTGGCTCCTTCTGATTAGCTCAGAAAGTGTAAAACTATGGTGATTAATGTCCAAAGCAGGAAAGAAAAGATATAAGTAAAAAAAAGTAAACGAATACTATTAGAAAAACAGGTGGTGGGTGGGGAGAGGTAGAGAAGAACAAAATCAGATGGGAGGCAAAGGGAGAGACAAAGAAAATCTACGGTAAATAAAAAACTGAGCAGTAATTGGTTATGTAGATAAAAGAGTAAGCATATTAGATGTAAGCTGTTTAATCTCATATGTTAAAACATAAAGTACTCTAACATTAGATTGATAAAAATCTGCTTTCACCTAGGAGTAATCACACTGAAATATTGAAAATAAAGATTCGGAGAAAAGTAACAATTGTGAGTTTAAAAACTTAGGCCACTGTTATTACATAAGGCAAAGATGAAATTTAGAGAAAATGCAAGGAATACAGAGGGACAACTATAGATAACTTAAAAGGCAACAGACAAAACATGAAATATCAATATATAAAAAAATAAAGATAACAGTCACAAATGTGAATTCCTCAGTAGTGTTCCCTCAATATACACCTGAGACAAATTTTATGAATGTCTATTTATGAAGACAAGTCCCAATTGCAGTGAGAGGTGTTATAGATCTATATTACTCATCTAGACAGATGAGTATACAGATATTTAGTACTTAATAGAAATCCTTTCAATGTTTGTGTAGTTACTTTTCTTCAGTTTCGGCAGTACAGATGTGTATTTCACCAAACTAATGTAGATGTTCAAATACCTCACTTTCTGTCTCAAGCTGCTGGGATGTACCTCCAAGGAAAACTTCCCAGTGGTTAAATCTTTTTCTTTAGAACAAATATTGGAGGTATTACCTTAGCACTTTTAAAAGGCAACACTTTGTCAAAATGATTGTTCATACTTTGGAAATTTGTGGCATATTCACATTTATTGCTAGAGTAGTTCTGCCAGGACACTCATTGGAATGTGTGATACTCCTTAATAGGGACCTGTGACATACCACCAGCGAGGGATGTGACCACGAATTCACATATATGCCATCTGTCCTCAAATAACTGCTATCTACATAGGAAAAAAAATGGAGTTGGTGTGAAGTTTCCTTTTTTTTTTTTTTTTTTTTTTGAGACGGAGTCTCGCTCTGTTCCCCGGGCTGGAGTGCAGTGGCCGGATCTCAGCTCACTGCAAGCTCCGCCCCCCGGGTTCACGCCATTCTCCTGCCTCAGCCTCCCGAGTAGCTGGGACTACAGGCGCCCACCACCGCGCCCGGCTAGTTTTTTGTATTTTTTAGTAGAGACGGGGTTTCACCGGGTTAGCCAGGATGGTCTCGATCTCCTGACCTCGTGATCCGCCCGTCTCGGCCTCCCAAAGTGCTGGGATTACAGGCTTGAGCCACCGCGCCTGGCGGAAGTTTCAATTCTTACAGCTGATATTTATTAATCTTTCCTCAAAAATAATGTGATTTGTATGACCGACTTTTCAAATTAACTTTTCTTCCCAAGTCCAGGCCCTATTGATTTCCTCAGCCGAGAAGAAAATATTTTTCAAAAATGCAATAATTAGCTACAATTATGCTGACTCTTCTACTAAGGAATTCGGATTCTGACTCATTGATAAGCTTTCCAGAAGTAATTTTTTAATCTGCTACTAAAAGATCTGGATTCTGACTCATTGACAAACTTTCCAAAAGTTATTTTATAATAAGTTATGGATTTCAACAACACACTCATCCAGTTTTCATTATCCTTGGGAAATAAATGCCAGATCCACCTTAAGGAGTAATTTTTTTTTTTTTCTAAGAATTTATAACACAACCACAGACCCAAGTATCTTTCATGGAATTTTGTTCCTTAAATATTTTTATTGATCAAAAGGGTTACCTTATTAAAATGACCACCATTTTCAACCATTTTTCAGTGGTCTGGGTACACAGTTTCATGACCACTTTCTAAAACCTCATTTCAAGCTGGCCACAGACCACTAATCTCTTACTTTTATAGATTTGAAGACATATTTTAAATTAGGGCTAGTATTTAATATTTTTTACCTAAAACTTAATTTCCTGGAATAATAAAGTTTGATGTTCAGCAAGAAATCTGAGTTAAGCCAATTTCAAAACAAGTTTGTCTTCTGCATTATTGTTGTGTTCCAGACATTCAGTGACTATAGGTACTGGGTATTAGTGATGGTAAACTTTGCGTTCTTCATTATGAAATAATCTGTGTAACTGTTGGGTACATCAGTGTTTTTAAACGCACTGCTAAATATAGGATTAACTATGCATATTCATGTTAAGAATTAACTTGTGATTTGGCTGTTTCCTGGATTTTATAATATGCATGTGCAGAAATGTATTCAAAATTGAGGAAGCAAGCATACCATTATCTGAGTACTTATAAACTTTAACATCAAGTATCATATATCTTTTTTTTATTATCATTGAGAGACGTTCCCTTCTGTGTAGAATGGCTGTCTCAGTGTTTTGTTTCCATTTGCAAGACAGATTTAACTATTTTATTTTTCTAGCAGTGCTGGTGCATCAGAGTCCAGAGTTCTAGAAGAGGCAGTGTCTCAACGCTAATTTTACATTCCTCATTCTGGTAGCTACAGGAATTTTTGAAAGTATTGTTTACGTAGTCTGATATTTTTTATATAAAGAGTAATAAATTTTGCTATGTATAAATTTTCATAATCTAAAAGTGAATCAACATTTTCAATCCTTGAATCCCAGGATTTTTGGGAGGCCGAAGTGGGTGGATAAGGAGTTTGGGAGGAGGTTGAGGCCAGAGAATGGCGTGAATCCAGGAGGTGGGGCTTGCAGTGAGCTGAGATTACACCATTGCACCCAGTCTGGGCAACAGAGCACGAATCCGTCTCAAAACAGACAGATAGATAGATAAATAAATAAATAAAAACATTTTCAATCAGTGCCATGGGATTCCTGAAGTTCTAATCAAGGGTTGCAATACATATTTGTAGATAATAGTCAATACTTATACATGCTTCTTTTAAGAATCTATTGGGGTGGAAACAGTTGTGGATGTACTGAGAGTAATGAAATAAAATTATAGCTTCATTTACTTGCCTTTTTACCATGTATAAATCCTATCTTTCTTTGTCCTCAGTATGACGTCACTTTTGAACAATGTGCATAGTAAGGATTTCACATTGTTGTAAATATCAAGTCTGTGAATGCTACTTATTTCTGTCAAAAATCTCCTCAGAAATTTGAGAAAATATTATAAGCCACTGGTACTGTATTGGACATAAAAGTGCAGCTAGCACTTCTGGGTAAAGTTATAAGTTTTCTGACTATTTTTGCAATAAATAAAATCCATCTACCTGTAAGATTAACAAGGCTTAAACTTGGGCAGAGTACAACAGTAAGGGCCCCTCTGTAGTTGGTTATTTCTTCAAATCGATGGTACAAAAGTCTATGGAAAGACTTACTCAGGAATACACAGAAATCTAGTTCTAGTAGTTACTCTCTAGAGTGGCAGAACTAAATGTGCCTCAGGAATTTATCGAAAAATCTGTTTGGACTCCTTATCTGTCACCATGATTCTAAATTTGGATTCTCTGCATCTGACATTTCTTAGTGAAGCCTAGTCTTTGTCACTATTGACACATGGCCATTCCTAAATGAGGTGCTGACTCTGGATCATCCCCCTTCATTCATCCATGGAAGGAAACGAGTCTGCAGTTCAATTGGTGTGCTATTTGCCACACTACTTACTACTTTCTGTCTAAGTAACATTTTGGGCAATTATTGAATTCACATGAATCAACAAAGGAAACTGTAAATAAGACATAAGATCACCAGCAGTCCCTAAATTGTCAAACGTGATCTTGGCACAAAACCTGGGATGCTCTACAGGTTTGAGTATAGTTTTTATTCCAGGTCTGCCTTGTAAAACTTGATTTTTAAGACACGAAAATGAAGTCAATTTTAGGGGAGGAACACTGTATTTATAAACTAATGAAATACGTGAAGCCCATTCATGAAGTAGGATGAGCAAAGTTTCCACAATAAAGATGCTATCCCCATATGTTCCTGCTGCTCTAACACAACACCTTAGACTGGGTAAGTCATAAAACCAGAAATGTGTTTCTTACAGTTTTACAGGCTGGGAAGTCCAAGATCAAAGCACTGGCAGGTTCAGTGTCTGGTGAAGGCCTGGTCTCTGCTTCCAAGATGGCACCTTGTTGCTGTGTTCTCGAGAGAGGACAAATAGAGTGTCCTCAAATGGCAGAAGGGCAAAAGTGCCTAGTTTCACTGAGCCCCTTTATAGGGTTGCTAATTGCACTCTTAATTGCCTCCAAAAGCCACCCACCCACTTTAATTCTATCACGCTGGAGGGTTTAAATTCCAACATATGAATTCTGGAAGGACACACACATTCAAATCGCAGGTATCAAATATAAAGACCAGAGGCCGTATCTAACTATTCATAATGCCTAGGAAAATCTGTGCTTGTATGTTTGGGGAGGAAAAAGAAAAGTGCTGGGAGAAAACGACCTCCTGTTTTACAGATGGCAGTGCTTCACTGGAGAGGAAAGAAAATAGCTTAACCTCCAAATAGTAGACCTGGAGTTGATCAATGTGATAGGTTACGCTCGTTTAAAATTTTAGGAAAAATTAAGGTTAAAAAAACAGCTCTTTTTAGTGTAATGAATGAGAAATTCTGTGACTGGAGAAGGTGTCTAACGTGACTAGATTATTGTTGGTTCATACACTGTAGTACCAAATAAAATTATGGGAGAAAAACACAGTAGACTAAACATAGATTTTTATTGAGAGTTTTATCTGATGACAGAGAAATGTTTACAGAGGAGTAAATATTACATAACTTCTGGTCATATGTAAGTTAGAAGCTGGGCGGTAAACGTGGTTACCAAAAGTCATCTGGTTCTTCATGAGAAAAACCTGTTAAATTATTACGGGAAAGACCACAGTTATAACATAAAAAAGAAATAAAAAAGTGTCTCAGGTTTATTTGGTATCTTCATAATGTTCTCAATTTCTTCCCTGGGGAGTTTCTGCATTAGATTACAAGTTATATTAGGATCAATTTCACAAGTTAAAAAACTCTTATCAGTTGTTTTCACAATCAGTAACTCTTAATGATTCCATAACTTCTTTCAGGCAGATTTCTAATCGTTTCTCTTGACTGACAAAATAAACGGTTAACAGCGTGTGTATGGAACACGGTGTGTTGGGAAACTAGGTACATTTCGACTTCATGACTAGACTGAAGTATGTCCATAGGGAGACTTCTTGGATCATCCTTCTTGAGCTCTGATTACATGGGGGAATGAGAAGAATTTTGAAATTAGGTACGCATTAATTTTATAAAATACTTTGCTGTAAGAACCATTATTGGAACACATAGCTCATTTAAAAACCTAAGAAATGCAGTGACTTATAAAGATGAAATTTAGCAAGTACATCAAAATAAACCATCAGGTATGCGTTTAACCCCAGGATACTTCAGACTCACAAAAAAAATATTAATGTCAGAACTCACGTACTTGTTGTATGATGATAGATCCTTTCTTTCTATTCCTAAAATATGGAGCCATCCCGACCTTTACAAACAAATTGTCTGTTCCCTCTGCATCTTGGCATGAGTACCTGCATCTCAAATGTTTAAATAGGCCTCATTCACAGACTTTTCTCTTCTGGTTCTAACCTCTAACAATTTTTTTAAATAAGTAAGTTAGCAATGCAAACAAGCAGAAAAATTTATAGGTTCACCTGAGGACCATGAACGTTTTTGCTCTGCCTTGTTCTACATCATCAGCAGGGACTGAGTTACCTGAAAAATTAAGAGAAAAGGAACACAGTTTCTTCTCTATCTCCACCCGCCATCTCTTCACAATCCTTCTCATGAAATTAAAATATCTGAAGAGAGAGTTGATAATTTCTGCAGGCAGAAATGCAACTGCCTCTGTTCTAGAAGAAGAAGAAGAAAAAAGTTACTCATAAAAGAGATTGCTTTCTCATATGGAATAGTAATTTCAAGATAGCAATGTTGTTTAAGCACCTCTTTATCAGGAAAGAAACAGGAAGAATAACTACTTCTCTCCTCTGGTGTATATTTTGTACCTACATGGTGGAACACGCAAACCTCTTTGGACACAATGGAAGGAAATGAAGTATGTCCATTGGACACTTTATATCAGAGACAGAAAATTTCAGCTTTTTCCATTTCCTTTGAGCCCAGATGAAGAAGTGAAATGATGAAAATAAAAATTTCTCAATAACACCAATGTTACTCACTATGCTGCTTAATAATTTATTACTATTATTATTACTATTATTATTATTACTATTATTTGGGGGATGGAGTCTCCCTCTGTCTCCCAGGCTGGAGTGCAGTTGAGTGGTCAGCTCAGTGCAACTTCCACCTCCTGGGTTCAAGTGAATCTCGTGCCTCAGCCTCCCAAGTAGCTGCAGCTGCAGACACATTCCACCACGCCTGGCTAATTTTTGTATTTTTAGCAGATATGGTGTTTCAGCCAGGATGGTCTCGATCTCCTGACCTTGTGATCCACTAGTCTCAGCCTCCCAAAGTGCTGGGATTACAGACATGAGCCACTGCAACTGGTGAGGAATTGTTAAAGCCAGTATTATAATCTGCATTCCACCTCAGAGGCAGAACACCAAGTTATTCAGTTGAATTCCCTTATCTTATTACATTACTTTTGCTCCCTTTCGCAGGTCTGTGACAAATGGCTGCCTGTCAGAAACTTCCTCTTGTGGCCATGGCACCTACTCATCTGCTTCAGCCCTTCCCTGCTCTAGTACTGGGTAGCGGCTTGCTGACCATCTGCCTTAGTCACTAGAAATTCAGGATGTCACGAGCTTGGTTTGATTCACTGTTGTGTGATCAGCCCCAAGGAAACGGCCCAGCAGAGACAGGCTCTATATCAGATGTTACGGAGTGCTTTCCAAAGCATATTGACACTTCAATCAGAAAAATCAAGCTTCTCAAAATCCCTTGCCTCTTTAAGTAATTCTGTGTGTTCCTGAATGCCATGACTATAACCAAGAAACTGCTAACCAGACGTTTTGGAAATGTTTTTATGCTGATGTATTTCTAATGTTTAGGAGGGAATAAGAGGTGGCTTCACTTGAGGAAATTTCTTTCATATTTGAGAAGTAATTACTTTGGTCCCAAAAGAAAAGGACCTAGCTGTTCGCTCATCCCCGTCACTGAGGACAAAGCTGCCACTGCGGTGGGAGTTAAGGGACAGGAGAGACCAATGCGGGGAACAGGAGGATTTTGCAAGGTGTACTTTGACTTAGTGGAATAACATTTAAAGAGTGAGCCCTGAACAAAGACAGGGCTTCACTTTTACACATCCAACCAAAGAAGGTTGGCCGGCTAGTGGCATGGAATCTGCAGGACAGACAAGCAAGCTTATAGAAGCAGAACAAATACAGTTTTAAAAAGTGTCAGGTGTTGTAATTCAGCTATGACTCATGACCTTTGCAATTATATATGGATGGGAAAACAGGAACTTACAAAACATTTATAACTTCTAAAAGTAGTTACAAAAATTGCTCTGAGAGCAGAACAAAGAATAATGGTATGGGGTGAGTTCTAAAGAGGCGAAACTGTTAAGAAAATCTTGTTTTTCTCATTCCTGCTTCTGGAACCCACTCTTTACATGCCCCCACACTTCTGATACTGCTATCAGAACCCCAACAGGACTTGGCTTATGGCTGGGTTTTGGAGTGAATCAGCTTAGTAGAGAGAACATGTTTTTTGTTTGTTTGTTTGTTTGATTTGAACATTGCCTGCTTCATTTCCCCTTTGATGGTTTTTATAAATGAGGTTTAATAGACAACACCGTCACCATTTAATTCTTCAAATAGGGGCGCAGTTCCCTATTTTTCAGCGGTTGATGTTTAGTTAAAGCCATTGGTTGAGTGGTGGTGTGTTTGTTCACAAGGGCCTCTACGGCTGCTTGAATGATTTTAACAAGGAGTGTAAGAGACAAGTGAGAACAGGGCAGAATCCTCATATGGCAAGAACTATTTTTACTGAGGTCTTAAGTTATTCAAGGGATGAAAACCAGCCCCTGACGAGGGAAACTGGAGGCTACCCTTCCCAGGTCTGGGTTCTAACATGGGCCAATTTTGGGGTTTTGGCAGGTATATTCTTGATGACCTTTCAGTTGGTATTAATTTCTAGGCAGCAGTTAGTTAGACTGAACTTCCCGCACACGCCTCCTTCCTGGACTAGGAGGTAGTGTAACATCAGTCTATTTTGATGATAGCATTCTTTGTTTTTGTGGCTTGTTGGGCCAGCAGATTTAGTGCCTTTTTAGTGTTATTAGTAACGATTTTCAGCACTACCTGTAACCTGATAATGTGGTAGAGCATGTAAATAGGGGTGCAGTATCCCCACATTTCATATTCTGCCCAGGTGGCTGACCCATGGTATTGGATATTTTTAGGGGGCCATTTATTGTTTTATGAACTTCTTATGATTATGTCTTTTGTTTTGTATTTGCTTTATCATAGACCGGGTACCCCAAAGATTTTCCCTGTTCTAAGGGGATTAGAAAGATGACAGCCTAATTGTTCCTAGTACACAGATCCCTGACCATTTAGTCAGCAATGGTCGATATGCCTATGGCCCTGCAGATCCGGGAGAGGCCAGAGGGCACCTGATAGGTATGGGGAGCGTTAAGTTGTTACCAAGAATGTTTTAAAGGAAGGAAATCAGGAGAATGGTCCTGGTTGGGGCGGTTTGGAATTAGTTGTACCCCAACATACCCTTTTTCCTAGCATTTTGTTATAATATTGTTGTTCTAGGCAAGTTGAGTTTCCTACTGTGTCTGTAAAGGTATTTCTTCAACAAGCAATTCAGAATTTTCTGATAATGGAGCTCTTTAAGAATGAGGAGATATGCTGGCTGCTTGCTATGTTTTCAGCCAGTTGAGCAAACAGGATTCTGGTTAAGGGAGAGGGTGCAAACAGTTTCCCATAGATATTTTTATAGAGTGATTTAAAAGCTCCGAATTTTGGGGTGGGATGAATCCAAGTCTGTTTTCTTCCCACCAACTTGTATTCCTGGAGCAGCCTTTAAACTTGTAGTCCATATGGGCAGATACAGTTTTAGGATGGTGAGATTTCCAAGATTGCAAGTTCTTGTTTTAGAATGTGTTTTTGCTGGTATTTTGGTAAGTATGACTGGCCACGATGATTGTAGGTCAGAAGACTCAATTATGCAGCTCCGGGAAGTTGTCTCTGAGAAACTGGAAAAACAAGCACGGGGTGCACATGTATTTTTGTGGCAACAATTATAGTGCTCTTCAGAATTGGAGATTATGGGAAAGGTTGAGACCATGGATGACAACTGGCACGTATTAAAGGAAAAGGACATAACTCCCCCGCAGGAGAGTGAGGTCTCGGTTTGCTGTAGCAGATTTCCTTCTTTTGACCCATGAATTTTAAAAGAAGTCCCAGGTAGGAATTTAGGGTTATAACATGCGTAATGCTGGCCATTTCCTGGATCACAGACTGAGTAGGTTGTCTAGTTGTAAGTACAAGTTCCTAGGTGGGTCCCTGTACACATTTAATAAGTGTGGCATCTCAGGGTTTTGGTTATGGTGTTCCCTGACCGAGTATTGTGAGTACAGTGGGGGCACTCTTCAATGGTCTCCTTTTTGGACATGAATAAGGGGAGTATTACAGTTAGGAGGAAAAGAAGTGGGTTTAGTTTTCTTGTGTCTGGAGTAGGAACTAAGTAAAGAGTAACATATTTATACCCAGGTGGAAAGGCAGACATTTTTCCCCGGGGGAGGAGGTGGAGCAAAGTGACAGACTGTGCTCGCACTCTCATAAAACCTGATATGCTATTCAAGACCCAGTTGACGCCATCTCCTCGTTATTTCTGAGGTGACAAGTAAACAAACAACCACTCCAGCACCTTAGTTGCATGATATCTTGCACCTGCTTCTTGAAAACCTACACATACTTGTTTTGTCTGCTTCTACTTTTTTCCGGGAAGGCCCATGTTTTAATAAATGGTCTGTTCCCCCTGCATCTTGGCACAGAAACCTACATCTCAAATGTTTAATTATAACTCATACTCAGAAATAATTATGCTGACGTTTCTCCTCCAATTCTGACCCATAATCTATTTTATTAAAGGTAGCAATGCTAATAGGAAGAAAAATTCATAGGTTTACCACAGGACCCTGAACCTTTTTGCTCTGCCTTGTTTTAATGCCTTGTTGGAAACAGAGGACCAGGTAGGCTGATAGAGGGAAACAGGAGGATTTCTTTAGGTGCAGCAGCTCAGGGAACTTATATCCAAAAATGCTGAGTATTGAATAAAGACTGAGCAGAGTTTTTATAAGTAAACTTACAGAAGCAGAACTGAAGCAGCTAATTATACAATGAAAGGTTATGTAATCTACAGCGTAACTGTTGACTTAGCATAAATTCTTGCCTTGTATAGCTGGGTTTTGCAGCTGTGTTGAAAGAAAAACAGGAATCTAAAATTTTACTAAACACGAGCATTGGTAAACATAATCATATCAGATTCTTCAGAGAAGGAGAGAGTAAAGTAATTTGCTTTACTTTTCAACTTTGCTTAACTGGGCTTATTTGCAACCCGTTCCATTGGACTTCACTTTTTAGACAGTGTTATTTTATAACTGTCCTTGGAGTGAGCTAGCTGCACAGAGAAAAACTTGTTTTTCTTTTCTTTTTAACCCCTGTCTTGCCACATTTTCCTCTGTTTTATTTTTTATGCCTTTCATAGGATAAATTTAAGAGAAGGTATTCGTACTACTTTATTCTTTATGGGAAAGCGTGTTTTCTTCTTTGGGCAAAGGTTGATATTTAGTTAGAGCTAATAACTGAGTAGCAGTGTGCATGGCTATATTGTTTTTGGACCATGTAGTATGTGTAGAGGGTGGGCATCCTTTTATGAGTGCTTTTTTATATCACGGTTAAGTGGGGAAATAACAGCAAAGCAATGAACAGCATATTTATAGTTAGCATGGTTGGAACTAGAGATTCACACCTGTGGTGGAGGTTGAGCATAGTGACAGAATAACCATAAAATAATTGGTATTACACTATAAGTTATTAGACTTAAGATTTTTAATTATATTTACTTGCTTGATGAACGTTTAAGTTGTGGCTGTGTATAGACTAGACAGGCATCAGGACCCAAACCATCCAACACAGCTAATCATGCAACAAGACCAAGTTGTCATTGAGAACAATGGCCCTGCTCGGGTCACTCCAAAAGCTGACCAATCTACAGAGACTTCAGCTTAATAAGAGGACAACAAGCCCTGCTCTAGTCACACTCCAGAAAATAACTAGTCTACGCACAATATACGAATACCTTCTCTTAAATTTATCCTAGGGTAAATATTTCAGAGTAAACATCTTCTTAACAAGGGAACTGGACAATTTGGGAGGTAGAGGAATTTATGTTGGACTTCTTGGCCTTTGATAACATACCTCCTTGACTGACAGAACAGTTTTTATTCTGAGACTCCTGTGGCTTTTGTGACAGTTTTATAACTTTTGGATAGTGGCCCTATGGTTTGAGTCACTACTGAGTGTGCATCCCTGGTGGATACCATAAAGTCCATCAGCTGGCCTTCAACTTTCAGTGTGACCATGGGCTCATGGAGGTGTAATAAGGAGGAGCCTGGTCTGTTCTAGTTCCCATATCCTTTAGCGCCAGCTAAAGGGTTTAGGTTAGTATATGGTTTTCTAGTTCCCATATCCTTTAGCGCGAGCTAAAGGGTTTAGGTTAGTATATGGTTTTCCCACAGTAAGGCAGCCCTTTGAGGGTGACTTAAAAAAACAGTAAACAACTTAAGCAAGACCACCTGGCTTCCAGTTAAACCTGGAGCTCCCCTCCATAACGGTTTCTAAACAGTGGATGATGTATTTTCTGGACAGGGAGATCTCACAGATCAAATCCTCAAAAACCCAGATGTTGAATACTTCATAAATGAAAATAGTTTTGAGCTAGAAAAAATTCCAACAAGCCGGGTATGCAGCGGTGACATTAAACACAATGACAGAAGCTCAATCTCCGTCTACTGGAGCATGAACCCAAAAGGCAAAACTAATAGCCCTAACAAGAGCCCCTTTGCTACCAAAAGACAAAAAGGTCAATATTCATACACACTGTAAATATACTTTTACCACACTACATGTTCATAGAACTATATTCGAAAAGAAAAATCCCTTAATGGCTGGAGTCAAAGAAATAAAGTACAAAGAAAAATCTCCTAACAGCTGTATAGGCTGTGGAGAAAGTAGCAATAATGCATTACTGGGGACACCAAAAGGCAGGGACGTCAAAAGCCAAAAGAAACAGGAAAGCTAACAGGAAGGAAAAACAAGAAAAAATAATTATGCCACATTAAAAGCAACAACAACAACAACTCTTGTCATTACCTCAAACCCATGGCCAATTGTTTCCATGTGTTTAGTTTTTTGGTCATCTATTTAACACCAAAAGAGGGCCATTTTAGTTGACAGAGAGTTTTTCACCTTTGGGATGTTAGCATACTTTCGTAGTTTCCTGTAAATCCTTTCTTAAGGTTTTCTTTAAGATATATCTTAATGGTGTAGGTTTTGATGACTCTCTTCTCATTTCCTCCCAGTTATGATGCAGCACACTCATGCTCACATTTTACTTTGTTTTGGACCAGCTAGATCATCTCCTACTATGGAGGTTTTTAGACACCACTTAGCTTTCGGGAGTTTCTTAAGCCCACCACAATTTCAGAAGTTGTGGTGTAGCTTCTATTAGCCCTATGTGGATCGCCACTTGTCTTGGTCAGTCCCACACTTGGCCTGAAGCACAGTCTTTGCTAAGAGACTTGTGGTTCCTCGCTTCATGGCTGATTAGCCTAGTTAGGCCTCTCCATTTACACACCACCCCCACTACCAGTTCCCATGCTTTTGATGGGGATGGTGAGCCACTTTAACCACCTCCAGTTTCCTTCTGAGCTGACCGAGTGGCCACTCTTACGTGCTGTGTTGGTTGGGGTGTAAGTTTCCTCTGAATTGGTGAGCCACTCTCACCACCTGCATCCCCTCTCAGTCAGATTACCAGTTACACCCTAGGAGGTGATTAGGCTCCCTTTCAGTCCTATAAGGGATGGGTCCTGCCTGGGGTCCCAATACCTTACTGAGGTTTCTGAAGTGAGCTGTTCCTGGAATCATCCTGTAGCCCCTTGGGTACCAGTGCACGGCAGGGTAGGGGCACTGGGTCACAGTGCAATCTGGTTCTCTCCTCCAGGCTGAAGTTCCCCCGATGGTGCTCTGGGGGGGTCACAGGACACCAGAGAACCAAGGCTTAAGCCCCTAGGGGTGAAGAAGACCACAAACCTGTCATCTCCCCTCCTGGCTGGCTGGCCAATAATGTTGTGGGAAGCAGAGGACCGGAGAGACTGATATGGGGAAGCAGGAAGATTAATTGAGATGCCCTGGCTCAGCAGAATCTTATCCAAAAAGGCTGAGCATTGAGCAAAGACTGAGTGGGGTATTTATAAGCAAAATTACCAAACAGAACTAAAACAGCTAATTATAAAATGACAGGTTACATAATTTATAGCATTAAGTGTTGACTTAGCATAACTTGTAGCCTTGAATAGCTTGTGGCCTTGCAGCTGCATTGAAAGAGAAACAGTAATCTTCAAATCTTGCTAAATACAAGCATTGGGAAACACAGTCGTAATTAATGGTTCAGAGAAGGAGAGACAGTATAGGTATTCATTTCTTCTTTTCTTTTCATTGATGATACCGAAGCTCAAGCCCAGAACTATGGAGCCACTTCTGTCTGCTGTGGCACCCAGGTATGGGGAGAAGTCTGCTCGTGACTCAAATCGCAGCCTTGTAACCCACTGGTATAGTTCCTAAAAACATCCCCTCCTTACTGTTTCAACAATCATGATCTGAACCAACTGCAACGTTTGAATTTACTCCAATGGTATGGAAGTGAGAACCTTATCCAGGCCAGGCCCTGTGGCTCACACCTGTAATCTCAGCAATTTCAGAGGCAGAGCTGAGCAGATTAACTGAGGTCAGAAGTTTGAGACCAGCCTGGCCAACATAGTGAAGCCCCATTTCTACTAAATATACAAAAATTAGCCGAGTGTGGTGGCCCATAACTGTAGTCCAGGGTACTTGGGAGGCTGAGGCAGGAGAAACACTTGAGCTCAGGAGGCAGAGGTTGCAGTGAGTGTAGATCATGCCACTGCATTCCAGGTTGGGTGACAGAGTAAGACTCTGCCCTCACCAAAAAGCAAAAACCAAAACAAAAACTTACCTGTTTACATTTCATTGCCACAATATTTTTAAATGACTTTTTAATGATGTGCATAATTTTTCCAACTTTAGAAATAACCTTTATTTGTTTGCTTTCACAGATTTTGTACATTTGTTTTTTATCTTAATAAATTGAGTCTATTCACAGAACTCTGAAGATGTTTATTAATACCATATTGCATGGTCTATATGTCCAGTTTTGCAAATATGTGTTATCTTCTTATTTACTGGAAGCCATCCTTTTTTTCTCCTTGTAATTTAGGTGATTCTCAAAGATGACACATCATTTTGCAATCTGGTTCTAACTTCTATATTGCCTCATGGTCTGCAGAATTGATCTAAAAAAAATATTAAAACAACTGAAGGCTGACAGAGTATGTAACATGACTCAGCTGAAGCTGAGATCAGAACGTTGTACTTACAAAAACTTCTGGTCTAGAGGGATGGAGAGGCTGTGCCTTGACTCAGTGGGTGATTGCTGGGGCGTTCTGCCAGAAGAAGGACTGAGGGAAGCCCATGTGACCTGCTCAGGCCTAAGGTTCAGAAGGAACCAAGGCAAGAATATTACCAATTGCATGAAGATACCAAGAGGTTTCTAAAGAGCTCTATTAGTTCAAAAATAAATTATTATCCTTGCAAATAAAAAATTATGATGCAAAAGATTCACAAAAGTAATGATTCAAGCACCTACGTTAATTGCAGTGCCAATAGTAAAGTGCATGATAGCAAAAGGCAGCAAAGGAAAGGTAACTGTTAGTATTTAAACAACTCTGTGTGTTATGATGTCCGGAGCTGCGCGCCCAGGCCATAGCAAATAATAATTAATGATTACACGCCCGAGCTCTATTCCTTTCCACCTTCTACCTCCTCCCTAGATTTGTTGTTTCTCTTTTGTATCAATACCTCATAATAGATGGCGCTCTTCCTGCTTCTTCTTCACTTGTTTTTCCCCCCGCGGCCGCGAAAATTGTTACTTTGTAGCACAGGCACCATCCCGTCCCCGGGAAAATTACCAACTGACAGCGCAGGTGCAACATGACCTTCGACCAGAGAAACCAATACCTACTTGGTCACGCCCTCTGCGATGAGATCATCTCCGCCTCTGGCCCAACCCCTTCCCCTCCAAGTGTATATAAGGCAGTGCATTACCGCCATTAAATGAGACTTGATCAGAGCACTGTCTTGTCTCCATTTCTCGTGTCTCTTGTTCCCCAAATTCCTACCCCCTCCTCCAGGGCCTGCTCTGACTATCCCGCGGGCCGGGATATTATGAAAACACTAGAGCTTGCCAGTCTGTCCCACTGACCCTCACAGCATCGCTGTATCATGAGAGGGGTGAGGGGAGGGTAGCTACCCAACTCCAGAGCAGCACACAACGCTTTGTCCAGGTGGCTAACCTTTCAGATACATTTCACTTTTAAGGCTTCTTTTTGCTTTTGGAAAGGGTGTGGAGAAAAGTTGTCTGGAGGAACCGCCCCTGTGTAGACTCGAGACTGCACTGCCTGTGAGTGCTTCCAAGGTGCCATTCCTTTATTCTTTGTTTTCACTTGAGGCTGCTCAGAGACAACTCTGTCCTCTGCAAATATATGTCTTTCTGGAGAACTGGAAGTAATGTTTCTGAAAGCTTTCAGCAAGTGCAGACATGGTGAGATCTTTGCTGGTAGTTGGCTTTGACAGTGATGTTAATGACTCTCTGATGGCAACTTCTGAGAGCCTTTTCCAAGTGTCTGTTTGTTTAAGTTCTTTGACTCTTGCTTAAGCTCTTTGACCCTTCTTTAGTATTAACCACAAACTCAAGGTCAGAATTGGAAGCACTACCCTCCACACCTTCGTTTGGATAATTTGGGATCATTGGTGTAACCATATTTGCTAGAAGTCTTTTCTGTTTAAAAGAATTGTTCAAGAAATCCTGATGTATAGCACCATTGCAAGGCACCATATTGCCACTTCTTAATCCACTGACAGAATGATTGATCAGAGATGGCCTTGGGTTGCAGTACACTTTATTCTCTAGCATTGCAGAGTATAACATTTCAGAAGCAAATGGAAAAGGAAGAGAAGAAAATTCAAGTACTGGAGAAATTTTTTTTTTTTTTTTGTAAAATTGAAGAGAGCAACAATAAGGACAAATTTGCACAATAAACAGTTTCTGAAGCCATGGTAGTAATAACCACTAACATGTATTGAGGGCTTACTGTAACAGCTACAGTTTCATATGTCTTTTGTAACCTGGTATAATTTCAGAATCCATTATGCACAATTTTCACATCCCCAAAGCTCTGAAAACTGAAAATTTATTCATAACTTCTTCGGTGGCAAAGCCTAGCCAGACTTGAACTCATTTGGTTAAATAGTTTGACCTGAACTGATGTGAACCCATTTATTATCTTTATTTATCCCAGCATGAATATTCGTACTGTTGGCTGGGAAATAATTGATGCATTTCACAACAGCAGGTGCTTCAGAACTCGCATGCTGTGGATTACCTATGCTGTCAATTCCACAGCATACGGCACGAGTTTCTGGCAAGGAAGTAAGAATCTGCATTCACAACAACACGGTGTTCAAGGAACGTTCACAGCCCCCATTTTATAGATGAGGGACTAATGCTTATTGAGGCTGGGACAAACAGTTAGCAGGTCCAATAGCTACTGGAATTTCCTAAGGCAAAGCCAGTTCGTGTGTCCCACTCTCCTGCAATGCCTTCCTATGATGCTATGAGAAAGAAGCTTGCCCTCAGCAATGCATGCATGTGCAAAAGTTCTATCTGCATTCAACTATTTTCATTAACATCAGACTATGGTTTCAGCTGTGAGAAGTTTCACAAACAGAACTGCAAAAAAATGAAGAATAGAGAAACGTAGAAATGAGTAAAGAGATAACAGTAAGTCAAGTGCTGGTAGAAGAGAGCAAGGGACGGATGAGGAACGAGTGCCAATGGGAGTGAGGCAGGCGCAGAACAAGACTGAGAAAACAGGTGAACTGGAAACACATACACACATTCTTTGAGCTTGAAAGCAACTGAAGAAGAAAGTATCTAAGCTTCGACATCCTTCTTCTGAAATAGGAAGGGGCAGAGATGTATCCACAGTGAAGACACAGTAATAAAACTATACCAATCACCATTTATTGAGTGTTTTCTTATGTCCCAGGCACCGCATTGAAACCCATCTCATTTCATCACTTTCATTACGGCTCAATAGACATTATTTTCCCCATTATAAATGAGAAAGCTGAGACCGAAGGAAGTTAAGGTAATATGTCCAAGATCAAATAACCAACTTCGAAATTGAGACCAAAAAGAAGAACAGTTCTCTAATTCCGAAGGCAACGTTCTCTTTGCTAAACCACCCTGCTCCTCCTGTGTATGCATATATCCGTCTGTCAAGGAATCCGTAAAACTACTGAACTGGCATTAACATTGGCGTAACAAACAGAAAAGAAAATTCTAAGATAAACCTGGAGACTTCTATATCACCACCCTCCTTTCCCATTTGGGACATGAGGCTCTCCCAAGCCATGAGGCACCTATGAAGCAAGCCACTTTTGATGATGACCCAGGCGATATTATCAAAGTGGAAAGGAAGTTTTACTTCTAACATGACACACATTTCTTTGGTTTTCCTCTAACATAATAATCACTTAGTATTCAGTAAATTAGATCATTACATTTTCTCAGTCATCCGAAGATTTACACACAGAAAAATATTCGTGGCATTAAAATGTCCCTAACCTGTCTGAGTTTGCTTCAGTTTCCATTTTAAATCGACCACCTGAAAAGTTATCTTTCTTACAGAAGCTTTGTAATCTAGTATCTGGGCCCTCAGCCGTGCATAATGTGCAATCTGAAAAGATTCAGAAGAGGAAAGGAAATTATTGTTAAACAAATCACAGCCTGCTTCAAAAGGAAAAGTTTTCTTATCCTGTTTATACTCTTTTAGTGGAGAAGATTTATGCCAATAAACAACAGGGTCCCTATTTTTAAAATGACAAACAGAACACAAACAAGGTGTGTTTCACAGATTTCACCATCCTTTTCAGTCATATCAGAAATTCTAGCACATGTGAGCAGAAGACACAGTGAATGTCTGTAATCCTCAGAGTGAGAATCAAGAGATAACAATGCATACAATCAGGCACTCTGAAACTTTTACGTTTAGGTGTGTTTGCTTTCTTCTCCATGTTATTACAGTTATGAATATAAGATCATATTATCACTAGAGAATTTTATCAGATGACAAAGGATACCTTTATTGTATTTGGAGGAGTGACGTTTGATGCTAAATTCAATCCGATTTACACAGGTGTGACTTGGGTCAAATTTACATATTGATAAAGTGTACTGGTATCACACTGCAACTGGCAAGGAGCAATACTCACTGCATCTGGCAGTTGTTTTGCAGAGCTGGCCTGTGGTTTTCAAACTCCTCTTGCTCAGCTATGATAGCACTTGATGTTTTCTGCAGTTCTTTCTGAAATACCACAATTTCCCGAGCCAGCTGAGCTAGACCTAAGAAGGTCAAATGAAATCCTAGTCATTATGTACCTTAAGTTTTCTTATTTATTTTAACAAGTGCATTGAAAGGGGTTTTACATTGTTGTTTCTTTTCTTGGTACTCAGGCAATAAATACAACGCTAATTATATTTAATGAACTCAGAGTAATCCTGACACTCAAATTTCAGAACAAAAGAATTTAGTGCATTTTAATGCAACTGTTATTACTCTTGGAGTCATTCTCCAACAGAAGAACTCTTTCAAATCCTCAAATTAACCTAAAAGGATGTTTCTCTCCTCTACCATGCACAGAAGGAGCTCTCTATCTGGTGTACCTGTTGATGACATACCCAAGATCCAGTATAATCTCTGCCTCTGTCAGCAGCAGTTGGGGTTTAGGATTCATGCAGAAAGCAGATGGTTCCCAGTCAGAGTCATCTAAGAATCCTTTAATGAACGGTGACTTATGCAGCATGCCCACAAATGATGGTGAAGTTCCCTGAGATAGTAACAGGGTCACTCTATTAGCACTCCTTGTGCCTGCAGAATCAGAGGAGGGAGAAATTCTCAGTACTGGAGAGAGAGGGGTGGTGCAGAGCACTGGGAAGTGGTTATCACATGCACCATGACCTCGCTTGGCTGTGAGGTACAATGGCCAATCTTGCGCCAGTGTATGCGGAGGCTGGTGTCCTCACTGGCCAAACCCAATCAGCAAGCAGCAGAGGGCAAGGGATGCCTTAATACCAATAGAGGCATGTTTGCAGAGTTTAATCCCTGGATGTTAATTTTATAAATCTGTCAAATTTAACCCTGCCTTACAAGTACAAAGCATAGCTTTATAATACTGCCATAATACTAAGTACTAAAACATGCAAATCAGGAAAATGTATAAGGTTTAGGAGATGCAAGTTTTCCTTACTACTCTCTTTTAAGTAGTGAATAGTCACTCTTCTCTTTAATGTTTGCATTCAGCATAATATTTCATTTTGTATTGGCAAGATTGGGCTTTGACACACTCTAAGTCAACCTGAAATTTAAAAAGGAATATTTACAATTGAATAATGACTTCACAGTGCTGAAAAACTAAAATCTGGCAAGCTCCTTTAGGCATAGTGACACATTTTAAGGAGGCAACCAATAACCCCCAAACAATCACATATTATACCAGTACGTATTTTTCAAATGTGAAAAGGTAAGGTAAAAATGGCCAGGCATGGTGGCCACGCCTGTAATCCCAATGATTTCAGAGTCTGAAGTGGGAGAATTGGCTGAGCTCAGGAGTTCGAGATGAACCTGGGCAACATGGCAAAGCCCCATCTCTACTGAAAAGGTAGCAGTGTATGGTGGCTGATGCCAGAAATTCCTGCACTTTGAGAGGCTGAGGCAGGAGGATCGCTTGAGGTCAGAAGTTCGAGGGCATCCTGGATGACAAGGTGAAATCCCATCTCTACTAAAAATGCAAAAATTATCTGGGCATGGTTCCAGGCACCAGTGATCTCAGCTACTTGGGAGGGTGAATCAGTAGAATCACTTGAAACCAAAGGGCAGAGTTTGCAGTGAGCTGGGACCACGCAATTACACCCCAGCCTGGGTGACACGATTAAGACTTTATCTCCGTGATGGGGGAGGGGGAATACAAAAATTACCTGACATGGTGACCCACGATTGTAATCCAAGCTACTTGGGAGGATGAGAGACAAGAATCACTTGAAACCAGGATGTGAACGTTGCAATGAGCTGAGATCACTCATGTACACACTAGCCTGTGTGACAGAATAACACAGGCTACGTTGTAACAGAGAAAAGTAAAATCTGAACATGGGAAGTGCCTCAATTTTCTTAATATGCTACACCTCATGTGTGAGTATGAAAGCCTACAAAGTTCTCATATAGGTCAAAGTTGCAAAAATAAATTTTATATACCAAACATGTTGTAAGTGCCTAAAGTTCTAGCTTCCAACAGCAAGCACACAAATGAAGATAAAAGTAAAGAAGCAATGGTGTGTGAAAAATGCCCCTCATTTTGTTTCAATCTGTAAGACAAAAATATAACAACAGAATTTTTACCTGCTGCTGATGGAAAGAGTAAACAGGCTGATGTAGTAAATAATAGTGTTGGCCACCTGCTACGAACTAGGCATGTCAGTTTGCTCACTAAATTCCCTCAACCACCCTATAGTATGGAAAACTTCCTAGACTTTACAGTTCAGGAGCCTGCAGTCACAGAACCTGCCCAAAAGCACACAAGCACTTAGACACACATAGGTTTGAAGCAGGACTTCAGGACTGAAAGTACTATCTCCATTTTTCTATGTGACATTAATTGAAAATAAATTATACCAAATTTACTTCAGCCATCATCCTCTTAGCTAAACAAATAGAAATCCAAACATCTGTTATTGATGGAACGTATCTCAAAATAATAAGAGCTATTTATGACAAACCCACAGCCAATATCATACTGAATGGGCAAAAACTGGAAGCATTCCCTTTGAAAACTGGCACAAGACAGGGATGCCCTCTCTCACCACTCCTATTCAACACAGTGTTGGAAGTTCTGGCTAGGGCAATCAGGCAAGAGAAAGAAATAAAGGGTATTCAGTTAGGAAAAGAAGAAGTCAAATTGTTCCTGTTTACAGAGGACATGACCATAAATTTAGAAAACCCCATCGTCTCAGCCCCAAATCCCCTTAAGCTGATAAGCAACTTCAGCAAAGTCTCAGGATACAAAACCAATGTGCAAAAATCACAAGCATTCTTATACACCAGTAACAGACAAACAGAGAGCCAAATCATGAACGAACTTCCATTCACAAGTGCTTCAAAGAGAATAAAATACCTAGGAATCCAACTTACAAGGGATGTAAAGGACCTCTTCAAGGAGAACTACAAACCACTGCTCAGTGAAATAAAAGAGGACACAAACAAATGGAAGAACATACCACGCCCATGGATAGGAAGAATCAATATTGTGAAAATGGCCATACTGCCCAAGGTAATTTATAGATTCAATGCCATCCCCATCAGGCTACCAATGACTGTCTTCACAGAATTGGGAAAAACCACTTTAAAGTTCATACGGAACCAAAAAAGAGCCCGCATTGCCAAGGCAATCCTAAGTCAAAAGAACAAAGCTGGAGGCATCACGCTACCTGACTTCAAACTATACTACAAGGCTCCAGTAACCAAAACAGCATGGTCCTGGTACCAAAAGAGGGAGATAGACCAATGGAACGGAACAGAGCCCTCGGAAATAATACCATACATCTACAGCCATCTGATCTTTGACAAACCTCAGAAAAACAAGAAATGGGGAAAAGATTCCCTATTTAATAAATGGTGCTGGGAAAATTGGCTAGCCATAAGTAGAAAGCTGAAACGGGATCCTTTCCTTACTCCTTATACGAAAATTAATTCAAGATGGATTACAGACTTAAATGTTAGACCTAAAACCATAAAAACCCTACAAGAAAACCTGTGTAATACCATTCAGGACATAGGCACAGGCAAGGACTTCATGTCTAAAACACCAAAAGCAACGGCAACAAAAGCCAAAATTGACAAATGGGATCTCATTAAACTAAAGAGCTTCCGCACAGCAAAAAGAAACTACCATCAGAGTGAACAGGCAACCTACAGAATGGGAGAAAGTTTTTGCAATCTACTCATCTGACAAAGGGCTAATATCCAGAACCTACAAAGAACTCAAACAAATCTACAAGAAAAAAACAAACAACCCCATCAAAAAGTGGGCAAAGGATATGAACAGACATTTCTCAGAAGAAGACATTCATACAGCCAACAGACACATGAAAAAATGCTCATCATCACTGGCCATCAGAGAAATGCAAATCAAAACCACAATGAGATACCATCTCACACCAGTTAGAATGGCGATCATTAAAAAGTCAGGAAACAACAGGTGCTGGAGAGGATGTGGAGAAATAGGAACACTTTCACACTGTTGGTGGGATTGTAAACTCGTTCAACCAATGTGGACAACAGTGTGGCGATTCCTCAAGGATCTAGACCTAGAAATACCATACGACCCAGCCATCCCATTACTGGATATATACCCAAAGGATTATAAGCCATGCTGCTGAAAAGACACACGCACATGTATATTTATTGCGGCACTATTCACAATAGCAAAGACGTGGCATCAACCCAAATGTCCATCAGTGACAAACTGGATTAAGAAAATGTGGCACATATACACCATGGAATACTATGCAGCCATCAAAAAGGATGAGTTTGTGTCCTTTGTCGGGACATGGATGCAGCTGGAAACCATTACTCTCAGCAAACTATCTCAAGAACAGAAAACCAAACACCACATGTTCTCACTCATAGGTGGGAATTGAACAATGAGATCACTTGGACTCGGGAAGGGGAACATCACACACCGGGGCCTATTGTGGGGAGGGGTGAGTGGGGAGGGATGGCATTGGGAGTTATACCTGATGTAAATGACGAGTTGATGGGTGCTGACGAGTTGATGGGTGCAGCACACCAACATGGCACAAGTATACATATGTAACAAACCTGCACGTTATGCACATGGACCCTAGAACTTAAAGTATAATTAAAAAAAAAAAAAAAAAAAAAAAAAAAAAGGAATCCAAACATCTGTAGGGAATGGCTTAGGATAAATTATTTATCACTAAAATTTCGTATATTACTTGAAATATATTTCAAAATTAATTCTTCCTTTCACCTTCAATTAGTTGATCAGTACTAACGATGTCGTCATCCTTTAGTTCAAGTTATCACCTGAGAATCAGAATGAGTTTCTCAGTTATCTTTCTAGAAAGCCCATTATCAATGCAGGAGCTTTTGTATGGAACAGGTGTACCTTAGAACACTTAAACAGACATTGTGTAAACTTCAAAGTCCCTCAGTACTAAAGCCATGGACACAGAGTCCGCTAAAAGACTGCCCCGATCCTACAAAGCTCAAACACACACAATGAACGTTCGTGTTGTCGCAAGGTTACTGAAATAATGACTTTTCAGTTGGTCTCAACTGACACAAAGAGCAAAGAAGAAAATTAAATTTACATGGTAAACAATAGACTCAATTGCGAATGATAGTTAGACAGTTACTTCCAATTCTCCTATACTATCTTCCCACCTGCAACCAGCATAAGAATTTTTGTGCCAAGGGATGAAGAATGGTCCTGAGAGGCAAGTGCCAAGAGCATTATATCTGAATTAGCAATACCCAAAGACATATTTTTGCCGCTCCCCTTCTCCTTCCCAGCTGTTACAAGCTGCCCGTTTGGTTCCAAAAGGAAAAAAAGAAACAATCTTGTGGTGAACAGCCTCCAAACTTGAACACTTGCCAAAATCATGTGCAGATTCTCGAAGCCAGACAGACACCATGCAGCCCATGGGAGCTGTCACAAAGGTACCAAATAGTTCACTAGCTCCATAACTACATAAAGTTAGCACACATACTCAAATTTATTTATTTCTAAATATTTAGTAACTACAGAAACTTCCATGTTTGTTGTTCTACTAGAGGAATCAACATTGAAGATGTGGGTAAAATACATTATTTAAAAATTGAATTAAAAAAGCTGCTGTATTTTAAAAAATAGAGTAGCTTTAAAGAACAACCTCAAGAAACCTTTGCACCTCCTAGGTAATAAAATATCAACGTTAAATCATGAGGAAGGCAAAAAGAAAAAAAAAAAGACGCCAAATACATGCCCAAAGGACATGAGTTGAGTCACTTCCTCATGGCACATTTACAACAAATATTACTTCAGCACTTTTTATGTGCCAGATCATTTTCCACACATTGAAACATTAGCATGTGGACACAGTGTCTTAGCCCTGTGATATTATCCACTGATACACAAAGCTTAGAGTACAGAGAAGCCAAACAAAATCATGCTTGCCCTTATTTTTCTTTCCCTATATCACATTTGCCTCACATGGTTAATTTTTGCTTTTTCTTTTCGTTCTGGCTTCGCAGAATGGTGAAGGAATAAAAGGCACATGCTCACTGACAAATACTGAGACCACTAATATAATTTATATATTGTTAGATATTCCCGTCTTTGTGGCAGTATGAGTGGGGTAGAGAAAAAAAGTCACTAAAATGATTATAATCCCATTTTTCGGCTTACCAACTAGGCAAGCCGAGCAATAACGAGGTACCCTGAAAATTTAAGCAAAACACAGCTCTCAATATATGTTAGAGAAGCCATGCGTAAGAAAAGCAGAGGATTTGCTTCTCTGCACCTTATGTTTTAAAAGCTACCCTAACTCAAATGCAGGAAATTACTGGCTACTGATAAAAATATGTACTTTTTTCAGACACTAAGGTTTGCACAGGATGTGAATCATAGACTACTTCCTCAGTTTTTGTTGTGTTTATACTAACTTAATTTAAACATATTACTTCTTCAAAAGTGTCAAAAATGTACTTTAGCAGTTCATTTCTAAGATTTTGGTCACAGGTCTCCTCAAGACTCTTTATATTCTACTCCTGTCTTCTAAGTGCCTCAGTCATGCTGTTATGTTTTTCTTCCTGGAGATTCTGGTTCTGAAAACACCAAAGGTATAAAAGGTAAATAAACTACAATAGCAGAGGTAACACATTTAGGAATTTTAAAAAAAAAAAAAAAAAAAAAAGAAAGAAAGAAAACATCGAGTGGTTTTGATTCAACAGGCTAAAACTGCTACATGACTATTACTACCAGGAAGCAGAAGAAAAGAGCTAGAAGTCCTGCGTGTATTTTATGAACTAATCTGGTAACAATGTATTGAAACAACAGAACCACTGGGCTGTGGTATCTGACTGAGGGGCCTGTGAGCCTCTCAAGCGGGAAGTGATTTCCCATACAAGACAATTAAAACTTAAACAATAGTTGCAGGTGAGTAATGACCAGAGTCAGCTGTGGGGGTGAAAGATTAATCCTATTAGTTACAAAGTGAAAAAAAGTGGATTTATGTACTTGATTTTTATAATAGTGTTTCTAACTGTAGGATTTAATTAATTATCCCACAAATATTTAAGGTAGAATATTTATTTTTGTCATTTAAGAATCTATCAGAGGTAGTCAAATGTGGTTGCCAGCACGTATAATCCCAGCTTTTCAGAAGGCTGTGGCAGGAGGGTCACTTGAGTACAAGAGTTTGAGACCAGCCTGGATAACAGAGCAAGGCCCTGTCTCTTAAAACAAACAAACAAACAACAAAAGCCTAGAATACAAAAACTGTTGCTTAAATATGGAAAAATTACCCAAAGAGGGGGCAAAAAGATAGATGAATCAATATGGGCTTCCAAATACTTAAGAATAGAACGATCTTCACAGTGAGACTTCACATCAGTCACAGCACCAATTCCCAAGCCAGGGAGGTGGGTTCACATGAGCTGAGATCCAGCCTTTCTGAGAAGTGCTACAGAACACTGACTAGTCTGAGGAAAGTTAAAGGCTCTAGTTATTCGTCCCCTCTGCTGGCAATGTGGAAAGCCATGGGGAGGTAGAAACCACATTTATTTTGTTTATATTGTGAGAGAGAGAGGAAACTGGAGTAGAGAAAATTGAGGTAGGGAAGTGGTAAACTCTGTCTGCCAAAATATTGTTCCTTATTGTTTTCTCTCTCTTGATTAATTTACCTTTTCATTATTGCCAAAAGCAGAGGAAGGCAGGCAGAGGTTGCAATCAAACAAATCAAATCTATAGAAGTGAGAAAACAACATTAAAGAAGTTGGAGGCACATTCTTTAATGAACTAAGATTCCTGGAGTATCTATGGGTGTCAATTAACAAAACATTCCCAGTGGAAAATAAGGCTTATTGCACAAACTATAGACAGACGAACTTGCTGTCAATCCCAGGTAACACCTGAAGCATGAAATATTTGTGAGCACTTAGAAAAAGTGAATAACACAAGAGAAATAGTTTCACCCAGTGCAAGTAATGTCAGACAACCATATTTGCTTTGTTGAGCACAGAGCTGGTAAAAGCTGCAGGTGTAGAAATATGGAGCTCAGTTACTGTACACAGACACACAAAACTCTCAGACCTGAAGGACTGAAGTTAACTGCAAAAATTATGATCTGTTCAAGCATTAACAGCCTCTCCAAATTCTCTGTCTAGTCTTACAGTTAGCTGGTGACAGCATCTCATTCTCTTTTTCATCTTAATGTTTAACATTTCAAAAGCAAAACCCCAGTGTTTGTTCCTCTTAATTTGTACTTTCTAATTCTAGGTGATATCACCTTTATAAACAAGAACTCTACTTGGCAATAAACCATAGAATATTTTGACATGTATGTAGTGTTTTTTTTTTTTTACTGTGATAATTTTGAATATTGAAAATATACATGCATACTTACAATTCAAACGCTTCAACCTCTGCTTCAGCTCTGCTTCTCTTACTCTTAGCAAATCCCTGGCTTTTGCTTAAAGTTGCTTTTGGCCATAAATTTCTTTTATTTCAATCTACATAGCAACTCATTTATTTTTAGCAAGAAAACTGATGAAAGCCAAACTGATGTAAAATAATATACTGTTTCCTAAATCCACACAGCAAAATGTAGACATTGAGGATAATAACTTCACCTTCAAGAGAGTCTAGCTTGGCTGGTTACTGTGGATCACAACTGTAATCTTAGCACTTTGGGAGGCCAAAGCGGTCAGATCACCTGAAATCAGGAGTTCGAGGCCAGTCTGGCTAACGTTGTAAAACCACATCACTAACAAAATGCAAAAATTAGCCTGGCATCATGGTGGGCACCTGTAGTTTCTGATACTCGGGAGGCTCAGACAGGAGAATCACCTGAACCTGGGAGGCAAAGGTTGCGGTGAGTTGATAATTACTATTGCACTCCAGCCTGGGTGACAGACTCCATCTCAAAAAAAATAAATAAATAAATAAACAAAAATAAAAAAATTCCAGCCTTGAGTTTGAATCTTTTCAACCTGTCAGAAAGCAAAGTTTCGAATGTAGTCAACTAGATATTCTAGCTGCATACAAATAGACTCTCCTAATTATAGTTAAACTGTATTTTCACATATTCCTAACATCCTTGATGTAATATATGCCAGTTACTGCTTTACCAACTCTCAGTCCTTTATCTAAAAAAGTAATTTTTTTGTTGACAGGGTCCTGCCCTATTGCCTAGGCTGTAATGCACTGGTGTGGTCTCTACTCACTGCAACCTCTGCCTCCTGGGCTCAAGGGATCCTCCTACTTCAGTCTCCCAAGCAGCTGGGACTACAAGCACACACCACCAAGTCCAGATAATTTTTTGGATTTTGGGTAGAGATGGGGTATTGCCATGCTTCCCATACTGCTCTTGAACCTCTGGGTTCAAATGCTATGCCCACCTCGGCCTCTCAAAGTCCTGGGACTGGAGTCATAAGCCACCACACCTGTCCCCGTTAACTAAAATTTGGTAAGTTCCTCAGGAAGAACCATTGAACAAAATGTGCATGCAGCAATAAAACTCCATAAGGATACAATCCCATAATTTTAGTAGTTGTGCTCCCTGAATGTTTCAGTTCATGGGTCATTCTGACTCAGAGTTAGAAAGCTGGTAAGAACTCCTAAATGAAAGGGCCACCCTTCCATTTATGTTTTCACAGAGCAAGCATTGACTACCTAACATGTATCAAGCAGCATAGTGGGAACTGGATACACAAATGTAGACAGATACTCAAGTCCCCATCTCTAAGACCTCATAATTTAGTCAGGGAGAAACAAACACAATAAGATATGGTAATTTCATAACTGAGGTAAATAAAGATTGCATGCAGGAACGAGATCTACACGATTTACTCAGTTGGAGTCAGGGAAGATATCACCAGGGTGACAGTCCAGCTGTGTCTTGAAAGACAGTATGGTTTTATCAGGGAGAGAAAAGGATTGACATTCCAGGTGAGAAAATACAAGCATGGCGGTTTTCATGAGGATGACAATCTTCCTCAATGCTTTCAGATACTCGCAGTTAAATAAACAGGAATCTAGGCAGTCACCTATCTTGAAGATGAAGTTATTAGTCTCAACACAATCCAAACATCTCAAAGCTCTGTGCCTCCAACACTCATTTTTATAGCTGGAACAAGCCCAATTCCCATGAATGCTATACTCAGTTGTAGAGTGTGTGCACTTAGCATTAAACAACTAGGTCTCATTGAGAAGTTCGAAGTAAGGCTTGACGCTAGGGTGAAGCCTTGCCACTTTTAACATTTGGCAGCAGCAGTTCTCGATGTAGGCCAAAAGTACTGCTGTAAATCCAGTGTTGTCTAAGACATACCCTTAGAAACAGAATATGATTTCTTAAACAAATAGATTCAATCCCACTTGCTGACATAGACTCCCTACCACTCCTGATCCTCGTCTTCTCTTGTCCAAGTACTTCCCAGAAGACCAGATCAAATGGCCACATGGATGACTTTTGCAGTCCTGGTGGCTCCTTTACCCCACAGACCTTAAACTTTGCTCATTTCCACGACTCCTTCCAAAGGCAGCACAGTGCATTTGGGTTCTAGTTTCCACCTGAAACCTAATCCTGCAATTCTGTACTCTTGGACAATTGTTGTAATTCCACGTGCCAGTCTCTCTGGATCTAGTCCTTGATCCCTGAGACTCCCACTCAACCCTCACTTTCCCCCTGGATAAGCAGTCACTTGCCCTTTCCTCTGCTTCCCTTCACCATGCAGCATAAGCCCACAAATCTTCATTTAAATTGGCTGCCATTCTCACATCAAATAGGATAGACTCTGCAATGCTTGGTGCAGGAGAGAAAGATGCCTATAATTCCTCCCCAGACCTACCAGAAAACAAAAATAAAAACAGAAAATAAACTCACCTACAAGCACATATTTTGGTCTCTCTTAATTTCGGGCTCCCCCAACTACAGCTGGGTACTTAATACAGGTGATCAGTCCCGTGCGCCTTAAAGAACTCTTCTTCCATTACTCACATAAGGTACTCTGCACTCTATGCTTCCAAGCTCATAATCCAATCTCCCATCCAAATTACTGTTTGTTGGAGATCATTAATTTGATTTGACCATTTTTGATCTATTTGGCTTTGGGAATTCCAAAGCTTAGAACAATTTTTCTGCCAACTATCCACAAAGCCCGCATTTTGAATAGAAGTGTGCAAAGGAACACCATCAGCAGCAGCAGCAGCAGTAGCTGTCACAGCTATAAGGCCCATGATCATAGCTATTAAAGTAAATATGAATCTCTCTGATCTGTTAAGTATTTCTTGTAGTACTTCAGTGATAATATGTACGGAAGGAGAGGCCTCCCTAGGTCTATTGAGTGAAACAAGTATCCAAACTCCTTCTGGGGCCCTAACCAGTAAAACTGCTATTCTCTTTATTAAAGGTAGAATGAATGCAGGTAAAAGATGGCAGTTGAGGCATAAAATGGTTTGAGAGTCAGGTAGGACATTAACTTTTCCAACTGCCAACAAAAAAGGAGGTTTAACACAACTCTGTAATGGGACCGTCTGATTATAGGTCATGGCTACAACAAATCAAAATGTTTTACTGTGGGTCTCTGTTTCACATTCTCCTTTCCAAATCCAAACCGGGGTTTGAGCCATCATTAATTTCCATGCTCCCAGATGGTCTGAACTTATAATGAGATCAATCACTTTTGGGGTTGGAAGAGCCATACCATTCTCCTCCCACTTAATAGGGTAACTTGTTTCAATTATTCTATATAATTTTGGTGCATTATCTGGGTAGTCTTTTGCAAAACGAGTCTGTCTACAATCTTCATGCTGTCCAGTACAATTTGCTGCAAAGTGTCCCCTAGGGACCCAATCAGTGATGATTTTATAGTAATTATTTTGCAGTACAGCAGCACTGTTTGCAATACAATCTTCCCAGGTTAGCACCTCTAGGTTTTCAGACCATTTAATGGCCTGCCTAGGGCAGGACTTCTTATTAGGTTTACATTTATTAATCTGGTGATGTGTCATAACATAGCCAGCCATCTGTGATCAAGGTATTTAATAGTGTCCAAAGATTGAAACGTTCTTCCACTGATTGCATGAACAGAGGCTTTTGATCCCTTATGTGTAGGGACGTGAAACATCCAACAACAATGTTTACCATAACTTAAACATCCTGCTGGCGGCCCCAGGCAGATGGGAGGAAAGCAACAACCGATGGAAACATTCATTAACACTTTTGCCTCCTCTGGATGAGTAGGACCTTTGTTATCTGTTGGTCCAGGCATCCAGACACTATCATTAACATAAACCTCCATCAGGGTATCTGACCATGTAACAGGCCTAATCAGTTGTGGGAATGGAATGTAGTCCCAATAAGTGTAATTTTCATCTGTCTGTCCCTTAATAGGTCCAGTTGCTGCCTGAAATTCTGTATTAGCATTTTCACAAGCAAGCAGCTGAACGATCACTTTCCTGGCATGAGAATCTGAAATAGCGTTTTCAGCTGCGGCTTGCAACTGTGCAATAAAATCTGGATAAGGCTCTCTTGGACCCTGTCAAACTGAGTTAAAAGAAGGATAAGTAGTACCAGGGTCATGAATTGTTTCCCAGGTTCTTAGCTATATAGCTCTGAGCTGATCAACACCCTCATCACCCATTGCCATCTGTTGAGTTACAGTACCCCATGCCTGTCCGATTCTAAGCCATTGTATCAGATGTGATAGTAAGGGCAGGTTGGGTTTGAGCTTTTCTGCATGCCTGACTTGTTGCTTCATCCGTTCACCTCCATTTTAAGTTGGAGAAATTCAGAATGGGACAGGGTGGATCGGGCTAATGACTCCCAACCCACAGGTATTAAACACCAGTTATAAGCCACATATTGTAACAAGGAAGGAACATAAGGAGAATTTGGCCCATATTGTCCAATTGCTCGCTTTAAGTTTTCTAATATTTTAAAAGTGAATGGCTCCCAGCATACTTAAGCATGTTCTCCGGGTTCCTCAGCTTGCAACTGCCAAGCATTCAAATCCCCCATTTCTCCTGCCTGGCAAATGGAGGCCTGGATTGTCTCTGCCCCATAATTTGTATTTGGGCTGGCTCGCAGCATTCTTTTACTATAATTAACAGGTGGACAAGCCTGAATCATTCCCTCACTGTAACTGGCTGTTGGGCAAGCCTGAAGCTTCCCTTCGCCATATTTAACGTTGGGGCGTGCAACAAGGAGAGTGGCAAGCCCCGTCTCTGGCTCCCTACCAAAAATTCATAAGGCTGAGGTGGGGGTGGCCGTTTCGGACCTTCCCCTAAAGGCGCAGTAGGTGGCACTGTTTTTGCAGTAGGTGGAACTGTTTCTCTCATAAGTTTCTGGGGGTTAGCATATAAAGCTTCCCGTTTCTCCCCCTTTGTAAAACAAGACTCTGATGGTTCACTTTGCTGATCATCAGACTCCCGGTTACTACACTTTTCTATATCATCCTGAAACTCCTCCTCCTCCTCCTCAGTGTGAAAGGGCTCCAGTGCAGTTTTAATTACGGACCACACAAACCAAGTGGGGAGGGGAATACGGTGGCCCTCTTGTGCTCGTTTTAAAGTCTGATCCGACCTTATCCCAAACTTTTACATTCACAGTTCCATATTCTGGGAGACAAGGAGAAAACTCTTCTATGAGATGGAACAAAGACGTGAGATTTTGGTACTCACAATTACCCCTCTGTGGTGCAATAACTGGCGTGCCAGGCTTAAGTAATTAGCAAACTTACTTTCAGCCTGACCCAAATGTCCTGAGGATACCTTGGAATCCTCCAAGTGTCCTACTTGCCCATAGAGCTTGAAGTGAAAACGTACTCGGGCATCCTCCGTCAGTCGTCATCTACTTTACACTCTCAGGTGTTTCTTCACCAGATGATTTGTAGAGATTACCAGGTACAACGCTTTGGGCAGCAGATGTTTTGGGAAACCAGCCCCACACCACCCAGCGGGTACCCTGAGTCCAGCGGAGACAAAGGAATAAATTGTTGGAAGAAATAGAAGTCCAATAGTTAAGTCAAAAAATACTGGGGTCTCTTCCTATTCTCTAAGTGCTAAGGAGGAGAGCTCTTTATTGGACTTTCGTTAAAGCTGATTTCAGATTCAAAACGGTAACTTTAAAAGAATCAAAGTTCACGTACTTCAATGCCTCCCCTTTGCATCTAAAGAACAAACGCCAAAATAGTTGAATAAGTGACTGTGTAACAGCACAGCCAGGACCAAAATGAGACCTACTGACCCTTTCTTCCATTAGTCAAGTGGGCCTCAAACCAACTATGGTTCAAACTCAACCACACAGCAGAGTGCAAATCTGAACCCAGAGTACAATCTTGACCATGTGTAACTCATACCAAAAACCTATGCCCAGAGAGAAAAAGACTGGCAGAAGTAGACGATGACATTGATAGTGTTTGTCCCTCATAGGCATAACTTTAGACATGTTTTTCCATCAAATTTTCTGTGTTTTTCAAATGCTATCCATTACAGCACCCTCCAGCCACATGGGGCCATTGACATTGGAAAGGGGACCAGTCTGAATTGAGATATGTCTTAAATGTAAAAACACACACAAGATTTCAAAACTTAGTCGGGGCGGGGGGGTGGAGAAAGAAAGAAAGTGAAATACCTCATTCATATTTTTTACACTGAACACACATTGAAATCATATTAGGGATGTATTGGATTAAATATATTATTAAAGCTAATTTTGCCTATTTCTTTTTACTGTTTTCAATGCGCTTACTAGAAAACTGAACGGTATGTATGTGGCTCACCTATTGGACAGCACCACTTGACAATTATCAAGTAATATGTTTCCATTGGAATTAAACCTACACTTAATTAAAGGCGTAGTCATATAACACAAATTTTGTATTTATCTTCTAACAAGTTACTGTTACTATTTAAGAATAAGGAAGGCCAAAACATCCATTAAGCATATCATGTTAAACAGCTGTCTCCCATCTCTACTAAGCACAAAACTGAAGGGCAGGTTGGCGCTGTTGACCGGCTGTGTAGTACAAAATGCTCTAGATCACGGATGGGAGAATTTGTACTTCACCAGCTGCTCTCAGGCAGGCTGAATATTTTCCATTTGCTCTCCCTCTGAGGACCTCGATTTCCTCAACTATAAAATGATGCAATGAGCCAATGACTTTTCTAGTTCTCTGAAAAAGAAGTAGTCTATGATCTTCTACCTTGGTGGCTGTAAAGTTAAGGCAAGACATGAGGAAGGACTTCCCAGTTAAGAGAGGTAAAACTCAACAAACAGGAAAGATTATGGGCCTTTGAATTCCTGCATGCTATGGCCCATGTAGCCTTGGCACGCATGAGGCCAGGAAATGACATTGCAGAGCACTTCCTGGGCTCCCAGGATGATTCCAGAAAAAAGGAATTTCCCTTGTTGCTTGCAGGTTGCATCCTTCTAGCTCAAAAAGCAACCACACAATATGGTAAATCAGGTAACTTCCTTCATTCAAAATGAACGCAACAGAACGGAAATTAAGAAAGAAGACTGTAATTACCTAGAGAATCTCTGATAAATGTTGAAGTTGTCTGCGTTTCCATGTCACAACTCTTTTTACCTTGATGATACTCTGCCAATTCTTTTAATACATGCACATAAAAGCCTAAAAAACACAATGCACACAGTTTTTGTCAGAGCTTTCAGCTACTGCTCAGTCACTGTCTACACAGTCTTACTTTTATGACAATATCATTTTATACATCATACGACTTTCTTTTTTTGTAGAGACAGAGTCTTATTCTGTCACAAAAGCTGGAGTGCAGGGGTGTAATCATGGCTCACTAAAGCCTCCGACCCCTGGGCTCAAGCAATCCTCGCACTTCAGCCTCCCAAGTAGCTGGGACTAGACACACCTACTGCCACCCACCACATAAAGCTAATTTTATTTTTTGCAGAGACAGGGTCTTCTATGTTGCTCAGGCTGGTCTCAAACTCATGACCTCAATAGGTCCTACTGCCTGGACCTCGCAAAGTGCTGGGATCACAAGCACGAGTCACTGTGCCCAGTCATAGCTTCTAAGAATAAATCTGAGGATCGGCCTTTCTGAGCATGCTACAAAACGTGACAGGAAAAATGATAAATATTTATCAACTTAACTACATAAAAGTGGAAAATTTACATACGGTACAAAATAAAAAAAATACACTGTAATAATGTGTAGTTGTAAATGTTATAGAAATTATTAAGAAATCATTTTAAGCAGATAGAGACAAGCTGTGGTCCTCGGAACGTTTCTGTCTCATTTAAAGCATCTCCAGAAAAGTTTCTTGTCTAGCAGGAAAGCCCTGGCTCTTAGAGTCTGGCAGGCAAACTTTGATATGCAAATGCCTGCCATTAGAAACTCAGTCCACCTAAACAAGGCTTCCTGCCCTCTTCTCTTTGACTTTGTCCCAACATGTGCCTGGCCACATGGCCGCCCCCACATATCCCCACCTATGCAGAACATCATGGCATCCTGCATGTGCATATTAAAAGTCTAGGGTGAGAGGGCCGGTTTTTTAGAGGCTACGTGATTGACATCACATCCCTGGTCAAACCAATCCCCTGAGCTTATGAGAATCAGGCACTACCTCCTCCAGCCTCCTCAGGTAACTGACTGGTTTCCGCTTCCCTTGGGGTCTTCTCTCTAGGTTCTGGAGCTCCTCCTTCCCTCTCTCTCCATACAGAGAAGCTTCTTCCTTCTTTCTTCTTCCTTCTTTCTTTTCTATTACAGTCTCTGCTCCTTAAAACCACTCCGTGTGTTTCTGTGTTGTTCTTCTCAATTAGCAGGATACACAAGCACTAGTGTTTCTCCACTCATGAGAGCTGAATCATTTTGGTGCATTGGCCAGGAATCCAAGGTACAGTCTTCATCAGAGTGGTGAGTATGCGAGCAAGCTGAAAACCTGTTTTATCATTCTGAGGTGCTCTTAGCGTCTATCTTAAAATAAATCCAGTAAATCAATGGGAATCCATTAGCCTAGTACATACGGTTAGCGTTGACTGCTGTAATAACAACTTCGATGTGAGGCTTGCTGGGGCGAACATGGAGAACACCGCATTACACATGGGTATTGAATTTCTGTGCAGGGCACACCCTGGCATGATTCAGAGGCCTATAGTCTGGATGCAGCCTCCAACAGTCCATTTAGGATGTTTGCAGAGAATCCTTAAGTATCCTTTTGCAAAACTCTTCTTCTCCATCTCCAGCCTCTTACTCCTTCTCTACATTAAATGGGCAGGGATTGGTACAGTCTAGGAACAGAATTATCCCCTTTTCCTCTGTGGTGAGGTTACTGGCTACCACTTCTCTGGTGAGCACGTAGCACTTCTAAGCCAACACTGCCACCTACTGAAAATTGAAATCCTCTAAGAAGCACACTTTCTTCCTGTTTTTTTTCAGTGCAACTCCAAAGATTTCTTTTACACTGTTAGAGATCAGGCTCTAGGCCTCTTCTAGGATGGGCAGTTTCTGCCTTTAGCAATTAGGAGGGAGATGCTTTCTGTAGCCAAATTTTAGTCTCTATAATGTTCCACTGACAGGAAAATAACCCGCATTTGGTTCCTATCTTCCTTTAAAGCACTATTCTCTCTCCTATTAAGACAGTACTTAATTAGTAAGAGGAATTTAAGTCCAGAAGTTAATGGGAACCACTTCACTATGGGTAAATGCTTTAGAACTGGCCATAATAGCAGAATATAGAGTTCAATCTAGCAGACATTTCTCTTAAAGGGCTTTTGCCTAATTGCATGGTTTTTCCTGAAATCCATTTTTTAAAGAAGGCATACAGGCCACACAAGTCTGAGAGAGAAAAGGGAAATGAAAGAGAGGAATAAGACTGCTTATGGAAAGCATAACTAAGACTGAAAGTATGGTTTCTCCGGTGTCACATTTAAATGGGTACCAAAATCCAGGAGCCAAGAAAAAAAAAAACATAGTGAGAGAACGCCCCCGACTGTACTAGTTTCCATTCTGTATTACATACTGAATAAAAAGGACAGACTAAAAGATGCTTTTATTCTTACCTCTCTTTCTAGATTGGCAACGGGTTGTCTTTAACATCCACTCCCTTGGAACACACAAAAACACATACACGCACATACATACATACGTATATATATGTGTGTGTGTGTGTATATATACACACACATACATATGTTTTTTAACAGCTTTGGCGATGTATGTGTGTGTATATATACACACACATACACATATATATGTGTGTGCGTGTGTGTGTGTGAGAGAGAGAGAGAGAGAGAGATTGAGTCTCACTCTTTCACCCAGGTTGGAGTGCACTGGTGAGATCTTGGCTCACTGGAAACTCCGCCTCTTGGGGTCAAGTGATTCTCGTGCCTCAGCCTCCCAAAGTGCTGGGATTACAGGCGTGAACCACTGCACCTGGCTGAGTGTATTTTAAAGAACTTGGACTCCTTCAACTCTGAAACATTAAAAAGTTTCTTATTTACTTTTGCACAACGGCAAGGCCTTCTTACTACACCTTTGTACGTGTTGTAAAATAACCCAGCCCATTTAGCAGTCATATCAGGCAGGCTGAAAGAGAAATATTCCCCAAAATTAAAGAAGCAAGTTTCAGGGAAGCCATCTGAGGATTCCCTTACTTGGGGCCCCTTCCAGTTGTCTTCTCATTGGAGGAACTTTGGAAAGTAAAGGGAGGCTTATGCCAATTTTCCGATGATCCTGATAGGCATATAGAAGTTTTCCAAAATTTAATTCAGGTAGTTGACCTCTCATGAAGGAATGTTTTTCTGCTCCTAAGCCAAACCCTAACGTCAGCTAAAGCCGGCAGCTGTGAAAGGAAAAGAAAACTGTGGAGATGAGCGGTATGTTTTCTACAATACGCTAAAAGGGAAAAGAGAAAATAGGGTAGGCAAAGAAATAGGGGAAATACAATTCCCAATAGGAAAAGAGGCAATACCTCTTGAAAACCCTAATTGGAACACCTTTCTATAGTGTTTTTCCTTTTTTTGTGATTTAAAATGGCTTCTATCTCTTTTATAATGTTCATCCAACCTGGGAAAAGTTAATTTTCCAAACCTAAAATTCTTGGCTTAGAGTTCAGCTAGAAGAAATAAAAGTTAGAAGCTGATATGCTGGTAAAATGATAAAAATTTCTTACCAGTTGGGCTTTTGGCTTCTTTCTCCCTGTGCAAACTTGTAAAAAAAAAAAAAATGTACGATTATTGTTTATATTCTAGGTAATCTGATAATAACAAAATCAGGTTTGTGAGGTCGATCTTAATTTGTAGACAATTTGTGTGCTTTGCATGTCTTTCTGTAGGGTTCTGTCAACAAAGGGTATCTTAAGTCAGGCTGAAGGCCCAGGGCCCAGTAGTCCTGTTGTTCAAGCCAGACAAACTAAATGGTCAGTAAGCACCATCCAGTGGGACTCTCTGTGAAAATGGAAATGTGTGTATCTGTGCTCTTTAATGTGGTAGCTGCTAGTCTCATGTGGGTATTGAGCCCTTGAAATGTGGCTAGTGTTCCTGAATAGCTGAATTTTAAATCTACGTTTAATGAGATACGTGTGCATAAATGGTCAGAAACAAACTGGGCTACAGTCCTACATCTTGTTCCATGTCCTTGGGAACATAACCTGTAATCATGTGGCAATACTTTGTTTTAGTCTCTGCCATTTTACGAAGGTGGCTGCCTTCTTCTGCTAAGTCAGTTCATGGGTGAGGGCCACAGAATCTGATAAGCCATGTTGTCAATCTGGGTGATCCCAGCTGATCCATCAAAGGCAGGGTTTACAAAATGTCTTAAGCACTGATCTTGAAAGCAGTTTAGGGAAGGCCAAAATCTTGTAGCCTCCAGCTCGCTGACACCTAAGCCATGATCCCTAACCTTGTGGCTAGCTTCTTGTTCTGGTTTCCAGGCAAGAGAGAAGTCTACCTTGGGAAACAGCTGTTGTCATCTTTGTTTTACACTGTAGAATGTAAACCAAGCTACTCCTAAGGTTGGTTCAGCCTAAGTCCAGCAATGCGAAAAGACAGCTTGGGGTGGGAAATGAAATATATTTGTTTAGGTCAATTCTCCTTCACTGTCTCCATCACAATTTTGCAATGAAAGATTCAAAAGCTGACTGTCTTTCCTCTGAAAATACCTTGGACACTCGTGGTTAAATCATAACCTAGGTTGGTTTTATCTGTGAGGTTACATTTTGTAAAATTCAAAAACCAAAATTCTTAACTGGTTGGCATGGCTAAAGTCAAGTAATAAGAAAGTTTTAAAGAATTTTCTTAAAAAGTGTTCACCTTAATAAAAAGTAGATATTCAATTTATCGATATATTTAAAGAATGTTCTGGAGAAAAAGGCTCTTTTATTCTCAGTTGACTGAATTATTTTTCTCCATTTTCTGTCTTAGCACTCTGAATGCAAACCTGAGAGACCCTAAGGTAACTTCTGATAGCGTGGGACTCCTGGAGAAAAACAGAGTAGGTGCCAAAGTCCCCATATAGGGAAATACACACACGAACACAAAACAAAACAAAACACCCGTGTTTTCCTCATGAAACCCCCCCAAATTCAAAGCCGATAATTTCCTCCCAAGACCAAAGGTTCTGTGCTATTATGTATTGTGTTATTTAGCCTTGTGAGTCTTGGGGATATCAAGTTACTTCACACTATGAGAGAGCTTCGGTGTGTAAAATGCACTGTGTGAAATGACTAAGAGTAGTCCTAAATTAGAGAATCATGCTCTTGTCTACTTAAGACATAAACATACTCAACCCCACTCCCGCCACTAAGAAACAAGACTCCCAGTGGGGATGGGCTAATTGTCTTCAGCTGTGTCTGCTAATTGGTCCCTAAAAAACTCATGCAAATGACCCTGTTCCTCCAAGGGCTACAACCTGAAGCCCGTAATCCAATTAAGAAAGTGACACATAAAAAATCTTTGAATCTTCTGTTTGTGTTGCCATATATGTGGTGCTATAAAAACAGCTCTATTTAATTGTCTTAAAGAAAAGTGAGCACTTAAATCAATTTTGTTGTTGTTGTTGTTGTTCGTGTGAGTTTAAGAAATACACTCTTAAGGATTACTGGTAAAATGCAAGTGTCGTCAAAATGAACAGAGGTCGTCTAAATCGTACAACTTACACACCAGGTTTGCCAAACGTTCCAAGGTTGTTTCCTGCCTGACTTACAGGTTGGTAAAACATGGGATACACAGAGATAGATGCTGAAAACTCACACTTTATCTGGACTTCTGTCTGCGTTCTAGGATCCACACCTTGTACATAAGTGAAATTGCTTATTAACCAAGCGGTTCACCAAAAATGAAAGTTGCTAAATGTCAACAGTGAACATTAACTAAACTCAGAAGGTTATTGTATGGTCTTTTTATAACTTGAGCATTGAAATAAAAGCACACCAACGAGTTGTTAAGAAACTAATCTGCCCTTTACTAAAAGGATATTAAAAGGTTTGTAAATATTTCACCACATGGTCAAAGTGGTTGAGACTAAATGAAATGATCTATAAGGTTTCATTTAAATAAACTGGGGTTAACATTACCAAACTAATGAAAGGGCAAAATTTGGCTTTGAACAGGATGTCATAGCCAAATGACATGTCACATCATAATAAAAGCTAATAAACGGTTTTTGCCTTTCGAGCCATCATTTTGGAAAAACAAGTAATTTATGGCAGTCTGGACTTCTATTTCCTAAAATTGACTGTTCTAAACCTCTAACATTTAACAGGCATCCTAAAAGCATAATGCAGGTTTCAAAATTGTCCTTCTGGATGCCTGGCTTTCTGGGTGGTTTGGAGGGCTTCTGAAACTTCAGTAAAGACAAATAAAGGACATATTTAGTCACCAAAATTTTGATTTGAGATTGCCAAAGTTTTGTCCAATTTTCTTTAAGTTATGTTTTGATGAATAATACTAATTGGTGTTGCAAAATTCTATGGGATTTCTAAAATTCTGCTGTCTAAGTATATGCTATCGATCATAATTAAGGGTAAAGTTATTGTAAACCATGGAGAAAAATAAACTTTTTTGTCACTCATGGTTTTCACTGTAACTATCCCGGGAATTTTATCATTTGCAGGCATACGTTGTCTTGCTTTGTTCCTTTTGAAAAGACGGCTTATAATCATGCTATATTAAGGACTTAATAGGTGTTCTCAAACGCAGGTTTTTAATAGCTTTGACGATTGTAACATTGGGATAGAGAAACAATGTATGGAACTTATAAAGAACTGACATATTCACAAATATCAAGCAAAAGAAGAGTTAAGTAACGGGGCTGCATTCAGAAAGTGAAAACAGACATTTTAACTTTTGCTTGGAATATTGCTGATCCTTGTTTTGTTTTTCAGAGTCAAGAAAGCTTATTTTGAACTATTTATGGCCCTTGAAAATTGAGTAAGATATTCCCCTGTGGACAAAATTTGTACCACGTTTGTTTAAAACTGTAAATACTCTTTACTTATGGCAAGATAGTTGTTTGCATCAGTGCAATAAGAATCCATTGACAATAAGAATCAGTACAGTAAGAATCCATTGACTCTGTCAACAGAACAGAATTGGAAAAACTGGTTACTTGATCAAGGCTTTGACTGGAAGAATGTGTTTCCTTTTAAGGAATCAAGCTTGGCAGGCAGAGCCGATAAAAGCCCCTTGGGAGATGTGGCCTCGTACCTTGTCTACACAGTCTCTGCATAGTGTTCCTGACTTGTGGTCAGTAAAGAATGGCACTTTCTAAAAGGTCCGGGGGCTCCAAGTTCATTTGAGACCTCAAGAACAGAGGATCATCCAACTTACAGACATTTGAGAATAACAACCATGGCTGGTCTCAGCTTTAAAGTTCTTATCTAGGCCGGGCGCGGTGCCTCAAGCCTGTAATCCCAGCACTTTGGGAGGCCGAGACGGGCGGATCACGAGGTCAGGAGATCGAGACCATCCTGGCTAACACGGTGAAACCCCGTCTCTACTAAAAAATACAAAAAACTAGCCGGGCGTGGTGGCGGGCGCCTGTAGTCCCAGCTACTCGGGAGGCTGAGGCAGGAGAATGGCGTGAACCCGGGAGGCGGAGCTTGCAGTGAGCTGAGATCCGGCCACTGCACTCCAGCCTGGGCGGCAGAGCGAGACTCCGTCTCAAAAAAAAAAAAAAAAAAAAAAAAAAAAAAGTTCTTATCTAAAATTCTTGCTGGAACAGAGTTTCATCAAAGTGAACCCAATAGAACTACTAAAAGAAAAACAAGAACAACAACAACAAAAACATTCTTGCTGCACTTAATGCAAGCAATCAGTTGAAGTATAAGACTGAAGTTTATTCTATGAAAAATGCCCACGGTTCTATAATGTGCTTTTTTTTTTCTTTTTTTTTTCTCCTCCTTAAATGTGGCCTGAATAGAGAAATTGTGCTCCAAAGCTTATCATACATTTGTCATTAAATCCTAGTTCCCTTAATATTTTTTAAGGTTTTTTTGTCTACCTTTAAGACTAACCATGTTCATTCCTATGACTCAAGTGGATATCTCCTGCATCTTGGGGGGGGAGGGAAAAAAAAAAAAAAGCAACGGTAATGTAAACATCTGGATCAATACACTAGTTCTTGGAAGTTATCCTGCAAATTCTGCCAGGTAATAAAATTGAGTAGGGTGCCCATAATCGGAGGTATCTTTGGGAAAATAAAACCAAGGAAATTCATAGATCCCCAAAGGGAAATTCTGTTTCTTAGATTAACACCTCTATTCAAGCAGAAGTAAAACTACAGGTACTTAAAGATCACATCAAAATTATTGACAGGCTCAGGAAAAATGCAGCCTTCAACCCCTGGTAGCTACAATCCCTCTTTAATGAATTCCAGCATTCTTTATAAAATTGGGTAATCCCTATATTAAGCCCTCTCTTGCTTATATGACTTGTGCTAATATTTGAATTTTGTATACTCAAAATTATAACTCAAATTGTTTCTTTTTTCTTGTGTAGAAGCCATCAAACCTACATAGTGCTGCAAACTGAACCACACATGGACGCACTGTTCTTCTGAGGCCCCTTAGATCGACCCCAGAAGGAACCCTCGCTGCTGTTCCACATTTGATGCGCCCTTTCAGCATGAAGAATCCAGAAAGAGTCAACACCCAAAACCCTCTAACATCAGGTAAGGTGACTTCCGCAGAAGAGGAGAGGCAGAATGTTAAAAGAAATTGTTTTAACATTATTTTAACATTTAAAAGAAATTATTTAACATTAAAAATGTTATTAAGAATTTATTTTAAGAAGATAGGAAAAGGGGCCCTGGGAAAGTTTTTTTCTCTTTTAAAGCAGCCCCAGAAATGTTTCCTGTTTAACAGGAAAGTCCCAGCTCTTAGATCCAACAGGCAAACTTTGATATGCAAATGCTGACCTGAAGAAACTGGGGCCACCCAAGCATTGCAATTCCCACCTTCTTCTCTTTAACCTTGCCTTCACATGGCCCTAGCCACATGGCTGCCCCCATATATCCCCACGTGTGCAGAATGGCACCCTGCATTTTCATATGAAAAGGCTAGGGTGAGAGGGCCAGGTTATTCAGGGGCTATGTGAGTGACATGCCTGGTCAAACCAATCCCCTGAGACTATGCAAATCAGACAGCATCTCCTCCAGCCTCCTCATATAACAACTGGTTGATTTCCCTAGCACTTGGGGTTTCCTCACTCAGCTTTGGAGTCCCTCTCCTTCTGTCTCAGTATAGGGGTACTTCTTCCTTCTTTCTTGTCTATTATACTCTCTTCCTTAAAACTCCACGTGTATTCATGTCATTTTATCCAATTCGCATGAGGCAAAAGCCCTGGTGCTCCTCCACTCATCAGAGCCATCATAATCAGGACTAAAGTGAAGACATTTTCATAATTTCAATGAGCTTTTAAAATCAGTTAAAAAAAAAAAGGAATATGCGACAAAACATGGATAGTTTGCAGCAAAAAACAAGAGGTCAAATAATGAACAAAATTTTTATATGAACAAATTATAAATGCAAATTAGTACAACAGAGAAACCATTCTTTCCCCTATAACACCACTAAGATGAAAACTTTGATCACGCTAATGTTGGTAAGGGAGTGCCTATATAGGTATGCTCATTCACTTTGGAAAGAAATTTGGCAGTGCTTATGTATTTTCAAGGTGCAGGTGCCCTTTAATGTACTCTTTCCACTTCTAGGAACTTACACAGCTCTTCTGTCCAAGGGCACTAAGGGTACACACTGCACAATGGTTGCCTCTGATGGCCAAAAGCAAACAATGTAACACCTAAATCTCCATCAATAAGGGCTTAAATGCACTCTTTTAAACATAATCAGTCTAAATATACTGCTATGGAAAGATATATTGCTGAATTTAAAAAAAAAAAAAACACATTACATACAGTATCTATAATAACATCCAATTTGATTGTGTGTTTTAATTACAAATACATAGAGATTTAAATGCAAACAATTCTACCAGGATAACCGAGACGCAAAAGCATTAATTCTAGTTATCAGTGGAGTGTAAGATTAGAGAACATGGCAGAAATTCCTACATTGCTGTCACTGTGCATCTTTCTGAATAGTTTGAAGCTTTATTTTAAACCACAAGCATAAATTATCTAGGAAATTTTTAGTTTCTGGGAACTAGAAACATTAGTCAGATCAGCACCTTTTCCACGCCCCTACCTCATTCAATGAGGGGATTACAGTTAGACTGTTTTATAACAGTCCGTGTTTCATGCTGGGATCACCTGACCTAAATTGGCAAACATTAACGTTCACTCTGGGCGATGCAAACTCTGTGGGCTTTGGCATTGGGTCTTTTCATTCTGTTAGCAGTGTCTTCCACAGAGGTGTTTTTAATTTCAATAAAGTCAAACTCATCTACTTTTTGGTTCTAAATATCTTGCTTTCAGTGCTATAACCCATCACAAAACCCAAGATCACATAGGCTTTCTCCTGTTTTCATTTGGATGTTTTATAGTTTTACATTTCACATTTAGATCTAGCGTTCACTTTTATGCATATAAATATCCAATTGTTTCCAGCAACATTTGTTGAAAGACTGTCTTTCCTCTATTAAACTACCTTTGCAACCTGGTTAAAAAGAAAATGAAGAAATCAATTGACTATATTTGTGTGGATCGATTTCTGGACTTTCTAATTCTGCCCCCATTGATGAATGTGTCTATTTATTTGCAAAATTCAGATAAGAATTTGAGCTTCCAAAAAGTGAAAAACCAGTGTCCATCTTTTCTTCCCTAGTTCAAATTCTGTGTGCATCATTTACTCAAGCATCATTATCTCTGAAAGGAAATACTAGGAGTAGAATAAAACAGGTGACTAGAAACTAGGGGGATATATACCATGGATATTCAACAATGTCAGCACCACCTGACCATACATAGAGTGAGATACAATAAGACCACAGGTCTCTGAGTCAGGAGGACAGACAACAGTTAGGTATAAAATATCTTCCTACAGGTTTTCTGTTGGTTAATTGGAAGCCATCCATTTTTAAACTAATTTTATTTTACCAGGAGCTATTTTATTGTTAGCTAAAATTCTATCCAAATTTTATCACTGGGATGTCTGCCTGGTCTGCTATTCAGTGTTTTCTGACTTCTAGAAAATTTACTGGGATGCTGGGTAGAGCTGCTAGGGGTTGCTGTCCAGGTTTCTTTCTGAAGCAGATGCATTTAAAAAAACTGTGTAAAGCTAATAAAAATATTTTTAAAAATAACATACCTATTGCATGTGCATAGTCCTCCTTTCTTTCCTTCTCTCTTTTTTCTTTTCTTTCTTTCTTTTCTTTCTTTTTCATTCTTTCTCTTTCTCTCTCCTTTTTCTTTTCTTTCTTTCTTTTTCTTTCATTCTTTCTCCTTCTCTCTCTTTCCTTCTTTCTTTCTTTCCCTTCCTTCCTTCCTTTCTTTCTTTCTTTCCCTTCCTTCCTTCCTTCCTTCCTTCCTTCCTTCCTTCCTTCCTTCCTTCCTTCCTTCCTTCCTTCCTTCCTTCCTTTCTTTCTTTCTTTCTTTCTTTCTTTCTTTCTTTCTTTCTTTCTTTCTTTCTTTCTTTCTTTCTTTCTTTCTTTCTCTTTCTTTCTTCTCCCTCTCTCTCTTCCTTCCTTCCTGCCTGCCTGCCTGCCTTCCTGCCTGCCTTCCTTCCTTCCTTTTTCTTCTTTCTTGTTTGGCATGGCGTCTAGCTCTATCACCCAGGATGGATTGCTGTGCCATGATTTCAGCTCATGACAACATTCACCTTCCAGTTTCAAACAATTACCCTGCCTCAGTCTCCCAAGTAGCTGGGATTACATGCCCTTGTCACCAGGTCTGGCAAATTTTTGCATTTTTAATAAACACACGGTTTCACCATGTTGACCAGGCAGATCTGAAACTCCTTACCTTAAGTGCTATAGCCACTTCAGCCTTCCAAAGTGCTGGGATTACAGGCAAGAGCATCAAGCCTGGCCCACAGATTGTTTCTTAATATCCCTTAAAGCCAGAAATTCCCTTTGGAAGTAAGACTTGAGCAGTAGACACTAGCTATACACCTTAGAATTATGCTATCCAGTATGGTAGTCATTATGCGTATTTGGCTAATTAAAGAGAGATTTAAAATTCAGTTATTCAGTCACACTAGTCACATTTCAAGGGCTCAATAGCCACATGAGGCTAGCAGCTCCTACGTAACTATAAATCATCCTACATTCCCATTTTCAGAGAGTCACACTGAATGGTGCTTAGAGCACAGAATGTAGGATGATTTACTATGCTGAAATTTTAGTATGAATGGTCTTGTTTGCAAGCCACCCAAAACGTCTTGTGATTCAATTTGTTTAACGTATGCTATCATTACTACCAAAAGCCTTGGCAATTAACTTACAGATTTACTTAAAATCTGGCAGAAAGTGAGTACTCAAATGATTCAGACCTGCTTGAATTGATGAGTGAAAGAAAGAATGAATGAATGAATGTCAACGGGGTGATGCTAGCAACACAGGCAACAGAGAAAACCCAAGGTTGCACCAACAACACAAAGAAACCATTAATAATTCACAGATTATTTTTAAAGACCTGAAGAATAAATACACATCAAAAACAAGTTGCCAGCTTATGTTTTTGTTACAAAGCCCATCATCAAGTATAACCAATGGCCTACAACCTTCATTACTAATGGACTCTATGAAAGTTATTACCAACGAAATAACTAAGGCAGTTTATCAGGTCTGTATAAACATTTAAGAGCAAAAGATACACAACACATTGCTGAGCCATATCCCATTCTTTAAGGACATATTAATACATTGAATACTCTATCAATTGTACTTGAGTACTCGAGTGTAGTCTACTCGAGAGTGACATTTTGTATGCAAAGACATATGGCCTAAAAGTCTTGCTTTTTCGTGTTTTTGTTTGTTTGTTTGTTTTTGTTTTTTTCCGGAAATGTTCCCAACAGTGAGTATTTTTAAGAACAGTATGTTTTACCATGTCTGTAGGGCCCTTGATACTGTCTGAAGTTTTCTTATTTAAGTATCTAAAAGTTATTACAAAAATGGAAATACGAAAGAAGTAACCTGCAGAGGACGTGAAAGGTTATTTAATAGGTAAGGTGTGTTCAGCGAGGAAAATCAACTAATTTAAAGCAAATTAAATTTCTTACTCTTCTCCCTAAAATTTAGCTTCATTCTTTTATAATAAAAAGTACATAGAAAAATCTTGCTATAATATACAAAGATGTAGACTCTTACATTTTGGGATTTATCAAATACTGAAACCTGTTGAGAGAAAATATTTTACCTGTATTCAGCTATTTAATTATAACTAACAAACCAAAAATAGACTATAGAAACTAAGCAGTCTTAACAGTGTTTTGTAGAGACTGGAAGTAGTGCTGATTTTAATGAGCTGTAATAGATCCTGCATAGGAAATACTTTAAGGAAACAAAAGTTTACTAATTTTACATAGTTTTACAGCAGAATCTGAATGACACATTATAATAATATGTTTCTGAACGTGAGATTAAGAAACATCCTTCAGAATAAATAAGATTATAGCTATGGTAACAAAGCAAAACTAAGCCCTTTCTTACACTGTTAGATAAATTACAACAAAGATTATGGAAGGGTTTATATTAATAAAATATCTTTCTTGATAATGTAATTAACCTTTAAGTACTTCAAATCAAAAATAGAAAGTGTAACAGAAATGACAGGAAGGTTTACTCCCTTACAGATGACACTGAAATATATGATGAACCAACGAATACATGACGGGGTTGTTGGGAGACTCAATTACATTTTCTAAATATGCATTGTAAAAAAATATAAATCAACGAAATCTTTACTGTCCTTACAATCATGACTATAGTGTATTGAAAATATTGTTCTTAAAGAGACGTTTTAGGCAGCTATTAATATATATTTCTAGTACCATATATAAAATGTATTATGTTTACTCTGAGAACACCGTTATTTGTTTTTAACTGGATTTCCTTTAAAGAAAAATATTCTGCATGGGCACTTCGTAGTAGTAGAAACTGTTAAGGTGTATGAATGGAATAAGTTTCAGCTATAATAATTATACAAATAAGTATTACATAATATGCAAAGGTATGAAGTGGTAAATATGCAAAGGTAAAAAGTTAGAGAAATACGTATCAAAAATGAATTCCAGGCCAAACACTGTGGCTCACAGCTGTAATCCCAGTAATTTGGGAGGCCGAGGTTGGCAGATATCCTGGGGTCAGGATTGCAGCCAAGCCTGGAAAATATGGTGAAACCCCAGGTTTACTAAAAATACAAAAATCAGCCGGCTTTGATCGTCTATGCCTGTAATCACAGCTGCTGCAGAGGCTGAAGCAGGATAATTGTTTGAACCCAGAAGGCATTGGTTGCAGTGAGCCAAGATCATGCCTTTGCACTCCAGTCTGGGTGATACAGCCAGACCCTGTCTCTAAAAAATAAATAAGTATATCCATTGCTAATGTGGACAAATTAAATGTGGTTGCTTATGAAGAAATCCAGCATATCTAACACAAGATCAGGAAAGCAAACTCGGCATCTTCTCACCCCAAGTTGGAGCCGAACAATAACACTAGGAAACGGGAAGGAAACATCACACATAGGGTTCTGTTGGGGGCTGGGGCAGTAGGGGAGGGATAGCATTAGGTGAAATACCTAATGTAGATGAGGAGTTGATGGGTGCAGCAAACCACAATGGCAGGTGTTTACCTATGTAGGAAACCTGCATGTTCTGCCTATGTATCCCAGAACTGAAAGTATAAAAGAAAAAATGTTTTCATTCAAATATTGTTCTAAGGCTGGGTGCAGTGGCTCATGCCTGGAATCCCAGCGCATTGGGAGGCCAAGGTGAGTGGATCACTTGAGGCCAGGAGTTTAAGACTAACCTGGTCAACATGGTGAAACACTGACTCCACTGAAAATACAAAAATTAGCTAGGTATGGGGGCTGGTGCCTATAATCCCAGACTACCAACAGGGGAAAGAGGCCAAAAACAGTTGTAGTAGGCAGCACTTTCAAAATGGATATTAAGCTACCACAATCTTAAACAAACGTGTTTAAGGAATCAAGGCCGGGTGTGGTGGCTCACACCTGTGAACCCACCAGTTTGAGAGGTTGAGACAGGTGGATCACCTGAGGCCAGGAGTTCACGACCATCCTGATCAATAGACTAAAACCGCATCTCTTCCAAAAATACAAAATGTTAGCCAGGCACTGGGGAGCGCTCCTGTAGTCAAACTGCTCAGGAGGCTGAGGCAGGAGAATTGTTGAACCCGGGAGGCAGAGGTTGCAGTGAGCTGAGATCATGCCAGTGCACACCAGCTTGGGTGACAGAGAGAGACTTCATCTCAAAACAAAACAAAACAAAATACTGTGCTGAGTTCCTTGTGTCCTTAACATTTTGAAACACAAAACTTTGGGATAATTACAGACAAAATGAGGAACATAAAAACATAAGAACAACACCAAAAGTGAAATCTAACATGAACTATGGAGTTTGGGTCATAATGTCATGTCAGGGTAGGCTTATCAGTTGTAGACCATGTACCACTTTGTTGCAAGGATGTTGACAGTCGGGGAGGTTGTGCATGTGTAGGAGCAGCGGGTGTTTGGGAATGCTCTGCATTTCGCACTCAACTTTGCTGTGAACTCACAACTGCTCTACTATAAACAAATAAAAATTAAAGTCTACTAAACACACACACACACACACACACAAATACACACGGAATGTTTGCTGCATCTGGCTTTAACATAGTAAAGCCTCATAATAAAGACTAATGTTCCACAGTAATAGTGAAGAAATTAAAATTAAAATTGTACTAAAAAGTAAAAGGATGGCTAACACGGTGAAATCCCGTCTGCACCCAAAATACAAAATATTAGCTGGGTGTGGTGGCGGGTGCCTATAGTCCCAGCTACTCTGGAGGCTGAGGCTGGAGAATGGCCTGAACCCCGGAGGCAGAGCTTGCAGTGAGGCAAGATCGCACCACTGCATTCCAGCCTGGGCGAGGGATCAAGACTCCGTCTCTAAATAAATAAATAAATAAATAAATAAATAAATAAATAAATAAATAAATAAATAAATGGAAAGTATTTTTAGCATTTGAGAACGTTACAGATTTTTTTTTTTTTTCCCCTGAGACAGAGTCTTGCTCTGTTGCCCAGGCTGGAGTGCAGTGGCACAAACTCTGCTCGCTGCAAGCTCCGCCTCCCGGATTCACGCCATTCTCCTGCCTCAGCCTCTCGAGTAGTTTGACTACAGGTGCTCACCACCGCACCCGGCTAATTTTTTTGTATTTTTTAGGAGAGACGGGGTTTCACCATGTTAGCCAGGGTGGTCTCAATGTCCTGACTTCGTGATCCGCCCGCCTGGGCCTCCCAAAGTGCTGGGATTACAGGCGTGAGCCAGCGCGCCCGGCCCAGCATTTTTTAAAATCACATATTTCTCACTTATATAATTACAATGATGAGAAACATCTGAAAAGACTAGGGCAGAAAAAAAGGGTGCATTTCAGAGAACTAGGTTTACCGCCCTGCATTGTCACTTCCAAGTTACTTGATTCACCGCTCCAGACTCTGGTTTCCCATCTCTGACACAGAACATCTGCAGTGTGCCTATCAGGGTGCCTACCTCACAGTGGACATTTAGCAGATTGGTAGATCTTATTACACAACAAGAAGGCTAGATAGATCAATTTTAGCTCGGAAACATTTAGAGATTCTATGCCACGATTTTACAAAAGACTAAATGAGAGGTCAAAATATTAATTTCAAATTTAGTACCCACTTGTTACATACCAAATACATTATGTGTAGGCACAATATGAATTAAAAGAGGAAGGAGAAATAGACCTAGTCAATGAACACTTAGCTATAATGCAGCATTTTACAGTCGGCAGAGGAAGAAACTGTTAATAAATAATTCAAAAACAGGCAAGGAAAGACTTTACCCTTTCTTTGGCTAAGCCACTTTCTGGAAAAAACAAACAAACAAAACAGTAAAAGTTCATAGTCATAGCCACGTCTTTGTAAGTGATCGGCCACTAAAGAGTTAGACGTGCTTAGTAAGAGGGAGCTCACTTCCACTGACATAAACTGAGGAGTCAGTTCTCCATTCAATCCAAGGCGCATCAACACGTGAAACTTAGCTGGTTTTGCAGTTGTGTCTAGCAAAGAGAGAAGAGAAAAGAAAGTAAGAAAGACAAGGGGATTAAATTTCAACAGGACTGTCTCAGTAGAGATACAGACAGACACGCTACATTCATTGGAAAGCTTCCCTTAATTTTCATAACCGTTCTAGATACATGGCCAGAAGTTAGAAACCTTCTCTTACACACGTCTTATCCCATGAGAGATGCAGACCAGTGGGTTCTAGAAAAAAGCTGTCTTTCCCAGCATCCAAGTGAAACTGGTGGTTAGCTAGACCCACTTGCAGACTCTTAATTTTGATTCCCTAGAAGCCGATTTCAGCAGGTTATGATTGGGATATGAAGCATAGAAGAAAATTCTGCCAGTTTATCGCACCTCTGAGGATTGTTGGAGAATGTAACTAAAATGTTGGACAAGGGACTGCTACGTATATTACAATATCCAAACATAAGCCTGTTGAAAGTGAAAATGAGGATTACAAGAATCATTTGAGGAAACAGGGTAATGCTCACCCCATACAACTGAAATTAAAAAATGATATGTACACAGGATAGATCTACAGATTCTAAATGTAAAATATGCTTTTTAAATGCATATTGCAATAAAAGCAGGTTGAGCTAAACCTACTCCTGGCTGTTAATCCAAATGCAAAGTATGCTAATAGATATTTGCTGCCCAAATTAAATATTCAGACATTTCAATATAGTTTCAGGATAAAATTGTTCATTCCCAAAACTATTATTAAACAGTACACTAGTCTTTCCTATATGATGTTTAGGAACCTGTAGGCGAGATTTATAAAACAAGTGTAACCTTACTAAAATGTTTTCATTATATAAATGCTTTCTGCTCCCATCTTAATGTCACTTCGATTAATTATTTGAACATGTCCCTTTCAGTTGATTCAAACTCAACATTTCCTCAAGCGTTTTCAAGAGACTGTAGTATTTCAGGACAGAGTTATTCAAGAATATATAAATGTAATTCGCAAACACAATCTACGTATTATACGATTGTTAAAACCCAAAGTTTGGATGAATGTACATGTGAACTACCTGTTACAGGTTACACTTGTAAAAGTTGTGACAAAAATATGCCTAAATCCGATACCTTCAGTGTGTCCAGTACACCCCGATTCTTCAACGTCCGGTACAGCTTTTAGCGCAGCTCACCTAGATCGAGCAGTCAGACACGGGAAGCACTTTGGAGTAGAAGACGAAATGACTACACGTTACCTGGGGGACAGAGGGAATGTGAATGAGTGAAAAAAGATCAGCGACCTCCCCGGAAGCCCTAAGAGGCCTAGCGGGAAAGGGGTTCTCTTCCAGCCTCAACTCAAGGGCAGCTGGCGGGTGGGCGGGACACGGAGACTAGAGAGGGAAGTAGGCGAGGCAGGATCACGAGTTGACAACCCTCATATCTCATCGTTCCCCTCCTGGATACCTACTAAGTACAGCCTTCTTGGTCTGCAGAGACAGGGCAGATGTGCTTGGTTGCCCAGCACCGACTGGAAGCTCCACCCACATCTCGCAAGTGCACATCCCAAGGATACCGAGAGAACTGTGAGGGGGTGGCCTGGGTGGGGGTGCGCAGCTGGTAAAGCTTGCAATATATGTGACTTCATCAGAGCCTTGGGTAGGATTTTGGTGGTGGGCAATAAGGAGACCATTGCCAGAAGGGGAAAAATGAGCAAAGAAATAAAAAGCAAGCAAACAAACAAAAATCCAGGACCTTCTTGGGGGCAGTCAGTCACATACGTTGAGTCTAGAGTTACGTGCTGGAAATTAAGCCTGAAAGAGTAAGTCCTGTGAGGACACATTGGATCAGTGTCAGCTTTGTACACAGCATTGAAGAAGTGTACAATGAGTTTTGATCTCTGGCTGTGAAAAACTTAAAGTCTTTAAGAGGCAATAAGAGTGACAGGACTCCTTAGGAAGTGGAGAACCTGTAGGTTTTTGTTGGAAATAGTTGAGGAGGATAGATTTAGTTGGATTTTAAAGGATAGGAAGGTGTTGCAGCCAGAATCGGGGAGAACATTCCAGTAATGATGAGAGAAATAATGGTAACCCTGAAGTGGTTACAGCTAACATAAACTTGGGGGGAAATATAAGTAAACACCTCACCTCTAGCAGAGATGGAACAATAGAGCTGAGGAAAAAAGGTGTTTTCAATTTGGGAGTCCGTTTTGAATGCCAATACATAGTCCCGTAGCTGAGACGCATCCGCGTTTTTGAGTGGAATAATGAAATCATGAAAACTGTTCTAAAAATACGTTGATAGGCTGTAAGTGTTGTTAGATAGAATGGGTGCGGCACAGCAACATGGCACGCGTATACATATGTAACAAACCTGCACGTTGTGCGCATGTACCCTAGAACTTAAAGTATAATTAAAAAAAAGGAAGAAGAAAGGAGAAGGAGAAGGAGAACAAGAAGAAGAAGAAGAAGAAGAAGAAGAAGAAGAAGAAGAAGAAGAAGAAGAAGAAGAAGAAGAAGAAGAAGAAGAAGAAGAAGAAGAGAAGAAGAAGAAGAAGAAGAAGAAGAAGAAGAAGAAGAAGAAGAAGAAAAGAAGAAGAAGAAGAAGAAGAAGAAGAAGAAGAAGAAGAAGAAGAAGAAGAAGAAGAAGAAGAAGAAGAAGAAGAAGAAGGAGGAGGAGGAGGAGGATGAGGAGGAAAGAAGAAGAAGAAGAAGAAGAAGAAGAAAGAAGAAGAAGAAGAAGAAGAAGAAGAAGAAGAAGAAGAAGAAGAAGAAGAAGAAGAAGAAGAAGAAGAAGAAGAAGAAGAAGGAGGAGGAAGAAGAAGAGGAGGAGGAGGAAGAAGAAGAAAAGAGCCAACAATCGACTGTTTAAAAAGACAAAAGAAATCTCTGTCTAAAACCCCCTCACTCCCACCCCCACCCACAACTTTGTTTCCACAGTTGAATATATACATATAATTAGATAAAATGTTATCTAAAAACTAGCACAACTTCCCCTAAAGGTGGGAAAACTGCTTATAATATTAACAGGAAAATGGCACATTAGAGACCTATCAATAGTGGTCAAACTGCCCCTCCTCGTTGCAATAGACATGTCCCATGCTACCCCAGTTTAGACTCGTGACACCAGGTCTATGGAACGACTGAAACCACTGCTGTCAGCAGCACCAGGCAGATTTTCTAGAAGTCCTTCTATAGAGGCTGCAGAGGCTTGCTACAAAAAGGTATGTCCTTCAAACTGGAGTCCATGAGTTTTATTGTGCATTTGGCTGCAACTTAAAATAACAGCAAGGGCTTCCGTGTTCATTTAGCATCCTCCCACTTTGATACTGGTGGTGTTCCAGCCACCCCTTAGATTCTAATTTTCAGTGACTTCACATGAGCAGCCCTGGGCTTAACCTGTGGAACAGTTTGGAACAAGTCTGTCTTGTTCAGAGTCAGCAAATACTTGGTCCTCATGTAGTGAGGTCCTCATGCACTGCACTTCCACAAATCCATAGCAGACATGGATAGCTGATCACAGAATGTTTTCCTACTGACCACACTTAGTCTCGGAATCTTTGTCAGCATCAGTTCCTGGCAGTCACCAGCCCTGGAGTAGGATTCGCTCATTAGAAGAAATGTATTTGCCATCCCGAGCTAAATCTCCCCCCCCACCCCCCCCAATTAGACACCTTATTGTATTTAAAGATAGTACTGTGCTGTACCCAACTCCCGTTCCACCACAGAAAGGTCCCTCAAAAACATTTAAGCCTCCTCAGTTCCTTCAGTTGCTCGGGTCTTTTTTTCCAGAGCATTCCCTAGCATCAGTCCTGCCCTCCCCTCTCCTGTAACCACACAGGACAGAGTTATTGATCCTTTTACAATAGGCTTCCAGAAATGAATCCCTTCGCTAAAGATGATATGATTCCCAGAACTGAGTTCCTTCCCCAGAGAGAACATCACCATTCTCTTCCACCTTGCTCTTAATACCACCCAGAATTGCATTAGCCTTTTTGACAAACCTATGAGACTTTTACCTCTACTGAGATTGCAGTAAGTTAACACTTTTGTGTTGGTATAAATTAACTGTTCCTAATCTTGGGTTCCTTTGTCCCACTGTTGAACAGTTGATTTCTAAACCCAACTCCAGGGTTTCATTTCTTTTTCTCTTAGCTTCAATCTTGTTAAATTCACCTAACTGCTCCTGCCATGGAGATCACTTCGAATCTCAACTTCTGTCTTCTAATAAATTAGCTGGCCTTGGTATTATCTTTGAATGTAATAAGTTGTCTTTGTTCAAGTCATTAATTTAAATGCTGATGTAGACTAGGTTAAGGTCAACCTCAAAGCCTTCCTAGGTACTCTGTGCCTTTCAGTGATATGGAGCACCCAAAGTTCTCCGAGTACTGACACTCAAGTAAGCTACGAGCAATTCCTCATTCAGCAAATGATGAGTACTGTTTGGGTTTCTGTCACTCTTGTAGCTGTAGAGATACCACAGTGAATGGCGCCAACGGTTTATCTGCTCTAGTGGAGGGCACCATGCTAGCAAGATTTTGTATTTTCAACCCAGGCTCCAGGTCTCCAGTTTTTTTGTAGGAAGTTACCAAACAAAGTGTTTCATAAATTGACTTTGTGTACCTAGCATATCAACCTTCAAAAAAAGAAAAAGAAAAAAAGAGGTAAGTTTAGCATGACTTGTTCTTGTTCTCAGCAGTATGTGAAGGGATAATAATCTGTTTTTACGTTAGCATTCACAATAAATGTGTTCATGTATAATGAAAGTGCCTGGCATGACATCTGACCCAGAGGAGGCATTTAATACATGTTTCTGTTGGTGTTTCCTGTCACTCTGAATGTACCCTGTTGTAGACAAGAAGATGTGCCTTTTCTCCTCTTTCTGAAAATAGAAAATGCTTTCAACCTAGCAAATGCTATGGCAGTTTTCTTGCAATTTCTAAAATGTCACTGACCGGAAGTTGTGGAATCCCATTTGTTCATCCAAAATGTGTAATTTCCCAAGACCAAACAACTTGGATTTATTAAAATGTCTGTTGAATTTTTCGAACATACCTATATCTCCAGGTTCACAGCCTGCCTGACCTTGTTTCTTCCGTGTTTGCTGTTTGAAAACTCAAGTATTATCTTTTGGGTGTGTACGCAGTAATGAGATTGCTGGTTCAAATGGTATTTTGGTTTCTACATCTTTGAGCAAACACCACACTCTCTTGCACAATGATTGAGAAAATTTACACTCCCATCAACAGTGTCAAAGCCTTCCTATTTCTCCACATCCTTGCCAGCATCTATTGCTTTGACTTTTTAATGGTTGCCATTCTAACTGATGCGAGATGGTATTTAATTGTGGTTTTGATGTGCATTTCTCCCATGGCCAGTGATGACAAGCCTGTTTTCGTGTTTGCTGGTGGCATAAATGTCTTCTTTCGAGAAGTGTCTATTCATATCCTTCGCCCACTTGGTGATGGGGTTGTTTGCTTTTCTCTTGTACCTTTACGTTCCTTGTAGATTCTGAATATTAGACCTTTGTCAGATAGATAGGTTGCAATTTTTTTTGTCCCTTTCTGCAGGTTGCCTGTGCACTCTTATGATACTTTCTGCAGCACTATTTAACACAGCAAATACTTGCAACCAATCCAAATACCCATCAGTGATAGACTGGATAAAGAAAATGTGGCACATATACACCATGAAATACTAGGCACCAGTTGAAAAGCATTAGTTCATGTCCTTGGCAGGAACATGGATGAAGCTGGAAACCATAATCCTCAGCAAACTACCACAGAAACAGTAAGCCAAATACTGTATATTTTCACTTGTAAGTGGGAGCTGAACGAGAAGAACATATGGACACAGGGAGGGGGAACATCACACACTGAGGCCTGTTGGGGGGTGGAGGGCAACGGGAAGGAGAGCATTAGCATAAATACCTAATGCATACGGGGCTTAAAACATAGATGAGGGGTTCATAGGTGCAGCAAACCACCATGGCACATGTATTACTGTGTAGCAAAGCTGGACCTTCAGCATATGTATCCCAGGACTTAAAGTAAAATAATAATAAAAACATGTTAAAGGCTCCCAAGCTTGTTTTTAAAAATATATCACTCATTTCTCCATATATAGCTAAATACGGCTACTAGTAAAATTCAAAGTGCTGTAATTTCATTTTTTTAATGTACCTAGATTACTAATGTAATACAGAACAACAACAAAAAAGGACAATGTTTATTGATTTTTTTATTTTTATTTTCTTTTTTTTTTTTTGAGATGGAGTCCCGCTCTGCCGCCCAGGCTGGAGTGCAGTGGCCAGATCTCAGCTCACTGCAAGCTCCGCCTCCCGGGTTCACGCCATTCTCCTGCCTCAGCCTCCCGAGTAGCTGGGACTACAGGCGCCCGCCACCTCGCCCGGCTAGTTTTTTGTATTTTTTAGTAGAGACGGGGTTTCACCGTGTTAGCCAGGATGGTCTCGATCTCCTGACCTCGTGATCCGCCCGTCTCGGCCTCCCAAAGTGCTGGGATTACAGGCTTGAGCCACCGCTCCCGGCCTTTATTTTTATTTTCTAACAGAGAAAGAGGAAGTTAAGCCGACTGGCAGCCTCCATCATTTCAGTGTGTACCAGGTGCTTGAAGGAGTTGACCCTTTGCTCTTGCTTTCTCCTATCATACCCTAAAAAGTCATATATAGATATATATACACATACACACACACACGCGCGCGCGCGCGCGCACACACACACTCTCTCACATACACACACTCTCTCTCACACACACACACAAACACACACACATATATTCACACTTCAGCTCACTGTAGGTCTTTGCCTTTCCAATGCTAAGCCCATTGAGTTCTTGTCCCATGCTTATTGTCATTATTAGCTAGTTTCCTACTTCTAACATCATGTATGTGCACTCTTCAAATTTGAGGTAGATAGTTCAGGGAGCTCTATGTGTCACCACTTTGACTTTTTTAGCATCTTCCCTATCAAAAGACCAAGTTGCCCTACCCAACCCACAGAGCTGTTCTTTCCACCGCAAGTGAGAGTCCTGGTTCCCTCTCGTCAGCCACCAAGCCCAGTTTCTTGTCATGGAAGATTTCCTCATGAGTACCTTAAAAAAACAAAACAAAACAAAACGAAATGAAACAAAACAAAACAAAACCCAAAAAACCTCTAGTACCATTTTTCAAAAAGGTGATGTTGAGCACCTGAACACAGACTTCATCATGGAGCCTCTGAAACCCTCGAGGCCTCAGAGCTGAAACTTTCAGAAGGTTCTTTGCATTTTTGAGGCTACTTAACCCCAAAATCCCTCCATGTCTGTCATCCTTGAACTTCAGGGTACTCTGACAACACTGTCTCACCTGCAGCCCCTTCCCCCACCCTCCAGTTCTATTCCACCAGCATTGTGCACTTACTGTGTATCAATTTCTGTGTTAGAGGTTGGAAAGTGGAGAAGTGGAGAAGATCCGTGTTCTTTCTCACACTCTCATCCCCAATATGGCTCCAGATGTTTTCACCTTAATGCATCATTGCCTCTGTGCCTCACCTTTTCCACAGTGACTTCAAACCCATTTCCCCGGCAGATAAATTCCCTTTGTCCCCAGTGATTTCATAGAATGTGCCTTCTACTCATTTGCTGATCCTTACTTAAGTTTCCTTCCTTCTCTCTCATATCTGCATGTGTTTTTCTGCTTTTTCCTGTTAGATTTCTACTGCCTCTGAAACAAATTATTATAAATTCCATAGCTATATACAAGACAAGTGTATCATCTTACACTTTTGTAGCATGAGAGTCCAACACTGGTCTTTCGTGGGCTAAATTCAATGTGTGCGAAGGACTGCGTTCCTCTTGGAGGCTCTTCGGGAGAATCTGTTTCTTTGTACTTTGCAGATCCTAGGGGCCCCTGCATTCCTTGGTTGTGCCCCCTTTGTCTGTTTTCAAAGCCATCAGCATCACATTGCTTTGACCATTCTTCCGTCCCTTCCCTCTCACATTCCTTTTTTTGCTTCCACCTTCTTTATTAAGGTCCTTGTAAGAGCACTGGGCCCACCTGGATGATCCAGAGCAATCTTCCTATCTTAAGGTCAGCTGTTGACCAAACTTGATTCCTCTTTGCCATGAGCCCTTACATACTCACAAGTTCCATAGATTAGGATGTGGACATCTTAGAAGAAGGACCACTATTCTGCTTGTTCCCCTCAGAGAGGCATTTGGAAATCATTCTAGATTCTTCTGTTGTCCTCACTTTCTCAGATTAATCTACTCTCAAATTCTCTGTAGCTATCTCCTCAACATGTCTGGGCTGAGTCTTCCTTGCAGAGACTTCAAATGCTTTTATTTAAGGCAATTGCAAAATCAAGCAGATCATGAATATGCATTCACGCCAATGCAGGTACTTGGGTCGTGGCAGTTGCTTTATTTGTATTATACATTGGAATTCTGAGTGATACTTGTTTTATGGGTGAAGAGAAAGTAAAGGAAGTCACAGAACTTTACACAACGTTTGGAATTGGGCTTGGCATGGTGGCTCAGGCCTGTAATCTCAGCACTTTGGGAGGCTGAGTTCTGCAGATCACTTGAGGCCAGGAATTTGAAATCTGTCTCTACTGAAAATACAAAATTAGCCCGGCGTGTTGCTGCATGCCTGTAATTCCAGCTACTCGGGAGGCTGAAGCCGGAGGATCTCCTGAACCCAGTGGGTACAGGTTGCAGTGAGCAAAGATCGCACCACTGGCTTGGAATCATTGATCTAGACCTGTGCTGTCTAGTACCGTAGCCACTAGCCATATGTGGCTATTATTGTTTAATTAAAATTGAATTAAATAATAGTATCGCAGTCAGACTAGCCACACTTTTAATGCTCACTGGCTCCCATGTTCGTCAGCACAAGTGTAGAACATTTGCATCCTTGCAGAAAGTCTCACAGATTGGACAGTGCTGAATCCTAGTGTATGTCTTACCTTTTCCCGATACCCTCAAGTATTTGCTAAGTGATTGCAGCTATTCCCTTCCCAAGAAAACCGGGTCATTTTCTTTCAGGGTTTTGAATTCTCTCACTTCACCTCTCAGTTATTCCTTGGCAGAAATAAATGGAAAATCACACCCTTTCTTGCTTCTCCAGTTGTTTACAAAATCAAAATCAAACTGGCAGCTCAACTCAGCTCAACTCAAATCAAACTGGCAGCTCAACTCAACTCTTCAGTTGTTCACAAAATCAAAATCAAAATCAAATTGGCAGCTCAACTCAAATTGGCAGCCCAGCTGGGTAGTAGGTAACAGCGCCCTCAACTGGTCTCTCGGTTCCCTTGCCGTCTGCCTTTCTGCTCCCTTAGCACCATGCTTCTCCCTCATTTGTGGCTTTCCCTGTAGAGGTGAATGTGGAGATTCATGTTAGCTCCCTTAAACATAAACACACAAACACAGAAACACAGAAACACACACACACACACTCTCACACACTTCTTTCTGCTTTTTTTTTTTTTTCTTGCTGCAGCAAGAATTCATGATATCATTGTCTACTTTATTCAAATTTCAACTCCTCATACTTTCTTCCTTTACCTTCTCTGGAGAATTATGGCCAGTTCATCTAGTTATGCGAAGCTTTTGTATCATTCCTGCTTCTCTTTGTTATCCAATTTTTCTGTCTCAATTTGTTTCTCAGCTTTCTCCTAAAATAGGCTCAAACATTATCTTTAGATGATCAGATAGTGAATATTGTGGTCTTTGTGAGACAGCTGGTCTGTGTTGCAGATGCTTAACTCTGCCATTGAAGCATGAAAGCAGCCTTAGATGATAGCAATAAAATATGCAAGACTATATTCCCCACCTCAAATAGTATTTTAAGCCTACTTTGTCATACTTTGTCTTCTATCTGCCTTTTCTTCCACAGTTACAGCCTTCCAGTTCTAAAGTGAAGAGTGCCACCTGTGTCTTTATAACATTGGTCATTCATTAGCAAGTACATATCAGGTTTCTTCTGATTTCATTGTGATTATTTGAATCAGCAGAAGGCCTAGTGAGGCTCAATGATTCTTGGCTTCTAACGCACCTCAGGTGTAAGTTCCAGGAGATTGACTAAGTCCTGGTTTAATCAATTTCCCCCGCATGTTGAGAAGTAACTTGTCAACACATCCCAGTGTGCAAATGGCCTTCCATGGTATTCCAGATAACATGAATTGAGCATATACTACCAGCCGGAAAGTGTGTCAGGTACTTTACGAGCATTAGATTGTGTAATCTTCATAAATGCACCATAAGGGGCTACAAAGTTACCATTATTTTATACAGCAGAAAACCCACATGAGGGGATTGAGGGCTGCTTCTGTTCAAATTGCTATTAAGTACCGGAGCTAGACTTAAACTTAACTTGTTTGATTACAAAACCCTTGTGTTAAAATACACACTTTGGGGTTAACAAGGTGCATATCCATCCACACTCGCACCCAGCAATCATTCATCTATATTTCAATTATGTGTGCTAGAAACCGTGAAATCCCTTATATTTTCCCCCAGTTTGTTATAGTTCTATCGCTTTTGACAACCGTTTTACCGTTGTTGTAGTTTTTCTTTTTTTTTCTTTTTTTTTTTTTTTTTTTTTTTGATACAGGGTCTCATTCTGTCCCTTAGGCCAGAGTGCGGTGGTGGTATCTCAGGTTACTGCCGCCTTGACCCCCACTGGCCTCGGGTGATCCTCTGCCATCAGCCTCCAGAGTAGCTGGGACTACAGGCACACACCCCACGTCTGGCTAATTTTTGTATTTTTTGTAGAGATGTATTTCTTGTTTCACCCTGTTGCCTGGGCTGGTTGCAAACTCCTGGGCTTGAGCAGGCTTCCTAGTTCTGCCCTCCAAAGTGCTGCTGTTATAGGTATGTGCCACTGCACCTGGTTCAATCTGTTAAGCTTAGTAGCAAAAATCTCTCAGTGCCTCAGAACGTCTTTCCTTACAGATTATTTTTTTCCAGAATACAAAACTTCCCTTCTTATAAATTGGTGTTTCAAGGGGCGTATCATAGTCTCTTGCATTTGTAAAAACTTACATTTATAGCACACATACTTCAGGTACAAGTCTGTAGTCAGCAGATCAGTGCTACAGTGTTTATCTTTTCTAGATAAGTGACATGAGGTCAAGCTGATTTTAGCTTCCCCCTACAGATGCCTCCTGGAAATTTCTACTGCAAGCTAATTACTTCCTTGTTCTTCTTCCCACTCTGTACTGTTCTTAATGCCACCCTCTATAAAATCTTCTAGGTGTCAGTGCTCATGCTCACTGGTCCAGTCTAAGGCAAGTCCAGCTTACTCCACCAGACACTCGGGGTCCCTTGAGCTGAATGTGCATTACTTTCAGATCACGAGAACGTGTGTTTGTGATTTTATGTTAGAGATTTTGTAGTTTTCTTATGAAAGTATATTGGATTCTACAAGAAATATCATAGTTATGTAATTTGTTTATTTCAGAAACTGCATCTCTTCACTAGTATACCCAAAACAGTGCCAAGCTTGCTGGCATCTTCCTCTACAATGTCAGGTTTCAATCAGAAAGCAAAACGAAAGAAGAATTCACTTCAGCATAGACTAGCATGACCTCTGGCATTCCCATGATATTCAGTTAACTAGGTCACCCACCACGAATTTCTGCTGGTTAGTTAAGCACCTAAACATATAGTTCACCAGTAGTGGGTTGCTGCCTTGAAATGTCATCCATGAAAGTCCAGGCAGTTTTCATGAACCATGTTTTTCATCAGGACCTATGGGGAAAAAGGGAAAACAAAAACAAACAAACAAACAAAATGCAGTTACCTGAAGTAGCACTTCCTGGTTGGGTTGTCATGCGTGCTTCCCTCCCTGATGACACCTTGGCAATGCAAAGGAAGGAAGCTCAAAAGCAGCACCAGAGGCAGTGACACCCCCTTTTCTCGTCAAAAATGGTTCAGAAACCAAGTTTGGCCCAAGAACATGTTGCCATTCAGAGTAAACAGACCTTTAGAGTTTTCTCCTGAGAAGAACCCAGTCATTTCCAATTCATGTTTCCAATAAATTGCAGGCTCATTTGCTCTGTTTCTCTCAATGCCCCAAACTGGCTTTGATGCTCTCTAAGGAGTTAACGGTTTAAGTTAATTGTAATGTATAATGTTCACTGTGTGATACTTTTCAACTCTTCATGTCTTGCCACCAAAATATTATCTGCCACCAGGATAATCTGCCAGGTGTTGCTGTGACATTATTTTCTCATACGTTGGGAACACTACTCATTAAAACTTGTTTTGGGAGCTTGTAGCAGTATTGCTTTCTGGGATGCAGTTACTTATATACAATTTCTGTGCACTCCACTGGCCTTGTGGTGGACAAAGGAGCACACTTGAAAATACATTGCGGCATAACTTGATTTCAGTTCTTTCTCCTGCCACCACTCATCTTGTTAAGGTATTTTCCCAATTTGCTCCTAATCCTTCAGGACTGATCATCCTTGTAAAGGAAAACACTCCTGTGAGCCAGAAGGAAAAACATACGCTCCTCTAAGGATTCACTTAGCTTTTTCATGGCAACATGAGTGAAGTGAGACATGATTTAACTGGGCAGGGGATTTCAATGTCACAAGCCACCCTCATCCACCCCGGGAATGGGAACAGCCTCCTCAGCAAGGAGGCTGTCCTGGCTTCCTGTGGCTGCTGTAACTCAGTACCAGAAATGGAGTGGCTTTGGACAGCAGAAATTTATTATCTCACTTCTGAAGGCCACTGTCTGAAATCAACGTGTCAGTGGGGTCATGCTCCCTATGCATGCACCAAAACCAGGATTTGTGTGGCCTCTCTCCCAGCTCCTGGAAGTTTCTTGGTTTGTGGCAATGTAACTCCAGTCTTCATGTGGCATTTTTCTTCTTGTGTGCATCTCTAAACCTTCCCTTTCTCTAAATACACCAGTGGTTAGATTGGAGGCCCACCCTATTGCAATATAAACTCAATAACCACGTCTACCATAACTCTCTTTCCAAATGAGGTCACATTGGGAGGTACTGTCACTTAGGAATTCAGCAACAACAACAACAAAAATTGAGAGTACACACTTCAGCCCATAAGCGAGCAGGCCTTCAAAAATTCTTTTTTCAATCTTACATTGAAGTAAGATTGCATTCCATGTTGTGAATTCCCTCATCACATGACAGACAGTCAGACAGTCCCACCTTCTGTTCACTTTAGCCATTTCAGCAGAGGAAAATGGACACTCCCAGGTCTGACAGAAACTGTGTTCTGTTGTTGGCACACACAACTGCTTACAGCTGGGGCTGAGCATCATCTCCAGCTACTCCCAGGACCCGCTTCCCTGTAAGCTCCATGCACTGGAAAGAGGCCTCTTGTAGCCATCACCAGTGTCATTTCAGCTATCTCTACTGCTTACATGGTGCTACTTCGCAAAACGTCCAGCTTTCTCAGCTTCCTGCTAGACGTTGAGGCCAGCTGTGAATGGCACCTTTCCTTCACAGGGTATATATCTGTACACACATTTTGTTCATTAATGACTGTTTCTGTTCTTTGAGATTTAGATATCAAATTTAAAAATAGAATGTAATGGGAAATCAGATCTCTTGTATTTCTCTTGAAAACAACCACGAATGAAAAGCAAACTTTTTGCCCCTCACCAAGAAAGTATCTATACAATTTACAGAATGGAACGTTGTCATTCATCATGCCATGTGAAAATGTTAATCTATTGTTTCTCACACTGTCATCTGGGACAACAATCATGATCTGAACGAGTTCGTAGCTCATGCTGCTCTCGACCTCCTAGATGAGAACATGTGGCTGTTGAACAACATCTACTTGAAAACTGGGGACAACTTCAATGAGAAGTTTGGGTCAGCATTCAATGCTGCAGACCACATTGCTACCTTTTATTAAAGAAAACTAGCTAAAGTGTGGGTTCACAAACTAGAAGAACGTAGAACACCGATGCAATGCTCTGAGTCTGTAGACTTCGTGGTCAGGTACAAATGTAAAAGTTTTCATTTATGGGGCTACATTTCTTTTATGGGGGAGGGGACATATTGTAAAACAGCTAATTAAAAAACTAAGTTTCATACACACAAAGAAGGTTATGTGAATCACATCATGGGTTATTTTACTTCATTTTATAGTTATTTTCTCACTTTAAAAGTTTATGTTCTCTTTGTGATAAAAGTAAGCTAACTTTAAACCCAGTTTTGTATTCAATTCTTCCATCATGAATATACTACAGGTTTCAAAACTAATTTGAAGATTATTGCATCGAGGAACTGATTTCTTTCTGTTTTTTATATTTATGAGACATTATGCCCTAATTATGTTACATATGAGATTTATTATGCTTCTTGACGTAAGGCAAGAAGATGGAAAAAAGCCCTACTTTACTGGTGTTTATGATTTACATATAAAGGTGTGGTATTTCTTATAATTTTTTACATCTGTTAATTAAAAAATGAATTTGACTTTTATCAGGAAACTGGCCTACCGAAGTAAGTTTCTTCGGCTGCACAGTTTACCTTTCAGACAAACTTTTCCACCTCAGAGGTATCTCCGGCAACTCTTATGGCAAGCAAGTCTTCACAGTCAGGTGAATAGGCATTTAGGAACACAACTCATGGTGGTTATTTTTGAATGATTGTGAAGATAGATTGTTTTCATTCTTCCCCTTTTGGTGTTCATTGTTGACGTTAGTAGGGAGCCCTAAAGAGACCAAATGAGCAGGCTATATGAGGGAAATCTACTTAATAATTGAATCTAAAATGTTTCCATCTTCTTTACAAATAAGTTAATGTGCTGTTAATAAAGATCATACACTGGCAGGCATCGATTTTTCTATGATCAAATAGGCACCCAGGAAGAAGGGTGCCACTCCTTTTGTTTGCTTGTTTTTGAGATGGAGTCTCATTCTGTCGCACAGGCTGGAGCTCAATGGTGCGATCTTGGCTCACTGCAGCCATTGCCTCCCAGTTTCAAGTGACTCTCCTGCCTCAGTCTCCTGAGTTGCTGGAACTACAGGTGCCCCACAGCGTTCCTGGTTAATTTTTGTATTTTTAGTAGAGAGGTAGTTTTGTAATTTTGTTTGTATTTTTATTAGAGATGCAAGCCTACCACCTCTACTACATGTCAGTCAGGCTTGTCTGGAACTCCTGACCTCAAGTGATTCACCTGCCTCAGCCTCCCAAAATTCTGGAATTACAGGCATGACGTCTAGACCAGATAGGTTGATCTTAATGTAACAACCCAAAAATAAATGTCATAGTCTAGATTTGCTAGACAGATTCAAAACAGTAATATTCTGCAGCTGGGAATAAAATTTGATAGCATGTACATTCACATTAACTTGTTTATACATTCAGAGATGCTATAAAAATGTATAGCAGCATACACAGCAGCACTCAAGAAGCCAAAAGACACACTCGTGCAGTGCTTAGTGTCACATATCTGCTTCTGAAAGTGGCTAGAATAGTGATCCTGCTACATTGTGAGAATCTGGATCCATGTTTGTAAAATAGGAGGCTTTGAGCCGTTGCAGGCCACGGCGAAGTGTGCTGCATCTGTCGTTTTATGTTCTTATATTTACTTTCCCTCAGACAGTAAAATGTTGATACTCATACCTGTGAAATGCTGTAAGGCAATTTTTAGGATTGTAGCCAAAGAAAATGTTGGATTACTTTAACATTTGTACTCAGGCTTTTAGATGCTTCAAAGGCCCCACTTAAGATAGCGAAAAAATTAAGCAGACCATGAATACGCACTGATGCCAACACAGGTACTTTGGTTATGGCAGTTGCATTATTTGTATTATATATTGGAATTCCAAGTAACACTTGTTTTGTAGGTGAAGAAAATGTGGAGGAGGTGGCAGAAGTTTTTTAGGTATTTGGAATGTGCCTGGGTATGGTGGCTCATGCCTGTGATTTCAGCACTCTGAGAGGCTGACACAATGAAACAGAAAAAGGGATGACAATGATTTCCTTTTTCGTATGATAAGATCTTATGGTCAGTTCATTAATATTCATTGAAAAGCAGGTAATACCACCTGTGTTATTGATGAGAACTTGAATAATTTAGTACCAATCTGAATTCCCTGTCAGCAAGTAATTCTAAGCTTTTTCTTGTGTCCTCGTGTTAAATTGCTAACACCATTTTTACTTCATTTGTTTTAGTTTTTCAGTAAATATGTTTGTTCAAGCTTGTGGTAGTTCAGTATCCCTTTAGGCTTGTTTGTTTTGTAATGGAGTCTCGCTCTGTTACCCAGGCTGAAGTACAGTGACATGACCTCAGCTCACTGCAACCTCTGCCTCTCAAGTAAAAGCGGTTATCCTGCCTCAGCCTCCCAAATAACTGAAAATATGGGTGCCTGCCACCAAGCCTGGCTAACTTTTGTATTTATAGTAGAGACAAGGTTTAACCATATTGTCTGGGCTGGTCTTGAACTCCTGGCCTCGTGATCTGCCAGTCTTGGCCTCCCAAACCACTGGGATTACAGGCGTGAGACACTGCATTCGCCATATGTATATGTGTGTGTGTGTGTGTTTGTGTATATATATGTAGATATATAGAGATACATATACACATATATAAATGTCTGCCCCATATAGATATACAGAATATTATATATGTATGTATATATGTGTACATGTATATGTACATGTATATGTATATGTATATGTATATGTATATGTATATGTATATGTATAGATGAGATGGCTTCTCACTCTGTTGCCCAGGCGTGATCTCAGCTCACTTTAACCTGCACCTCTGGGGACCAAGCAATTCTCTGCCTCAGCCTCCCAAGTAGCTGGGGTTACAGGCACCCACCACCACGCCTGGCTAACTTTTGTATTTTTAGTAGAGACGCAGTTTCACCATATTGGCCAGGCTGTTCTGCAACTCATATCCTCATGATCCACTCTATTTGGCCTCCCAAAGTGCAGCAATTACTGGCATGAGCCACCATGCACAGCCCTTGGCCTAATATTTAAAGTGCTGCCCACCACAACTGCTTTTGTCCTATTTTCTCTATTGGGAGTCTGCAAATTGAGATAACATACGGCACTCAGATTGACTCAAACTAAATGCCAGAGCTTTAGGAGCAGAGAAAGCTGCATACTCATCTAGAAATCTGGGAGTAATTTCAGCAAACATGCATTTTTTTAAATATGGTTGGTTCTGACCTCTGTGACCATATAATTCAGAGGGCTGTGATGCAAGTCAGCCAAAAGCAGTAGGGTGACCGACAGCGGGAAGTCATAGCTCAGCTGCACAATGGTGGTACCCTGAAAATAATCTTTGCTGTAGGCTGATGAAGCTGAGGTAGAGACTAGTAATACACTTCCTCTGTGTATGTAACTAAAGTTAAATGCCATTGTGTGTGTGTGTGGTGTGTGTGTGTGTGTGTGTGTCTGGTCTTTGAAGGAGCTGGAAGGGAAGTGGAGCATTGATTGGGACTTCCGAGGTGGGTTGCAGAGGAAAACATTACAGGTGTGAAGGTGTGAAGAAGGGCATGGGGCACGTAGGTAGAACTGAGAGCTGATAGATAGGAGATGATTGTGAAGAAAGCTAAGCTGGCAAATCTTGGATCTGGCAGGTGATAGCCCTTGAAGATTCTTTAACACAAGAGGAATAAGGTGAGACCAGTCTTGTAACTGGGCTCCCCCAAACACATGTTTGTTAACACTGAGTTGGTTACCAGCTCTTGTGCTCGAAAAGTGATCTAGATAAAATGCACATATTGACTGCTGTCCTCTTGTTATAGGTGGAAACTTCCTAGAATACTTCCTTTGGCATGGACATAGATACTCTCATTTTCTGTTCTGCCCATGCTCTACCTGTGCTCTTTTCAGTCACTTCAACACTCCCTGTCTGTCAGTCCAGAGTTCCAGAAACCACTGACTGTCCAGACACCCTCTTTCCATGGGTTCCACACTGGTGCATTTTTCTACTTCACACTTTATTACTCTACGAGACATGGATACTCTGAGACAACTTACAAGGTGTTGTCATAATATGAAAGTGAAAACTTAAGTTGGTACAGAAAGGTAAAAAGGTATTTCCTAAGCCAAGAAACACTTGGAATGTTTTAACTTCAATGAGAAATCTTTCCCTAAGGATGAAAAGTAACGCAAATATTTAGTCCCTTAATGGAACTGTAATTTTTCATCCTCTGCACAGCAGGTTGTAATTGTTACATTAGTAATCAAAAGCACATATGTGTGATCTCAAAGTTCAGTAGTTAGCCTTAAAGAAAAAAAAAAAAAAGAAAGAAAGAAAGAAAGAAAAAACTTGAACTCTCTCAAGAGAAAAGCTTTCCATTCACAGCTTGAACCTCACTGGATATATGACAGACTGTATGGAGCAACCTCTGTACCACCGGGCCCCACGCTTTCTTCAAACTATGGAGCATGATCTATGGTTCTTTTGTCTAGCAAGGCTCTGCAGCATCTTCTCACCACTCCAGCTGCACACTCACCTCCTGGTTTGTTCTTCAACCATCTTCTATTGTATTTTCCATAAAATGTTTTCAGATGGCAAAATCGACCCTTATGTTTGGATATTAGACTTTCAAAAACTTAACTTAGGGCCATGAAGAGAAGTGTTTCTAGGTAATTTTTTAAAAAGCCTCTCCCGATATGACAGCCAGCTCCCCTCACCCAGCATATTCTTTGGTATTCCCATCATTCCTCAGTTGAGGGTCTCATTCACACTCAGCCTAGGCTTCAGCCAGCCTCTGTAGAATCAGAGAGTCAACAACCGCACAGCATATGAACTTCATCTCTGAAAGACCACAGTTTGCTTCAACAAGTCTGATCATTGGAGATAGTCTTTTTCAAACAACCACAACAAAAATCCTTGAGATAAATAAGTAAAGAGTCTTCAGTGATAGAGAAGACACTAGGTAAATTCATGGCTAAATAAAGTTGTCTTTATTTACCCTCTGACAGAGTACAATTCTTAGTATTTTCTCTGAGAGCCATAATGTTAGCTTGTGTCTTGTGTTAGAAAGGAATGGCTTAACTTCAACTAGGAGGCTTTCCCCAAGGTTAAAGAAGGTAACACAAATATTAACTAGTCCATTAGTGGAAATGTAATTTTGTATCCTCCACACAGCAAGTTGTAATTGTTACGTCAGTTATCAAATGCGTATTTGGCTGTTCTCCAAGTTCAGTAGTTAGCCTTTTTCTTAAAACTGAACTCTGTCTGTGGAAATGATTTCCATTCACGGACAGCCCGAATTTATCTGGATGCATGACAGGCTGTGTGCAGCAACTCTCATACCACTGGGGGCCTGCCCTTCTCCTGCGGCTCTGGAACATGACCTAGGGGGGTAGAGGTGCATTCAGGGCACACAAATGATGAGTAATTACCAGTGAGAGTAATTCTAATGAAACGTAGGATAAAAATAGGTAAGTTTAAATCATTTTGAGGAGAATGAAGCAGTAAGCTAAGTAACAATGCATTGCAGGTACTTTACATTTTAGTCTTCAATATCTAACATTTTTGCTTCAGGAAATTATTTCCTTGAACCAAGAATGCAATGTTAATTGAATAAAGACTTGTATGTATAAAAAGTAGTACTCCATTTCTCCAGGAAATAAATTCAGGTATAACTTCTAGTGTAGTCAAGTTTCTTATTTTAATTACAATTAGTCTTAGTTATCTCATTTCTTAGTTCTGTCACCGACATATGTAAGTCAAAGAATCGTTTTAAGTCAACCGTTAACCATTTGTAAATGTAAAGTGCCATTACTGATAAAACATTGTTCTTCCATGAGTTGATGTGTCCCTTCTCTCACCAACTAGTAAAGCAGGACAATACACTCGTAGAATTTTATTTGTAGATGATACCAACTAGTAAAGCAGGACAATACACTCATCGAATTTTATTTGTAGATGATACACTGCTGCAAACTGTAATTCTTTTCTTATCCTCATGTTGATTTTGTGTATACCTGTGAGTTGATTAGAACGCATCAACAACTTCTAACAATCCTCAGCAAAATGAGCTAGTCCTGGGCTAGCTCATGAAGATTGAGCTACCAAGCTACCAAGCTACCAAGCTCATGAAGATTGGGCTAGGTCAATGAAGACTGACCATGTCTGTGTGCCTCAACTGATCCAACATATCCTGGTTCATAGGAACTCTTCAAACCGCTTCCTCAAAGGCTGGTGCCACCCTTGTGGCATCTTTTACACTTGTTTCAAAGTAAAAATATTTGTCGTCATCCCTGCGCAAACCTGGGCTTCTTCTGCAGACACCTGCTGTTCGCTTATGTCTAGTCTTGCTACCCAGAATCACAAAAGGAAAGCTCTTGAGTTCTTCCACATTTGCGTAATATATGAATTATTTCTTCCGGTTACTAAAATTCTGGAAGCTTTGTGAATCGTCGATAACAAAAGTAAGCAGGCAGCCGACAGAATCTCTGTAAAATGACATCCTCAGGTTTCAGAATCACTCCTGACCTGCCATGTCCCAAATCTGCATGGTACCACAATGCTTGTCCACTTCCAAATCATGTTTAAAAATTCCACACCTATTGTCTTAAAGAGCTGGATATCAAACTTTTTAGTTACATACCTGTTCATAAGTGAACTCCTCCTAACGCCACCATCTCCAAGGAGAATTACTTTAAAAAGTGATGAATTTCCTGCCATTGTTAATCTCAAGAGCTTCAAAAACTCTGTAAAACATAAAGACACCATTCCCTTACTGTTGCGTAGTAAGCCCCACCACAGTTGGTTAAAGATGTTTAAAAGATCAGCGTGTGCCTGTTTCTGAAGTGGCAATATTTATACTTTAAGGAGCACGTCCATGACCAATGTAAGGGACGTTAGAGTTTAGAGCTGGAAACTTTATAACCATATCCAGGCCAAAAAGAACAGGCTGGTTTGGATCAAACACACCACCACATTTTATAAAAGGCTGGCACAGTCTGGGTAAAGTGGCTCGTGCTTTTAATCCCAACAGTTAGGGAGGCAGAGGTGGGTGGATCACTTGAGGTCAGGAGTTCAAGACCAGCTTGACCAATATGGTGAGAAACCCCACTGTTAGTAAAAATACACAGATACACAGAAGTTAGCTGGTCGTGCTGGGGGGGTGCCTGTAATCTCAGCTACTCAGAAGGCTGAGGCAGAAGAATTGCTTGAACCCAGGAGGCAGAGGTCGCAGTGAGCAGAGATTGCACCACTGAACTCCAGCTAAGTGACAGAGCAACACTCCATCTCAAAAACAAAAACAAACACAACAACAACAACAACAAAACAGATTGTCACAGCTTATCCGAGATTAAACTTTAGATACCACTAGACGGAGAAAGTTTATGGTTTACACAGATTGGAAGCTGCACTCGTATTCCAGAAGCGCATTTTCTGTATATTTACAGATAATTATACTTCTTTGTCAGGAAGGAGGAGGACAGATTTTATTTAGATGGTTAACTTATCTCCACAGGAAAGAGACAAAAGCATCAGCATGCTCCTGTCCAAAAAGCTAGTTCATAATTTATAAATCTGGGTTGTTATATTTATATCTAGAAAACAGAGGGTTCAGGGTTTCTCAATCAGAGAATAGAATTCAATATGCAGGAAAATAGCAGTTTATTGTTGATATGGTCCTGAAGGTTATCTTTTAAATCAAAGAGGAGTGATGATTGGCAAAGACAGGAAGCCCACATACAACCCGTGAGCCCAAATCCACCCCAAGAAAGCACAGCCAGGAAGCTCTTACCCCTATCCAAGTTAATGGAGTTTGTAATTCTAAAAGCCACACATTTAGCATGAGAAAGTTACTAAAAATGCCAGAAATATAGCTGAGATTATGTAATCAAGGATCTCACTGGCTATTCAATAAAACATTCCTTTTCAGTTATGAGGTCAGCAAATTACTATTCACACCAGGAGAGAAAGGATATAAATAAGACCTTCTACCTACGTATTACCAGCACTAACTTCTATTGTTAAGATTATAAGCTCCCAAGCACAAACCTGGAGATCTCTTTTTCTGTTGTTTGTGTTCTTTAGAAAGTTAAGAGTGTTTGGGTTGTTTGATCTGTGTTGCTCATGTACAAAGAAGGTCTAAGTTTATGAAAGTCAGAGTTGACTTACCATAATGACAAGTGGAAGCCAGAGTTTATACAGGCAGGGGCCATGGTCATATCTGGGCCAAGTAGTCAGTGATTATGTAGCAAAAACTAAATTTTGACCTCTAATTTGTGTAGTAAACATACAACTCTTGGGCTGAAAAACTGTTGCTACACATATATGAGCTCTGGCTGTAGATCTGTATGCTCTTCTGTGATTTTTTAAGTTGACATGGGTGTAAGATCATTGATGCGTAAAGTCTGTGTCCTACCATCTTGACTATAAATGAGTTTGCACTGTCCCCAAAGAGCAAGATGAATGAGCTTGGGCTTTTCATATTTTGATTGATTTTTGGAATTCTGTGTTTGTGTTTGCGGTTTTCCAGTGTGGCTGATTATACTTTTTCCATAGCGAGTACCATTTGTGTTTTCTGAACCCTTCATTCTCATTCCTAAATATGAATTCTTTGGTTCTGTTAAGTCGCAGCCTGACGAAAGTGTTCTTATTTGTGATGAAAATGACTGGTAGGTACAAACACCACACTTTCTCTTCCATGCATATACTGTTTATCCATGTGATTTATATCCCCTAGCCTATCTACATTGAATACAGTGTGTAAAGTTAGCTGCAAGTATTCCACTTTACATTGCATACACACGTAAGTACACACACACAGATCTGTATATATAAATATGATACAGGAACACTGACCTACTTTGATTTGTGTATTGACATGAATTTTCAGACTGGGTGACAAAGTGGGACCCTGCCTCAAAACAAGTATATGTTGGAGAGGGATCAATGTCTCAAAGGCTTTCATCTAACTGAGAGGAAAAAAAAAAGGCAGTGTTCATACAAATTTAACTTTAGCATCTCAGTTAAAAAAAACTAGAATTCAGAAGATAGCTCCTAACCCTTCTTACTCATACGCAAGAATTTTAACAATTCAGGAGTGTGTGTGTGTGTGTGTGTGAGAAAGAGAGAGAGACAGAGAGAGAGAGAGAGAGAGTGTGTGTGTGTTCATTCACAATCAAGAAGCTCACATTAGTGAGCATGTAGTATTAACCCGAACTTATCAGCAAGTTCTAGATCTAGGTCAGGGAAAGAAAAAGTTCAGTTTGTATACAGCCACTAAGCTTGTGTTGATTTTCAGTGACAGTCAAAGACAGCAGGTATAAAGGTAAAAAGAGTGTGTTTCTGTTCAAGTATATTTCAATGTTAATTTAAGAGGGACATACAGTTTTATAATCCAACACGTGGCCAATGTTTCTGTAACATATGGGTATACTTTATATGCCAAATAAACAAGACATGAGACTATTCTTGCAGAAAGTGGAATATTCTGCCTAACTGTATACAATTGAGAAACTTCGATTTATATCAAAGTTAGAGCAAAGCTAGGTTTGATTTACCCGAAACTATGCATCCCTGTTAAAGAAGAATAATCATAATCATAATCATAATAAAAACAAGCAATCAGGATTTATGCAACATGAAGGCTTATGGTAATACCCATGCATGTGTAGCACAGAATTTTTATAATGAAGAAGAACACATCTGTGTCCAATAACTAAGAAGAAGGCCTATATTGATATAAATATAAGCTTTTATCCATTTATAGAGAAGTCAGGAGTGTTACAGAAGAGACTCCATTATCTTTGGAAAATGAGTACAGAACACTTTATTTTTCAGGAAGACATTCTAAAATTGAACCAGTTTCCATCAAGATTAGTGGAGAGCAAACAGAAAACCTAAGAACAAGAGAAGATATTCCCCAGCTGCACCAACAAAGTCTAAAATTCAGCATCTACAGGAAGCTTTAACACATCAACAAGCAAATAACAAATAACTATTAAAAGTACTCAAAGACCTGAACAGACATTTCTCTAAACAAGACATATAAGTGGCCAGTAAATATGTGATACAATTTTCATCATCATTAATTTTTTCATGAATGCAAATCAAAACCGCTATAAGATACCATCTCACACTAGTCAGAATGGCTGTTAAGAGTCAAAAATTTAAAAAAAAAATGGCAGGTGCTAATGAAGCTACAGAGAATAGAAAATGCTTCTCCATTGCTAATGAGAATGCAGAAGAGTTCAGCCACTTTAAAAAGCAGGCTGAGGACTTCTCCAGTAACCTAAAATGAAGCTAACCTTCCACACAGAAATTCTATCACTGGTAGGTGTCCGGAAATGAAAAAAATACATCATCCCAACAAAAAGACACATGCTTGCATATCTCGAATGCAACACTACACAAATTTGCAAAAACGTGGGAGTTAACCTAGGTTAACTAGAAAACTAGTATACAGTGCATCAGTGGTAGATGCGATTAAAAAAAAATGTACCTATGATGAAGGAATACTATGCAGCAATAAAACAGAAAGAAATGATGATGACATTTACAGCAGCAGGATGTAGACAGAGGCCATATTTATTGCAGGAACAGAAAAAAAATACCACATGTTCTCACTTATAAGCAGAAGATGAGTATTGAAAACACGTGCACATAAATATGGAAGCAGCAGACACTGTGGAAATAAAGAGAATAAAAAATTGAAGTGAGCTAAAAAGTTCCCTTTTGGATACCATGCTCACTAGCTGGGTGATGAGATTCACACTGTGTAAGCCACTGTCATGCAATATTTGCATGTAACAAACAAGGACACGTGATAGTGGTATTAAAAATAAAATACTAATTTGAAGAAGAAACAAAAAAGATGAGTGTAGATACGCGCCATTAAAATGTAAGTTAAAATGGGCTGGAAAATTTTTATATGAAATGCCCACCCGTACCCAAGAAAAAGACTGGTTTGACATAGTGAGCACAGTGTTTCTATGATCAAGAAAAGGAGATTTTGTGTGTGTGTGTGTGTGTGTGTGTGTGTGTGTGTGTGTGTATTTTTGCCTGTATGTGCGTGGTGTTACTTTTGTTTGCATATATTTTCAAATATGTGTACATATATACATGATTAAATGTGTATATATATAATTCAAACAAGAAAAATAAAAATTGGTACAGCTCAGAAATTTATTTCTATCTAAGGTTAGAAGTCATCCCATAGTAATACAGCCAAGAAACCCATCAAGATATCTAAACTTATTTACTCAAAAAGATTACCTTATAAACTAAACTTCTAAACACTACTGTAGCTGAATAAATACATCCATGGGCAAAGAGGGAGAAATTGGGAGTTTTCAAACCAGGCCATAACGCATACATACCCAGAAAAGAAAATTAGCACAGATCGTGCAGCTGAGAGTTTGCATTTTAAACTCAAGAACAAAAAAAGTAATAATGTGTATTGTCAGCTCATTTCTATATTCAACAATATATGCGCTCACATTGGCAGGAAACACAATGTAAAGATATGAGGAAAAATAAGGCTTGGAAGTCTCCAGGTCCATTAAATTCTAGGTGAGAATGACAACAAGGTTGATCACATAAATTTTCTTACACTGAAAGAGAACATATTTTATAAATCCTAGATGCTTGCATTTCACTAAAAAGCGGAAGGTGAAGTTTATACCTGCAGGTTTAAAGGTATAAAAAATACCTAGGTAGTATACTGCCACCACATTTGTATCCATGGACAATAGAGGTGGGCTGACAATAAGAATATGCATTAGTCTTCAGGAAAACGGCACAACATATGCACTCCTCACAAATACGTTCACACTAAGTATGCTTTAAGGTTTATACAACTTGAAATTGTATATACATATGTAAGAAACAGTGGAGAAAAATGTATAAAGCCTAAAAGGTCATTACAGTATTACAATAATAATAATACATATGAGATTAATGCAGTAACCAAATCTCCTTCCGCATTCAAGGGAGACATTGTGCAATATTTACCCAGCTAGGAATGTCATAACTTTGTCTAATAATAATGGCTCTTGGGCTGTATTCTCTCAGAAAACTATATTCATAACCAAAGATTGAGGAGCACAGATATTACACAACTAGAAAACTTCCATCCATCATAAGAAAACAACAGTATCGAGATTTATAAATTGATAAATCCATGTATAAGATTTCAACAGGAAGTAAAAGTTTGAGGAGAGGCAAGGAGTAGGAACAGGAAATGGAAAACTTCAGCAATCAGCTCCCACTCATAGAAGAATCAATACGAACAAATATCCACACTTGAAAATACGTGCTCATACATAAGACTGAAACCAGGTGGCTGATAGCAGTAGTGGGTAGTAACACAATAATGAGAAAAGACATCATTTAAAAGAGCAGTAATGGGAGTTTTATACTGGTCGCATCATCCTTCCAATAACCTGTTAGCAAAGTGCAGAGAGAGAAAATGGCTGCTTGTAGCAGAGGAAAATGATGACCAAACTTTCCTTAAACACCAGCATTGGCATACCACAGAGCACTGAGAAGGCTTTCAGGGACCAGGCCTCCAGCCTGGCACATCTACTGAAAGATGCCAGACACACCCTGGCATAATAATGATGAAACAAACAAAAACCTGGGAGCTAAAATATATTTTACAAATATTAAAATGAAAAAGAGCATCAATGCCAAATCTGACCCATCCAGCACAAAAGAAGACACTGGAAACTAAAAGATAAGTTACTTCAAAATGTAAAGTCTCAGGAGAAAGCTGTAGTCAAAAAAGAAAAAAGAGAGCTTGTGGGATTTATGAAACAGCATGAAGACAATAATATTACTCATCATAAGAATAACAAAAGAAGAAAAATATATAAACGTACAAATAACATGTTTTAAATGACAGCAGAGTGTTTTCCCAACTGGCATAAAAATGTAACATTTAGGCACACAAAGTTCAGACTTTTCCAATCATATTGGTTTGTACAAAACGACAGTAAAATATTTTGTAGTGAAGCTTCCAAAAGTTTTTAAAAAACAAAAAACAAAAAAGAGCCAGTCCTGAAAGCAGACACACACACACACACACACACACACACACACACACACACACACACAGAAACAAACAACAACAAAAAAGGATAAAACCACCTACAAGGGAGTCCCCAACAGCTAGCACCTTTGTCATTAGAGACACTGCAATTAAGGCGTGAGTGAGATACCATTTACATATTAATAATAATATGAAGGAAAAAAATCCTGCCTACTAAGAGTAATGCACCCAGGAAACCTTTTCTCCAAAATAAAGGAAAGATGAAGTTTTCCAAATAAGCAAAATCTGAGGATGTGTATTGCCATAAGACCTATCAGGTAAGCCATGATAAGAGAGGACGTCATGCTGGAAGAGAAAAACACTAATTAGCACACGAAAAGGTATAAAAGGATAAAGCTCACTGGTAAAGGCACTCAGTAAAATAAAGAACATTTTGATATTGTGATGGAGGTGTGTTAGTAACGTGTATCTTTAGTATGAAGGTGAAGAGATAAAATGATTGCAAATAATAATGACTGCATTAATTTGACAAGGGAAACAAATTACAAAATTATACATTTAAAAATAAATACATGAATAAATATATCTGCATAAATGTGTGTATATGTTATATATAGTATGCATGCATATATAATATATAATAAGTAATATGGAATATATAATACACACTATATAATGTATATGTATATACACATACATTTTTCCTTGCTTAAATATATTATATATTATGTATATGTTATATTTAATACAGTATATATTATGTAAATGTTATGTTACATATGTTCTATCTCATACAGTATATATTATATACAATATTATATATTATATGTTATCTATTATATTTACAAATATATACTATGTTTAACCTATATACACACATTCATAACTATATCTTTATTTTATTGATGTATTATATGTTATATATATTACTCATACACATATATGTCATATATAATATAGTACATATACATGCATATATAATATATAAAATTATGGTATGTGTGTACATATACTATATAATATATATTCACAGATACATACTGTAATTATTATACACACAGACCAAACACAAGTATTTTATATATGTGTGTGTGTGTGTGTGTGTGTGTAGATAGGTACATATATATAGAGAGAGAGAGAAAGAGAGAGAGCGAGAGAGAGAGTTGAGAATTGATCCAGTGCATAAGGTTCAGAATGGTGTATGCAATCAATTTCAATGATGTTGTCATCAACTTACAGCCACCACATGGTGCCTCAAACATTTTTACATGAGCTTCGACCACACAGAAAACATAAAAGGTTCAGCGAACACCACTACAGCAAAACATCAAACACATACTTGCATATTGTAAAGTCTGTTTTGTCAGAAACTAGGAATGCAACTTCTTTTTATTTATTTGCTTAAAACTAGTGACAGAGTTAAACAACCTACAGAAGGGGAGACCAATTTGCAAACTACGCATCTGACTAACTTCTAATATTCAATGTCTATGAAGAACTTATAAAAGTGTACAAAAACTAACAGACAAATGAACAACCTCATTAATAGGTGGACAAAGGACACGAACAGACACTTCTGAAAAGAAGTCATACATGTGGCCCAGAAACCTGAAAACATAGTTCAACGTAATGGATCATCAAAGAAATGTCCATGAAAAGCACAGTGAGGTACCATTCACACCAGTCCAAATGGCTAGTATTAAAAAGTCAAAAAAGACAGATGCTGGTGAGTCTATGGGGAACAAAAGAAACGATTTTATACTGTTGGTAGGAGTGCACACTAGCACAACCTTTGTGAACGAGAGTGTGGCGAGTCCACAGAGACCTAGACACAGAAATGCCATTCAACCCAGCAATTCGATTCCTGAATATGTCTGGGAAAGAACAGCAAGCGTTCCATTATAAAGACACCTGCACGTGTATGCTCAGTACAGCACTATTCACAAGGGCAAAGACCTAGAATCAATCTAAATGTCCATTTAGATTGGCATGATGGCCTGGATAAAGAAAATGTGTTACGTATATGCCATGGAACACTCTGCAGCCATCACAAAGAATCAGATTATGTCCTTTTTAGGAACATGGTTGGAGCAAAAGGCCATTATACATGGCAAACTAACACAACAGAAGAAAAGGTAATACCTCATGTTCTCACTTATAAATGGAAGCAAACTCCCAAGAAGACCTGGACACATAAAAGGGAAGAGCACACACTGAGTTCTACACACTGAGAGGGTGGAGGATGAAAGGAAAGAGAAAAACAGGAAGGGTACCTAATCGTTACTAGGTTTATAACCTGCAGGATGAAACAGTGTGTAATGACAAACCCCCATGACACACCTTGATCTATGTAACAAACTCGCACATCCCAGACATTTACCCCTGAACTTAATAAGCATTAAGTGTATTGAGTTAATGTCTGTCTGTATTCCAACTCAACTGACGTTGCCTCGAGATATTTACTTCGCCTATAAAAACAAAAAGAGGCTGAAAGTAAAGCGGCAGAAGACATTTGTGCAAACATAGACCAGCAAAGGCAGGTGTAGCTGTATTTAGAGAAGACAAAATAGACTTCGGGTGAAAAACAGCAACCGGAGACAAAGAGGGACATTGTAGAATGAAAAAAGAGTCAACATATCAAGATAATATGACTATTGTAAATACGTATGCACCAAATATTGAAACATGTCAATAAATAGAGCAAACATTGATAGATCTCAAGGGAGAAATCCACCACAATTCAGTATTAAGTGGGGGATTTCAACACCCCATCATCAGCGAAACACAAATGAAGCCGGCAAATCATCCCAGTGAAACTACTCTTCAGCCCAAACGAACCTAGCAGTCATTTACAGAATATTGCATCAATCAGTTGTAGAAGCCCCGCATTTGCTCAACTGCACGTAGCATATTCCTTAAAATAAATTCTATTCCAACACCAGAAGGCAAGTCTAAGCACATCTTAAAATAGAAATCGTAAGAAATATGTTTCCTCAACACAATCACAACTACATAAAAATTAAACAAACAATCAATGGATCAGTGAAACAGTAACATGAAATATTTTAATAAATAAACACCTATATCCATGAAAAGCACCATGTCAAATAAACAACCTAACATTATCCCCAAAGTTAGCAGAAGAAATAGATTAGAACAACAATAAAATAATTCTGTTCTACAGTACAACATATCAAGAAAATTAAGAGTAGGTTTACTGAAAGAAAGGCAAAATCGACACGTGTTTAGGAAGGGTAACTAAGATGAAAGACAGCGTGCTCAAACAACAAATATAAAATAAAAAGTTAACCACAGATACCACAGGAATGCAGACAGTCATAGTGACTAAAATTGACAACGGTTGCAATCGCTACAATTGTTTTCATGTATAAGCAATTGCACACAGAAGATGAATTGGAAAACTCAGAAGAAAGAATATGTTTCTTGGTGTAAACATTTACAAAAATTGAATAATAAAAAAATGGAAAAGCACAAAAGATCATGTATTAGAGAAGCTGGAAATCATCATCCTCATCAGACTAACACAGGTACAGAAAACCAAACACCACATATTCTCGCTCATAAGTGGGAGCTGAAAGATGAGAACACATGAACACAGGGAGGGGAACATCACACACTGGGGACTGTCGGGGGATGGGGTGAAAGGGAAGTGAGAGCATTAGGACAAACACCTAAAGCATGAAGGGTTTAAAACCTACATGACAGGTTCATAGGTGAGACAAACACCATAGCACATGTATGCCTATGTAACCAACCTGCACACTCAGCACATGTATCTCACAACGTGTAGCAAAATTTTAAAAAAATGATAAAATTAAAAATACACCTCAAAATAAAAATACAATAAATTATGTAGTTAATAGTTCTTAAATAAATTTTGGAGTTGCCTTTTGGTATATTTCCAGAAATTGAGAAAGTGAAGAGAAAATAATTTTTGATCATAGGTCACTGTGTAATTTGGAGCATGTAAACCTAAAAATAGTTTACGTAGTTGATGTAGTTACCATAATAAAAGACCCTCCCTTCCCAGCAACTTACACGTGTTAGCAAAGTTAATCAATGTGCACATCTATAAAAGCAAAACAAGCTTTCAATGACTAATAGATTGATTAATGTGCTTTCTCATTCTAGCAAGAAGGAATATTTATTTTCCAATCAGCGGATCACAGTATCTTCATTAAGAAATATAGTCCTGAAGGGGGCCTGCCCCTCCACACCTGTGGGTATTTCTTGTCAGGTGGAGATGAGAGATTGCGAAAAGAAGTAAAACACAGAGACAAAGGATACAGAAAGAACAGTGGACCCAGGAGACCGGCGCTCTACATGCGAGGATCCGCCCTGGCGATGGTCTCTGAGTTCCCTCAGTATTTATTGACCACTATTTCTTACTATCTTGGCAAGGGGAGTGTGGCAAGGCAATGGGGTGATGGTGGGGAGAAGGTCAGCAGGGAAACATGTGAGCAAAGGAATCTGTACCATGAATAAGTTCAAGGAAAGGTACTGTGTCTGGATGTGCACATAGGCTAGATTTATGTTTCACTTTCCACAAACATCTCAGCGTAGCAAAGAGTAACAGAGCAGTATTGCTGCCAGAGCATGTCTCACTTCCAGCCACAGGGCAGTTTTCTCTTATCTCTGAATAGAACGAATGGTCGGCTTTACTCCTAGACGTTCCATTCTCAGAGAGGAGCAGGAGACAGAAGCCTTCCTCTTATCTCAACTGCAAAGAGTCCTCCCTCTTTCAATACTCCTCCTCAGCACAGACCCTTTCACGGGTGTCGGGCTGAGGGATGCAAGGCCTTTCCTTTACCACGAGACCATATCTCAGGCTGTCTCACTTGGGGGAGAACCTTGGACAATACCCAGGCTTTCTTGGGCAGAGGTCCCTGTGACTTTCCTCAGCGCATTATGTCCCTGGTTAATAGAGAATGGAGAATGGCAATGACCTTTACCAGGCATACTGCCTGCAAACGTATTGTTAACAAGGCACGTCCTGCACAGCCCTAAATACGTTAAACCTCGCTTCAATACAGCACATGTTTCTGTGAGCACACGGTTGGGGCTAAAGTTACGGATTAACAGCATCTCAAAGCAGAATGATTTTTCTTAGTACAGATCAAAATGGAGTGTCTTATGTCTTCCTTTTCTACATAGACACAGTAACAATCTAATCTCTCTTTCCTTTCCTCACATAGTCCCAGTAAAGTTTCACTACGTTTAAGTAAGCATTGATACAATTTAGGTTATATTTGTGTTATTTTGGTAATGTGTAAACTGAATTATAATAATCAGTCATTGAAGAGGTAATTTTAACATTTGAACACTTACGGAAACATTAATAATGACATTGCTGATATCTCACACACACACACACACACACACACACACACACACACACACACACACAGGCTCAAAATAAAAGGATGAAGGAAGATTTACCAAGCAAATGGAAAGCAAAAAGAAAAGCAAGGTTTGCAAATCCTAGTCTCTGATGAAACAGACTTTAAACAAACAGAGATCAAAAGAGACAAGGACATTACATAATGGCAAAAGGATCAGTGCAACAAGAAGGGCTTACCATCGTAAATATATATGCACCCAATACGGGAGCACCCAGATTCATAAAGCAAGTTCTTAGAGACATAGAAAGAGACTTAGACTCCCACACTATAATAGTGGGAGACTTTAGCACTCCACTGTCAATATCAATGAGACAGAATATTAGTTAAGATATTCAGGACTTTAACTCAGCTCTGAAACAAAGGGACCTAGTAGACACCTACAGAGCTCTCCACCACAAGTCAATGGAATGCACACTTTTCTCATCACCTCATCGCACTTATTCTAACATCGACCACACAATTGGAAGTAAAACACTCCACGGTGAATGCGAAAGCATGTTCTCACTCATAGGTGGGAATTGAACAATGAGATCACTTGGACTCGGGAAGGGGAACATCACACACCGGGGCCTATCATGGGGAGGGGGGAGAGGGGAGGGGGGAGGGGGGAGGGGGGAAGGATTGCTTTGGGAGTTATACCTGATGTAAATGACGAGTTGATGGGTGCTGACGAGTTGATGGGTGCAGCACACCAACATGGCACAAGTATACATATGTAACAAACCTGCACGTTATGCACATGTACCCTAGAAATTAAAGTATAATAAAAAAAAGAAAAAAAAAAGAAAAAAAAAAAAGAATGGAAATCAGAACAATCTCTCAGACCACAGTGCAATGAAACTCAGGATTAAGAAACTTACTCAGAACCACACAACTACCTGAAATCTGAAACAACCTGCTCCTGAGTGACTACGGGGTAAATAATGAAATTAAGGAAGAAATAAATAAGTTTGTTGAAATTAATGAGAACTAAGACACAAGGTACCAGAATCTCTGGGACACATTTAAATCAGTGTTTAGAGAGAAACTGATGGCACTAAATGCCCACAAGGGAACCAGGAACGATATAAAGTCAACACAATAACATCCATATTATAAGAACCAGAGAACCAAGCGCAAACAAACTCAAAAACTAGCAGAAGACAAGAAACAACTAAGATCAGAGCAAAAAATGAAGGAGATGGTGACACACACACACACACAGACACACACACACACTCCTTCAAAAATCAGTGAATGCAGGAACTGGTTTTCTGAAAAGATCAACAAAATAGATAGACCACCAGCCAGACTAATAAAGAAGAAAAGAGAGAAGAATCAAACAGACACATTAAAAAAGATAAAGGGGATATCACTCCTGATCCCACAGAAATAAAAACCACCATCAGAGAATAACGTAAGCCGCTGTATGCAAATAAATTAGAAAATCTAGAAGAAATGGATAAATTCCTGGGCACATACACCCTCCCAAGTCTAAACACGGAATAAGTCAAATCCTTGTATAGACCAATAACAAGTTCTGAAATCGACTCAGTAATTAACAGCCTACCCAGCAGAAAAAGTCCAGGACCCAATGGATTCATAGCCGAATTCTATCAGAGGTACCAAGACGAGCTGGCACCATTCCTTCTGAAACTATTGCAAACAATAAAAACAGAGGCAATCCTTTCTAACTCACTTTATGAGGCCAGCATCACCCTTATACTAAAACCTGGCAGAGACACACACAAAAACAGAAAAATTCAGGTCATTATCCCCTATGAACATCGATGAGGAAATCCTCAATAAAATACTGGCAAATTGAAAGTAGCTGCACATCAAAAAGCTTATCCACCATGAACGAGTCAGCTTCATACCTGGTGCACAAGGCCAGTTCAACATATGCAAGTCAAAAAGCATAATCCATCACATAGGCAGAACCAACGACAAAAAACACACGCTTATCTCAATGGATGCAGAAAAGGACTTCGAGAAAACTCAGCACCACTTCATACTAGAAAACTCTCAATAAAGTAGATATTGATTGAATGTATCTCAAAATAATAAGAGCTATTTATGACAAACCCACAGCCAATATCATACTCCACGGGGAAAAATTGCAAGCATTTTCTTTTAAAACCAGCATAAGACAAGGACGCCCTCTCTCAAGACTCCTGTTCAACATAGTATTGAAAGTTCCGGCCAGGGCAATAAGGCATGAGAAACAAATAAAACTTATTGCAATAAGAAAAGGAGAAGTCGAGTTGTCTCTGTTTGCATATTACATGATTTTATATTTAGAAAAGCGCGTCTCAGCCCCAAATCTCTTTATGCTGATAAGCAACTTCAGCAGTCTCAGGCCACACAATCAATGTGCAAAAATCACCAGCATTCCTATACACCAATAAGAGACAAGCAGAGAGCCAAATCATGAGTGAACTCCCATTCACGATGGCTACAAAGAGAACAAAATACTGAGGAATACAACTTACAATGGATGTGAAGGAACTCTTGAAGGAGAACTGCAGACCAGCACTCAAGGAAATAAGAGAGAACACAAATCAATGGAAAAACACTGCATGCCCGTGGACAGGATGAATCAATATTGTGAAAATGGCTACACCGCCCAGAGTAATTTGTAGATTCGATGCTGTCATCAAGCTACCATTGTCTTTCTCCACAGAACTGGAAAAGAACTGCTTTAAATTTCATATGGAACCAAAAAAAGAGCCCACGTAGCCAAGACAATACTAAGTAGAAAGAACAAAGCTGGAGGCATCATGGTACCTAACTTCAGTATATACTACAAGGCTACAGCAACCAAACCAGCGTGGTACTGGTACCAAAACACAAATATAGACCAAGGGAATGGAACACAGGCCTCAGAAATAACATCACACATCTACAACCACCTGATCTTTGCCAAACCTGACAAAAACAAGCAATGGGGAAAGGAGTCCCTATTTAATAAATGGTGTGGGGAAAACTGCCTAGCCATATGCAGAAATCTGAAACTGGACCCCTTCCTTACACCTTACGCAAAAATTAATACAACATGGATTGAAGACTTAAACGTAAGACCTAAAACCCTGAAAACCCTAGAAGAAAACCCAGGCAATACCATTGAGGACATAAGCATGGGAACAGACTTCATGTCCAGAACCCCCAAAAGCAATGGCAACAAAAGCCAAAACTGACAAATGGGATCTAACTAAACTAAAGAGTTTCTGCACAGCAAAAGAAACAAATCGTCAGAGGGAGCAGGCAACCTACAAAATGGGAGAAAATTTTTGCAATCTATCCATCTGACAAAGGGCTAATATCCAGCATCTACAATAAACTGAAACAAATTTATAAGAACAAACCAACAACTCCACCACCAAGTGGTCGAAGGATATGAATAGACACTTCTCAAAAGAAGACACTTATGCAGCCAACAAAGGTATGAAAAATGATTATCCTCACTGGTCATTAGAGAAATGCAAATCAAAACCACAATGAGATACCCTCTCACACCAGATAGAATGGCAATCATTAAAAATTCAGGAAACAACAGATGCTGGAGAGGAGGCAGAGAAATAGGAATGCTATTACACTGGCGGTGGGAGAGTAAATTAATTCAGACATTGTGGAAGACAGTGCAGCGATTCCTCAAGGATCTAGAACCAGCAATAGCATTTGACCCAGCCATCCCATTGCTGGGTATATGCCCAAAGATTATAAATTATTCAACTATAAAGACACATTCTCCTACAAAGACACGCAGGTTTGTTGCGGCACTATTCACAATAGCAAAGACTTGGAACCAACCCAAATGGCATCAATGAGAGACTGGAAAAAGAAAATGTTACACATATACACCATGGAATACTATGCAGCCATAAAACAAATGGATGAGTTCATTTCCTTTGCAGGGACATGGATGAAGCTGGAAACCATCATTCTCAGCAAAGTTAGAAAAGAACAGAAAACCAAACACTGCATGCTCTCACTCATATGTGGTAGTTGAACAGTGAGAACATATGGACACAGGGAGGGGAACATCTCACAGAAAACCACCATGGGATGCAGGCGTATACCTATGTAAAAAAAAAAAAAAAAAACCATGTTCTGCACATATACCCCAAAAAGTTGAAGTATAGAAATAAATTAATTAAATGAATAAGTGAATGAATGAATGAATGAATAAATAGGTAAATATATACATATTATCCAGGCATATTGGCGGGCGCCTCTAATCTTAGCTACTAAGGAAGCTGAGAAGTTGAGACAGGAGAATCACATGAACCCATGAGCCAAAGGTTGCAGTGAGCCCAGTTCGTGCCATTGCACTCCAGTCTCAGCAACAAGAGCAAGACTCCCTCTCAAAAAGAAAAAAAAAAAAAAAAATTCTGTACAGAAAAAACAATATACTTGACATTTGCTTCAGTTGGGAACTGTTGAATGGAGCCAATAGGCTTTTATGTAATTCATGTCTTCCAAATTTAAAAAGTTAATTATATCTTAAGAACTATCTATCTTTCGTGTGTCATTTTTTACCTCTCGCTACTGAAATAACAATAAAGAAGAACATGATCAAGCACCACAGTCAGACGATTACTATGGTTTCAATATAAAATATATACAATTTCATTATATACTCTAGAATTCATGTTGGGAATGTAGTTTGTGTGTCGAGGTTTTTATATAATGCAAGTAATCACCCACCCATAATTTATCTGAAATGTTTCCAAAATCTTCTGGGTACATTGTAATGTAGTTTGGCAGTAGCCAAATGACCAAAGATGACCTGAAAATGTCTTAGGGCACCAGTATGGCACTCTATCCTATCGTCTATCTTACCTAATGCTGGTTTGTATTCAAGTCAATAAGGCTATCCAAATATCGTCTTGGGGATCAGAATCACTGTAGAGATCAAAAGACATTAGTTATGTACTATTCTAATCTAAAGCATAAGGAAGAAAGTTGAAATAAGCACCATAAGTCAGTAAATAAGACATTTTTGTTATTTATAAAGACCTTAATTTTATTTTTATTTTTATTTTTATTTTTATTTTTATTTTTTTTGAGACGGAGTCTCGCTCTGTCGCCCAGGCTGGAGTGCAGTGGCAGGATCTCAGCTCACTGCAAGCTCTGCCTCCCGGGTTCGGGCCATTCTCCTGTCTCAGCCTCCTGAGTAGCTGGGACTACAGGCGCCCGCCACCTCGCCCGGCTAGTTTTTTGTATTTTTTTAGTAGAGACGGGGTTTCACCGTGTTAGCCAGGATGGTCTCGATCTCCTGACCTAGTGATCCGCCCGTCTCGGCCTCCCAAAGTGCTGGGATTACAGGCTTGAGCCACCGCGCCCGGCAATTTTTTTTTTAAATTTATTTATTATTATTATACTTTAAGTTGTAGGGTACATGTGCATAACATGCAGGTTTGTTACATATGTATACTTGTGCCTTGTTGGTGTGCTGCACCCATCAACTCGTCATTTACACATGAAAAAATGCTCATCATCAGTGGCCATCAGAGAAATGCAAATCAAAACCACAATGAGATACCATCTCACACCAGTTAGAATGGCGATCATTCAAAAGTCAGGAAACAACAGGTGCTGGAGAGGATGTGGAGAAATAGGAACACTTTTACACTGTTGGTGGGATTGTAAACTAGTTCAACCATTATGGAAAACAGTATGGCGATTCCTCAAGGATCTAGAACTAGATGTACCATATGACCCAGCCATCCCATTACTGGGTATATACCCAAAGGATTATAAATTATGCTGCTATAAAGACACATGCACACGTATGTTTATTGCAGCACTATTCACAATAGCAAAGACTTGGAATCAACCCAAATGTCCATCAGTGACAGATTGGATTAAGAAAATGTGGCACATATACACCATGGAATACTATGCAGCCATAAAAAAGACCTTAATTTTTAATATTAGTAATGATTCCATATATTTTGGAGGTAGTAAAATATAGTAAGTATAATTTAGTTAAATAGACAAGACTAGAACAAATCAGTGCTCTGCCATATGTAACTTCAGGAGAATAAGTTATGTACTCTTCCCACAACTCAGTATCTTTTTGTGTGGATAGTGCATTTACTCAGATTACATAAGAAAATGCACATCATTTCATTAGAATTATGAACACTCAATAAATATGGCTATTAAGAGAAGTTGTGTGAAAAAAAAATACCACAGACAGAAGCTTCAAAGCTCTTAATTTAGTTGTAACTGCAGAGAAAAACATAGCTGTTCTAAAACTATCTAGTAGGGTTCCATATGGTTTGTTCTGTATCTGAGGTATGTGATACAGAGATAAACAGTAGTACATAATACACAGTTTCTGCTATGGAAAGGTTCATTTCATAACAAGCTAAACTAGGTAGACATGCACACCATGGTAGAGTGCTCTAATCTCCATAAGTGATAAACTACTGCCTGAAAGTTAAACTATTTCTGACCAGTGAGGGTTAAAAACATATAAAAACTGAAGAAGGACCATTTACTACAGTTAAAATATACTGATTTCTGTATTTGCTTTTTATTCATTTCTATGCAAAAAAAAGTAAAAGATAATATACAGCTTGAGTATAAACCGTACCAAAATGTAGCTATTCCATGTTCACTTATTTAGAGGTATATCCTAAATAGGTGATCTGACACTAAAACCTAACCGTTTTACTGTTTTATTTTCAAACCAATACTTTTCACAGGCAGTTTGATGATAATTGACTAATATTGTTTACAAGGTCATGTGGCGTGATTTGATAAACAAATTCATTTCTTTAGCAGAAAAAGCTCTAACTTGAGAAAAATAGAGAATTTTAAAAATAAGCACAGCTTATAAAACACAGATAATATAAACATGTCACTCATAGTGTCTCAGAAATTCTAGCCACATCATGACAATGTGGTCCCCGCATAATTCTTTTAGAGTATAATAATTTCAGAGGGAAAAACAGTAACTGCTATAAGAATCTCCAAACAAAATAATAGTTATTAACAATTAGAATTTATCCCACTGTATGGCTTCTCATCTTCAAAAAATCATGGTGTATATTACTACCTGTGCATTAAATTGAAAAAATACTGTTCCTGGTAGGAAAAAAAAAAATGTGTATACCTGTGAGTATACACACACACACACACACACACACACACACACACACACGTATACATACAGCTGCCGGATGACAGATTTCATGTGACAAGTAGCACCAGCACTGTTGAGTCCCACAAATTTTTCTGGTGGCTGAGGTTCAACACAGAGCAGGTAGTCCCATTCTGAAAGTGTCTCACAAGCTGAGAGTAGAAGAAAAATTAATGCTGTGCTATGAATATAATAATTCTGTACACCGTTCTCTCCATCAAACTGACAACTTAATATTAACAACAACTCATTTATCAACACAGCCACTTTGAAACAGTACTTTAAATTTTCACATTAACAGCATGAGTGAATATACATATTTTTAAGTCCACAGTTTAATGACATTACATCTGTAACAGTTTTCTTGGAAAGACTTATACAAGTTGGTGTAGTATAAAATGTCCACACACTCAGATTTAATCATTAGAAGTTTACCATTAAAAAACTTTGTACTTAAATTAAGTGTATTCAGTGTATTGTGGTCAGAATTTACATAAATCAGACATTACAGTTTGTTCAGTTTTAATTGACCACTTCAGTTTAAGTCATGGTTCTGACTCATCAAATGAGAGCCTTCATGAAAATATCTGTTTTCTTCCTCAGTAAAAAGTAATAATTTCTCTACCCATATTCACATTTATCACAACTCTAATTTGCAGTTACTTTACAAAACCTGTTAAATAACTTGAGTCACACATTTTAAAGTTACTATAACGTCTTTGGAGAAGAAAGTCTTTTCGTTTTTAGTTTTATTATTTTTAATTTATTTTTACTTTAAGTTTCAGGGTACATGTGGAGGACACGCAGGTTCATTTCATAGGTAAATGTTTACCATGTTGATTTGCTGCACCTATCGCTCTATCACCTAGGTATTAAGTTCCACATGCATTAGCTATTTATCCTGATTATTTCCCATCCTCCACTCCCTGACAGGCCCCAGTGTGTGTGGTTTCTTTTTCTGTGTCATGTGTTCTCACTGTTCAGCTCAGATTCATGAGTGAGAAAATTTAGTGTTTGTTTTTCTGTCCCTGTGTTACTTTGCTGAGGATGACAGTTCCAGCTTTATCCATGTGCTGTCATGAGACATGATCTACTTGCTTTTTAAAGCTGTGAAGTATTTCACGGTGTGTATGTACCACATTTTCTGTATCTAGTCTATAATGTTCTCTGAGTAGAGTGGGCATTTAAGTTGATTCTATATCTTTGCTATGTTAATTGTACTGCAACACACGTACACATTCATGTGTCTTTCTAATAGAATGATTTGTATTTGGGGGGTTTATAGTCAGTAACGTCATTGCTCAGTCAATGGTGTTTCTAGATCCTTGCAAAATTACCACACCATCTTCCACAGTGTCTGTACTAAGTTACTATCCCACCAACAGTTTAGAAGTGTTCTTGTTTCTCCACAAGCTTGCCAATATCTGTTATTTCTTGATGCTTTCATAGTCAACATTCTGACAGACATGAGGTGCATTTCTCCACTGATTAATGATGTTGAGCTTTCTGAGTTAAAAAACCTTTTGAGAGAAAATAAGTCAAGAAAAAAATCAAGATGATTTATCAAAGACACCACATACAGGGTTTAATTAGATAGATTTGATAAAAACACATTTACAAGGCCATGATCAATAGTTTTAGTGCCAAAACTCAGAACTTACTTAAGTGAGATTAGCACCTATTTTACAATACATGTGAGACATTCCTCAGGAGTATGAAAGACCAATAACCCTTTCCTTACTCTAAACTGGTCTTCCACTATTAGCTCTTCAATACCCATTTCACCAGAGTTTTTAACACTACTCCAGATGAAGAAAAAGTATTATTTGCCCAATTTATAAGATGGGGATAGAAAGGGGCAGGAAACTAGAACAGGAAAGAGTTGGTGAAAAATCAGGACTTCGTTCCACCAACAGTTATTTTCAAGTGGTTTCTTATTTCTTCACCAGAACTCTCTAGAGCAGTAAAATTCATAGTACTTTCATCCACACAAAGATATGTGTGTGTTCTAGCCATGGGGAAAGGAGGTTAACACGGCTCTAGTGGAGAGGTCAGAAGTGCAGCTCAACATCCTGCAATGCACAGCAAATAATTCACACAACAATAAATTAGCTGAGTACAAAATGTCAAAATCCAGCGTTCAGAAATCTTGTTCTATATGCAAACTCTATAATCTATTAAAATAATGCTAAGCTGAAGCCCAAAGCCATACATTTCAGAAACATATTCTCAAAAAACTTTATGTAAGAGATCAGATGGCTCAATGTAAAAACCACTCTCTCAAATTTGATTTTTAAAAAGTCTCGAAATATAATAATTTCCAGAAAAGTGTAGAAATGTGCCAAGATATAAGAAACTGAATTGTCAGCAGTCCAAGTTTCAAAAGAAGTAAGGTAGCTAAAGAAAATTAGCTACACTTCTTTTGTCATGGGATACTTTGGGAATCATTTTGCCAGACATGTGTATGTGTGGCCAGTGGTGTGTTTGCCCAAGTTTTACTTGAGCTTGGGAAGCTTTTTCTATCCACGCTGCCTGGTAGGCTGCACTCGGCTTGTGTTACCAGCCTGGATTTCACACCTGCCAAGATCAAGCATAGTGAACGTTGTCAAGAGGTAAATAAGTGAGCGTGGGCTCTGGTCACTACACACAGTGAGCCATGACAGCAGTGATGAGGCAGGCAGCGCTGGGTGTCAGCAGGAGTGCCAGCACACTGGGAACCTGCAGCTGTACCAGGCATGTGGCTAGCCACTTCCACAACTGCTACTCCAAAATGCAGTGGTGCCCAGGAGCTTGAAGATGCCATGAACTGCAAAACCCCAAAGAGGGTGTCACAGGCCTGGGTTTGAGAACTCCTGGGTCTGTGCACCCTGAAAGGGCACAGCTCTTTTCCCTTTTTCTCTTCTCTCCTTTTTCTCTCCCACAATGTGGTGAGCAAAAGGTCTGTTTCAGCCCTGTTTGTATTACAGCTCTTTCAGCTCCACCACTCAGAGGATCTCAAATTCTTTTCCCATATTCCAGAAGAATGAGGTACATAGACAAGTGAAGAGTGAGCGATGTCAAGAGAAGCTTCACTTGGTGACAGAACTAAGAGGACATATACACTGGCTACCTCCAGTCCACAGGTAGTGTGTCCTGATGTGTATTCAGAGCTCTCAGCAGAGAGAGGACTCTAGAGTGGTTAGTACTGCTCCACAGGCAGCGTGTCCTGATGAGGTCTAGCTCTCAGCAGAGAGGAGACCCTGAAGTGGGTCGCTCATCTTCCCAGCTGGTTATCTCATCAGGTGTTCAGCTGTCAGTAGAAAAGAGACCCTAAAGTGGGTAGCTCTTTTCCACAGTTGGTGGCCCCAATATCTGCTCAGCTTTCATCACAGAGGAGACCCTGGAGTGGGTAGCTCCTCTCTGCATCTTATCATTCCATTGTCTTTCCAGCTATCAGCGGGAAGCAGTCCCTGTGGTAGGTAAAGTCTCTCTGTGGCTGATAGTTTCAACACCTCATCAGCTGACAGCAGAGAGGAGAACCTGGGATGAGTAGCTCCTTTCAGCAGCTGGCCGTCTGACATGTTCTCAAGTCTGGCTGACTCCAGGGATTTAATGTGCTTCATAGGAAAGAAAGAACACACTGACTGATTCACGTGGGCCTAGATAAAGCACCATCACTTCCCATTCTGGTTCATCAGCCCAGCTTCCAGACTTCATGCTGTAACTGGTTTGAAGTTGGGGCTTCCACAGGGATGCGCATATTATTGCCCAGGAGCCTATTTGCCTTCTGTCATCATTCATGATGATTGTTTGTATCAAGTGGTGCCTGCATGCCAGTGTGGAGATGCCCTCAGCACCCTCTTGGGTTGTCCCATGCTTGTTTTTCCTCAAAGCCTGAAGTGGACTGGGGTGGCAGGAGACAGGGGTGGCAGGAGACAGGTGTGTCAGCCATGCTCAAAGCATGCACACACATACAGGGGCGGCAACAGTGCCCAGACCTGGCCCAAAACTTGTCGTGAGATTGAAGAGGATTCTGGAATCAGGGAGAACTCAGGAAGTGAGAGTGGGCACACATGAGCCTGCGAGGGCCAGAGGGGCCTTCCAGGGACCACAAGAGGGCAGATATGCTCATGTCCACAGCCCCGACTTGTGACATGGCAGCTGCAGTGGGGAGGCTGGGACTATTGCCTGCCTTGGGGCCCCAAGAGCATAGGGAGGTCCGAGTTCACAGCCACAGCTGGGTGGCTGAAGCTGTGCTGGGAAAGTGCAAGACTCCAAGCCAGCTAAATCCGAAGTGTGCGAGAGTTCCACTTGTTCCCAGCTCCTACTGGGTGTTTTGAGCATGCACGACTAGGTGTACCTGTCCCAATGCAGGTAGCATCATGGCAGTGGTTTCCTCAAATGATTTGCCATGCCTATCACATTTTTTATGGATCATAGGTTACCAGTTTACCAACTGAAGCAGACAGTTTGTTTGTAGGTATTCTCAGAAGCATTTCTGGATAAATAATGAAATGTATCAATTTTCACTTAATCATTCAGATGACTGGGGTATAATAAAGTAATACTATCCAAAAAACTCTTATGTGTATAGTACACACACACTTGTGTGTCTGTGTGCATGTCCATGTGTGTGTTTTTAAATAGCCTATACTGATCTTTATGAAGCAAGCACTCAAGACTACACATTTACCTAGTTTACTGCCAAGGGTCTAGAATGTATATCACAGGAGTCATACATTGATAAATTACTACCAATGAGTAAATGCAATTTTTTTTAACCGTCAGAAGTTCTATTGTGTCTTTTTAAAAAATGACAATGAAAACATTTTCACAGATGACCATTCTGACTCACTGAAACATTACTAAGCCAAGCAAAAATTCCAAAACATATACCTCTCTACATACAATTAGCCTGGAATAACTTGAATTCTGTCAATCATGCCAGCCCATATACACCACTTAAAGTCTGCTATTGTCCAGATATCACATTGTCTGCTTATTCCCAAGAATGTGCTTAACCAGCATAGCTTTTCCTTAGTATATTAAATAAGAAATAATTTTGTTTTGCTTATTTTATGTGTTGAATAGCAATCTTTTAATCTTGGGTAGAAAGCAAAGTCTGTCTCTGTAATGGTTTTGCTCTGCAGATTAGTCTCTAGCATTAAGAACAGAGCCTATATTGTCAGGGGTTTATTCCTTTGGATTCTCATAAAACAAGAAAGAGCACAATGTGTGGAGCACATTGATATTGAATCAAAGAAGTCAACTTTAAAATCTTCTATCAAATATCTTTCTTAAGCAGTAGAAAATACTTGATGGTTAATTCTGTTTAACATCTTCTGTAAAAGCAAGAATTATCTAACCCTAGCTATAATTCTTGAAAACCTGGCATTTGCTTGGCTTTTCTCTTAGAATAATTTAGCAGCTTTCATATCATAAGATCATTCAGTACTTGTCTTTCATATCATAAGACACATTCAGTATTTGTCTTATTTATTATTATTATTATTATTATTATACTTTAAGTTCTAGGGTACATGTGCATAACGTGCAGGTTTGTTACATATGTATACTTGTGCCATGTTGGTGTGCTGCACCCATCAACTCGTCAGCACCCATCAACTCGTCATTTACATCAGGTATAACTCCCAATGCAATCCCTCCCCCCTCCCCTCTACCCCTCCCCATGATAGGCCCCGGTGTGTGATGTTCCCCCTCCCGAGTCCAAGTGATCTCATTGTTCAGTTCCCACCTATGAGTGAGAACATGCAGTATTTGGTTTTCTGTTCTTGTGATAGTTTGCTGAGAATGATGGTTTCCAGTTGCATCCATGTCCCTACAAAGGACGCAAACTCATCCTTTTTGATGGCTGCATAGTATTCCATGGTGTATATGTGCCACATTTTCTTAATCCAGTCTGTCACTGATGGACATTTGGGTTGATTCCAAGTCTTCGCTATTGTGAATAGTGCTGCAATAAACATACATGTGCATGTGTCTTTATGGCAGCATGATTTATAATCCTTTGGGTATATACCCAGTAATGGGATGGCTGGGTCATATGGTACATCTAGTTCTAGATCCTTGAGGAATTGCCATACTGTTTTCCATAATGGTTGAACTACTTTACAATCCCACCAACAGTGTAAAAGTGTTCCTATTTCTCCACATCCTCTCCAGCACCTGTTGTTTCCTGACTTTTTAATGATCGCCATTCTAACTGTTGTGAGATGGTATCTCATTGTGGTTTTGATTTGCATTTCTCTGATGGCCAGTGATGATGAGCATTCTCTTTGCTAGGCACAACTTCAAAACCAGCTAAGTTTCACGTGTTGATGCGCCTTGGATTGAATGGAGAACTGACTCCTCAGTTTATGTCAGTGGAAGTGAGCTCCCTCTTACTAAGCACGTCTAACTCTTTAGTGGCCGATCACTTACAAAGACGTGGCTATGACTATGAACTTTTACTGTTTTGTTTGTTTGTTTTTTCCAGAAAGTGGCTTAGCCAAAGAAAGGGTAAAGTCTTTCCTTGCCTGTTTTTGAATTATTTATTAACAGTTTCTTCCTCTGCCGACTGTAAAATGCTGCATTATAGCTAAGTGTTCATTGACTAGGTCTATTTCTCCTTCCTCTTTTAATTCATATTGTGCCTACACATAATGTATTTGGTATGTAACAAGTGGGTACTAAATTTGAAATTAATATTTTGACCTCTCATTTAGTCTTTTGTAAAATCGTGGCATAGAATCTCTAAATGTTTCCGAGCTAAAATTGATCTATCTAGCCTTCTTGTTGTGTAATAAGATCTACCAATCTGCTAAATGTCCACTGTGAGGTAGGCACCCTGATAGGCACACTGCAGATGTTCTGTGTCAGAGATGGGAAACCAGAGTCTGGAGCGGTGAATCAAGTAACTTGGAAGTGACAATGCAGGGCGGTAAACCTAGTTCTCTGAAATGCACCCTTTTTTTCTGCCCTAGTCTTTTCAGATGTTTCTCATCATTGTAATTATATAAGTGAGAAATATGTGATTTTAAAAAATGCTGGGCCGGGCGCGCTGGCTCACGCCTGTAATCCCAGCACTTTGGGAGGCCCAGGCGGGCGGATCACGAAGTCAGGACATTGAGACCACCCTGGCTAACATGGTGAAACCCCGTCTCTCCTAAAAAATACAAAAAAATTAGCCGGGTGCGGTGGTGAGCACCTGTAGTCAAACTACTCGAGAGGCTGAGGCAGGAGAATGGCGTGAATCCGGGAGGCGGAGCTTGCAGCGAGCAGAGTTTGTGCCACTGCACTCCAGCCTGGGCAACAGAGCAAGACTCTGTCTCAGGGGAAAAAAAAAAAAAATCTGTAACGTTCTCAAATGCTAAAAATACTTTCCATTTATTTATTTATTTATTTATTTATTTATTTATTTATTTATTTATTTATTTATTTAGAGACGGAGTCTTGATCCCTCGCCCAGGCTGGAATGCAGTGGTGCGATCTTGCCTCACTGCAAGCTCTGCCTCCGGGGTTCAGGCCATTCTCCAGCCTCAGCCTCCAGAGTAGCTGGGACTATAGGCACCCGCCACCACACCCAGCTAATATTTTGTATTTTGGGTGCAGACGGGATTTCACCGTGTTAGCCATCCTTTTACTTTTTAGTACAATTTTAATTTTAATTTCTTCACTATTACTGTGGAACATTAGTCTTTATTATGAGGCTTTACTATGTTAAAGCCAGATGCAGCAAACATTCCGTGTGTATTTGTGTGTGTGTGTGTGTGTGTGTTTAGTAGACTTTAATTTTTATTTGTTTATAGTAGAGCAGTTGTGAGTTCACAGCAAAGTTGAGTGCGAAATGCAGAGCATTCCCAAACACCCGCTGCTCCTACACATGCACAACCTCCCCGACTGTCAACATCCTTGCAACAAAGTGGTACATGGTCTACAACTGATAAGCCTACCCTGACATGACATTATGACCCAAACTCCATAGTTCATGTTAGATTTCACTTTTGGTGTTGTTCTTATGTTTTTATGTTCCTCATTTTGTCTGTAATTATCCCAAAGTTTTGTGTTTCAAAATGTTAAGGACACAAGGAACTCAGCACAGTATTTTGTTTTGTTTTGTTTTGAGATGAAGTCTCTCTCTGTCACCCAAGCTGGTGTGCACTGGCATGATCTCAGCTCACTGCAACCTCTGCCTCCCGGGTTCAACAATTCTCCTGCCTCAGCCTCCTGAGCAGTTTGACTACAGGAGCGCTCCCCAGTGCCTGGCTAACATTTTGTATTTTTGGAAGAGATGCGGTTTTAGTCTATTGATCAGGATGGTCGTGAACTCCTGGCCTCAGGTGATCCACCTGTCTCAACCTCTCAAACTGGTGGGTTCACAGGTGTGAGCCACCACACCCGGCCTTGATTCCTTAAACACGTTTGTTTAAGATTGTGGTAGCTTAATATCCATTTTGAAAGTGCTGCCTACTACAACTGTTTTTGGCCTCTTTCCCCTGTTGGTAGTCTGGGATTATAGGCACCAGCCCCCATACCTAGCTAATTTTTGTATTTTCAGTGGAGTCAGTGTTTCACCATGTTGACCAGGTTAGTCTTAAACTCCTGGCCTCAAGTGATCCACTCACCTTGGCCTCCCAATGCGCTGGGATTCCAGGCATGAGCCACTGCACCCAGCCTTAGAACAATATTTGAATGAAAACATTTTTTCTTTTATACTTTCAGTTCTGGGATACATAGGCAGAACATGCAGGTTTCCTACATAGGTAAACACCTGCCATTGTGGTTTGCTGCACCCATCAACTCCTCATCTACATTAGGTATTTCACCTAATGCTATCCCTCCCCTACTGCCCCAGCCCCCAACAGAACCCTATGTGTGATGTTTCCTTCCCGTTTCCTAGTGTTATTGTTCGGCTCCAACTTGGGGTGAGAAGATGCCGAGTTTGCTTTCCTGATCTTGTGTTAGATATGCTGGATTTCTTCATAAGCAACCACATTTAATTTGTCCACATTAGCAATGGATATACTTATTTATTTTTTAGAGACAGGGTCTGGCTGTATCACCCAGACTGGAGTGCAAAGGCATGATCTTGGCTCACTGCAACCAATGCCTTCTGGGTTCAAACAATTATCCTGCTTCAGCCTCTGCAGCAGCTGTGATTACAGGCATAGACGATCAAAGCCGGCTGATTTTTGTATTTTTAGTAAACCTGGGGTTTCACCATATTTTCCAGGCTTGGCTGCAATCCTGACCCCAGGATATCTGCCAACCTCGGCCTCCCAAATTACTGGGATTACAGCTGTGAGCCACAGTGTTTGGCCTGGAATTCATTTTTGATACGTATTTCTCTAACTTTTTACCTTTGCATATTTACCACTTCATACCTTTGCATATTATGTAATACTTATTTGTATAATTATTATAGCTGAAACTTATTCCATTCATACACCTTAACAGTTTCTACTACTACGAAGTGCCCATGCAGAATATTTTTCTTTAAAGGAAATCCAGTTAAAAACAAATAACGGTGTTCTCAGAGTAAACATAATACATTTTATATATGGTACTAGAAATATATATTAATAGCTACCTAAAACGTCTCTTTAAGAACAATATTTTCAATACACTATAGTCATGATTGTAAGGACAGTAAAGATTTCGTTGATTTATATTTTTTTACAATGCATATTTAGAAAATGTAATTGAGTCTCCCAACAACCCCGTCATGTATTCGTTGGTTCATCATATATTTCAGTGTCATCTGTAAGGGAGTAAACCTTCCTGTCATTTCTGTTACACTTTCTATTTTTGATTTGAAGTACTTAAAGGTTAATTACATTATCAAGAAAGATATTTTATTAATATAAACCCTTCCATAATCTTTGTTGTAATTTATCTAACAGTGTAAGAAAGGGCTTAGTTTTGCTTTGTTACCATAGCTATAATCTTATTTATTCTGAAGGATGTTTCTTAATCTCACGTTCAGAAACATATTATTATAATGTGTCATTCAGATTCTGCTGTAAAACTATGTAAAATTAGTAAACTTTTGTTTCCTTAAAGTATTTCCTATGCAGGATCTATTACAGCTCATTAAAATCAGCACTACTTCCAGTCTCTACAAAACACTGTTAAGACTGCTTAGTTTCTATAGTCTATTTTTGGTTTGTTAGTTATAATTAAATAGCTGAATACAGGTAAAATATTTTCTCTCAACAGGTTTCAGTATTTGATAAATCCCAAAATGTAAGAGTCTACATCTTTGTATATTATAGCAAGATTTTTCTATGTACTTTTTATTATAAAAGAATGAAGCTAAATTTTAGGGAGAAGAGTAAGAAATTTAATTTGCTTTAAATTAGTTGATTTTCCTCGCTGAACACACCTTACCTATTAAATAACCTTTCACGTCCTCTGCAGGTTACTTCTTTCGTATTTCCATTTTTGTAATAACTTTTAGATACTTAAATAAGAAAACTTCAGACAGTATCAAGGGCCCTACAGACATGGTAAAACATACTGTTCTTAAAAATACTCACTGTTGGGAACATTTCCGGAAAAAAACAAAAACAAACAAACAAACAAAAACACGAAAAAGCAAGACTTTTAGGCCATATGTCTTTGCATACAAAATGTCACTCTCGAGTAGACTACACTCGAGTACTCAAGTACAATTGATAGAGTATTCAATGTATTAATATGTCCTTAAAGAATGGGATATGGCTCAGCAATGTGTTGTGTATCTTTTGCTCTTAAATGTTTATACAGACCTGATAAACTGCCTTAGTTATTTCGTTGGTAATAACTTTCATAGAGTCCATTAGTAATGAAGGTTGTAGGCCATTGGTTATACTTGATGATGGGCTTTGTAACAAAAACATAAGCTGGCAACTTGTTTTTGATGTGTATTTATTCTTCAGGTCTTTAAAAATAATCTGTGAATTATTAATGGTTTCTTTGTGTTGTTGGTGCAACCTTGGGTTTTCTCTGTTGCCTGTGTTGCTAGCATCACCCCGTTGACATTCATTCATTCATTCTTTCTTTCACTCATCAATTCAAGCAGGTCTGAATCATTTGAGTACTCACTTTCTGCCAGATTTTAAGTAAATCTGTAAGTTAATTGCCAAGGCTTTTGGTAGTAATGATAGCATACGTTAAACAAATTGAATCACAAGACGTTTTGGGTGGCTTGCAAACAAGACCATTCATACTAAAATTTCAGCATAGTAAATCATCCTACATTCTGTGCTCTAAGCACCATTCAGTGTGACTCTCTGAAAATGGGAATGTAGGATGATTTATAGTTACGTAGGAGCTGCTAGCCTCATGTGGCTATTGAGCCCTTGAAATGTGACTAGTGTGACTGAATAACTGAATTTTAAATCTCTCTTTAATTAGCCAAATACGCATAATGACTACCATACTGGATAGCATAATTCTAAGGTGTATAGCTAGTGTCTACTGCTCAAGTCTTACTTCCAAAGGGAATTTCTGGCTTTAAGGGATATTAAGAAACAATCTGTGGGCCAGGCTTGATGCTCTTGCCTGTAATCCCAGCACTTTGGAAGGCTGAAGTGGCTATAGCACTTAAGGTAAGGAGTTTCAGATCTGCCTGGTCAACATGGTGAAACCGTGTGTTTATTAAAAATGCAAAAATTTGCCAGACCTGGTGACAAGGGCATGTAATCCCAGCTACTTGGGAGACTGAGGCAGGGTAATTGTTTGAAACTGGAAGGTGAATGTTGTCATGAGCTGAAATCATGGCACAGCAATCCATCCTGGGTGATAGAGCTAGACGCCATGCCAAACAAGAAAGAAGAAAAAGGAAGGAAGGAAGGCAGGCAGGAAGGCAGGCAGGCAGGCAGGAAGGAAGGAAGAGAGAGAGGGAGAAGAAAGAAAGAGAAAGAAAGAAAGAAAGAAAGAAAGAAAGAAAGAAAGAAAGAAAGAAAGAAAGAAAGAAAGAAAGAAAGAAAGAAAGAAAGAAAGAAAGGAAGGAAGGAAGGAAGGAAGGAAGGAAGGAAGGAAGGAAGGAAGGAAGGAAGGAAGGAAGGAAGGAAGGAAGGGAAAGAAAGAAAGAAAGGAAGGAAGGAAGGGAAAGAAAGAAAGAAGGAAAGAGAGAGAAGGAGAAAGAATGAAAGAAAAAGAAAGAAAGAAAAGAAAAAGGAGAGAGAAAGAGAAAGAATGAAAAAGAAAGAAAAGAAAGAAAGAAAAGAAAAAAGAGAGAAGGAAAGAAAGGAGGACTATGCACATGCAATAGGTATGTTATTTTTAAAAATATTTTTATTAGCTTTACACAGTTTTTTTAAATGCATCTGCTTCAGAAAGAAACCTGGACAGCAACCCCTAGCAGCTCTACCCAGCATCCCAGTAAATTTTCTAGAAGTCAGAAAACACTGAATAGCAGACCAGGCAGACATCCCAGTGATAAAATTTGGATAGAATTTTAGCTAACAATAAAATAGCTCCTGGTAAAATAAAATTAGTTTAAAAATGGATGGCTTCCAATTAACCAACAGAAAACCTGTAGGAAGATATTTTATACCTAACTGTTGTCTGTCCTCCTGACTCAGAGACCTGTGGTCTTATTGTATCTCACTCTATGTATGGTCAGGTGGTGCTGACATTGTTGAATATCCATGGTATATATCCCCCTAGTTTCTAGTCACCTGTTTTATTCTACTCCTAGTATTTCCTTTCAGAGATAATGATGCTTGAGTAAATGATGCACACAGAATTTGAACTAGGGAAGAAAAGATGGACACTGGTTTTTCACTTTTTGGAAGCTCAAATTCTTATCTGAATTTTGCAAATAAATAGACACATTCATCAATGGGGGCAGAATTAGAAAGTCCAGAAATCGATCCACACAAATATAGTCAATTGATTTCTTCATTTTCTTTTTAACCAGGTTGCAAAGGTAGTTTAATAGAGGAAAGACAGTCTTTCAACAAATGTTGCTGGAAACAATTGGATATTTATATGCATAAAAGTGAACGCTAGATCTAAATGTGAAATGTAAAACTATAAAACATCCAAATGAAAACAGGAGAAAGCCTATGTGATCTTGGGTTTTGTGATGGGTTATAGCACTGAAAGCAAGATATTTAGAACCAAAAAGTAGATGAGTTTGACTTTATTGAAATTAAAAACACCTCTGTGGAAGACACTGCTAACAGAATGAAAAGACCCAATGCCAAAGCCCACAGAGTTTGCATCGCCCAGAGTGAACGTTAATGTTTGCCAATTTAGGTCAGGTGATCCCAGCATGAAACACGGACTGTTATAAAACAGTCTAACTGTAATCCCCTCATTGAATGAGGTAGGGGCGTGGAAAAGGTGCTGATCTGACTAATGTTTCTAGTTCCCAGAAACTAAAAATTTCCTAGATAATTTATGCTTGTGGTTTAAAATAAAGCTTCAAACTATTCAGAAAGATGCACAGTGACAGCAATGTAGGAATTTCTGCCATGTTCTCTAATCTTACACTCCACTGATAACTAGAATTAATGCTTTTGCGTCTCGGTTATCCTGGTAGAATTGTTTGCATTTAAATCTCTATGTATTTGTAATTAAAACACACAATCAAATTGGATGTTATTATAGATACTGTATGTAATGTGTTTTTTTTTTTTTTAAATTCAGCAATATATCTTTCCATAGCAGTATATTTAGACTGATTATGTTTAAAAGAGTGCATTTAAGCCCTTATTGATGGAGATTTAGGTGTTACATTGTTTGCTTTTGGCCATCAGAGGCAACCATTGTGCAGTGTGTACCCTTAGTGCCCTTGGACAGAAGAGCTGTGTAAGTTCCTAGAAGTGGAAAGAGTACATTAAAGGGCACCTGCACCTTGAAAATACATAAGCACTGCCAAATTTCTTTCCAAAGTGAATGAGCATACCTATATAGGCACTCCCTTACCAACATTAGCGTGATCAAAGTTTTCATCTTAGTGGTGTTATAGGGGAAAGAATGGTTTCTCTGTTGTACTAATTTGCATTTATAATTTGTTCATATAAAAATTTTGTTCATTATTTGACCTCTTGTTTTTTGCTGCAAACTATCCATGTTTTGTCGCATATTCCTTTTTTTTTTTAACTGATTTTAAAAGCTCATTGAAATTATGAAAATGTCTTCACTTTAGTCCTGATTATGATGGCTCTGATGAGTGGAGGAGCACCAGGGCTTTTGCCTCATGCGAATTGGATAAAATGACATGAATACACGTGGAGTTTTAAGGAAGAGAGTATAATAGACAAGAAAGAAGGAAGAAGTACCCCTATACTGAGACAGAAGGAGAGGGACTCCAAAGCTGAGTGAGGAAACCCCAAGTGCTAGGGAAATCAACCAGTTGTTATATGAGGAGGCTGGAGGAGATGCTGTCTGATTTGCATAGTCTCAGGGGATTGGTTTGACCAGGCATGTCACTCACATAGCCCCTGAATAACCTGGCCCTCTCACCCTAGCCTTTTCATATGAAAATGCAGGGTGCCATTCTGCACACGTGGGGATATATGGGGGCAGCCATGTGGCTAGGGCCATGTGAAGGCAAGGTTAAAGAGAAGAAGGTGGGAATTGCAATGCTTGGGTGGCCCCAGTTTCTTCAGGTCAGCATTTGCATATCAAAGTTTGCCTGTTGGATCTAAGAGCTGGGACTTTCCTGTTAAACAGGAAACATTTCTGGGGCTGCTTTAAAAGAGAAAAAAACTTTCCCAGGGCCCCTTTTCCTATCTTCTTAAAATAAATTCTTAATAACATTTTTAATGTTAAATAATTTCTTTTAAATGTTAAAATAATGTTAAAACAATTTCTTTTAACATTCTGCCTCTCCTCTTCTGCGGAAGTCACCTTACCTGATGTTAGAGGGTTTTGGGTGTTGACTCTTTCTGGATTCTTCATGCTGAAAGGGCGCATCAAATGTGGAACAGCAGCGAGGGTTCCTTCTGGGGTCGATCTAAGGGGCCTCAGAAGAACAGTGCGTCCATGTGTGGTTCAGTTTGCAGCACTATGTAGGTTTGATGGCTTCTACACAAGAAAAAAGAAACAATTTGAGTTATAATTTTGAGTATACAAAATTCAAATATTAGCACAAGTCATATAAGCAAGAGAGGGCTTAATATAGGGATTACCCAATTTTATAAAGAATGCTGGAATTCATTAAAGAGGGATTGTAGCTACCAGGGGTTGAAGGCTGCATTTTTCCTGAGCCTGTCAATAATTTTGATGTGATCTTTAAGTACCTGTAGTTTTACTTCTGCTTGAATAGAGGTGTTAATCTAAGAAACAGAATTTCCCTTTGGGGATCTATGAATTTCCTTGGTTTTATTTTCCCAAAGATACCTCCGATTATGGGCACCCTACTCAATTTTATTACCTGGCAGAATTTGCAGGATAACTTCCAAGAACTAGTGTATTGATCCAGATGTTTACATTACCGTTGCTTTTTTTTTTTTTTCCCTCCCCCCCCAAGATGCAGGAGATATCCACTTGAGTCATAGGAATGAACATGGTTAGTCTTAAAGGTAGACAAAAAAACCTTAAAAAATATTAAGGGAACTAGGATTTAATGACAAATGTATGATAAGCTTTGGAGCACAATTTCTCTATTCAGGCCACATTTAAGGAGGAGAAAAAAAAAAGAAAAAAAAAAGCACATTATAGAACCGTGGGCATTTTTCATAGAATAAACTTCAGTCTTATACTTCAACTGATTGCTTGCATTAAGTGCAGCAAGAATGTTTTTGTTGTTGTTGTTCTTGTTTTTCTTTTAGTAGTTCTATTGGGTTCACTTTGATGAAACTCTGTTCCAGCAAGAATTTTAGATAAGAACTTTTTTTTTTTTTTTTTTTTTTTTTTTTTTGAGACGGAGTCTCGCTCTGCCGCCCAGGCTGGAGTGCAGTGGCCGGATCTCAGCTCACTGCAAGCTCCGCCTCCCGGGTTCACGCCATTCTCCTGCCTCAGCCTCCCGAGTAGCTGGGACTACAGGCGCCCGCCACCACGCCCGGCTAGTTTTTTGTATTTTTTAGTAGAGACGGGGTTTCACCGTGTTAGCCAGGATGGTCTCGATCTCCTGACCTCGTGATCCGCCCGTCTCGGCCTCCCAAAGTGCTGGGATTACAGGCTTGAGGCACCGCGCCCGGCCTAGATAAGAACTTTAAAGCTGAGACCAGCCATGGTTGTTATTCTCAAATGTCTGTAAGTTGGATGATCCTCTGTTCTTGAGGTCTCAAATGAACTTGGAGCCCCCGGACCTTTTAGAAAGTGCCATTCTTTACTGACCACAAGTCAGGAACACTATGCAGAGACTGTGTAGACAAGGTACGAGGCCACATCTCCCAAGGGGCTTTTATCGGCTCTGCCTGCCAAGCTTGATTCCTTAAAAGGAAACACATTCTTCCAGTCAAAGCCTTGATCAAGTAACCAGTTTTTCCAATTCTGTTCTGTTGACAGAGTCAATGGATTCTTACTGTACTGATTCTTATTGTCAATGGATTCTTATTGCACTGATGCAAACAACTATCTTGCCATAAGTAAAGAGTATTTACAGTTTTAAACAAACGTGGTACAAATTTTGTCCACAGGGGAATATCTTACTCAATTTTCAAGGGCCATAAATAGTTCAAAATAAGCTTTCTTGACTCTGAAAAACAAAACAAGGATCAGCAATATTCCAAGCAAAAGTTAAAATGTCTGTTTTCACTTTCTGAATGCAGCCCCGTTACTTAACTCTTCTTTTGCTTGATATTTGTGAATATGTCAGTTCTTTATAAGTTCCATACATTGTTTCTCTATCCCAATGTTACAATCGTCAAAGCTATTAAAAACCTGCGTTTGAGAACACCTATTAAGTCCTTAATATAGCATGATTATAAGCCGTCTTTTCAAAAGGAACAAAGCAAGACAACGTATGCCTGCAAATGATAAAATTCCCGGGATAGTTACAGTGAAAACCATGAGTGACAAAAAAGTTTATTTTTCTCCATGGTTTACAATAACTTTACCCTTAATTATGATCGATAGCATATACTTAGACAGCAGAATTTTAGAAATCCCATAGAATTTTGCAACACCAATTAGTATTATTCATCAAAACATAACTTAAAGAAAATTGGACAAAACTTTGGCAATCTCAAATCAAAATTTTGGTGACTAAATATGTCCTTTATTTGTCTTTACTGAAGTTTCAGAAGCCCTCCAAACCACCCAGAAAGCCAGGCATCCAGAAGGACAATTTTGAAACCTGCATTATGCTTTTAGGATGCCTGTTAAATGTTAGAGGTTTAGAACAGTCAATTTTAGGAAATAGAAGTCCAGACTGCCATAAATTACTTGTTTTTCCAAAATGATGGCTCGAAAGGCAAAAACCGTTTATTAGCTTTTATTATGATGTGACATGTCATTTGGCTATGACATCCTGTTCAAAGCCAAATTTTGCCCTTTCATTAGTTTGGTAATGTTAACCCCAGTTTATTTAAATGAAACCTTATAGATCATTTCATTTAGTCTCAACCACTTTGACCATGTGGTGAAATATTTACAAACCTTTTAATATCCTTTTAGTAAAGGGCAGATTAGTTTCTTAACAACTCGTTGGTGTGCTTTTATTTCAATGCTCAAGTTATAAAAAGACCATACAATAACCTTCTGAGTTTAGTTAATGTTCACTGTTGACATTTAGCAACTTTCATTTTTGGTGAACCGCTTGGTTAATAAGCAATTTCACTTATGTACAAGGTGTGGATCCTAGAACGCAGACAGAAGTCCAGATAAAGTGTGAGTTTTCAGCATCTATCTCTGTGTATCCCATGTTTTACCAACCTGTAAGTCAGGCAGGAAACAACCTTGGAACGTTTGGCAAACCTGGTGTGTAAGTTGTACGATTTAGACGACCTCTGTTCATTTTGACGACACTTGCATTTTACCAGTAATCCTTAAGAGTGTATTTCTTAAACTCACACGAACAACAACAACAACAACAAAATTGATTTAAGTGCTCACTTTTCTTTAAGACAATTAAATAGAGCTGTTTTTATAGCACCACATATATGGCAACACAAACAGAAGATTCAAAGATTTTTTATGTGTCACTTTCTTAATTGGATTACGGGCTTCAGGTTGTAGCCCTTGGAGGAACAGGGTCATTTGCATGAGTTTTTTAGGGACCAATTAGCAGACACAGCTGAAGACAATTAGCCCATCCCCACTGGGAGTCTTGTTTCTTAGTGGCGGGAGTGGGGTTGAGTATGTTTATGTCTTAAGTAGACAAGAGCATGATTCTCTAATTTAGGACTACTCTTAGTCATTTCACACAGTGCATTTTACACACCGAAGCTCTCTCATAGTGTGAAGTAACTTGATATCCCCAAGACTCACAAGGCTAAATAACACAATACATAATAGCACAGAACCTTTGGTCTTGGGAGGAAATTATCGGCTTTGAATTTGGGGGGGTTTCATGAGGAAAACACGGGTGTTTTGTTTTGTTTTGTGTTCGTGTGTGTATTTCCCTATATGGGGACTTTGGCACCTACTCTGTTTTTCTCCAGGAGTCCCACGCTATCAGAAGTTACCTTAGGGTCTCTCAGGTTTGCATTCAGAGTGCTAAGACAGAAAATGGAGAAAAATAATTCAGTCAACTGAGAATAAAAGAGCCTTTTTCTCCAGAACATTCTTTAAATATATCGATAAATTGAATATCTACTTTTTATTAAGGTGAACACTTTTTAAGAAAATTCTTTAAAACTTTCTTATTACTTGACTTTAGCCATGCCAACCAGTTAAGAATTTTGGTTTTTGAATTTTACAAAATGTAACCTCACAGATAAAACCAACCTAGGTTATGATTTAACCACGAGTGTCCAAGGTATTTTCAGAGGAAAGACAGTCAGCTTTTGAATCTTTCATTGCAAAATTGTGATGGAGACAGTGAAGGAGAATTGACCTAAACAAATATATTTCATTTCCCACCCCAAGCTGTCTTTTCGCATTGCTGGACTTAGGCTGAACCAACCTTAGGAGTAGCTTGGTTTACATTCTACAGTGTAAAACAAAGATGACAACAGCTGTTTCCCAAGGTAGACTTCTCTCTTGCCTGGAAACCAGAACAAGAAGCTAGCCACAAGGTTAGGGATCATGGCTTAGGTGTCAGCGAGCTGGAGGCTACAAGATTTTGGCCTTCCCTAAACTGCTTTCAAGATCAGTGCTTAAGACATTTTGTAAACCCTGCCTTTGATGGATCAGCTGGGATCACCCAGATTGACAACATGGCTTATCAGATTCTGTGGCCCTCACCCATGAACTGACTTAGCAGAAGAAGGCAGCCACCTTCGTAAAATGGCAGAGACTAAAACAAAGTATTGCCACATGATTACAGGTTATGTTCCCAAGGACATGGAACAAGATGTAGGACTGTAGCCCAGTTTGTTTCTGACCATTTATGCACACGTATCTCATTAAACGTAGATTTAAAATTCAGCTATTCAGGAACACTAGCCACATTTCAAGGGCTCAATACCCACATGAGACTAGCAGCTACCACATTAAAGAGCACAGATACACACATTTCCATTTTCACAGAGAGTCCCACTGGATGGTGCTTACTGACCATTTAGTTTGTCTGGCTTGAACAACAGGACTACTGGGCCCTGGGCCTTCAGCCTGACTTAAGATACCCTTTGTTGACAGAACCCTACAGAAAGACATGCAAAGCACACAAATTGTCTACAAATTAAGATCGACCTCACAAACCTGATTTTGTTATTATCAGATTACCTAGAATATAAACAATAATCGTACATTTTTTTTTTTTTTACAAGTTTGCACAGGGAGAAAGAAGCCAAAAGCCCAACTGGTAAGAAATTTTTATCATTTTACCAGCATATCAGCTTCTAACTTTTATTTCTTCTAGCTGAACTCTAAGCCAAGAATTTTAGGTTTGGAAAATTAACTTTTCCCAGGTTGGATGAACATTATAAAAGAGATAGAAGCCATTTTAAATCACAAAAAAAGGAAAAACACTATAGAAAGGTGTTCCAATTAGGGTTTTCAAGAGGTATTGCCTCTTTTCCTATTGGGAATTGTATTTCCCCTATTTCTTTGCCTACCCTATTTTCTCTTTTCCCTTTTAGCGTATTGTAGAAAACATACCGCTCATCTCCACAGTTTTCTTTTCCTTTCACAGCTGCCGGCTTTAGCTGACGTTAGGGTTTGGCTTAGGAGCAGAAAAACATTCCTTCATGAGAGGTCAACTACCTGAATTAAATTTTGGAAAACTTCTATATGCCTATCAGGATCATCGGAAAATTGGCATAAGCCTCCCTTTACTTTCCAAAGTTCCTCCAATGAGAAGACAACTGGAAGGGGCCCCAAGTAAGGGAATCCTCAGATGGCTTCCCTGAAACTTGCTTCTTTAATTTTGGGGAATATTTCTCTTTCAGCCTGCCTGATATGACTGCTAAATGGGCTGGGTTATTTTACAACACGTACAAAGGTGTAGTAAGAAGGCCTTGCCGTTGTGCAAAAGTAAATAAGAAACTTTTTAATGTTTCAGAGTTGAAGGAGTCCAAGTTCTTTAAAATACACTCAGCCAGGTGCAGTGGTTCACGCCTGTAATCCCAGCACTTTGGGAGGCTGAGGCACGAGAATCACTTGACCCCAAGAGGCGGAGTTTCCAGTGAGCCAAGATCTCACCAGTGCACTCCAACCTGGGTGAAAGAGTGAGACTCAATCTCTCTCTCTCTCTCTCTCTCACACACACACACGCACACACATATATATGTGTATGTGTGTGTATATATACACACACATACATCGCCAAAGCTGTTAAAAAACATATGTATGTGTGTGTATATATACACACACACACACATATATATACGTATGTATGTATGTGCGTGTATGTGTTTTTGTGTGTTCCAAGGGAGTGGATGTTAAAGACAACCCGTTGCCAATCTAGAAAGAGAGGTAAGAATAAAAGCATCTTTTAGTCTGTCCTTTTTATTCAGTATGTAATACAGAATGGAAACTAGTACAGTCGGGGGCGTTCTCTCACTATGTTTTTTTTTTTCTTGGCTCCTGGATTTTGGTACCCATTTAAATGTGACACCGGAGAAACCATACTTTCAGTCTTAGTTATGCTTTCCATAAGCAGTCTTATTCCTCTCTTTCATTTCCCTTTTCTCTCTCAGACTTGTGTGGCCTGTATGCCTTCTTTAAAAAATGGATTTCAGGAAAAACCATGCAATTAGGCAAAAGCCCTTTAAGAGAAATGTCTGCTAGATTGAACTCTATATTCTGCTATTATGGCCAGTTCTAAAGCATTTACCCATAGTGAAGTGGTTCCCATTAACTTCTGGACTTAAATTCCTCTTACTAATTAAGTACTGTCTTAATAGGAGAGAGAATAGTGCTTTAAAGGAAGATAGGAACCAAATGCGGGTTATTTTCCTGTCAGTGGAACATTATAGAGACTAAAATTTGGCTACAGAAAGCATCTCCCTCCTAATTGCTAAAGGCAGAAACTGCCCATCCTAGAAGAGGCCTAGAGCCTGATCTCTAACAGTGTAAAAGAAATCTTTGGAGTTGCACTGAAAAAAAACAGGAAGAAAGTGTGCTTCTTAGAGGATTTCAATTTTCAGTAGGTGGCAGTGTTGGCTTAGAAGTGCTACGTGCTCACCAGAGAAGTGGTAGCCAGTAACCTCACCACAGAGGAAAAGGGGATAATTCTGTTCCTAGACTGTACCAATCCCTGCCCATTTAATGTAGAGAAGGAGTAAGAGGCTGGAGATGGAGAAGAAGAGTTTTGCAAAAGGATACTTAAGGATTCTCTGCAAACATCCTAAATGGACTGTTGGAGGCTGCATCCAGACTATAGGCCTCTGAATCATGCCAGGGTGTGCCCTGCACAGAAATTCAATACCCATGTGTAATGCGGTGTTCTCCATGTTCGCCCCAGCAAGCCTCACATCGAAGTTGTTATTACAGCAGTCAACGCTAACCGTATGTACTAGGCTAATGGATTCCCATTGATTTACTGGATTTATTTTAAGATAGACGCTAAGAGCACCTCAGAATGATAAAACAGGTTTTCAGCTTGCTCGCATACTCACCACTCTGATGAAGACTGTACCTTGGATTCCTGGCCAATGCACCAAAATGATTCAGCTCTCATGAGTGGAGAAACACTAGTGCTTGTGTATCCTGCTAATTGAGAAGAACAACACAGAAACACACGGAGTGGTTTTAAGGAGCAGAGACTGTAATAGAAAAGAAAGAAGGAAGAAGAAAGAAGGAAGAAGCTTCTCTGTATGGAGAGAGAGGGAAGGAGGAGCTCCAGAACCTAGAGAGAAGACCCCAAGGGAAGCGGAAACCAGTCAGTTACCTGAGGAGGCTGGAGGAGGTAGTGCCTGATTCTCATAAGCTCAGGGGATTGGTTTGACCAGGGATGTGATGTCAATCACGTAGCCTCTAAAAAACCGGCCCTCTCACCCTAGACTTTTAATATGCACATGCAGGATGCCATGATGTTCTGCATAGGTGGGGATATGTGGGGGCGGCCATGTGGCCAGGCACATGTTGGGACAAAGTCAAAGAGAAGAGGGCAGGAAGCCTTGTTTAGGTGGACTGAGTTTCTAATGGCAGGCATTTGCATATCAAAGTTTGCCTGCCAGACTCTAAGAGCCAGGGCTTTCCTGCTAGACAAGAAACTTTTCTGGAGATGCTTTAAATGAGACAGAAACGTTCCGAGGACCACAGCTTGTCTCTATCTGCTTAAAATGATTTCTTAATAATTTCTATAACATTTACAACTACACATTATTACAGTGTATTTTTTTTATTTTGTACCGTATGTAAATTTTCCACTTTTATGTAGTTAAGTTGATAAATATTTATCATTTTTCCTGTCACGTTTTGTAGCATGCTCAGAAAGGCCGATCCTCAGATTTATTCTTAGAAGCTATGACTGGGCACAGTGACTCGTGCTTGTGATCCCAGCACTTTGCGAGGTCCAGGCAGTAGGACCTATTGAGGTCATGAGTTTGAGACCAGCCTGAGCAACATAGAAGACCCTGTCTCTGCAAAAAATAAAATTAGCTTTATGTGGTGGGTGGCAGTAGGTGTGTCTAGTCCCAGCTACTTGGGAGGCTGAAGTGCGAGGATTGCTTGAGCCCAGGGGTCGGAGGCTTTAGTGAGCCATGATTACACCCCTGCACTCCAGCTTTTGTGACAGAATAAGACTCTGTCTCTACAAAAAAAGAAAGTCGTATGATGTATAAAATGATATTGTCATAAAAGTAAGACTGTGTAGACAGTGACTGAGCAGTAGCTGAAAGCTCTGACAAAAACTGTGTGCATTGTGTTTTTTAGGCTTTTATGTGCATGTATTAAAAGAATTGGCAGAGTATCATCAAGGTAAAAAGAGTTGTGACATGGAAACGCAGACAACTTCAACATTTATCAGAGATTCTCTAGGTAATTACAGTCTTCTTTCTTAATTTCCGTTCTGTTGCGTTCATTTTGAATGAAGGAAGTTACCTGATTTACCATATTGTGTGGTTGCTTTTTGAGCTAGAAGGATGCAACCTGCAAGCAACAAGGGAAATTCCTTTTTTCTGGAATCATCCTGGGAGCCCAGGAAGTGCTCTGCAATGTCATTTCCTGGCCTCATGCGTGCCAAGGCTACATGGGCCATAGCATGCAGGAATTCAAAGGCCCATAATCTTTCCTGTTTGTTGAGTTTTACCTCTCTTAACTGGGAAGTCCTTCCTCATGTCTTGCCTTAACTTTACAGCCACCAAGGTAGAAGATCATAGACTACTTCTTTTTCAGAGAACTAGAAAAGTCATTGGCTCATTGCATCATTTTATAGTTGAGGAAATCGAGGTCCTCAGAGGGAGAGCAAATGGAAAATATTCAGCCTGCCTGAGAGCAGCTGGTGAAGTACAAATTCTCCCATCCGTGATCTAGAGCATTTTGTACTACACAGCCGGTCAACAGCGCCAACCTGCCCTTCAGTTTTGTGCTTAGTAGAGATGGGAGACAGCTGTTTAACATGATATGCTTAATGGATGTTTTGGCCTTCCTTATTCTTAAATAGTAACAGTAACTTGTTAGAAGATAAATACAAAATTTGTGTTATATGACTACGCCTTTAATTAAGTGTAGGTTTAATTCCAATGGAAACATATTACTTGATAATTGTCAAGTGGTGCTGTCCAATAGGTGAGCCACATACATACCGTTCAGTTTTCTAGTAAGCGCATTGAAAACAGTAAAAAGAAATAGGCAAAATTAGCTTTAATAATATATTTAATCCAATACATCCCTAATATGATTTCAATGTGTGTTCAGTGTAAAAAATATGAATGAGGTATTTCACTTTCTTTCTTTCTCCACCCCCCCGCCCCGACTAAGTTTTGAAATCTTGTGTGTGTTTTTACATTTAAGACATATCTCAATTCAGACTGGTCCCCTTTCCAATGTCAATGGCCCCATGTGGCTGGAGGGTGCTGTAATGGATAGCATTTGAAAAACACAGAAAATTTGATGGAAAAACATGTCTAAAGTTATGCCTATGAGGGACAAACACTATCAATGTCATCGTCTACTTCTGCCAGTCTTTTTCTCTCTGGGCATAGGTTTTTGGTATGAGTTACACATGGTCAAGATTGTACTCTGGGTTCAGATTTGCACTCTGCTGTGTGGTTGAGTTTGAACCATAGTTGGTTTGAGGCCCACTTGACTAATGGAAGAAAGGGTCAGTAGGTCTCATTTTGGTCCTGGCTGTGCTGTTACACAGTCACTTATTCAACTATTTTGGCGTTTGTTCTTTAGATGCAAAGGGGAGGCATTGAAGTACGTGAACTTTGATTCTTTTAAAGTTACCGTTTTGAATCTGAAATCAGCTTTAACGAAAGTCCAATAAAGAGCTCTCCTCCTTAGCACTTAGAGAATAGGAAGAGACCCCAGTATTTTTTGACTTAACTATTGGACTTCTATTTCTTCCAACAATTTATTCCTTTGTCTCCGCTGGACTCAGGGTACCCGCTGGGTGGTGTGGGGCTGGTTTCCCAAAACATCTGCTGCCCAAAGCGTTGTACCTGGTAATCTCTACAAATCATCTGGTGAAGAAACACCTGAGAGTGTAAAGTAGATGACGACTGACGGAGGATGCCCGAGTACGTTTTCACTTCAAGCTCTATGGGCAAGTAGGACACTTGGAGGATTCCAAGGTATCCTCAGGACATTTGGGTCAGGCTGAAAGTAAGTTTGCTAATTACTTAAGCCTGGCACGCCAGTTATTGCACCACAGAGGGGTAATTGTGAGTACCAAAATCTCACGTCTTTGTTCCATCTCATAGAAGAGTTTTCTCCTTGTCTCCCAGAATATGGAACTGTGAATGTAAAAGTTTGGGATAAGGTCGGATCAGACTTTAAAACGAGCACAAGAGGGCCACCGTATTCCCCTCCCCACTTGGTTTGTGTGGTCCGTAATTAAAACTGCACTGGAGCCCTTTCACACTGAGGAGGAGGAGGAGGAGTTTCAGGATGATATAGAAAAGTGTAGTAACCGGGAGTCTGATGATCAGCAAAGTGAACCATCAGAGTCTTGTTTTACAAAGGGGGAGAAACGGGAAGCTTTATATGCTAACCCCCAGAAACTTATGAGAGAAACAGTTCCACCTACTGCAAAAACAGTGCCACCTACTGCGCCTTTAGGGGAAGGTCCGAAACGGCCACCCCCACCTCAGCCTTATGAATTTTTGGTAGGGAGCCAGAGACGGGGCTTGCCACTCTCCTTGTTGCACGCCCCAACGTTAAATATGGCGAAGGGAAGCTTCAGGCTTGCCCAACAGCCAGTTACAGTGAGGGAATGATTCAGGCTTGTCCACCTGTTAATTATAGTAAAAGAATGCTGCGAGCCAGCCCAAATACAAATTATGGGGCAGAGACAATCCAGGCCTCCATTTGCCAGGCAGGAGAAATGGGGGATTTGAATGCTTGGCAGTTGCAAGCTGAGGAACCCGGAGAACATGCTTAAGTATGCTGGGAGCCATTCACTTTTAAAATATTAGAAAACTTAAAGCGAGCAATTGGACAATATGGGCCAAATTCTCCTTATGTTCCTTCCTTGTTACAATATGTGGCTTATAACTGGTGTTTAATACCTGTGGGTTGGGAGTCATTAGCCCGATCCACCCTGTCCCATTCTGAATTTCTCCAACTTAAAATGGAGGTGAACGGATGAAGCAACAAGTCAGGCATGCAGAAAAGCTCAAACCCAACCTGCCCTTACTATCACATCTGATACAATGGCTTAGAATCGGACAGGCATGGGGTACTGTAACTCAACAGATGGCAATGGGTGATGAGGGTGTTGATCAGCTCAGAGCTATATAGCTAAGAACCTGGGAAACAATTCATGACCCTGGTACTACTTATCCTTCTTTTAACTCAGTTTGACAGGGTCCAAGAGAGCCTTATCCAGATTTTATTGCACAGTTGCAAGCCGCAGCTGAAAACGCTATTTCAGATTCTCATGCCAGGAAAGTGATCGTTCAGCTGCTTGCTTGTGAAAATGCTAATACAGAATTTCAGGCAGCAACTGGACCTATTAAGGGACAGACAGATGAAAATTACACTTATTGGGACTACATTCCATTCCCACAACTGATTAGGCCTGTTACATGGTCAGATACCCTGATGGAGGTTTATGTTAATGATAGTGTCTGGATGCCTGGACCAACAGATAACAAAGGTCCTACTCATCCAGAGGAGGCAAAAGTGTTAATGAATGTTTCCATCGGTTGTTGCTTTCCTCCCATCTGCCTGGGGCCGCCAGCAGGATGTTTAAGTTATGGTAAACATTGTTGTTGGATGTTTCACGTCCCTACACATAAGGGATCAAAAGCCTCTGTTCATGCAATCAGTGGAAGAACGTTTCAATCTTTGGACACTATTAAATACCTTGATCACAGATGGCTGGCTATGTTATGACACATCACCAGATTAATAAATGTAAACCTAATAAGAAGTCCTGCCCTAGGCAGGCCATTAAATGGTCTGAAAACCTAGAGGTGCTAACCTGGGAAGATTGTATTGCAAACAGTGCTGCTGTACTGCAAAATAATTACTATAAAATCATCACTGATTGGGTCCCTAGGGGACACTTTGCAGCAAATTGTACTGGACAGCATGAAGATTGTAGACAGACTCGTTTTGCAAAAGACTACCCAGATAATGCACCAAAATTATATAGAATAATTGAAACAAGTTACCCTATTAAGTGGGAGGAGAATGGTATGGCTCTTCCAACCCCAAAAGTGATTGATCTCATTATAAGTTCAGACCATCTGGGAGCATGGAAATTAATGATGGCTCAAACCCCGGTTTGGATTTGGAAAGGAGAATGTGAAACAGAGACCCACAGTAAAACATTTTGATTTGTTGTAGCCATGACCTATAATCAGACGGTCCCATTACAGAGTTGTGTTAAACCTCCTTTTTTGTTGGCAGTTGGAAAAGTTAATGTCCTACCTGACTCTCAAACCATTTTATGCCTCAACTGCCATCTTTTACCTGCATTCATTCTACCTTTAATAAAGAGAATAGCAGTTTTACTGGTTAGGGCCCCAGAAGGAGTTTGGATACTTGTTTCACTCAATAGACCTAGGGAGGCCTCTCCTTCCGTACATATTATCACTGAAGTACTACAAGAAATACTTAACAGATCAGAGAGATTCATATTTACTTTAATAGCTATGATCATGGGCCTTATAGCTGTGACAGCTACTGCTGCTGCTGCTGCTGATGGTGTTCCTTTGCACACTTCTATTCAAAATGCGGGCTTTGTGGATAGTTGGCAGAAAAATTGTTCTAAGCTTTGGAATTCCCAAAGCCAAATAGATCAAAAATGGTCAAATCAAATTAATGATCTCCAACAAACAGTAATTTGGATGGGAGATTGGATTATGAGCTTGGAAGCATAGAGTGCAGAGTACCTTATGTGAGTAATGGAAGAAGAGTTCTTTAAGGCGCACGGGACTGATCACCTGTATTAAGTACCCAGCTGTAGTTGGGGGAGCCCGAAATTAAGAGAGACCAAAATATGTGCTTGTAGGTGAGTTTATTTTCTGTTTTTATTTTTGTTTTCTGGTAGGTCTGGGGAGGAATTATAGGCATCTTTCTCTCCTGCACCAAGCATTGCAGAGTCTATCCTATTTGATGTGAGAATGGCAGCCAATTTAAATGAAGATTTGTGGGCTTATGCTGCATGGTGAAGGGAAGCAGAGGAAAGGGCAAGTGACTGCTTATCCAGGGGGAAAGTGAGGGTTGAGTGGGAGTCTCAGGGATCAAGGACTAGATCCAGAGAGACTGGCACGTGGAATTACAACAATTGTCCAAGAGTACAGAATTGCAGGATTAGGTTTCAGGTGGAAACTAGAACCCAAATGCACTGTGCTGCCTTTGGAAGGAGTCGTGGAAATGAGCAAAGTTTAAGGTCTGTGGGGTAAAGGAGCCACCAGGACTGCAAAAGTCATCCATGTGGCCATTTGATCTGGTCTTCTGGGAAGTACTTGGACAAGAGAAGACGAGGATCAGGAGTGGTAGGGAGTCTATGTCAGCAAGTGGGATTGAATCTATTTGTTTAAGAAATCATATTCTGTTTCTAAGGGTATGTCTTAGACAACACTGGATTTACAGCAGTACTTTTGGCCTACATCGAGAACTGCTGCTGCCAAATGTTAAAAGTGGCAAGGCTTCACCCTAGCGTCAAGCCTTACTTCGAACTTCTCAATGAGACCTAGTTGTTTAATGCTAAGTGCACACACTCTACAACTGAGTATAGCATTCATGGGAATTGGGCTTGTTCCAGCTATAAAAATGAGTGTTGGAGGCACAGAGCTTTGAGATGTTTGGATTGTGTTGAGACTAATAACTTCATCTTCAAGATAGGTGACTGCCTAGATTCCTGTTTATTTAACTGCGAGTATCTGAAAGCATTGAGGAAGATTGTCATCCTCATGAAAACCGCCATGCTTGTATTTTCTCACCTGGAATGTCAATCCTTTTCTCTCCCTGATAAAACCATACTGTCTTTCAAGACACAGCTGGACTGTCACCCTGGTGATATCTTCCCTGACTCCAACTGAGTAAATCGTGTAGATCTCGTTCCTGCATGCAATCTTTATTTACCTCAGTTATGAAATTACCATATCTTATTGTGTTTGTTTCTCCCTGACTAAATTATGAGGTCTTAGAGATGGGGACTTGAGTATCTGTCTACATTTGTGTATCCAGTTCCCACTATGCTGCTTGATACATGTTAGGTAGTCAATGCTTGCTCTGTGAAAACATAAATGGAAGGGTGGCCCTTTCATTTAGGAGTTCTTACCAGCTTTCTAACTCTGAGTCAGAATGACCCATGAACTGAAACATTCAGGGAGCACAACTACTAAAATTATGGGATTGTATCCTTATGGAGTTTTATTGCTGCATGCACATTTTGTTCAATGGTTCTTCCTGAGGAACTTACCAAATTTTAGTTAACGGGGACAGGTGTGGTGGCTTATGACTCCAGTCCCAGGACTTTGAGAGGCCGAGGTGGGCATAGCATTTGAACCCAGAGGTTCAAGAGCAGTATGGGAAGCATGGCAATACCCCATCTCTACCCAAAATCCAAAAAATTATCTGGACTTGGTGGTGTGTGCTTGTAGTCCCAGCTGCTTGGGAGACTGAAGTAGGAGGATCCCTTGAGCCCAGGAGGCAGAGGTTGCAGTGAGTAGAGACCACACCAGTGCATTACAGCCTAGGCAATAGGGCAGGACCCTGTCAACAAAAAAATTACTTTTTTAGATAAAGGACTGAGAGTTGGTAAAGCAGTAACTGGCATATATTACATCAAGGATGTTAGGAATATGTGAAAATACAGTTTAACTATAATTAGGAGAGTCTATTTGTATGCAGCTAGAATATCTAGTTGACTACATTCGAAACTTTGCTTTCTGACAGGTTGAAAAGATTCAAACTCAAGGCTGGAATTTTTTTATTTTTGTTTATTTATTTATTTATTTTTTTTGAGATGGAGTCTGTCACCCAGGCTGGAGTGCAATAGTAATTATCAACTCACCGCAACCTTTGCCTCCCAGGTTCAGGTGATTCTCCTGTCTGAGCCTCCCGAGTATCAGAAACTACAGGTGCCCACCATGATGCCAGGCTAATTTTTGCATTTTGTTAGTGATGTGGTTTTACAACGTTAGCCAGACTGGCCTCGAACTCCTGATTTCAGGTGATCTGACCGCTTTGGCCTCCCAAAGTGCTAAGATTACAGTTGTGATCCACAGTAACCAGCCAAGCTAGACTCTCTTGAAGGTGAAGTTATTATCCTCAATGTCTACATTTTGCTGTGTGGATTTAGGAAACAGTATATTATTTTACATCAGTTTGGCTTTCATCAGTTTTCTTGCTAAAAATAAATGAGTTGCTATGTAGATTGAAATAAAAGAAATTTATGGCCAAAAGCAACTTTAAGCAAAAGCCAGGGATTTGCTAAGAGTAAGAGAAGCAGAGCTGAAGCAGAGGTTGAAGCGTTTGAATTGTAAGTATGCATGTATATTTTCAATATTCAAAATTATCACAGTAAAAAAAAAAAAACACTACATACATGTCAAAATATTCTATGGTTTATTGCCAAGTAGAGTTCTTGTTTATAAAGGTGATATCACCTAGAATTAGAAAGTACAAATTAAGAGGAACAAACACTGGGGTTTTGCTTTTGAAATGTTAAACATTAAGATGAAAAAGAGAATGAGATGCTGTCACCAGCTAACTGTAAGACTAGACAGAGAATTTGGAGAGGCTGTTAATGCTTGAACAGATCATAATTTTTGCAGTTAACTTCAGTCCTTCAGGTCTGAGAGTTTTGTGTGTCTGTGTACAGTAACTGAGCTCCATATTTCTACACCTGCAGCTTTTACCAGCTCTGTGCTCAACAAAGCAAATATGGTTGTCTGACATTACTTGCACTGGGTGAAACTATTTCTCTTGTGTTATTCACTTTTTCTAAGTGCTCACAAATATTTCATGCTTCAGGTGTTACCTGGGATTGACAGCAAGTTCGTCTGTCTATAGTTTGTGCAATAAGCCTTATTTTCCACTGGGAATGTTTTGTTAATTGACACCCATAGATACTCCAGGAATCTTAGTTCATTAAAGAATGTGCCTCCAACTTCTTTAATGTTGTTTTCTCACTTCTATAGATTTGATTTGTTTGATTGCAACCTCTGCCTGCCTTCCTCTGCTTTTGGCAATAATGAAAAGGTAAATTAATCAAGAGAGAGAAAACAATAAGGAACAATATTTTGGCAGACAGAGTTTACCACTTCCCTACCTCAATTTTCTCTACTCCAGTTTCCTCTCTCTCTCACAATATAAACAAAATAAATGTGGTTTCTACCTCCCCATGGCTTTCCACATTGCCAGCAGAGGGGACGAATAACTAGAGCCTTTAACTTTCCTCAGACTAGTCAGTGTTCTGTAGCACTTCTCAGAAAGGCTGGATCTCAGCTCATGTGAACCCACCTCCCTGGCTTGGGAATTGGTGCTGTGACTGATGTGAAGTCTCACTGTGAAGATCGTTCTATTCTTAAGTATTTGGAAGCCCATATTGATTCATCTATCTTTTTGCCCCCTCTTTGGGTAATTTTTCCATATTTAAGCAACAGTTTTTGTATTCTAGGCTTTTGTTGTTTGTTTGTTTGTTTTAAGAGACAGGGCCTTGCTCTGTTATCCAGGCTGGTCTCAAACTCTTGTACTCAAGTGACCCTCCTGCCACAGCCTTCTGAAAAGCTGGGATTATACGTGCTGGCAACCACATTTGACTACCTCTGATAGATTCTTAAATGACAAAAATAAATATTCTACCTTAAATATTTGTGGGATAATTAATTAAATCCTACAGTTAGAAACACTATTATAAAAATCAAGTACATAAATCCACTTTTTTTCACTTTGTAACTAATAGGATTAATCTTTCACCCCCACAGCTGACTCTGGTCATTACTCACCTGCAACTATTGTTTAAGTTTTAATTGTCTTGTATGGGAAATCACTTCCCGCTTGAGAGGCTCACAGGCCCCTCAGTCAGATACCACAGCCCAGTGGTTCTGTTGTTTCAATACATTGTTACCAGATTAGTTCATAAAATACACGCAGGACTTCTAGCTCTTTTCTTCTGCTTCCTGGTAGTAATAGTCATGTAGCAGTTTTAGCCTGTTGAATCAAAACCACTCGATGTTTTCTTTCTTTCTTTTTTTTTTTTTTTTTTTTTTTTAAATTCCTAAATGTGTTACCTCTGCTATTGTAGTTTATTTACCTTTTATACCTTTGGTGTTTTCAGAACCAGAATCTCCAGGAAGAAAAACATAACAGCATGACTGAGGCACTTAGAAGACAGGAGTAGAATATAAAGAGTCTTGAGGAGACCTGTGACCAAAATCTTAGAAATGAACTGCTAAAGTACATTTTTGACACTTTTGAAGAAGTAATATGTTTAAATTAAGTTAGTATAAACACAACAAAAACTGAGGAAGTAGTCTATGATTCACATCCTGTGCAAACCTTAGTGTCTGAAAAAAGTACATATTTTTATCAGTAGCCAGTAATTTCCTGCATTTGAGTTAGGGTAGCTTTTAAAACATAAGGTGCAGAGAAGCAAATCCTCTGCTTTTCTTACGCATGGCTTCTCTAACATATATTGAGAGCTGTGTTTTGCTTAAATTTTCAGGGTACCTCGTTATTGCTCGGCTTGCCTAGTTGGTAAGCCGAAAAATGGGATTATAATCATTTTAGTGACTTTTTTTCTCTACCCCACTCATACTGCCACAAAGACGGGAATATCTAACAATATATAAATTATATTAGTGGTCTCAGTATTTGTCAGTGAGCATGTGCCTTTTATTCCTTCACCATTCTGCGAAGCCAGAACGAAAAGAAAAAGCAAAAATTAACCATGTGAGGCAAATGTGATATAGGGAAAGAAAAATAAGGGCAAGCATGATTTTGTTTGGCTTCTCTGTACTCTAAGCTTTGTGTATCAGTGGATAATATCACAGGGCTAAGACACTGTGTCCACATGCTAATGTTTCAATGTGTGGAAAATGATCTGGCACATAAAAAGTGCTGAAGTAATATTTGTTGTAAATGTGCCATGAGGAAGTGACTCAACTCATGTCCTTTGGGCATGTATTTGGCGTCTTTTTTTTTTTCTTTTTGCCTTCCTCATGATTTAACGTTGATATTTTATTACCTAGGAGGTGCAAAGGTTTCTTGAGGTTGTTCTTTAAAGCTACTCTATTTTTTAAAATACAGCAGCTTTTTTAATTCAATTTTTAAATAATGTATTTTACCCACATCTTCAATGTTGATTCCTCTAGTAGAACAACAAACATGGAAGTTTCTGTAGTTACTAAATATTTAGAAATAAATAAATTTGAGTATGTGTGCTAACTTTATGTAGTTATGGAGCTAGTGAACTATTTGGTACCTTTGTGACAGCTCCCATGGGCTGCATGGTGTCTGTCTGGCTTCGAGAATCTGCACATGATTTTGGCAAGTGTTCAAGTTTGGAGGCTGTTCACCACAAGATTGTTTCTTTTTTTCCTTTTGGAACCAAACGGGCAGCTTGTAACAGCTGGGAAGGAGAAGGGGAGCGGCAAAAATATGTCTTTGGGTATTGCTAATTCAGATATAATGCTCTTGGCACTTGCCTCTCAGGACCATTCTTCATCCCTTGGCACAAAAATTCTTATGCTGGTTGCAGGTGGGAAGATAGTATAGGAGAATTGGAAGTAACTGTCTAACTATCATTCGCAATTGAGTCTATTGTTTACCATGTAAATTTAATTTTCTTCTTTGCTCTTTGTGTCAGTTGAGACCAACTGAAAAGTCATTATTTCAGTAACCTTGCGACAACACGAACGTTCATTGTGTGTGTTTGAGCTTTGTAGGATCGGGGCAGTCTTTTAGCGGACTCTGTGTCCATGGCTTTAGTACTGAGGGACTTTGAAGTTTACACAATGTCTGTTTAAGTGTTCTAAGGTACACCTGTTCCATACAAAAGCTCCTGCATTGATAATGGGCTTTCTAGAAAGATAACTGAGAAACTCATTCTGATTCTCAGGTGATAACTTGAACTAAAGGATGACGACATCGTTAGTACTGATCAACTAATTGAAGGTGAAAGGAAGAATTAATTTTGAAATATATTTCAAGTAATATACGAAATTTTAGTGATAAATAATTTATCCTAAGCCATTCCCTACAGATGTTTGGATTCCTTTTTTTTTTTTTTTTTTTTTTTTTTTTTAATTATACTTTAAGTTCTAGGGTCCATGTGCATAACGTGCAGGTTTGTTACATATGTATACTTGTGCCATGTTGGTGTGCTGCACCCATCAACTCGTCAGCACCCATCAACTCGTCATTTACATCAGGTATAACTCCCAATGCCATCCCTCCCCACTCACCCCTCCCCACAATAGGCCCCGGTGTGTGATGTTCCCCTTCCCGAGTCCAAGTGATCTCATTGTTCAATTCCCACCTATGAGTGAGAACATGTGGTGTTTGGTTTTCTGTTCTTGAGATAGTTTGCTGAGAGTAATGGTTTCCAGCTGCATCCATGTCCCGACAAAGGACACAAACTCATCCTTTTTGATGGCTGCATAGTATTCCATGGTGTATATGTGCCACATTTTCTTAATCCAGTTTGTCACTGATGGACATTTGGGTTGATGCCACGTCTTTGCTATTGTGAATAGTGCCGCAATAAATATACATGTGCGTGTGTCTTTTCAGCAGCATGGCTTATAATCCTTTGGGTATATATCCAGTAATGGGATGGCTGGGTCGTATGGTATTTCTAGGTCTAGATCCTTGAGGAATCGCCACACTGTTGTCCACATTGGTTGAACGAGTTTACAATCCCACCAACAGTGTGAAAGTGTTCCTATTTCTCCACATCCTCTCCAGCACCTGTTGTTTCCTGACTTTTTAATGATCGCCATTCTAACTGGTGTGAGATGGTATCTCATTGTGGTTTTGATTTGCATTTCTCTGATGGCCAGTGATGATGAGCATTTTTTCATGTGTCTGTTGGCTGTATGAATGTCTTCTTCTGAGAAATGTCTGTTCATATCCTTTGCCCACTTTTTGATGGGGTTGTTTGTTTTTTTCTTGTAGATTTGTTTGAGTTCTTTGTAGGTTCTGGATATTAGCCCTTTGTCAGATGAGTAGATTGCAAAAACTTTCTCCCATTCTGTAGGTTGCCTGTTCACTCTGATGGTAGTTTCTTTTTGCTGTGCGGAAGCTCTTTAGTTTAATGAGATCCCATTTGTCAATTTTGGCTTTTGTTGCCGTTGCTTTTGGTGTTTTAGACATGAAGTCCTTGCCTGTGCCTATGTCCTGAATGGTATTACACAGGTTTTCTTGTAGGGTTTTTATGGTTTTAGGTCTAACATTTAAGTCTGTAATCCATCTTGAATTAATTTTCGTATAAGGAGTAAGGAAAGGATCCCGTTTCAGCTTTCTACTTATGGCTAGCCAATTTTCCCAGCACCATTTATTAAATAGGGAATCTTTTCCCCATTTCTTGTTTTTCTGAGGTTTGTCAAAGATCAGATGGCTGTAGATGTATGGTATTATTTCCGAGGGCTCTGTTCCGTTCCATTGGTCTATCTCCCTCTTTTGGTACCAGGACCATGCTGTTTTGGTTACTGGAGCCTTGTAGTATAGTTTGAAGTCAGGTAGCGTGATGCCTCCAGCTTTGTTCTTTTGACTTAGGATTGCCTTGGCAATGCGGGCTCTTTTTTGGTTCCGTATGAACTTTAAAGTGGTTTTTCCCAATTCTGTGAAGACAGTCATTGGTAGCCTGATGGGGATGGCATTGAATCTATAAATTACCTTGGGCAGTATGGCCATTTTCACAATATTGATTCTTCCTATCCATGGGCGTGGTATGTTCTTCCATTTGTTTGTGTCCTCTTTTATTTCACTGAGCAGTGGTTTGTAGTTCTCCTTGAAGAGGTCCTTTACATCCCTTGTAAGTTGGATTCCTAGGTATTTTATTCTCTTTGAAGCACTTGTGAATGGAAGTTCGTTCATGATTTGGCTCTCTGTTTGTCTGTTACTGGTGTATAAGAATGCTTGTGATTTTTGCACATTGGTTTTGTATCCTGAGACTTTGCTGAAGTTGCTTATCAGCTTAAGGGGATTTGGGGCTGAGACGATGGGGTTTTCTAAATTTATGGTCATGTCCTCTGTAAACAGGAACAATTTGACTTCTTCTTTTCCTAACTGAATACCCTTTATTTCTTTCTCTTGCCTGATTGCCCTAGCCAGAACTTCCAACACTGTGTTGAATAGGAGTGGTGAGAGAGGGCATCCCTGTCTTGTGCCAGTTTTCAAAGGGAATGCTTCCAGTTTTTGCCCATTCAGTATGATATTGGCTGTGGGTTTGTCATAAATAGCTCTTATTATTTTGAGATACGTTCCATCAATAACAGATGTTTGGATTTCTATTTGTTTAGCTAAGAGGATGATGGCTGAAGTAAATTTGGTATAATTTATTTTCAATTAATGTCACATAGAAAAATGGAGATAGTACTTTCAGTCCTGAAGTCCTGCTTCAAACCTATGTGTGTCTAAGTGCTTGTGTGCTTTTGGGCAGGTTCTGTGACTGCAGGCTCCTGAACTGTAAAGTCTAGGAAGTTTTCCATACTATAGGGTGGTTGAGGGAATTTAGTGAGCAAACTGACATGCCTAGTTCGTAGCAGGTGGCCAACACTATTATTTACTACATCAGCCTGTTTACTCTTTCCATCAGCAGCAGGTAAAAATTCTGTTGTTATATTTTTGTCTTACAGATTGAAACAAAATGAGGGGCATTTTTCACACACCATTGCTTCTTTACTTTTATCTTCATTTGTGTGCTTGCTGTTGGAAGCTAGAACTTTAGGCACTTACAACATGTTTGGTATATAAAATTTATTTTTGCAACTTTGACCTATATGAGAACTTTGTAGGCTTTCATACTCACACATGAGGTGTAGCATATTAAGAAAATTGAGGCACTTCCCATGTTCAGATTTTACTTTTCTCTGTTACAACGTAGCCTGTGTTATTCTGTCACACAGGCTAGTGTGTACATGAGTGATCTCAGCTCATTGCAACGTTCACATCCTGGTTTCAAGTGATTCTTGTCTCTCATCCTCCCAAGTAGCTTGGATTACAATCGTGGGTCACCATGTCAGGTAATTTTTGTATTCCCCCTCCCCCATCACGGAGATAAAGTCTTAATCGTGTCACCCAGGCTGGGGTGTAATTGCGTGGTCCCAGCTCACTGCAAACTCTGCCCTTTGGTTTCAAGTGATTCTACTGATTCACCCTCCCAAGTAGCTGAGATCACTGGTGCCTGGAACCATGCCCAGATAATTTTTGCATTTTTAGTAGAGATGGGATTTCACCTTGTCATCCAGGATGCCCTCGAACTTCTGACCTCAAGCGATCCTCCTGCCTCAGCCTCTCAAAGTGCAGGAATTTCTGGCATCAGCCACCATACACTGCTACCTTTTCAGTAGAGATGGGGCTTTGCCATGTTGCCCAGGTTCATCTCGAACTCCTGAGCTCAGCCAATTCTCCCACTTCAGACTCTGAAATCATTGGGATTACAGGCGTGGCCACCATGCCTGGCCATTTTTACCTTACCTTTTCACATTTGAAAAATACGTACTGGTATAATATGTGATTGTTTGGGGGTTATTGGTTGCCTCCTTAAAATGTGTCACTATGCCTAAAGGAGCTTGCCAGATTTTAGTTTTTCAGCACTGTGAAGTCATTATTCAATTGTAAATATTCCTTTTTAAATTTCAGGTTGACTTAGAGTGTGTCAAAGCCCAATCTTGCCAATACAAAATGAAATATTATGCTGAATGCAAACATTAAAGAGAAGAGTGACTATTCACTACTTAAAAGAGAGTAGTAAGGAAAACTTGCATCTCCTAAACCTTATACATTTTCCTGATTTGCATGTTTTAGTACTTAGTATTATGGCAGTATTATAAAGCTATGCTTTGTACTTGTAAGGCAGGGTTAAATTTGACAGATTTATAAAATTAACATCCAGGGATTAAACTCTGCAAACATGCCTCTATTGGTATTAAGGCATCCCTTGCCCTCTGCTGCTTGCTGATTGGGTTTGGCCAGTGAGGACACCAGCCTCCGCATACACTGGCGCAAGATTGGCCATTGTACCTCACAGCCAAGCGAGGTCATGGTGCATGTGATAACCACTTCCCAGTGCTCTGCACCACCCCTCTCTCTCCAGTACTGAGAATTTCTCCCTCCTCTGATTCTGCAGGCACAAGGAGTGCTAATAGAGTGACCCTGTTACTATCTCAGGGAACTTCACCATCATTTGTGGGCATGCTGCATAAGTCACCGTTCATTAAAGGATTCTTAGATGACTCTGACTGGGAACCATCTGCTTTCTGCATGAATCCTAAACCCCAACTGCTGCTGACAGAGGCAGAGATTATACTGGATCTTGGGTATGTCATCAACAGGTACACCAGATAGAGAGCTCCTTCTGTGCATGGTAGAGGAGAGAAACATCCTTTTAGGTTAATTTGAGGATTTGAAAGAGTTCTTCTGTTGGAGAATGACTCCAAGAGTAATAACAGTTGCATTAAAATGCACTAAATTCTTTTGTTCTGAAATTTGAGTGTCAGGATTACTCTGAGTTCATTAAATATAATTAGCGTTGTATTTATTGCCTGAGTACCAAGAAAAGAAACAACAATGTAAAACCCCTTTCAATGCACTTGTTAAAATAAATAAGAAAACTTAAGGTACATAATGACTAGGATTTCATTTGACCTTCTTAGGTCTAGCTCAGCTGGCTCGGGAAATTGTGGTATTTCAGAAAGAACTGCAGAAAACATCAAGTGCTATCATAGCTGAGCAAGAGGAGTTTGAAAACCACAGGCCAGCTCTGCAAAACAACTGCCAGATGCAGTGAGTATTGCTCCTTGCCAGTTGCAGTGTGATACCAGTACACTTTATCAATATGTAAATTTGACCCAAGTCACACCTGTGTAAATCGGATTGAATTTAGCATCAAACGTCACTCCTCCAAATACAATAAAGGTATCCTTTGTCATCTGATAAAATTCTCTAGTGATAATATGATCTTATATTCATAACTGTAATAACATGGAGAAGAAAGCAAACACACCTAAACGTAAAAGTTTCAGAGTGCCTGATTGTATGCATTGTTATCTCTTGATTCTCACTCTGAGGATTACAGACATTCACTGTGTCTTCTGCTCACATGTGCTAGAATTTCTGATATGACTGAAAAGGATGGTGAAATCTGTGAAACACACCTTGTTTGTGTTCTGTTTGTCATTTTAAAAATAGGGACCCTGTTGTTTATTGGCATAAATCTTCTCCACTAAAAGAGTATAAACAGGATAAGAAAACTTTTCCTTTTGAAGCAGGCTGTGATTTGTTTAACAATAATTTCCTTTCCTCTTCTGAATCTTTTCAGATTGCACATTATGCACGGCTGAGGGCCCAGATACTAGATTACAAAGCTTCTGTAAGAAAGATAACTTTTCAGGTGGTCGATTTAAAATGGAAACTGAAGCAAACTCAGACAGGTTAGGGACATTTTAATGCCACGAATATTTTTCTGTGTGTAAATCTTCGGATGACTGAGAAAATGTAATGATCTAATTTACTGAATACTAAGTGATTATTATGTTAGAGGAAAACCAAAGAAATGTGTGTCATGTTAGAAGTAAAACTTCCTTTCCACTTTGATAATATCGCCTGGGTCATCATCAAAAGTGGCTTGCTTCATAGGTGCCTCATGGCTTGGGAGAGCCTCATGTCCCAAATGGGAAAGGAGGGTGGTGATATAGAAGTCTCCAGGTTTATCTTAGAATTTTCTTTTCTGTTTGTTACGCCAATGTTAATGCCAGTTCAGTAGTTTTACGGATTCCTTGACAGACGGATATATGCATACACAGGAGGAGCAGGGTGGTTTAGCAAAGAGAACGTTGCCTTCGGAATTAGAGAACTGTTCTTCTTTTTGGTCTCAATTTCGAAGTTGGTTATTTGATCTTGGACATATTACCTTAACTTCCTTCGGTCTCAGCTTTCTCATTTATAATGGGGAAAATAATGTCTATTGAGCCGTAATGAAAGTGATGAAATGAGATGGGTTTCAATGCGGTGCCTGGGACATAAGAAAACACTCAATAAATGGTGATTGGTATAGTTTTATTACTGTGTCTTCACTGTGGATACATCTCTGCCCCTTCCTATTTCAGAAGAAGGATGTCGAAGCTTAGATACTTTCTTCTTCAGTTGCTTTCAAGCTCAAAGAATGTGTGTATGTGTTTCCAGTTCACCTGTTTTCTCAGTCTTGTTCTGCGCCTGCCTCACTCCCATTGGCACTCGTTCCTCATCCGTCCCTTGCTCTCTTCTACCAGCACTTGACTTACTGTTATCTCTTTACTCATTTCTACGTTTCTCTATTCTTCATTTTTTTGCAGTTCTGTTTGTGAAACTTCTCACAGCTGAAACCATAGTCTGATGTTAATGAAAATAGTTGAATGCAGATAGAACTTTTGCACATGCATGCATTGCTGAGGGCAAGCTTCTTTCTCATAGCATCATAGGAAGGCATTGCAGGAGAGTGGGACACACGAACTGGCTTTGCCTTAGGAAATTCCAGTAGCTATTGGACCTGCTAACTGTTTGTCCCAGCCTCAATAAGCATTAGTCCCTCATCTATAAAATGGGGGCTGTGAACGTTCCTTGAACACCGTGTTGTTGTGAATGCAGATTCTTACTTCCTTGCCAGAAACTCGTGCCGTATGCTGTGGAATTGACAGCATAGGTAATCCACAGCATGCGAGTTCTGAAGCACCTGCTGTTGTGAAATGCATCAATTATTTCCCAGCCAACAGTACGAATATTCATGCTGGGATAAATAAAGATAATAAATGGGTTCACATCAGTTCAGGTCAAACTATTTAACCAAATGAGTTCAAGTCTGGCTAGGCTTTGCCACCGAAGAAGTTATGAATAAATTTTCAGTTTTCAGAGCTTTGGGGATGTGAAAATTGTGCATAATGGATTCTGAAATTATACCAGGTTACAAAAGACATATGAAACTGTAGCTGTTACAGTAAGCCCTCAATACATGTTAGTGGTTATTACTACCATGGCTTCAGAAACTGTTTATTGTGCAAATTTGTCCTTATTGTTGCTCTCTTCAATTTTACAAAAAAAAAAAAAAAATTTCTCCAGTACTTGAATTTTCTTCTCTTCCTTTTCCATTTGCTTCTGAAATGTTATACTCTGCAATGCTAGAGAATAAAGTGTACTGCAACCCAAGGCCATCTCTGATCAATCATTCTGTCAGTGGATTAAGAAGTGGCAATATGGTGCCTTGCAATGGTGCTATACATCAGGATTTCTTGAACAATTCTTTTAAACAGAAAAGACTTCTAGCAAATATGGTTACACCAATGATCCCAAATTATCCAAACGAAGGTGTGGAGGGTAGTGCTTCCAATTCTGACCTTGAGTTTGTGGTTAATACTAAAGAAGGGTCAAAGAGCTTAAGCAAGAGTCAAAGAACTTAAACAAACAGACACTTGGAAAAGGCTCTCAGAAGTTGCCATCAGAGAGTCATTAACATCACTGTCAAAGCCAACTACCAGCAAAGATCTCACCATGTCTGCACTTGCTGAAAGCTTTCAGAAACATTACTTCCAGTTCTCCAGAAAGACATATATTTGCAGAGGACAGAGTTGTCTCTGAGCAGCCTCAAGTGAAAACAAAGAATAAAGGAATGGCACCTTGGAAGCACTCACAGGCAGTGCAGTCTCGAGTCTACACAGGGGCGGTTCCTCCAGACAACTTTTCTCCACACCCTTTCCAAAAGCAAAAAGAAGCCTTAAAAGTGAAATGTATCTGAAAGGTTAGCCACCTGGACAAAGCGTTGTGTGCTGCTCTGGAGTTGGGTAGCTACCCTCCCCTCACCCCTCTCATGATACAGCGATGCTGTGAGGGTCAGTGGGACAGACTGGCAAGCTCTAGTGTTTTCATAATATCCCGGCCCGCGGGATAGTCAGAGCAGGCCCTGGAGGAGGGGGTAGGAATTTGGGGAACAAGAGACACGAGAAATGGAGACAAGACAGTGCTCTGATCAAGTCTCATTTAATGGCGGTAATGCACTGCCTTATATACACTTGGAGGGGAAGGGGTTGGGCCAGAGGCGGAGATGATCTCATCGCAGAGGGCGTGACCAAGTAGGTATTGGTTTCTCTGGTCGAAGGTCATGTTGCACCTGCGCTGTCAGTTGGTAATTTTCCCGGGGACGGGATGGTGCCTGTGCTACAAAGTAACAATTTTCGCGGCCGCGGGGGGAAAAACAAGTGAAGAAGAAGCAGGAAGAGCGCCATCTATTATGAGGTATTGATACAAAAGAGAAACAACAAATCTAGGGAGGAGGTAGAAGGTGGAAAGGAATAGAGCTCGGGCGTGTAATCATTAATTATTATTTGCTATGGCCTGGGCGCGCAGCTCCGGACATCATAACACACAGAGTTGTTTAAATACTAACAGTTACCTTTCCTTTGCTGCCTTTTGCTATCATGCACTTTACTATTGGCACTGCAATTAACGTAGGTGCTTGAATCATTACTTTTGTGAATCTTTTGCATCATAATTTTTTATTTGCAAGGATAATAATTTATTTTTGAACTAATAGAGCTCTTTAGAAACCTCTTGGTATCTTCATGCAATTGGTAATATTCTTGCCTTGGTTCCTTCTGAACCTTAGGCCTGAGCAGGTCACATGGGCTTCCCTCAGTCCTTCTTCTGGCAGAACGCCCCAGCAATCACCCACTGAGTCAAGGCACAGCCTCTCCATCCCTCTAGACCAGAAGTTTTTGTAAGTACAACGTTCTGATCTCAGCTTCAGCTGAGTCATGTTACATACTCTGTCAGCCTTCAGTTGTTTTAATATTTTTTTTAGATCAATTCTGCAGACCATGAGGCAATATAGAAGTTAGAACCAGATTGCAAAATGATGTGTCATCTTTGAGAATCACCTAAATTACAAGGAGAAAAAAAGGATGGCTTCCAGTAAATAAGAAGATAACACATATTTGCAAAACTGGACATATAGACCATGCAATATGGTATTAATAAACATCTTCAGAGTTCTGTGAATAGACTCAATTTATTAAGATAAAAAACAAATGTACAAAATCTGTGAAAGCAAACAAATAAAGGTTATTTCTAAAGTTGGAAAAATTATGCACATCATTAAAAAGTCATTTAAAAATATTGTGGCAATGAAATGTAAACAGGTAAGTTTTTGTTTTGGTTTTTGCTTTTTGGTGAGGGCAGAGTCTTACTCTGTCACCCAATCTGGAATGCAGTGGCATGATCTACACTCACTGCAACCTCTGCCTCCTGAGCTCAAGTGTTTCTCCTGCCTCAGCCTCCCAAGTACCCTGGACTACAGTTATGGGCCACCACACTCGGCTAATTTTTGTATATTTAGTAGAAATGGGGCTTCACTATGTTGGCCAGGCTGGTCTCAAACTTCTGACCTCAGTTAATCTGCTCAGCTCTGCCTCTGAAATTGCTGAGATTACAGGTGTGAGCCACAGGGCCTGGCCTGGATAAGGTTCTCACTTCCATACCATTGGAGTAAATTCAAACGTTGCAGTTGGTTCAGATCATGATTGTTGAAACAGTAAGGAGGGGATGTTTTTAGGAACTATACCAGTGGGTTACAAGGCTGCGATTTGAGTCACGAGCAGACTTCTCCCCATACCTGGGTGCCACAGCAGACAGAAGTGGCTCCATAGTTCTGGGCTTGAGCTTCGGTATCATCAACGAAAAGAAAAGAAGAAATGAATACCTATACTGTCTCTCCTTCTCTGAACCATTAATTACGACTGTGTTTCCCAATGCTTGTATTTAGCAAGATTTGAAGATTACTGTTTCTCTTTCAATGCAGCTGCAAGGCCACAAGCTATTCAAGGCTACAAGTTATGCTAAGTCAACACTTAATGCTATAAATTATGTAACCTGTCATTTTATAATTAGCTGTTTTAGTTCTGTTTGGTAATTTTGCTTATAAATACCCCACTCAGTCTTTGCTCAATGCTCAGCCTTTTTGGATAAGATTCTGCTGAGCCAGGGCATCTCAATTAATCTTCCTGCTTCCCCATATCAGTCTCTCCGGTCCTCTGCTTCCCACAACATTATTGGCCAGCCAGCCAGGAGGGGAGATGACAGGTTTGTGGTCTTCTTCACCCCTAGGGGCTTAAGCCTTGGTTCTCTGGTGTCCTGTGACCCCCCCAGAGCACCATCGGGGGAACTTCAGCCTGGAGGAGAGAACCAGATTGCACTGTGACCCAGTGCCCCTACCCTGCCGTGCACTGGTACCCAAGGGGCTACAGGATGATTCCAGGAACAGCTCACTTCAGAAACCTCAGTAAGGTATTGGGACCCCAGGCAGGACCCATCCCTTATAGGACTGAAAGGGAGCCTAATCACCTCCTAGGGTGTAACTGGTAATCTGACTGAGAGGGGATGCAGGTGGTGAGAGTGGCTCACCAATTCAGAGGAAACTTACACCCCAACCAACACAGCACGTAAGAGTGGCCACTCGGTCAGCTCAGAAGGAAACTGGAGGTGGTTAAAGTGGCTCACCATCCCCATCAAAAGCATGGGAACTGGTAGTGGGGGTGGTGTGTAAATGGAGAGGCCTAACTAGGCTAATCAGCCATGAAGCGAGGAACCACAAGTCTCTTAGCAAAGACTGTGCTTCAGGCCAAGTGTGGGACTGACCAAGACAAGTGGCGATCCACATAGGGCTAATAGAAGCTACACCACAACTTCTGAAATTGTGGTGGGCTTAAGAAACTCCCGAAAGCTAAGTGGTGTCTAAAAACCTCCATAGTAGGAGATGATCTAGCTGGTCCAAAACAAAGTAAAATGTGAGCATGAGTGTGCTGCATCATAACTGGGAGGAAATGAGAAGAGAGTCATCAAAACCTACACCATTAAGATATATCTTAAAGAAAACTTTAAGAAAGGATTTACAGGAAACTACGAAAGTATGCTAACATCCCAAAGGTGAAAAACTCTCTGTCAACTAAAATGGCCCTCTTTTGGTGTTAAATAGATGACCAAAAAACTAAACACATGGAAACAATTGGCCATGGGTTTGAGGTAATGACAAGAGTTGTTGTTGTTGTTGCTTTTAATGTGGCATAATTATTTTTTCTTGTTTTTCCTTCCTGTTAGCTTTCCTGTTTCTTTTGGCTTTTGACGTCCCTGCCTTTTGGTGTCCCCAGTAATGCATTATTGCTACTTTCTCCACAGCCTATACAGCTGTTAGGAGATTTTTCTTTGTACTTTATTTCTTTGACTCCAGCCATTAAGGGATTTTTCTTTTCGAATATAGTTCTATGAACATGTAGTGTGGTAAAAGTATATTTACAGTGTGTATGAATATTGACCTTTTTGTCTTTTGGTAGCAAAGGGGCTCTTGTTAGGGCTATTAGTTTTGCCTTTTGGGTTCATGCTCCAGTAGACGGAGATTGAGCTTCTGTCATTGTGTTTAATGTCACCGCTGCATACCCGGCTTGTTGGAATTTTTTCTAGCTCAAAACTATTTTCATTTATGAAGTATTCAACATCTGGGTTTTTGAGGATTTGATCTGTGAGATCTCCCTGTCCAGAAAATACATCATCCACTGTTTAGAAACCGTTATGGAGGGGAGCTCCAGGTTTAACTGGAAGCCAGGTGGTCTTGCTTAAGTTGTTTACTGTTTTTTTAAGTCACCCTCAAAGGGCTGCCTTACTGTGGGAAAACCATATACTAACCTAAACCCTTTAGCTCGCGCTAAAGGATATGGGAACTAGAAAACCATATACTAACCTAAACCCTTTAGCTGGCGCTAAAGGATATGGGAACTAGAACAGACCAGGCTCCTCCTTATTACACCTCCATGAGCCCATGGTCACACTGAAAGTTGAAGGCCAGCTGATGGACTTTATGGTATCCACCAGGGATGCACACTCAGTAGTGACTCAAACCATAGGGCCACTATCCAAAAGTTATAAAACTGTCACAAAAGCCACAGGAGTCTCAGAATAAAAACTGTTCTGTCAGTCAAGGAGGTATGTTATCAAAGGCCAAGAAGTCCAACATAAATTCCTCTACCTCCCAAATTGTCCAGTTCCCTTGTTAAGAAGATGTTTACTCTGAAATATTTACCCTAGGATAAATTTAAGAGAAGGTATTCGTATATTGTGCGTAGACTAGTTATTTTCTGGAGTGTGACTAGAGCAGGGCTTGTTGTCCTCTTATTAAGCTGAAGTCTCTGTAGATTGGTCAGCTTTTGGAGTGACCCGAGCAGGGCCATTGTTCTCAATGACAACTTGGTCTTGTTGCATGATTAGCTGTGTTGGATGGTTTGGGTCCTGATGCCTGTCTAGTCTATACACAGCCACAACTTAAACGTTCATCAAGCAAGTAAATATAATTAAAAATCTTAAGTCTAATAACTTATAGTGTAATACCAATTATTTTATGGTTATTCTGTCACTATGCTCAACCTCCACCACAGGTGTGAATCTCTAGTTCCAACCATGCTAACTATAAATATGCTGTTCATTGCTTTGCTGTTATTTCCCCACTTAACCGTGATATAAAAAAGCACTCATAAAAGGATGCCCACCCTCTACACATACTACATGGTCCAAAAACAATATAGCCATGCACACTGCTACTCAGTTATTAGCTCTAACTAAATATCAACCTTTGCCCAAAGAAGAAAACACGCTTTCCCATAAAGAATAAAGTAGTACGAATACCTTCTCTTAAATTTATCCTATGAAAGGCATAAAAAATAAAACAGAGGAAAATGTGGCAAGACAGGGGTTAAAAAGAAAAGAAAAACAAGTTTTTCTCTGTGCAGCTAGCTCACTCCAAGGACAGTTATAAAATAACACTGTCTAAAAAGTGAAGTCCAATGGAACGGGTTGCAAATAAGCCCAGTTAAGCAAAGTTGAAAAGTAAAGCAAATTACTTTACTCTCTCCTTCTCTGAAGAATCTGATATGATTATGTTTACCAATGCTCGTGTTTAGTAAAATTTTAGATTCCTGTTTTTCTTTCAACACAGCTGCAAAACCCAGCTATACAAGGCAAGAATTTATGCTAAGTCAACAGTTACGCTGTAGATTACATAACCTTTCATTGTATAATTAGCTGCTTCAGTTCTGCTTCTGTAAGTTTACTTATAAAAACTCTGCTCAGTCTTTATTCAATACTCAGCATTTTTGGATATAAGTTCCCTGAGCTGCTGCACCTAAAGAAATCCTCCTGTTTCCCTCTATCAGCCTACCTGGTCCTCTGTTTCCAACAAGGCATTAAAACAAGGCAGAGCAAAAAGGTTCAGGGTCCTGTGGTAAACCTATGAATTTTTCTTCCTATTAGCATTGCTACCTTTAATAAAATAGATTATGGGTCAGAATTGGAGGAGAAACGTCAGCATAATTATTTCTGAGTATGAGTTATAATTAAACATTTGAGATGTAGGTTTCTGTGCCAAGATGCAGGGGGAACAGACCATTTATTAAAACATGGGCCTTCCCGGAAAAAAGTAGAAGCAGACAAAACAAGTATGTGTAGGTTTTCAAGAAGCAGGTGCAAGATATCATGCAACTAAGGTGCTGGAGTGGTTGTTTGTTTACTTGTCACCTCAGAAATAACGAGGAGATGGCGTCAACTGGGTCTTGAATAGCATATCAGGTTTTATGAGAGTGCGAGCACAGTCTGTCACTTTGCTCCACCTCCTCCCCCGGGGAAAAATGTCTGCCTTTCCACCTGGGTATAAATATGTTACTCTTTACTTAGTTCCTACTCCAGACACAAGAAAACTAAACCCACTTCTTTTCCTCCTAACTGTAATACTCCCCTTATTCATGTCCAAAAAGGAGACCATTGAAGAGTGCCCCCACTGTACTCACAATACTCGGTCAGGGAACACCATAACCAAAACCCTGAGATGCCACACTTATTAAATGTGTACAGGGACCCACCTAGGAACTTGTACTTACAACTAGACAACCTACTCAGTCTGTGATCCAGGAAATGGCCAGCATTACGCATGTTATAACCCTAAATTCCTACCTGGGACTTCTTTTAAAATTCATGGGTCAAAAGAAGGAAATCTGCTACAGCAAACCGAGACCTCACTCTCCTGCGGGGGAGTTATGTCCTTTTCCTTTAATACGTGCCAGTTGTCATCCATGGTCTCAACCTTTCCCATAATCTCCAATTCTGAAGAGCACTATAATTGTTGCCACAAAAATACATGTGCACCCCGTGCTTGTTTTTCCAGTTTCTCAGAGACAACTTCCCGGAGCTGCATAATTGAGTCTTCTGACCTACAATCATCGTGGCCAGTCATACTTACCAAAATACCAGCAAAAACACATTCTAAAACAAGAACTTGCAATCTTGGAAATCTCACCATCCTAAAACTGTATCTGCCCATATGGACTACAAGTTTAAAGGCTGCTCCAGGAATACAAGTTGGTGGGAAGAAAACAGACTTGGATTCATCCCACCCCAAAATTCGGAGCTTTTAAATCACTCTATAAAAATATCTATGGGAAACTGTTTGCACCCTCTCCCTTAACCAGAATCCTGTTTGCTCAACTGGCTGAAAACATAGCAAGCAGCCAGCATATCTCCTCATTCTTAAAGAGCTCCATTATCAGAAAATTCTGAATTGCTTGTTGAAGAAATACCTTTACAGACACAGTAGGAAACTCAACTTGCCTAGAACAACAATATTATAACAAAATGCTAGGAAAAAGGGTATGTTGGGGTACAACTAATTCCAAACCGCCCCAACCAGGACCATTCTCCTGATTTCCTTCCTTTAAAACATTCTTGGTAACAACTTAACGCTCCCCATACCTATCAGGTGCCCTCTGGCCTCTCCCGGATCTGCAGGGCCATAGGCATATCGACCATTGCTGACTAAATGGTCAGGGATCTGTGTACTAGGAACAATTAGGCTGTCATCTTTCTAATCCCCTTAGAACAGGGAAAATCTTTGGGGTACCCGGTCTATGATAAAGCAAATACAAAACAAAAGACATAATCATAAGAAGTTCATAAAACAATAAATGGCCCCCTAAAAATATCCAATACCATGGGTCAGCCACCTGGGCAGAATATGAAATGTGGGGATACTGCACCCCTATTTACATGCTCTACCACATTATCAGGTTACAGGTAGTGCTGAAAATCGTTACTAATAACACTAAAAAGGCACTAAATCTGCTGGCCCAACAAGCCACAAAAACAAAGAATGCTATCATCAAAATAGACTGATGTTACACTACCTCCTAGTCCAGGAAGGAGGCGTGTGCGGGAAGTTCAGTCTAACTAACTGCTGCCTAGAAATTAATACCAACTGAAAGGTCATCAAGAATATACCTGCCAAAACCCCAAAATTGGCCCATGTTAGAACCCAGACCTGGGAAGGGTAGCCTCCAGTTTCCCTCGTCAGGGGCTGGTTTTCATCCCTTGAATAACTTAAGACCTCAGTAAAAATAGTTCTTGCCATATGAGGATTCTGCCCTGTTCTCACTTGTCTCTTACACTCCTTGTTAAAATCATTCAAGCAGCCGTAGAGGCCCTTGTGAACAAACACACCACCACTCAACCAATGGCTTTAACTAAACATCAACCGCTGAAAAATAGGGAACTGCGCCCCTATTTGAAGAATTAAATGGTGACGGTGTTGTCTATTAAACCTCATTTATAAAAACCATCAAAGGGGAAATGAAGCAGGCAATGTTCAAATCAAACAAACAAACAAACAAAAAACATGTTCTCTCTACTAAGCTGATTCACTCCAAAACCCAGCCATAAGCCAAGTCCTGTTGGGGTTCTGATAGCAGTATCAGAAGTGTGGGGGCATGTAAAGAGTGGGTTCCAGAAGCAGGAATGAGAAAAACAAGATTTTCTTAACAGTTTCGCCTCTTTAGAACTCACCCCATACCATTATTCTTTGTTCTGCTCTCAGAGCAATTTTTGTAACTACTTTTAGAAGTTATAAATGTTTTGTAAGTTCCTGTTTTCCCATCCATATATAATTGCAAAGGTCATGAGTCATAGCTGAATTACAACACCTGACACTTTTTAAAACTGTATTTGTTCTGCTTCTATAAGCTTGCTTGTCTGTCCTGCAGATTCCATGCCACTAGCCGGCCAACCTTCTTTGGTTGGATGTGTAAAAGTGAAGCCCTGTCTTTGTTCAGGGCTCACTCTTTAAATGTTATTCCACTAAGTCAAAGTACACCTTGCAAAATCCTCCTGTTCCCCGCATTGGTCTCTCCTGTCCCTTAACTCCCACCGCAGTGGCAGCTTTGTCCTCAGTGACGGGGATGAGCGAACAGCTAGGTCCTTTTCTTTTGGGACCAAAGTAATTACTTCTCAAATATGAAAGAAATTTCCTCAAGTGAAGCCACCTCTTATTCCCTCCTAAACATTAGAAATACATCAGCATAAAAACATTTCCAAAACGTCTGGTTAGCAGTTTCTTGGTTATAGTCATGGCATTCAGGAACACACAGAATTACTTAAAGAGGCAAGGGATTTTGAGAAGCTTGATTTTTCTGATTGAAGTGTCAATATGCTTTGGAAAGCACTCCGTAACATCTGATATAGAGCCTGTCTCTGCTGGGCCGTTTCCTTGGGGCTGATCACACAACAGTGAATCAAACCAAGCTCGTGACATCCTGAATTTCTAGTGACTAAGGCAGATGGTCAGCAAGCCGCTACCCAGTACTAGAGCAGGGAAGGGCTGAAGCAGATGAGTAGGTGCCATGGCCACAAGAGGAAGTTTCTGACAGGCAGCCATTTGTCACAGACCTGCGAAAGGGAGCAAAAGTAATGTAATAAGATAAGGGAATTCAACTGAATAACTTGGTGTTCTGCCTCTGAGGTGGAATGCAGATTATAATACTGGCTTTAACAATTCCTCACCAGTTGCAGTGGCTCATGTCTGTAATCCCAGCACTTTGGGAGGCTGAGACTAGTGGATCACAAGGTCAGGAGATCGAGACCATCCTGGCTGAAACACCATATCTGCTAAAAATACAAAAATTAGCCAGGCGTGGTGGAATGTGTCTGCAGCTGCAGCTACTTGGGAGGCTGAGGCACGAGATTCACTTGAACCCAGGAGGTGGAAGTTGCACTGAGCTGACCACTCAACTGCACTCCAGCCTGGGAGACAGAGGGAGACTCCATCCCCCAAATAATAGTAATAATAATAATAGTAATAATAATAGTAATAAATTATTAAGCAGCATAGTGAGTAACATTGGTGTTATTGAGAAATTTTTATTTTCATCATTTCACTTCTTCATCTGGGCTCAAAGGAAATGGAAAAAGCTGAAATTTTCTGTCTCTGATATAAAGTGTCCAATGGACATACTTCATTTCCTTCCATTGTGTCCAAAGAGGTTTGCGTGTTCCACCATGTAGGTACAAAATATACACCAGAGGAGAGAAGTAGTTATTCTTCCTGTTTCTTTCCTGATAAAGAGGTGCTTAAACAACATTGCTATCTTGAAATTACTATTCCATATGAGAAAGCAATCTCTTTTATGAGTAACTTTTTTCTTCTTCTTCTTCTAGAACAGAGGCAGTTGCATTTCTGCCTGCAGAAATTATCAACTCTCTCTTCAGATATTTTAATTTCATGAGAAGGATTGTGAAGAGATGGCGGGTGGAGATAGAGAAGAAACTGTGTTCCTTTTCTCTTAATTTTTCAGGTAACTCAGTCCCTGCTGATGATGTAGAACAAGGCAGAGCAAAAACGTTCATGGTCCTCAGGTGAACCTATAAATTTTTCTGCTTGTTTGCATTGCTAACTTACTTATTTAAAAAAATTGTTAGAGGTTAGAACCAGAAGAGAAAAGTCTGTGAATGAGGCCTATTTAAACATTTGAGATGCAGGTACTCATGCCAAGATGCAGAGGGAACAGACAATTTGTTTGTAAAGGTCGGGATGGCTCCATATTTTAGGAATAGAAAGAAAGGATCTATCATCATACAACAAGTACGTGAGTTCTGACATTAATATTTTTTTTGTGAGTCTGAAGTATCCTGGGGTTAAACGCATACCTGATGGTTTATTTTGATGTACTTGCTAAATTTCATCTTTATAAGTCACTGCATTTCTTAGGTTTTTAAATGAGCTATGTGTTCCAATAATGGTTCTTACAGCAAAGTATTTTATAAAATTAATGCGTACCTAATTTCAAAATTCTTCTCATTCCCCCATGTAATCAGAGCTCAAGAAGGATGATCCAAGAAGTCTCCCTATGGACATACTTCAGTCTAGTCATGAAGTCGAAATGTACCTAGTTTCCCAACACACCGTGTTCCATACACACGCTGTTAACCGTTTATTTTGTCAGTCAAGAGAAACGATTAGAAATCTGCCTGAAAGAAGTTATGGAATCATTAAGAGTTACTGATTGTGAAAACAACTGATAAGAGTTTTTTAACTTGTGAAATTGATCCTAATATAACTTGTAATCTAATGCAGAAACTCCCCAGGGAAGAAATTGAGAACATTATGAAGATACCAAATAAACCTGAGACACTTTTTTATTTCTTTTTTATGTTATAACTGTGGTCTTTCCCGTAATAATTTAACAGGTTTTTCTCATGAAGAACCAGATGACTTTTGGTAACCACGTTTACCGCCCAGCTTCTAACTTACATATGACCAGAAGTTATGTAATATTTACTCCTCTGTAAACATTTCTCTGTCATCAGATAAAACTCTCAATAAAAATCTATGTTTAGTCTACTGTGTTTTTCTCCCATAATTTTATTTGGTACTACAGTGTATGAACCAACAATAATCTAGTCACGTTAGACACCTTCTCCAGTCACAGAATTTCTCATTCATTACACTAAAAAGAGCTGTTTTTTTAACCTTAATTTTTCCTAAAATTTTAAACGAGCGTAACCTATCACATTGATCAACTCCAGGTCTACTATTTGGAGGTTAAGCTATTTTCTTTCCTCTCCAGTGAAGCACTGCCATCTGTAAAACAGGAGGTCGTTTTCTCCCAGCACTTTTCTTTTTCCTCCCCAAACATACAAGCACAGATTTTCCTAGGCATTATGAATAGTTAGATACGGCCTCTGGTCTTTATATTTGATACCTGCGATTTGAATGTGTGTGTCCTTCCAGAATTCATATGTTGGAATTTAAACCCTCCAGCGTGATAGAATTAAAGTGGGTGGGTGGCTTTTGGAGGCAATTAAGAGTGCAATTAGCAACCCTATAAAGGGGCTCAGTGAAACTAGGCACTTTTGCCCTTCTGCCATTTGAGGACACTCTATTTGTCCTCTCTCGAGAACACAGCAACAAGGTGCCATCTTGGAAGCAGAGACCAGGCCTTCACCAGACACTGAACCTGCCAGTGCTTTGATCTTGGACTTCCCAGCCTGTAAAACTGTAAGAAACACATTTCTGGTTTTATGACTTACCCAGTCTAAGGTGTTGTGTTAGAGCAGCAGGAACATATGGGGATAGCATCTTTATTGTGGAAACTTTGCTCATCCTACTTCATGAATGGGCTTCACGTATTTCATTAGTTTATAAATACAGTGTTCCTCCCCTAAAATTGACTTCATTTTCGTGTCTTAAAAATCAAGTTTTACAAGGCAGACCTGGAATAAAAACTATACTCAAACCTGTAGAGCATCCCAGGTTTTGTGCCAAGATCACGTTTGACAATTTAGGGACTGCTGGTGATCTTATGTCTTATTTACAGTTTCCTTTGTTGATTCATGTGAATTCAATAATTGCCCAAAATGTTACTTAGACAGAAAGTAGTAAGTAGTGTGGCAAATAGCACACCAATTGAACTGCAGACTCGTTTCCTTCCATGGATGAATGAAGGGGGATGATCCAGAGTCAGCACCTCATTTAGGAATGGCCATGTGTCAATAGTGACAAAGACTAGGCTTCACTAAGAAATGTCAGATGCAGAGAATCCAAATTTAGAATCATGGTGACAGATAAGGAGTCCAAACAGATTTTTCGATAAATTCCTGAGGCACATTTAGTTCTGCCACTCTAGAGAGTAACTACTAGAACTAGATTTCTGTGTATTCCTGAGTAAGTCTTTCCATAGACTTTTGTACCATCGATTTGAAGAAATAACCAACTACAGAGGGGCCCTTACTGTTGTACTCTGCCCAAGTTTAAGCCTTGTTAATCTTACAGGTAGATGGATTTTATTTATTGCAAAAATAGTCAGAAAACTTATAACTTTACCCAGAAGTGCTAGCTGCACTTTTATGTCCAATACAGTACCAGTGGCTTATAATATTTTCTCAAATTTCTGAGGAGATTTTTGACAGAAATAAGTAGCATTCACAGACTTGATATTTACAACAATGTGAAATCCTTACTATGCACATTGTTCAAAAGTGACGTCATACTGAGGACAAAGAAAGATAGGATTTATACATGGTAAAAAGGCAAGTAAATGAAGCTATAATTTTATTTCATTACTCTCAGTACATCCACAACTGTTTCCACCCCAATAGATTCTTAAAAGAAGCATGTATAAGTATTGACTATTATCTACAAATATGTATTGCAACCCTTGATTAGAACTTCAGGAATCCCATGGCACTGATTGAAAATGTTTTTATTTATTTATTTATCTATCTATCTGTCTGTTTTGAGACGGATTCGTGCTCTGTTGCCCAGACTGGGTGCAATGGTGTAATCTCAGCTCACTGCAAGCCCCACCTCCTGGATTCACGCCATTCTCTGGCCTCAACCTCCTCCCAAACTCCTTATCCACCCACTTCGGCCTCCCAAAAATCCTGGGATTCAAGGATTGAAAATGTTGATTCACTTTTAGATTATGAAAATTTATACATAGCAAAATTTATTACTCTTTATATAAAAAATATCAGACTACGTAAACAATACTTTCAAAAATTCCTGTAGCTACCAGAATGAGGAATGTAAAATTAGCGTTGAGACACTGCCTCTTCTAGAACTCTGGACTCTGATGCACCAGCACTGCTAGAAAAATAAAATAGTTAAATCTGTCTTGCAAATGGAAACAAAACACTGAGACAGCCATTCTACACAGAAGGGAACGTCTCTCAATGATAATAAAAAAAAGATATATGATACTTGATGTTAAAGTTTATAAGTACTCAGATAATGGTATGCTTGCTTCCTCAATTTTGAATACATTTCTGCACATGCATATTATAAAATCCAGGAAACAGCCAAATCACAAGTTAATTCTTAACATGAATATGCATAGTTAATCCTATATTTAGCAGTGCGTTTAAAAACACTGATGTACCCAACAGTTACACAGATTATTTCATAATGAAGAACGCAAAGTTTACCATCACTAATACCCAGTACCTATAGTCACTGAATGTCTGGAACACAACAATAATGCAGAAGACAAACTTGTTTTGAAATTGGCTTAACTCAGATTTCTTGCTGAACATCAAACTTTATTATTCCAGGAAATTAAGTTTTAGGTAAAAAATATTAAATACTAGCCCTAATTTAAAATATGTCTTCAAATCTATAAAAGTAAGAGATTAGTGGTCTGTGGCCAGCTTGAAATGAGGTTTTAGAAAGTGGTCATGAAACTGTGTACCCAGACCACTGAAAAATGGTTGAAAATGGTGGTCATTTTAATAAGGTAACCCTTTTGATCAATAAAAATATTTAAGGAACAAAATTCCATGAAAGATACTTGGGTCTGTGGTTGTGTTATAAATTCTTAGAAAAAAAAAAAAAATTACTCCTTAAGGTGGATCTGGCATTTATTTCCCAAGGATAATGAAAACTGGATGAGTGTGTTGTTGAAATCCATAACTTATTATAAAATAACTTTTGGAAAGTTTGTCAATGAGTCAGAATCCAGATCTTTTAGTAGCAGATTAAAAAATTACTTCTGGAAAGCTTATCAATGAGTCAGAATCCGAATTCCTTAGTAGAAGAGTCAGCATAATTGTAGCTAATTATTGCATTTTTGAAAAATATTTTCTTCTCGGCTGAGGAAATCAATAGGGCCTGGACTTGGGAAGAAAAGTTAATTTGAAAAGTCGGTCATACAAATCACATTATTTTTGAGGAAAGATTAATAAATATCAGCTGTAAGAATTGAAACTTCCGCCAGGCGCGGTGGCTCAAGCCTGTAATCCCAGCACTTTGGGAGGCCGAGACGGGCGGATCACGAGGTCAGGAGATCGAGACCATCCTGGCTAACCCGGTGAAACCCCGTCTCTACTAAAAAATACAAAAAACTAGCCGGGCGAGGTGGCGGGCGCCTGTAGTCCCAGCTACTCGGGAGGCTGAGGCAGGAGAATGGCGTGAACCCGGGGGGCGGAGCTTGCAGTGAGCTGAGATCCGGCCACTGCACTCCAGCCCGGGGAACAGAGCGAGACTCCGTCTCAAAAAAAAAAAAAAAAAAAAAAGGAAACTTCACACCAACTCCATTTTTTTTCCTATGTAGATAGCAGTTATTTGAGGACAGATGGCATATATGTGAATTCGTGGTCACATCCCTCGCTGGTGGTATGTCACAGGTCCCTATTAAGGAGTATCACACATTCCAATGAGTGTCCTGGCAGAACTACTCTAGCAATAAATGTGAATATGCCACAAATTTCCAAAGTATGAACAATCATTTTGACAAAGTGTTGCCTTTTAAAAGTGCTAAGGTAATACCTCCAATATTTGTTCTAAAGAAAAAGATTTAACCACTGGGAAGTTTTCCTTGGAGGTACATCCCAGCAGCTTGAGACAGAAAGTGAGGTATTTGAACATCTACATTAGTTTGGTGAAATACACATCTGTACTGCCGAAACTGAAGAAAAGTAACTACACAAACATTGAAAGGATTTCTATTAAGTACTAAATATCTGTATACTCATCTGTCTAGATGAGTAATATAGATCTATAACACCTCTCACTGCAATTGGGACTTGTCTTCATAAATAGACATTCATAAAATTTGTCTCAGGTGTATATTGAGGGAACACTACTGAGGAATTCACATTTGTGACTGTTATCTTTATTTTTTTATATATTGATATTTCATGTTTTGTCTGTTGCCTTTTAAGTTATCTATAGTTGTCCCTCTGTATTCCTTGCATTTTCTCTAAATTTCATCTTTGCCTTATGTAATAACAGTGGCCTAAGTTTTTAAACTCACAATTGTTACTTTTCTCCGAATCTTTATTTTCAATATTTCAGTGTGATTACTCCTAGGTGAAAGCAGATTTTTATCAATCTAATGTTAGAGTACTTTATGTTTTAACATATGAGATTAAACAGCTTACATCTAATATGCTTACTCTTTTATCTACATAACCAATTACTGCTCAGTTTTTTATTTACCGTAGATTTTCTTTGTCTCTCCCTTTGCCTCCCATCTGATTTTGTTCTTCTCTACCTCTCCCCACCCACCACCTGTTTTTCTAATAGTATTCGTTTACTTTTTTTTACTTATATCTTTTCTTTCCTGCTTTGGACATTAATCACCATAGTTTTACACTTTCTGAGCTAATCAGAAGGAGCCAATTGGTTGGCGTTTTTTAAATAAAGGAAAACATATTTCCAGCCCTGTTCAGAAAACAAACAAAAAAGACACACACATAAAATCTTCCTGCATACCTCTTTTATTTTGAGATTTACTTTCCTCTTTGGTAAAATAAACTAGCCTTGTGTTTCTTTGCCTTGGTCTTTTGATAAGTCTTTAATATTGACATAATCTTTGTGAGTTAAAAAATGTGTTTTGAGTAAATGATAACTTATGTGGATACCTATTTTGTGTAGAGATTATTTTCGTAATCTGTGTGTTTTCCTTTCTATGTATTTTTGTCTTCTGTTATTTCTTGCAAATGTATATAAAATCTTCCACCACAGAGTTCAACTTTCCTAACTCCTGTTTCATCTGTGGTCACCAGATGTAATACAGGATTACCAGTTACATTTTCTTTTTAAATAATCAACAAATAACGTTTTAGTATAACTCTCAATATTCTATCAATTTAGTAATATTTTCAATATCACATAGGACAGGCTCATACTGAAAACCAATTTTTTTGTTGTATGTCAACAGGTAACCAAAATTTTAGTTGAAATGTGGCATTTCAACTTTATCATTATCCCCCTGCACCTGGCAAACTTACTTACAGATATACTTAGGAAAGAATTTATTCTTGCTTTACTTGTGCAGAATGTACTGCATAAGAAACAAACAAATGAAAATAATTATTTTAGTTCCTGTAGTATGTGTTTCATTTTTCAAAAATGTATAATTGTCTATTTAAAACAATTATTTTTGTCCTCCTACCCACGGGTTTTTGCCTTTAGACTCCATTTCTTCCGCTGAGAGAACACCTAAACCTACTTGTGGATGAAGACTTATTTTGATTCAACTTTTTCTGCTTGAGTATGAGCCTTAAGCCAAGTCTTCCTTGGCTACCCCTTAGGACATGGAACATCCATCAGTGAATTCTTAATGTTGTCTGTGGAGTGGTAAAGCAATCTTTAGTTCTTGGGTGTTAAATGATTCTTAGGGAGGCAGTTCTATGTTACTCTTTTCAGATGTTTAGGAACTTAATTGTTTAACCTAGTATTTTATGCCAGTTTCTGCTTTGGGGGTAGTTTTATTTTGTGGGTAACAGGAAAAATCTATCCTCAGTCTTGAATATTCCACACAATCGAGGTTGAGATAAAAATCTTTTCTCTTTGGATTTCATTAAAAACCTCACTCTGTGTTAGTTCCTAATATCTGTGGGACATGACTTTCTGTACTGACTTAAATATTTTACCTAAATGCCTGAACCACACTTTCTTTCACCAATTATTTAGGCAGGGAGCCCAACCCCATCGAACACAGAAATGGTCCCTTTCCTGCGAATATATCTAAATTTACTCCTCGTTGACTGTTTCAATGAACTACCAAGTTTAATCTCAAGCTAATATTGTTGGAGCCCAAACCTCAGTGATTTTTTTTTTTTTCTTGATAGTCAGTGTGATTTTTTTTTAAATTTGTCTTACACTTACAATCTCTGGCTTTCACAACAGTTGCTTTGGCAACTTTTAACTTTGCTTCAGTGAATTAGAAATAAGTGCTTGACTTCTATTAAATATTTGTCACTTAACAAATAAAACCGCTAATATAGGTATTTTTACTATAACCCTTCTGCAATTGAGGAAGAACATATTTTTGCTTTTATATTCTGGAAGCCTTGCCAGCTTTATTTTATTTCCAAGTGTAGGACAGGTGTTTTATTACTTTTCCGTTGACCTATATTATTAATATTCTATAAATCATTGACTATTTTACATATATTATAAAGACTTTGTTGGGAACAGACCCAAAAATCTGGCTATAGACTGTCCCCAAAACTGGCTATAAACAGTATCTCTGCAGCACTGTGACATGCTTGTGATTGTTATGATGCCCATGCTAAAGGTTGTTGGTTTACCAGAATGAGGGCAGGGAACACCTGGCACACTCCGGGCGACAGTAGGATGAGCGATCTGTGGCCTCAGGGACATATTCCTGCTGCAGACAGCTAGCCAGAGCCCATCCTTTGTCTCCTGTTTTATCTGTAGAAACAATGCTTATCACTGGCTTGCTGTCAATAAATATGTGTGTAAAACTCTGTTCGTGGCTCTCAGCTCTAGAGACTTTCAGTCCCCAGTTGCCACTCCACACTCTATCTTTCTGTGTGTGGGTCTTTAAGGCAACTAGCACCACTGGGTTACTGTCTGCACGACCGAGCTCGCCTCGGCAAGTGGTGACCACATAGGTGGCTCAAACCCAGTTCAAAGGGTCGCCAGAGTGATGGTTGGAGAATGTGGAACCACACTGGAGGACACCTGGGTGCTCTTAAGCAATCCCCATGGTGAGCAAGAAGGGGAGTTCGGAAGCGTCAGGGTAACAATGGGACAAGTGTGCGCTCTGGTTCTAGATTTGTTAATTTTTTCAACTCAGCATTCACTTACTGGTGTTGGTTGTTCAAGGGAAATCTCTTGTAGAATGGATTTTTCCTCCACATACTAATTCATGGACTTTGACTACTTATTTTGATCAAATTGCTACTATGATAGGAAATGGGAGAACTCAGATGGTTAAATTACATGGATATGATCCTGGAAAAATTATTTTCCCCCGTACAAAGGCACAAACACAGAAGGCTTTTATAAATAGTCTTACTTGACAAACCCATTTAGCTGACTTTATAGGTATTCTTGATAACTATTTTCCAAAAACAAAATTATTTCAATTTTTGAAATTAAGTATTTGGATTCTCCCTAAAATAACTAAATGTAAACCCATTGAAATGCTAAAAATATATTCACAGATGGGTCTACTAATGGTAAAGCTTCTTATTTGGCACAAGGTAAAGTTTTCTGGATGCCCTATACTTCAGCTCAAAAGGCGGAGCTTGCAGCTATAATTGAGGTAGGAACTTCTTTTAATATGCCTCTAAATGTGACTTCTGATTCTTCACATGTGGTTCACTTTACACAGTTACTTGAAAATGCTCAGCTATGATTCCACACTGATGAGCAACTGATGACTTTATTTACCCAAGTACAAACAGCAGCTAGGGGTAGAATGCACTCTTTTCACATTACTCATAGAAGAGCTCATACACCTCTTCTAGGACCTTCGACTGTGGGGAATCAAATGTCTGATCGCCTAGTTGCTGCTACAATATCTAATGCCAAACACTTTCACAATTTAACCCATGTGAATGTCTTTCGTCTCAAACAAAGACACAACATTACCTGGAGAAAAGCTAAAGCTATTATCCAGCGATACCCAACTTGTCAAATCGTGCATTCCTCGTCTTCTACAGGAGGAGTTAACCCTCGAGGATTGGAACCTAATTCTCTTTGGCAAGTGGATGTCACACATGTTCCCTCATTTGGAAGATTAGTTTATGTACCTGTGTGTGTAAACACCTTTTCTCACTTTGGGCTACATGCCAATCAGGAGAGTCTTCTGCCTGTGTTAAATGTCACCTTTTGCAGTGTTTTGTCTTCATGGGCATTCTGGCCTCTATCAAAATAGACATTATCTCAGGCTATACTAGTGAAGCTCCATATATATATATATATATATATATATTTTTTTTTTTTTTTTTTTTGAGACGGAGTCTCGCTCTGTTGCCCAGGCTGGAGTGCAGTGGCTGGATCTCAGCTCACTGCAAGCTCTGCCTCCCGGGTTCACGCCATTCTCCTGCCTCAGCCTCCCGAGTAGCTGGAACTACAGGCGCCCGCCACCTCGCCCGGCTAGTATTTTGTATTTTTTTTTAGTAGAGACGGGGTTTCACCAGGTTAGCCAGGATGGTCTCGATCTCCTGACCTCGTGATCCGCCCGTCTCGGCCTCCCAAAGTGCTGGGATTACAGGCTTGAGCTACCGCACCCGGCCCCAGCTATATTTTTCTCTATACGGAATATTGAACCCATTGCTGGTATCTCACATAATTTTCAAGGACAAGCCATAGTGGAAAGAATGAATCTCTCCCTGAAACAGTGGTTGCAAAAGCAAAAGGGGAAAACAGGGACTACTGGACACCACATATGCAATTGAATCTAGCATTATTGACTTTAAATTTTTTGAGCCTGTCTAGAGGCCAGGTGCTATCAGCAGCTGAACAGCATTTACAGAAGCCAGTTGCAAAGACAGAAGCAGAAAAACTGATTTGGTGGAGAGATCCAGTGACAGAAATTTGTGAAGTAGGTAAAATAATAACATGGGGTAGAGGTTATGCTTGTGTTTCTCCAGGAGAGAGTCAACTCCCAACGTGGGCACCATTGAGACATCTAAGGCTCCACTATGAGCGAGACACCCAGGAAGAGGTTTTGAGAGGATCCCAAAGAACCATCGGTGGCAGGGTTGTCTAAGTTGATGCTGAGGAGTACTGCAATTATCACGAGCAACACCCATTGAACATGGCCACCTACCTGGGGACAGATCAAGAAGCTGTCACAGATGGTGGAAGAAAACCTGAGGAAAGTGGAACATCCAGTCATGATGAGTAATTTAATGAGAGCTATGACAGTGGTGATCACTAATGCAATGAGTATTCTTCTAGCAGCGATGACACAGTTACACGTCTCAGTATTTATGATAATAAATCTACTATAATTGAGGCACACCACCCCCAAAAACCTATTTGCAAACAGAATTGGACAGGGCCAGAAACAATGAACTTACTTGTTTGGTAAAATTGAACTGCAGAACAGGCAGAGGTGCTGTGCAACGATTCCTATGGCATCACGTTTGATTTGTCCTCTAAGGGGATGTTTAGCTGACATTTCACCTCACAGTCTGCCTGCCAAAGCCACTATGTTCAACTGGTCTGAACAAAATGTTCAGATGTTAGAAATGGTAAGAAATATGACAAGAGTTCCTCTGGAAGCATGGCGGTATAATGGCACCTCAACATCAGATGATATGGCCTGCTCTAGGAGCTAAACAGAAGCAATTGGGAAACCATTAATGACTCTTAACAAGATCAAAATGTGGGAAAGAATAAAAAAGCCTCTAGATGGACACTCTACAAACATGTCTTTGGGTATTACAAAATTAAAAAGAACAAATATTTAAAGTATCCCAGGCACAATTGATCTTAATGCCAGGAACATGGATGCTTGATGGAGCTGCAGAAGGATTAATAGCTACTAACCCATTAACATGGATAAAACACTTGGAGGCTCTGTGGTTTCAATGATGATTGTGCTTTTAATCTGTGTTGTTTGTCTTTGTATAGTCTGCAGATACAGATCCTGACTCCTGTGAGAAGTAGCTCACCGTATTAAAAAGAAGAAGAAGAAGAAGAAAAAGAAGAAGAAGAAGGAGAAGGAGAACGAGAAGGAGAAGGAGAAGGAGAAGGAGAAGGAGAAGGAGAAGGAGAAGAAGAAGAAGAAGAAGAAGAAGAAGAAGAAGAAGAAGAAGAAGAAGAAGAAGAAGAAGAAGAAGAAGAAGAAGAAGAAGAAGAAAAAGAAGAAGAAGAAGAAAGCCACCTTTGCTTTTATCTCCTTGGAAAAACAAAATAGGGGAACATGTTGGGAACCCGCCCCCAAATCTGGCAATAGGCCCCCAAACCGGCTATACACAAAATCTCTGAAGCACTCTGACATGCCCGTGATGGCTATGATGCCCAGGCTGATGGTTGTGGGTTTACTGGAATGAGGCCAAGGAACCACTGGCCCACCCAGGGGAGAAAACTGCTTAAGGCATTCCTGAACCATAAACAATATCATGAGTGATCTGTGCCTCAAGGACATGTACCTGCTGCAGATAACTGGTGAGTATCCTTCCTTTTGTCTCACACTTTTGTGAATCTACAGCCTATAGAAACAATGCGTATCACTGGCTTGCTGCCAACAAATATGTGGGTAAAACTGTGTTCATGGCTCTCATCTCTGAAGGCTTTCGGTCCGTTGATTAACACTCTGCACTTTATATATCTGTGTGGAGGTCTTTAATTCCTCTAACGCCACTGAATTAGGGTCTCCACAACCGAACTGGTCTCAGAAGACTTCTTTGAGATTATTTAATTTGGGTGAAGACTTTATTTCATAAAAATCACTTTATTGTAGGTAAATCACACCATGTCATTCTCTGTAATCATATCTTCTGATGTTTTGCATCATGAGATTTAGTTTGCATGGTACTTTTAAAGCTGTCCTCAAAGTTTCACTTCCTAGGATTTCCAGTTATAATGCAATAACCCAGTGTTTCCTGTGAACATCTAAAACACCACAGATACTATGACAAAACACAAGGACAGGTTCTGAAAGGCAGAAAGGGAAGACACTTTCTTTAGGGACTTCAGGACTTGAAGAGTGATAATGTGGTCACTTTACTGAGTTTTCTTATTCTCTTCCATATGTTGCCAATGACAGACTGTAGAAGTTTCCAATCCAGAATCTCCAATAGGCACAGATAAAAAGGACCCCAAGAAAAAATTGTTTTCTCTCAGACAAAGGATGCAGAGAAGATGACCTAACCACACACAATCACACAAAACACTTCAAGGGGTAATAGCCAAGCTACTCCACACAAACACACCAGAAAAAACAAACAAACAAACAACAACAACAACAACAAAACTTGTGTTACCACTTCTGTGAAGCCATGTGTGGAGCCAATCTTCTCTTATTAGAGGTCAGTGATGCTCTGATTCCCCATAAAGCCAAAGTAGGCAGAAAATCATTTATTTTATTTTATTTTCTCTTCTCTTCTCATCTCTTCTTCTTTCTCCTTTTCTTTTCTTTTTTTTCTTTTCTTTTTTTGAGATGAAGCTTCTCTTTTGTTACCCAGGCTGGAGTGCAATGCTATGCTATCTCAGCTCACTGCAAGCTTCACATCTTGGATTGAAGGGATTGCCCCGCCTCAGCCTCCCGAGTAACTTGGATTTCAGGAATGTGCCTCCATACTGGATTAATTTTGTATTTTTAGTAGAGAAGGGATTCTCCATGTTGGTCAGGCTGGTCTGAAACTCCTGACCTCAGGTGATCCAGTCGCCTCGGCCTCCCAAAGTGCTGGTGTATACACACACACACACACACACGCACACACACACACACACATACACACACACATGTACACATACACATATATTCAGAGGAATGTATATACACACACACATACACACACACACAGATATATATATTTATCACGTACTGTGTTACATCAGTGCTGGGTATCCAAGACAGACAGACAGGCAGACAAGAAGACTAATGTGATAGATAAGAAACACCTCCTGGAAGGAGTGATGTCTGTGCTGTAGGAATCTTAAGTAGGCAAATAGGGAGAGAGACTTTTATCTCCAAGAAAAAGATAGGACCAAAGGTACCAGATGGATAAGGTCATGTCTGAGAGTGGAGCTGTCTGAATGTCTGACTGTGGTGAAACAGAAAGATATGAAGATGAAAGGAAAAACATATCAGATCTGGAAGGGATTTGTTCAGCCATGTTGAGGATATGGACCCAGAATCTAAAAGATATTAAATCCTGACAAAAGCAATTAAATCTGATTTTGCATGGAGCATCAGACAACGTGATGAAAATGAGAGGTGGAGTTTGGTAGTTCAAGCTTGTAATCCCAGCACTCTTGTGGGCCAAGGTGGGTGGATCACGTGAGGCCAGGAATTAAGACCATCCTGCCAACAAGGTGAAACCCCATTTCTACTAAAAACATAAAAATTAGTCCAGAATGATGGGCATATGTAATTTTACCTACTCAAAAGGCTGAGGCATAAGAATTCCTTGAACGCTGAGGTTGAGGTTGCAGTGAGCTGAAATAATGTCACTGCTCTCCAGTCAGGGTAACATAGTGAGGTGTTCTCAGAGAAGAAAGAAGAAGAAGAAGGAGAAGGAGAAGGAGAAGGAGAACGAGAAGGAGAAGGAGAAGGAGAAGGAGAGGCAGCAGCAGCAGCAGCAGCAGCAGCAGCAAGAAAATGTGTGTTAGAAAACATGAAAGGTGGACTCTAACAGGAGATAATTAAAGACACAAACATGTTGGAATGCTTTAATGTAAGATCAGAAAGGTTAACGGTTACTGCCAGCTGTGAAATTCCACCATGTGCTGACAATGATGCAATCCGAGAGCATAATATGATATAAAATTTATTGTTTGAGTGATGACACAAATAATTGTGATCGTGGTCACTGAGCTCACTAGGTATGAACTGCAATGACGAAAATCTTTGCCAACTAAAATTCGACTTTAAAATAACTGGTGAAATGTAATTGAGAAAATACTGAAGTATATAGTGTGTGTTAACCTTTCTCTAAATTTTCTGTCTGTATGTATGTGTCTTTGTGTGTTTATGTGAGCGTTTATTCCCTTTGTGCCATCCAAATTTATGCCTTCATTTTATTTATGCCAGATTAATTGAGAAGTCACTTATTCTTTTTCCCAACTCCAGTTACTTCTCTTCCCTTGCCTGCTGTCATCGTTTGGTATGTCCCTCCAATTTTCAGGTTGAAATTCTGTGTCCATTGTGATAGTGTTGACAGGTGGGACTTTTAAGAGGTGCTTAGCCATTTGGGTGCAACCTCATGACAGAGAGTATTATCTGGAGCATAAGTTAGGTGTTGTGTGGGTGGGCTTTGGGTCAAAGGATGAGTTTTACCCCGAATTTCTGTTCATTGCATGTCCTTCATCATATGGGGCCATCCTGCCATGTTGTAACATACAAAGAAGATCTCATCAGATGCAGCCCTTTGGACTTCCCTGCCTCCAGAACCATAAGCAAAATAAGTCTTTTGACAAATTACCCAGGCAGTGGTATTGTGTTGTTTCAACAGCAAATGAACCCAAAGACTATTGTTTCTTCCTCTTCAGAGAACTAAACTAGGGAACTTACAAAGACACATCAAACATTTCCTTTCAAATGATCCATATATATATTTATAAAAAGTAGTACAATAGCCTGCCACTGAAACAAAACACCATTTTACTCTTAACTATACTTTCATAAATAAAAAAAGCAAACATAAAAGTAAACATGCAATTTTATTGCTCAATAAGATAATTGCGGAAATCTTTATTATTATTATTATGTTTTTGGTCAATGTAAATGTTAGTCTCTGTTGTCACGCATAATTTGGTACAGTTTTAATGGAAGATCAGTTGTAATTAGTGTGATATTTGTCCAGTGGTGATGGTTGAGTAGCTGGCCTGGAAAGAGGGCTAGATGATATATCAGCTATCGTAGACATTTGCAACCACCGGTTGCCTGCTGGTAGCAGGTTAGGATGTGGAGCCTGATTGACTGATACCACAGGATATCTTGTTGGAACAGCAGGTGATTCTAGTGTCAGCCCCAAAAAACAGTTTTGAAAGGGAGATATTATGTGGTATTGAGAAGTTGTGGTTGTAATAAAATTCACAATGCGGCCCCTTGCTTGCATGTATGTGCTATGAGAGTGCATATGAATAGTGCTCAATTGATTTAAAATGGCACGTTGATCTGTTGCACTTTGCTCTGATGGTCCAATTGAGGTTGAACGTGAAGGAGGAAGGAAACCACTTATAATTGGGTCAGATGAACTAGCAATTATCTTTCCGACAGAAGATTCCCTTGTTAGAGACATATTTAAATTTGTAGAGGTTGCAAATAAACTTTCTTCACTAACTTCGGCAGCTAAGGCAGGATTATGATTCTCCATGTTAGCCCCTGCTCTAAAATGCTTCTGGTTGAAATCTTCATGGAATAAAGTAGGTGTAAGTGAAGCATTTTTAACATCAATTCTTCTTTTCACTCTTACTAAAAGTTGGGGACAGCCACGTTTGAAATGTGGATTATAATAGCACTTTAACTAAAACAAAAGAAAAATGTAATTCAGTGCCACTTTAAACCAAGGGACAAGTGACAATAACAAACGTAACGCAATAAATTTCAGATTTCTGCTTCATCACACAAACTTACTGTCATCAAATAATTCATGAACATTGTTTACTATTTTTACAAATGTGCTTTTTGGAAAAAAGCACTCAAGCTGTTAAGCCCTCAAGGGAAAACATGTTATATATTAATAGCAACATTTCATTAAGTGGCTTTGGTACATTTATTTGGAGTTCAGTGGTAAGATTCAAAATTGTTACCAACATTTCTTAAAACCTTGAAAGTTTAATGCTCAAGCGAAACTCAATAATTTCAAAAAAATTAAATAATTTTTACATTAATATTTTACATAATTTTCAAAATCTTGTCATACTGCATGTATTAACGTATTTACTGATGTACAAAGTAAAATTACCTATATACTCTATGTAAATTGGTAACTGAAATATGTTAAGTACCTTGGTTAAGACAGAGGATTCTTTCTCTTCAGCCAGAAAGGTGGGTAGAAAGGCAGATCTTTGAAAATTCTGTCGAATTTTACTAAATCCATAAATGTTGAGCTGTCGAACAAAGCTTCTGATACTGTCAGTTTGAAATATTCTGTAAGGATGCTTTCTTTCCAAAATTTCTTTCTTGAAGAGTTCTTCATTAATCATTATGCAAGTTCCATTCTCATCCCATGAAACAGACTTGAATTGGTCACTTTCAACTATTTTCCAAAGTTTCCTGGGAAAGGTCAGAGAAAAAAAATCATTATCTTTATCTGGCTCAGAGACACAAACTGTGTAACATGGCCTTTTTAACAAGAATCCTTGCGACAAAACCTGAAAAGCATTTTCTTCAATCATTGACCTTAAGTCTGAGTCCCCAGAGAATGTGTGCTCACACAATGGAGACCTAGTGGAGGCTTCTGAAACAGTTAATTCATCTTTGGGAGAAAAACCTTGAGTTTCTGAAGAACCATGTTCCATCTCAAATAAATATTTCTTTAGCCGCTGTTCCAGCCTGCATGGTTTTTGAGATTGCAGCTTCAAATGCTACTTCAGGAGTCCTAGGCAGGTAAAATAATCTAGACCATCACCATGGTTCCCAAGCTGAGTAGCAATGACATCACAAGAGGGCTTTGGTCTCCTAGCAACCAACAAAAATCTGGCCCAAAATGTTTCCTTCCCAGTCTGAGAAATGTAACCAGTGAAAATAAAATCTAGACTGCTCACGTACACAGTGTAAGATGCAAAAATCTCATCTCTGCAACAGCATATAAATAAATAAGAAAATAATATCCTCAATCCCTGAAATAAATGTAATTTTCTCCCTCACACACACACTCTTACTAGACTGGTGAGAGGAGATTAAGGCCTGGTAATTGCAAAATGAAAAAGAAAAAGAACAATGAACGATTTTAAAACTTCTATCACTTTGGCATGTTGGATTGAAAACTGATGCAGTGCAAAACCCATGTGGTAAAAAGTCATGGCCACTGGTTGTCAGGGGCTGGGAAATTAAAAGAACTCTTCAGTAGGTACGGTGTTTCGTGTTATGTGATAGAAATATTTAGGAACTAGAGATAGATGATGATTGTACAACATCATAAACAGATTAACTTCCATTGAATTGTATACTGAAATGTAATTTTATATTATGTGAAACTTACCTTGAAAAATTAAGGAAAAAAATTGAATAAAACTAACTGATTATGTTTCAGAATAAGAAGTTATTTATATGCATATCTCTTCAAAACATTTTTTCAGTCATATCAGAAAAATAAAAAATGACTTTATTTGGAATGTCTGTAACTATCTGACAAAAGGTAATGATGAAAGAGATTTTAAACACACGTGATTTCCTTGTAAAGAGAACCCAAAGAGTGAGAGATGTAAAAAGATAAAAAATAAAAATAAAAATAGTAACAACAAGCAAATATTTAAAGAAAAGTAAACATGTATGTGTGTCTAAGCAGGAAATTACATGTATTTGGCTCCACGGGCCAAATCTCTATTTTAGAAAAAGATTTCGTAAGGAGTAATCTTTCTGTCCTGCAAATAATGGTATCATCATCAAACAGGACTTGAATTTATGAAGTAATTTTAGTATTGAGCAAAATAACCACGCCCCATTTACAGTAAACTTTTTTGTGTGTTCATGGTTGAAAGCTGACGTATTAAAATCCTAACTCCTTGGCATTGATACTGTGTCCAGGAGGCAGTATGGCAATCCAGACAATTTGCAATTATAAAGTTGTCTCTCTTGATTAAGTGTTTGCTTGGTTGATGTGAAATATTATTTTCCTGGCTGTAGAGAGTTTTTGATTGGCTTGAGGTTTCTCTGAATGGTTTGACCCTGCCTGCTCTGTAGTTTTGGTGTCAGTTTTATTTGTGAAGCGCTATTTGTACCCTACAACTTAAAGTATAATAATAATAATAATAAATAAAATAAAATAAAGAAATAAAAATAAATCATCCAAAAATAAAATAAAATAAATAAAAATAAAAAAATATTTTTTTTCTAATCTCAGAGTTTGCTTTTATTTACAAGATCTACATTTTTGTCCCATGAAAATGTTGTTTCAAATGCTGACATTAAATGTTACATTTTTAATTTCGGTTTATAGACATTACTATTTTTTTTTGCTTTAGTGGTTATACCATAAAGTTTTTTGTTTTCTTTGTATTAATTGATACAGTCAATTTCATATAAAACGCATGAGGCAAAATTCTCTATTGTGAGTACATCTTGGTTTCAAGTGAAAGAAGCATACAATAATTTGTCTCCAAAGTGACTTTGAAGTAAATATCTAAATAAAACAGTATGGGAATAATCATGTAAGCATGCATCAAGTTCGACAAGTGTAATGACCCCCACCAGAAGCCTGCTCAAATTGTTTGAAAAACAGCCAGGTTACTGTGGCTAGAGCAGAATGTGGGAAGGGAAACAGTTGTAGACAATGAGTTCATAGAGGTAACAGACAGTCCATGTGACTGGCTAGGCTTTCTATAGGTCAGTAGATTTTGCCTAACTTTACCCTGGGCCTTGTTCATGACTGGAAGTGGAATTGGTAAGGCTCTTACTAGCATCTAGCCCGGAGAGGCTAGAAATGCTGCTAAATATCTTAAAATCTAGAGTCTCAGTCCTCTCTTTGAGAAATTAACAGTGCTAAACCATCTTTCCAGAAAAAAATTAAAAAAAAAACACACACACTTTGATTTTATATTTTCTTCTTCTTCTTTTTTGTTATTATCATACTTTAAGTTCTAGTATACATGTGCACAACGTGCAGGTTTGTTACATATGTATACTTGTGCCATGTTGGTGTGCTGCACCCATCAACTCGTCAGCACCCATCAACTCGTCATTTACATCAGGTATAACTCCCAATGCCACCCCTCCCCTCTCCCCCCTCCCCATAATAGGCCCTGGTGTGTGATGTCCCCCTTCCAGAGTCCAAGTGATCTCATTGTTCAATTCCCACCTATGAGTGAGAACATGCGGTGTTTGGTTTTCTGTTCTTGGGATAGTTTGCTGAAAATGATGGTTTCCAGTTGCATCCATGTCCCTACAAAGGACATGAACTCATCCTTTTTTATGGCTGCATAGTATTCCATGGTGTGTATGTACCACATTTTCTAAATCCAGTCTGTCACTGATGGACATTCGGGTTGATTCCAAGTCTTTGCTATTGTGATTTCATATTTTCAATATTACTTAAGTCAGTCTTTGGTTTCTGTAAATCAGAAGAGTTTTAAGAACATTTTGTGAAGTTCAGTTGATTCAAGTTATGGTGTGTGTTAATAAAGTGAAGTCAGTTCAGTTAATTTATGATTAGAAAGTAAACCATACATTTCTTTTTCTCCCCTATTCTTTCTCATTACTTTTTAAATATTTCCATGAAACAGTAATATAACAAAATAAAACCCTAGGCAGCCTCTATTTTCGGGGTGCCAATAAAGAAAACGCAATGAATGGCTTTTGGAATAGAACTAAGCTTGACTACAGCAGGAAGGCATATAGAAAAGACATGCACACATGCAGATTGATGCCCTACATTATGCATACACATTGGGCATAATATTTGTCCTAAGGCAAATATTAGATGTGTCTTATGACATAAAATTTGCTAAGGCATTTTAATAACCAAGCCAAATGAAAATAAAGATTTCAAGGAATATAGTCGGTGTTAGAGAAGTCTTGATTTGTTAAAGTTTTCTTTTTTCTGTTTTCTTTCCTTGTCTTTTCTTTCTGTTCTTTTCTTTTTTCTTTCCTTCCTCACTCTCTCTTCTCTTTTCTTTTTGAGTAGAATTAATACTCAAGTATCTTCTACTGTTTTAAAATTGTATTTGATAGAAGACTTTTATAGTGGGAATCTTTGATCAGAATTACTGATGCTCTGTCATGTTCTAAATTAACCAGAAATAAATACATTCACAAAAATTTACATTAGCCACTAAGAGAAAATAAAGCAAGTGAATGAGGAAACAGCTGTAATAGAAAAATGTATGTGGAAATGTTAAGATGAATCCAAAAAGGAGGGAATTCATACAGTGTAAAATCTTTCATATTTGATTTAAAAATTCATTTGTGAACTTTAGCAGCTAGCAACTACATGGTAGTTAACATTGGCTTGGAGGCTAGGCCCATCTCACCAATTTACACTTTTCTGCCTGATTTATATTTGCTAAAAGCTGATTAGATTGTGCCCACCAGATTAAGGTGAATCTGCCTTCCCCAGGTCACTGCTTGAAAGATTAATTGTTTTGGGGAAAATATCCAACAGACGCACCCACGGTTAATACCATGTATACTTCAATCAAATGAAGTCGACACTCAGTATTAACCATCACAAATCCACCCCTTGACAACTTCAACCCATACACATCTCCTAAGATCATACCTAATCTCAAGTAAATACAATGATAACATCATAATTACACCTAACACAATACAACTATCTTTACTACAATCAGTAATTCACCAATCCGAAAGCCAAACACTATTATGTGAAGTTAACAATACTCAAATGCTGATTTGTCATCAACAAATCTTATGTCACATGATAAAGAAAAAGAAAAAGGATGAAGATATTATTACATGTGTATACACATACAAACTATTTTTTTCACAAAAGTAGGAACTACTTAAGACAATTAAAGTCCTCATTTCTGTAGCTGGTCACGTGGTTGTAACTGGTGTTGATGTCTACCTTCTTCTACCAAGCTTTATGTGTTCTCTTTGCTTTCAGCAAGCACTTCAGTAGGGATTCCTTAATCTCTTTCCTTCCTTCCCTCCTTCCTTCCTTCTTTCCTTCCTTCCTTCCTCTTTTCTTTCCATTCCTTTCTTTTTCATTTCTTTTTTTTTCTTTCCTTCTCTTTTCTTTCTATTCTTATTTCTCCTCTTTCTTTCCTTTGTTCCTCTTTTCTTTCTTTCCTTTTGATTTCTCTTTTCTTCTTTCATTACTTCCTTTATTCCTCTCTCATTTATTTTCTTTCCTTCTCTTTTCTTTCTATTCTGTTCTTTTCTTTTTTCTTTCCTTCCTTTGTTCCTCTCTCTTTTACTTTCTTTCCTTTTCTTTCCTTCTCACTTCTGTTCTTTCATTTTCTTCTATCCTTTCTTCCTTCTATTCTTCCTCTGTTTTCTTTCCTTTTCTTTCTGTTCTTTTCTTTTTTCTTTCCTTCCTCACGCTCTTTTCTTTTCCTTTCTCTTCTCTACTTTCCTTTCCTTTCTTTTCTTTCCTTTCAGTTATTTTCTTTTGCCACTCCCTTCCTCCCTCCTTCCTTCCTTCCTTCCTTTCTCTTTCTTTCTTTCTTTCTTTCTTTCTTTCTTTCTTTCTTTCTTTCTTTCTTTCTTTCTTTCTTTCTTTCTTTCTTTCCTTTCTTTCTTTCCTTCTTTCCTTCTTCCTTTCTTTCTTTCTCTATCTCTCTCTCCCTTTCCCTTTCCTTCCTTCTCTCCCTCCCTCCCTCCCTCCCTGCCTCCTTCCTTCCTTCCTTCCTTCCTTCCTTCCTTCCTTCCTTCCTTCCTTCCTTCCTTCTTTCCTTCCTTCCTCCTTTTTTTTTCTGGAGGTGTAACCCAAAACTTAATTCCTGAAGAGTCTGGATAATTTACAGTCCTGCCAAATTAGGCTGTTATAGTTTTCCACTGACCTTAATCTCAGGGCATTTAAGAACTGTCAGGAACCCTAATGGATCTCCTGTGTTCTATGCTTACTCTTCCATACCTCCGTTTTGGAGTAGTAGTCTGATTTTATCTTGATAACCCAGGTGAATCACCACAGCCAACACTCACACCCCCTTCTTAGCCTATTGCCTGAATGGTAGGAGTACCCCAAAATGCCAAGGGGGCAATCTTCACTGTCACTTTAATGGAATTGTCATTGTGTCTCCTGGTGGCAGCATTTCTCCCTCTGAAACTAAGACCTCTAAGCCAGGGGAACATAATGTCATGGAAACAGGAAGCAAACATTTTGCTAATGGATCACTAGGGGTAATGATGGGTGAGGACATTTTCACTTCTACCCCTTGATTTCTGTACCCATTAATTCCGGCTACGGCAGAAAGCACTATATGACGGACATTGATTCAGAACATACGTTACCTTCTGGAGAACTTTGTCCCAGGTTTGCAAAGTCTTGTCACATAGATGGTATTGTAATTGTAACTTTAAAAGGCCATTTCACCATTCTATTAATCCAGCTGCTTTAGGATGATGGGAAACATGATAAGACCAGTAAATTCCATAAGCAGGTGCCCACTGCCACACTTCTGTATCCATAAGGTGAGTGCTTTGGTCTGAGGGAATGCTGTGTGGAATGCTCTGATGGTGGATGAGGCATTTAGTGAGTCCACAGATGATTAGTCTTGGCAGAAGCATTGCATGCAGAATAGGTGAACCCATATCCAGGGTAAGCGCCCTGAGAAATGGTGCCATAACGATAGATCAGTGTTGGTCTCTGTTGCTGGCAAATTGGGCAGTCAGCAGTGGGCATAGCCAGGTCAGCCTTGGTGAGTAAAAGTCCATTTCACTGAAGTCATGCATAATATGCATCCCTGCCATCATGGCCACTTTGATTATGGGTCCACTGGGCCATCGATGACAGGAGTGGCTCGGGAGAGAGACTGCGTGGTATCCAGAGGATGGTTTATTCTACCCATTTGCTTATTGAATTTCTCCTCTTCTGGGGTCACCATTGTTGAGCACTCCCAGGAAATATAAATATCCTCGCAGTTTTTGACCACTCAGAGAGACCCATGTATATGAGTCTCTCTCAAACTACTTTGCCACCTATTTATTGATAATGCTTCTTCTGAGTTCCTGATCATTCAGCCAAACCACTGGCTATGGCCCATGAACAAGTATATCATCGCATGTCTTGACATTTCCCCTTGAAGTTCTGTCCACTGAGAAGATGTCCCTTCACCAGTGTCCTTCAGGGATATCTCAGAAAAAAGCTGTAGTATTGCAGCCATTCATTTTTGGGTGGTGGCTGCATATATTGTTCAGAGCCATCTGCAGCCAGGCCATAGACTTCTCTAATTCTGTCAGCTGATCATAAAGAACTATCCAAAAGACCATCTGTGCAGGTTGGACGAGAGAAGGCAGGGTGGCAGGACTGGAGACCATGGGCACTTGAGCCACTTACACATGTAACGTACTTGTGCCTTCAGGAATGGCTTGAGACTGGACACATATATACCACTTCCATTTGATGATGAACTACTGCTATGGACAACCCACTTCATGGCTAGGTGGGTCAGAAAGCACCCAGTTTGTGATAGGTATTTCAGTTCACTTGGTGACTTCATGACCTACAGACAAGCGTTCAGTTAACACCAAACCCAGTAACAGGCCAAGAGCCCTCTCTCAAATGGGGAGTGCTTATCTGCAGAAGCTGGCAGAGCATTGCTTCAAAATCCTAGAGAGCTATGCTGTGATTCACCTGGGGGAACCTGGCATTAGACTCCAAAGAGCACCCCTATCTACCACTGACACCTCAATCACCATTAGATCTTCTGAGTCATATGGCCCAAGTGTCAGAAAAGCTTGCCTGGACCTGCTGCAGAACTCTCTCATGTTCTGGACACTACTGAAATCTGGTAGCCTCTTAAGTCACTCAATAAATGGGGGAGAGTAAAAACCCCGCCTAAGGACTGTGTTTTCTCCAACACCCAAAGAAACCCACTAGACGTTGTTGCCCACTTTTTTGTTTGTATGAGGGGCCAAATACAGCAAATTTTTCTTTACCTTAGAAGGAATATGTCAACAGGCTGAACCCCAAGAAATTTTACTCAGGTAGAAGGTCGCTGAATCTTAGCCAGATTTCTTTCCTATAATGTGGTATAAACGTGCCTCACCAAGAAGTCCAGTGGGTTTCCTGCTTCTTGCTCACTGGAGCAAATCTGCATAATATCATCAATGCAATGGACAATGGACAAGTGTGATATCTTGCAGCAGCCAAAAGCGATCAAGGTCTCTCTGAATAATTTTAACACACAAAGGTAGAGAGTTGGCATACCCCTGAGGTAGGAGAGTAAAGGCATATTGCCAGTATAGTCAGGTGAAGGCAAATTGCCTCTGGTGGGTCTCATGGACAGGAATGAAGAAAAAGGCATTCGCCAAGTCAACGGCTGCATACCAGATACCAGGAGAGATATTAATTTGCTCAAGCAATAAAACCACATTTGGTACAGCAGCTGCAATTCGAGTCACCACACGGTCAAGCTTACGAAAATCTCCTGTCATTCTCCAAGATCCACTTGTCTTCTGCACAGATTAAATAGGAGAGTTGCATTCAGATGTGCTGGCAATGACCAACTCTGTGTCTTTCAAGTCCTTAGCGGTGGTACTAATCATTGCAATCTCTCCGGGGCTGTGATATTGTTTTTGATCTACTATATTTCCAGGTAGAGGCAGCTCAAATGGCTTCCATTTGACTTTTCCCATTATAGTAACTTCATCCTACGGGTCAGGAAGCAAATGTGCAGTTCTGCCAGACCTACCTGTGTCTATGTCAATAACGTATTCTGGCACTGAGAAAATGACTTTAACTTGCCACCAATATTGTATTTCTGGTCCAGAGATATTTTTTGAATCTTTCTCCTCCTCCTTCTCCTCCTCCTCCTCCTCCTCCTCCTCCTCCTCCTCCTCCTCCTCCTCCACCTCCTCCTCCTCCTCCTCCCCTCCTCCTCCTCCTTCTTCTTCTTCTTGATTGTTTGTTTTTACTTAGTCACACACCCATCAATATATGGAGATCTGTCATTTCTGTTTTTTTTTCAGCTGCATAACAGTTCGATGTGCTGTAATTTGTGCCATCCACATATAAGATGGATTGATGTGTAAGCTGTATTCGGTTTCACAAAATAGAGAAGCATTTCCAGTTCTCACAGGTATTTTAAATATACTCCCTAAGTGACTTAATCTCACAATTAAAGAAATATAAAGCAATCATCACTATTTAATGAGAAAAAGATATTTATGTGAAGCTTATAGTTACTAGGTTTCAGAACAATATTTCTTATGAAGTGCTCAATTTACACTGAGAAAACGCTAATGTTCTTCTATTCATGTAAATTTCTGATGACCGTGTATTGAATACACTTATTTTAAGTACAAAGGTTTTTTAATCAGTAAACTCACAATGGTTAAAGTTAAGTGTGTGTTAGCCTATGAAAATTTAATACTTTACCATAGTATATAACATTTTTCAAAGAAAACTGTTACAGAAGCAATGCCATTAAAAACACGGACTTAAGATATCTCTAGTTAATGACTGGTATATTGGATCACGTTGCTGATGATATAAAAGTTTAAAGTGTTATTTCAAAATTGCTGTGTTAGCCTGATAAAATGAACTTCCCAGCCTGATTAGAAGCACAATGGACAGAATCATCATTTTTGTAGCATAAGTATATTTCTTCTTCTCTCAGGTTGACAAACAGTCAGTTACTAGGAATATCTGCCCCCAATTGGACTCTGCCCACAAAAATGACCTGGGGACCCAAAGAAGCTGGCACTACTAATCACATAAATTGTGTGATCGAACAACTGTACATAATCTCAGTCATCAGAAACAGTATTTCTAACAACTGAAAACACACGTGGTGAGGTAGACCATGATTGTTCAAAGATGAGAAACAAAAGTGTGAGGTAACTTTTAATTATTTATTTGTTTTTAATATTCTGATACCAGGTACTGTTTCTCTTCCTGACATTACAGTACTTTCACGAGATTTTGTCAGGACTGCATTTCGATGATGTGATTAGAATGTCTGAGATACTATGACTGGCACATTTGTCGTGCTCACTATCTAATAACTTGAAATTTCACTTGACAATGTTTACTATTTTTTCTTTGCTTTCAAAGCACAATTGATAAAATCACATTTGTATGACATGGTAAATGCAATTCAGAATTTCAAGAGTAAAAAATATTTATTTTTAATGAGTGTGTTCTCATCTTGTATGTAAAATATGCTATTTTTTTAAGCTGTTATCCTATCTGTGTTATACAAGTTGTGTTTATTTTTAGGATTATCTGGGTATTTATCTCAAATTAATATTGTTCTGTTCAAGAAAAAAATTGTTTTCAGATAATGGGACATGCACCTGTTATCTACACTATTTCACAGTTACAATAAGTCTGCTAAAGTTATAAAATCACCTGGTCAAAAATAAAATGTGTTTGGTTGATAATAAGACAGCAAAATCTTAGGCTTTATTGGCAGATCACATATTAAAGATGTAGCAATTAAGTAAGTGAATATAGAAAACTTGAATTTTGCAAAATGTTTGTAGTGAAACTGTTTATCCTTCCTTTACTTTTTTGCATAGATATTGATACATACTAAAGAAGGAAATTAGAATATTTTAATTGTAGTAAACAGTTCTAAAATTTCTACATTTCTTTTCCTCAGTGGTCAGGAATAATTTGGCTTTCAAACAGCATCTCAGCACCTATCATATATAGACTTATTCCTTCTTCCCCTCCTCCTCCTCCTCCCTCCTCCTCCCTCCTCCTCCACCCTCCTCCTCCTCTTCTTCCTCCTCCTCCTCCCTACTACTCTTTCTCCTCCTCCTCCTCCCCTTCTTCTCCTTTTTCCTTCCTTCTTCCTTCCTTCTCCTGTTCCTCTTCCTCCTCCTCCTCCTCTTCCTCTTCTTCTTCTTCTTCTTCTTCTTCTTCTTCTTCTTCTTCTTCTTCTTCTTCCTCCTCCTCCTCCTCCTCCTCCTCCTCCTCCTCCTCCTCCTCCTCCTCCTCCTCCTCCTCCTCCTTCTCCTTCTCCTTCTCCTTCTCCTTCTCCTTCTCCTTCTCCTTCTCCTTCTCCTTCTCCTTCTCCTTCTCCTTCTCCTTCTTCTTCTTCTTCTTCTTCTTCTTCTTCTTCTTCTTCTTCTTCTTCTTCTTCTTCTTCTTCATCTTTTCCTCCTCCTTCTTCTTCTTTCTTCTTCTTCTGCCTTTCTAGATCTGGTAGATCACACTATGCAGGCATTACAATCTGGGTAGAGTTCCTTTTACTAGAATCTCCTTATGGGATATCCACTCTTGGCTTGGATGTCCAGTAGTGGTTTGGTTAAAAGCCACTACTAGACCAAAAGCTAGAATTTAAGTCCTCATCCTGTAGCTGTTTTTTCCCCTAGGGTTTGGAACTTAAAACAGATAGAGATGGAGGATGGTACTGGCAAGAAGCGAATGAGGAAGACAGAATATAACATTCCAATTAAGACCCCACCATTATGCTTTGCTGCTTGTGCTTTATGTTGTCTCCGCCGTTCACTGTGGCATACATGTCTGCCTAGTTACTTTTTCTATGGGTGAACTTTGTCAGGACAGGAAGCAGATATTTTTTATTTCTGTATCAAAAACCTCAGATGCAAACCAAAGCATAGAGACACATTGCATATGCATAAAACAACTATATTTTGCTCTGTAGCTACAAGGAAATTGTGACATTTGGAGCTTCTGTGTACGCTCTCAATCCTTCAACAGCTACTCTTAATAGCCATATTTATTGATTGGTAATAATTCTCAATACATCACATAATTATATCATGTAAACCGCAAAAATGCATTATACAGACAAGAAGACACTGAATTCTATGAGAACAAATAAATTATAAATATTTAAACAATAGTAATATTATAGTGGTCTTTCCTGTTAATTTCTACTATTCTTATCCCAATAGAAAGAGGTTAAAATTGTCCCAGCAAAGACAGGCCATGTATTCTTTCATCTCTTAAGGTATAATTAACTTCTTATTATAAGAAGATTTATACTCTCTGTATAAACAGAACTTTAAAATATAGTCATCTTTTTGATTTAACAGTTCTCTAATGAAGCAAATCTCAAGCATATCATTTTATTTGTATAAACGTTTCAATGTATCTCTAAACCTTTTCCTTAAAAAGTTGACTATGGTGCTGTCATCACACATAATAAAAATCACTGTAGAAGCTTGGGCAACATGGCAAAACCGTGTCTCCACAAATAATGCAAAACAATATTCAAGTGTGGTGGTTTGAGCCTGTAGTGTCAGCCACTTGCTAAGGTAAAATGCCATTTCATTCACTGACTTTCGGTATTCACGTAAAGTTCCTTCATTAGAGTTTTCAAATTAGATTACTGCATCAATGATGTCTTTTAGTTTCTAGAGTAATATTTTCCGTGAGATTATGTATAATATAATCATCGCAAAGATCAGCGTTACTCATCATCAGATAAGCATTTTTTCTTGTCAAATGAACATTTTCATCACTGACAAGAAAGTACCCCTTTCTAGCCCTGAAAGAAAAAATATATATGATATACTCATAGATACATATATAGTATATAACTTTATATATGTGTATATGTATACATATGCATATATACGTGTGTGTATATATATTTTATATATCTGTACATTTTCAAACTTGTAATCATATAGCTATTCAGCCTCATACAAAAGTCACCAGCCACACTGGGTCTTTCTTTAGATTTGAAACATTCAGTTAGGCCGGGCAATGTCCTTCACACTGGTAGTGTTAGCACTTTGGGGAGCCAAGGCAGGCAGAGTACTTGATTTCAGGAGTTCAAAACCAGCCTGAGCAACTTGGTGATAATCTATTAAGATACACAAAGTTAGCTGAGTGTAATGATCTGCACCAGTAGTCCCTGCTACCTGGGACACTGAGGTGAAAACATCTCCTGAGCTGTGATTGTGTTGCTGTACCCCAACCTTAGCAGTGAAGAGAAGCGCTGCCCCTCCCCACCCTTACACACACACACATCTTGATTTTTTAGCTTTGTTATATTCATTTTATCAAAGCCTAATTTGTGGCATGCATGAAAATAAAACACTGTCACACAACTTTTTACTATATACTGTAGTATGTAACTCTTTCTAGTTCCGAAAACAAGCTGCACCCCCTCAGAAGAGTTTACCGTTCTTTCAAGGAGGTGCTTCTTAGATATCTCAGAGGTAGAAGGAACAAGGGATCTTCTGATTTATGGGCTGCCTTGCATTTCACTCATAGCAGCTCCCTTCCCTGTATTAGCATATCACTTAGATTTCTTTTAAATGTCTGTAGTGCACCTGTAATGCGGTGACTCCCCATTATATCTCTCAGTACAAGTTTCCAGATTCCATAGCTAAACTGTAAACCTAGGCTTGTAAATGTAACTTGTTTATGTAATTCTTATTTACCTATTTCAGTTCCATAGCCTTACGGGTGACTAACGCTCCTTTAACCTTGGTCAACAAGATAATTTCATTTCCCTGATCTACTCAAAACAATTTTTTTTTTTCTGAAATCTAGTCAACATTTCTGTTCTTGTTCATTCAAATTATTATAACACTATGAGTTTCTGTCTTTGAATCTTTCACTCAATAATTCAAGTGCTCATGCATCTGTGTGTGATTGCTTCCCAACTATTGGCACCAGGGACCATGTTTGTGAAAGACAATTGTCTATTGTCTTCACAGGAAAACAAAACAAAGCAAAACAAAAATGTAAGGAATATATGTTTATAATCTGTTTCTTTAATAATCCCTTTTGGTACAAATGTGAAAAATCTGTTAATACTTTAAATGTGGACCCTAACAAGCATCAAAATCTTCTTGGTTCTTTGGAACAGTATATCCAATGAAAGGGACAAATCCACATTGCTGTAAAATGTGATAGAATGTATGCTTTGTTCAGTTTTCAGAGAAAAAAGATGTCATGGAACAGAACCAGAAGACATTAGAGTTGTTTGTGCTCATCCACAAAATGAACTTCTGGTTTCTGTTTCCCGTTTTAGTGGTAACAGACAGGTAGTCCAGATGATAACTGGTTTAAAGGAAAATAATATTGAGAAAATACAGTGACTGACTTGAAGAAAAATGATTCTTGTTAAATGAATAATTCTGGATATAAAATATCTCACAGATTGTTTTCATCTCTCATCTAAAATAAATTTCAATTTAATGACTGAATATTGAAGAGTTGATAGAAGAAAACCTTATACGTTTTCTACTGTAGATACCTCTTGAAGGAAAAAGTGCCTTCCTCTTTTGTGGCTACAACAGATTTTAACAACCATGTATAGTTTCACAAACAGATTTCATTCTTTAGGCCTAACCATTCTATTCTGTCTCTTTGGAACTTGTTTGGGAGATGGAATGATAAAATATCTTTGAAGATGTTGTATGTTAACTAACATGGATGTCTTCCTTGGCCTTCGTAACTTCTCACCTTCAAGCTGCCTGTATTGTTGTGCACCTTGCTGCCATTTAGATTATGGTTTATTTAGAACATCATACTGTCTGCTATTGACATCTCTCAGAATTGGAATAATTTCTTTTCACCCTTTCTCTCACTCTTAACACACACATCTTAAAGTAACTACACATAGATCTTAACATTTTTCATAAGACACTGAGACTGGCCTGGTCAAAAGGGTGAAACACGATCTCTACTAAAAATATAAAAATTAGCCAGGCCTTGTGCCAGGTGCCTGTAAAATTAGCTGCTGGGGAGGCTGAGACAGTTGAATTCCTTGAATCTGGGAGGCATAGGTTACAGTGAGCAGAGATCCTGCCATTGCACTGCAGCTTAGGGAAGGGCATGAAACTCCATGTCAAAAAATAAACAAATAAAAACATGTGAGAATTAAACTTACTAGTATCTGTGCGTCTTTTAGTCTATTGACTCTTCTTTAAGTGCAATAAGTATCAGCTGCTGTTATTATTGCTTATCATATATCTTCAATTTACCCACCCCAAACTCTGCTTAATAGTATAAAAGAAAACATCAGAGCAGTAACACAGTCAGACAGTAGTGTCTATATGGAACCACATGAGCATCAGCGTCAGCATCAGTAATGTTTTCTAATTTACAAGAATTAAGTGACCTTTTACACCCACAGATTCTGCAAACACAGATTTCTCAAAATGGAAACCCTACCTAGTGTAAGCATTTACATTTGCTTCTAATGACAAGTAATTTGTGTTTGGCTTGTAGGATTTCTTTTTAGAAGGTGTCAAATGTGTTTAACCTCTTTCTTCAGTCTTCCTCCTTTTTTTGTAAAATCATTAGCTCTAATTTATATGAATGTGTTGCCTTTTTGGTTTAGTTATTTCAAGGTAAAATATGTATGATATCTGTACCTTAGAATATGGTTTTTAATATATGGAAATGTAGAAGAGCATTTATTTATTATATTAATTATTATTTTTCATTCATGCAGTTTGAAATATGAGTTAGTGAAGTGATGAGATAATCACAAAGATTTAGTCTTAACTGACGTACACTTTATTAAGAACTTGAAAATAAAAATGTTTTTGATTGCATATGTAATTTCTATTTGAAGAGTAGAATTATTTTTGTGCCTGAAAGAACATAATTTACTATGATTAGTATACAAATTGCCTCTATATTCCTGATTACCACTGGAATTTACACCAAAAAAAAAGTCTGTGTTCCTGCCAGTGACAGGGAAATGGCTTTGGATTTCATTCGTAGTTACTTACAATTGGTTTGGTTGTCTTTTTTTTTTTTTTTTTTTTTTTTTTAATATTATACTTTATGTTCTAGGGTACATGTGCACTACATGCAGGTTTGTTACATATGTATACATGAACAATGTTGGTGTGCTGCACCCATTAATTCATCATTTACATCAGGTATATCTCCTAATGCACTCCCTCCCCCCTCCCCCCTCCCCACAATAGGACCCAGTGTGTGATGTCCCCCTTCCTGTGTCCAAGTGATCTCATTGTTCAGTTCCCACCTATGAGTGAGAACATGCGGTGTTTGGTTTTCTGTTCTTGTGATAGTTTGCTGAGAATGATGGTTTCCAGCTGTATCCATGTCCCTACAAAGGACACAAACTCATCCTTTTTTATGGCTGCATAGTATTCCATGGTGTATGTATGCCACATTTTCTTAATCCAGTCTGTCAGTGATGGACGTTTGGGTTGATTCCAAGTCTTTGTTATTGTGAATGGTGCTGCAATAAACAAACGTGTGCATGTGTCTTTATAGCAGCGTGATTTATAATTCTTTGGGTACATCCCCAATAAACAAACGTGTGCATGTGTCTTTATAGCAGCGTGATTCATAATTCTTTGGGTACATCCCCAGTAATGGGATGGCTGGGTCGAATGGTTTTTCTAGATCTAGATCCTTGAGGAATCACCACACTGTTTTCCACAATGTGAACTAGTTTACAGTCCCATCAACAATGTAAAAGTGTTCCTATTTCTCCATATCCTCTCCAGCACCTGTTATTTCCTGATTTTTTAATTTTTGAGACCGAGTCTTGCTCTGTCCCCCAGCCTGGAGTGTAGTGGTGTGATCTCGGCTCACTGCCAGCTCTACCTCCAAGTTTCACGCTAGTCTCCTGTCTCAGCCTCCCCAATACCTTGGATTACAGGCGCTTTCTGTCAGGCCCAGCTTTTTTTTTTTTTTTTTTTTTTTCTCCAGGATGATCTCCATCTCCTGACCTCGTAGTCCACCTTCCTCAGCCTCCCAGAGTGCTGGGATTACAGGCATGAGCCACCGTGCCTGTCTGGTTTGTTGTCTATTATATTGCTTTATACTTTCCTAATTGGAAAAACATTATTTCAATTTCAAATATACAAAAAATATTTTGGCAGTAATTGTGTGAAAATTCTGGTGAAACATAAAGTTCTCTAATCTAAATATGCATTTATTATTTAAAAATTGGCTCTCACTCCAATAATTTTTTTATTATTCTACCTTATCATTCAGCATTAAGCTTTATCTATTCTAAACAAAATCTTACCTTAAAATTGAAAACCTGGATCATTTTTTACACCAGATTTTGTTTCTCATATTGATAATTCCAATAATTGGGAAGGCCAAGGGAAAAAGAACACTTGAGGCCAGGAATTTGGAACGCAGTTTGGCAAAATATGAAACACCGTCCTAACAAAAAGTTTGTAAAAATTAGAAGGATGTGGTAGCTCAACATCCTAAAGTGCTACCATAAAGTGGTAGCACTTTATGAGGCCAAGTTGGATGTATCACTGTAGTCCTAGAATTTGAGGCCAGCCTGAGTAACATGGCAAGATTCTGTGTCTATGAAAAAGTTAAAATATAAATAAGTTATCAGTTGAGCCTACTGGGCTTTTGGTCTAGAGGCAGCTAATTGGGAGATTGAGGAAGCAGGATGACATGAGTCCAGCAGTTAGAAGCTGCAGTTAGCGATGATGGCACCACTGAATTCATTCTGGCTAGAGCGTTATAGAGTCTGTCTCTTAAAAGGAAAAGTAAAATGACTAGTACTTAAGTTAGTACTAATTGTAAAAGCATAGAATACATTGCAATAACCTGACTTCGCAGCTCTTTCAGCATTGCTTATATTAAAATACGTTAAGATAATGTTATTGAACTAAAAAGTGTTTGATATAAATTTTCAGAGACCTACACACATTTGCATTTTACTTACTTCTTAACTTGACTGTGAAACTAAAGTCGCAGAGCTGTACTAATCAATCTCATATTTGTACTATTTTAGTCAATTTTCATGCACTTATAAAGATGTATGCTAGACTGGGCAATTTATAAGAGGAAGAGGGGTTTATTGACTTAGAGATTTATATGCCCGGCAAGGCAAAGAGGAGCAAGTCACAGCTTACACAGTTGGCAGCAAGCAAAGAGAGAGCTTGTGCAGGGAAACGCTGATGTTTAAAGCCATCAGATGTAATGAGACTTATTCACTGTCACAAGAACAGCACACACAAAAAACAAAACACCTGCCCCCATAATCCGATTACTCCCTATCTCATCCCCCCACCACCACATGTGAAAATTCAAGATAAAATTTGGGTGGGGACACAGTCAAATCATATCATTCCAACCTGGCCCCTCTAAAATCTCAAATCCTCACATTTCAAAACCAGTCATGCTTTTCCAATAGTACTTCAATGTCTTAGCTCGTTCAAGCATTAACTCGATAGTCTATAGTCTGATAGTTTATGTGAGACAAGGCAAGTTTTTTCTGCATATGAACCTGTAAAATATAAAGCAAGTTAGTTACTTCCCAGATACCGGTAGGTAGTGGAATTGGGAAAATATAGGCATTCCAACTGTGATAAATTGACCAGAATAAAGGGGTTATGGGCCCTAAGTACGTCTCATATCCAACGAGGCATGAAAAACCTAAGGCTCCAGGATGACCTTCTTTAACTTAATGTCTCATATCCAGGTCATGCTGATGCAAGAGGTGGGTTTCCATGGTCTTGTGCAGCTCCTCTCATGAGACTTTACAGGGCACAGCCTTTCTCCCAACTGCTTTTAGCAGCCTGACTTTGAGTGTCTCTGGGATTTTCTGGGCACCCTTCAAGTTGTCAGTGGATCTATCGTTCTGAGGTCTGGAGGATGAAAACCCTCTTTTCCCAGCCCCACAATCATCATCTATGTCACTACTTGTGTTTTCAGTGCTAGAAATACGGTTGCTGATGACAGGGATCAGGTACAGGTGTCGGATCACCGAATGTATTTGAGAAGCAGCACCAGCGTCTTTGAGCCCCACAAATCTTTTCCTTGACTGGGGTCCAAGAGGGGCAGAAATTCCCACTCAGTAAGTGTTTCACAAGCTCAGATAAGAAAGAAAAACCACTTTCCTTAAAATAGTTACAGAATATAGTATAGTATTAAATTTTCATGTGTTAATCGCAGGCTTAGCTTTAATCATTATGGGTTTACTCATTAAAAACTTCTGCATTTAAAATGAGTGTTTCAATTGATTGCCATTAGAAGTTTGTATAAACAAAACATTAGAGATTTCCCAGTTTTAATTGAGATTGTTCTGACTCATAAAAACTATAACCTTCACGTAAATATCTGCTTTCTTTCCTCAGTAAAGAATGACAATTGCTTTGTCTGTACTCAGAGTTATGTGTGAGATGAAGTCAATGAGACGGTGTGTTTAAAATCATGGCAGAAGTATAAATTCTTCTTTACTTAGTGTAAAACTGAACACCACTTAACACATCAATCCACCTTAGAGGTGGATTGCACGAATGAGAGCACATTGAACTGCAAGTTACGTAGCTACAAACAGAATTAAGCGATTCTTCATCAACTGACACATATGTGACTAAGTACAAAACAAAGTTAACAATATAGTCTATTGTGTGTACTCGTTTGCGTAAAAATAAACAAATACTATATGGATGGATTACTGCAAGGCCAGAGATAACTCTGGAACAGGAATATACAATTAGTGGTCAGTTAATAATTGCTAGGTCATATTCTCTTATGTATTTGAAAATATACGTTAGCCATGAAAAACGGTTAGCTAAAGTGTTTAACAACAGCAGTGCTATTTAAAAAATCTCTTTGCAAATAATATTTACTATGTCAATACAGTCATTAAATAAATTAACCAAAAAGTATATTTAAGAAGCAAACTTTTCCCTCTACATAGATCTCACAACACAAATAAAGACTTGATCCTTTAAGCAGTGAGTTTATCTGGGTACTCCAACAATATGCTAGAAAAAAATACACAGAAAGAAATATATAAATATAATTTCATATTTACGAATTAAAGGTCTCTACAGAATATGTTTGTGATTTATATACTTAACCCTCACATTTCTCTTGAAATACACTAAATTTTATGTTATTAAGTGTTAATTTGCTTACATGACCTCCCACTTTGAGTTTCAGTTCCGTGTAAGCTTGAAACATTGCTACCCTTTTTGTGGAACGTATCTGGACAGTTAGAAGTAATAAAATGCACTCAAAGTTTCCCTTTCTATATCATGATTTTCAAAACCATATCCTTATTAGAGTTTAACTAAAGTAACATGAAGTAACTTCAATTTGGGGGTTATGAAATTCTTTTTAATGTATGTATTTTAAATATTAACTTTTTATAGCATTCAATTTGGCTCCTCGTTAATGTAACATTTCAGTATTTTTTTTCACGTGTGATTAAAACAACTCACTGTGTTAAGCTGCCAAAAACAACAACAACAGGATAGCACTAAAGAAATGCATCTTCTTCAAAAAGTTTATATTCTCTCACTAAAACTCTTCTAATTACATACCTGATGGCTACAAAATGTTGGGCTAGTTGTCCAAAAACAAAGGAAAAAATCATGAATAACTTCCTTTTCTAAATGAAAAGAAAGAAAGAAAGAAAAAAAAAACATTTTTAAACCAAACTAAATGAATATTAATGAATACAAGTGGCTTTATAATTTAAGCTTCTCATTAGTTACTGCTTTGTCTATGTCATATGTTACAGTCAAAGAGCCTACTCTGTTTTTTAGATTTTTTACACAGTCTATAGCTGGTGCCACAAGTAGCTCAACACCAGGATTCACTGTATTGGGTGAGCTATAGATTGGAACCACCTGCTCTGCTGGCAGTTCTTACTTCTCATACATTGCAAGTGAACTTTTGATGCAGGGAAGATGACAATATCAATTAATTTTAGGAAGTGAGAGAAAGTAATCACAATATTATTTGTGGAAAACCTAGGTTAAGAAACACCTGTCTTTTCAAAGAAAATACCTTTAAATTTACTTGACATAATTAAACATCGCATTGTATCCTGAAAGAATATAGAATTTTCTTACAAGAAAGACCCTTAGAAAACACCCATTTATATCAAAAAATGTAATCAGTTTCCAAAGTTATATTTTTAAAGAAATTTCAAAAACCTGAGAGTTTTACACAAAAGAAAAATGACATTCTAAATAGAATAACTTTTTAATTACACACTAATGGAAATACAAACATTTCCAATGAAAACAATGCATTAAAATTATATTATTTTTCTTGACTTATGAGACATATGAAGAAACTCATAAAACTACGGCATAGAGAATAAAGCTTTGCAAGATGGATATATTTCTCAGCTAGGAATTCAATCAAGGGCCAGGCACACTGGCTCACACTTATAATCCCAGGACTTTCAGATAATGGGGCAGGAAGATTACTTGACATCAGCAGTCTGAGACTAGTCTGGCCAACATGGTGAAACCCCATCAGCTGTGTTGGTGCACAGGTGCAATCTCAGCTAATCAAAAGGCTAAGGCAGATTAATCCCTTGAAGCTGGGAGGCAGGGGGTTGCAACATGCCAAGATTGCACCACTGCACTCCAGCTGAAGAGACTATGTAAGATTCCATCCTCAAAGTGAAAGGCAAGAAATTCAATCAACCCCAAATTGAAATATACTACTTTCCTACTTATTTACTTTTCAGTAGTTTGTGAAAACTCTGATTTGTAGTTATTTTACAAAATGTCTTAAATAAGGTGTGACACACTTTGCAAAGTTAATATAACCGCTACAAAAAGGAATGTTTTTAATTTTTACTTTATTTAACTGTATTTCATATTAATTTCAAGATATATATGTAGGACATGCGTGTTTACTTCACAGGGAAACGTGTGCCGTGGTTGTTCACTGAACCCATCAACCCATCACCTTGGTATTTAGCCCTGTCTAAATTAGCTATTTGTCCTGAACCTGTTTTTATCCCTGCCCCCTGATAAACCCAGATGTGCGTGGTTCCCCTCCCTGCGTCCATGTGTCTTAGATGTTCAGTTCCCACTCATGAGTGTGAACGTGCTGCGTTTGTTCTTTTGTTTCTGTTTTAGTTTGCTGAAGATGATGGCTAACAGGTTCATTCATGTCTCTTCACGGAACATGATTTTGGTTTTTTTTATGGCTTCATATGATTTTGTGGTGTATTGTGTACCACACTTTCTTCATCCAGTCTGTCACTGAGGGACCTTTGGGTTAACTCCATGTATTTGATAATGTGACTAGAGCCGTAATACACATACGCATGCATGCGTCCTTGTAATGGAATGACTTTTTTTTGGGGGGGGGGTAGGGGGTCTGTACACCCAGTAATGAAATTGCTGAGTCCAGTGGTATTTCTCATTCTAGATACTTGATGAATTGCCGCACACTTTTCCACATTGCCTGTACTAATTTACATTGCGAACAACAGTGTAAAAACATTCCTATAATTTCACTACCATCTGTTGTTTCATGGGTTTTTCATAAACACCATTTTTACTGGCCCACGATGGTGTCTCATTACAATTCAGATTTCTATTTCCTTCATATTTGGTGGAAGGAACATAAAGTTTTATCAGGCTGAATTTACTGATTAGGGCCCACGAAGTAGTGACCTTGTGTTTAATGAGGCAGCTAGGGAGTTAAAAAAAAGTTCTAATAGTTTTTTTGCTTAGTTAACTGAGATGTGGATTAAAAAATGGCCTTCTGTGAGAGAGCTTGAACTACCTGGGGGGTGTTACATTATTTTAATGGAAAGGAGGAGATCCAAAGCTTAGGGCGATTGGGATGGTGAAGTAGACTTATCCTTTAGACATACTCATCCAATCTGGTAGGGTCCAGAAGACATCCTTGACCAATGCCTTGTGAAACAGATTTGGGAGATCAACATCTGCATCTTTGAATAGCCCTGTAATTGCTTTTCTCTGGAAACCACAGTAACTCAACTCCAACATTTAAATATGATGAGAAAAATTGGTTCCTGATGTGACAGGGGCCAAGTAGCAGCACTCAACCATCCAAGGCAATGTGGGCAGAGCTAAGGGATAGTGGCAGTCAGAATAATGTGACTCCTGTAGAAGTCTGTCATTGGTTAATTAATCCTGGTGTTCATGGAAGTGAAATTGATGGAAAGCCAACTACAATCTTACTTAGGTTATACATACAGAAATCTCTGGGACAAAAGGACAAAAGACTATTCTGAATGATGAAAACAGAGAAGTCCAGCACCTCTATCAATTTCCAGACTAGAGCCAGTTTAAAGACCCAGAACCCATTGAATGAAGGTGAGACTGGGTAACCCTGACCAAGAAACGCACTACATAACTGACTATTTATGCAGTGAATCTTTACACCATCTTTCCCCAAGGAGACCTCCAGGCGTTTTCCAAGGTAACTGTGCAGTACAGAAAGGGAAATAATGAGACTTTTCAGAAACTACTGGACACTAGCTCTGTGCCGATGTGAGTTCCAGGGGACGCAAAATGCTGTCATTGTCCTACAGTTAAAGTAGGAACTTAGGGAGGTCAGGTAATTAATAGAGCTTTAGCTTATGAGGTCAGATTTACAGAGTGTCCAGTGAGTCCCTGGAGTCATCCTGTGGTCATTTTCCCAGTGCTGAAATGATAACTGACATAGATACACTGAGCAACTAGCAGAATCCCACATTTCCCTGACTTACATCGTGAAGGCTGTGACAATACAAAAGGACAAATGGAAGCCACTAGAGCTGCCCCTACCTAGAAAAATAGTAAATAAGAAACAATATCAAAACCCTGAGAAGATAGTGAAGATGGGTGCCACCATCGAAAATTTCAAAGATGCCAGGGTGGTAATTACCGGCACATCCTTATTCTACTCTCCCATTTGGCCTGTGCAGAAGACAGGTGGATCTTGGAGTATGACATTGGAGTATCGTAACTTTACAAAGTTGTGAATCAGCTTGCAGCTGATGTACTAGATGTGGCTTATTGTTTGAGCAAATTAGTACACCTCCTGGTATGTAGTATGCAGCCATTCACTTGGACAATGCCCTTTTCTTTATTCCTTTCTATAAAGATCACCAGAAGCAATTTGCCTTTAGCTGGCAAGGCCAGCAATATGAATTTATTATTCTCCCTCAGGGGTACTATAACTCTCTGGCTTTCTGTCATAAACTTATTTAGAGATACCTTGATTTTTTCCGCTTCTGTAAGATAGCACATTGGTCCATCACATTGATGAAATTAGGCTGATTTGATTAGTGAGCAAGAAGTAGCAAGCACACTTTGAATTATTGGAGAGACAATTATGTACCAGAGAATGGGAAATAAATCTGACGAAAATTCAGAGACCTTCTACTTCTGTAATGTTCCTAGGGGTCCAGTCTTTTGAATCCCATCAAAATATCTTTTCCAGTGTAAAGAACAAGTTGTTGTATGAGACCCTCTTCTAACCAAGAAAGAGGGACAATGCCAACTAGGCCTATTCGGATTTTTGAGGCCACACATTTTTCATCTGAATATGTCCCCCTGGCCCACTTATTTGAGTGACCTGAAGGACTGCCAGTTTTCAGGGGCATCCAGGACTGGAAAATACTCTGCAACTGCTGCAGGGTCCAGTACAAACCCCTCTACCACGTGCACCACATGAAAAAGCAGATTCAATGGTGTTTGAGGTTTCAGTGGCAGACAGTAATGCTGTTTGGAGCCCATAGTTAAAGAACTGTGGCAGCGATGTCCTGCTTATTAAATTTCCTGGTCTTACGATGTTTCCCATTATCCTGAAGCAGCTGGATTTAAAAGAATGGAGAAATGTCTTTTTAAAGTTACAATGACAAAGCCAACCATGTAACAGTACTTTGCAGTGCTCCCACAGGTGAATCACAGCATACACCTCTAGGATTTTTAAGCAAGGCCTTACCATCTTCTGCAGATAACCTCTGTCCTTTGGAGACACAACTATTGGCCTATTGCGGGGCTTAGCTGGAAACTGAACATGTGACTATTGGTCATCATGTCGCCATGTGAACTACACTGCCTATCGTGAATTTGGTGCTTTCTGACACATCGAGTCATAAAGTAGGTTGTGCACAGCAGCATTTCATCATCAAATGGATGTGGTGTGTACGTGACCAGGATTGAGCAGTTCCTGAAGCAAAACTATGTTACATGAGAAAGTGGCTCAAATGCCCAGAATCTCTACTCCAGCCACCCCACCTTGGATCCTTCAGACTATACCAGTGCCCTCATGTGAAGTTCCCTATGATCAGTTGACAGAGGAAGAGAAGACAGGGTCCTGGTTCACAAATGGTTCTGCACGATATGCAGTCCCTACCTGAAACTGGACAGCTGAAGCACTAGAGCCCCTTTCTAGGACACCCCTAGAGGACAACCGTGAGGAGAAATCTTCCCAGTGGGCAGAATTTTGAGCAGTGAACCTGGTTGCACACCTTGCATTGGAAGAGAAATGGTCAGACTTCTGACTATATACTGATTCTTGATCCAAAGCCAATGGTTTGGCTGGATGTCAGGCACTTATGAGATGCATAACTAGAATATTGGTGAGAAATAAATTTGGGAAAGAGGTAGGTGGACGGACATTTGTGAGTGGTCAAAAGCTGTGAAAACATATGTATTCCATGTGAGTGCTCACCAACAAGAGACCTCAGTGGATAAAGAGTTTAATAATCAAGTAGATAGAAACACTGGTCCTGGGGCACTACTCTGCCTCTTTCCTCAGTCACCCCTTCATAGCCCAATGGGTTCATGAACAAAGTGTTTGTTTGTTTCCAATTCTCAGACTCTCAAAATGTCTAATCACCAATATAGTGTTGAACACAATATTGCCTCTGACCAGTGCACTCACTTTACTGCAAACAAAATGTGGCAGTGGGCTCCCACTAATTAAATCTACTGGTCTTACCATGTTTTTCATTTTCCTGAAGCAGTTAAATAATAGAATGGTGACGTGGCCTTTTGATATTATAATTGCAATTCCAACTATGTAACCATACTTTGCAGGTCTGTGGCAAAGTTCTCCACAAGATCATGTATTCTCTGAATCAGCATCCAATATATGGTATTGTTTCCTCCATAGCCAAAATTCTTGGGTCCAGGAATCAAGCGACAGAAGTAGACATTTCACCACTCAGTATCATTCCTGGTGTTCCTCTATCAACATTTTTGTTTCTGGTTTTTTATGACATTATGCTTTGCTGGCCTAGAGGACTTTGTTCCCCCGGGAAAAATGCTGCCACTGGAAGAAACAATAATGATTTCATTAAACCAGAATTTAAGATTACCACCTGAACACTTTGGCCTCCTACCTTATGTCAACATTCTAAGAAGGCAGTTACAGTGTTGACTGGGGTGATTGATCTGAACTATCAAGATGAAATCAGTCTACTACTCCACAATGGAGGGAAGGAAGACTAAGCATAAAAAACAGAAGATGCATTAGGACGTGTTTTAGTATTACTATGACATATGATTAAGGTCAATGGGAAACTACAACAGCCCAATCCTGAGAGGACTGCAGTTGGATCAGACCATTCAGGTAGTCAGGTTTGGGTCACTCTCCAGGATAATAAAAACAACAAAACAATAAAAACCACAACCTGTTGAAGTGCTTATTGTGGGCAAAGGGAACAGATAATTTGTAGTAGAAGAAGTTAGTCATCCATATCTGCTATAAACACCTGACCAGCTACAGAAATGAAGACGTTAATTGTTCTAAGTATTTCCTCCTTTTGTTAAAAAAAAAAAAGTTTGTGCACATATACACATGTACTAAGAAAATATCTTTTTAAATTTTCCTTTATCATGTTACATAATATTTATTGAGTTCTTATCAACATTTGCGTATTGTAAACTTGATTAAATAATGTTTGGATTGGGGATTATTGCATTCCTGTTTGTAAGAGGGTGAGTGTACTATGTTAGGTATAATTATGACCTCATTTTAGTGTGTATTTGAAGATTATGTTTTATATAAGGAGGTGTCTATTGATTCAAGTGGAAAAGGGGTGGACTTCTGATCATTACTACTGAGTGTCTAATTCATTGGAATGAAGGATACAGAATATTAATCCTGGATATGTTTCTTGAGGGTTTCCCCCAAAAATATTAATATATGAGTCAATTGGAAGATCTACATTAATCCAGTGAGCACAATCTAATAAGTTTCTAGCAAATATCAAGGAGACAGAAACACATGAAAAAGCGAGATGGGCCTAGCTTCCAAAGCATATATCTGTCTCCTATGCTGGATACTTCTTGCTTTCTTGCTCCCTGGCATCAGATTCCAAGTTCTTCAGTTTTGGGTCTCAGACTTGCTCTCCTTCTTCCTCAGTTTGCAGGCAGCCTATTGTGATCATGTACATAAGTAATTATAACCTCCCCTACATATATATATATATGTGTGTGTGTGTGTACATATGTATATGTATGTGTATATATGTATATATGTATGTATATGTGTATATATATACAGACATACATACACGTATATGTGTATATATAAACATATAAACGGGTGGCAAATTAAACACTTTGTAAGTATTCTCAAAAAGCATTCTTTGAATAAATACTGAAAGTGTAAACCTTTTAATAAGTCAGCTTTTTTGATGGTGATATCGTAAACTATTTACATACAAATATTCCCTATATATGGGTATATACATGTGCGTATGTGTTTCAGTCATCCATATGCATGTGTGCAAAAAACACACTTTCAAAGTACTTATTTTTCTATTTACTTACTGCAAGGCTCTAGAAACTGTAGCAAAGGAGTTACTTAATAACTGTTACAATTAGTAAATTCTCTTCGTTTATTTAAAAAGCAAGGTGTATTACGTCTTCTTAGAAAATGACAATTTAAATTTCAGAAAGATTTAGTAAATACTGATTCTGTATTCATGTTAAAATGTAGCCATTAAAATCAGGTTTAAATTTAAGTCATCTATAAAGCCTAATTACCTCAGTGAAAAAGCTTTTGCAAGTAATAATAGTAATAATAATACTAAAACAGTGCCAGCACTTTGAAAAATCAGGAGATCAGGCACAGACTTCAATAAATATTTCTACTTCACTACAAGCTTGACCTGAACAACTTTGCTTCTACAAAGAAAACCAGCTTCTGTACACAACTTAATATCTGCCAATGCCTCGATTTCACACTCTCTGCGTTGTTCCAAGAATGTGTCTAAACAGCAGAGCTCTCCCTTAAAGCAAAACAAAAACAAAAACAAAAACAAAACAAAACAAACAAAAAAACTTGTCTTTTCATTTTAGGTGTTGAATAGCATTTTATTAATCTTGGCAAAAAGCAAGCCCTATATGGGTACGACTTCTGCCTTGTACTGAAGGCTGTAGCATCAAGAACAGAGCCCACAGCTCAGGGGCTAAGTGGGAACTAAAGAAGCAGTTTAAACGTGTATAACTACCATGTTGCTGCTATTTGCGAATGTTCTGAAACAAATTTTTGATTCAAATGAAAATGATTTTGTATTGTAGAAATTCACCTCCTTTTTAATTCATATTAACATTTTCATATATTTTTCCTATTACATCAATTTCCTCATTCGCTGATGTTTATTTTCCCTTATTATCTAATATGCATGTTTGTGAATGCAATTTTTGTTATGTTGGAACAAGGCAGAGCACAAATAATTCTGATCACAGATGACCAATATGCAAACTTCTATCAAACAGTTTTTTGAAAAGTAGAAGAGACTTGAGCATTACTTCTACTAAACAAATTTAGCAAAATTGAAAATCCTCTAACTCAGCCTACAACCCTTGAAAACTTGGTTTTCATTTGGCTCACTTATTGTAATATCCTAGGATCACTGGTGTCATAAGACTTTCTGAATGCATGATGTGTACCCATAATATGGTGTGCCAGTGCACATGTGTGCATGTCTATTATTCACATGGCTTTCTTTTTTCTTTTTTTTTTTTTTTTTTGAGACGGAGTCTGGCTCTGTCGCCCAGGCTGGAGTTCAGTGGCCGGATCTCAGCTCACTGCAAGCTCCGCCTCCCGGGTTTACGCCATTCTCCTGCCTCAGCCTCCCGAGTAGCTGGGACTACAGGCGCCCGCCACCGCGCCCAGCTAGTTTTTTGTATTTTTTTTAGTAGAGACGGGGTTTCACCGTGTTAGCCAGGATGGTCTCGATCTCCTGACCTCGTGATCCGCCCGTCTCGGCCTCCCAAAGTGCTGGGATTACAGGCTTGAGCCACCGCGCCCGGCCATCCATATGCCTTTCAATTGTATTCGACAGTAGGTCTATCTGAAATGCCATTGATTGAGTTTTCTTCCTTCGTACTTCCAAAACAGAGGCTGAAAAGGGTTTTACTTTTTG